>NC_132781.1:118846992-120143242 GCF_048418805.1 Vulpes vulpes
CTCTCCCCATACTGTTTCAGACCAGGTCCTCGTCTCCCAAGATGAACTCTAAAGCTCAGCCCACCAGCCATCCATGCTCTGTAGACTCTGAATGCTTCACATTCCTCTCCACTCCCAGGGTCCCAATGCAGATGGGACTTCCAGCATTTTTCAGGGAGGCCTTACAAACGTTGTTTTTGTTTGCTTGTTTTTAAGTAATCTCTACAACCACATGGGTCCGGGCTTGAATTTACCAGCTTGAGATCAAGAGTCTCAAGCTCCACTGACTGAGCCCACCAGGCACCCCTATTGTTATTCTTAACAATTCTTAATGTTAGCAGGGCCATATTCCCTCCCAAGGCTCTAGAGGACAATCTGTTCCTTGTCCTTTCCAGCTTCCAGTGTCTCTTGGACATTCCTTGGCTTGTGGCCACATCACTTCAATCTTTGCCTCTATCTGCACATCACCTTCTCCTCTGTGTGTCTCTTACAAGGACACTTGTCATTGAATCTAGTGACCATCTGGATAATCCAGGATGACCTCCTTGTCCCTAAATCCTTAGCTTAGTTACATCTGAGAAGACTGGTTTTCCACATAAGGTTAATATTCACAGGTTCTGGGGACTAAGATATGGACATACTTTTGTGGGGGCCACCGTTCAGCCACTATGGCTAGCTTTCCCCACTTTAAAGTTCCTCTTTTCACCTTTATAATTAAGTACTTATTTGCAAATAAGTACTTTGAATTCTGTAAATATTACACATTACAATAATTTATTATTTTGATGCACAGATTGTCCCCATTTTGGTCACTGGGAGTCCCTTTGAGCTGGCTTTCATGTCCTGTTGACATGGCTCCATCATTCTTTGAGGATTTTCTTACTTTCTGGAGTAACAAGATGTTCCATGTTCATCCCATGCCAACTTTGAGATTGGCTGTTTCCTCCAAAGGAGCCCCAGTTCCTTTTAGTGGCAAATGGCTTTGAGAAATGGAGATCCAGGCAATGGGGGTGCTCATTGCTACTATGATGTAGCTTCTCTAAGGCCCCTTTCTCTCTTTTTAAATTTTATTTTATGTATTTTATTTTTAAAAGATTTTATTTTATTTTTATTTTATATTTAAAATATTTTATTTATTTATTTGACAGAGAGAGAGAGAGCACAAACAGAGGACTGGCGGGCAGAGAGAGGAGGAGCAGGGAGCCAGATGTGGCACTTGATCCCAGGACCCTGGAATCATGACCTGAGCAGAAGGCAGATGCTAAACCGACTGAGCCACCCAGGTGCCCCTCTGTCCTTCTCTCTCTTTTTTAAAGATTTTATTTATTTATTCCTGAGAGACATGGAGAGAGAGAGAGAGAGGCAGAGACACAGGCAGAGGGAGAAGCAGGATTCCTTCAGGGAGCCCAATGTGGTACTCCATCCCAGGACCCCGGGATCACGACCTGAGCCAAAGGCAAATGCTCAACTGCTGAACCACCCAGGTGTCCCTATTTATTTTAGAAAGAGAATGCATATGGTGGGGTGAAGAGGGGGAGGAGAGAGACAAGCTGACTCCACACTGGGAGCTTCATCCCAGGATTCTGAGTTCATGAACTGAGCCAAAACCAAAAGTCAGACGCTCAACCCACTGTGCCACCTAGGCGCTCCTCATGGTGATCATTTTTAACGGCAACGTTTTTACTGTTCTGTGGTCTATTTAACCACTACCCACCCACCTTGGGAATTGGAAAAGAGAAATGACCCCAGTGCACAGAACTGAGTCAGGGCCCTCCATCCCGGAAGGCTGAATGTGGGGAGGACCCCAGACTCTTTTCATCTGTGGTTTCCACGCCTAAACATTGAAAGCCAGGGCTTCTCCTCTGAAATAAGAGTAGATTTTTTTTAAAGATTTTATTTATTTATTCATGAGAGACAGAGAAAGAGAGAGAGAGGCAGAGACACAGGCAGAGGGAGAAGCAGGCTCCATGCAGGGAGCACAACGTGGGACTCGATCCTGGGACTTCAGGATCAGGCCCTGAGCTGAAGGTGGCGCTAAACCACTGAGCCACCAGGCTGCCCAAGAGCAGATTTTTTTTTTTATCATTTTAGAACCTGAACCCCTCCAAGAGGCTCCATTACAACAAAAAGCCAAAGAGACTGAGAGGATAAGTCACTGAACATTTGTCATGGCTCAGAAGTGCCATCCCCACAGGTGAAGGTTATGGCTTACAAACCTAAGGACCATGTTGGGGTGGAGGGATTCTTTCAGTTTCCAGTTTGATTCAGCAACCTTTGTCCAGCACCTGCTGTGTGGTACCAAGCCCAATGATAGACTCCGGAACACAGACAGGAGTACTTTGATGGGGTTCTGAGGCTAGGAAGAAAAATGAGCACTCACCCACCTGTATATAAGACAAAGTGTGGCAAATGTCAGGAACGAGGTAAAAAACATCCTGGTATAGCGTTTAAGCAAAAGAGAGCAAGCTACCTCGTCTAGGGGGCTGAAGAATATATTCCTGGCAGAGGTGACACTTGAACTAAGCCATAAAAGATGGTTAAGGTTTAGATGGTGGGAATAGGGGAAGGGCAGCTCAGAAGAGTGAGCATAGAGATGGAAAAGTAAAGGAAGGCTGGAATAATAGTCTAGTCCCCAAAGTTCCACCCACTTATCCTTTCTGAGGCCTTTTAGGAGATAGATCCAAGATTTATGAGGGAGGGAAAGGGGAGATTGCCATCAGCAGGAACAGGAATTGGGCTTTTGGACTCAGGGACTGGAGCTTCAGTGGTGGTGCTTATGAGAGCAATGGGACATGTGTCTTTAGGGGCAGGAACCAAACAGCAGTGACTAAAGCTTTTCACTGTGGCAGAACCCATATTCCCTCTGGCTGAAGTCTAAGTGAACCAATGTGGGACGTCCAGAGCCTTGGGTATCATTGACAGGTAGGGTATTAGCCTCCTGGCTGGATTCAAGGCCAGCCAGCCTACAAGACCAGGTCAGCAGCCCAGTAACCTGGGCTTAAGTGAGCTTGGAGATCTGAGTGAAGTCCCTGAACGTCAGAGTGTGGAGCAGCTTGGCTGATGGACAAGGAATCAAAGGGCTACATGTTGCCTCCTGAGATCAAGCTACTGGATGAGTGAAGTTCCCAGAGGTCTCTTGGTCTCTAGACTGGAATGGAGGGTGGCACACGCAGAGCAAGGGACAAAATGAGGGATGGCTGGTTGCATGGAGTTAGTTGAGACCAAACATTATAAATTTATAAAATTTATAAAACCAAAAATTATCCTTTATGAACTCTCCAGTTAGAGGAGAAACTGCTGGGTGCTTTTTTTTTTTTTTTAAGGTTGTATTTATTTATTCATGAGACAGAGAGAGAGAGAGAGAGGCAGAGACATAGGCAGAGGGAGAAGCAGGCTCCCTATGGGAGCCTGATGCAGGACTTGATCCTAGGATCCCAGGATCAGGACCTAGCCAAAGGCAAACGCTCAGCCACTGAGCCACCCAGGTGCCCCTGGTGAGAGCTTTTTAAAAAGATTTTATTTTTAAGTAATCTCACCCAACATGGGGCTCAAACTTACAACCCTGAGATCAAGAGCCACATGCAGTATTGATAGAACCAGCTAGGTGCTCCTGGTGGGCACTTTTTGTGACTTTAACACATTGAAGCACACACATTCTCAAATGAAGCTACCTTCAGACAAATGCAAAGAGACATATAAAATTAATATTTATAATAACCAAAGAGGAAAAAATCCAAAGAGAAAAAAATATACCTTGCATGGGAATGATAAATGTCATATTCAACAAAATGGTTAGAAGGAGGGGCAAGGTCAAAAAATGGGGCTCCTATTTTATTTGTAATATTTCATTTCTTAAAATTTTTGAAATAGGGCACCTGGGTGGCTCAGCCAGTTAAGCATCTGCCTTCAACTCAGGTCATGATCCCAGAGTCCTGGGATGGAGCAGGGAGCCTGCTTCTCCCTCTCCCTCTGCCTGCCACTCTCCCTGCTTGCATGCACTCTGTCAAGTAAATAAATAAAATCTTTCAAAAAAAAAATTTTTTTTAAATAAGTGTGACAAACTATTAAGATGGACAGAGCTGGTGGCTGGGCCAAACAGATTTAGTATATTATAGTCTACACTTCCAATGTGTTTGAGAAACTGCACTAATAAAGAAACAGTAACTTCAGGAAATCAGTTGGGGTGAGGAGTCATCATGTCATGGTATAGAGTGGGGCGGGGTGAGATGGATCACAAGGTGTGTAGGATCTGCTGGAGGAGGAGTAGGCAGGCAGACTCAGGCTTCTGAAGCTAGCAGGAAGCATAACAGGACGTGCCATATCAAGGTCCAAACACATTTAAGGGAGAGCTAGGCCCAGGGGAGTCCCAGTACTCACGGAAGTGAAAGCGCGGGGAGAGACATTGAGTGTGTGTGCAGAGGGTGTGTGCCTGGTAGAGCCCCACAGACGTGGCAGCTCCCGGTAGGGCCCATGCTGGGGCAGCAGGCTCTTCTTCACTGGCTGGCCACCTGTCCCCGGGGAGCCTTGCACCAGGCGGAGGATGCACCAGGTAGACTCTTGGCTCACCCCCCTCCTGATAGGCTGTCTGACTCTGCAGGGACCCCAAGCTTTTCACCAGCCTGAGCTTCCCTTTTTCCCCTGCTCATCTGGAGCTGCTGCCCCACCCCTGCCCCAGGAGCTCTGTGACCTGGGCCCCAGAGAGCCTTAGACTTTTAACTGGGGGTGGCTATTGGGCTTTCTACATGCAAAGGGACAGTGGGGTTGGGACGGGGTAGACAGTGTGACTGAGAAAACTAAAGGGAGAGTATTCTGGATAGCCTTCCTTGGACCCTAGTTGTTTTCTTTTGGGGAGGGCCAGGCTGATGGCTCCAGGTTAGGGGAGAGGTTCCACCCCCGGTGGTCCAGCTGGGGAAGGGAAGGCTAGAGAGAAAAGCTTTCTTGAGCCTGTGGTGACCTCCTCAGCCAGCTCTGGCATTTACACTTTGGAGGTTTGCTACCTTCATTGGCAATCCATCCCACCCCTACTCAACAGTTAGCAGAGTGGAGACAGACAGACTTCTGGCTGGGACCCCGAAAGAGGCAGAGACTGGCATGGGTTCTCCTCAATCCAGCCAGGAATCAGCACTGGGCACCCCCTTTCCTCCAGGTCCAGATCCTGGGACCCCGAAAAAGATCATATCTTTTGGGATGAGGTATCCCTTTGTTTCACCCCAAGCTTTGCAAGTTCCTGCCCCATTTTTCTTTCTCCCTCCCCCAGGGTACCACCCCTCCACCTTCTGTGGAGTTGAGGGTGGTGGGAACCTCAGATGCTCCACACAATGATTCCCTTTCCCTAGGACTTGAAAAGACAGTGGCTCACTGCCCACTGGCCGAGACGCGGGACAGCAGCCCCTAGTGTGCTCAGATTCCTGACCTAGGATATATTCTCTATTTAGGAATTTTACTGGAGGTCTGGGAAGACAGAGCAGGGGGAGGGGACAGGCTTGGGGCTAGGGGAGTCTATATGCCAGACTGGAAGGAAGCCTTTCTCCGTTGCTTTCTGAATGACTTTGTTTCCTTTGTTTCTTTTTTCTCTGTCTCTCTGTACCTATTTCACTCCTGGCTCTTTCTTTTCTTTTTTAATTTTATTTATTTATTCATAAGAGACACAGAGAGAGAGGCAGAGACACCGGCAGAGGGAGAAGGAGGCTCCCTGCAGGGAGCCCAATGCGTGACTTGATCCCAGGACCCCAGGATCATGCCCTGAGCCGAAGGCAGATAGATGTTCAACCGCTGAGCCACTCAGGCGTCCCTCCTGGCTCTTTCTTTATCTCTCTCTTTTTCTTTCTATTCTTGGATTTTTGTTTTTCTTTAAAATTTTATTTATTTATTTATTTATTTATTTATTTATTTATTTATTTGAAAGAGAGATAGCAAGAGAGAGCAGGAGCAGGGGGGAGGTGGAAGGGGAGTCAGGCTCCCCGCTGAGCCGACCTTCTCCATCTCAGAACAGGACCACAACCTGAGCTGAAGGCAGACACTTAACCAACTCAGCCACCCAGGTGCCCCTTGGCTTTGTGTTTTTCTCCATCTCTCTGTATCCCCCACCGGCCCCCAACCATGTCTATCTTTTTCTTTTATTCTTTCTTCCTACATGCAGGTATTGGGGGGGGGTAATGGGTTTTTTGCTATGTTTGTGTTAATCTGTATGTTTCTCTGTCTCTCCATCTCTTCGCTCTGTCTCTCTTTTTTTGTCTATGTTTCTCTCTTTCTCAGTTCCCTTTGGGCATCTGTCTCCATCTTGCTCTTTTTCTATGTGTACATAACAGACCATGTACATTCTATGTCACCCCCTCTCTCTCTGCCACTCTCTTACCAGGCTGGCCACCATCCCTGGTCTTTTCCAGCTGTGAACAGCTCAGCAGGGCAGGAGCCCCAGAAGCAACTCCCAGAGGTGCTTGGTGGGGCCTGGGGACCACCTCTAGGGGACGGACTGCCCCTGCTCACCATCATTGTTGCTGCCTTTGTCCTGCTGGCAGTCTGCATTGTGGTGGCTGTCCACTTTGGGCCAAGACTACATCAGGGCCATGCCACTCTCCCCACAGAGCCACCAGCCCCAAAGCCGGAGGACGGCATCTACCTCATCCACTGGCGAATACTGGGTCCCCAGGACAATCATGAAGGTGCTCAGCAGGAACCTCCTGCCTCTGGCTCCTGCCTTGTGCCAGATGGACCTAGGCTCAGCATGGATGAAGTCACTTATCTGTAGGAGGGAGACTTTGAAGAGTTGGACTGACCTGTCTCAGAACAAGAAAACAGACAGAGAATTAGGGCAAAAGCAAATTAGGATCTGGACATCAGAGCTTTGGAAGCTCACACATGGACTCAGCTGGAGCTGCTCTCTCTGCAGAGTATTTATAGAGAAAGCCCTGATGTGGACAGGAGAAATAAAAGAAGTGTGAAAGCTTTGCCTGGAAACATGCTACTGTGAGCATTCCCAGTGCCCAAAGCTGCCCTAACAAAGCTACTCCCTCCTTTTTAGGGACCATCAGACCCCTGACCCTCCTTTACCAAGTCCTTACCTCCTCCTCTTCTCACCCCTAATCTCCTTTGCTTTTGTTGTCAACATGAGTCCAGCCTGCAAGATCCCACCACCCACCCCACCCCTGTGCGTGGATGTCAGTATCCTTGTAGACGTCCTACCCCAAAAGCCCCCAGGTCCTGTGAGGGAGAGCCAAAGCAAAGAACCCTGGGACTGCCTTCTCCACTACTCAGGGAGAGAAGGAAAATCTGTTGCCTTTCACCGATTGAAAAACATCCCTTTGACTATTGGGGTCTATGCCTCATCAGCAACTTCCAAGGCGCAAGTACCAATCATAATCATAATCATGACTAAATTGCTTTTGAATGCCTCCTTCTATGTTGAGGAAAGACTTTGTCTTGCCTTCCCCAGATGAAATGGGGGGAATTTGGAGGTTTTCATTACCCGGAGGTAATTACACCCCCACCCCCATTTCGGTGTATATGGGCTGGTTGGAACTATCCTAAAAATTATCCCATGACATTTCCCAAATCCAGAGCCTCCTAACTGGTGGTAAAACATGAAAGGAAAAGAAGCTCCAAGAAGCTTGTCTAAGGGAAGGAAAGAGTAAGGAGAAGGTTTACCGGGGGGTGGGCATGGAGGTTGGTAAGATGCAGGAAGGCAGAGCTGAGCCTCCCGGTGGCTCTCTGGAAAGGCACCCTTTCCCTGACACCTGATATGTAGTCAAGAATGTGCAGACTGGCATTTCTGGAGGGATCTCTGGGTTCTTCACCCTGGGGAGCACCTGAGAACAATAGATGCACCCTGGTACTGCCCTTGGTGACACCCTGGCACAGTCAGGAAGGCCAGGATAACAGACCATGAAGAGGAACACAGGTGGAGATTGTAATGTACACGCAGGACTGGCCTGCCTGCTCTGGGACTGGTGAGAGGCAACTGTAACGTTAATGGCTACTCCTTCTTGTGGTCCAGCTCTATGCTGGGTACCCCACTCATCTGTGAACCTGTGAATATTATACTGTTTGCTCCTCATCACAGTCTTTGGGGGAGGAGTCACTGTTATTACCATGTTACACTGGAGGATATTGGGATACACAGGTGGACACAAGTACTGAGTGGTGAAGTTAGGAGAATGAACCTGAGCTGTCAGGCTCCACAGCCTAAGCACCAAGTTGGGGGCTAGATGGGTGGGGGATGGTCATTTTGGAAAGGCTTTTGATTCTGCCCTGGTTTCTAGGGACAGGAATGATTGATGTAATGTGAGAGGAACCTCAGGCCTTTGGGGCAGAATGGCTGGGACAGCTGTGAAGATGAGGAGACTGTGTCCCCCTTTCCTCCTTAGGCTCCGTCATCTTTGGAGGCAGTTGGTTCTTTCCAGCAAATGTGTATCTGTCTGTTGAGCCTTTCTCCACAGTAATGCTGTATCCAGAAATTCATATTGAGCATTTGTGATCAAAGCTGAAGTGAGGGGCACCTGGCTGGCTCAGTCAGTACAGCATAACTTTTGATCTTGGGGTTGTGAGTTCAAGCCACATGTTGGGTGTAGAGATTACTTTAAAAAATTAAAACAAAACAAAAACCAAAAACCAAAAAAAAAAAAAAAATCAGAGATTGGGGGCAGGGAACAAGTCCTGGGTAGAACAGGTGGAACTGGTAGAAATGGGCTGCCTGCCCTCCCAGATACAGGCCATCCTGTCATGACAGTATTGTCGTGATGGCTCAGGCCTAATGGTGATGGCATAAGATATAGCAGGAGCCTGGCTGTGTTGTCCAAGGTCTCCCAGAGTATATCCTGTCTCCTCACAGGAACCCTCTTCTCCCCCACCCCTCCTCTCTTTGCAGGCTCTGTCATCCCCGGACATCCATCCAATGGCCCCTGCTCCTTGGAGTGGCCCCTTGCCCTAGATGCAGCCGTGTGCCCCTCATGGGGTTGGCATGCCTGCTCAAGCCACTCCATATTCCCCAGGGCTCTCACTAGAGACAAGGGCCCTGGAAGTGCAGGCATGCTACCCTCTAATGCCTTCAGCCTGACTCCTGGGCTCTGTCCATGATGAAACGATATCCACCACCATACTGCCCTGTCCTAGAATAAGGAGGGGTCTAAGGAATTATGTCTGTGTAAGGGGATTTGGACATTTCAGATAATAAATGCCAATTCTTCATGTCTGTTGGAGTCCAGCCAGAGAAAGATGGCACACTCAGATAGGTAATCTGAGAATTGTTGATAAAGGGTGCTGTTTAGGGGCAGCTGAGTGGCTCAGTTGGTTGAGCGTCAAACTCTTGGTTTCAACTCAGGTCATGGTCTCAGGATCCTGAGATCAAGCTTCAGGTGAGCACTCTCTAAAAAAAAAAAAAAATTCTTTTTAAAAAGGGAGTTGTTTAGAAAGGGCAGGTATAAGAAAACCACAAGGAGAATGAGTGCTCCAGAGGAGAAATTAGCAGGAAACCATTGCCAAGTCTGAGCAGCATGGGAAAGGGACAGGTAATGGAATCTGGGGAGAGACAGGGTTACCGAGAGCATGGCGGAACTGTGACCTCAGGACAGATATGCAGAGAGACCACAATGACCTTGATACTGCAGGGAGGGATCTGGGGGGATACCTACCCCAACCTCACCCTCCTCCCTCCCTCTGTTCTCCCACTGGGGCTTCCTGTGGACTGAATATGACCAGAATTCAGAGAGCAAGGGAGCCTGTTGATACCATCTGAGGGCTGAGGAGGCAGAGAGGAGAGTCAGTCTGGTGGGTCTAATGGAAGACACTTAACACACCCCTTATCAGGTAAGTCTACGTGATATTTAGAGTTTACAGAAAGTTCCATACAATCATAGTCCTCACAGCAACCCTGTGAGGTAGGTAGGACAGTGATTATAATCCCATTTCATAGATGAGGACACTGAAGTTCAGAGAGGTCAAACAACTTGCCCAAGGCCATTGGATTCACCTTGAGATGTTAAGTTCAGGGGCCTTCTCTGAGAGGCCCCCCTGGGAGAAAGCCCTTCAATCCACACTCTTGGGGATACAGTCTTGGGGAGCACTGGGGGTTCAGGCCAGCTAACCTTGGGCCTCAGAAGACATCTGTGCGGAGTGGGAGAGGCTGTTCCAAGCCACTGATGAAGAGATTGGGCTCTTGGGACAGTGTAGAGGAGCTGTGTACGATCGAGGTGTCCATGCTGCCCATAGTAACCTCCCTTTCCTCCTGCCGCAGGTGCCGGAGAATCTCCTGTGACAGGGAGAAGCTGCTGCCCTCTGCAGGTTCTGGAACAAGCATGGGGAAGGTGGGGGAGGAGTGCAATGAGGACCTCTTACGTTCTTTAACTTCAACATTCCCTGAAACTTGCTGAGCAGATCCTCCAACCTCCCTGCATCCCTCCCCACCCCTAGCCCCTGGGGCTAGTTTCCTGGAATTCTAGAGCTAGAATTGCTTTCAGAGATGACAGAATTCCACTTTCTCAGGCTCAGAGATGATGCTCAGAGAGGGGCGGAGACCTGCCGGGGTCACAACGTGAGGCAGTAGCAGAGCTGAGGCTGCAGCTAACCCCCCCACCATCTCTTTGTTCTTCCGCTTCTTCTGGCATCCCTAGATGAAGTGAGGGGATCCTAGAGCACATCTCTTCACACTTCACCCAGGACCCATAGCCAGATACCTCAGAAAGCAAGTGAGTGTCCTGGGTGGAGAGGCAGGACCTCTCCCCAGGGAGGAAGGAGCAGGGTTTGAATGCCTTGACCACTTGGGAAGGCCCAGGGCATAATGCTGCCATAGCTCCTTCTAACCCCTCAGGACACCTGACTCTTCCCGCCCTGTGGCCTATCAATCCCTCACCTTGGTAGACAATGAGGCGGCAGTTGTTCTGCAACTCAGGGGCATCTGCCAGGATGTCTTCAAGCGTCCGGCAGAAGAGTTTGGCCTGCTCAAGCCGATCCTCCCGGCTAAAGCCAGCTCGGCCATCCTGTGACATGGCAAAAAGGGTCTGCAACGGGGTGGCATACTCCAGGACACAGATACCTGCCTGGAGGAGATGAGAAGACAAGATTCAACCAGGACCCAGATAGACAGACTCTGGACCCTGGTGCCACTGTTGGGGCCCCGCTCCTCCAGCCTGTAGAGATGCAGTTCCGGGAGGTGGCTACCCTGATGAGATCTATGCTATCTATGCCTTTGCTCCTAAAATCAGGACCAGGACTGTACTAAATTTATCCTTCACAGATTCCTCCTTCCCAGATCCCAGAGCAAGGTCCCCTTACACCCCCCGAGTCACCTGCTATCAACAACTCTAACTGGAAATCAAATCTGGAGGCTGTGCTCTGGGCTTCAACCCTGGTCTGGGTTTCCCCCAACCTATGTGAGATCTTAAGACATTCTCACAGCTTTGTCTAGGACAGCTTTATGGTCAAGAGCACGGTATGTCAGGATTATTGCCCAAATTCTTACTGGTTCTCTGAGTCTTAGTTTCCTCATTTGTAAAGCAGGGATCATAACAGTCCTTACCCCACAGGTGGTTGTGAGGGTTAAATGAGGTGGTCAGATGAACAGCGTCTGGTATGCAGTAAGTGCTCAAGTAGTGTTGCTTATTGTTATCATAATTCAGAGCTGAAGCTTGCCCAGCTCTGGGACCAATTGGGGAAATTAAGGGTCAGAGAAGGGTAGTGAATTTTTATCAGGGCTTGGCCAGGGGTCAGAATTCTGGTGCTCTGGGCTTGACTCCTCTTTAGCAGCTCTCGCCTCCCTGACCACTCACCGGTTGCCCTTTTTCCCGAAGTTCATAGACGCTGTTGGTGTAAACCCGGCGCTTGATGCCAGCACGGTCAGCACTTTGCTGGGGCAGCTCATATAGGAAGCGAATGTTGGGATCGACCACACTCAGGTCATCAGGCACCCCACAGTCCAATGGCAAGAGGATGTGCAGCCGATGGCTCCCTATGCCCTGTAGCATGTTGTTGTGCAATGCCTGTATCCGGGCTGGAAGCCCTGGGATGGAAAGGCCCGAAAAGTCATTCCTATTAACCCTATTTCCCACCCAACCCAGGACAGTAATCCAGGTCATTGGTTCCCTCAGTGTGTAGGTGCAAGAGAACGAAGGGTCCAGTCCACTTTCATTGTGCAGGAGCCAGGAGGGGCAGAGCTTTCAGGAACTCTCCAGCCCCTCCCTCTACTCCTTTTCCCTCTCTCTCCCTTCATCTGTCCTTTGTCTAGATTTCTCTGCTCACCCCACTCCTTCCCACAACAGATTTTAGAGATCTGGGAGGCAGGAAGAGCCCTAGGAGGTGACCTTCCCAGCATTCCCAGGTACACGGAGTCTGGCCTCTAGCTCCAGACCTATTTCCTAGCAGAAGCCATGGTGACAAGGGCAGACAGCAATGAGATATGGGAGAACCATGGCCTCAGCTAGCAAGTCAGAAGAAATGAGACATGACACATGTGCTCACAGGAGAGTGGTTAAGGGTCCAGGCTCTGGGAAGATGTGGGTTCAAATCCTATCTCCTCTTCTCACTACGCTGTGTGACTTTGGAGAAGTCACTCTACCTCATAGAACCACAATTTTCTTACCTCTAAAACAGGGAGGATGATTATCCCTTGCCCACAAGGTATGAATTAAAAGCAAAAATGCACACAAAGGGTGCAGAGCATGAAGTAAATATTCATTGGAAGAATTCATGGTTAACCTGGGAGAAGTCACTTAATGGCTCAAAGCACCATACTCCTCCCTATAAACCATGTCCTTCATGCCTGCAGAATTGCTTTGGGAATCAAATTTTTAGGAATAAAAATTATTTTTTAAATATTTTATTTATTTATTTGACAGAGAGAAAGAGTGTGCACCAGCAGGAGGAGTGGCAGAGGGAGAGGGAGAAGTGGGCTCCTTGTTGAGCAGGGAACCCAATGTGGGGCTCAATCCCAGAACCCTGGGATCATGACCTGAGCCAAAGACAGGCACTTAATTGACTGAGCCACCAAGTGCCCCAGGAATAAAACTTCTTTGAAAAATATAGGTTCTAAAAAAAAAAAAAAGAAAGAAAGAAAAATATAGGTTCTAGAAACACAAGAGATTTTATGTCCTATTGTCTGTCTTAGAGGTCTAGAAATAGGAGTATAGAGAATGGCTCACCTGGCAGGATTAGCCGCAGGTACCCAATAAAGTATGACCATGCCAGCCCATGGGCCACGTTGAAGTTCCTTTTTTCACAGACTGCAGAGACCTCAGCTGGGGCTAGGCCCTGTGGACAGCAGGGTGGGGCTAGGGAGCCTCCATGAAGGAGAACCAGAGCCCTCCTCCTCAAGATTTCCCAATCTGCTGCCAACTTGATCCCTTCTCTGCCATTGCTGGACCCACTGTTGTAGGACATTATAGGCTCTACTCTAAGGACCAACCTCTGAACTAGTCTTACTCTGAATACTGAGCTCAGAGTAGCTCATACTAACTGCAGCCTCCACTTGGCTACATCCTCCACCTCCCTCTGTGTCTTACCTGGAGCTCCAGGAGGATATTTAGTGCCTGTGAGAGGCCGAGGAGGGCAAGCATCCAAGTGAAGGGCAGGCCAGCTATGTTTGGGAGGGAGCCGTAGAAATAGCAGGACAGCAGGAGCAGAGCTCCACAGCGAATGGGGCAGCCCAGGCAAGCCCGTGTAGCCCTCCAGTAGCTGCCCTGGTACCTGCAGGTGACAGTCAAGCTCCCAACTCCAGCCCAGCTCAGCCAGAGAGATTCAGGGAGGGGCAAGGCTGGGTATCAGTCACAAGAACAAGACAGGTAGGGTGCCCAGTCGCCATGGGTAATGGAGTCACCTGGAGTGGAGATGGCACAGCTCTTCAGGCAGATAACAGACCCCCTTGAACAGCAGTCCCAGCTGCAGGGAGGCCAGGTGGAGCACCAGCCATCGGAGAATGTGTTCCGGTAGCTCCCCTAGCCCCCAAAGGGCTCCCAGGCAGACAGCCAACAGGACCAAAGCTGCCTTCTGGGCCCTGGTCCCCCTGGGCCGTGGGATGGATGGGTGCAGGCTAGCCTGGAGCATCTGTGGGTACCAAGAAGCCCCAGCTGTTACCCTCTTACCCCACTACCGCTTCCAGACAGCTTTCGTTCTTCCTGGTGCCCAGCCGGAGTCAGAGGCTGTGGTTGGAGATGCCTCTAGGGGACAGGCTGGGCATAGAGTGTCCCAGAGCTCCTGTCTGGGACAGATTTGTTGAAAACAAAGCAGGGGGAGAGGAGAAGTGCATGTGTCCACACATATACACCCTACCCAACCCCAGTAAGATCACAGATGTAGTGAAGAAAGAAAGCAGTGACTGTCCCAGACTCAGACCTGAAAGTGTCCTGGGAGGTTCTATCCCCCTAGGGACTATCAAAGACTTGAGTTTCCCCTCTCCCCAGAATCCACCCCAGAAAAGACCTTAGTCAGCAAAGGTGCCACCACAGTCTGGGGGTGCAGGCAGGGCAGCCGGAAGGCTGGCACTCATCTCTGGGTCTCTGGGGTCCTCAGCCTTGGAGCCTGTGCTCCACTACTCCTAATCCTACCTACCTTCTATATCTGAGACTGCAGCTTGTTTCTGGAAGACAACAGGGAGAAGAGGTCTGGTGCAATGCCTCCCAGCGACCGAGGGCAGCTTTCTGGGTACAGCCTGAAAAACAAACATTAAATGACAATCAAAACTTTCCACAACACTCTAGCCCTGGCGTCTCACCAGACCACAGTTTATAGGAGGAGGGTATTTCCTGCTCCCCGGGCAGAGAGGAAGGGCCCCCACGAGCCAGGCCTCAATCTTGGTATGGGGAGGGAGGCTTGAGAAAGCTCTTGTTCCAATGCCATTTGCTCCACCTCATAATCCCCTGCAGCCACAATCCTGAACACTCAAGCCCCCATGATCAAACACAGTCTACCAACACCCAGGCAGGCCTCCACAAGACCAACAAAGACACTCCCAGACACTCCCAGACAAAGGCAGCACACACACTGCACCGTGCTGAGTTTTATTCTGATTTCTAGATGCACATCCTCTTTTTCTGAAGACTGTGTTATCAGGAAGGAGGAAGGGAGAATGAGTGGCTATTTCCTGTAACGACAGCCTTGTGGGTAAAAGGCTTTGTAGGAGCAGAGAGTCTATGGGGGAGTGGAGATTTGGCTCCCTGCAGGAAGTGGCCACACCTGTGATTTCTCAGGGACAACCCTGTAGTTCTAGCCAAAAAAGCAGTCCTGGGGAACTTCATCATCATCGTCATCATAAATTGTTTACCATGCTCCAGATATTATGCTAAGAGCTACACATATTATTTTACTTAATCCACTGAGCATAGGGACGCCTGGGTGGCTTGGTGGTTTAGCATCTGCCTTTGGCTCAGGGTGTGATCCTGGAGTCTCAGGATCGAGTCCCGCATCGGGCTTACTGCATGGAGCCTGCTTCTCCTTCTGCCTGTGTCTCTGACTCTCTCTGTGTCTCTCATGAATAAATAAATAAAATCTTAAAAAAAAAATCCACTGAGCATAACACTATTTCCCATTTTACAGGTAGATAATCTGAGGCTTAGTGAAGTGAACTGCTTGTTCTGTGCCATGACTTCATGGGAAAGGGTAGAAGTTACCAGAACCAGGTTTCACACCAACAGTTTCCTCTGGGGTAACCGGGAGTGTCTCTGGCTGTTCTCCTGCAAACTGATAAGCTCATTTGATTTGAAGATGGGGCAGGCCTAAAGAGTGGGGTTGGGGTGGCACCCACACAGCAGCAGCCATTCATTCCTGACTGGGTCAAAGGGTCTTCGCCTGGACCCTCCCCCGAATCACACCCAGAAAAAGATGACACACCACATTCATAGATCCACTGGCCTCCCAGAAACAAGGAGGCTTCCTGAAATCTCTTGATTGCGAAAATCACTTCCTCCAAATGGGGGAATTCCCTACATCTTCTCTTCCCTACAAGTGAGTCACAAAGGGGCCCCCTGAGGTGAGCAAGGGCTCAGCTACTTCAAAACCAAAGAAAATCAAGGTTGCCCAAAAGAAGGCCTAGCAGAGTCCTCCCAGAGTGGGCACCTTCACACACCTGCCCCAAGAGCCAGCTGTGCCAAGTAGCCAAGGGCTTCCTGGCTACTAAGGACCCACTCCCCGAGGGGGCACTGCTGTTGCCTCTCTACGGCTCTGCACTGGTCATCTCTTCCCCCCAAAAGTGTTCTCATCCCATCTTTTCTCCTGAAGGAAGTTCCTCTTGTATAGGCCAGGGTCGCACTATGCATCAGAAGCCTTAAAAAACACACATACCATGGTGGACCCAGCAATCCATTTCCAGGAACCCTTTGTCAATAAATAATCCGACAAGGGCACAAACATGCCCATTTTTCAGATATTTGTAGCAGTATCATTTACACCAGAGAAAAACTGAAAGTTATCTAAATGCCCAACAATTGAGGACTTGTTAACTAGATGTGCTTCATCTTACAGTAGAAGGTTGCATACCAGGGCACCTGGATGGTTCAGTAGTTGAACGTCTGCCTTCAGCTCAGGGCATGATCTCGGGGTTCTGAAGTCGAGTCTCGAGTCTCGCATCAGGCTCCCCGCAGGGAGCCTGCTTCTCTCTCTCTGCCTGTGTCTCTGCCTCTCTGTGTGTGTCTCTCAGGAATAGAGACACACAGAGAGAGGCAGAGGGAGAAGAAGGCTCCATGCAGGAACCCCGATGTGGCGCTCAATCCTGGGACTCCAGGATCACACCCTGGGCCAAAGGCAAGGGCCAAACCATTGATCCCCAAATACATAAAATATTTTAAAATGTTTTTTAAAAAAAGGTTGCATAGCCACCAAAAATGATGATGTAATTTTGTACCTATTGACTTTTTTAGAAGATTTATTTGTTTATATTGGGGAGGGAGGGGCAGAGGGAGAGGGAGAGAGAGAGAATCTCAAGCAGACTCCCTACTCAGCACAGAGCCCTTTGCAGGGCTTGATCCCACTACCCTGAGATCATGACTCAAGCTGAAACCAAGAGTCAGACACCCAACCAACTGAGCCACACAGGCACCCCTGTATTTGTTGATTCTTAACCACATTTATTATACATTTCTTACTGGAAAAAAGCAGTGTACAAGACAGTATAATAGCATTTTAAGAAACATATTTTGCATGAAAAAGGTCTGGAAGCACAGATGTCAAAACGCCAACAATGATTACTCTATGCAGTAGGAATGCAGGTGATTTTTAGCATATTTTCCTGTTTGCTCATTATGTTTTCTTGGGTTTCTTTTCCCAAGATTGAACATGTATTGGTTGTTTCATGCTTGGAGTATGCTCTAAAAAGAAAAAAATCCCAGCATTGCCTCAGGGCCTTCTTCTAGGCTGGTGAATATGTCAGGCCAGGCCCTGCTGTCATGACACCAAGAGCAGGGCTGGGGCAGTGGGCATTATGTAACTGCACCAGCAATTAACTACAGATGTGGTGAAGGCTTCAAAGAATGTACTTCTATTGCTGTTCTGAGAAGATCCTGGAATACCCCAGTCTAGACTTTCCTGAAGAAATGCCACTGAGTTTGGAAGGAGCAAGGAAAGGGTGGTGAAGAGGAATGCAGGTGTGGAACATTCTGATAGAGCAGCACGTGTAAAAGCCCTAGGGTGGGAAGGAGTTTGATCTGTAGAGAAACAGAAATGGCTGGTGTATCTGTAACGTGTGAGCATGTTGGGGTTCTGTATCAATTTCTTAGGGCTGCTGTACCAAAGCCCTAGAAATGTGGTGGCTTAAAACAACAGAAATTTGTTAAATAGAAATTTGCTCACAGTTCTAAAAGCTGGAAGTCTATAATCAAGGTATTGGTAGGACCATGCTTTCTCTGAAGTCTCTAGAGAAGAATCTTTTCTAGCCTCTTCCACCTTCTGGGGCCCCCAGGGGATCCTTGGTTTGCACCTGCAGCTCTTATATCTCAGCCTCTGTCACGTGGTGTTCTTCAGCTTTGCAACTCTATCTTCACATGGTGGTTCCTCTTACAAGGACACCAGTTGTATTAGATGGGGCCCACCCTGATGACTTCATCTTAACTTGATTAAATCTGCAAAGAGGCTATCTCCAAATAAAGTTCTGGGATCGAGTCCCGCATTGGGTTTCCTGTAGGGAGCCTGCTTGTCTCTCATGAATAAATAAATAAACTCTTAAAAAAAAAAAAAAGGTTCCTGATATTCATGTGTAAAGGTCCCTGAATGGCAGGGGGCTTGTATTTTTTTTATTTTTATTTTTTTAAAGATTTTATTCATTTATTCATGAGAGACACACATGGGGAGAGAGAGAGAGAGAGAGAGAGAGAGAGAGGCAGAGACACAGGCAGAGGGAGATGAGGCCCCATGCAAGGAGCCGGACGTGTGACTTGATCCTGGGTCTCCAGGATCAGGCCCTGGGCCAAAGGCGGCACCAAACTGCTGAGCCACCCGGGCTGCCCAAGTGGGGGTATTTTAATATCAGTTAACCATGGTGCATACCTAGGATCCCACTCTGGCCTCTACCTCTCCTAGCTATGTGACCTTGGCCTAGTTATTTAAATTCTTTGAGCCTCAGTTACAATGGGGATGGTAATATCTTTTATCATATCAGACTGTCATGAGGATAAAAAGATATGTTGCACTTGTAGACAAGACTTGCTCTAGATGCTCAGTGATTACTCATTCTAACTGCTACCAGCAGCAGCTGCAGCAACAGCACTGACGACCACATTCTTGGAGTTGCCAGCTTCAATCACCTAGGCCTCTATAATGGGCTCAAGTCACCTCTCCAGCAGACACAGATCTGATGTCTCATCCAGGGGTGGCTCTGAGTCTGACCCCAGCCGCTTCCTTGTTATAATTCCACTGCCCCATCATGGAGCCAACTAGAGTGTCATGGTCCTTCTTGGACAGGACAATATCCAAGTAGATGTGATAGAGAAAGAGGTCCTGGATGATGAAATGATTAAGGGCGGAGGAGCATAGGGAGTGAATAATGGATCCACATCCTTCTGGAAGGAAGTTATCTAGCAGGGTAAAGAGATCTGATTTTTGTTTGTTTGTTAGTTTTTGCTAACAGCTTTATTGAGATATAATTTACATAACATACAACTCATATATTTAAAATGCACAATTCAAGGGCGCCTGGATGGTACAGTCGGTTGAGCATCCCAGTCTTCATTTGGGTTCTGGTAGTGATCTCGGGGTCGTGAGATTGGGCCTGTGTAGGGCCCCTTGCTCAGCACAGAGTGTGCTTCAGATTCTTTCTCTCTCTCTCTCCTTCCACCACTCCTGCTCATGCTCTCTCTCTCTCAAATAGTAAATCCATCTTTTTAAAAAATTTAAATAATAAATAAATATAATACACAATTCATTACTTTTTAGTATATTCACGTAGTTGTGCAACCATCACCACAATCATCTTAGAACATTTTCATCACCTCCCAAAAAAAAACCCTGTAGCCATCACTGTTCAACCACCCTCACCCCTACCTCATTCCAGGCAATAACTAATTTACCTCTGTCTCTACAGATATGCCTATTCTGGACATATCCTGTAAATGACCTCAAACACTATATAACTGTGTCTGTCTTCTTACATTTTCAGGTTTCATCCATGTTGTAGCATATATCCATACATCATTCCATTTTATTGTTGAATAATGTTCCATTGTGTAACTATATCACGTTTATTTACTCATTCACTAATTGAAGACATTAGAGTTTTTTCCATTTTTTTTGGCTATTATGAATAATGCTGCTATGAACATTATGTGCAAGTGTTTTGTGGATTCTCATTTCTCTTGGGTATATACGTAGGAGTGTGGTTGCTGGGTCATATGGTGACCCTATGTTTAATTTTTTGAAGAATTGGGCAGCCCCGGTGGTGCAGTGGTTTAGTGCTGCCTACAGCCCAGGGTGTGACCCTGAGGACCTGGGATTGAGTCCCACGTCGGGCTCCCTGAGTGGAGCCTGCTTCTCCCTCTGCCTGTGTCTCTGCCTCTCTCTCTGTGTGTCTCTCATAAATAAATTTAAAAAATCTTTTAAAAAAATGTTTTTGAAGAACCATCAGACTATTTCCCAAAGTGGCTGCACTATTTTACATTCCCACCAACAGTATATGAGGGTTCTAATTTCTCTACATTCTAGCCCATATTTGTTTCTTATCTATCTTTTTTATTATAGCCATCCTAGTAGGTGTGAAATAGTTTCTTATTATGGTTTTGATTTACATTTCTCTGATTGCAAGTGATGTTGAGTATCCTTTTATGTGCTTATTGCCATCATATATCTTTTGTGTGAAATGTCTATTCATATCCTTTGCCCATTTTTAAAATTGGGTTGTCTTTTTCTTATAATAATAATAATTTATTATTGTAATTATCATAAGAGTTCTTTTTACATTCTAGATACAAATCCCTTATCAGATATGGACTTTGCAAAAATTTTCCCCTATTCTGTGGGTTGTCCTTTAGTTTTCCTTGCACTGTCCTTTGAAGCACAAAAGTTACTAACTTTGATAAAATCTAGGTATCTATCTTTTCTTTTGTCTCTTGTCCTTTTGGTACTATAAGAAATTATTGCCTCATCAAGGTCACAAAAATTCAAACTTATGTTTCTGTCTAAGAATTTAATACTTTTGGCTCTTACATTTAGGTCTTTGGTCCATTTTCGAGTTTTTTACATGTGATGTGAGTTAGGGGTCCACATTAATTCTTTTGCGTGTAGATATCCAATAGTCACAGCATCATTTGTTGAAAAGACTATTTTTCCCTGTTGAATTGTTTTAGCACCACTGTCAAAAATCATCCAACTGGGGGGTGCCTGGGGGCACAGTTGGTTGAATGGCCAACTCTTGGTTTTGGCTCAGGTCACCAATGGAGCCCCACGTTTGGCTCCATGCTTGGCAGGATTCTCTCTCCCTCTCCCTCTGCCCTTTCTGCTCATTCTCTCTCTCTCTCTCTTTCTCTCTCTCTCCCTCTCAAATTAATCTTTTTTTTTTTAATCAACTGACTGGGAATGTGAGAGTTTATTTGTGAATTCTCAATTCTTTTCCATTGATCTGTATGCCTATCCTGATGCCAGTCCATACCATATTGATTATTATAGACAGAGATACAGGCAGAGGGAGAATCAGGCTCCCCACAGAGAGCCAGATGCAGGACTCCGTCCCATTCTGGATCCCGGGGTCACTTCCCAAGTGTGGAAGGCAGACGTTCAACTGCTGAGCCACCCAGGCGTCCCTTGTAGTAAGTTTTTAAATCAGAAAGTGGGAGTCCTCCAACTTTGCTCTTCTTTTTCAAGATTTTTTTGGCTATTCTGGGTCCCTTAAATTTCCATATGAATTTTGGAATCAGCTTATCAACTTCTGCAGGGATGCCAGTTGAAATTTTGAGAGGGAGTGCATTGAATCTAAGATTATCACCATCTTCACAGTTTAAGTCTATAAATATGAGTTATCTTTCCATTTATTAGGATCTTCTTTATTTCTTTTTAGCAATGTTTTATAATATATAGAGTGCAAGTTTTATACTACTTTTGTTAATTTATTCAGAAGTATTTTTGGGGAATTTTTATTGTGGTAAAATAAATATAACATAAAAATTGTCATTTTAAGTGTAAAATTCAGTGGCATTAATTACATTCACATTGCAGTACAATCACCACTGCTACATATTTATTCATCATCCCAAATAAGCTCTCTACCTGTTAAGCAATAACTATTTTCTCAGCCCTTGATAACCTCTAATGTACTTTTTGTCTCTATGAATTTGCCTATTTTAGGTATTTTATGTAAGTGAAATCATACAATATTTGTCCCCTTGTGTCTGGTTTATTTTACTTGGCATAATGTTTTTAAGGTTATCCATACAGAAGCATGTATCAGACCTTGCTTCTTTTCTATGGATCAATAATATATTCACACACACAGTACATTTTGTTTTATTTTGTTTTTTTCTTTGACAGAAAGAGAGAAAGGGAGAGAGCACAAGCAGGAGGAGCTGGAGGGAGAGGGAGAGGGAGAAGCAGGCTCCCCACTGAGCAGAAAGCCTGACTCAATCCCAGGACCCTGATATCATGACCTGAGCTGAAGGCAGATACTTAACCAACTGAGCCCCCTTGCATTTTATTTATTCATTCATCTGTTGATGGATGCTTGGCTTGTTTCCACCTTTTGACTATTGTGAGTGATGCTGCTATGAACATTCTCATGCAAGTATCTGTTTGAGTCCCTGATTTCAATTCTTTGGGGCATATACACAGACGTGGAAATGTTAGGTCATATACTAATTCTAAAAAGTTTAACCTTTTTAAAAATTTTTTTTATTTATTTATTCATAAGAGACACACAGAGAGAGGCAGAGACATAGGCAGAGGGAGAAGCAGGCTCCATGCAGGGAGTCTGATGTGAAACTCCATCCTGGACCCCAGGATCATGCCCTGAGCCAAAGACAGACACTCAACCGCTGAGCCACCCAGGTGTTCCTATGTTTAACCTTTTGAAGAAACGCTAAACTTTAAACTAGGCGGCTCTGGTGGCTCAGTGGTTTAGCGCCGCCTTTAGCCCAGGGCCTGATCCTGGAGACCTGGGATCCAGTCCCACGTCAGGCTCCCTGCATGGAGTCTGCTTCTCCCTCTGCCTGTGTCTCTGCCTTTCTCTCTCTCACTGTGTCTCTCATGAATAAATAAATAAAATCTTAAAAAAAAAAAGAAACACTAAACTGTTTTCTATTCTGTTCTTTTTAATGCTATTGTAAATTGAATTGTTTTCTTAATTTCACTAGATTTATAGTTTTGTATCCTGCTTTTTAACTTAGGAACTTATCATAGGCATATTTGTGGGGCAATAAAAGTAAAATCATTATAAATTTAGGTGTATGCCCAGTGTTCTCTAGTATAGAATTATGAATCATGATTGAGGCAGTCACCCATTACTGGGCATTTAGGTTCTTTTAAACTTTTCTCTACTATAAGAAACTTTGTAGTAAACATAAGGAGGTCATCTCTGTGCACTTACTTTTCTGATTATTAGGAGCTATTCTCAGAAGTGGGCTCAAAAATTATATGTGTTTTTCAAGCTTCTGATAGTACCAAAAGTCTCGCTAGATGTATGCTGTTTGCTTTAGAAGCAAAACTGAAAAAATAGGAAACAACCCAAACTTTCAAAACCACAGGATCAGTTAAAATAGTGATGGTGTATCCATAGAGTGGCAGGGTGAACAGCTGCAAAAAATAATGTAGCACTACACTTGCTGACACTGAAGGACACTTAAGAGTGTTTCATATTCTGAAGTCACAGAACTTGTTACAGAATAGTTCATATGAAATAAACTCTGGTGCCTCCATTCAATGAAATACTCTGTAGCTCTTTAAAAATTGAGGCAACTTCCCATATCAGTATATGGAAATATCTGAGAGAGAATTCAGAGAGGTGACAGAGCACACTGCAGAACAGTGAGTGTGGAAACCTAGGGTAGCTCTGCTTATATATTTGTAATATGCAAGAAGATGGTGAAGGAAAAAAAAAACAAAAGAAGAAGATGGTGAAGGTGGTGAGCTTCAGAGAGGGCAAGTGAGTGCCTGGGAGCAAGTGAGAGAGGGAGACTTGCAGCTGCATATCATTTGGTGCTTTTGTACCTTCTAAATTTTATTTTGTGTACATTATTACCTATTCCAACATTAAATAAAATAGCAGTAAACCACGGTATTTCTATTATGATCCCATTTTTATTTTTTGAAGTAGTTTATATTTGCATGAGAAAGATTCTGGCTGTAAATACAACAGTTCACAATGGTTATTTTGGAAGGAGACTTGTTGAATCTGGAAATTTAAAAACATATCCACAAATCTCTTGCACTGCTGGTGGGAATGCAAGCTGGTGCAGCCACCCTGGAAAACCGTATGGAGTTTCCTCAAAAAGTTAAAAATAGAGCTAACCTACTGCCCAACAATTGCATTTCTAGGTATTTACCCAAAGGATACAAATGCAGTGATCCAAAGGGGCACCTACACCCCAATAGCAACAATGTCCATAATAGCCAAACTATGGAAAAAGCCCAGATGTCCATCAACAGATGAATGGATAAAGAAGATACGGCACGCACACACACACACACACACACACACACACACCACTGGAATATAACTCAGCCATCAAAAAATGAAATCTTACCATTTGCAATGATGTGGATGGACTAGAGGATATTATGCTAAGCTAGATAAAGCAGTCAGAGAAAGATATCCACATGATTTCACTCATATGTGAAATTTAACAAACAAAACAGAGGATCATAGAGAAGGGAGGAAAAAATAAGATGAAGTCAGAGAGGGAGACAAACCATAAGAGACTCTTAATCGTAGGAAACAAACTGAGTGTCTTTGGAGGGGTGGGGGTGAGAGGATGGGGTAACTGGGTAATGGGCATTAAGGAGAGCATGTGATGTAATGAGCCCTGGGTGTTATATGAACTGATGAATCGCTGACCTCTATCTCTGAAATTAATACACTATATGTTGGGACACCTGGTTGGCTCTGGTTGAGCATCTGCCTTCGGCTCAGGGCATGGTCCTGGGGTCCTAGGATTGAGTCCTGCATCGGGCTTCCTGCATGGAGCCCACCTCTCCCTCTGCCTGTGTCTCTGCCTCTCTCTCTCTGTGTCTCTCATGAATAAATAAATAAAATCTTTTTTAAAATACACTATATATTAATTAACTGAAATAAAATAAAATAAAACCACAAATCTTTGCTGCTCCTCCTTTCAAAAGGCAGAGACTAATCCCTGCCCAAGTTTAGGCCTAACTGGATCACTCGTTCTGGGGACAGTCAGTTGCCATGTCATAAGACACTCACACAGCTATGGAGAGGTCCGAGTTGTGAGCTTCAAAGCCTCCTACCAATAACCAGCAACATCTTGCCAGGCAAACAAATTAGCACCCTAGGAAGTGAAACCCCCAGCCCCGGTCAAACTTTCAGATCCCTGCAGCTCTGGCTGACAGCCTGATTGCAATGTCATGAGAAATCCTGAGCCAGAACCACCCAACTAAGCAACTCCAAAATTCCTGAAACTGAAAACCTGTGAGATAATCCATGTTTGTTGTTTGAAGCTAAATTTTGGGATAATTTGTTACACAGCAATAGATATAATAATCTGAGATAATTTTGGATTTTCATTTTCCTTATTGTACTTAGAAATGTTTATTAAAATGAGTACATACTGTATGAGTAATCAAAACTGAGAAAGAAATGAGCCAGAGAATAATGGAAAAACAGTTCAGCCTAAGGTTCATTAACTCAGCCATGTGATCCTTCGATGGGGACACTCTGGCTTCTTAGCAGTTTGAGTGAAGCATCCTTATGGGCTTTAGAGGACCTCAGGTGCACTTCAACTTGCCATCAAAAGGTCTCTG
Organism: Vulpes vulpes; assembly: GCF_048418805.1. Lineage (NCBI taxonomy): Eukaryota > Metazoa > Chordata > Mammalia > Carnivora > Canidae > Vulpes > Vulpes vulpes. The sequence continues at coordinate 118,872,337 of NC_132781.1, forward strand.
CCCTCCTGGGCTGTGTTCATGGAAAGGTAGATCCACATCATGGAAGGTGACCTCATGCTTCCCCCATCCCTGACATCAGACCAGATCTGGGCATCAGACACTGGTGTCTAGAACCTGCTGAAGGGCCGGAAGTTGTCTCTTCCTTCTTTTGGGGCCTCTTGTCTCATAGTTCCTTTCTCAGTTGTGCACTCCAACAAGACTAGGCCTTCTCAGTGTTCTAGACACTCCATGCTCTCTCTCACTGCCTAGATGGCTCTTCCTATCGCCTGTGTGGTCCCCTAACTCTCCCCTACCACCCCATGATGCTGCATTTCCCGGCAAGCAGACTAAGCTCAGGCCATGAGCAAAACTTCTCCCACTGTTTCTTTCCTCTTCTTTTTATTTTTTATTTTTTGATTGATTTATTTACTTGAGAGAGAGGGAGGAGCAGACAGAGAGCATCTCAAGCAGATTCCCCACTGGCATGCACCCTGACATGGGGCTCAATCCCATGACCTCAGATCACTACACCAGCCTAAATCAAGAGTTGGACACCCAACCAATTGAAGCATGCAGGCACCTCCCCTGATTTTTCTTTAAAACTTTGGCATTTGAGGGCAGCCCCAGTGGCGCAGCAGTTTAGCGCCACCTGCAGCCCAGGGCGTGATCCTGGAGACCCTGGATTGAGTCCCACGTCAGGCTCTCTGCATGGAGCCTGCTTCTCCCTCTGCCTGTGTCTCTGCCTCTCTCTCTCTCTCTCTCTCTCTCTCTGCATCAATATGAATAAATAAATAAAATTAAAAAAAAAAACTTTGGCATGAAAAGCCTTGTAGCTGCTCACCAGACCATAGGGACATCTTCCTAGGAAGTCTTCCCAGACCTCATGCTGGATAAGGGCTTTGCCTCCTGCTCTGTGTCAGTCTAAATCTTTCCTATTTGGCTTTGTGCGTGCTTTATTGTTACTGCTGGTTGGTTGCTGGTTTCTTGGACAGACTATAAGCCATGGAGGGCAGCATCAACCTTGCTTGGTCTCTGCTGTGGCCCTAAGGCCTGACACATAGGACATGCTCTGCATATAGTCACAAACAGTAAACACACAAATGAACTCAGGAGACCTGAGCAACCTCGGTGTAACCGTAGAAGGCAAAGCTAAGATTAATCAAAGTGAGTCAAATTTTGGTTCTAAATCAGGAAGAATCTTCTAATCATATACGCTGTGTATGAGGGAGTGAGCTGTGATCACCAAAGGAGTTTATAATAGGAAGCCTGGTGGGCTCTCTGGGAGGGAAGACTGTAAGAGAATTCCATACTGGACAGAATTTGTGAGTTCCTAAGATCCCAGGCAAGTTGGCTTTTGAGGAAGTCATGAGGGTGTTTTTCTGGTGGAGGAGGGGCAAGGAGGTAAATTTGTTTTTTCCAATTAAGGAACTTCCTTGTGATTCAGACTGGCTGAGCCCAGCTGGTCAAGTTCACCCACACTTCTTCAACTCAGCCTATCTCTTCTACACTCGAAAGGCTGGCCATGTGGCTGGCACTGGTGACACCTGGCGGCCATTTGGACTAGGAGGGAAGCTGCCCTACAACTCTCAACCACTCTGCTTGATACCCATCACTTCAGCTGTACGGACAGGCTTCATCTCCCTGGACCTCAGTTTCCTAATCTGCAAAGAGATTGTTTAAGGTATGAGACAGGCTGCATGTCAAATGCTTAGAGCAGTGTCTGGCGTGTGGTAAGCATTCAGTGAGAATCCAGGGGGTGGGGAGCGCCTGGGTGGCTCAGTCTGTTAAGCCTCTGACTCTTGATTGTGATCTCAGGGTAGTGAGATGGAGCCTTGAGTCGGGCTCCGTATTGGGCATGGAGCCGACTTGGGATTCTCTCTCTCTCTCTCTCTCTCTCTTCTCCTCCTTCCCTCCCACTTGCTCTCTCTTGCTATCTCTCTCTCTTAAAAAAAAAAAAAAAAGAATCTTAGTGGCTATTACCATTGCTGTAGACCCAATTCAAGTCCTTCCCACAACCCCCAACTAGCTGGAGACATATTTGAGGGCAGCGGTTAGAGTACCTTGACTCTGTATCCAGAGAAGACACAGGACATAGCAGTGGTCTTTATTGGCTTTAGAGGGCACCTGCTGGCTGGTTTCCCTTAGTGCCTTCCTTACAGGCTAGAGAGGGGCTGGCCCTGCTGGCTGAAGCTGACTGTCTGGCTTTCCATTTCTTGAGGCTATAATAAATCATTCATACAGAATGGGCTTGAGATCTCTCTGATAGGCCAAAAAGCAAAGAGAGACAGTTTGCCACCAGAACAAAGACGCCATCCCCAGATGACCTGGATGGGAAAAACAGACTCAAAACCCTCAGCAGAGGAGGAGGGATAGGCCCATGAGGCCATAGAGAAGAAGGCTGATATATAGGCACAGGTTCTCCTTGGCTTCCTTGGGAGGAGTGTGCCTTTGAACCAGACTGCTGTGGGTAGCAGTGTGAGGGGAACTGGAAGAGTCCACTGCTGCCCAATCATTCCCTCTCTTCCATCTTCAGGGCTGGTTTATTCTGGGTTGCTCTTCTTTCTCATGCTATCATGCCAGGTCCTAGGATTGCCTTGAGCTCAGAATATTCCCAGATATTCATTCATTTGAGAGTCAACAAGTATTTATTGAGCTCCTTCTCTGTGCCAGGCACCTTGCCATTGGAATTTACGTTCTGGTTGGAGGGACAGACAAAGGAGCAGACAGACAAAACTATACTTAATAAACATTGTTTGGGAGTAAGCCCAGGGCTTGCAGAGAGCAGGAGAGAGGTGGCCTTTAAACTGGATCTGAAGGAAATGGGGGACATGGGGGAGGGGACATGAGACTTGCATTTAGGCTGGGTGAGGTGGGGGGGAGGGGGCGGGGGAGGACGGGAAGAGCTCTGGGATTTTTCAGGAGTTGCAGGAAGTGATCTCAACCACAGACTTGTTAAACATGGGTGCCACTTCCAGGGCCTGGGGACCCCAAATCAGCATAGTTAACAAGCTCCACGAGTGATTTTGATACGAGTGGGGACTGTGGCTCACCATGTGAGAAAGGCATAATGAAAGATGGGCTGGAGGTCACAGGTGCTGTGCTGTGAAAGGCTAGTAGGTCAGACCCAGTAAGGTCTTTATATCAAAGGAACAGGAAGGCCACTCAAGAGCCTTCATCCTGGGAACAACAGGAATCTTTACAAAGACTCCTCTGCAATGTGGAAAATGGGTAGAAGAGCGCTTCAGCCCAGAGCAGACATTGGCCTGAATCAAGAAAGAGGCAGTGGGGACAGAGAAGCAGCCGGATTTGGGAGAGGAGGTGGGACTGTAGCATCCGCAGAGGCCGGTGGTGATGCGCTCGCTGTGAGATGAGAGAAGGAAAGCAGCCAGAAGGCAGGGGAATGTGTGAGAGAAACCAAAATCTGGTAAGGGAAGTTGGAGGTGTGAGAGGGAGGGAGGCATGAGGGGAGGGAGGGAAGGATTCAATGTGGGGTGTAAAGGGGCTGAGAGGGACAGACCGCTGAGGCCGGGTCGCCATCTGAGGACAGGCAGGACAAGGATGGGAAAGGCGCGGCACATCGGGGACGCCGAGGTCGCAAGGACCCCCCCTCGGGTGCGCGCTGAGTCCGCAGCTAGACAGAGGTCAGAGAAGCCCAGACCGCCGCTGGTCCCAAACCCTGACCTGTCCGCGTGGTCGGCCGTGCCAGCCCCTGCCATTCCCGGCAAGGCCCAGGCCGGTGACCTCACGGGGCGCGGGCGCCCAGGCCCTGGCCTCCGCCAGATGGCGCTGCTCCGGCGGTCCTTGGCGCCGCCCGGCGGGCGCGGCTCTCGGGGCGGGGCCGGGACACCCGGCGGCCCGCCTGCAAGCGCTCGGGCTCCCGCTCCGCTTGGCTTGGGCGGCGGGTCCGGGCCTGTCCCGGCAGCCGGCAGCCGGCAGCTCGGGGGCCCGGCCGCTGCCTGGAGGGCTCCGACCCCGCCTCCACGCTGTGGCCCAGGGCGTGGGCGTTTTTGCGCACTCCAGGGGGACGCGGGTCAGAAACCTGGGCACCATTCTGGAGAGCGATGCCATCCTCGCACCCGCACCAGGCAGCCACGGGGTCTGGTGGGCCCTGCCGTTCTGCCGGCCCAGAACCCTTCCCGGAACCCTGCCCTCTCTCAGATCGGCCAGCTTAAGTAAAGGAATAGACTTGGAAATCAACAGCTAGCTCTGACCTTGAGGAACAATCTTCCCTTACTCCAGTTTACCTTCAGATTAGATAGAAATGGTGATGCCACCTCAAAAGATTGTTGGGAGGACTAAATGAATCATCTTTTTAATCATTAAGCAAGTAGCCAATACATACCAGGTATTTGAACCATTCTCTTTGTGTTGCTGGAATATAATCACTGACCCAGACTTTTCTTTTAAGATTTATTTGTTTATGATAGACACAGAGAGAGGCAGAGACACAGGCAGAGGGAGAAGCAGGCTCCATGCCGGAGCCGGACGCGGGACTTGATCCCAGGACTCCAGGATCGCCCCTGGGCCAAAGGCAGGCGCTAAACCACTGAGCTACCCAGGGATCCCCTGACCCAGACTTTTCAATGGCTTCTGACTGCCCTCAAGATCCAGTCCAAACCTTTAGCTTAGGCTACAAGGAACTTTCAGTCTCATTTCCTGTCATTTGCCATCTCTTCCTCCCCCACATCTTTGGCGGTTTTATCATACACTTCTTTGTGTCTTGACCTGAATACCTTTTCCCATTTTCTCTCCTCACATTTGAGTCCCACCTCAAAAGCCTACCTGTCATATACTCTCCAATAATCCCAAAGTTTTAAGATACCCAGAACTGGCATTATAAGAGACAAAATGGAAAGACTAAGAAACAATGTGTCACAATTATGAATATGTTTGAGCACTCTGTGCTTAGTTCGAGGGACAAAAATAGCTAAGGAGATAATTGAGCTGGGATATTAAAAGAGAAGAGGATCAGGGAGGGAGGAACAAAGAAAAAGAGTTTCCTCCACCCTCTAGCCCAACAGGTGTCCAGGCCCTGAATAGACACCCTCACCCCTATCCCCAGAAACCAGGGTCAGGTCTCTGGACAGAACCAGTTTATAGGTTCTTGGAAGCTATTGTTGCACACCTATTTAAGTAGCTTTTCCAGATGTGGGAAAGGATGCCACACGAGTCACCTGCCCATTGGCATCTGACCCCCTGAAAACAGGAGGCAAGCACATGTGAGACCAGATCTGGGACCATGTGTGCTGATAGAGGTCTGAATTGACAGTCTCTGTGGATAATCTGGACCCTAGCAGATCCATGTAAACAACCTGACATGCCCATGCTTATGCCGTGTCCTTCAGCACTCCTCACCAATCAGGTCATCCCAAGCATCCAGTGAACTGAGGTAAGGGACACAGAGTATTAAACTCCTCCCCAGGGATCCCTGGGTGGCGCAGAGGTTTAGCACCTGCCTTTAGCCCAGGACGTGATCCTGGAGACCCGGGATCGAATCCCACGTCGGGCTCCCTGCATGGAGTCTGCTTCTCCCTCTCCCTCTACCTATGTCTCTGCCTCTCTCTCTCTGTGTGACTATCATGAATAAATAAATAAAATCTTTAAAAAAAAAAAAATAAACTCCTCCCCAACCATCCGAGTCTTTCCTCGGTACTTACAAGTAGATGTTCCAGACATTGGGCTGGGCAATGCCCAGTAGATGGGACAGACAGAATGATGTCATTCTTGCCCCAGAATGATGTCATCATTCTCACAGTCTAATGACAGAGATGAGTCAACCATCAGGACAAGATGTGACCTGTGGTGTGAGAGGATGACATGAACTAGGGACAATGTAGTGCAGTGCTTAGAGGCCTAGACTGGCCTCAGATGATACTGTGAAAGTGCTTAGTGCTAAACATGACACATGAGTAATAAAAAAATAGGTACTTAAGAGGCTGTGTTGAAGATGCAGAAGTTTAGTGTCTAGCTTATCCTCTCAGCCTTCTGCAGGCTTCTGAACAAATATGAACTACCCCTGTTAAATCTCTGTAGTCATTCACAGCATGCCTGAGTAGAGATGAGCATCCTCCTCTCCTCCTTATAGCTTGGGCTTATCACCTGAACAGAGGACAATAGAAGGTGGCAGACAATGGGAGAAAGGTCAACGAAGGGGCTACACCTCTAGAGGAGGTAGCTCAGACCTTTTGGGTGCCAGTGAACACCAAAGGGCCCATTGGATGGAAGGCTGCTCCTTGGAGGCTGGTTTGGAAGTCCATTTGCATAAGAATGAGAAAGCATCGATTATCTGAATCAAAAATAGAGAAGTGCCCTCCTTGGCACTGCCTGGTAATGTCCCCAACTCTCCAGATCATCAAACACACAACTGCTGATGCCAAAGAGTAACAAAAAAGGGACTATATTAGTGCTTGGGTCTTCTTTCTTGCCTTTCTTTTGACCCAAACTTTTAGATCTGCTGAGGTTTCTTTTTTTTTTTTTTTTAAGATTTTATTTATTTATTCATGACAGACACAAAGAGAGAGAGAGAGAGAGAGAGGCAGAGACACAAGCAGAGGAAGAAGCAGGCTTCATGCAGGGAGTCCCATGTGGGACTCGATCCCCAGGTCTCCAGGATCATGCCCTAGGCCAAAGGCGGCGCTAAACTGCTGAGCCATCCGGGCTGCCCTCTGCTGAGGTTTCTTATTCTGGAGTTCACTGGACCACAAGAACACAGGAATCCATCCAAGGGCTAAATATAAAGCCAGTCCATCAGCTCCCATCCCTACCCAAGTTTTGCCAAACTCAGGCTTTACTTTCTCATTACAGGATAAATATATGCTCTTTTGCAAATAAATTAGAAACCACAGATAAGCAACAAACAGAGCTACTTCATATAAATTTTATCATTTTCCTCAAAAATATGAAAAGTTAAACAAAACATACTCTGAACGTTTGTTCCTATCACTAAAACCTTCTCCTGCTGCACAATTTGTAATTGCTATAGACTATGGTGTTGGAGAGATATGTGTATGTGTGTGTGTGTGGCCAATTACCCATCATCAGGCACAGAGCTTGTTTTTGCTCATAAATAACACTGAGAGGACCATCCTTATAACAAAATCCTTGTGAGTCTCCTTAGTTATTTCAAGGTACATTTATTTATTTATTTATTTATTTATTTATGATAGTCACAGAGAGACAGAGAGAGAGGCAGAGACACAGGCAGAGGGAGAAGCAGGCTCCATGCACCGGGAGCCCGACGTGGGATTCGATCCCGGGTCTCCAGGACCGTGCCCTGGGCCAAAGGCAGGCGCCAAACCACTGCGCCACCCAGGGATCCCTCAAGGTACATTTCTTAGTGTGGATTTGCTGGGTCAAAGGGAGCCCCCCCCCTTTTTTTTTTTACTATATTGCCAAAATACAGATGGGCCTATTTAGTGTCAGACTTTAGGAGATAAAGTTAGGAGATAAAGCTGCTGGGAAGTAGAGAGAGGTGGACAGCCTGGGTTTGTAGCTATTCCTAGGGAGTCCTGGGATGTGAAGCTAGAAAATAATAATGGAACCAGTTAGCTCTCATACTCCAGCTGCCCTATATGCTGTTCCAGTTCCCCCCAGCCAGGGCCTCCCAAGGGATCTATAGGAGGGGAGGGAAATCTATCCCTGGGGAGTGAGGGATTAGGGCCAGTGGTGCTAAATTAATAACCTAAACCTTTCTGCTTTTCCTTGGGATTTAATTTTAGGCATTGTGCTAGATGATTTACAGACATTATATGATTCAATTCTCACCAAAGCCTGAGAAGATAGGTATTATCTTTATTTTCAGTGTGTGGATAAGGACCCTGAGGCACAGAGGAGCCGAGTGGTTTGACTAAGGCCATAGAGCTAGCAGGCGGTAGAGCAAGAGTGCTGAAGACAAGAAGCTTCCCCGACCCTCAGCCCTGTTGGTGGGCCTCCTAGAATGGACCAAAATTTGGCCACCCTGGGAAGGAGGAACTTGCTGAAAGAGGACTTGAAGCTTTGGCCTAGGCCACCCCTCAACCTTCTCTAGGAGCTGATCCTGCAATGAGGGAGTCTTACACATAGCCCCATCTGGCACTGGCTACCTTTGACCTCTAGGTGGATTGGCTAGCTCCAGAAAGGATGGAAGTGTAGCTCAATTGGAAGGGATTGGGGAATTAATCCCTTTGTGTCCTAGGAGGGTCTTGAATAATTGGAGAGACAATGATTGATGATGGGGGTATTGAAAATCCTAGTGCGTGGACCAGAGGTGAGAAAGGGGCCTGGGAAAAACTCCTGATACAAGGAGGTCACAGGAAGATGAACTACCAGCAGGAGGGGAAGATGGACAGGTTTGGAAGTACAGCTAGCTTGGAGGTAGAGAGCACTGGTTTCAGAGTCCCAGCTTGGGCTTTCAGTGCCATCTTTGGTTGCCTTGTCACTTTGAGCAGTTAAGGACTCTAAGCCTTCTCTTTCTTGTCTGTAAGAGTATCTTCTGCCCAAGACAGTTGTGAGGGGTTTGGTGCCTAAAAAGTACTCAATAAATGCTAGGCATTTTTATTACCAAATGTTGAAGATCTGATACTGTGTGTGGTAAGGAGCCATAGTTATGCAGTACTTGGCCACCTCTGAAGGCCCAGCCTAGAGACTCTCTGGGGTAGAGAATCAAAGGAGGCCTGAGGATCCTTAATGTGAAATCCCCTTAGGAGGCTCCAAGCTCCTGTATCCTAGCCAGGAAGACCTTTATGATGGTTATTAAACCCTAGACAGAGACCCAATTCCAAACTTACTGTCTCCTTCTCTGGAATGGGTCAATAGTCTCCCTGGGGCCTTCACAGGGGAAATTTTATATTTGGGTAGAAATTTTAGATCTGGGTAGAAATAGGTGAGAAAACCACACTCTGAAGCTGAGCCAGGTGAGAATCCCCCCTCCAGCCCTCTACCTCTGGAGGCCAGCAGAGAGCACCTGGGTCTCCAGAAATAGGTGCAGGGCCAAGAAAGAGTGACCAGTGCCCCTACTTCCATTTCCTATGCTGCTTTCTCTCCCCCACAGTTTGATAGACTGTGCCTGGAACCAGTGGAAAAAGCAAAAGTTACAGATGCCTTAAAAATGCATCCCCTAAAAAAACAAACAAACAAAACAAAACAAAACAAAACAAAACAAAAAAAACAAAGAAAGCATGCCCTGACTGCAGAACTCAAGTGAGTGAGCAGAACAGGTTGTAGAAACCACTGAAATTAGACTGCAAAAGGGACTTTGTTTCCCTCCCAGCATCCATGTTAAGTTAGAGGAGGGTGTGGTTCACCAAGGGGACCCCATGCACATACACACATGCCTAACTTCCTGTCTGGCTTTAGTGTCAGCAGCAGGCCACACTGATCTTGCTCTAGCCATCCTCTGAGTGTGACAGGCCTCAGCTCAGCCACCCATTCCCAGGAGCCTGGCAATATTTGAAGAGACCTGGCACTCTGAAGGGCAATCTGGTTGCAGACTGCCATTTACAAGATGATGAAAAGGTCTTTGGGGGAAGACAGGAAGAGCTAGCACAGAACAGATGCTTGCTTTTGAACCATGAAAGCCAGTGCTGCAGAAGTAGAGGCCACAGCTATTTCTCCCTGACTCCCAGGCCTTTGTGTAGGCTTTCTCTCCACCTGGAAAAGGCAGCCTCTCTTAACCCAGGTCAGGTTACCTCCTACCTGTAATGTAGGTTTCGAATGAGATGTCTTCCCTTCAAAGACTCTTCTGAAACCCACAAACTGGATTAGGACCCCTCCGTTGTGCTGCATAGGTCCCCTGTGCCTATCCCTATCAAAGTCTTCATTTCTTCATCTGGAAACTGTTAACTCATCTGTAAGATAAAAGTAGTGTTTACTTCAAAGGGTAGTTGGGAGGACTTAAAGGACACAAAGCTTAGAGTCAGGTGCAGTAAAAAAAAATTACTGGTTTTGCTGTTGCTCTAGAGTTTACCCAAAGTATTATAATCTCTTATGTACTTGTCTCAGGATTATAGTTTTCTATATATCACGGTCCCACTTAACCACAAGCATCTTACGTAAGTCTGGTTCATTGTATCCCAAGATCCAGGCACAATGCTTGCAACACATTCATAGAACAAGTATTTATTGACCCATCACCTCATATGTCCCAGGCTTAGCTCAGGGGTTCTTTTTTTTTTTTTTTTTTTAATCTCTCTCTCTCTTTTTTTTTTTATTGGAGTTCAAGTTGCCAACATATAGCATAACACCCAGTGCTCATCCCATCAAGTGCCCCCCTCAGTGCCCGTCACCCAATCACCCCTACCCCCCGCCCACCTCCCCTTCCACCACCCCTTGTTCGTTTCCCAAAGTTAGGAGTCTCTCATGTTCTGTCTCCCTCTCTGATATTTCCCACTCATTTTTTCTGCTCAGGGGTTCTTAAATGCTCAGAAACTATTTGTTGAAAGAATGACAGAACACTGAGACACTCTTGAAAAAAATTATACTCCATTTCAGTGGGGTGGCAGGATTTGGAATCTCCACTCTACTTCTTTAAAGGGGGGGGCAGGGACAGGGGCTCCAGGGGCCCCACCCTGCCAAGCTTCAGCCTACAGAATGATGGTGGTGACTATTGGATAATCCACTTCCATCATTAAGGCCTGAAAGAAGGGATGCCTCCCAGGTTTTACCTTTTCCCCCTCAAAGTGAAAATTTCTTTCATATGTTTTTATTATGAAAGTCACATGTTATAGTAAATGAGTCAAATGATACAGAAACCTATGAGCTGAAAATTAAAGCTCGCTTCCCAATTCTACCTTCTCAGGAATAACCACTATAACAAATGGTATGTGTCTGTCTAAACATTTTTTTAAGAGTTATTTATTTATTTATTTGAGGATTGGGGGACTAAAAGAGGCAGATGGAGATAGAGTCTCAAGCAGCCTCCCTGCTGAGTGTGTCTGTCCAAACTTTTTACAATAACTATTGGATGGCTAAATATACATACGGCATGACATAGTGGTTAAGAATACAGGCTGACTTTGACAATCAACCCTTAATATGAACCTCAGTTTTCTCAAATACAAGATGAAGATAGTAACAAATAATAATTGTTACTTAAAATGTTTTTACATAAGGAGTGCCTGGGTGGCTCAGTGGGTTAGGTATCTGCCTTCAACTCAGGTGACCATCCCAGAGTCCTGGGATTGAGCCCCACGTGGGGCTCCCTGCACAGCTGGGAGTCTGCTTCTCCTTCTGTCCCCCCACTTCTCATTGCTTGTGCTCTCTCTCTCTCTCTCTCTCTCTCTCTCTAGCCCTGGTTTCTGTCAAATGAATAAATAAAATAAATTTTAAAATGTTTGTATGTAAGTGGACTCATACTACACATAAGGTTCTATACGTTCACTGTTTTATTTTTTTTAAGATTTTATTTATTTATTCATAGAGATGCAGGGAGAGAGAGAGAGAGAGAGAGAGGCAGAGACACAAGCAGGCTCCATGCAGAGAGCCCGACGTGGGACTCTATCCAGGGTCTCCAGATCACGCCCTGGGCTGCAGGCGGCGCTAAACCACTGCGCCACCAGGGCTGCCCCACTGTGCCACCAGGGCTGCCCTCGTTCACTGTTTTAAACTTTATTTTTGAAATACTTGTAGAGTCACAGGAAGTAGCAGAAATGGTATAGAAGTTCCAATGTGCCCTTCTAGTACAATATCAAAACCAGGAAATTGATGCAGCTATGTTAATGTCATTTTATCCTTTGTGCAGATTCCTTTTTTAAAAAAAAATTTTAATTGGAGTTCAATTTGCCAACATATAGCATAACACCCAGGGCTCATCCCACCAAGTGCCCCCCTCAGTGCACATCACCCAGTCACCCCAACCCTCTGCCCACTTCCCCTTCCACTACCCCTTGTTCATTTCTCAGAGTTAGGTGTCTCTCATGTTTTGTCACCCTCACTGATATTTTCACACATTTTCTCTCCTTTCCCTTTATTCCCTTTCACTAATTGTTTTTCCTTTCACTAATTTTTATATTTGTGCAGATTCCTGCAACTACCTTTGCAATCAAGATACAGAGCTATTCCACTACAACAGAGATCTTCTTCATGGCACCTCTTCATAGTCATATCCACCACCCTCCACCCCAATATCTCTAACCCCTGGGGATCCCTGGGTGGCTCTGTGGTTTAGTGCCTGCCTTCGGCCCAGGGCGTGGTCCTGGAGTCCTGGGATGGAGTCCTACATCGGGGTCCCTGCATGGGGCCTGCTTCTCTCTCTGCCTGTGTCTCTGCCTCTCTCTCTGTGTGTGTTTCTCATGAATAAATAAATACTTTCAAAAAAATATGTCTCTAACCTCTGGCAATTACTAAGCTATTTCCCAACACTATAATTTTGTCATTTTTAAAGTGTTATATAGAGACACCTGAGTGGTTCAGCAGTTGAGCATCTGCCTTCGGCTCAGGACATGATCCCGGGATTCTGGGATCGAGTCCCACATCGGGCTCCCTGCATGGAACCTGCTTCTCCCTCTGCCTATCTCTCTGTGTCTCTCATGAATAAATAAATAAAATATTTTTAAAAATAAAAATAAAAACGTTATATAAATGGAATCATATAGTATGTGACCTCTAAGATTGGCTTTTCTCACTCAGCATAATGTCCTTGAGATCCATCTAACTTGTCTGTATCAACATTTGTTCCTTTTTATTTCTGTGTCGTAGTCCATTCTATAACATACTTAATTTTTCTTTTTCTCGAATATCAACATTTTGCAATCTCTAATTGATTGAGACATAGATCATAGATGGATGCTAACTTTTTAGAAAGAGGCAACCAGACACTATGTGCTTTCTGTTAGAAGCACACCACACCAGGGCAGCCCTGGTGGTGCAGCAGTTTAGCGCCACCTGCAGCCTGGGGTGTGATCCTGGAGACCTGGGATCGAGTCCCACGTCGGGCTCCTTGCATGGAGCCTGCTTCTCCCTCTGCCTGTGTCTCTGCCTATCTCTCTCTCTGTGTATTTCTCATGAATAAACAAATAAATAAATCTTAAAAAAAAAAGAAGTACACCACACCAATTATGAAGTAGTCTTTTTTTTAAGATTTTATTTTTAAGTAATCTCTGCACCCAACGTGGGGCTCAAACTCACAACCACAAGATAAAGAGTTGCATGCTCTACCAACTGAGCCAGCCAGGCACCCCAATCTTGCCATCAAAGCTCCACATTCAATTATAAAGTAACAGGGAGTAGAAAGGAAAACATGTCAAAACTATCCCTTGTGAAGGCAACGAGGAAAATCCAGATTTTTTTTTAAGATTTTATTTATTTATGCATGAGAGACACAGAGAGAGGCAGAGACATAGGCAGAGAGAGAAGCAGGCTCCCCTCGAGGACCCCGATGCGGGACTTGATCCCAGTATGCCAGGATCATGCCCTGAGCCGAAGGCAGACACTCTACCACTAAGCCACTTAGGTATCCCAGAAAAATCCAGATTGTGAGAAACTTCATGACAAACATCACAGTTTCTTCATCAAATAAATTGCAAGTAAGCACATTCTCTCTCTCTCTCACACACACACACATAAATACGTAGATGGAGGAAACTTATAAATCAACGTATTTTTAAGAATCCATACAAAAAAGGGATGCCTGGGTGACAAAACTGAAAATTTGAACACTGACTAGATATTTGAGGTTATTAAAGATTTATTTATTACTATTTTTTAATATTAGGGTGATTTTTAAAGTCTTTTTATTTATTTGACAGAGAGAGAGAGAAAGAGAACAAGCAGGGGGAGTGGCAGGCAGAGGGAAAGGAAGAAGAAGGCTCCTTGCTCAATGCGGGACTCCATCCCAGCACCCTGCGATCGTGACCTGAGCTGAAGGCAAACACTTAACCAACCGAGCCAGACAGTGCCTGTGTGGTGATTTTTTTTTTATTAGAGTTTTTTCTTTCAGAGATACATACTGAAATACTTACAGATGAAATGATGTCTTGGGGGTAGCCCCGGTGGCTCAGCAGTTTAGCGCCGCCTGCAGCCCGGGGTGTGATCCTGGAGACCCAGGATGGAGTCCCACGTCGGGCTCCTTGCATGGAGCCTGCTTCTCCCTCTGCTTGTGTCTCTGCCTCTGTGTGTGTGTGTGTGTTTCTCATGAATATATAAATAAATAAATAAATAAATAAATAAATAAATAAATCTTAAAAAAAAAGAAATGATGTCATGGATTTGCTTCAAAATAATACAAGAAATAAGTTAAGTGAGAGTACAAATGAAACAAGACTTCATATGCCATAGTAATTGTTGAAGCTGAGTAATGAATGCATGAGGGCCATTATAACCTGTTTTCTACCTCTATCTTGAAAATTTTCCATAACAATAAAAACATATATCAATAAACATATTCCCATGTCAATACATGAAGACCTACATCATGCTCTTTAAGAGCTGCATAGTCTTCCATATTTATTTAATCAATTATCTGTTAGAGAATATTTGAATTGTCTCCAGATATTCAAGATACTAAACAATATCTCAGGAAATATGCTTGTACAGAAGTCTCTGCCCAAGTAACTATTTCCTTAGAATAAATTCATAGAAGTAAAAGTGGTAGGTCGACGGATGTGCGTGTTTTAGATTTTTGTATATACGGAGAGATTGTTCTCTAGAAAAAACCTTGAGGTTACCTATTTCTTGACACTTCCAATAATATGTTGGTCATTACCAATTCTTTTTTTCTTCTTTTTTTAAAAATTTACTGTAATATACCTTATACATCATCAAATTCACTCATTTCATGGGTACAATTTAATGATTTTTAGTAAGTTTATAGAATTTGCATACATCCCAAAAACTAATTTTAGAATTATTTTTTTTTAAAAACGATTTTTTTAAAGGTTTTATTTATTCATTCATGAGAGACACAGAAAGAGAAAGGCAGAGGGAGAAGCAGGATCCATGCAGGGAGCCCAATGCGGGACTCCATCCTGGAACTCCAGGATCATGCCCTGGGCTGAAGGCAGACACTCAACTACTGAGCCACCCAGACATCCCTTTTTTATTTATTTTTTATTTTTATTTTTTTGTAGGAAAAAAATGGTTTTGTACATGGGAAGAAACGATATAAATTCAAAACTTACAGATAAGGATTAGCTCTATCACTCATCTCTTTAAAAAGTTTATATGAATATCCAGTCAAAACCAACAGGGCATCTCCCTTGAAATGTTATCTATACGAATTTCCAAGTAGACCACAGGACTGCATACTGTCTTGGAATCAGACATCCCTTTTTAAAAAGATTTTATTTATTTATTCATGAAAGACATAGAGAGAGGGGCAGAGACACAGACAGAGAGAGAAGTAGGCTCCAAGCAAGGAGCCCGATGTGGACTCGATCCCAGGACTTGGAGATCACGCCCTGAGCCAAAGGCAGATGCTCAACCACTGAGCCACTCAGGCATCCCAGAGAATGCATTTATCATCCCATCCCCTAGTCACTCCTTAATCACACTCCAGCCCTCCATAACAATGAATCTTCCTGTCTCTGTAGATTTCCCTTTTCTGGATATGTCACATGGATGGACTAATGTGTTCTTTGGTGTCTGGTTTCTTTGGCTGAACATAATGTTTTTGAAGTTCATTCATGTTGTAGCGCGTATCAGTATTTTGTTCCTTTTTATTGCTACATAGTATTCCATTGTATAGATACACCACATTTTGTTTATGTATTCATCAGTCAATTGATAAGCAACACAAAGTTTCCACTTTTTGGCTCTGGTGAATAACACTGCTATGAACACTCACAGGTCAAGCCTGTGTGGACTTACAGTTTCATTTCTCCTGGGTAGATTGCTGGAGGTAGAATCGCTATGTCCTGTGAAAATTCTGTTTAACATTTTGAGAAACTAACCAACTGTTTCCCAGAGCAATTGTACCATTTTAAATTCCTACCAGCAGTGTACGACGATTCTAGTTTCTCCACATTGTCACCAATCCTTATTATTATGTTAATATCATCATCATCATCATCATTATCATTATTAGAGGGATGCCTGGCTGGCTCAGCTGGTAGAGTATGCTACTTTTAATTGGGGTCATAAGTTCAAGCCTCACAGTGGGCATGGAGCCCTCTTAAACAAAGAGGGTGCCTGGGTGGCTTAGTCACTTAAGTGTCTGCCTTCGGCTCAGGTTATGATCCCAGGGTCTAGGAATGAACCCTGTGTCGGCTCTCTGCTCAGCAGGAAGCCTGCTTCTCCCTTTCCCTCTCCTTGCCTTTCCCCCTCCTTGTGCTCTCTCTGTCAAATAAATAAAATATTAAATATATATAAAAAATCAGTATTATTATTATAGTCATCCTAGTAGGTGGTATCTCATTGTGGTCTTGATTTACATTTCCCTGATGGTTAATAATGTTGAACATCTTTTCATGTGCTCATTGGCTATTTGTATTATCTTCTTTGGAAAAAATATTCAAGTCCTTCATTCATTTAAAAAATTGTATTATTTGTCTTTAATCCTTTTATTCTTTGCCAGTGTGTGAGGTGAAAAATTGTTTCCATTTACATTTATTTAATCACCATTGAATTGGACAACTTTTCACATATTTATTGGCCAACTGTATTTTTTTTATTTGTGAATTTTCAGTGCTTATAAGAGCTCCTTTTACATGAAAAAAGATTAATTCTTTTTTATACATGTTAAAAAGTTTCCCAGATTTTTAACTGACTACAGCAACTGTGTGTGCCATCTTCATATGAATAACCCAAATGGCTCAGGGTAATTAGGTAATAGACAGACACTTGATCCTGCCCAAGAATACCTAGAATTTGATCCTAAAGCTCAGCTGATCTCCTCATGATGTTCACCATCCTCTATCCTCTAGCCATGCTGAAGCAACCTCACCGAAGTCACTGTCCCTTAATCATGGTATCTAATCCTGCTCCTGAATAATCCCGTGCAAAGAGACACAAAGATAATCAAACTTTTACTCCTGACTCACCCTCCTTCTCTTCTAACATCAAGAACCTGAATAATCTCATTTATTGAATACTTACCAAGTATGCCAGACACTTTGTTTTGGCACCTTATGCAGATCATTATCTCTGTATTGTTACTGTCCTCAGGTAACAGATGAGGAAATGAAGCTGAGAGAGTCTTAGTAACACACCAAGGCCACAGAGCTAGAGAGTTGTGTGGCTGGATTGGACCCGGTCCATCTGACTCCAGAAACTGCTTTTGCCCACTGAGTTTCTGCAGTTTTTTTAAGTTTTTGTTGTTGTTTTTAAGATTTTATTTATTCATGAGAGACACACAGGGAGAGAGAGGGAGAGACACAGCCAGAGGGAGAAGCAGGCTCCATGCGGGGAGCCCGATGTAGGCCTCCATCCTGGACTCTGGGATCACACCCTGAGCCCAAGGCAGACGCAGACGCTCAACCGCTGAGCCACCCAAGTGTCCTCCCCGCCTTTTCTGATGTTCATCTCTTTGGCTATTCAAATTCCTTGGAGGCCAGCGATCCATCTAAATCCACGTGGTTCTGGAATTGCAGGGGGACTGGCTGCAGGGGGAGGATGCTGTTTGCGTGGGTCGCAGGCCCCACCCCTCCGGAGAGCGACCCTGGGACAAGACCCAGCCAAAGGCTGCAGGGAGGGGCTCTGCTGCTTTCTCCTGCGCCGCCCGCGGTTGCTTCTCAAACCCAGCCTCGCCTATCACGGCCCCCCTGCCTGACTGTCCAATGGTTTACTTTTCCTGGAACGAAGATCTTTCCAAAGGAAAGCATTTCCAAAGGAATGCTTCTAGGGCGTCGGTAACAATAGACATTTCAAATGTGATAACGTTCACGCGGAGCTTCCACTGCTAAATCCCAGTTCTTTCCCCAGAGGAGTGCTAATGTTGCAAGGTTGCGAGACCATAGCATTGAAGTTTTGTCTGCTTTCTTGTTTAAACAAGATGGAAAAAAAAAATAAAAATAAAAAATAAACAGGATGGATTTCGGGCTGCCCAGGTGGCTCAGCGGTTTAGCGCCCCCTTCAGCCAGGGGCGTGATCCTGGAGACGTGGGATCGAGTCCCACGTTGTGTTCCCTGCATGGCCTGCTTCTCCCTCTGCCTGTGTCTCTGCCTCTCTCTGTCTCTCATAAATAAATAAATAAAAATCTTAAAAAAAAATAAACAAGATGGATTTCAACCAAAAAGTGCAATTTCCTTAGTGTAAACTGGAGGGCCATCTGCAACACCATCATCTAGACTGGGCACCACTGGCTGGAAGCCTCTGTTCTTTACCAACCGAGCCGGAAGGGAGGCAACATCCATGGGGTGGTTTAGGAAACCCCATGGAAGACAAAGAATTTTTTTTTCTATTTTTGTTGTTGTTAATAATAAAATCATGCTTATTTTAAAATGTAAATAATGTATGAGTCTGTAAAGCAAAAATCAAAGAATCTTCCCTCACTTTACCCATGCAATTACCCAGGAATAACTAAATTAGCACTGTTAAAAATTCGGTCTTCATCTGTCTAGATCTTTTTCCTAAAGTTTACTTATCTAAGTAATCTCTCCACCCAACATGTGGCTCAAACTCACAACCAGCAGTCACATTTTTAAATTGTTTAATCTTTCTCTTCGAATAATACCAAATAATAAGGAATAAGAAAGGGACACCTGGGTGGCTCAGTCGGTTAAGTGTCTGCCTTCAGCTCAGGTCATGATCTCAGGATCCTGGGATGAGCCCCAGGTTGGGCTCTCTGTGGAGCCTGCTTTTGTCCCTGCCCCTCTTCCCTGCTCCTGCACTCGTTCTCTCTCTCTCTCTCTCTTGCTCTCCCTCTCTCCTCTCTTGCTCTCTGTCTCAAATCAGTAAACAAAATCTTCTAAAAAATAAATAATAAGAATTGGTGGACATGTATATGCATAGCCTTCCATTCAAGGGTTCTTTATCTTTCCACCTCCCCTCCAGGATTCAGAGGGAGTTTAGGGGACTGTCTGTAGACTGAATGATCAGGCTGTTTGTTATTCAGGTTGAAAGCCCCCAAGATTGCTGCCTATTAAACGTGAGTTGACCCTGCAGGAAGCCATCCACCATTTGTTGATGCACTTTCATCCCTGCCACAGGATCCACAGGAAAGAGCAGTAATTGAGGGTTCTGGGAACCCAAAACAGGCCACCAATCCCAGCTTCCCAGGGACTGAACTGGTAGACTTCTCTCAAGGGAAGAAGATTGATTGAGGCCAGTCTTCTATGATACTGCTTTTCTCAGGAAAATTATCATATCATCATCATAGGTAACATTTGACAAACACTTCCTTCAGGCCAGGAACTTTATATATACCTTTTAATCTCATAATCCCATGAAGATGCTAATATTTACCCCATTTTACTGACAAGAAAAAAACAAGTTTCAAGAGTTCAAGTAACTTGCGTAAACTCACGCTATGAGTAAATAGCAGAATAGAGCTTGAATCCACTGATGGCAAAGCCCTAGTTCTAAATCACCACCGCACTGTAACACACTACCTCTCAGTACCACTGATCTCAGAAAGGAAGAAGCACAAGAGTGCACAACCAACTCCTTTTTTCAGACTATTTCACCAGGAGGAAGTTCTCATTTGCATAATGGTATTTTCCTCCATGGACAGAGTAGGGACAGTATTTCTCATTCCTACTAGAGACTTTGAACCCCTCTACACCTGGTTTATTTTTTTTTTAATTTTTTAATTTATTTATGATAGTCACAGAGAGAGAGAGGCAGAGACACAGGCAGAGGGAGAAGCAGGCTCCATGCACCGGGAGCCCGACGTGGGACTCGATCCCGGGTCTCCAGGATCGCGCCCTGGGCCAAAGGCAGGCGCCAAACCGCTGCGCCACCCAGGGATCCCTACACCTGGTTTAGACTGTAGTTCTGTGACATAAAGTCTTGGAATACCATGGAGTGTTTTTGTTTCTTGTTTATTTAAGGGAGTTACTGTCTTAATAACTTGTGAGGTTTTCTTGAGCTGCTCATTTTTTTAAAATTTTTATTTATTTATGATAGTCACAGAGAGAGAGAGAGAGAGAGAGAGGCAGAGACACAGGCAGAGGGAGAAGCAGGCTCCATGCAGGGAGCCCGACGTGGGACTCGATCCCCGGTCTCCAGGATCGCGCCCTGGGCCAAAGGCAGGTGCCAAACCGCTGCGCCACCCAGGCATCCCTCATTATGATTTTAATTTGCCACAATGAGATACCACCTCACACCAGTGAGAATGGGGAAAATTAACAAGGCAGGAAACAACAAATGTTGGAGAGGATGCGGAGAAAAGGGAACCCTCTTACACTGTTGGTGGGAATGTGAACTGGTGCAGCCACTCTGGAAAACTGTGTGGAGGTTCCTCAAAGAGTTAAAAATAGACCTGCCCTACGACCCAGCAATTGCACTGTTGGGGATTTACCCCAAAGATTCAGATGCAATGAAATGTCGGGACACCTGCACCCCGATGTTTCTATCAGCAATGGCCACAATAGCCAAACTGTGGAAGGAGCCTCGGGGTCCATCGAAAGATGAATGGATAAAGAAGATGTGGTTTATGTATACAATGGAATATTACTCAGCAATTAGAAACGACAAATACCCACCATTTGCTTCAACGTGGATGGAACTGGAGGGTATTATGCTGAGTGAAATAAGTCAATCGGAGAAGGAAAAACAGTGTATGTTCTCATTCATTTGGGGAATATGAATAATAGTGAAAGGGAATATAAAGGAAGGGAAAAGAAATGTTGGGAAATATCAGGAAGGGAGACAGAACATAAAGACTCCTAACTCGGGGAAACGAACTAGGGGTGGTGGAAGGGGAGGAGGGCGGGTGTTGGAGGGGAATGGGTGACGGGCACTGAGGTGGACACTTGACGGGATGAGCACTGGGTATTTTTCTGTATGTTGGTAAATTGAACACCAATAAAAATTAATTTAAAAAAATGATTTTAATTTGCATTTCCCTGATGACTAATAAATTTCAAGGTTTTTGAAAATAACCCTTGGTCGAAGGGGAAATCAGAAACTATTTTAAAGTGGCACATGGGTGGCTCAGTCGGTTAACATCTGCCTTTGGCTGGGGTTGTGATCTCAGGGTCTGGGATCAAGTCCAGAGTAGAGTTCCCTGCAGGGAGCCTGCTTCTCCCTCTGCGTATATCTCTGAGTCTCTCTCTGCGTCTTTCATGAATAAATGAATAAAATCTTTTAAAAAAAAGAAGCTAGAAGAACAAATTATATTAAAAATACTTAGAAGAAAAAAATAAAAATAAGAGCGGAAAACAATATAATAGAAAATAGAAAAAAACACAAGGCTAAAGTTAGTTCTTTGGAAGGATTAATAAAACTGATAACTTCCCAGCAAGATTTATCAAGAAAAAAGGGAAAACACAAATAACCAACATTAGGCATACAAAAAGGGACATCTTTGTAGATGCTACAGATAGTAAGATGAACAATAAGATACTATGAGTATCTTTAATTTATTCTAATAAGTTGCACAACATAAGTGAAATGGACAAATCCCTTGAATTTGGGGTCCCCTTGGAGGGGTTGTCTGTAAAAAGAAAACTGAGGGCAACCCAGGTGGCTCAGTGGTTTAGCACCGCCTTCAGTACAGGGCATGATCCTGGAGACTTGGGATCAAGTCCCACGTCGGGCTCCCTGCATGGAACCTGCAGTCTGTGTCTCTTCCTCTCTCTCTGTGTCTCTCATGAATAAATAAATAAAATCTTAAAAAAAAAAAAAAGTGAAAAAAAGTCCTCCCAAATCCTTAAAAAAAAAAAAAAAAAAGACAAAACTGAAACTAGGAAATTCAAGTATCACAATGGACACAAGAAAAAAATCTAAATAGCCCATACTTTTTTTAAAAATTGAATTTATTATCAAACCCTTTTTGTGAAAAAAACTCCAGGGACAGATGGTTTCACAGGTGAATACTTCCAAATATTTATCTAAGGAAGAAGAAAATAACAATCCTACAAATTTCAAAACAAGGAAGAGGGAACACTCCCCAACTTATTTCATGAGGCCAGAAAAACTTTGATATGAAAACATGTTAAAGATACTACAAAATCAACAAAACTAAAAGACAATCTACAGAATGGGAGAAGATATTTGCAAATGACATATCAGATAAAGGGCTAGTATCCAAGATCTATAAAGAACTTATTAAACTCAACACCAAAGAAACAAACAATCCAATCATAAAATGGACAAAAGACATGAACAGAAGTTTCACCACAGAAGACACATAGCCAACAAGCACATGAGAAAATGCTCCACATCACTGGCCATCAGGGAAATATAAATCAAAACTACAATGAGATACCACCTCACACCAGTGAGAATGGTGAAAATTAACAAGACAGGAAAAAACAAATGTTGGAGAGGATGTGGAGAAAGGGGAACCCTCTTGCACTGTTGGTGGGAATGTGACTGGTACAGATACTCTGGAAAACTGGAGGTTCCTCAAGAGTTAAAAATAGAGCTACCCATGGGCAGCCCCGCTGGCCCAGCGGTTTAGTGCCCTCTTCGGCCCAGGGCGTGCGTGATCCTGGAGACCCAGATCTAGTCCCACAGGGAGCCTGCTTTTCCCTCTGCCTGTGTCTCTGCCTCTCTCTCTGTGACTCTCATGAGTAAATAAATAAAATCTAAAAAAAAAAAAAAAAAAAAATAGAGCTACCCTACGACCCAGCAATTGCACTGCTGGGGATTTACCCTAAAGATACAAATGCAGTGAAAGACCGACCAAAAGGAATATTACTCAGCCATTAGAAACGACAAATACCCACCATTTACTTCGACGTGGATGGAACTGGAGGGTATTATGCTGAGTGAAATAAGTCAATCAGAGAAGGACAAACATTATATGGTCTCATTCATTTGGGGAATATAAAAAATAGTGAAAGGGAATAAAGGGGAAAGGAGAGAAAATGAGTGAAAACATCATTGAGGGAGACAGAACATGAGAGACACCTAACTCTGGGAAACGAACAAGGGGTAGTGGAAAGGGAGGTGGGCAGGGGGTTGGGGTGACTGGGTGATGGACACTGAGGGGGGCACTTGACAGGCCGAGCACTGGGTGTTATCATATATATTGGCAAATCGAACTCTAATAAAAAAATATACAAAAAAAGATACTACAGAAAAGAAAATTATAAACTGATATTCCTTATGAACATACATGCAAAAATCTCTGAAAAGCACTCTTAAAATTACAAAAGATTAACTACAGAACATCCATTACAGTAATATTTTTAATGGTAAAAAGTGGAAATAACTCTGGAAACAGTAATGTTCCCTGAAACATGACCAGTTAAATAAATATGGTCCGTTTACATGATAGAATATGTGACCATTAAAATATAGTAGAAATGTGTATTGACACAGGAAATTTTACTATATATTGTTTATTTTAAAAGTAGATTTTCAAGGGGCACCTGGATGGCTCAGTGTGTTAAGCATTTGACTCTTGGTTTCTGCTCAGGTCATAATCTCATGGTTGTGGGATCAAGGCCCATGTTGGGCTCTGCACTCAGCAGGGAATCTGCTGGAAATCATCTCTCCCTCTCTCTCTGCTCCTCTGCTCCTCCCCACTACTCACTCACTTATGCTCTCTCTCTCTAAAATAAATTTATTTATTTATTTATTTGTTTATTTATTTATTTCTCTTTCCTTCCTTCCTTCTTTTTCTTTTCTTTCTTGACCCTTTTTTTTTTTTTAAGATTTGTTTATTCATTCATAAGACACAGACAGAGAGAGAGGCAGAGACACAGGCAGAGGGAGAAGCAGGCTCCACTCAGGGAGCCCAATGTGGGACTCGATCCCAAGACCCCAGGATCACGCCCTGGGTCGAAGGCAGACACTTAAACTGCTGAGCCACCCAGGGATCCCCCCCAATTATATGCTTTTAAAAAAATAATGTGTATATTTTAAATTAACTATTTTTCAATAAAAATGTAATAGAAAAGAACAAAAATAAAATCTACAAAAGTAATTATCAAAGATTTCAGATGTTCTCACCAAAAAAAAAAAAAAAAGCAAGGCAATGGATATGTTTATTATTTTTACTGTAATAATAATTTCACTATATTTATATATTTTGTTTTTTAATATTTTTAATTTTTTAAAAGATTTATTTGAGAGAGAGAGAGCCTGTACATGCACACAAGCAGGGGGAGGGGCAGAGGGAGAGGAGAGAAAGAATCACTCACCATGGAGCCCAACACAGGGCTCAATTCCACGACTCTGAGATCATGACCAGAGCTGAAATCAAGAGTTGGACACCTAACTGACAGAGTCACTCAAGCGGCACTAATATTTTATTTTATTTTTTTAAAAGATTTATTTATTTATTTATGATAGACATAGGGAGAGAGAGAGACCGAGAGAGGCAGAGACACAGGAGGAGGGAGAAGCAGGCTCCATGCAGGAGCCCGATGTGGGACTCGATCCCGGGACTCCAGGATCGCGCCCTGGGCCAAAGGCAGGCGCTAAACCGCTGAACCACCCAGGGATCCCCCCTAATATTTTATTTTAAAGTAATCTCTATACCCAACACAGGGCTCAAAGTTACAACCCCAGGACTAAGAGTTGCATACTCCACCAAGCCAACCAGGTGCCTCTATATTTGTTTCAAACCATCATGTTGTAGATCTTAAATATATGCAATTTTTTAAAAAGTATATTACCAAATAGTATTACGGCATGATTTTTTTTTAAAGATTTTATTTATTTGAGTGAGAGAGCGAGCGAGTGCGCACCAGCACAAGCGGGGGGGGGGGGGGGGGGGGGCAGAGGAAGAGGGAGAAGCAGTCTCCCCACTAAGCAGGAAGCCTGATGTGGGACCCGATCCCAGAACCCTGGGATCATGACCTGAGCTGAAGGCAGACCCCCAACCAACTGAGCCACCAAGGTGCCCCTGATTCTACTTTTTTCAAAGAAAAATATGTTATTTATTTATAAGGAAAAAAGACTTAGGCATAAACCATATTCAAAAGTGGTTAAGCATTAAATGATGAGAGTATGGTTGACTTTTATTTCCTTCATTTTGCTTATCTGTATTTCTTGTAACAAATATTGTTTTTCTAACCCCTCCCAAAAAAAATGAACTGTTGAAGAAAAGATTTTAAAAATAGGATCAATGGGCATTTTTGTACTTCTTCCATCACAGTTCTTAGGAAGAAAAGATTTGGGAATGTGGAATGTTCCTCTTCACTTCCAAGCTCAAATATACCCACCCTGGACGACTAGATGCAGCTTTTGCCTCCTTTGACTTGCTGTGCCCATGTTAGCCCTCCCTACTGGTCCAACCTTTACTCCCTAAGTGAGGCAGTGTAAGTTTTGCCCCTGATCTACAGTGTAACATTTGGCAGGATCCTTCCCTTAGGAGCTCCAGTTTCTCCTCTCGAAATTCAGGTTAGAAACCAATGATCTCCAAGATCCCTTCCAGACATAGGAAAGAATAGTTTTAGAATCAGATAAGCCTTGGGATGAAGTTGAGAATGTGAGCATCACTCACCAGGAAAATAATCCTTAACTATTATTCTCCATTGTCTCCAGCCAGGCTAAGTACCTCCCAGCCTAGGCTTGAATTTATATCTCACTGGTCGAGGTGTAGGGCTCTACACATACTAGTTACTCGGGGAATTCACATTTGTCTCATCCTCCTTAAAAAGCAGGCTAGCTCCTGACGGTGATCTGAACCACATGGTTAGTTTTAATTCCTGGAGCACACAGTACACCGTTTTTTTTTCTGAGGTTAATTGGTGCAGTGCTTGTTTGTAACAATTCACCAAGCAAAGCAAGGCCTACCTAAGAGATCTTGCATTTGTCATGCTGCTTGGGTGGGGCTTTGGCTAGAAAGGCCAAGGGCGGGCAGCCCAGGTGGCCCAGCGGTTTAGCGCCGCCTTCAGCCCAGGGCGTGATCCTGGAGACCCAGGATGAGTCCCGCGTCTAGCTCTCTGCATGGAGCCTGCTTCTCCCTCTGCCTGTGTCTCTGCCTCTGTGTCTCTCATGAATAAATAAATAAAAATTTTAAAAAGAAAGAAAGGCCAGAGGCGGGCTAAAAAAAAAAAAAAAAAAAAAAAAGACACATCCCCAACAGGGGCCCAGGCTGTTACCACGAGGCTTGGAAGTCCCGGCTTTGCCTCTGTAGGGCTGTGTGACCTTGGACAAGTCCCTTCCTCCTACAGGAACGTTGTAGTGGACCTGTACCCCCTCCCGGGTCAGTCTGTACTACGGCGCTGACCAAGTGGATGCGGAAAACATTCGCCTTTAAACGTTTATGAACACGCGCGTGGGGCACCAGAGGCAAGGGACTCAAGGTTGCCGTCGCGCGAGCATCTACCACCCGCTCCATAAATCTCGCGAGACTGCTCCCCTGCGCTTCGCGGCGTCATCCTCTCGGCGGCCGCGGCGGCGAAGGCGACCGCGCGTAAGACACCAACAGGGGCGGCCCGTATCCTTCCGCCGCCGGCGCGGTCCGGCCCTCCCTCCCTCGCCCGCCAATCCCCGGGCCTCCCGACCTGCCCCTCGGCCTGGACCCACCCCGCGCTCCGGCGGCCCCACCCCGGCGGCGCCGCCCGCCCGCCCGTCCGCCCGCGAGTCCCTCCGTCCACCTGCAGCCGGCAGTCCCTCTGGCTGTTCCACTGAGCGGCGCCGGCCGAGCCCGAGGCTTGGGCTCTTGCTCCCCGGCGGAGGGATCCGCGGCGGCTGAGGAGGCGGCGCTGAGAATAGGTGGAAGAGGCAGCTACGGCGGCGGCGGCAGCGGCGGCGGCGGCTCGGGCGGCAGCGCATAAAGGGGCCGCCGCCGGGTGATGCGGTGACCGCTGCGGCAGGCTCAGGAGCCAAGTGGGCCTCGGCCCGCAGTCGGTCCTGCCAGACTCGCGCTCCCGAACTCCCCATCTTCTCCGGCCGACCCGCGGTCACTGAGGCGGCCTCGCGCCCCCTCGCCCCTTCCCCGTCCCTCCCCTGTCCCCGTCCCCGCCCCGGGGGCCACCGCCACCCGTCTCCCACGATGGCTTTGAAGAGAATCCACAAGGTAAGCGGCCGGAGGTCGGCTGAGGGTTCCGGCCGCTGGGCGGGCTAGCTGAGCAGGCTGCGGCCTGCACTTCCCGCCGTCGCCTCCGCCTGGCTCGCGGCCTCTTCGGACCCGGCTGCCGGCGGCGATGGTCCTGCCGGGCGCCCTTCCCACCCCACTCCCAGTGATGGCGCCGGTAGAGGCCCCGGTACGCAGCCCGCGCTCAGGCCGGAGGTTCGCCAGCCGGCTCAGCGTGCCTCCCTGGCCTCCTTTCTAGGCCCCGCGTGGTATGGAGTCCCAGGGCCTCTGCCCGGCTTGGGACTGCTGCGCTAGAGGGCCATTGTCCGGCCATGCCGGGAGGGGGAGCTGGGCTGGGGCGCTGAGCTGCCCCATTGACAGAGGTCGAAAGGGCTCCTCGCCCCACGTCTGCCCGTGTCCCCCGCCTCCCGCCTCCCGCCCACCTGCCCTGGTTCCCTCCTCGGAGCCGCCTGAGCTTGGAGCCCACGTCTCAGGCACACGGAGGAAGCCTTTTTGTCCGATCCACAAGTATTCCTTGAGTTTACTTACCTCTTGGCGGCCGCGCACTTCGGTCCACTCCACTCGTCCAGAAACTTAAGGAGTAGGAAGTTCAGAAGGAAAACAAAAAACAAACATGACTCTTGAGGGAGGAGGGAAGTAGAAAAAGGTTTTGTTCTTTGAGGTGGCCAAATGTAGTCTGAAATTAAACTTTTATAGGAATGGATCTAACAGAAAAACTTAAATTTGCAAGGATAGAAGTAGAAACCTGAACATTGAAAACCACTGAAGGAATTACACAAAGTTTCCTTTTACGGCCTCTTTATACGGCGGATTTTAACGCGTAAATTACGTGATATGTTCAGGGAGACCCTTTGAATTTAGAAGGAATTTTGCTCAATTTTTTCTATTTGAAAGGGTATTTAGTTATTTGTATGAAGGTTTTCCGTATACTGATTCTACCTTATGGGCTTGGCTTTAAATTTAGAGTACCCCCAATATTGTAACACTCCTGGAGCCTCTTACTATCCTGTCTTTTTCTTAAAAGTGAGAAGTACTAATGATGATTTTTGTTTGGTGTTTTACTTAGCTCCTCGGAGAAGCTCTATTAAACCTTTAGCCACTTATAAATAGATCCCGGGATTATCCATCGGGAGCAATGGGATGGAGATGTACCGGGAAGAGAACAAATATTCATCTTGCCCTAAACTCAAGGCAAATGCAGACGTTGGACAATTAAAACACCTCAGTTTGCAGTGGATTTTCACTTCATTCATGCTCAAAGACCTTTAACGTGGAATTAATCCTAATGGTTACCGTAAATTAGGTTAGATCCTTACTAGCTTGTTTGGACTTCTTTGATTTCTAACAAATGAAGAAAGGCAGAGTTCAGAGTAAATCTTGCATTAAAATGAAGCAGGTTATTTGTTAAAAGGAGCTTGCAATTTAACCAAAGATTTCTTAAAGAACTATTTAAGGGACAGGAGCATACTGAGGAATCATCATCCAAATAAAAATGTATATGTATTTTTAAGGCTTTTTTTTTTAAGATTTATTTATTTATTTGTGAGAGACACAGGCAGAGGGAGAAGAGGTGCCTCACAGGGAGCCTGATGCGGGTCTCTATCCCGGATCCTGGGATCACGATCTGAGCCGAAAAAAGGCACCCAACTGCTGAGCCACCCAGGCGTCCGTGTATTTTTAAGGCTTTTAGTAGTTTTTATAGGGTCTCAATGGGTTATCAATTTGAGATTGTAACTGTAGAAGACTGCTTTTTTTTTTTTTTTTTAAACTCCTCTCTCCATGTTCTTACTCTAAAACCTGAAGAGTATGTATGATAATTTGCAGATCAATAAATATACCTTTTAATCTCTATGTTAATTGATATGTATTTCTATTTTTTCAGAGAAAGGAACTCAAAACATGTACTTTAATCTCATATACTTGCCCCAGTAATTAGTTTCTTTTGAGTTGCTACATATTCTCTAGATTTTCTCTAAAATATCTTATAAAAATTTCAATAAGATCAAGTTTAGGCAATGATACTTTGAACTTTTAAAACTCAGTAATTAGCCTTTTTTCCCCCCTGTTTTATAACTTAGGGCCCTCCTCAAAGTATGGCTCAACTTCTGAGACTGCTGGGGAATAGAAAAATAAAATTTATTTTGGTATACTAGTCAGTAAGATTGTGAAAACAAAATGGAGATTTTTTCCCCCCAATATTTTGTATAATAGCAATTATAAGTTGAAGTCAGACTTAATTAGGTATGGGTAAGACTAGTTCTTACTATCTTCTTGGCCCTAGTAATGTATCTACAGTGGAATCCCAAAAAAACTTACTTGGCTTATGTAATTGATCTTGATCTTGAACCTTTTCAACTATCATTCTCTGAAAATATAGTTCTACTTAAAAATACTCTGTTAATGTTAGGTATAATGAACTGCTGCATCTGGGTTCTAATAAACTTTTGCTGAGAACAAATGCATTTGACAATGTGGCATCTTTAGAACTCAGCATCTTGAGGGAAATAGTGTTCTGTGAATTTGACAGTCCTTTAAATGCATTGTCTTTTTGGCAGAAGCTTGTGATGGACTTTATTTTGATAACACACTTTAAGGTCTCCTGACTTACAGAGTGTTCCAAAGAAGGTCATTATGAACATCCAGTATAGTTCTGTGCAGGGATTAGGACCCTCTGGGCTTGTTTATATCTACACCACATGGTCCTAGCCTGCTGTGTTTTGAGGTTTTCTGCTGACTTTATAGGTCTTTAGCTTTGATTTTGATGCTTTGAGTGTCTGCCTCTTGCAGCACCACCCCCAGCCCTTTTCCAGTTGGCTGCATCTCATCTGTTGTGGGCTGGGAAACTAGATCACGGAGCTTATTAAAATTATGTCTAAAATAAGATCCAGTAGGCTCTGACTGATGACTTCATGTGTTCTGTGAACTGTGTGGTCTCTGACTGATCAGAGACCTTTTTTATTTCCTGTTTTTCTTTTGTTATACAGATGCAGGAGGCTTTGAGGTACTCTTAGAGTGCCATAATATTGAAATACAGGGTTAATTTCTTTATTCTTTGGAAGGATAAAAGATTGTCTTGATTCTTTGAGGAGTTGAAGACAAACCAAAGTTAGTATACTAAAACCTGTTTTCGTAACAGTAATATTTTAGCGGTATCCTGATATTTATAGTTAACATTTGGTATACATGGTTTTAATGCCAAGATCCTCACTTGATTTATTGGTTCTATGATCAAGATTTTTATAGCTAGCTTCTTCTAAGACCCTTCAAAAGATACCCACTTACCACCAAAGAAGAAAAAAAAACACCTCTGTAAGATAAAGATTTCAAATTCCAATAGCTCTAAAAGTGAGCAAAGAGTTGGGGGGGAACTAGACATTACATACGCTATCAGAAGAGGGCAGCTGCTATCCTGCTCTCTCTCCAAATGTTACTATTACCAGGATCTGTGGGCCCAGTGTTGCCAGATCTTCCCTTTTATTCCCCTTTAAAAGGAAAGCCGCAAATCCAGATTTTTGGCAACCAATTCAAATTAAAAACAATAACACATTTCTGGTAGGTTGGTAGGCACTAGTTTAATTTGTGAATTAAAAAGTTGAGGTTCAGTAAGCAATCAGGAGTATAAGGGTTAAATCATTTAAACCATATATGCTATCTTTTTTTAAAGTTTCAAATATTTTTTGCTTTATGTAGGTGGTCAAGATTAAGCCAATTTAGTAGATGGATTGATCCCACAGAAGTTTGTGTCTTACTGTTCATTACATTCTTTTTCATGTTGTGAATCATCTATCTGTAGACTATATACTTTCAAAATGTTTGAAAGATTGGGAGATTACAAAAGGATGATTCTTACCTTTATAACACTATAATAGTACTAAATTTAAAAAATAATTATTTTAGGAGTGCCTTGGTGGCTCAGTCAGTTAAGCATCTGACCAGCTCAGACCATGATCCCTGGGTCCTGGGATCCAGGTTAGTGGGGAGTCTCCTTGGCCCTCACCCCACCCATGTACTCTCTCTCAAATAAAGTCTTTTAAAAAATAATTATTTTAAAATACTGTACTGTGTGATACCATATATTAGTGTTACCCTGTTAGAATGGCAAAATATTATCAAATTGTTCTGTGGAGTACTGTGAACTTTAATAAATGGTTGACTGAAAATGGCTGTTTGGATTAGATCTCTCTCAGAAAGCACATATACCTTCTTACTCCAAAAGATAAGGCTCTTGAAATCTCTAGGAAGATTTTTTTTTTAAATTTATCATTAGGAAATGTTTTTTGCTTTACATAGTTTCATTGGATTGAGAAACTTTCTTTGGATCTTCCAGGTTGCTATTTATTGATTTAAAGAATCATCACTGAAGGATAATTAATCTAGGTTTGATTAAATTAATTAAAGGGATAGTTAATCTAGGTTTGCCTTAAACTCTGTGTGTATTAGTGTACTGCTGAATGACAAAGAGGAAGTTTTGACAAAGTCCAATTCTGGATATTTTAGTCCAGAGAGAGGACTGCTAAAATATCCTAGGCAGTTCCCAGGATAGGAATACCTGACTCATGCCTGATGGTGCCAGGAACCTCTGCATGCTTCATCCCAGAAATGCAGGAGCACACTTGTTTTTTCTGTAGAAACAGAGTTTTTGTGGTAAAGTTCCCAGGCTAACCTTCAAAATCATATTTAATTATGACAAAGGAAAAAAAAGTACCATTAGTTTTTCTATCTACAGAATCAAGTGAGATTTCAATTAATAGAATCATAAAATGTTAGAACTGCAACACATCTCAGCTACTATCTAAAAAGGCCATTTGACTTTCTAGGGCTGGATTAAGAACCTGTTTTTTTTTTTTTTTTTTTCCATGTACCATTCATTATATAGCTGTTAGGTATGTAAATCCAAAGGATGCAGTCTTTTTCTTTTGTTCAATTGGGTTATGCAGACTGTTACTGGGAACCAGAAGATGTTTTCCTCAACATCTCTTTTTATTGTTGAAGAGGTATGTATGAACTCCCTTAAAACTATATACAAAGTTGGGATGTTCTGTCCTCCATATATCTTTCATCAGAGTTAAATGGGTTTTTTATTTACTTATTTATTATTATTATTTTTTAAGATTTTATTTATTCATGAGAGATAGAGAGAAGCAGAGACACAGGCAAGGCTGAAGC
The DNA here is from genome assembly GCF_048418805.1 of Vulpes vulpes. Taxonomy (NCBI): domain Eukaryota; kingdom Metazoa; phylum Chordata; class Mammalia; order Carnivora; family Canidae; genus Vulpes; species Vulpes vulpes. The sequence continues at coordinate 118,904,495 of NC_132781.1, forward strand.
AGGCTCCATGCAGGGAGCCTGATGTGGGACTCAATCCCCGGACTCCAGGATCACGCCCTGGGCGGAAGGCAGACGCTAAACCGCTGAGCCACTCAGGGATCCCCAAGTGGGTTTTTTTAATCTCTGGAAGATTAAGAATCACTGTCTTACATCCTTAAACATTCTATTTTAATGTCAGTTGGTGACCCAATTACCTGTTCTACAGAGAAAGTAGAATTCGTATACGTGAATTCTTTCAGATTTCCTTTGAGGCCTTTAAAACAAAAACAAAACTCTATAGCTACCATCTTTATAGTACTCATTCAATTTCAGGATTACTGAATCTTCTGAACAACCCTTTGAGAATTCTGTTCTCTCCAGGCTAGATGGAAAAACAGACACTTGGAGAAGTAAACAAACTTACCTATGATTATATGGTATAGTAAGAAGAGCCAGGATTCAGATTCATGCAGTCTTGACTCTAGACAGCCATTGCTCCAAAATTACCGTAGTCATCACTCTTTTTCCTTCTTGTCTCTGCAGAAGCTGTACTTTTCCCTTTGTCAAGCTAACTTATGCTTTCCTATTCTTTCTGCCAGGTCCTGGCTCTATAGTAATTGTCTCTGCTCTCCTAGCTCCAGTTTCTTCTAAGTCACCCCAGCATCCACGCTTATCCAAGAGTTCCCCATCCTAAAAAAAAACCAACAACAAAAACACTTTTTAACTCTCCTAGTCTGCTACTGCTGGTCCCTTCCTCTTCTTTATTCCTCCCATTTCTATCATTGCAGTGCCAAAATTCTTAAAAGAATAGTCTATTCACCATTCTGGGACTTAGGAAGGTCACTGGTGATTACTTAATTGCCAAATTCAATGGATACTTCCTCAGCTTTTATTTAATTTATATAAGTTATGTTATCACTCATTTTCCTTAGCTTCTTTTTTTTTTAAGATTATTCTTTATTTATTCATGAGAGACACAGAGAGAGGCAGAGACACAGGCAGAGGGAAAAGCAGGCTCCCTGCAGGGGCCCTGATGCGGGACTTGATCCTGGGACTCTGGGATTGCACCTGGAGTGGAAGGCAGGCACTCATCCACTGAGTCACCCAGGTGTCCCTCCCTTAGCTTCTGATAAACTGATACCTCTTCCTTTCTCATATCTAGTGTTTCCCAAATTTATTAGAATGCTTTTCAATACAAATAAGAGTTTGTGAAACAATGCACACTTGGGTTAAGATTGACAGCGCAAATGGTCCTGGGTGAATTAATTAAAGTATGTAATCAAAATGTAATACCAGAAGCACAAAATTAGGTAAATTATTTAAAAAACAAAATATATTAAGATGAAACATTTTGTTGTGAAGGAGCAAACTAAAAATGGTATTTTTCTTATGTAACAATAGAGACCTTCATCAAAGGTTTCACTAAATATGTTACTGTATGTTGTTTTCATTACAGTATAATATGAAAATTTGTTTCAAATAGGTACACTGTAGCAAAAGATTACAAACTACATATTTGGCATTATTCATGCAGTTAAGCTACTTTCAACATTATTGTCACATCTATTTAGGTGACTTAAGAATCAAAGGACTTTGTTTTTCATTTAAAACTTTCTTATTTGGGATGCCTTGACTCAGCGGTTGAGTGTCTGCCTTTGGCTCGGGGAGTGATTCCAGTCTGGGGATCAAGTCCTGCATTGGGCTCCCTGTGAGGAGCTTGCTTTTCCCTCTGCCTATGTTTCTGCCTCTCTCTGTGTGTCTCATGAAAAAGTAAATAAAATCTTTTAAAAAAAATAAATAAGGCTTTCTATTTTAGGGGTACCTGAATGGCACAGTCAGTTAAGCATCAGACTCTTGGCTCAGGTCATGGTCACACTGAGTGTGTGAGTGGTGGAGTCTGTCCTGCTTTGGACTCTGTGCTCAGAGCAGAGTCTGCTTAAGTATCTTTCTCTTTCCCCCTCTGTCCCTCCCCCAATGTGTTCTCCCCTCTCTCTCTCTGGAATAAATAAAATCTTTAAAAAAATTTGGGGGTTCCTGGGTGGCTCAGTTGCTTAAGCTGTCTGCCTTCAGCTCAGGTCATGATTCCAGAGTCCCAGGATCAAGCCCTGCACCAGGCTCCCTGCTCAGTGGAGAGTCTGCTTCTCCCTCTGACCACCTCCCTCATGCTCGCTTGCTCTCTCAAATCTTTAGGGGGAAAAAAAACAAACCCTTTCGTGTTCTAGTTACAACTCATGAAGAATGGGTTAGTATAGTCAGAATAGTAAGCTTTGATTAAATCTCAAATACAGGGGTGCTGGATGGCTTATTCGGTTAAGTGTCTGCCTTCGGTCCAGGTCATGATCTCAGGGTTCTGGGATCGAGCCTCACGTGGGGCTCCCTGCTCAGTGGGCAGCTTGCTGCTTCCTTTCCCTCTGCCCCTCCCTACACCTGGCATGTGCTTGCTCTCTCAAGTAAATAAAATCTTTTTAAAAAATCTCAAATATAGAAGGACACCTGGGTGGCTTAGCGGTTTAGCACCTGCCTTCAGCCCAGGGCATGATCCTGGAGTCCTGGGATCGAGTCGCACATTGGGCTCCCTGCATGGAGCCTCCTTCTCCCTCTGCCTGTGTCTCTCTGCCTCTCCCTCTTTGTGTCTCTCATGAATAAATAAATAAAATATTTTAAAAAAATAAAAATCTCAAATATAAATTGAATTATGACAAGAAACTGGATAGATCAGTGGAGTTAAATTGATAATACCCATGTTTAAATCCTGTTTGTACATCAGGATTGATGTACAACACACCTGTTTGTTTTGTGTTCCAGTTTCTTGAGGCAAATTATTGCTTTAAATCTGTAGAAATATGTAGTATTTCTTAAAAACATGTATTAAAAGTTAGGTAAAATTTAGGACAAAAAATATTGCCACCTTTATTCATATAGTACATATTAGTGTTTCATGAAAAATGCTACTGTAATTCAAGCAGTTCTAATTGGTCCTTCTTAGAATCATTTTCCTTTAGTCTTTGTGCTTTTCCTTTTACAGGGAATGTCCTCTCACCCCACCCCCTCCTCCTGAATTCTTTATTCATCCTTAGACACCCAACAGAAATGGCCTTTCTGTGTAGCATGCCCCAGGCATGCAGGCAGTAGGGTTCCACTATAGAACTATTTCTTAGTATGTAGACATGATTGATTATTCTCCTCCTCTGGACTGAGCTCTCCAAGGCAAAGTCCCTGTCATTTACTCCTATTTCTAGTATCTGATGCATAGTAGACATTCAGTTTTTGTCAATAACATTCAGTGCTGACAGCAAGTGATATGATGAAAAAAAATAGGATTTTGGAGTAACATACTTATTGAGTCATGCGGTAGCCCTGTAGCCTTGAGCAAGTCTCTTCCGTAGTTTCCTTTAGCTTCAGCTTCCTTGTCTGTAGAATGAGGATGGTGTCATTTACCCTGCAAACCCGTGGAGGGTGAGTAGAAAGGAAATAAGGATTACATAAAAGGTAGTTTTTTTTTTAATTTTTATTTATTTATGATAGAGAGAGAGAGAGGCAGAGACACAGGCAGAGGGAGAAGCAGGCTCCATGCACCGGGAGCCTGACGTGGGATTCGATCCCGGGTCTCCAGGATCGCGCCCTGGGCCAAAGGCAGGCGCCAAACCACTGCGCCACCCAGGGATCCCAAAAGGTAGTTTTTAATATCGTCACTGTGACTTAACTGCCACAGTTGCAAAGTTGCAAATACAATACCTAGACTATTTTTCTTTTTTTTTTTTTTTTTAAGATTTTATTTATTTATTCACGAGAGACACAGAAAGACAGAGGCAGAGACACAGGCAGAGAGAGAAGCAGGCTCCTTGCAGGGAGCCCGATGTGGGATTCGATCCCAGGACTCCAGGATTACACCCTGAGCCGAAGGCAGATGTGTTTAACCACTGAGCCACCCAGGTGCCCCTAGAATATTTTTTTCCTTTTTCCTTTTTTTTTTTTTAAGATCTTATTTATTCATTCATGAGAGATACACAGAGCGAAAGAGAGAGGCACAGACACAGGCAGAGGGAGAAGAAGGCTCCATGCAGGGAGCTCGACGTGGGACTCAATCCTGGGTCTATAGGATCACACGCTGGGCCGAAGGCAGCGCTAAACTGCTGAGCCACCGAGGCTGTCCTAGAACATTTTTTTCTTTAACCATTTCAGAGTAAGTTATTAACATGTCTCATCAACCCTAAATACTTTAATCTGTATTTCTTGGAAACAAGGACATTTCTGCCACATAATCACAGTACAGCCTTCAAAATTAGTAACTTTTTTTTTTAAGATTTATTTATTTCTTCAAGAGAGACAGAGAGAGAGGCAGAGACACAGAGGGAGAAGCAGGCCTCCCGCAGGAAGCCTGATGTGGGACTTGATCCTGGGACTCCGGGATCACACCCTGAGCGAAAGGCAGAGGCTCAAGAAGGCAGAGGCTCAACCGCTGAGCCACTCAGATGTCCCAAAATTAGCATATTTCCATTGAGCTCTTACTGCCATATAATCCTCAAACCCCATTCAGGTTTTGCCAGTTGTTCCAGTAACGTACTTTATAGCAAAGAACCCAGTCCAGAGTTACTTCCTGCATTTTGTTATTTATCTATGGTCTCTTTTAATTCCTTAGTCTTTTCTTGACTTTATGACCTTAACACTTAAAACGTTAGAGTCCAGTTGCTTTGCAGAGTGTCCCTCATTTTGGATCTGTTTCCTTATGATCAGATTTACGTCGTGGGTCTTTGGCAGGAATGTCAATGAAGTAATGCTGTGTTGCCCTCTTTGCAGACTATCAAGTGGTATGTGATTTTGGTTGGATTCTTTTCATTGCGTCCTGTTGAATGGTATGCAATTTAAATTTGACCAGTTACTGAGAATTTTCATTTCCATTGCTTGATTAAGATAATGTCTACCAGGGTTCCCTACTATAGAGTTAATTTTTTTTTTTGTCTTTGTAATGAATAAGTAATTTATTGGGAGATACTTTGAGAATATGTACTTAATCCTGCTTGTATCATTTATATATTGCTACAGAACAAAGTACCCCAAAACTTAGCTACTTAAATATTTATTATGATATAGTTTCTGATGATCAGAAACCTGAAAATGGCTTACAGCTAGGTGATTCTGGCTTGGGGTCATTTTTGAGGTTGCAGCCACACTATTGCCAGAAGTTAAGTTTGCTGTAGGCTAGAGGATCCCATTCCAAGCTCACTACCATTGTTGTTGGCAGATCTTAGTTCCTTGTGAATTACTGGACTAAAGGATTCATTTCCTACCCACATGGGTCTCTCCATAGAGCTGCTTGAGTATGCTTAAGATATGGTTTCCTTGGGCAGCCCCGGTGGCACAGCAGTTTAGCACTGCCTGCAGCCCAGGGCGTGATCCTGGAGACCCTGGATCGAGTCCCACGTCAGGCTCTCTGCATGGTGCCTGCTTCTCCCTCTGCCTGTGTCTCTGCCTCTCTCTCTCTCTCTCTCTCTCTGTGTGTCTCTATGAATAAATAAATAAAATCTTTTTTTTTAAAAAAAAAAAGATGGTTTCCTTAGAGTGCCCTGAGAGAGAGAGAGAGAGAGAGAGAGAGAGCAAGAGAGAACACACACACACAACCACAATATCTTTTATAACCTAATCTCAGAAGTGGCATGCTATTGCTTTTGTCATATTCTGTTGGTTTCACAGACCACTCTTGGTACAAAGTGGAAGAGAGGACTAAGGAGTATGAATATTAGAAGTCAGGAATCATTGGGAGCTATTTTGGAGTCTAGGTTCCACACCCTTATGCAAATTTTTAAGTTACTCGTTTTTAAATGTAAATTTATATGGACCTATGATTTCCTATTTTACTCAGGTGGATTATAATAATTTATTATCATTTATTTTAATACTCAAGGTTTTTTTCTTTTTTTTCTCATCATTCTTTGAGTACTTTGTTTTGGCACCCCAAGGTATCTCTGGCTTTTTCTTTTTTACCCTGCTCTGGCCCTGTAATCACCTATTTTTCCAAGGATTCCTAGTTCTGTTTACTGGAAAATGGTATTTAGAAATCAAGATCTGGAGGCTAGGTGTGCTCGTTGCTCTTGGAGTCTCACTGCTTCCAGAGTTTCTCAGTGTGATCAGTGAATGTAGGTAGGGAATATGTGTGTGTGTGTATAGACAGACACATACGTATAATACATCGTCATGTGTATGTGACATTCCTGCCAAAGATGCATGACCTAAATTTGATTCTGGGACTCTAGATCGTGACCTGAGCTGACGGCAGACAGCTTCACTGACTGAGCTGCCTAGGCACCCCTGTAGATACCATTCATGCTCTCTTTTTTCTCTTGGGGATGCCCTTAATTGTCCTGACTTGGACATCCTGCACTGGGTCATACCCATCCCCTTATAGATGTTCTCAGAATTAAAAATAAATAAAATAAAGGGCTTCTTATTTGGCAGAAATATTTAGAGAAGAACTAAAGTAATAGTGCCAGTCATGTAGAACATAAAATAGATATAGGATGTTCAGCCTAGTAATTGTAACCGCTTAGCACTTTTTCCAGCTAGGGAATATGGCCCTTCTTTTTGCTTCAGTTTTATACCATTATTTGATAAGCAGCCATTAGTTCTCATCCACATAAACTGTTTGTAGATTTTTGAAAGTGGTGACAGGTACACAGGTAACCAGTGTATAGAACTTGTTTGGCAAATCTTCATCCTCCTGATGTTTTTGGACAACTGCACACAGGTACTGTATGGAACATTTTTTATTCCTTTGGCCCAGATGGCATTGTTGAGCTTGGTGTCAGTATGCACCTCTGGAGTTCCCATCTTCTTCATGTGAAGTTTCTGGATCTCCTTGCATGCCCAAGGGGCTAACTTTGAAATCCATTCCATGGATGCGCTCGTGAATGTTGATGGTATATTCTTAGGTCACTACCTTGTTGGTGGCAGAATGGTCTTCTTGCCACCCTTCTTTACAGGAGCCATCTGCCAGGCCCTAGTTGGAAAGGGAGAGCACAAGGTATTGTGGAGAATATGGTCTTTTCTATAGCTGTCTTGGAGTAAACCAAGACCATAATTTTAATTTAGTGTTGTTGTTGTTGTTGTTTAAGATTTTATTTATTCATTTGAGAGAGAGCAAGCATGAGTGGGGAGAGTGGGAGAGGGAGTAGCAGACTCCCTGCTGAGCAGGGATCCCAACTCAGGGCTTGATCCCATGACTGAGATCATGACCTGAGCCTAAGGCAGACATTTAACCGACTAAGCCACCCACCCAGGTGCCCCAATTTAATGTTTTCTAAGATAATTTTGATAACTCTGGTATCCTGTATAAATACACTAGTTTCCAGTCTTAGAAATATTTGGAAACAACCATAATTAAATAAATAAATAAAACTTACCTTTTTTATGAAATATTTTATACAAAAGTATAAAAGATTTTAGACACTGATATGATCAACACCTATGTACTTAATATCCAATTTAACATTCAGAAGAACTACCTAATTTAGCAATAGTGTTAAAGTTTATTTAGCAATAGCTTCTCTCTTTTTTAAAATATTTTTTTAATTAAGTAAACTTTATCCAGCATAGGGCTTAAACTCACAATCCTGAAATCAAGGGCAGCCCCGGTGGCTCAGCGGTTTAGCGCTGCCTTCAACCCTGGGTGTGATCCTGGAAACCCGGGATTGAGTCCCATGTCGGGCTCCCTGCAGGGAGCCTGCTTCTCCCTCTACCTGTGTCTCTGCCTCTCTCTCTCTCTCTCTGTGTGTGTGTGTGTCTCTCATGAATAAGTAAGTAAAATCTTAAAAAAAAAAAAAAAAAATCCTGAAATCAAGAGTTGCACGCTCTATGAACTGAGACAGCCAGGTGCCCCCAAAAGCTTCTCTTTTTAATTTATGAGCTTAGCATTTTTGCATATTGAGAAGTATTGTTTATGTTTTCATAAGGGTGCATTGTTGGTGGTGGTGGGGAATTGCTTGTGGAACCACTCCAATTTCACTTATTTCAATAAGGCAGTATCATCAATGAGCTTAGTAGTAGGCCAGTTTAGATTATTTGTATCTTTAAGTATTGTGCTTTACTTTTATTGACTAGAAATAGTATAATCCACTTTGAAATTATTGAGCTTACCAGCAATATCATAGATATTTGTGAGCTCTTTTTAAAAGTGCATTGCATGATATTTAGCGTATTTATTTCAAGGTTGGTTTGAAACCATTTTCCAAATGTTTAAAATACTGATTAAATTGGTTTAAAACAAAAATTTGAATTCTTTCTCAAAACAAATAGTTATACCCTTTATTTTCATCAACACAGGACAAATCTTGAATAAATAAAATCTGTTTAACATGTACTGGCAATCCCAAAACATGCTTATGCAGTAATTTATTTTTCAGTATACATGTCTTACTTTAGTTCCTCTGTTATTGAACCTATAACTTAATGTGGAAAATAAATTGAATGAGGTCACATGCAACATTAACATAGAGTTAAAGAAATTGTTCCACTTTGGAACAACTTGAAACTGACTGTGTTTATTGGCATTTGGGAAGGAGCTATTAGTTTCTCAGCCTAGACTGTGGACATGATTTGATCTGTAATCCTAGAGCCCGGGGTAGGGCCATGACTGTGACACTCTTTTTACTTTAATTTATTTTTAAAAAGATTTTATTCATCTATTTGACAGAGAGGAGCACAAGTAAGGGGGAGTGAGAGAGGGAGAAGCAGGCTCCCCGCTGAGCAGGGAGCCCGATAAAGGGCTCAATCCTAGGACCCTGGGATAATGACCTGAGCTGAAGGCAGTTGCCCAATTGACTGAGCCACCCAGGGTGCCCCCTTTTTTACTTTTATAGTCCGTATTTTCATTGTCTTATAGTTTCCAGTATTGCTGTTAAGTCTAAAACTATTCTGACTCCTGATCCTATATATTTGGCTAGTTTCCTTTCTGAAAATTTACAGATTTCAATGTTTGTGTTTTCATTCTTAGATATATACCTAGGAGTGAACTTGCTGGGTGATGTGGTAATTCTGTGTTTAACTTTTTTTTTAGGATTAGTTATTTGAGAGAGTGTATGTGTTCACAAGCACAAGTTGAGCAGAGGGAAGAGCAGAGGCGAGGGAGAGGGAGAGAGAAAATCCTCAAGCCGACTCTTATTCTGAGGACAGAGCCCTTTGCGGGTCTCGATCCCAGGACCTTAGCTGAAACCAAGAGTCAGAAGCTCAACCCATTGAGCCACCCAGATGCCCCCGTGTTTAACTTTTGAGGAATCACCAGGCTGTTTTCTAAACCAAACTGTACTATTTTACATTCCCATCATCAATGTATGAAGGTTCTAGTTTCTATACATCATCATCAACACTTGTTACTTTATTTATTTTTTAAGATTTTGTTTATTTATTCATGAGAGACACGGGGGAGGGGGGGCCAGAGGGAGAAGCAGGCTCCACGCAGGGAGCCTTATGTGGGACTTGATCCCCAGACCCCAGGATCACATCCTGGGCCGAAGGCAGGTGCTAAAGCACTGAGCCACCCAGGATCCCCCACTTGTTACTTTATTATTTTTATTTAAGGTTATATTAATCTATTGGACAGAAAGAACACAAGTTGGGGGAGTGGCAGGCAGAGGGAGAGGGAGAAGCAAGCCCCCCCACACACACAGTAGGGAGCCTGATATGGGACTTGATCCCATGACCCTGGGATTATGACCTGATCTGAAGGCCGACACTTAACTGACTGAGCCACCCAGGTGCCTGTTACTTTATTATTTTGATTATAGCTTTCCTGATAGGTGTCAGGTGATGTATCATTGTGGTTATGATTTGCATTTCTCTTAATTACTGACTAATACTAAGCATTTTTTCACATGCTCATTGGACATATATATGTTCTCTTTGGAGAAAAGCACATTGTTTATCCATTTTTAAATTGGCTTGTCTTTATTGTTGACCTATAAGAATTCTTTGTTTATTTTATGTATTAAACCATTATCAGTTAAATGATTTGCAGGATTTTTCTCCCATTTTGTGGGTTGCCTTTTCACTTTATTCATGGATGTACAGAAGTTTTAAATGATGGAAGTCCAGTTTATCTAATTTTTCTTTTGTTGCTTGTGTCCTTAGTATCATAGCCAGGAAACTGTATCCAAGGATACAGAGATTTGCATTTATGTTTCCTTTATGAGTTTTATAGTTATAGCTATTACATTTAAATTTTTGCTGTCTTTCAATTTTTTTATCATAAAATTCATATATAAAACTTATCATCTTAGCTGTCCCCCCCCCCAGAGAGGGAGAAACCCAAGAGGCTTCATGCCCAGCGCAGAGCCTGACATGGGGCTTGGTCTCACAACTCTGAGATAATGACCTGAGCCAAAATCAGGAGTCAGACATTTAATGAACTGAGCCATCAAGGTGCCCCTTAGCCCTTTTTTAAAAAGATTTTAAAAATAAAAAAAAATAAAATAAAATAAAAGATTTTTTTAAGTAATCTCAACACCTAGTGTGGGACTCGAACTCATGACCTGAAGATCAAGAGTTGTGTGTTCTTCCCACTGACCCAACCAGGTGACCCACTCCCCACAGCCATTCTCAAATAGACATTTCAGTGGTATTAAGTACGTTGTATTGTTGTACGACCATTACCACCATCCATCTCTGGAACTCTTCACCTTTCAAAATTGAAACTATACCCATTAAACAGTAACTCCCTATCCTTGTTCTCTGTGGCCCCTGGCAACCATCATTCCACTTTTTGTCTTTATGGTTTTTTACTAGGTTCCTCATATAATTGGAATCAGATAGTATTTTTCTTTGTGTGACTTCTTTCTCTTTAGCGCAGTATTGAAGTTCATCCATGTCAGAATATCCTTCCTTTTAAGGCTAAATAAAATTCCACATTTTGCTTATCTACTTGTCAGGTGATGGACACTTGGATTGTTTACATGTTTTAACTATTCTGAATAATGCTGTTATGAACACGGATATGCAAATATCTCTTCAAGACTCTGCTTCCAGTTATGTAGGGTTTATACCTAGAACTGGAATTGCTAGATCATATGGTAATTCTATTTTTAATTTTTGGAGAAACTGCCATACTGTTTTCCACAGTGACTGTACCATTTATACTCTCACCAACATGAATCCAACCATTCTGTTTGTTTTTTGTTTGGATTTTTTTTTCTAGTAACCTTCCTGATAGGTATGAGATTGTGGCGTGTGGTCCATTTTTAGTTAATTTTTGTGAAATGGGGTCTAGGTTCATCTTTCACATGTGAATATCCAGTTATAGCACTATTTGTTGGAAATATTCTTTCCCCCAAGTGAGTTGTTTCTGACAACTGTAAAAAACTAGTTGGTCATAAATCTGTGGGTTTATTTCCAAACTTTCTGTTCCATTAATCTATACATATTTCTCTTTTTATGCTGGTATCATACAGTCTTGAATACTGTGGCTTTGTATTAAGTTGTAAAATCCTTAAGTGTGAGGATCCATCTAAATTTATTATCTAAATCCTTCTAAATTTATTATTTTCCATGATGGTTTTGATTCTTTGGGTGCCCTGCATTACTGTATGAATTTGAGAATTACTTTGTCATTTCTATAAAAAGGGGGAGACATTTGGAATGTTTAAAGAGATTGCATGGAATCTGTAGATCAATTTGGGGGAGTATTTGGATTAGTCCTCTTATATTTTCTTTTTTCCTTCTTTGTTTTTTTTTATTTCATAGAAGACTTTCTCATTCTCATTATGTTTAAGGATTTTGCTCTTGTTTCATAGAAGCAATAGCTTCTCTTACCTTTAGGATATTCACGATAGTTTTTCTTTTGTTTTGGCTTTTTCTCCTTGTATGGTCTTTGTTTTCCTTTGCTTTTTTCATACATTGTTTTGGTGCTTATCTTTCATATTGAAGATGAATGATCAAATGGTTGAATTCTTCATTGTCATTTATATTTATTAGGAGTGGAGTACTAAAAACCTGGTGCAAAGTTCTGAGCTTATAGGGGTGAGGTTTCTCAACTGTGGAATCAGTTTACAGTTTGCTGATTGGGCTATTTCTCTGGATAAACCATTAATATCAGTAAATTGTAAAGCTCTTTATCTTGTTCTGCTGACTTTTTTCCTAGGGATCTTTATAATCTCCTGCCTAGACAGTACATGCCTGGCTTCCAGTTTTCTCAGAACCACTGGGAACAAAGTTTGTATGTAAATGTTCACTTAGCCTTCCTGTTTTCTGTACATCATCCATCCCCTTGACTGTCCTTATATAATCTCTCAGTCCTGAGTCCTTGTTTTATCTTTTCCAGAGAACAAACGTCTGGCTTGTGGCTTGAGTTGGAGAGGCATTCACTAGAGGAGTTCAGAGTCAAGAAAATGATCTAGACATCACTTTTAATAGTTTTAAGTTTTATTTTATTTTTATTTTTAATTTTTTTATTTAAGATTTTATTTATTTATTCATGAGGGACACAGAGAGAGAGAGGCAGAGACATAGGCAGAGGGAGAAGCAGGCTCCCTGCAGGGAGCCAGATACAGGACTTGTTCCCCAGACCCGGGATCACTTCCTGAGTGAAGGTAGACACTCAACCGCTGAGCAGCCACCCAGGCATCCCAGGAAATGTATATATTTTAAATGATGTGCATTTTCAGTGAATACAGATAAACCAACTGTATTTTTTAAAAATTTGTTCTGCTATGATAGACATTGTTTCCAAGTTTTTGCTGCTACAGACACTGAAGCATCAACAGTGCCATACATGTCTCTTGGTGCTCATAGGTGAAGGTTTCTTTTTATAGTCAGCAGAGTTGTCTGGTTAGAGATTGTGAGCCTTTTCATTTTTGTAAGATATTGCCAAATTGTTTTCCAACGTTTTAATTTTTCTTATTTTTTTAAGGATTTATTTATTTGAGAAAGTGAATGAGAGAGAACACAAGCAAGGGGAGCAACAGAGGCAGGGAGAAGCAGGCTCCCCACTAAACAGGGAGCCTGATGCAGGGCTCAATCCCAGGACCCTGGGATAATTGAGCCAAGCCAAAGGCAGTTGCCCAACCAGCTGAGCCACCCAAGTGCCTAGACACCCAACTAACAAGATACAATGGTTTCTTTTTCTTTCTTTTCTTTTCTTTTCTTTTCTTTTCTCTTCTTTTCTTGTCTTTTCTTTTCTTTTCTTTTCTTTCTTTCTTTCTTTCTTTCTTTCTTTCTTTCTTTCTAGATTTTATTTATTTATTCATGAGAGACACACAGAGAAAGAGGCAGAGACACAGGCAAAGGAAGAAGCAGGCTCCATGCAGGGAGCCTGATGTGGGACTGGATCCCGGGACTCTAGGATCATGCCCTGGGCAGAAGGCAGGCGCTAAACTGCTGAGCCACTCAGGGATCCCCGATACAAGAGTTTCTAATTAACTTACTTTCTTTTAAAATTTACTTTATGAAAAAATAAATAAAATAAAATTTACTTTATGAATGTAACACATTATAGAAAAATGGACAAAACAGATGTCTGACAAATTTCTAAGTACTCCATCACCCATCATTTTATGTTATTTCTCAATACGTCTTCCATCTTCACTTGATTATTTTGAAGCCAATCCTAAATATCCCATCATTATATCTAAATAATTCAGGTAAATTACTAAGAGATAAGGCAATGGTTTTCAACTCTGGGCAGTTTTGCCCACTAAGTAACATTTGGCATTGTTTGTAAACATTTTTGGTTGTCACAACTGAGAGACTACTGGGGGCTACTGGCATCTAGGAGGTGGAGAGGCTAGGGAGCTGATAAACCTTCTACAGTGCATAGGATAGTTCCCAACAACAAAGAATTATCCAGCCCCAAATGTCAACATTTCCAGATTGAAAAACCCTGAGATAAGAACTTTTTAATATCATGTGTATGATACAGTTATCACATCTCTTTCTCTCTCTTTAAGATTTTAGGTTCTCTCTACATTCAACATGGGGCTCTAATTTACAACCCTGAGATCAAGAGTCCTATTCTCCACTGACAGCCAACCAAGTGTTCCTATTTTTTTTTCCAATATTTTCTTTCTTTATTCATGAGAGACACACAGAGAGAGGTAGAGACACAGGCAGAGGGAGAAGCAGGTTCCTCTCAGGGACCTGGACTCTGGGATCTTGCCATGAGCCAAAGACAGATGTTCAACCCTGACCCACCCAGGTGTCCCCCAAGCACTCCTATTGTTATCACATCTAAAATATGAACAGTAATTTCATGATATCACGTGTCCAGTTTAAAATTTTTCTTTTTCAAATGAAGTGGTTTTTAGTTTGTTTTCTTAAAGATTTTATATATTTGAGAGAGGGACAGAAAGAGCCATGAGCGCAAGGAAGACAGAGGGAGAAGGAGAGGGAAAAGCCGACTCCTTACTGAGTGGGAAGCCTGGTGCAGAATATGATCCCAGGATCATGACCTAAGCTAAAGTCAGATACTTAACTGACCCAGCCAACCAGCTACCCTCAAATGAGTTTTTAATTATTTTTTACATTTGATTTGTTTGAATTATTACATAGATAAAGTCAACTAATTAAATTTGGTTGGTGTCTTTTAAATCTTTAGGTATCCCCTCTTTTTTCTTACATTTATTTGTTGAATACAATAGATCCCTTGTTTTATATACTGTACCATATTCTCTAGGTATTGCTGATTGTATCCTCCTCTTCCTAAACAGACTTGCAGACAGTCCTGTTTTTAGCTGTACTTCCAGGAGTTGCTTGTACTATCAACTTCTGAGCCTTTGTGAATTTGATTCCTTGGGTTTTTCTTGTAGATAATAATTACAACCTTGGGACTGCCAAGTCACTAAAACTCATCGCTCTTCTCTTTTACTTTCCCAAAATTTTGTTGCTGTTGCCTCTTCTCCCTCCCATTCTTTGTACTAGTGGGTTTAAGCCTTAAAAAAAAAAAAAAAAAGTTCTTAACTGTAGAGAACAAATAGATTGTGACCAGAGGGATGATGGGTCAGGGAAGGGGTGAAATAGGTGAAGGGGATTAAGAATATACTTATCTTTTTTTTTTTAATATGAGTATACTTATCTTTATGAGCACTGAGGAATGTATGGAATTGTTGAATCTATATTATACACCTGAAATGAATATAACACTGTATGGTAACTACCCTGGAATTAACATTAAAAAAAAAAATCTGTTGACTCTTATTTTAGTAGGATTTTGGAGAGAGTGAAAGTTGCATGTTCAATCTGTCATTTTGTGTGAAATTTTGAGATGCAGTCAGTGATTCTTACTATATATTTTTCTAAAAACATGCTGTATTGCTAGACCAAAAATCTATATTTCTAGGAATTGTAACTTAAAAGAAACAGGTACTTCAAAAGTCATAAAGTACAGAACTCCTGTAGATCTAATTACTTTTATGTAGCAGATAAAAGTATTGGATATTTGCAATATTCTGAAAATATCTCGTGATTTTCTTCTAATTGATCTAATATATAACATAAAAGCGGTTGTCTTCTATATTTAGCTAAGATGCCTCGCCTATTATTTACCTCATTTGAGGTTTTAGATGAGTATATCTATGAAGATTATTGTTTGGTGTTTTAAGGGACCCTGGACAATATATTAGGATGTCAGATCTGGAGGGGAGTGGGATAACTTGAAATAAACTACTTTAATCATAACTTTCTAACCTTAACAATATTTTAAAATACTAAAGATTCTTCTTTTTTTTTTTTTTAAGATTTTATTTACTCATGAGAGACACAGAGAGAAGACATAGGCAGAGGGAGAAGCAGGCTCCCTGTAGGGAGCCCGATGTGGGACTTGATGCTGGAACTCCAGGATCATGCTCTGAGCCAAAGGCGGACACTCAACTTGAGCCACCCAGACATGCCCTAAAAATTTTTCTTTTGAGGCAGTAGGTTTTGGTAACAAGGCAGTTGTGGGTTGTTGGGTTATTTCTTTATTTTTGTTTTGTTTTAGTATTTAGCTGAATTAGAAATTTGTGATTATTTTTGCTGAGAAACTACTATGGTAATAATTGTTGGAAGGATCTATTATTCAGAGTCCTATTTTCTCTCTCTCTCTTTCTCTCTCTCTCTTTTTAAGGTTTATTTATTATTTGAGAGGGAAAGAAAAAGAGAATCACAAGCAGACTTCCTGCTGAGCATGGAGCCCAGTGCAGGGCTTGATTTCATGAGCCCAAGATCATGATCTGAGCCAAAATCAGGAGTTTGGACACTTAATCTTAACCTTCTGAGCCACCTAGGTGCCCTAAAGTTAGATTATTTGTGTCCTTCTCTGTCTCCCCTCCCTCATCCCCCTCACCTCCACCATCTTCCTGGTTTCCTAATTTCCGGTTCTGACCCTACCACCCCACCTCAATCCAAACAAGATAGCAAGGAGGAATCCACCTCTTCTTTGTCCTTTATCCTCATGCCTTGCTCATTTGCAATTTATGCTCAGATCTATTTTCTTACCTTCCTCTACTTTGCTCTTCCTACAAAAGGCAAGCTGCCTTTCTCAGGCTCCCTTGCCAAGCAGCTCCCAGTCAGGCTAGGGCGGTGGGGATAACAAGACCAAGGGAGAGGGCATTTCTTCCCTCTTGTTGCTGACTGCATGTCTTTCATGGTCCAGCTCCCTTTAGGCGGCCACAGCTTCTGGGCTCTGGGGACATGACCTGCCTCTCTGGTCTCTCCAGTTTTAGGGATAGTAGTAGTCCTGCTCTTCCTAATCTCAGGATCTCCATTTTCTATTAGCCCTTTCATTTTTCTAACACCTTGAAAAATAGTTCCCTGTGTTAAATTTCTTCTATGAAACTCACTGGCATGGATTCCACTTTCCTGATTAGAGCTTGACTGACGGAGTCCTCTATATCCAGTTAGTGACCATGCCTTGCCAGTTTTTGTTTCTGTTGCTCTTTATCCCTTTCTCACTGCCCTAATTCAGGCCATCATCTTTCACCTGGACTAATCTAATGTCCCCATTTCTAGTCTTTTGATTTTCAGTCTAGTTCCCTGTGAAGACCTTTTCCACATGCTGCCAAAGCAAGCAGTCACCTTACTGTGACCTTGTTACTAACCTTCTTAAAAACCTCTTTAGTGGCTCTATATCTCATACAAGAGCTCTGAGCTCCTTGGAATGATGGACAAAGCTTTTCTTAACACTCTTTACCCCTACCAGCTGCATCTCCGGCTTCTCTGTTCTAATAACACCAAATTGCTTATAACATTGGCTCACACATTCACACACATGTATGCACACAACTCCTCAAACACAAACACCCTGCTTTTTCACCTCCCGTGTTTCTCATTAGTTTTTCCTTCCTACCTGTGTGGCTAACTCTCCTTCAAAACTCAGCTGAAAGATTTCTCTTCCAGAAAACTTTGTGATGATCCAGCCTGGGCTTCTCTGAGCTTGAGTAGCATTTTGTGAATACTTTTATAAGTGCAGTTACCATATTTTATTAACATACTCTGCTTATACATCTCTTTTACCCAGATGGAGTGTCTCAAAGGCCTTGACCATGCCTTCTTCATTCGTCAGAGTCCTCTTCTCTTTAGAGACTATATAGGGGTATTTGTCACTTAGCTTTGCTGTGTGTTAAACAGTTCCAAAGCGTAATACCTTAAAAGAACAACCTATTATTTCTCAGGATTCTGTGGATTGACCAGGCAGTTTTTGTATTGTATTGTCTGCTAGGATCATTTCTGTGATTGTATTCAGCTGTCACCAGAGTTAGAAAGTTCAAGGCTTCCCCCACATTGTCTGGGAACTTGATACTTACTGTTGGCTTTTGAAATGTACATCCCTGGGGATGCCTAGGTGGCTTAGCGGTTGAGTGTCTGCCTTAGGCTCAGGTTGTGATCCCGGGATCCGGGATCAGGTCCCACATCGGCTCCCTGCGAGGAGCCTGCTTCTCCCTCTGCCTGTGTCTCTGCCTCTCTCTCTCTCAGTCTGTGTCTCTCATGAATAAATAAATAAATAAATAAATCTTTTTTAAAAAAAATGAAATATACATCCCCAGCCCTCAAAGGGTCTTTCCAGCAAGATGGCCTGGACTTCCTATGTAGTGGCTCATAAGAAAAGAAGAAAAGCTGTCAGGCCTCTTAAATACTAGATATAAAACTGACAGTGTCATAAATTGCTCTACTTTTTTGGTCCTCCAAGATGTATGGCCAGCCTGCATTCTAGGGGAAGGGAAACGGACACTTTTTTTCTTTCTTTTTAGAGTGAAGGGGAGAATCTCCAGCAGACTTTCTGCTGAGCATGGCACTGGACACAGGGGTAGATCTCAAAACCCTGAGATCATGACCTGAGTAGAAATCAAGAGTTGGTCACTTATCCAGCTGAGCCACTTAGGCACCCCCTGATGATTTGTTGATAGGAGGAATAGTATGTTCTTATAGGGAAGGAGAAGTTGTTGATAGCCACCTCTGGAGATTATTTACTGCAGGGGAATTTGTAGTAAATGTTGTCTTAACAATGTATTTACTTCTTGGATATGGTCATGTGTTATAGATTTAGTAGAATTTTCTTTTTTGAGATGCGTGGGTGGCTTAGCAGTTAAGCACCTGCCTTCAGCCCAGAGTGTGGTTCTGGAGTCCTGGGATCAAGTCCCACATTGGGCTCCCTGCATGGAGCCTGCTTGTCCCTCTGCCTCAGGATCACTTTTTTTTTCTTTTTACCAGTTTTATCAAGATATAATTGACATTAACATTGTATAAGTTTAAAGTATACAGTATTAATTAGATAACACTTATATATTTAAAAAGATTCCTGCAGTAGTGTTGGCTAACCACCTTCACATTGTCATATAATTACCATTTATTTTTTGTGGTAAAAAGATTTAATGTGGGATCCCTGGGTGGCTCAGCAGTTTAGCACCTGCCTTTGGCCCAGGGCATGATCCTGGAGTCCCAAGATCGAATCCCGCGTAGGGCTCCCTGCATGGAGCCTGCTCCCTCTGCCTGTGTCTCTGCTTCTCTCTCTCTCTGTATCTCTCATGAATAAGTAAATAAAATCTTTAAAAAAAATTAATGTATACTCTCTTAGGAAATTTTAAGTATGTAATACAATATTACTAACTATAATCACCTTGCTGCACATTAGATCTTGTTCATCTTATAATGGGAAGTAGTCTAACCAACATCTTCCCATTTCCTCCATTCTCCCCCCTCCCTCAAGTTTCTTTGTGTAACCTAGTGCTGGGAGACTAAGAAAAGGCATTAAAAAGATAAGAGATAACTAGTATTGATGTACTGGAATCAAACTGTTTCTAGGAGCATTAAAATAATAATTACTGGGCTCTTTTGTGTTTTTTCCACTTTGTGTTAAGTTTTTTCTGTAAGACTTTAAAAGCCTAAAGATCAAGGAGGTGGCTCTCTTCTTGATTGCCTATCTGTTTTGGAAATTGTTGGATAAAATTTGAGTTACAGGAAGAAGGAATTTCATACTGCCAGATTTGTTCCTACCAAAACTCTCACTTAGCTCATGCTCTTGATATCACGTGTATATTAAGAAACTTGAGGCTGTACCTGATATTAATATTATACTGTATATTAACTAGTACTTTTTAAATATTTATTTATTTATTTTAGAGAGAGAGAGTAGAAGGAGTGGGAGAGAGAATCTCCAGCCGACTCCCTGCTGAGTGCAAAGCCCAAAAGGGGCTTGCTTGCTTCTTTCTTTCTTTCTTTCTTTCTTTTTTTTTTAAGATTTAATTTATTCATGAAAAACAGAGAGAGGCAGAGACATAGACAGAGAGAAGCAGGCTCCCCTGCAGGAGGCCCTATGTGGGACTCGATCCTTGAACCAGGATCACGCCCTGAGCCAAAGGCAGATGTTCAACTGCTGAGCCACCCAGGGGTCCCAAGGGAATTGATTTAATGACCCTAAGATTATGACCTGAGCTAGAGTGAAGAGTCCCAGACCCAACTGACTGAGCCACATGGATGTCCTAACTAACTAGAATTTATTTTTTAGATTTTATTTATTTATTCATGAGAGACAGAGAGAAGCAGAGACATAGCAGAGGGAGAAGCAGGCTCCCTGCAGAGAACCTGATGTGGAACTCTGGGATCACAACCTGAGCCAAAGGTAGAAGCTCAGGGATCCTTGGGTGGCTTAGCGGTTTAGTGCCTGCCTTCGGCCCAGGGCTTGATCCCAGAGGTCCAGGATTGAGTCCCACTTCGGGCTCCCTGTGGGGAGCCTGCTTCTCCCTCTGCCTATGTCTCTGCCTCTTTCTCTCTCTCTCTCATGTATAAATAAATAAAATCTTAAAAAAACAAAAAAACAAAAGAAGCGCAATCCCTGAGCTACCCAGGTGACTCTAACTAGAATTTAAATAAAAACTTTGAAGAAAAAAAACCAACAAGTTAAAGTTGACTAGGCTGTCCTTTTTCTTTTTTCTTTTCTTTTTACTTAATTCATAATGTTTTCATACTTTTCCTATTGTCCAAAGAACTGCTTTCCTTGCTACCTCCTCTTAATCTCAAAAATGCTCTCAGAATCCTCAAGTAGCACCACTGTAATGATTATATAGGTTAAACATTCCCTGCAGGTTAATTGGTCAGATTTGCCATATTAAAAACTGCCTATGAGACTTAATGATTTGTCCTTAATATCAGGAAGTATAAAATGTTTTTAAAACAGGTAATACTCATTGGACCCAGACCTTTCCCCAGCCTAACTATAGACTTGAATTTTGTCTGGCCTTTTCCCAACTCATGCTGCTGATGAAGTAGAAATTCTTTTAGAGTGTGAATTTCATCATAGGAAAACAAACTATTCATTTTTTTCTTCCCCCCAAGACACTAATAAATGCCTCTATTACTGTGTAAGAAGATACTTGATTTAGATGGCACCTCAAGTGATTTCAGTGTGGACAAAGAGCTCCTATCTCTAAGCTTACATAAAATGTAATTTTGAAAAGACATTTCTTCAGATATACCTATTCACACTTTTGTTAATACTGTCTGGTGTCTAGTTTTGAAGGTTGGACCATTCCAGTGAGACACAAAAATCTTTTTCTGTTGGTATTTTGAATCATTGTTCTAAAATACAATCCCAGGTTTGAGATTTGGTTTGGGCATTATTTGTTGTTGTTGTTTTTAGTGAACTGTATTTTCTGTGCCTTGATGACTATATGAGATAGCTTTGCAAATACGTAGCCGGTCTTCTAGCATAGTAAAATTTAATAGTTTAGTTGACTTTGGTCACCTATTTTATGTCAGAGAATGTCAGTCTATAGAAAGACTGATTTAACTGGACAAATTCACCATTGAACTCCCTGGATTAGTATTGGAGAACTTGTGAAAGGGAAAAAACTGTGCTTTGGGATTGAAGAATAAAGTCTATGAGAAGTGTTACTTTTTTTTATTTTTTAAGATTTTATTTATTTTTTTTAAACATTTTTTTTTATCTTTATTTATTTATGATAGTCACAGAGAGAGAGAGAGAGGCAGAGACACAGGCAGAGGGAGAAGCAGGCTCCATGCACCGGGAGCCCGATGTGGGATTCGATCCCGGGTCTCCAGGATCGCGCCCTGGGCCAAAGGCAGGCGCCAAACCGCTGCGCCACCCAGGGATCCCAGATTTTATTTATTAAAAAAAAAAGATTTTATTTATTTATTCATGAGGGACAGAGAGAGAAAGAGGCAGAGACACAACACAGGCAGGGGGAGAAGCAGGCTCTCCAGAGGAGCCTGATGTGGGACTCAATCCCGGGCCCCGGGATCATGCCCCAAGTCAAAGGTTGGAGCTCAACCACTGAGCCACCCAGGCATCCTGAGAAGAGTTACTTTTAAATAAGGATTTATTGTTCTAAGTTAACAGTTTATATATATTTCAAAACATCAGAAAACCAAAACTTAACCATATGCTACTTATTAAAAATAATACATGCAGGTTTTTTAGAGGGTGGAACATAGTTTTACAGGATATTGGACATAAGATGTCATTTTTACCTCTTTTTGAAGTTCCCATTGTCCTGCAACTGGAATTAGCACAGAAATACACCAAGATAATTATATTAATATCAGTTCATTTCCCTATTTTCTGTAGCATGGGACTTTGGTACATGATTATTTTTATGCAAGAGTGTGGTGGTGACCTTAGACAAAATAAGTTC
The DNA here is from genome assembly GCF_048418805.1 of Vulpes vulpes. Taxonomy (NCBI): domain Eukaryota; kingdom Metazoa; phylum Chordata; class Mammalia; order Carnivora; family Canidae; genus Vulpes; species Vulpes vulpes. The sequence goes on from NC_132781.1 coordinate 118,926,577, forward strand.
TTTAAGTTTCTAGTTTGCTACAATAGTTGTCAGTTGAGGTGGAATCAGCTAGTGGGTTGTACAAGATTCTGGTTACCTGAATGCTAGGAAAGGAGCTTTTCCTGACATTTCAGTATTTTCTTGGAAGCTTAGTGAGTGGTGGAATCTTTTGGCATAGGTGCTCCACCAGCTGTCTAGCTCATACACTCTTACCATCCACCTGGCTATGTGCCACCCTCATTTTGGAGATAGAGTATTGAAGAGCATGACCACTGCTTCAATAATTGAAAGGAGAGGGAATTTCAAACCCTGATAGGTACCCCGTATAGAGTCTAACCTGCCCTGACAACCTAGCTACCACTGCTTCTCAGCTCTAGGAGTTATTAACAAGGAATAGCTGTTTACCTGTTTTGCTTTTGGTACCATATGTGCCTACTTGATATTTTTTGTCTCCTCTACCTATTACCTAAGTAGTCTTCTAGAACAGTTGTGCTTATATATTTTTTTAAAGTATCTTACAAAGAAAGATCCTGCTGTCTTTCTCCAGCTACGTACACTTTGTAATTGTAACCATTCTTCAACAGACACTTTGTGGGCGCTTCCCATAGACCAGGCATTGTGGAAAGCTGGAGGCCAAATCCTTATTTTTCATTTAATGTTGAGGGGTATTAAATAATCACACAGATGAATATGAACTAGGATGCAAGTGCAATCCCAAAGCATAGTCAGTTTCTGTTTCACAAGTTCTCCAACACTAACCCAGAGAGTTCAAAATGGTGAATTTGTCCAGGTAAATCAGTCTTTCTATAGACTGACAATGTAGTAGAATGTTTCTAGGATCTTGGACTGGTTGAAATTTTTTTTTTCAAGTTTTGAAATGAGTAAATGGTAGTTTATAGAGGTAAAATAAAGTCTAGGAAAAGTTCTTGATCTTCAGTAATGAACAAAGAATATTCAATTATAACAGAATATTTCTAAGTAGTTGCTGCTAAAGAGCTCAAAGAAACTGCTTGTTCTTTGGTATCATCCAGTCTCACCCAAAAATCCCTGTTCTAGGGATGCCTGGTTGGCTCAGTTGGTTAATTGTCAGCTCAGGTCACAATCTCAGGGTCCTAGGAAAGAGCCTGGTGCCTGACTCCCTGCTCAGCGGGGAGTCTACTTCTCTCTCTCCCTCTGTTTCCCTTCATGTGCACACGTGTGTGCTCTTCCTCTCTCTCAAATAAATAAATTCTTGTAAAAAACACCCAAACCTCTTCTATTCAAGTTCAGTAATTAAATTAATATATTTTATATGTATCACTGTGGACTATCTCCTGACATTATCAGTGACTAAGCCAAATAGACTTCCTCTAGGAAGTTTATGTGCTTTTGTTTATCTTCCCATTTACAGGTGATTCTGCTTGTACTGTGTTAGGCATTCATGCATTCATTCAGGCATTTGAGTGCCTCTTATATTCCAGTCTCTGGGAAATGGAGTAAAGAATATGTCTTGTCTCTCACTCAAAGAATTTATAATTAAGGATTAAAGTGGGGACCCCTGGGTGGCTCAGCGGTTGAGCATCTGTCTTTGGCTTGGGACGTGATCCCGGGATCCGGGATCGAGTCCCACATCGGGCTCCCCACAGGGAGCCTGCTTCTCCCTCTGCCTGTGTCTTCGCCTCTCTCTCTCTGTCTCTCATGAATAAATAAAATCTTTATTTTAAAAAAAAGGAGTAAAAATAAATAAATAAATAAATAAATAAATAAATAAATAAATAAATAAATAAAAGGAGTAAAGGTGAGGGTATATGGAAGTTAACTTTTGATAGTTACAGATGAAAAATTGAACATGAGGGCTCAGTAGTTGAGCATCTGCCTTCGGCTCAGGGCATGATCCTGGAGTCCTGGGCTCAAGTCCCACATCAGGCTCTCCGTGGGGAACCTGCTTCTCTCTCTGCCTGTGTCTGCCTCTCTATCTGTGTATCTCATGAATAAATAAATAAAATCTTTTAAAAAATGGTCTTAATAGTAGAAGGCAGCATCAGTAACATTTTACAGTGCCAAGGGAATTAAGTCTATCAGATCAGATAATTTGAGATTTTATAATTTGATACTGTCAGAAATTACATATTTCTCTTTTAAACTCATCTAACTATGAGTTGATATCTCCCAATTTTTAAAGATTTATTGATTGATTGATTGATTGATTGATTTTAGATTTTATTTATTTATTTATTCATGAGACACACACACACAGAGACAGGCAGAGACAGGCAGAGGGAGAAACAGGCTCCACACAGGGAGCCCGACGTGGGACTTGATCCTGGGTCTCCAGGATCACGCCCTAGGCTGTAGGCAGCGCTAAACTGCTGAGCCACCAGGGCTGCCCAGATTTATTTATTTAATAGAGAGTGTGCAGGGCTCCATCCCATGACCCTGAACTGAAATCAAGAGTTTTGTGCTTGGGGTGCCTGGGTGGCTTGGTCAGTTGAGTGTCTACCTTCACCTCAGGTCATGATCCTGGGGCCCTGGGATGGAGCCCCATGTCTGGCTTCCTGCCCAGCAGGGAGTCTGCTTCCTCTCTCTTCTCTCTTCCTCTGCCCCTCCTCCAACTCAAGCATGCTTAGTGTCTATCCAATAAACAAATTAAAAAAAAAAAAAAGGTGTGCTTAACAGACTGAGCCACCCAGGTGCCTCAATAATATCTTCAAAGCTTTAAAACTGTGTAATTTAAAAAACTTTAAAGGTGATTGGCTAGCTTAATCTGTACACGTGACTTTTTTTTTTTTTAAGATTTATTTGAGAGAGAACAAGAATACATGCATGTTAATTGTTTCTAATTATTTTGAAATATTAGTTTCAACTGGGCGCCTGGGTGGCTTATTCAGTTAAGTGTCTGCCTTTGGCTCAGGTCATGATCCCAGGATCCTGGGATCGAGTCCCATATCAAACTTGCTGCTCCTCCGGCAGCCGGAGCCTGCTTCTTTCTCCCTTTCCCTCTGCCTGCCACTTCCCCTGCTTGTGTTCTTTCTCTCTCTGTCAAATAAATAAATAAATAATTAAAAAAAAAATTAGCTTCAACCATTATGCTGGACGTAAAAGTAGGTACTAAAAATTAAATTAACATTTCTGTTGGAACTCTGCTGGTAAGACAAGAGTTGGGTAGGGAGAATGCAGTACTATAGTGATGACGGCTTCCCTTCAATGTGTTTTAAAAATGGAACACACCTTGTCTTTCTAAGTCTCAAATCCCTTTCTTGATTCTTCATTTTGTGCTATCATTTTGCACGTTACCTCTCCTTCCCGTCTTGTTGTTACTGAGTTTTCTAGCATTGCTCTTTTGTCTCTTTGCTTAATTCATCAAACATAAAGGTAATCAAGATTTAGTGTGCATCATAATTTTGTGGCGGAGAGGGGGGGCTTGTTAAAACACACATTATAGAATATATTCCAGAATTTCTGATTCAGTAGGTCTGGTTGGGTAGCCAAGTTTCTTGTGATGCTCCTGCTGTGCCAAGACCTCATTTTTGAGAACTGGTCTAGGTGTTCTTTCTTTGCATTGCAATCATCTTAAAGGAGCTTCAGGTTAATTTCCTGGGCAACACAGAAATTCTCAGACATTTTAACTTACACATTTCAAATATTTTAGATCCAGACTAAAGAAGCATGGTATTCTAGAACATCACTTCCCTACTCTCCTAATTACTAATATATTTTTCTTGGGTTAGATACTCTCTGTCTTGTTTTCTTATAAAATTGGGAATTGGTCTGGGTGATCTCTTCTGACTTTGAAATTACAATTTTTTGAATCATAATCTGTGCTTAAACCTTCTCTTATCCTTTAAAAATCTATATATATTTTTAAAGATTTTATTTATTTATTCATAGACACACAGAGAGAGAGAGGCAGAGACACAGGCAGAGGGAGAAGCGGGCTCCATGCAGGGAGCCTGGCGTGGGACTTGATCCCAGGTCTCCAGGGTCACAGCCCAGGCTGCAGGCGGCTCCAAACCGCTGCGCCACCGGGGCTGCCCAAAAAAATATATATTTTATTTATTCGTTTGAGACAGCATGAGCAGCAGGGGGAGGCAGAGAGGAGGGAGAAGCAGATTCCCCCCTGAGCCAGGAGCCTACCTGAGCCAAAGATGCTTAACCCAGTGAGCCACCCAGACGCCCTTCTATGGATTTTTTTTTTTTTTTAAGATTTATTTATTCATTCAGAGAGAGAGACAGGCAGAGAAACAGGCAGAGGAAGAAGAAGCAGGCTCCGTGCAGGGAGCCCGACGTGGGACTCGATCCTTAGTCTCCAGGATCACACCCTGGGTTGCAGGCAGCGCCAAACCGCTGCACCACCGGGGCTGCTCCCTTCTATGGATTTTTAACTACATTTCCTACTACTATCTTTTTTTTGTTTTAGGAATATGATTTCCAATGAAGAGACATGCAGGGATAACAACAGTGCCTTACATTATTCCTGAAGAATATCTATTTTCCAGAGGATTTAAAATGAATCACTATTAAATAAAACAGAACAGTAAAACCTCTGAAAGCCTCAGGTATTTCTGCATTACAGTACTAGAGCAAAAAGGAACCTTCTTAACTCTTTGAGGGGATGGAGTCTTGGAAGGGAGATGTAGATTTTCTTTTCACTTGCAAGTAATCAAGTTAGACTTAGTTGGTTAAAGTTAATATTTCTGTTAGTTATTTTTAAACAACCTTTTCCCAAATCTTAACACTTTTATGAAGCAAAATACAGATGGCATGGAACAGAGATTTGTTTCACCATTTTGGTCTTTACTCTGTGGCATAAGGTGAAAGGAACAAGATGGGAAAATGAAAGGTTACAGTTAATTTCTTAGAAAAATGGCTCCAAAGTCAAGTTTTAAGAATTCTAAATATACTGCTATACAAATCAAAGATCTTTGCTGGTGATAATTAGGATAAAAGAAGATTTATGGCTCAGATGGTTAAGCGTCTGCCTTCCGCTCAGATCATGATTTCTTGGTCCTGGGATTGGGTCTTATGTCAAGATCCCCAGCTCATCCGGGAATCTACTTCTCTCTCTCCCTCTGCCTTCTCCTCCTGGTCATGTGTGCATGCGTTCTCTTCTCTGTCTCTCAGATAAATAAATAACAAAAGTCTTTTTAAAAATGCATACAGGGGTACTTGGGTGGCTTTGTTGGTAAAGCATCTACCTTCGGCTCAGGTCATAATCCCAAGGTCCTGGAATGGAGACCAGCATCCAGCTCCCTGCTCAGCGGGGAGTTTGCTTCTCCCTCTCCCTCTGCAGCTCCCTCTGCTTGTGCTCTGTCAAAGAAATAGGTTAAATCTTTTTTTTTTTTTTTTTTTAAGATTTTATTTATTTATTCATGAGAGACACAGAGAGAGGCAGAGATACAGGCAGAGGGAGAAGCAGGCTCCATGCAGGGAGCCTGACTTGGGACTTGATCCTGGGTCTCCAGGATCACCACTAGGCTGAAGGTGGCGCCAAACCACCGAGCCACCTGGGCTGCACGGTTAAATCTTAAATCAGAGAATTAAACCTTAAAATAATTAAATTAACTAGTATTAGGTTATGGGGCTGTTTGAACTAAGATGAAAAATAGGAAAGTAACAGAGAATCAAAATTATTTATAACCTTTGATCTTTAAAAATATTAGTTCTGCTATATAACTAGAAATAAGGGGAGTATATAGCATCAAATAATTTTTTAAATTGAGTACTGCAGTAAAATCTGTAGTTTGCTCCTATAATAAGACCTTCATTTTAATATTTTTTAGATTTCAGGGGGCACCTGGGTGGCAGTCAGTTAACTGACTGTTGGTTTCTGCTTAGGTCATGGGGTCGAGCCCCAGCTTGGGCTCTGTGCTCTATGTGGAGTCTGCTTAGATTGACTCTATCTTCCTCTCCCCCTGCCTCTTCCCACTTCTCTAAAATAAAGAAATTCTTTACTATTTTTTAGATTTCAAGGAAAGTTAGAATATAAAATCTTTTTGGAAATGAAGTATTATTGGGGTGTGTGGCTGGCGCAGTCACTGGAGCAAGCGACTCTTAATCTCAAGATCATGAGTTCAGGCCTCCAGTTGGGCATGGAGCCTACTTAAAAATTTAAAAAAAGAAAAAAATTGTGTATTTTCTACCTGAACTGTCAAAGTTTCCTCCTCCCACTTTTTCCTAAATTTCTGAACATGCTTCATTTTTCTGTTGCTCTTTCTGCAGAAAAGGTTTTCAGTAAACAAATTCCTTGATTTTTGGTTTTGTCTTATCCCTAGTCTCATTCCCAGTAATGTATAATTTTGCTGTATTATATATAAGATGAATTTGTATATTGTTTCTTTTAAGGGATCCCTGGGTGGCGCAGCGGTTTGGCACCTGCCTTTGGCCCAGGGCGCGATCCTGGAGACCCGGTCGAATCCCACATCGGGCTCCCGGTGCATGGAGCCTGCTTCTCCCTCTGCCTGTGTCTCTGCCTCTCTCTCTCTCTCTCTCTCTCTCTCTCTCTATCATAAATAAAAATTTTAAAAATTAAAAAAAAAAAAGAATAAAAAGTCAAAGAAATTAAAGGTAGAAACCCAAATGTTAAGCAAAAAACTGCCTGATACACGGTACCTGGGTGGCTCAGTTGGTTAAATGTCTACCTTTGGCTCAGGTCATGATCCCGGTGTCCTGGGATTGAGCCCCGTGTCAGGTTCTTCCCTGCTCAGGGGGGAGCCTGCTTCTCCTTCTCCCTTTGCCCCCCACCTCTGTCCCTGCCTGTGCATGTGTTCACTCTTTCTCAAGTAAAAATAAAAATCTTAAAAAAAAAAAAAAAAAACTACTTGATAGGTTATTCCTTCTGCCAAAAGTCAGTGATCTGTCTAGATCAGTGCCTTTATTAAAATTGAAGATTGAAGGGCAGCCCCGGTGGCCCAGCGATTTAGTACCCCCTTCAGCCTGGGGTGTGATCCTGGAGACCCGGGATCAAGTCCCACATCAGGCTCCCTGCATGGAGCCTGCTTCTCCCTCTGCCTGTGTCTCTGCCTCTCTCTCTCTCTCTCTCTCCCTCTTTGTCATGAATAAATGAATAAAATCTTAAAAAAAAAAATTTAAGATTGAATTTCAGTTTCATCCTAATACAAAAATATCAAATTGTGTAACTTCTATATTTATTCAGTCTAACTGGGTTATCACTATTTGATTACCCTCTAGGTGGTTACAACTTTTAATAGCTGTTTTATTTTAATCCAAATTTATCAGATCATATGATATTTCTATTTTTCAAGAACCTCTAAACTATTTTTCTTAGTGGCTGCATCAATTTATATTCCTACCAGCAGTGCACAAGGATTCCCTTTTCTCTGCATCCTCACTAGCACTTATATGTCTTGTATTTTTGAAAGTAGCCATTCTGACAGATGCGAGGTGATAGCTCATTGTGGTTTTGATTTGCTTTTCCATCATAAGTGATGTTGAGCATCTTATGTGCCTATTGGCCATTTATATATCTTTGTTGGGAAAATATCTGTTCAGGTCCTCTGCCCATTTTTTAATCACACTGTGAGGGGATTGGTGTTGAGTTGTATGAATTCTTTATATATTTTGGATATTAACCCCATATCAGATCAGTCATTTGCAGATATCTTCTTCTATTCAGTAGGTTGCCCTTTTTGTTGTTGATGGTTTCCTTCACTTTTTAGTTGATATAGTCCCAGTTGTTTATTTTTGCTTTTGTTGTCCTTGCCTGAGGATACAGATCCCAAAAAATATTGCTATGACAGATGTCCAGGAATATACTGCCTCTGTTTTCTTTTAGGAGTTTTATGGTTTCAGATCTTATATTTTTAAGTCTCTGATCCATTTTGAGTTTCTTTTTGTGTATGGTGTAAGAAAGGGATCCAGTTTAATTCTTTTGCATGTAGCTGCCAAATTTTCCATTTATTGAGGAGACTGTCTTTTCTTCATTGTATATCCTTGCCTTCTTTGTTGTATATTAATTAACCATATAAGCATGAGTTTATTTCTGGGCTTTGAATAGTGTTTTGTTGTTATTTTTAAAGGGATAGAGGGGGCAGGGAGAAGCAGAGGGAGAATCTTTTTTTTTTTTTTTTTTTTTTGCAGAGGGAGAATCTTAAGCAGGCTCCATGCCCAGCACAGAGCCTAATGCAGGGGCTCGATTTTACAGCTCTGAGATCATGACCTGAGCCAAAATTGAGGGTCAGATGCTTAACTGACTGAGCCACCTAGGCACCCCATGGGCTGTGAATACTTTTTATTGTACTTTTAAAATACAGATTTTACTGCTATTTAAAGATATAATCTGAGGTACCTGGCTGGCTAGTTTGTAGAGTACACTACTCTTGATCTCAGGCTCGTGAGATTGAGCCCCACATTGGATGTGGAGATTACTTAAAAAAAAACTTTTTTAATTAAAAACATAATCTGAAACTGCCCTTTTTTCCCAAAAATATTTTATTTATTCATGAGAGAGAGAGAGAGGCAGAGACACAAGCAGAGGGAGAAGCAGGCTCCATGTAGGGAATCCGATATGGGACTTGATCCCGGGTCTCCAGGATCACACCCTGGGTGGAAGGCAGGCGCTAAACCGCTGAACCACCCAGGGATCCCCCTAAAACTACCCTTGTTTTAAATCTCCAATACCAAGCCAAGAGGAAAAGGAATAGGATATGATTTGCTGCCTTGTGGTTTCTTCAGGAATTCCCACCCAATAACAAATCTCAAGTTTGTGGGCTCTTAATGTTAAAGTGACTAAGAAGCTGGCATCTGGTTGTAGAGCATAACTACAGGTAGATCTGTCTCTGATTACAAAATTTTATGGTGGACTTTATTACCTCAGCCTTTTTATTTTTTATTTTTAAGATTTTATTTATTCATGAGAGACACAGAGAGGCAGAGACATAGGCAGAGGGAAGAGACACAGGCTCCATGCAGGGAGCCCGATGTAGGATTCGATCCTGGAACTCTAGGATCATGCCTGAGCCGAAGGCAGATGCTTAACTACTGAACCACCCAGGTGTCCCTACTTCAACCTTTTTAATATATCCAGCCTTCTTCTTTTTTTTTTTTTTTTAATTTTGGTAGGATTCTTTCCTTTTCTTTCTTTCTTTTTTTATTTTTAAGATTTTATTTATTTATGAGAGACAGAGAGAGGCAGAGACACAGGCAGAGGGAGAAGCAGGCTCCATGCAAGGACCCCAACGCGGGACTCCAGGATCACGCCCCAGGCCAAAGGCAGGCGCTAAGCCACTGAGCCACCCAGGGATCCCCCCAGCCTTTTCAGTCTATCCTTTTTTAATTTTTTTCAACTACCTTTGGAACCCTGATAGTCTATATCACCTGAAAACATATCAAAATATTGTCAGATGGTCTCATATATTTGAAATATTGATGACTTCCACAACTAACCTAATAGTTTAATGGTATAAAAATTGGCCTTTGGGCAGCCCCGGTGGCTGAGTGGTTTAGCGCTGCCTTCAGCCCGGGGTGTGACCCTGGAGACTCGGGATCGAGTCCCATGTCAGGTTCCCTGTGTGGAGCCTGCTTCTCCTTCTGCCTGTGTCTCTGCCTCTGTGTGTGCGTGTGTATGTGACATGAATAAATAAAATCTTTTTAAAAAATTAAAAAAATAAAAATTGGCCTTGAAGGTCAACTTCTTTTTTTAAAGATTGATTGATTGATTGATTTATGATAGACATAGGGGGAGAGAGAGAGAGAGAGAGAGAGAGAGAGAGAGGCAGGCAGAGACACAGGAGGAGGGAGAAGCAGGCTCCATGCAGGGAGCCCGACATGGGACTCGATCCCAGGACTCCAGGATCGCGCCCTGGGCCGAAGGCAGGCGCTAAACCTCTGAACCACCCAGGGATCCTCTGAAAGTCAACTTTTTTGAAAACTAATATGAAAACTAATAAATTTTTTACTTTAAAACCATTTTTGTAGCTCTTTAGTATATAATACATGTTTACTTTCCTTATAGTTATCTACTAAGCTCTAAACAAAGCAAAAATGATCCACTTTTTAAACATACATTTGCATTAAAGAATCCAAAATACTGGGTCACCTGGGTGGCTCAGTCATTTAAGCATCTGATTCTTGGTTTCAGTTCAGGAATACATTTTTTTTTTTTTTTAATTAAATTTTTCTCCCCCCCCCCTTTTTTTTTTTTAAGTTTTACTTGAAGAAATCTCTCCCTCTCTGACTTTGAAACAGTGTTCCTTAAAAAGCTTTACTAATGGGTTAGACAATATTGGTATGAGTGAAAATTTTATTAATTGGTAAAAGTTACATTTATGTTGAATATATTTCCTTTCTTTCTGTTTTCTTAAGGAATTGAATGACCTGGCACGGGACCCCCCAGCTCAGTGTTCAGCAGGTCCTGTTGGAGATGATAGTAAGTATTTAAAAGGAATGATGGAGTAAAACTGCATAACCATCTGCATCTGGGAAACTCTAGGACTGATGAACATTTCTCTCTTAAGATTATTTTTTGCATGAAAAGACAATTATGCTGTAGGGAAAATGCAGTGTTTACCCTTACTTTTCCATAAAAGATACAGTTCTGTATGTATCCCATTTATAGTATTCATTTAGAACCTTTTGAACCTTTTCTACCAGATATTGTCTGTGTAGTTTTTCCAGCCCCTTCCTAAGTATCCTTCAACCCTTCTGGGTATTTTACTGGGGTAAAATATTTGAGGTTTTACTTACAAGTAGCTACGGTCTTTTAAGTAAAATAATACTCAGTATGATAGGGGATAATAGGGAGAGATTTTTGTGTGTGTGTGTCCTTCCACTGGTTCATGTTTGTGAGGACAGGTAGTTTATTTCTTCTCTTTTTTTTTTTTAGGTAAATTTATTTCTAATGTCCAATTTTTCTGCTTAATCCTCTATAAAATAATTTACTAGGCCTTATCACACATGTTGGATAATAATGTGTTTTTGTTTCACTTTGTCTCAACGGTTTTTCCTCCTTATACCATCTTCTAGCCTCTTTTAAAAGAAGGATTTTTGGGGCAGCCTGGGTGGCTCAGCGGTTTAGCGCCGCCATCAGCCCAGGGCCTGATCCTGGAGACCCGGGATCGAGTCCCACATCAGGCTCCCTACATGGAGCCTGCTTCTCCCTCTGCCTGTGTCTCTGTCTCTCTCTCTCTCTCTGTGTGTGTGTATGTCTCATGAATAAATAAATAAAATCTTTTTTAAAAATAAATAAATAAAAGAAGGATTTTTTGAACTAGACTGTGCTTTATGACACAAAACTAATTCACACAAAAATGTGTAATATTTAGCAAATAGGAAAAAAACATACTTGGAAACAATTTTGTAAGAAAAGTATATACGTTAAGACAATAAATAAGAGGTTATACTTGTGTTTAACATTTTTTCCTGATTGTGCTTAAGAATGTTGGTTTTGGTTTGCCAAACTTAAGAATAAAGCAAGGGGAAAAAGAAGGAAAAATAAGATTAAAACAGGGAGGCTAACCATAAGAGACTCTTAACTCTATAGGAAACATACAGAGTTGTTGGTGGGAAGGAGTAGTAATTGGGTGATGGGCATTAAGGAGGGCACTTGATGTAATGAGCACTGAGTGTTATATGCAACTGATGAATAATCCCCAAATTCTACCCCTGACTAACAACACACTGTATTTAACTAAATCGAATTTATTTATTTATTTATTTATTCATGAGAGAGAGAGGCAAAGACATAGACAGAGGGAGAAGCAGGCTCCATGCAGGGAGCCGGATGTGTGTGACTTGATCCCGGAACTCCAGGATCATGCCCTGAGCGGAAGACAGACGCCTAACCAGTGAGTCACCCAGGCATCCCACTAAATTGAATTTAAATAATTTTTTTTTTTTTTATGATAGTCACACACAGAGAGAGAGAGAGAGGCAGAGACACAGGCAGAGGGAGAAGCAGGCTCCATGCACTGGGAGCCCGACGTGGGACTCGATCCCGGGTCTCCAGGATCGCACCCTGGGCCAAGGCAGGCGCCAAACTGCTGATCCCCTAAATAAAAAATATTTTTAAAAAGAATCAAAGCAAGGTCCTTTTGCAGGGATTCCTTTACACATAAAACAGATAGATGGTATAAATTATAAAACTAAGTCATGTGATGAAAAGTGCCATTATCCAGATTTGTCCAGTATGAGTAGCTATAGTATTTGATATCAAACAGGATAGGCCAATTAAATGCACATTGTCTCATTTAAGCCTCACAATAGTTCTTTTAGGCGAGTAGAGTAGAAATTGTAAACTATTTTAGAGAAGAATCTAGTGAGGGACTCGTGGTGGTTTCCAAAGTTGGCTGATGCTCAAGCTTTTTTTTTTTTTTTTTTTTTTAAGATGTTATTTATTCATTAGAGAATGAATGCATAAGCGGGAACGGTAGAGGCAGAAGAGGCAGAGAAGAAGGAGAAGCAGACTCCCCACTGAGCAGAGGACCTCCCTCCCCAACTTGGGGCTCAATCTCAGGATCCTGAGATCATGACCTGAATGGAAGGCAGATGCTTAACTGAGCCCCAGGTGCCCCTCACTCTCAAGTTTTCTGATTTTAGTTTTGTCATTTACAGTATCATACAGTACACCTGCATAATTGCAGTCTTTTAATTGAAAAAGTGGTTTTATTTTAACAAATTGTTATTTTTTTAATTTTTATTTATTTATGATAGTCACAGAGAGAGAGAGAGAGAGAGAGAGAGAGGCAGAGACATAGGCAGAGGGAGAAGCAGGCTCCATGCACCGGGAGCCCGATGTGGGATTCGATCCCGGGTCTCCAGGATCGCGCCCTGGGCCAAAGGCAGGCGCTAAACCACTGCACCACCCAGGGATCCCAAAAGTGGTTTTATTTTAGTTAAATTCCTCGAAGTTGAGAGTGGCTGATCTTTCATTAAAAGTGGTTGAAGTAAAATTTAAAAAAAAAAGTGGTTGAAGTCTGGGGAATAGACCATTTTTGAATTTCTCTTCCGTGTACTGAAGTAATTTGCCTTTGCTTCACATAGTTGGTATTATCACATTCCTTTCTCAGAAAAGAAAAGTTGTTATCCTTGAGAGTTAAGTAAAACTCCCCCCAAAGCATAAGCAATACAAAAAAAAAAAAAAAATAGGTTTTACATTTTAATGAAGTTTGATTTAGGTGCTGTAAATGAGATCATCAAGAAAGTGAGGAGACAACAAAAGGAGAAAATTGTGGAGGTCACCCCTGGATAAGGAAATTTATTCAAAACATTTTAAAAACTATAATTCAACAATATAAAGATAAATAACCCATTTTTGTTTTTAATAAAGGATCTGCTAAAGTAGATGTACAGTTGGCCAGTAAACACATGGAGAAGATGCTTGGTATCATTAGTCATCAAGAAAATGTAGATCATATCCATAATGAGATACCACTTTATGCCTTCTAGGATGGCTGGAATAAAAAAATCAAATAAGTGTTGATGAAGTTGTGGAGAAATTGGAATCTTGTATATTGCTGACAGTAATGTAAAATAGTACAACCAATTCAGAAAATTAGTGGTTTCTCAAAAAATTAAACTTTGAGTTATCATATGACCCAGTGAGTTCACTTGTAGGTATATATCCAAGAAAAATGAAAATATGTCCATGTAAAAACTTCTGCATTAATGTTCATAGAAACAGCAACTTGGGGATCCCTGGGTGGCGCAGCGGTTTGGCGCCTGCCTTTGGCCCAGGGCGCGATCCTGGAGACCTGGGATCGAATCCCACATCGGGCTCCCTGTGCATGGAGCCTGCTTCTCCCTCTGCCTATGTCTCTGCCTGTCTCTTTCTCTCTCTGTGACTATCATAAATAAATAAAAATTTAAAAAAATTAAAAAAAAAAAAAAAAAAAGAAACAGCAACTGTAATAGCCAAGATGTGAAAACAATCCAAATGCCTACCATCTAATGAAGGGATAAATTGAATGTATGTCCATACAATGGAATATTATGTGTCAATAAAAAGGAGGTGAGTACTGATGTATACTACAGCATAGATGAGCCTTAAAAAGATGCTAAGTGGGCCGCCTAGATGGTTCAGTGGTTGAGGGTCTATATTCAGCTCAGGGCATGATCCCGGGTCCAGGGATGGAGTCCTGCTTTGGGTTCCCTGCAAGGATTCTGCTTCTCCCTCTACCTATGTCTCTGCCTTTCTCTATCTCTCAAGAATAAATAAATACAATCTTTTAAAAAGAAAAAAAAAGATACCAAGTAAGAGAAGCCAGATATAAAAGGCCACATATTGTATGGTTCCATTTATATGAAATATCCAGAATAAATCCATAGAGACAGAGGTAGATAATGGTTACATAGAACTAGAGATTTGGGTGCAATGTGTAGTAACTGCATATGGATACGGGGTTTCTTTGGGGGGGTGAAGAAAATTTCTAAAATTGTGGTAATGGTTGCTCAACTCTGACTGTCCTAAACATCACTGAATTGTACTTTTTCATTGTGACTTATATAGTATATGAATTATCTCTCTATAGCTGTTTTTTAGAATAAAAAGACTTGCATACTCTACCAACTGAGCCAGCCAAGTACCCCTATATTATTTTAAATATATAATATTTAGCTACCCAATTACCCTCTGGTTTATACTTTATATTATCCATCAGGAAGCCTTGACCAAGACTTTTTGACAGTAATTTATCTCAACTGTTCTTAAACACTCCCTAAAGTTTTAAGTATAGTATCAGCAAAGACTATCTAGATGATCAAGTGTAAGGAAGTTAACTGTTCCTAAGGAGATTTTCCTTATTCCCTTAGAAGGTAGGTACTGTTGAAAGTTTAGTAGTAGGTGAGTCAAGATACTTAAATAGGAAGGCTAGGAGATAAAGAGAGTTAGTATTTTTAAAACCTGAGCCGAAAACAGATGCTCAACCGCTGAGCCACCCAGGCATCCCCAGTATGCAGGTCTTGATCTCGGGGTTGAGAGTTCAAGCCCCACATTGGGTATAGAGATTAATAAAAAGAAGAAGAGGGCGCCCTACGTGACTCGGTGGTTGAGCATCTGCCTTTGGCTCGGGTTGTGATCCTGGGGTCCTGGGATCAAGTGTCCCACATCAGGCTTCCCGCAGGGAGCCTGCTTCTCCCTCTGCTTATCTCTGCCTCTCTCTCCATGTCTCCCATGAATAGATAAATAAAATCTTTTAGGGCAGCCTGGATGGCTCAGTGGTTTAGCACCTGCCTTCAGCCCGGGGTGTAATCCTGGAGACCTGGGATAGAGTCCCACGTCGGGCTCGCTGCATGGAGCCTGCTTCTCCCTCTGCCTGTATCTCTGCCTCTCTCTCTCTCTCTCTCTCTCTCTCGAATAAATAAATAAAATAATTTTTAAAATCATCTTTTAAATTAAGAAATAAAAAATAAGATAATATATATTTGATAATGAACTTAATAATACAGTGCTTTATTTTTTAATATCCAGATTTTAATGTGCCATTAAATTTTTTCCCATTTTTCTGCAAGGATCTGGTAAGCAGGAAGATGTATATAGATCCTGAAAGGAAATGTAAGCCAAAGATTTATTGGTCATATAACCTGCTTCATTTTCTTTTGTTTTGAAATCTTGGTGAATTGGACTCTCTGGAGAGCTGAACTTGAATTCATACGTAGGTCTCTTGAGACTCATTCTCAAACTATAACAAATATTCTTGTTCTCTTTTAGCCTTAACGCTTCATCTTTGAGTATCCTAAAGAGTGATCATTGAGCTGTGAACTTTACATTTAAACTCTCATAAAAAAGGTTGTAGCTTTTAGTTTCTGTAATTCGGCTTTCCGTGTCAAACGAGGGTGGTAATGGGAGTTTTTGTTTGTTTTGCTGATTTTGGAACTATCAGTACTTTTTCATTCATTACGACAAGTTTTTATTTTTAACAGCTTCTAAGATTGATTTTTTTTTTTTTTTTTTTAAGATTTATTTATTTAAGAAGGAGAGAGTTGAGAGAGCACAAGCAGGAAGAGAGGCAGAAACAGACTCTCCACTGAGCAGGGATCCCACTGCGGGCTCAATCCCAGGACGCTGAGATCATGACCTGAGTTTAGGTGGAAGCTTAACCAGCTGAGCCACCCAGGCACTCCTAAGATTGATTCTTAAATGAAAGGTTTTTGAAATATAGATGTTCATATAAAATACAACAATATTTTTTGCTTATGGCCAAATATTTTGCCCACTATTTCTAGAGAGTATGTTCTTTTTTCTCTTTTGTTCTTTTCTTTTTCTTTCTTTCTTTCTTTCTTTCTTTCTTTCTTTTTTTCTTTCTTTCTTTTCTTTCTTTCTTTTCTTTCTTCTTTCTTTCTTTTTCTTTCTTTCTTTCTTTCTTTCTTTCTTTCTTTCTTTCTTTCTTTCTTTCTTTCTTTCTTTCTTTCTTTCTCTCTTTCTTGATTTTATTTACTTATTTGTGAGACACAGAGAGAGGCAGAGGCATAGGCAGAGGGAGAAGCAGGCTCCCTGCAGGGAGCCCGATGTGGGATTCAATCTCAGGACCCCGGGATCACCTCCTGTGCCAAAGGCAGATGCTCAACCACTGAGCCACCCAGGAACCCTGGAGAGTTCTTTCTACTTAGAACCTGTAGTGATTTTTTGTTTTTCTGAATCTAATGACTCTTCAACTGCTAACCAAACCATTATAATTTGAGTCAGGATTAGATATTCTCCCACTACCTTACTCCCTTCTTTTTTATACTTCCACAAGGACATCTAGGAGTGTAGAAGAGTTCCAGAGGGAGACCTAAGTCAGTGATTCCAGTAGGTATTATATTTAACCAGTGTAGTAGAAATCCTCCATTAAGATTTTAATGGCAGGTCTTCACATGCTTTTGTTAATTAAATTCCATCTTAATGTGTTTTTAGTTTAGTTTGTCTTTCTCTGCCTTGTTGGTGTTGTAGATTCTAGATCTTTTTTTTTTTTTTTAATTAATTCATTCATTCATTCATGAGAGACACAGAGAGAGGGGCAGAGACATAGGCAGAGGGAGAAACAGGCTCCCTGCAGGGAGCCTGATGTAGGACTGGATCCCAGGATCCCGGGATCATGCTCTGGGCCAAAGGCAGATGCTCAGCAAGTGAGCCACCCAGGTGCCCAACTCTAGATCATTTCATCTGTTAGTGAGGGACTAGTAATTCTAAAGACTTATACATGAATGCTCTCAGAAATTTTTTCTTGCTGTAAAAACAAGTCTTTCCTAATTGGGATATTATCTACTTTGACTTTATAGCCCTGCTCTATACCAGTATTATAAAAGGAATGTATTCTATGTTAATGTGTTGGGGAAATGATACAAGTTAAAGAGTTGAATCTTTTGTTCTTTTTTACCTTTTGAGGTAAGAAATGCCTGTTTAAAAGTGAAAACTTGGCCCTTGTCAAGAATTTTGTCTCCCTGATAGGAATTTTCAAAATACTTTAGTCCAAATACTTTCTCACAGTACCTTATCAGTGTTCAAGACCATACTAGTCATTTTCTTTTCTTTCTTCAGTCTCAGACTTGATTTAGATTCCTCATCCTGCCCAGGACTTACCATACTGCCATACCCAGTTATAAATGAACTGGGGTTAGGGATTGATATGTCATTATGTTGTAGATACAATGGAAATATTGCTTCATGGTTATTTTTTTCTTCTTTTTCAGTGTTCCATTGGCAGGCTACAATAATGGGGCCAGTAAGTATTCAGATTGATTTCAGAGTAAGTGTTTATGTAATTCACTCATTTTAATCCCACTTTTCTTGTTATCAACAGAATGACAGTCCCTATCAGGGTGGAGTATTTTTCTTGACAATTCATTTCCCAACAGATTACCCCTTCAAGCCACCTAAGGTAATTGGGATATGGCATTTGTTTTTATGTGCTTTCTATGACATTAATAAATCAGTTTACAAAAAGTTTTCCTATTCCCTATAGGTTGCGTTTACAACAAGAATTTATCATCCAAATATTAACAGTAATGGCAGCATTTGTCTTGATATTCTCCGGTCACAGTGGTCTCCAGCACTAACTATTTCAAAAGGTAATAGAATGGGTATCTGATATTAAGATAAAGCAGCAGTGTTTTTGTCTTATATTTTTTACTTGTTTATTTTTAAAGATGTATATATTTGAGAGAGGGAGCATGCACATGCAAGCAAGGGGAGAAGCAGAGGGGGGAGAGAGGAAATCTCAAGCAGATTCTGCACTGAGCCTGGAGCCCAACATGTAGGGCTCCATCTCACAACCCTGAGATCATGACCTAAGGCAAAATCAACAGTCTGATAATCAACCAACTGAGCCACCCAGGTGTCCCTGGTTTTTGTTTTTTTGTTTTGTTGTCTATTTTTTTATTTTTTGAAATGATTATTCATATTCCTTTCAAGAAGAGGTAGTAAGTTCCCATTATTTTTTAGTACACCTTGAGACCATTGGAGGAAATTGGATTTTCAGGCATAGGTATTCTTTGATGTCTTGACAGCTCTGTCCGTTATGCTGTTCAAGCGTAAGTTGGAAAATGGCCGCTTGGTATGAATTTCTTCTAGAGCAAAGTTAAAGTAGAGGAAATTAATGTCTCTTCCAACCCTGAGATCTGGGAATGGAAAGGATAGATTCTGTTCCAGAAGAGGACATAGCAGTTCTTTTGAAGGAATGCTTGTGGTATAAATACAGACTTTAGTTTAGGTCCTTGGAGAACAAAGTATAGGTGAATTCATATTCAAACTCTTTAAGGTTTTACCAGCTCTTGTCTTGAGGTTTCTATCAGAAACAGATTCATTCTCTAAGATGACCAGTTTAATAAAAATTCTATTTGATGATCTTAATCTTTTTAGTATATAGTCCTGTGTGTGTTTGAAAATGTGTATTAAAAATTAGTTACTGGGATCCCTGGGTGGCTCAGCGGTTTAGCGCCTGCCTTCGGCCTAGGGCGTGATCCTGGGTCCTGGGATCGAGTCCCACGTCAGGCTCCTGCATGGGGCCTGCTTCTCCCTCTACTTGTGTGTCTGCCTCTCTCTCTCCCTCTGTGTCTGTCATGAATAAATACATAAAATCTTAAAAAAAAAAATTAGTTACTAATTTTGCAATGAAATTCCAGTAATTCTAAATAAAGCCTAATTACATGAGTTGGTTGGGGATTTTTTTTTTTTTTTAATCCATGAACTAAGTAGCTAACATTTTCTTTTTTTTTAAGATTTTTTTATTCATTTACTAGAGGGAGAGAGCGTATAAGCAGGGGGCAGAGGCACTGAGCCAGCCAGGCACTCCAACAAACAATATGTTGATTTGAAATTGTACTGCCCCTCAACATCATATCCAAATGAAATCACAAGTGGATTAAGAGCTGTCCAAGTAAAAATATAATAATGAAAAAAAGGCTGTACAAATACAAATAAAGAACAAGAAAGAGGCTGCAAATGAGATAACGGGCTAATATGTTTGAAATAGGAAGAACATATATAAAAATCAGTAAGAGAAAAGATCCCAACAGATGAATAGACAGAAAGGAGCAAAATAATGAAGGAAATGAAAATTAAGTTCCCTTCTTTCACCTTTTTAATTTAACAAAAACCTTAGAAAAAGAAAGCCAGGGCAGCCCAGGTGGCGCAGCGGTTTAGCGCCGCCTGCAGCCCAGGGCGTGATCCTGGAGACCCTGGATCGAGTCCCACGTCAGGCTCCCTGCTTGGAGCCTGCTTCTCCCTCTGCCTGTGTCTCTGCTTCTCTCTCTCTCTGTCTCTATGAATAAATAAGTAAAATCTTAAAAAAAAAAAAAAAAAGAAATAAAAAGAAAGCCAAATGCTGGTGAAGTATATTGAAATGGGTACTTACGTATTACAGATAAAGTATAGATCTGTATAGCCCAGTCTGTCAGTATGTATTAAAAGATAAGAGATTGGGCAGCCCTGTTGGCTCAGCGGGTTTAGCGCCGCCTCCAACCCCGGGGCGTGATCCCGGAGACCCGGGATCGAGTCCCACGTCGGGCTCCCTGCATGGAGCCTGCTTCTCCCTCTGCCTGTGTCTCTGCCTCTCTCTCTGTGTCTCTATGAATAAATAAATAAAATGCTTAAAAAAAAAAAAAAAGATAAGAGATTTAATCATTACTTCCCTTTGACCCAGTAATCCTAGTTTCATTTGTTTATACTAAAAAGACAGCCTCAAATGCTGAAAAAAAGCTTTATGCTGAAATATATTTGTGACAGTATTGTTTTTGAAAATTAGAAATTACAGGAATAGCGTGTATGTGCGTTGAGGAGTGAGAAGGTCTAGTAGCTAAAATTGTTTTTTTTCCTTCCCCCTTTTCTGTGCCTAGTGTTGATTTTTTAGTTACTCTAAATCATAAGGGCTATTAGTTTGACTTATGCTCCCTCTACCTTAAAAATAATTGCAGTTCCATTTTATTGTATTTGATTATATCAGTGTATCTAAGTTTAATGTTTTAATGATTCCCTTTTGTAAATTGAATGTGTGGGCAAGCAGTTCTTTGAGAGGCCTGAATCCTATATGTGATAATAATTATTCCTTTTTCGAGGGCAGTAGCTTTGACCTGAAATTCTTTCCACTTTGAGTGTTTATGTTAGGGATCTAAATATACAGAAAGCTTAAAGGAAGCAATTAAGTGTGCCATAAAGCCACTTGATTACATGTTTTTAGAATTAGAAGTGACAGTGGGTTATGACACTAATGAAAATGAGTATATAGTGATGAAAAATGTATATGAGGGTAAAAATTTAATCACTTCAGTGAAGAATCTCTCTAGGTTATAGAAATAGGAGTAATTCTCTTTGTATAGAAGGAAGGTATAGTACATTAATAAGCCAAAATAAGTTTTTTATGAATTAAATTCCCCCAGTAGCACAATAAAATCTTTTTACCAGGTCCAGATACCACCCCACCTTTCTTTCCTGGAAAGAAAGAATAGTTACTTCTTTAAGAAAAAAAATATTTAAGGTTTTCTTATTGGAATAATTAGAATAGTAAGAGAATTTGTAATGCAGATTTGTACCAAATTTGCTAATTTGGTAGCATGTCTAATTTTAGGTGAAGATTCAGTTGAACTCTTGCCAATTTGATGGACTGGACAAGTTTCTTTCTATAGTCAATAATTTCATGAACATTCAAAAATCTGTAACTTCCTGTTGTCATTTCCAGGAAATACATGAAATCTTTCCTTATTGCTGTTAGAATGTTCTGTGCTTGAAGAGGGCATCAGGTGATACACCTGACAATGGGAAGAGAAGATGTTTTGGGAATGCCATCTGCCAGAATTGTGGGCAACAGGAATGAAGAGTCAGAAAGCATCTTTCCTGGTGTTTTTTATTTTCCATATACTCTTAAGGCAAGGAAAATAGCTTTTTTGTTAACAAACTGAATGATAAAGGGCATATGAACTTTTACTTCACCCACAGAAGCAAGCCCTTGATCTCTATAGAATAGGTTTGATAGGAAAATGAATAAATTCTTTTCCTGGTGAATTTGATGTTTTGGAGGTAAAGTGGGCTCAGACTCATTGCCTCCTGCTGCAGAATATTAGAGAGAAATAAGATAGCTAAGTTTTGTTACATCATAATAGAAGAATTGGAATTTATTTCAGTATGTCAGAGGCCCCTGGATTTAATGTAATGATGAGTGGCCTTGGCCTTCTCTTTGCATTCAATAAGGAATATATAAGTTTATAACAAATGTGAACAGAGGCAATTATACTATTGAGATTTGTCTGCTGTGTTCCAGGTTGTCCCTGAGGAAATGGCTTAGTTGAGATTCTAAAGTGTCACAGAAAAGAATTTGAGACCTTGGTTTGTTGTATCCTGCATAATAAGTGTGGCCAGCCTCAAATGAGGGCAAATACTGGCCTTTATATTCTTAGACTGAATTGTTTTCAACTAAAAATGAAATAAATATATTGTATCTGAATGTAATACCTGTCATTAAGAAAACATTGTTGGATTTCATGGTTGTCATTTCTAGGAGCATTCAGTAGTGTGGTTGTCTTTGGGAATTTGAAAACCATTTATCTCTAAACGTGGATTTCTAAAAACTGAATTTTATGGTCTATGAAAAGAATTGTTAGTCTAGGATTTAAAAGACCTGAATTCTAATTCCACTCTAATTACTCACTAACCAGGGAACATTGGGCAAGTCACTTCATCAGCCTGGGTGAGTGTTCTTAGGGGTTCAAGAGAAATTTTAAATGAATTTTTGTTTATTCTAATTATAAATTTAGGTAGCACTCACAAACCTACTAGGCACTACAATATGAATAAATTCTTAGAATTTTCCCATGTATTGGGATCTCATGTTTCTTTCAACCCTTTGCTTATAACCTTTACTAATTTATACCTTTTTTTTTTTTCATTACAGTACTCTTGTCCATCTGTTCTCTGTTGTGTGATCCCAATCCAGATGATCCTTTAGTGCCTGAGATTGCTCGGATCTACAAAACAGATAGAGAAAAGTAAGTATGGCCAGAAAGGTACCTGTGGTGATACGGAGATGTTTTTGTGTCTCAAGTTTTAACTCAGGGGTGGGGTGAGTGTGGGTCAGATATTTAAAATGAAGTTGTAACACGCTCAGCTGGGGACAGAAAGAAAGAAGAGTGTTTACATTGAGTATCATTATAAGTTGAGGATGCTGATCTTTTTTTTTTTTTTTTTTAAGATTTTGTTTATTCATTCATGAGAGACACACAGAGAGAGAGAGAGGCAGAGACACAGGCAGAGGGAGAAGCAGGCTCCGGGCAGGGAGCCCGATGCGGGACTTGATCCCGGGACTCCAGGATCATACCCTGGGCCGAAGGCAGGTGCTAAACCACTGAGCAACCCAGAGATCCCCTGATCTTATTTCTAATTGTTTCAAATGACTCCCACTGTTGAGAAAAACTTCTCTATAGTGTATTTTCTAAGTTGTCTTCAGCTTGGCATTTGACATTATTAAAGCATTTTGCATCAAGAGTCCATCTGTCTTTGGTAGGTATTTGTAAATTAATGAGAAAAGGGAATTGATTTTCTATCATTTGGCATAATCTAAAAAGAAAGGGAGTAAATACAACAAGATATGAAAGCCCCAAATTTCCTTTAAAAATAAATCTTAATGTAGAATCTATATACTTTAGAGTTGTACTATGAATTATTTTTTTAAAGAATTTATTTATTTATTCATGAGAGACACAGAGAGAGATAGGCAGACAGAGAAGCAGCCTCCCCTCAGGGAGCCTGATGTGGGACTTGATCCCTGAACCCCAGGATCACACCCCGAGCCGAAAGCAGAGCTCAACCGCTGAGCCATTCAGGTGTCCCTATACTATGAATTATTGAAGAGTGGTCAGGATATCAAAAAAAATAATAACTGAAAGTGTTCTGATTTTTTTATTTTGTGTTTTATTCAGTAAAACTATAGGAGGAAATAGGTGGGAGAAAGTAGATAATTTTCTAAAGTTAAAATATAAACGACTAAGAATTATTTGAATGCTGTTAGAGAGGCTTATAGATAGTATATTTTTATTTTTTATTATTTTTACTTTTTTAAGTTCTTATTTTTGTAAGTAGTTTCTACACCCAACATGGGGCTTGAACTCACAACCCTGATATCAAGAGTCACCTGCTCTGCCAACTGAGTCAGCCGGATGCCCTACACTAGTAAATTTTTTGATGAGAGAACCATTTTGTCCAATATCTAGGTGAGCATGAATGCCTCCCTAAAGGCATTTCCCAGTCATTATAGTGGTAACGTTCACTAAAATTTTCTCCATCCCTTATTTTTATTTTTATTTTTTTAAGTTTTTTTTTTTTTTTTTTTTTTTTAAGATTTTATTTATTCACTAGAGACACACAGAGAGAGGCAGAGACATAAGCAGAGGGAGAAGCAGGCTCCCTGCAGGGAGCCCAATGTGGGACTCAGTCCCAGAACTCCAGGAACACGCCAAAGGCAGATTCTCAACCTCTGAGCCACCCAGGCATCCCTCTGCATCCCTTTTTAAACAGAGAATTATAAAATCTTTTGCTCTGCTTATTTTATTACTAGAATGTTATTCTGAAACAATAAACCCATTCATTAAGCAACTAAATTGTTAAGTTCTGCCAGGACTAATTTTATTGATACAAAGGAAAGTATTATATCATTTTAATCAAGAACCACATAATGTAGAATTATATAGTTTTAAGAACTCCAAAGAGATGAATCAGTGACTGAAGATCTTTCTTAGAAATAGGTCAATCAAATATAGAATAAATGCTAAGATTTCATCCGAATCCTCCACTAGGTAGTATTTATGGGACATTGTTTCAGGTTTTACAGCCTTTTCCCACCATCACTGAATAAATGCTCTTTAGAAATTTAGAATATGAAAAAAAAAAAAAAAAATTTAGAATATGTGCTACTGAAGCGAGCATGTCATTAGAAATTTAGAAAGAGGAGTGCCTGGGTGGCCCAGTAGTTAAGCGTCTCACTCTTGATTTTGGCTCGGGTCATGGTCTCAGGGTTGTGTGATCAAGCCCTGCTTCAGACTCCACCCTCAGTGCAAAGTCTGCTTGTCCCTCTCCCTCTGCTCCTCCCCCTGAGAATGTTCTCTCTCTCTCTCAAATAAGTAAATGAATGAATAAACAAAAAGGATTTGCTAGAATAGTACTAGTTATTTCCCTCAAGTTACTAGATGGGATAATGAATGAAATCTGTTGCTGTCTGTCTGACTGACTCCTCACCTGTGTTAAGCCAAGCTTCTCTTTGTGTGTACAGGTACAACAGAATAGCTCGGGAATGGACTCAGAAGTATGCGATGTAATTAAAGAAATTATTGGATAACCTCTACAAATAAAGATAGGGGAACTCTGAAAGAGAAAGTCCTTTTGATTTCCATTTGACTGCTTTCTATGAGCCCACGCCTCATCTTCCCCTGTGCACATGTTTACCTGATACAGCAGTGCTGCGTGTTGTACATACTGGGAACAACAAACTAGAAATACTGTACTTCTGTACCAACATTGCCTCCTAGCAGAGAAGTGTGTGTGTGACAAGCCAGTTCTCCAAGCATAACCTAGGTGTGAGACTAAAAGTTTTCCTTATTGACTTAAATTTGGATAATGGCAAGGTGAGGGGTGGTAGGTATGTTGTATGCTTGGATGGGGAAGAAAAGCTCCACTGACCTGTAGGAGATTGTTTTTAAGTGGAATTCTTTTAAACTCAGAACAGTTATGAAAAGCAAGGTGAAGAACATGAAGCTGTTTCTGTATTCATTTTATTCCGAAGAACCTACGTCTTAGGTGAAAGTTATGACCAACCAGATTAAACTCTACCCACATCCTGTATTTTAAGGTCTAAGTTTAACTGGTCAACATTTAAAATGGATTGGAGCTATTAGTACATAAAGTGTGATGGGCTTTGGTCCCACATCTTTTGCATCTACCCACCCTTCAACCTTTGTCCTTCAGCCCCCTTCTCTCTTCCACATTCTTTGGTTTGTATGTGGTTTCTCAGTTAATATATAGCTAATAGCTCTTATTTTTCTTATGTTTTTAACTGCTTAGGTCTATCTGGATGTAAGGGTGAAAATTCATTTGATGGAAATACTTGTGTATATTTAAAGACCCAATTGCTCCTCTGGAGCTTGTACGTTCAAGAATGATTAATCTGTGTAATAAACTGATTACTACAGTCATTACATATAATTTCGTGTGAATAGGCTTTTTGATTTTTAGAACTTTGTCTAGCAGAGATTAGTGGTGGGTTTTCCCCACCCCTAATGTTTTAATGAAAATGTTTTCATTTTTCCTGGTTGCATTTCAAAATCATGAAACAATTCCAGTTTACATAGTCAAAAGGATATCTTGAAAGTAATTTTACTGAACAAGATAAGGGCATAAGCTGAAAAGCAGTTCCATGAAACTTATGTGTGCAGTATTCCAGGAACATGACTGTTAAACTAAATAAGAAATCTGCTTTATTAATGAAACTAAGCTGCATTTCACCAAAACCTTGTGACATTCCCTTGGTACATAGGATAAAACAAAGGCATTGCTATTTGGTAAGTTAAGCTTCTGTGATTGTGATTGTAAAAGAGCACCATTGACCGAACCTGGGAAACAGCACAATCTTGTATTGGAGAGTCTACATAATTACTTTGCACTGACATTGAAGGATGTTCATCCAATTTTACATTGTACTGTATGTGGCTTTTTGAAGTCTTCCCTCGACTCTAGTAAATTGTAGTTTGAAACTTGTAAACAACTGTGTTTGCCAGAAACATCGTTCGTGTGAACTAGGCAAGTTACCTTTTCCCCTTCCTTCTCCTAATCTAATTGTAAACCAGGCCACCCTGAAGGCCATGGCTGATGCTCTCTAGCCATCAGGTTCTTTCAAATGCATCTTTACACTCTTGCACAAAAATTGAGGAATAAATGTCCACTGCTTTTGGTTTTAAAACTTGTTTAACTTGTCTTATCTCTCAGTGTCATTATCCCTCCATCTCGGAACTAAAGTGTGCAATAATCTGAAACTCTTAAACTGCTGCTTCCCTGTTGGCTACTTGCTGGCATTTCTGGCATTCTTGACCTTGCAAAGAAAGTTTGACTGTTAACAGGTGTGGGGAAAGGAGTTAGAATTGAGCTCTAACCTAAAATTGTTTGACCTATATTCTCAGTGTCATGGGCAGGTAGGAATTCATCAGTTTTAGACTTGCTATTAACTAGACTGGGGACTATAGGTCATAGTTGCACAGATCCTGAAAGCCCATTCTTTGTCATCTTAGAGAGCAGCCAGCTCATTACCATTGACTAGGTCATAATGTAGATACTTACACAGGAGTGCTCTTAAGTATTTATAAGTGCTAAATAAAAGCCATCATACTGGCTTGTAGGTGCCAAATGAAAGCGTTTGAATGGTCATGAACATTAGGCCCTTGAATGCAATTTGGTTTTGCTTATTTGGATAGAAAGCGTATTTGGTCCCGTCTGCATGCATATAGCCTTGCCCAGAACAAAGCCTCAGTGAGGGAGGCCACATTCCCCACTCATGAAGAAAAGTGTGTTAGCCCAGGGTGGTTCTCATCTGGGGTCACATTGCTTTTTACAGGAATGTCTGGCTTTATCACATGTGAAAGTTTATTTACAGTAACCTTGATTGATGATCTTGATGAGGCAGCAGTTACTAGATGTATCAATATTGGAATATCAAGTGTATGAATTCCCTTTGCTTCTTAATTCTTAACATGGAGTGCTTGGACAAGTTAGAGTTGCAGCATCACTTTTGGTTTCATGATTTCAGATACTTGCATGCTCTGTTATTGGCCAGTGGTCAAAGGCATCATTGTCCTGCTGGTTTCTACACTTTGGATAGCACAGAGACTCAGAAGGAGGGTTCTTGGGTTAGGGAATGACAGGAAGGTCTATAGAGAGAAGGACATGGTGTGGTCAGAGTGAGGGTCCGTGTTCTCTGCACCAACCTAGCAATAGAGGCATTCCTTTCCCACTTCCATTGTCTATAATACTTCACTTTTTGAGTCATTCCTCTTTGCCTCAACAGGTTATTTTGAGCCCTAGGTAGAAAAATGAATTCTTTTCAAATTCAGTTGGAATGCCTGTAATCTGTCCCTTGTCTGCAATTAAGGTGAAACTGGCTTTTGTCTCAGATGGCTGTATGATACCCCCAATACCCAGTGGTTGTAACAGAAGAACTTTAGTTGCTGGGTCTTCTGAATCATGACCATATCTTTCCTTCCTTCTCAGGAATAAGCATCTTTATTACCCCACAGAAAATTGTCAAGTATTAAGGACCCATATCCTTTTAATTCTCTTTGTGAGAGACTTTTTTTCAAGTGATGGGCTATTTTGATGGGTGTGAGATTATACAAGGGAGAGCAGATTTTTTTTTTTTTAATTTATTTATTTATGATAGTCACAGAGAGAGAGAGAGAGAGGCAGAGACACAGGCGGAGGGAGAAGCAGGCTCCATGCACCGGGAGCCCGATGTGGGATTCGATCCCGGGTCTCCAGGATCGCGCCCTGGGCCAAAGGCAGGCGCCAAACCGCTGCGCCACCCAGGGATCCCGTGAGAGCAGATTTTTAATAGAAAATAACTAACTGAAAGGGGACACCTGGGTGGCTTAGCAGTTGAGCATCTGCCTTCAGCTTAGGGTGTGATCCCCCAGTCCTGAGATTGAGTCCCGCATTGGACTCCCTGCATGGAGCCTGCTTCTCCCTCTGCCTCTGTCTCTGCCTGCTTCTCTCTGTGTGTCTCCCATGAATAAATCTTTAAAAAAAATAAATAAATAACTGAAGGTAGCAAACTTCCCAAATACACATTCATATATGTCCAAGAAGAGAAAAATAAATTTCCTTTGAGGTGCTTCTGGAGCCCTTTCCTATTTAATTTTTCCTTATGTTGTGTACATACTTAGGTGAAAGTGGCTTTGAGTTCTCTCTACCCCACAAAACCTGCCTTAAAAGCCCCAGCTGCTAAATAGTTGGTATTCAGGCTCCTCTGAATGTTTCTAGGCGAATTCCTGGGATGGGCTAGTTCCTGGGACTGGCTGTGGTATCGCTTTGTCATATTTAATATTCATGAAACAAATACATTCCTCCATTGTTGCCATATTTTACCTTAGTTGATATGACTGAAAACTCAAAGGTTGGGCTGTCTAAAGCCATTAAGTCCTTGGGCTTCAGTGGCTTTATATATAATATGATCACCAACCAGCTTTTGGCCTTTCTCAGTGACTGCTCCTGGGCTGGTTGAATCAGGTAGACAGTTTTTAGTGACAAGTAGTCACTTTGCATCTTTTGAGTTATTTGTGGAGCTGCATCTGATCAGAGACCAAGTATAATCTGCCTCTTAACACATGTAGAACTGTATGAATATCTTAGCACGAAGACAGCCATTTTATAGTTTTTAATTGAGTGGAATTTATTTGTTTTTATCCTCCTGTGTAAGTTGTTATTGGTAGAATGGCCTTTTCCAGGGCTGGGGCTCCTAAGTGCCCAGACTAAGCTGCCAGTTACTGCTGTCCAGGGAAGAGTAGCGCCAGCCTTGATGAATCTGCTGTGCTCCTTCTCGGGCTTCTAAGGATATTAGGGAAAATAGCTACCGTTTTCTCAGGCATCTCTCCCCTTGCTTTGAGCTACTTGTCCTCCTATTTGAACGTCTTTCTAAGTACTTAGAAATCTTGACGCTTAAAAGATATTCCCCTGACCTAAATTGTAGGGCCCCTAGTGAAAGAGTGACTAGGGAGGGTTTAGTGTTCCTAACCATACTACCTACAATCAACTACTCCCCCAAATTGTGCTTTCTCAGCTTTTAAGTTTTCCATAGGAAGGGAGATCAACTTTGGAAGCTCCAAAGCTCCTTCTTGGGCCCCCTCACTTGGAGGTTTCCAGAAACAGCTCACAAATACAATCTGAAGTTTGGGCTTCCAAATTAGCACCATCTCATGGGTTCGAAAGATGTGTCATGCTTACGGTAGTTAGCAAAAGCTAGGCTACCTACTTGACTGCAGGGGTATCTGGAGCTTCCCCCAGCTAATTAAGGAACAATACTGGTTAAGTCCTTCTGGGCAGTGTCCCCAGTCAGCATTGCTGCCATCTTTGAAAGGTGTGGGCTGCTTGTAGGATGTTGGAGTAAGTTACGGGGACCTGGCCTTGTTTCAGAGGGCAGCCAGGATTTCCAGTCACCTGTTGCACTATGACAGAGGGGACCAAGGCTTCCTCAGACCAGCCAGAGAAATGGGGCTTTTTCTATGCTAAGAGGACCAGACCATCTCATCCTGGTCCTCTTTTGGAAGAAACAAGAGAGCTTAAGAGAAGGGGGGTGAAGAGAGGTTCTGGTGCATTATAACAGGTTATGGGGCAGGTACTTTTTCCATGAGGGTGGGTTCAACCTCTAAGTGGGATATAAAGGGCACTTCCTCCTGAAGGTTAGGGTGTAAATTTTGTGGAGGTAGGGGTAGGGGGAAGGATTCCTTTGTGATTTCTCCTCTGACACACTGTCCCTGCTTATCCTGCCCCCTGCCACCCTCTAACTGTAGGTGACAGATGGGTTTAAGTTTCTGTACCCACAGATGGAGGAAGTGTCTAAAGTGCATTTGCTTGGGTAGGGAGTGAGCTGGTCTCTGAGTGGATGCTAGTGCCTGAGTGGCCAGCAGAGGGCAGTGGTGACCCATGGCTGTAACAACCGAGAGGTGGGTGGTCAGTAAATCTGTTTGGACAGAACCTGAGAGGGGCTTTTGTTGGGGTGGGAAGGCCTCTCTGGGCTTGGCTTTGTTCACACTTTATGCAGAACTGGATGGGCCAGTGCCTAGCTCAGTCAGGCTCATCAGAGCCTTATCACAGGGAGCAGGGCCCAAGGCCTGCCAGAAGTATTGAGCACCCCTCTATCCTTCCCATTGGTACAATAGCCATATCCCTGGCTTGTGGACAGGTTAGTAGGGTACATGCCATGGCCTTTGCCCACCTGGCTATAGGTTGCAGGGAAGCAAAGGCATGTCCATCACTTCATATGAATAAGGAGATCTGATATTTTTTTGGCAGCTTTCTTCCTGGTGCTTGCTGCTGCCTTTCCCCAGAGGCAGGCAGTCCCTGTCACCCCGGCCAACCAGCCCAGTCTCATTTCCCTGCCCACCTACTCTGGGCAACTGGGACATTTTCTTTTCATACCCCAAGGAATAGAGGCCTGGAGACAGAAGGAACAGAGCTGGGGGCTGGTGAGGCTGGTGATAGGGCTCTTGTCTTCCCTTGTCCTCTTTATCCTTTTTAATCTCTCTTGTGTTTGGGGGCTCCAGGCTCCCCAGCCTTCCATCCCAACAGCTGTGAGCCTCCAGGGCCACTACCCAGAAGCCAGCTGCCTCTTCTTGGGGAATTCTTTGAAATTCCAGTCTTGGCCATCTGGATATGCAAATATCTCCAGAATTGCTGAACCTCCAAGTGGCTACACCCCAGGCAGAGTTGTGAGAATTGACCACCACTATCCCCAGATGGGGGAAATTGCCTAGGGGTTGTTGGTGTCTGGAACCCAGGTTTTCACCTACTGAGAGACCCACTGTAAAAGTACGGAAGAGAGGAGTCTTGAGGGCTTCCCAGGTCCTGGTCTAGTTCCTAACTAGATTTTGTAAGGGATTTTGCATTAAGAGGAGTTGGGAGACCCCTGGGGGCCCTTTCTGAAAAGTGAGGCTCTGGGCCTGAGAATGTCCCCAGAATAAGGACTAAAGCCTTGGGTCTAGCCTGGCCAGAGGTGTGGGGGCTACCTGCAGGGAAAGCTCCTGATATCCTACTAGGCCAGACCAAGGCAATAGGCAACCCAGAGTAGGGCCAGCAGCCTGGCCCCCAGAATGCCTCGCTATCCCTCAGGCCTCCCCCTGGGGCTGGTTATCTGGCTGCAGCAGGAGGAATGTGTGCTTTGAGTGGGGAAGGCGGGGGCTCAGGGTCAGGGCGGAAACCTGGGAATGTGGACTCCCTGCCTGCCCCTGTCCCTGTTGGAGGGAGGGAGCCAATGGAGAATGTGGCTGACAGGCCCCAGGCGTGGGAGAGTGTAGATCTGCGTGTGTGTGTGTGTGTGTGTGTGTGTGTGTGTGTGTGTGTGAGAGAGAGAGAGAGAATATGTGCAGGAGGGGGCTGCCTGTGTGTGTATGAACTGAGAGAATTGTGAGCATGGACATTCCTTAGTGTTTATACATATGGGTGCGAACCTAAGCTGTGTTTGAATCACAGGCCATGACTTTTAAGTTGTATATTCTTGGGCAACTAATTTTTCTCTCCTTTGCTTGGTTTTCTCTTCTAAAATATGGGCATTTGGCCTCCAGCCTTAGGCAATGCTTGGTCAATAATGGCATTATCAGGTTGAAGGCTGTGGGTTTTGAGTACTTATGGGTTCTCAAGGAGGTATGCATGGACAGTTGGACATATATCCTGGATTCCTATACAAGCCAGAAGTCTTTCCCTCTTTGAGCAAGACCTGCTCCTGGGACACCCAGGGACTTGGGGCGGGCTGTGTGGGTCTCTTTGGGGCCCGATGCTCACACACCACTTAGCAAGGACTACAAAAGTGTACTAGTAAACAGAATGGGTAGACATTTATATGGACATGCCTGGCTAGCCTGTGTCTCTGCCCAGGGTTTGTCCCTCTACTTCTCTTGGGAAATGAAAAGGGACTCCAGCTACTCCTTCTGGTAAATAAAAGCCTAGAGAGGTGGGGGGAAGAGTTGACTCCAACCACCTGGGAATGGGAGGTTCCATGGAAGGAGACCAGATCTCTGCCAGCTGTTTCCCAGCCCTTGCCTGAAGGATGAGGGTAAGAGAGTGATTGTAGCATTGTACACAGCCGAGGATCCCTGCTTTCTCCCCCATCCTAGGTCAGAGGCTACATAGTAGTCCTGCAATTCCCTCCCTGAAGAGTGTGCATTGCACATACACACACAAGTGCATATATACATGTATATATGCTTGTACACACACAGGTTTTGGGGTCAGGGGGTTGTTGGAGTCTGCAGACAGAACTTGAGATCCTAGCACAGAGAGGTTGGGAAATTAGCCAAGGTCACACAGATGGCAAAACTAGGGAATGCTGGGAGTCTTTCTGGGTAGAACCTTTAGGGGGAGCTCCCTGGCTGCAAGGGATTCATTCTTGAAAGCCCCTGGGAGGGCCCAGACTTTCACTGGAGGAAGTGAGGGCTATAGCCCAGCTGGCCCTATACTGGAACCACAGGAGTGGCCTGTAAGGGCGTGTTGAAGGAATGACAGATCTTGGCCCTGCTCCCACACACATGCACTGCTGGGAATGGGGGTTGAAATTGCTGAGATCAGTGGCCAGCCCAGTTTCCTGCTTTGGATTTGGAATAGGGCTTTTCAGAGGGCTCTGGAACTGATGTCTCAGTTTCTGTATGGGGAAATGGAGGAATGGAGAAAGGAATTGATTAGGGATGATCCTCAAGGAGCTTCTGTAAGAGGTCTGGAACCCTAAGTAACTGAGTAGATCCCCACTTGGTGGGAGGTTCCTTATGTTCTACAACTTCGTGAGTGTGACAGGAAATGGGGCCAGTAGCTAGGCACTAGTTGAGTTGCACCTGGTGAGAGATTGGGAGTGGTTTTTCCACCAAAGCCCCAGAGTATATAGCAGGCATGGGCTCTGCAGTAGGGGAAGTGGTAATGTGTGGCCAGTTGTGACTGAGTGTAGCAGTGTTAGATGCATTTGTGACACTTGCGTGGTATTTCCCAGGTTTGTAAAATGGTAGAACTAGTTTGGCTGCTGGGGTGAATCGGGTTCCTGGAGAGGAATGGACCTATCAGGAGAGAGTGATACTATTAAGTAGTTACAGTCACTCTTTTGATAGGACTTACTAGTAACTATTAATGATCCTAAGACCCTCTCTGTTTTGAATGCTCACCCTGTGCCTGGACCTGTACTATGTGCTCACCTGGCAGTAGCTCATGTAGCTCTGTCTGTCAGAACCCTGTGAGTTAATGCTGTTTTGCCTGTGCCACTATATTTGTTTATTGTGCCACATTATATTCACATTTGGGGATGTGATATAGCTGCATCTGTCTTATTTGCTGAGGTGCCACTTGTGGTGCTATATGGCCTTGGCATGTACTTGGGCTCTTGATCCCGTTGTGTTGTGAATATGGGGCACAACTCTGTTATTGCATACAATGACACCCAATTTGACAATGTTCTCTGAGGTGGTGGTGAAGCCATATTATTAGGCTGTGTGACTTTTTTGCTTTGTTATGTGACTTTGTTGTGCAGCCAGAATATGTAACTCCCTAGTGTTGCGTGGTTTGAGACCAGCAAGTGGAATGTATGACTCATTTTGTGTCCTAGTGATATTGTGGGTGTCTAGTGTAGGGGCATAGGTTGTGATGGTGGGAGGGCCTGTTGAGGCAGGATGAACTGGTGGTACCATGATATGACGGACTCTACTGCTGTTATGTGTCTGTGGCACTCTTGTGGGTGTCTGTGCAAACCATTTATTTGACCCCGTTGTGTCGAGACCTGTGGCACACAAACTGTTGGTGGTGTGACTCCCTTGTAGTGAGTGTGCCTCTTCTTGGTGGCAGTGGCCCTAGTGATGTTTCGCTGTGTGGATCGTGTGTCCGTGTGACCCCTCTGCGCCGCCGCCCCCCTTGGCAGGTCTGTGTGCAGTCTGACCTCCACGCGGACGCCCCCACCTCCGCGGCCCCGCCGCCCCTCCCCCATGCCGTCCGCCCGCGCTGCTCGGCGATCGATCGCCATTGATTGTCCCTGACGAGCTGCTCCACTTTCCAGCCAATGTCAGGAGGGGGGATCTCCGCCGCCCTGGCGGTGTCATTTCCACACACTCCCTGGGCTGCAGCCAGCGCGGGCGCCGCCAAGAGCCGGCCTGGATCGCCTGGAGCGTGGACCGGACCGCCGCGCCTCGCCAAGACCCAGACGGGGCGGCCCGACGCCCCCCGCCCCTGAGCCTGCGGCCCTGCGCCGGGGTCTCCCATTCCCCAGGTGGGCGCACGTTGTCGCTGCGGGAGTTTGAGTTGAGCCTGAGGAAAAGGAGGGGGGCACAATTGGTGCATCGGGTGGGGGCGCGGCTGTTTCCTTCGGGGGCGGAGGTGCCAGCGGCCAACTTTGCCGGGGCCCAAACAGATGCTAATGATTTTCCGGGAGGCGCCGGTTATCTCTGGCCGCAGCCAGTCAGCCAGCCAGCGCTGCCCGGGCACATTCACTCTCCACCCTCAGTCTCACCCCCGAGAGACCCGCCAAATGACTGCCTGGCCCTCAGTGGACGCTGGGGTTCCCAGCCTTGCTGAGGGGCCCCCAGAACTCTGGCTGTGGGGTAATGTTTGCTCCCTGTCCACCCAGGATGTTACTGTATCTTATTCTGAACGCTTTCCCAAAGCCCCTTTTTAAGCAGAGAAAATGAGGCTTGGGAGAAACCCTGCCCAAGGTCACACGGAACCAGCAGCTGTTAGCTGAGTGGGTTACCCTCTCTTAGAGCCACCCCGTTGGGGACTCAACAGTCCCTCATTGCCCAGGGGCTGAGCCAGTTTCCAGGCTCCCCGGTGGAAGTGCTGACGTGGCTCTGGGCAGCTGTCTGGGGCCGGGAAGCGGGGCAGATGTCACAGAGCCCAGGGGAGGAGGCAGCTCCACGGGGAGGGCCAAGAGGGGGGAGGGCAGGCCGGGCCTCTAGCCTGGCCAGACACGCCTCCTCCCCCTAGGCCTGGCTGTCTGTCTGGGGCTGGGACACAGCCATGGGCCTGGCTGACCCGCCTCCTAGTCTAGCTCCAGGTCCTCTGTGTGGCTGCTGACAAGTGCTGCAACCTCTCTGGGCCTCTTCCTTTCCTGCCAGAGCATAATAGCACTTGCTTTCCATGGATGTGAACCTCATATGAAAGCAAAGGTGTACAAAGCCTCCATTCCAGTGCTGGGCACATTGTTGCTGCTCAATAAAAGCCAGCTATTATTATTGTTGTTGTCTTTGCAAGTCGGAATTCAGTGTGTCCAAAGGTAAAACTGAGTCCTAAGGGTGCTGGCTGGCATTTAGCCAGCCTCCTGCCTTGCTGCCCCTGGCCCTCTGCATTTGTCTTTTTTTTTTTTTCTTAAGATTTTATTTTATTTATTCATGAGAGGGAGCCAGACTTGGGGACTCGATCCCAGGTCTCCAGGACCACACCCTGGGCTGAAGGCAGTGCTAAACTGCTGAGCCACCTGGGCTGCCCAGCCCTCTGTATCTCTCATGCTTTGTTCCTTCTTACTGAAGTGTCAGCCCCCCTCAGCTCTGCCTGCTGCCAAGCTGCCCCCACTCCCTCTTGTTGGTGTGGTTCCCTCCTATCTGGCCGCCACATTGGGTCCCTTGAACAGCACAGCCCCCTGGGAACAGCAATCGATGGGGCGGAACAGCCTCCCTGACAGATGGACCCACGGAGGCTGGGCTGCTTTAGCAGAGCTCCCTAGGAAACCAGAGATAGGAGCTGAGCCACCATGGCTGCCTCCTAAATAGAAATGGAAGGGAGTGGGGAGGTGAGGAGAAGGAGGAGGCCAGAGCTTCCAACCAGCTCCAGACTGGGCCAGCCCTCTGGTAACGGGTTTTGAGGGGCAGGGATGGCCCTATGCTTTGTCACGGGCCAGAATCCTCTCAGGGAGAGGCCTCTGTAGAGCTTACCTGGTAGGTGAGATATATCTGAGTCCCCCTTGATGAGCAAGTGAAGAGTTTTTCCGGGCTCCCTATCATTAGCACTTTTTCTAACAAACACAAAGGGTGGTGGATAGATAGGTAGACAGGCAGGAGGCTTACCACCATTCTTCAGGCCACAAGGGGCATTTAAAGCCAGAATGGCGGGACACCTGGGTGGCTCAGCAGTTAAGCGTCTGCCTTCAGCCCAAGGCATAATCATAGAGTCCCCCATCGAGCTCCCTTCATGGAGCCTGCTTCTCTCTTTATATCTCTGCCTCTATCTCTGTGTATCTCCCATGAATAAATAAATAAAATCTTAAAAAATAAATAAATAAAGCCAGAATGACAGAAGTACCTTCTCTCCCTGTGGGGGTGGGAGGTGATAAGCCTTTGGCTCAGGGAGAGGTTGGGGTGTGTGTGTATGTGTGCAGAATGACTCCTGCCTCTTACCAGGCTCCCAGATTAGGTGGAAAGGTCCTTCCAGGGTTTCTCAGCTCAGCACTATTGCCATTTGGGGCCATTTAATTCTTTGTCCCATACATTGTCGGATGTTTAACAGCATCCCTGTTCTCTACCCAGTAGATGCTAGTAGCAGCAGTCGTGATAACCAGAACTGTCTCTGGGACATTGTCCTATGTCCCTGGGAGGCAGAATCAACCCTAGTGGAGAACCACTAATCTAACCTCCGGACCAGCCCCCTAGGTTGGAAGGGGTGGCCAAGACAAGACCCACAGGGATGCCAAAGATTCTCTGCAATAGTGGAAGGGGAGGTTTCCAAAATGACTTTGTCCCCAGCTGTCTCAGGCCTAGGAGGGTGGGAGACAACCCCCACCCCATGGCCCTAACTGCCAGGTTGGAGGGAACCATGCTTGCCTGAGATGGCAGGGCTGTTGGCGTCACTGCTCAGCTGCGCCAGGCTTCATGCCAACACCTCACTGCTGAGACTACAAGCATGGGGGTTGGGGAGCAGCCGCGGTCATGGGGGTACTCCGGCTGCCTGAGCTGCCTTCTGTCCAGTTTGAGATGAGGGGAGCCAGTATGGATGATCAGTCTCCTCCTTTCCCTTCCCTTGATATCCTGGTAATGTTTCTGCTGCCTCCCTCTCAGCTGCTGTTGGGCTGGGTGTGGGGCTGGCAGGCCTCCGGGGCAGTGGGGGCTACTGCTTGGCATAGGAGGATTGTGGACACAAGTCCAGTGGGCCCAGCCAGCTGACAGCTGGTCCACCTGAGTGCCGAGCTGGCCCCTCCAGGAAAGGGAGGGAGGAAGGCTCTGCGGACTGGCTAAATGGTGCCGGAGTCTCCCAATCCACAGGCCCTAGAGCCAGACAACTGGGGAGGGGGCTCCCTCTGGAGCTATCTTCTTCCTGCACAAGCAGGCAGGCAGGTTGGCAGACAGACAGGCATTGAGGTGAGGGAAAGTTCTCTGGTGCAGTCTCACTGCTACGAAGTTCCTACTTCTGTCTAACTTACTTCCTTTCCTTCTATAGCACCTGCCCTATCCTGGACTGCATACTCTGGCCCCAGCAGAATAAGAGCCCAGCATTTCGGGTTCTCTCACCAGAGTGTGCCCTTATTCTGGGGACGAGAACCCTTATCTGTGCAGGACATTTCAGTCAAAATACAAGTCAGTGGATCGTTGTGTGAGTAGATGAGGGTGCTGAAGTGGGCAGGGCAGAGAAGATGGAGAGAGCCATTGGTGCCAGTTGAGAAACCAAGGCCCACAGAAAGGAAGGTTTCCCCAAGGCACATTGATCCCAACAGCAGCCTAGAGGGTCCCAGAGTGGGGAGGGAGGAAGTGGCTGGGAGGTGGGCAGTGCCTTTGTAACCAGAGATGAGCTGGGCTGGCTGAGGTGGCAGCTTGGGGCTGGGGTTTAAAATAGCGCCTTGGCCTGGCCAGGATCGGGTTCGGGTCACACACGAGGCAGTGTGGCCACCACCATCCAGCTCGGGTTTCTTGCCATTCTTGATGATTTGATGGAGATCAGGATTATACAGGTATATGGGCCTAAGTAAAGGGGTCCAGGCACTGCCACTACAATCCTGTCCAGTCTGTGGCCTGTCTCCTTCCTCTTCCACATCCAACCCTATGGCACAGATCGTCCCAGCTGGATTCGGATGCCCTCTTTCCTCTTAAATAAATGGGAGGCCTGGGTGCCTGGGTGGTTCAGGCAGTTAAGTGCCTGCCTTCAGCTCAGGTCCTAGAGTCCTAGGATCGAGTCCCACGTCAGGCTCTCTGCTCAGCAAGGAGTCTGCTTCTCCCTCTCTCTCCCTCTTAGTAAATAAAATATTTAAAACAAACACCAACTGGGGACCAGGCCCTTGACAACAGCATGGAGATGAATAAAGCCTGACCCTGGGCCCCTGGAGTCCTGGCCCCCTGGGAAGGCACAGAATTGGGGGGGGTGTCAATTCAGTAGAGATCCTCCATGTTTCACTGATGGGATCTAGCCTCACCCTGAAAGTCCCAGGATAAGGAAAGCAAGGGGCAGAAAGATCCCCACAGGCTATAAGTGAGGAGGGTTAGACTTCAGATAAGCCTTCTACTGGAGAAATAGATGGATACAATGGGGAGGAGAAACCATCCTCTCAAAAGCTAATGATTATCCTTGAAAACTCCCAATGCCCCCGCATTCCCCACAGAGGAACCAAACAGAATGCCTTATCCCCTCCCTCAAGGCAGAGCTCTCTGACACTGGTCTGAGAGGGCATTCTGGTCCAAGCAGGGTATCTACTTCTTCAGGCTAACCTAAGAAATATGAAAGGGATCAGGAGATAGGAAGGGGGAGTCCCCTTTTTTAGTTTTTCAAAAGAAGGAGGTAATCTAGCCTGGCCACTCCACATAATGCTATTGGGAGCGGGGAAAGCTACTTCAAACGGTGAAAAGTACTATCCAACCAGAATCCTTTCTGCTCCACACTCTCCCTTGTGGGTCCCTGGGGGCTCTGGCAACCTCTGGGCAGTGGCCCCTGAAGCCTGGCAAGTAGAGTTTCTTCCCACTTTCCCTTCCTTCTGCAGCTGTGGGTTCGAGTGGGAGGAAGTGACACAGGAGGCCAAGTTAGCTCAGGGCCCAATCCCCTCTAACTGGAGCAGTGGCCAGCCCTCCTAATGGAGTTCACATATGTCTAAAAAAGTCTTGTATATCTTAATGATTTCTCAACAGCCCCTGATTGAAGCATGCCCAATTTAGCCATGCCATAAGTAACTTTTTATATTTCCTTGGGGAATCATTTCACTTATGAATCTTTTCTGAATCTGCAATCTCGATTAAAAGTTGATTTTATTTATTTATTTATTTATTTATTTATTTATTTATTTATTTATTGTCTCCATCTCCTAGGCTTCTGAGATGCCTCCCTCTCCCTCTCCAAAAGGGTGGTAGCACCATCAATCCTCCCTCATTAGCCTGTCTGAGGCAGGAGAATTCTTGGATGGTGGGGAGTGGGGGGTAAAAACAAACAGCCAAGTCTCCCCTGTGGTAGTACTTGGGGAGGAGGGGTATGTACTCTGATGGGCAGCTATAGGAGGGGCTCACAAACAGGTGATGGAGGACATTGCTGTCTCCTGCCCACAGACACTCCCCTACCTGCCCAAATCAGCACACACACATATCCCTGTTTCACTGGGGAGGACTGTCCAGCCCACTCTGCTATAAGATTGTCTCTTCAGTGATCCCTGGGTGGCGCAGCGGTTTAGCGCCTGCCTTTGGCCCAGGGCACGATCCTGGAGACCTGGATCGAATCCCACGTCGGGCTCCCGGTGCATGGAGCCTGCTTCTCCCTCTACCTGTGTCTCTGCCTCTCTCTCTCTCTCTCTCTGTGACTATCATAAATTTAAAAAAAAAAAAGAAAAATTAAAAAAAAAAAAAAAGATTGTCTCTTCACCTGTAGCTTAGGAGTTTGAGACAGAGAACCCTTCAAGGCTTCAGCTTGAGAGCACGGAGGTAGTTCAAATCCTGGCCCAAATTCTAGTACTGCTGCCGCAGCTTGGGTAAGTCACCTCTCAGACCCTCAGTTTCCTTATTTGCAAAATAGGAATGTGATTACTAAACAGATAACCAAGCACAATGCCTCCTGAAAGGTAGCCTTTACTATTTCCCTTGGGGGACTCCAGCTCCAGGAAGCAGGGTTGGCACAATGCTGAGGGTCCCATCCCAGGTCTGAACAATATCTAGTTCTTTTCCTCAGCCCATTCATTATCTAGTCCTGGGGACACTCCTTGAGGTGGAGTGGATGGGACTAGCATAATTACCTCCCTGAGGAGAATAAGGGTCTGGTGAGGTTGGGACTTGCCCAGGGGTTGCCCCTAAAGGCCTACCCAGAGCTTCTGACTCTCTTCCCTAAGAGGCAAAGGTCAGGGCTGCAGCAGGAAGGCTGGAGGGCAAACAATGGTGAGAAACTCTGAACTCTGAGAGAAGGGCCTCCTTGTAGACACCCTCCTTGACAACCCCCGACACCTCCAGCCTGACAGTTGGGGGAGGGACCTCCCCAGGTGCTGGGACCTCTGGCTCTGACCTCTAACCTCTGACTTCTGGCCTGGGGTAGGCAATCAAGAGCCAGAGTCACTACTGGGTGTGGGGCTGAGAGGACTGGCCGCAGTGGCTGTGGCTCTAGGAGTTAACGATTTACAAGGGGCCCCTTCCTGAGGCCTCCCTCCTCCCAGGCCCGGCAGGCAACCCGTGACTGTCCAGGCGGCTAGACACAGAACCAGTCCCGCCAGTTCAAAGAGGAGTTCATCCCAGGCCCACCCCCAGGCACTGCCTGAGCACCCCATTCTATGGAGTCTGAAGGCAACAACAGAGTAGAAGTTTGGTGGGTGGGGTCCTCTGCTCTGAGGCTAGGTCTTGTTTTCAAAAGTCCCAGTGTAAGGGGCATTTTATGACCTTGCTCTGCTTTTAGGGCCAGGTCTGGGAGCCCCACCCCTCCACCTCTAGCAGGGCTTCCCCATACCACCCCACTCTAGCCTGCAAGTCTTGGGTAGAGCATTTTCAGGCCAGGCTGGCTTCTGGATGCGTAGGCCACCCCTTCCTTTGGACTCGGTATAGGGCCTCCAGGTTTGGGACTCAGTGCTCTCGCCCTCCAACAAGGCCCCATTCAGTTACCTTCTGGCCCCACCCTTGTCCTGATGGGGTGGGGAGGGTGTGCAGAGCCATAGCTTTGGTCTCTGAGAGCTCACAGTCACACTCCCATGGTAGAGACAGTTGAACCACGACTGTGCCTAGAAAAGTCAAAGGCTACCCTCAGAGGGCCGATGTTCCCCCACACTGTTCCCATTCCCTTTCTTCTCTCCACACACAGGCTGAGCTCCCCATGCCTGGCAGAGAATGGGCCTGTGTCAGGTTGTCTGGCATGTGCATAGCATGTCTGCAAGTCTGTGGCAAGGGAAAATACAGAGTGTTAGTGTGTGTGTTGGCCTGGTCTCAGCTCCCTACCAACTTCATCCCAGAGTCATTTTGCTTTGTGACTGGAGTCATCCCCCCAGCTCCTCCCCTTCTTGTGTCAGCTGGGGTCACCAAACTGACCTCTCAGGGATAAGCAGGCCTTGGCCTCCTAACAGACCTGGCTTTTCTAAAATTTTTTAGTTTCACACCTCTCTTGTTCCTCCAAAGGATGTGGTAGAAGAACCAGAGGGCCAGTAGTCAGTAGATGAGGACCAAGACCCCAGAGGCCTGGGCCTATGTCAAAGCAGTTAAGCTTCTCTCTTCCCCTGCCCATGTCTGCACCCTCAGTACTGCCCTGGGATTTTGGTTAAGGTCAAAATCCAGTGTGACCCCACTGAAGATTACCCTGTACCCTGCCCTGAGATAGGGCTCCAAACACCCTTGCTCCCATCTTCTTTGATACAAGTGAAGGCAGCTGGGCTCAAAGAGGGATAGATATTCATCCAGGCTCCAGACTGGCCATCTTTACCAGAGACCCTAACTCCAACACCCTTCCCTGTACAGCCACTTCCCAGTCATCAGATGTTTAATCAATGACCATCATTAGTTGATAAATGACAGTCCTAGAAAAGGCAGATCCTTCAGACAAGGCATGGGTTTATTTTATTTTTATTTTTTTTTTTGAAGATTTATTTATTTATGATAGACATAGAGAGAGAGAGAGGCAGAGACACAGGAGGAGGGAGAAGTAGTCCCATGCCGGGAGCCTGACGTGGGACTTGATCCCGGGACTCCAGAATTGCACCCTGGGCCAAAGGCAGACGCTTAACCGCTGAGCCACCCAGGGATCCCCAAGGCATGGGTTTAAATCTAAGTTTTGCTACTTTGTAACCCCAAGCAAGTATCTGAGCCTGAGGATTAAGTAAGCATATACTAGGAAAGCAATGGGACACATAGGAAGCACTCTGAAAGATGTGGGTTACAACTGTTATTACTGGTACCTACTTAGGGCCAGGCTTTTTAGGCACAAGGCAAATAGGACATTCCCCCTTTCACTCAGAGTCTTCATGGGTGGTGGTAGTGAGAGGACAAGGGGATAGATGAGCAAATAAGAACTGTTTTTTTTTTTTTTTTAAGATTTTATTTATTTATTCATGAGAGACAGAGAGAGAGGCAGAGACACAGGCAGAGGGAGAAGCAGGCCCCATGCAGGGAGCCCGATGTGGGACTCAATCCCAGGTCTCCAGGATCACACCCGGGGCTGAAGGCGGTGCTAAACCACTGAGCCACCCGGGCTGCCCTAAGAACTGTTTCTGTGCAATGTGGTCACTGTGGCCATAGGAGGGGACAGTGAGGGGCTCCAAAGCCAGGCCACAGAGTACAGCTATTCTGCACATGCACTGCAGGAAAGGACCTGGCAGAGCTAGGTCTCTGAAGCACAGTCCATGACCTGCTACTAATGGGTGTACCTAATATGGGGCACCTCGCTGGTTGGGTCAAAAGAGCATGCTACTC
Organism: Vulpes vulpes; assembly: GCF_048418805.1. Lineage (NCBI taxonomy): Eukaryota > Metazoa > Chordata > Mammalia > Carnivora > Canidae > Vulpes > Vulpes vulpes. Next base: position 118,969,498 of record NC_132781.1, read on the forward strand.
TTGATTGCCAGGTTGTGAGTTCCAGCCCCGTGCTGGATGTAGAGATCATGAAAAAAAATAATAAACCGAAAAAAGGCTAGTGGTAGCCCTGTCAATACAGGCCAAACTGAGGCTGGGAATGGAAGTCAAAGAAGTAGAAGGTAACACGTGCTCTTGGTCTTCAGTGAGGAGTTCTACCGTTGCTGGGTGGTGTTGGTCAGCAGGGCCCAGGGTTTGCAGGCAGGAATAGGGCTGATTAGGGAAGTCAGGCTGGGATGGGGAAAGGGCTGGAGCAGAGCCTTATGGGTTCTGAGGATTCACTACTGGGAATGAATGATGCAGGTAATTCCCAGGGTAGATTAATATGTGAGAAGCTTTACTAGGAGGGCAAATCTCCTCAGGGGTTAGGAGAACAACTTCGGTGCCAGTCTCCTGTAAATTTCCTCATCTGACAAGTGGGGATGGTACTACTGCTGAGGCTGAGGTTAAGGATGAAATGACCTAATCTACGTTAGCTGTTTAGCCTGATGCCCTGCTCAGGGTAGGGCTTCATAAACACTAGGTATAGATATTATAACCGGGATCCAGGGGAGCAGAATCCAGGGTCCTGGACTGACACACTTCTACCCAGAATATAGGGAAGGTGGGTGCAGGGCGCCCCTCTCCCTGCCAAGGTGCTGGAGATTTAAGAAATCTCATAGCTGAATCTAAGCTGATTGGTCAAGTAATACTGTGAAACGTAGATATTCCTTTTTGGAGGCAATGAGAGGAAAAAATAGTGAACCGGAGTGGCTTTAGTTCTTGTGGAAAGGGTCTGGGGTGAGGATGATCTCCCCCAATGCCAGACCTCCCAGCAATCTTTCCTGGATGTCCCCACTTGTCTCATTTGTTATGGAGAGAGTTCTATGTGGATGGCTCTCGCACTGTGGTGTTTCCTATTCATGTTGTATTTGCCGTAGGGACAATTCTGCCCCTCTCCTTTCTGGTTCCTACCTGGGTTGAACAGGTGAGGGTCTCTCTGTAGTTAATTTCTACGAGAAGGGGAAGGCTCCAAGATCCAACCTCTAAACTGGGCCTGGCATATGCCTTGCCCAAGGTCACCACTGGGATCATCTGGTTCATCTCCATTGCAGCCTGCAGCCCCTTTCCCTCCTGGCTTGGGAGGTGGTGGTGGGGCGGGGGGATAGGGGGCTGCAGATGTCTAAAAAAAAAATCACCAAAAAGGGAGATAATTGATAGTAATTCCCTTTGGCAGAGCTACTACCCACTCTCCCCCATGAATCCCAGCATAAAGCTTTTTTTTTTTTTTTTTCCATAAAGCTTTTTTGGGGGTGTGTAAAACCTGATTCTGCACTGACCCTACACTCTAGAAGCCCTGCAGGATTGAGTTTCATTTCTTTGCTCCTTCTCCTCTGAGGCCTGCTGCTAACTCCTGGGGAATACGTCTCCCCTCACAATTAGTGCTCAGCTTCCCCAGAAAGGTAGTAGAGGTGAGCTAAGTACTTGGAAACCCTGGAGCCTCTAGACCTGGGACCCTGCCTTCTGTTTCCTTATATGGTCAATGCCCAATACAGTACCTGACACTCAGCATGGGGCCCAGAATGTCTTTCTTTAAGCAGTTTATGGGTGATAATCTGGAGGTGTTCAGTTGTCTTAAAACTGGGTTCCTATAGCAAGTGCCTTGGTTTTACTCACATGGTATGTTTATTTGGGGTGGCTTTGAGGAAGGATGCTGGAGAAAAAAGGAGAGAGGAGTGGAGAGGAGAAGACAGGAGGGGTTAAATACCTCCCTTTGGAGCCATTCTTGGCATTTAGTTAAGGGAGGACACTTCTGAGCATTTGTGGAAGCGAGGTGGTGTCCATGATGCCTGCAGAGAGGCCACTGCCTGTGGCTTGGAGGTCAGGATGAGTAGAGAAGCAACACATTTCAGATGAACTCTGCCCTTTGACACCTCCCTAACTCCCCCTGGCTAGTTCAAGGTCCCAAGACCACATTACATTAGAAGGCTTGGAGAATGGGCACCAGAGGCTGCTCCCAGAAGACCCAGGCCCCAAAGGCCCTCTCCAGCCTTTGAGACAGGCTGGCCGCACAGAGGAAGAGAGGAAACAGTGAGGTGGGAGCTGGTTTCAGTTCTCCCACCAAGGCTGTGCCTGTGGCTGGAGGCACCCAGTAGAGGCAGTTAACTCCCTGTTATCTGGGCCAGAATCAATTTGGGACTGTACATTTAACCCTAGACAGACTTCCCCCAGCCGCCCTGCTCCTTCCCCATTAGGGTCTCCAGTCTGTTTCTTCTGCCTGGAGGAAACATAAACCCACCCTACCGATTCCACAGAATCAGAGAAACTTCCCACTTTGGGATTATCTGCAGTTTGGGATTATATGAGCCCGGGGCTTGCTCTGTGGGTCCCTGAGGTGAAGAGAAAACATCTGCAGCTTTAGGATTAGCCCAAACTGGGCAGATGGAGGGGATAGTGAGTGAGGGCAAGGACATCCGGGCGCAAATCTGTACCCACTGGGCTTTTGTTCTCTTTCAATCAGTTTCTACTGAGTGCTGCTCTGTGCCAGGCACTGTTTCAGGCTCCGAGCCGAGTCTCTAGGCCACGGTCTCACGGAACTACAAGTGTAGTTGCCTTAGCCCCAAGAGTCAGGGCTTGGGCGGGTGCGGGCGTAGGAGACGAAATGTCCCGTCTCAGATCGGTTTTCTCATTTGTAAAATGGGGGCAGGTATCTCTGCCCCTTCTCTCCTGGAGCACTAGAGCCCACTGAGTCCCGGAAAGCGTTCGGGAAGGGTGGGGTCTTCGAACCGAGCGTCGCTCCAAGTGCCCCAGGCCAGGAGTTGCAGGTCCTTCGCGCACCTGAGCTGAGGGGCGCGGCCAAACCCTCCCTCCCGGTCCCTGTCGCTTCCGGCCCGCGGAAGGGAAGGGGCAGAGAGACGGCGGGTTTCGCCGTAAGGTAGGCTGCCAAGCCCACGCATCCCTCACAAAATGGGGAAGGTCCTCTTATTTTTTGCAAAGTTGCGGAGAAAAGAGATGAAGACGGGGCGCGCCGGGGGAGCTGAGCCCGGGCCGACCTGGTCGGAGCGCGGGGAGCTCGAGGAGCTCGAGGCGCAGCGGCTGCGGCTCCGGCCTCAGAGCCTGCGGCGTCCAAGTGGCCAGAGCAGCGCTGGGAGGGAGGCGGAGGGAGGAGGGAGGGGAGCCGAGCTGGGGGGGGAGGAGGGAGCGCGGAGTCCGGTCCGGGTTTTGCCGGCAGCCCCCGGGCAGCGTTCAGAGCTCCTGCCCGGGCGGGCGCGCGGCGGCGGCGGCGGCAGAGGCGGCGGAGCCTGAGCGGCGATGTAGAGGCGGCGGCGGTGGCGGCGGCAGAGGCGGTGGCGGCGAGAGCAGGCGCCCGAGCCGAGCGAGTGGAGCGGCCGAACCTTGCCCCCCGAAGCCGGGCCCCGCGTCCCAGCCCTGCCCAGCCCGCGCCCGGCCATGCGCGCCGCCTGCTGAGTCCGGACGCCTCACGCTGCGCTCTCCGCCCGCCGCGCCGCGCTTCGCTCGGGGGTGATTAGTTGCTTTTTGTTGTTTTTTAATTTGGGCCGCGGGGAGGGGGAGGAGGGGCAGGTGCTGCGGGCTCCCCCCCCTCCCCGCCTCGGGCCAGCCGCGGCGGCGTGACTCCGGCTCCGGACCCGGACCCGGGCAAGGCAGGCGGCGCGGCTGGAGCGGAGCGCACCGCGGCGGTGGTGCCCGGAGCGGAGCGCAGCTCCCCGCCCCACCCCTCCCCCTCGGCCTCGCGGCGGCGGCGGCGGCGGCCGCGGCGGCTCGGAGGACTCCTGAGAGCCGGTAGGTGTCGGGCCACGGCCCTCCCCCGACCCCCCCGAGGCCGGCCCCCTCCCCTTCCCCGCCTACCTCCCTCTCCTCCCCCGGGGCCCGGTGCGCGGCCGGGGCCGGAGTTCGCTGCAAGTCGGCGGAAAGTTTGGCGGCGCGGGCTCCCCCGAAGTTCAGGTGCGGAGAGCCGGGGACCGGGAAGGAGGGGTCCGCGTCTGGGAGGGGCGGGGGGCGCCCGCAGCCGGAGCCACGGAGCCCTGGACCCTGGGAGCCCCAGCGCCGGTGATGGCTCGGTGGCCGCTGCTGTCCCCAAGCCTCCCCAAGCCTCCCCAAGCCGCAGTCGGCTCGGTCGCAGATCACTGAGTACAGACAAAAAGAGGGGTTTTAGGGTCGGGGACTGCGGGTTGGGCCCGTGCGTGGGGGCCGAGGCTCTCCCTGCGGGGCTCCGTCCGCTCCCCGAGCACTCGAGCTCGAGGGCGCTGGGGCGGCGGGAGCCCGGGTCCTCACCTCCTGGTGCCGGGCGGGCGCTCGGCCCGCGGGGGCGGCTGGCTGGAGGTCTGCGGCGCGCACTCCCCGGCAGACCCCTCGCAGCCCGGGGTTTGGGGGCTACGGTGGCTGCTGCCCTGGCCCACGCGTGTCTGAGTCCTCCCCCACACGCACACTTGGAGGGGGCGGCGGCCGCTTCTACATTTCCCCTCCGGCTCCTCGCCTCCGCTGCCCGCGGGGTGCCTGGCGGGCTGATCAAGTTTGACCTTTTTTTTTTTTTTTTTTTTTTTTTCCGACAGAGTCTCCCCCCGCCACCACCTCCGCTCCCCGCGGCCTCCCTCTCCCGTCCTCCCCAGCCTCGGGGAGTCTTTCGGGCTGTCTTCCGAGCCCCGCGTGGCCGAGAGGCGTGCAAAGCCCGGGAGGGAGATGGGGGTGTCCCTCTGGCTGCCCAGTGTGGGAGGCGGGTGTCCCGGGCGCCTGCCTCGACGCGCTCCGGCCCCAAATTCACCCACGAAGTTCGGCCCCGAGCCTCCCTCCCCTTTGCTTCCCTAGAGCGAGGGGCTGACCCGCCGCGAGAAGAATGTGTTAATTTTCTTGCCGGGGGAAGTTGTCCTCTCCCGGAACGGGCCGCTTTCCGGCGGGGAGCGCGGGGTGCGCCTGGCTTTGTTTATTTGTAGGATCGACCGAAAGTGAGTGACCCCAGTTTTTAAATGGGGGGGGGTGCCTCTGGGACCTGTCAGAAGAGCTGAAGCGACCAATGAGGGAGCAAGACGGCTTTTCTTTTTTCTTTTTTCCCGCTCGGAGGGGGTGCGCGGAGTTGGGCCGGTGCCACGGGCTGCGAGGAGGCAGCCGCAGATTTGGGGCGGGGGCGCTCTGCAGAGACGCCCCGGGAGAGACCCACGCCTTCCTCCTCCTCCTGAGACGGGTCCGAAGGGCGGGCGGCCGCGCCTCGCGTGCCCCCGGACCCTGGGTGGTCTTCGAGTCGCACCTTCGCGTCGGGGGAGAGCGGAACCGGGATCCCGCTGGGCAGCCTCTTGACCTCGCCTTTCCCGGGCAGCGGGCAGCGGGCGCCGCTGGAGCCCCGGGTTTGCGGGCCCCCCCCCGCCCCACGCGCTGGCGCAGGAGGCGCTGGGCAGGGGGCTCGTGGGGCCGCCCGGCCCTCCCCGCCGGAGCCGCCCGGGGCGGCGGGCAAACAGAGTCCCTTTCAAGTTTTCCGCTGGGGCCGCCTGGCGGGGGCTGCGTGCGCGGGCGCTGCGGACTCGTCTGGAGCGCTGCTGTTTGAACGCCCGGCGCCACCTCAGCTGCCCGGCCCGCGGGGGCGGGGGTGTTCTTGCTTGCAACTAAGAGCATTTAAATTGGACGTTTTTTACGGGCCGTAGTGGCCTAAGCGTGACGCGGCCCTCCCGAAAGACCCCGAGTTCTGGGCCCCAGCAGCCGCAGGCAACCTAGGAACTGGTACCCGAAGCCGCCCCCCAAGCCCCTTTTTGAGAGCGATGCGGGGAGCTGAAGTCGGTGCTACCTACTACTGCGTAGTGTTGATTTAGCAGTTTCCCTGGATGAGACTCAAGCAAGAGCTGGGGGGGGCGGGGGGGCGGGGGTAGTGGCCCGCTCTGCAGCTGTCACCCCCCTCCCAGAACGGAAATCGTTCTCTCCTTGGGAAGGAGGGGGGGAGTGATTTTTGTCCTGGGAAGGAGTGGGAACAGCTGAGGAAAGGTTGGCCTCTTGAGTTCTGGGTCAGCCCTGGGGAGGTTGGTAGGAGCACCCCCACCTCATCTTGGCCTGAGTTGGGGCTCTCCCAGGGAAGCCCCTAGCCAGCCCTGTGGCTCCTGGTCCCAAGCCACCTCCCTTTTCAAGGTGGGGGCAGAAGAGAAAAAAAAAAAAAAAAAAAAAAAAAGGTGGGGGCAGAGGTTCCTCTGCTGAAGACAGACCCTTGTCTGGCTGTCCGTTGGTGCCTTATTTATGTGTGTATTTGGGCCGGCTGTTTTCCCGGCTCAGCAGGTGACCCTGGCCTGGGCCTCCTATCTCTCCTCCGACAGAGCCTGTTGACTTACCCGTGGGCCAGCGGCCTCGTCTTTATCACGTGAGGCCTGGAATGTCCACCCGGCTGGGCTGGGCAGGCTGGGGGAAGGGAGAAGGAGGGGAGGATTCTGCATCCAGGGCCCTGGCCAGCCCAGGCCTCTGTTCCATGGGTTTCCACTGTGAGCCCCAAGTCTTAATGCCTTTCCCCTTTTTCCCTGCCTTCTACCCATTTGGCAAATATGAATCTGAGGCTGATAGGAGTGTGGCAGGCAGGGTTGTATCTGGTTAAAGAACCAAGTCTCTGGGAATTAAATACCCCACCTTCTTTAGGGCCCCACCTGATTATTTATGGAAGAGTAGAATGGAAATGGGGGTCTCTTTAGGGGGTAGGGATGTGGCTGGGCTGAGGTCAGCTGATTTAGGATGCAAGATAGGGTGGAGGAATGACAGGGTGTACCGGATGAGCCAGACTCAGGCCTGCCCCCTGTTTGGTGGGGTGACCATTAAGGCAGAGCTAACTCCCCAAGGCATGGTGCATGGCCTTACTGGTCAGCGATGGGGCAGGGCTCACTTACTGTTACTACTCTTATTATTACTGTCCTTTGTATGTAAATAACTTTATTTATCTATTTTTTTAAAATATTTTATTTATTCATGAGAGAGAGAGGCAGATACACGGGCAGAGGGAGAAGCATGCTCCATGCAGGGAGCCTGATGTGGGACTCGATCCCGGGACTCCAGGATCATGCCCTGAACCGCTGAGCCACCCAGGGGTTCCCCGCCCCCCCCTTTAAAAAGATTTATGTATTTATGTATTTATTTATTTATTTATTTATTTATTTATGAGAGACACACACAGAGAGAGAGAGAGAGAGAGAGAGAGAGAGAGAGGCAAAGACATAGGCAGAGGGAGAAGCAGGCTCCATACAGGGAGCTCTATATGGGACTTGATCCTAGAACTCTGGGATCACGCCCCGAGCCAAAGGCAGCTGCTTAACCACTGAGCCACCCAGGCATCCCGTATGTAAATAACTTATTCATTCATTGCCCCAGTATGTATTTTTGAGCACCTACTGTGTGTTCAGTGTCACCTTTCTGGAGCTGCTGAAATGAATCACTGACTCTGCCCCTACTCTGGAGGCAGGCCCAGAGCAGAAGCTCCTCCCTCTTTCCTCACCCCCTGGGACCCGAATTGGGGCTTCCCCCCCTTTATTCTGGTGCTCTCCCTCCCTGATCCCCACCACCTGGTGCTGTCTTAGCCTGTATATGTGTGCCTGTGTGTGTGAAGTGTCCTTGATTAAGTGTATTAATAGTTAAACTCTCACTCATAGCTGGAACTCACCAGACCACAAAAAGCCTCCCCAGTTACTCACGCGCTACTGCCCAACAAGAATATCCCACTCAAGTTTTTTTTTTTTCCCTTTCTCTTACTTTCCCCTTCATTCCCCCCAACTCTGAGCCCACCTCCCAGGCTACAGGCAATGAGAAAGGGCTGGCCCCCTCAAAGACCCAGGAATCCCCCAACCAGTCCACCTGCCCACTAAAGCCCAAGGCAGTGTCAGCTGCTAGATGAGGCTGTATGGGTCTAGTCTGTTGGTCTGGGATGTGGGAAGCTAGGTGGTGTGTGTGTGCTTATGACTCAGGGCATGTGGTATCTATGAATCTGTGTGTTGAATATGTGTCTGTTTGTCTGTCTGTCTTGAGGGGGCGGGGTGGGAGTCTGCATGTGTGTATATTTGTGCATCAAGGCTTGTATATCTGTGGATCTAGGAGTTGTGTGATCTGCATTGCATCTGTACTTGTGTGTGAATCTGAGTATATATCTGAAAGTTGGATTTATCCTTGTGAATCTGGGAATGTGCATATTCTGAGTTGTGTATGCTAGAATTTTGGAACGTGTGCGTGTGATTTGTGTATATGTGTGTTATTTGTATATTCTTGTAAATCTGGGAGAGTCTGACTCCCTGAGTAGTGTGTCTGAATTGGGAAAGTGGTGTGCGAATCTGGGAGTGGGCATATCTGAGCTGTGTGGGCAGTGAGTGGTCTGTGACCATTCCTTTCTCTTTATCTGTCTGCCCGGCTGTCTTTCTGAGTCTCTCCCTCTTTGGTTGAGGCCCTAAGAGAGAGAGAGAGAGAGAGAGAGAGAGAGTGTGTGTGTGTGTGTGTGTGTATAGCATTGAACCTCTCCCACCCCGTCCTTCCCCTCCTCTGCCCTCCCTGGCAGTAACTGGGCAGCCTCCCCGTCTGCCTGCCTGCTGGGAGTTTTGGAAGCTGTGGAGGGAGACAGGCTGGGGCCGGGGTGACAGCGCGTATCCACGGCGATGGCAGCCTGTGATTATGGGAATAAAAGGATTTTAAGGTCATGGGTGTATTTTTTTTCTTCTGTTTTGTTTTCCCCCCCTTTGGTGGAGCTGGTGGCAGCAAACGGCCAGAGCTGTGTGTCTGCAGGTTGGGAGTCTGTCCCCATACAAGTAAGCATGGGTATGTGGCGCTTTCCCGGGAGCATGAACATGTATGTACACATGTGAGCAGAGCCTGTGAGTGTGTATGTTCTACGTGTGTTCTGTCTGCCTCCTTGCATGAGAGTCCACAGGGCTGTTCCCTGGGGGAGAATCCCAGGAAAACTTCTTGCTTCTGGGTGTGACATGGAGCTGGAACCCTTACAGTCCTCTATGTCCCAAAGAGCCGTCTGGCTCCAATCCTTGCTTATCTGACCTTCCCTTCACGGTAGGGTGTCTTTTGCCAGAGACTGGCTAGGCCCAGTTACCTGGGCCAGGCCACATCTTGGGGTGTCAGTGCCCCTGGCCCTGCTCCAGCCCCTGTAATTGCATTCTGCCGCCTAATCCCCCGCCAGCTCAATTAGATCGCAAATTCTTCTTCATTTCCTGCCTCTGATGCTGGCCTCCCTCTGGGCTCACAGGGCCTGGGAGAGAGGGAGGGGATCCTGCCCCCCTTCCGCCAGCACTGGGGGCTCTTACAGGGGTGTGATTAGTTGCTGGCACTCTGGCCTTGGGGTGTTGGTTGGAACCCTGGGAGCCAACAGGGCAGACTTCTGGTGGCTCCCTGTGGACTAGCCTCGGTATCCTCATGCTGGGGGAGGGGCTTGTGTTGTTTGGTACTTGGGCTCTGGGTAGACCAGGGATCCCTCTATGCCAGGCCCCCAGGGAGTGTCCTCACCCGGGGTCCCCACAGGCTCTGTGTATGCCCTATTTCCAGAGCAGTTGGTGGCCACCCCCTGGCATAGCAGTTGTAACCTTGTTTTTGAACTTTTAATGGCGTATGTTCTGGGGGTCAGTAGGACCACTGAGCTCTTCTCTACTGTATCGTCTTAACTGCCTCCCTTGACCTTACCTAGACAAGTGTGTTAGAGCACTGGCTCTGGAGCCAGACCTGGCTCCAAATCCTGACCATGCCACTGTCTAGCTGCATATATGATTTTTGGGTGAATTGTCTCTCAGACCCTCAGTTTCCTTATCCCTGAGATGGGATAATAAGAGTGCTCGCCTCACAAAGGCCATTTTCAGGTGGGCACAGGGATGGTTGTTTAGTGCGCAGCACCAGTGGCTGACCCACAGCATGTACTAGAAGTTGGCTTTTGTGGTGACTAGGACTTCATGTCCCCCTCAAGGAAAGGAAGAAAAGAAGATGTGACTCACACTTGGCATCTCTGTCTCCATTTCTGCTCATTACCAGGTGTGTGGTGTTGGGCACATCACTTTGCCTCTCTGGGTTTCTCTTCCCCGTCTGTAAAATGGGACTGATAATAGGCCTGACTTCACAGGACCCATGGGAGGGTTACCCACATGCAGACGCTTGGCCCCAGCTGCCCGCCCTAGCGGGTTTTCAACATACTTCTTGCCCTCTTTTTCCTTTCCTCACACCAAGCCTAGGCTGGTGTGAGGGCTGGCAAAGACAGAGGCTCAGGGATAAGGGGACTGGCCAAGGTCATGAGGCCAGTAATGGGGCCTGGGTGGGGTGGAAGGGCTAGGGGATGACCTGCTGCCTGGCTGGCTTGCTGGTTTACTCGCTGGCTCAGCTGAGCTGTGAGGCATGGTCTTCCCTCCCCGCTGGTCTCTGTGGAAAGTGGTGGCTTGGCTGATTTTTTTCTGTAAAGGGGAAGCTGGATGTCTACCCCCTCCTTCCCCAGGAGGCACCCGTGGCAGCGGCTATGCTGACAGGCCTCCTGGCCTTCTTGCTAGGGTAGCTGGCAGCTCAGGAAGGCCAACTGCACACAGGTGAGCCAGGAAGAGGGACCCATAGAAGTCCCATGCCATCGCTAATCCTATGGCCCCTCCCACCCTCAACCTGTTCCCTTTGGAGGGTAAGACGGAAAGGAGCTACACCTGGAGAGTTGGGGAGAGGGCTCTGCTGGAGGTGGTAGAGAGGGATGAGGTGGGGGTGGGGAGTGAGGAGCCCTCTGCTGCAGGGTCTCGGTAGTTCCCTGGCCAGTCTCCTTATTTCTGTGACCTCTGTCACTCAGTGGTCTAGGCTCTTTAATATTTCACGGGCCGTCAAGCCAGCCCCCTGTCCTCACCCCCTTTGTCTGTCTGCTGCCCCCCTTGGGCTATCCCTGTCGCTGAATTGCTGAATTACTGACCCCAAGAGGCTGAGGGCCCTAACACCTTCTCAGTAACCTCCTGACCTGTCTCCCCCGCCCCTCTGCTTGTCCCACCTTCCATCTCTCCTACGCCTTCTCTCCCCTTTTCTGACATCTCTGACCATCTTCTTGCCCTTTCCTCCATTTTCCTCTTTTGTTGGCCTGCTCCTCCTCAGCGGAACAGAAACCGTGGCAACTGGTCCGCCTGCCTGCTACCCTGTCCACCTCTTCCTGCCCCCTCCCCCTGGCTGTGCTGGGCGTGAGAGCTGGTTTTATTTATTTTTCTGTTTGTTTGGGAAGAAGGCAGTGGCAGTTCTGAGTCCCGGCCGCTGCGCTCCAGGCACAGGGGCGGGCGGGCGGCCTCCCAGGAATGTGGCTGGGACGCCCCGCGCTATATTTACTCCCGCCCGGCTGCCGGCCCCAGCAGGGCAGAGCCAGGCCTGCCTGGTGGCCCCGGGGGAGCCCTATACCCACCATCCCCACTCTGTCCAGCCGACCCCATGGAGCCCTCGAGCCCACGACGCCCTCCCTTCCTGTGGCCTCTCCTGACCTCCTTGGACTTGCCTGGCCTGCTGGCGGGAACAGCAATGTGCCATGCCATTAGGGGCTCAGGCTGCAGACGCAGGGGTCTGATTCCCGTGGGGCAGCACCTGGCAGCCCCAGACCCCCACCCAGAGGCCTAGCCCAGGCCTGTAATCTGGTGGCCAGAACTATGCAAAGCATCTATCTGGAGCTCTCCCCGCCAGGCCTGGTCCCTGTTCTTGCCAAAGTCCCCTCAGCTCGGAGCTCAGCTCTGCTGGCAGGGACAGGGTGAATTGGGGGCCAGGGGCAGCTTTGTGCAGCTGCGTTTCCTGCACCAGTCACCCCCTTCCATGTAATTGCCATCTGCTGGACCCCCAGGTTCCTCACACCAACATAGGTGTGCACATATACATGCTTAGACATACATGTGCCACACACGTGAACGCATGCTGGGTTGTACCGTCCATGGTACATGGCCATGCCTCCTGTCATTGATTTCCTCATTCATCAGATGCATATAGGGTTTTGTGAGCCCACTCCTTGCCAGCCTTGCGATGGGATGTGGCAATGATTCCTTCCTGTACCCCAATGTCTGGCACCAACTGAGTGTTTGAAGAGCTTTAGTCGCTGCTCTAATCAATTGCTATCCTCCAATTATTGCCATAATAATAATAATATGTTGTCAAAATGATGATGGCAATGGCTAACATCCTAAGCCCCTACTCTGGGGCAAGCCCTATGTTAGTGGCTTTCTAGCCTTTACTTTCCTTCATCCCCCTAGTTAGCCCAGTGGTTGGATGCTATTAGCATCCCCGAATATAGATGAGGAAACTGAGGCTGGAGAGTCTGTGACTTGCCCCAGGACTTGCCATGTGGGATTGGGCCCTGGTAGAGCCCTTGACTGGCTGTGAGCACCATGAGAACAGCCAAGGTTGGCACTCCCCTGTGTTTGCCGACTAGAAGCCTTGCTCCCTCCTCCTTGAGGCCCTCATGTCCCTGGCAAGAGGCCAGGCATGTGGCAGGTGGGGTGGGCTGACTGGCCAGTCGGATGAATGAAAGAATGAATTAATGAATGACCAGAAGATCCTGTGGGAATGAGTGCTCTCCAGGGACAGTGGGTAGATGTACTTGTGCAGGTGGTCAGACTGGTAAGTGGGGATGCATTGTGCCTGTAGAGGGTTCCCTTAAGTGAGGTGGGGGCGGGGCTGAGAGATATGGCCAGAGGCTAATAGGCTGCTCAGGCCTAGCCCTTAAGCAGGTCCTGTCTTCTCCCAGGGCCTCAGTTTTTCCATCTCTCAAATGGGCTTGGGAGCCTTTGTCCTGGCTGGCTGTCAGCTGGCCTGCCGTGGGTTGGCCTGGGAGCCGGAGAGGTAAGGAGCTGTGGTGGGAAAGAGGAAGCAGTGGGTGGTGAAGGCAAGAAGATGAAGCGTGGAGCTTGGCTTGGAACCTGAGAAGCAGAGAGACCAGCCCTGACCTGACGCCCATCCTCCCTCTGAGCTGCAGGGTGGGTCACAAACCCCTAGCGACCTGCTCTTGTTCTGGCAAGAGCTGGTCTTCCTGACATGGGCAGCATCCAGTGGCTGTGTGTGCCACGAAGAGGTGGTCTTCCCTCCAGAACTAGACCAGCTCTACTGCCAGGCCCATAGGCTCCCCCCAACCTCATTATCTAGTTCCTGTTGACCCTGATGGGAGAGACCCAGGCAGGCCCTCCTCCTACCTGACCCACCTTCTCCAAAACTAGATGGGGAATTGGTTTAGTTTGGCCCATAGCTCCAGGTGAGAGTGGGCTTTGGCCCCCTTCCTTCCTGGGAATGTTAAGATCTTGGTGGCCTAGAATTTTTAGTCACAGGAATTTAGAATCAGAATGCTTGGAACTGAGAGATTCTTTTCAGGATTCTTGTCGTGTTGGAATTCTAGAATCACAGAACCATGAGTTTTACTGTAAAGGAAGCGTGAATGGTCATGTTTCAATCTTGTTTGACGCTAGGGGACATTGAGGATCTGAGAGGAGGGACTTCCCTGGGGTGCCCTCAAGTGACATGAGTATGTATCTGAGACAGAAATGCAGTTCTGCCTCTGGTCTACCCTGCTTTGGAGATCTGGCTGGCATGGGGAATGGGCTCTGTGGGCCCAGTCAGGGAGCAAGGGGATGTGACTGGCCTGTAGCACAGAAGGGGTCCTCACGGCAGTGCCCACCCACCCGCTGCCCACCCGCCTGCTGCCCACGCTTCCCGAGGCACCAGTGTGAGGAGGAAATGCCGGCTGTTGCTTCCAGCGACAGCCGGCAGGGCCGGGCGGCTTCCCAGCTCCCCCTCTGATTCATGGCCGCCTGCAGCTCCCCCCTCCCCTGGGGGCCTCAGCAGCCCCATCTGTGCAATGGGGAGAGGAGGCTCTACCCCAAAACCTAGTGTCACAGAGACGATATATTTGGGGTTCTTTGCAGACTCACTGTGAGGCTTTGAGAATGTTGGGAGACTGGTCTGGGGATAGCCAGCTGGGCATTTGGACCCAAAGCACTGAGCAATTCTGCTGGGAGTTACCCTAATGCCTCCAGCACTCTGGGGGTGCTGAATTGGTTCCTGGGGCAGAAAGCGCGGTGGTAGTAAAAGGAAGAGCAGCACCTAGGACACTGGGCTCTCTCTTGACCTCAGTATACCCATCTGCAAAATGGAGAGTGTTATTCCTTGAGGTCTCTTACAGTTTTGACTCTGCCTGGATATGTGCTGGCTGATGGAGGTACTAGGGATGCCCAGGAAAGAGCAGAGCAGTGGGGCAGGAAAGGGGTCTCGGTGGCTGCAGACAAGGGTGGAACTGTGATTTGGCTGAAGGGGCGGCTCTGGGAGAAGGGATGAGGTAGAGAGAGATAAGGAGCCTGCCAGCAAGGCAATGTCCAGCGGAAAATCCCAGCCATTCTCAGGAAGTGTTTCCTCCACTGGTCTCCTGGGAGGGAGGCAAGGCAAGCAGGAAGGAGCATAGTCGAGGGCAAACAAAGTCCCCCGGCCAGTCCAAGTGGAGATGTCCCAGGCCTGGCAGCTGGGCGGGTGTGCCCCTCACACTGCGGGAGGGCTGGAACGCACCCCCCACCATGCTCTAAGGCTGGGCCTGTGGTGGGAGGCCAGGGCTGCCAGGAGGGGCCGGGCCAGAGTCCAGATTTCAAAGCCTTCCCCAGGGGCCTCATGGTGCCCTCCGCCCTGTCCTGAGCTCCGCCGCGGGGGTGGCAGATGCTGTTTTATCGGCTGAGGCGAGTGGGAGGCCTCCGGAAGGTCCTCCTGGGAGGTTCCGGGGGGCAGTGGGGTGTTGGCAGCTGCCGCCCAGCCAGAGCTGGCTCACAGTGGCCTCCTAGGTCCCTCAGTACCCCAGGCTTGGGGCCCAGGGGTGGTGGTGCTTGAGGCAGGTCCCTCCTGCCTTTGCTCATACACACACACACACACACACACACGCACACACTGCCCACCAAGCTTCTTGGCTCTGGCCCCCTCCCATCCCTGGCTGCGTCTGCAGAGCCCCCCGGGGAAGGCAGGGGAGGAGGCGCAGCGGGCTCAGAACAGCGGGTGCCCGTGCAGCCAAGTATTTGCGCGAGCTGTCAGAGACAGACAGGCATGTGGGGAATTTGGTGCGTGTGGGGCTGGGGGAAGCAGCCGGGTGGGCAGGCAAGCAGGAGGAGGGAAGGTGGGGCTGTCTCCCTCGCCTGTTGAACCCTGCAGAGACCACCATTCTCCCCAACCCAAACCAGAAGGTACAGCTGGTGCTGTCTCCCTGCCTGTGCCAGTACAGTGAGCCTGTGACCCTTGCTGGGGTCTGATATGGTGCTGATACTGGCGGAGGGGGTGCTGTGTCAAGGGCTGGAGCCGGGGAGAGGCTGTCTGGGGGAGTGTGGAGCCAGGCAGGAATCCGGGTTGTGCCCGACTATGGCCTCCAGGAAATAGCAGCTGTCATGCTTCTGTGTCATCCCCTCCTCCCACGGCCCAAGCCTGGCACAACTTGTTTCCTGGCCAGGGTCCGGCTGGGGCAGATTGGAGGAGCCTGGTATTGCCCAGGCTGGACAAGGAATGGGCTGGGTGGAGGGGGTCATGTTTATAAGCCCACAGGTACTTGGAGTGCTGGGGAGGGGCTCCCCCAACCTTTTGCTGAAGCAGGTTGAAGTCACTTGGAGGAGGGGACCTTGCCCCTTGTGTCCCTGGACAGAGACCCTGACTTAGTCACCTTTGTGCGTGCTCTCCAGCAGTACCTGTTGGGCATGTTAGGGCCTAGAGCTGAGTAACACTTGTGTTTCATATCTGAGAGCCCAGAGAGGAGGGACACTGTCCCAAAATCACACAGCGGGCTCCCCAGCCTTCTCCCTATGCTCATGGGTGGGGCCAGTGGGAAGAGGTGAACTTTGGGGGTTTGCTGGGGTGGAGGGGGCTATATTTAGTCAGTCCTGCAGAGCCAGGGGGCCCCTGGGAGCAGCTGTTAGTGGGGGGGCAGACAGAGGCCTGAAGCTGCATTTAGTCTGGACAGAAATATCCTCTCCGCTCCCCCCCCCCCCCCACACACACACCCACTGACTGGGCGGCCAGGCTGCGGGCTTGTCCCCTGAGGGGCAGCTTGCCTGGGCCTGGCGGCCGGCGGGACAGGCAAGATGACCCGATAGGCTTTTCCCAGCTCAGGTTTCGATGAAACAGGAACCAGAGCCGCAGCCTGGGCTGTGGGGGCCAGGGCTGCCTCCTCCTGCTCCCCCTTCTCCCCGAGTTGCATACTCCAGTTCTCCCAGGCCTGGGGAAGCAGCAGGTTATTTATCAAACCAACCTCCCCACTGGGTCTGTCTGCACCCACCCCATCGCGCCCCCCTTGCTGGCGGCCCTGAGCAGAGTGAGCTCAGGAGAGTGAGTCACCCCATCCTAGCAGCCCCGCGAGGCCCTGCGGCCTCGCAGGCAGAGTGCACTCACGCACTCCCCACATGGCACACACTTGGGACAGCCACATTCACTCAGCGCACGTACTTCCACACGATCCAGCACACACGACTGACACACGCAGCGCGGCCCTGGTCACATAAGCTGCGGACACTCCAGCAGCACACTCATTCTCACACCCACCCCAGCCTCAGCACACATGCATGCTGCCACATAGGCAGATGGGCGTACATAGTCACAGGCAGGCGTGCCGAACTCCCGGGAGGACCCCAGATACTGCACCCAAAAAGCAGTTGTATGTCTGCTCTATCCTCAGGCCATAGCCCACAACCACCCAGCTCCGTAGAATTGGGCCAGGAACCCTGACACAACAGCCCAGTGTATGTGCCCACACGTGGGTACACAGGCAAATGCAAGCACATGTACACATGCACATGAACAGCACGGCTGGGGCTCCGCTACCTAAATCCCCCTTTAGGGTCACACAAAAGAGGCCCGACCCTTGGCCATGTAGAGTCAGCTGAGTTCTGCAAGGTGGGTGTGGGGAGGGAACTGTTTGCTGCCATCCCTGAGGCTGGCTTGGCCTTCTTTTGGGGAGGAGGCCCAGGTAGCCCAGGTATCAGGTTTGGAAGTGTTAAAACCACCCTGCCCTCCAGGATGGGGAACTCTGACCTGGACAGAATGGGTTGGGGGTAAACTGGGGAGAGGTGCAGAGGAGCCGGGAAGAGGAAAGGCCTGGACAAGAAAAGCCATGGAAAATCGATTTTCCTGGGAGTGCCAAATAGCCAGCTGTTGCCACTACTCGGCAGCGGGGGTGGGGTGGGGTGGGGTGTTGGGGGTGCAGTTCCTTGGGAGATGGGGGGGCATGCCAGAAATTAGGGAAGAGACTCCCTTGATCTAGTGGGCTGTGCCCCAGGAGCCTGCCTGCTCACCCTGGTACCTGCTTTCCTCAGTTCCCTTGGTTCCCAGGTTTCTCATTAATCCCCGCCCCGCCCCCCGCAACCAGTACCCTGAGACTTAGGATTCAGACATATTTCCTGGTTCTTGGTCTACTGGTCTGCAAAATGGGTACAGAGCTGACTTGAATACAAGGAGGGGTGGGCTGCGGGGTTGGAGGGACGCTCTCAGGGAGCCTGTAAGCTGCAGTGTGCGTTGGGTCTAGGGCTGCCTTCCCTGAACTGGGCAGAATTGGGGACATACCTTATTTTTCATACACTGGAAAAATACCAGTTTTCAGATGAGAGAATTGAGTCTGGTGGGTCTGACTTCCTGGTCATAAGGGCTTTAGACACAGCCAACTAACAACCAGACCCCAGATCATTCTGGGTCTACAGGATTGAGAGAGCCCAGGGAGGTTCAAGGGCAGGTGACTTTAAGGACTCAGGCACAGGCTATCTCCCACCTCCTGACCACACATATCTGCTTCATAAAGGCCTAGACAGACCATGGTCGAGGAGGGGAGAGGGGCCCAGGCATCCTGAAGTAAACAAATAATAGCTATGGTCAGTCAGGAGGCCTGGATATCCCCTGAGCCTTGGACTCTGGGGTTGGACAGGCCTAGGCTCCAAACTTGGCTCAGTCACTGTCAGCTTTGCAATTCTGAGCCATTCTGACCTCACTTTTGCCACCTATAAAATGGGTCTGAGCCTTGTCTCAAAGCTGTGGGACCTGAAGTAGGTGGTGGGGTATGGTTCTCACTGTGTCACACCTGGATCTCCAGGTGAGTCCTGACCTCTTCCTGACCTTACTGCTCCACCAAAGCTTGCATTTCCCTGGGAGTGGTACCCCACAATAAGGACTCCTTAATTAGACTGTCTTGGATTGTCAGCCTTCTTAGGGCTGTTCTCCGAGGGGAATGCTGAGGTGGGGGAGTGAAGAGGCTGACCTTGGGGCCACATGGTTGGATCCAGGCAGAGGAATGTGGAGTCCTTGGGTGTTTGGACATCCCTGGGGGCTTCATAATATGGGAGGAAAAGGAGCCAACCTTGGATCTAAGACATTCTCGGTTCCTTGGCCCCTCAGTACACAGCAAGGCCACAAGTTAGACTCCGTAGGGACTTATGGGTGGCAAATGAGTTCTTTGTAGTGTGGTGAGGGGCTTGGCACACACCTGTGTGAAAGCACGGTTGGGACCATTGTAGATGGAAGAAGTGCTGACACAGAGCAGGCCCTGTAGGGGCCCAGGAAAGTCTTGGCAGGAAGTATAGGTAGGTTCTTCCTATCACCAGAAAAGGCAGTGCAAGCCTGGACAGCTGAGCGCTGCCCTCTTTGCAGACATTAGACCTCTACCATACACACATCTCCCTATGTTCCTGCAGGTAAGAGGGCAGGGGAGGAATGCTCTCCATGGGACTGGAGAAACTGAAGCCCAAGGGATTGGCTCAGGCTCCAAGGCAAACAGTGACAGAACTGGGGCCACAGTCTAGGTTACCCGGCACTCCTGGCTTGAACTGCCCTTACCACTCCTGCTAGCTGACGATGGCAGTAAAAATAATACAGCTATCATTTCTTGAGCACCTTCCATATGCCACCCTGCACTGAGAACTTACATGGTCTGCAGGACCCTGATGAGGGTGGGACTGTCCTCGTGTGCATTTCACAGACCATGGAATGGACTTAGCAAAGTCAAGCAACTTCTCTGAGGTCACCTAGGCTGGGGGCTGCAGAGGAACCCTGATTCCAAAGCCCACTTGGACACTTTCATGACCCAAATCTGTACTCCAGGGCAGGGGGTCTCCTACCCCCCCTCCATAATCGCATGATGAATTATGTTCCCCGTTGGGCCAGCCTCCTCCCCACCTCTGCCCGGCCCCTGACCATCCTAGGGACCTCTGCTAGCTCAGGGCTCTCCCCAGGTTTGGACCCGAGGCCCTTGGGACTGCCAACTCCTTAGGCCTGGGAAGGGGTGAGCCCTGTTGGCCTTGGCTTCTGCAGAGGGAGTGATTCACTGGGAATGGGATAGGAAGTCGGGGGATGCACCAGGGAGCATATTGATATCCCTTGGGGTATCTCCTTGCAGATAAGTTCTGGGAAACTCAGTTGCTAGGCTTATGAGAGCCACTTGGGGGTCTGGTCAGGGTCATATAACTCCCTTATCCCCCCAACCACCCACCTTCCCGGGGGCTCCTTTCCCCTCTAGGGAGCCCTGCACAGAGTAATTGAGAAAGTGCCCTTGAGCTGGAAATATCTTCTATACACAGGGGCAGGCACAGTGTGGCCCTAGGTCAGGGCTCAAGAGGCATAGAGTCAGGTTTATGTTCTGGGGGTTGGTGCTGGCCTCAAATGGAGGGGCAAAGTCTCTAGGCTGAGGGTCCTGGGCTGTGTGGCAAGTCATTTTCCCTTCCTGGTCTCAGTTTCTGCATCTGTGAAAGGACCGAGAGTCTGCCATGCATGTTCTCTGGGGCAGGGGCGAATTAGACACACATCCACATGCCTTCACCTGGTGTTCCCAGGTCCCCCGTGCACAGGATTCCTGCAGCCCTCACATTGGTCCATGGGATCCAGGGGGAGCAGGGCAGGCTGTAGAGCTGGACCAGCCTGGATTGTAGTCTCACATTCACCATCCACGCTTAACTGCCCCACTCAGCTCTGAGCCTCAGTGTCCTCATCTGTGAAATGGGTGGACTATGGTGGTTACCTCTTGGGGCTACCATAGGGATAAAACAAGATAGTGTGGCCAGAGCACCAGGCACAGACTCTGTGATGGTGGTGACAGTGGGTCACCCCACATAAACCCCGAGCTGTCCTCTTGGTTGCTCTTCCCCCAACCTTGGTCCTCAGGGATTCTGGGAAGGAGACAGTGCCAGTCTGCTGGCTCAGCCAGCTTGGCCACTGACCTTCAGAGCACCCAGGCTGTCAAGGCCGCTTGCCCACCTGCCTGCCTGCCTCCCTGCCTGCCTGCCCGGGCAGGGAGGAACACCAGCCAGTTCTTCACCTAATGCTACCCGCCCCTGCTCCCATTCTCCTCTCCCTCTCTGCGCCTGTGTGTGAGCTAATTAATCTCAGCCCCTTTGGGAAATTAGAACGCCGCAGCCTCAGCCTTCTCAGCCTTGCAGTGCCTGTGCTGCTACTGGGCCCTGCCAAGACCCACCGTGGTTTGGGGGCACAGGGTGGGGTGATGGGGGCAGCAGGATGAGTTGGGCAGGCGTGAGTCTTCCTGAGCCCCTCCACCTCCTGACTCAGGGCTGGGGGAGGGGGAGTGGTGCCCTCTAGCTTCTCAGCTCCCTCCTCTTCCAGACAGCATCCATAAGGACAGCAGGCAATTGCTTTGCTGGGGTGAACCCCGACTCCCAGGACCTCCCTGCTGTGGTCCTGGGGCTGGTGTTGTCATCCCTCACCCCACATTCAGTCTTATTGTGAGGTCCTCTTGCCTGCCCAGTTCGGGTTGATGGAGATAGATGTAATTATGGAATTTTGCTTGGGAAATTAATTTGAAAAAGTTAATTAATTGGTGGTTCCGGAGGTGGCAGTCTCCACGCCCAGCCAGTCCTAAGGACATCATTGCTGACCCTCCTGAGACAGCTTCCTGGGCAGGCTGGGGAGAGGGACCTCAGCAACCTGGTTGGGCAGTCCTGGTGCAAGCAGAAGCACAGTGAGGAGGAAGAGGCAGACTAGGATCCTGCCTCAGAGGAGGCACCTGGAATATGTTTGACTAGACCTTCTGGATGGACTTGGGCATCCTGAGAACTGACCCACTTGTTAGCATGTTCAACAAGCCGTTGTCAAGCTTCTGTATACCAACTCCACTGGGTCAAGTGCCCACAGCCAGCATAGACAGCTGAATGTTTTGTCCACTTCTTACAAATCCTTTTCTCAAAACCTTAAATCTATACCCAAAGGGTTCAAGGGACATTATGGATAATGTCCATTGTGCAGATGAAGCAACTGAGGCCCGGAGAGGATACTGACTTGCCTACCTCTTCAGCTTTGTCCCCCAGCAGGATAGTATAGGGGGTGTATAAAGCTTAGGCTTCTTCCTAGGGGAGGAATGCTCCCACAGGCAGCCCCGTCCCAAGTGTGGGTGATAGGGACCTTAAAGTTGACTCTGTTCCCTAAAGAGAGGGCCAGAGAACATGGCCAGCGGCCCACCCCTGGCACCATTGTGCCTTCTCCCCCAACCTTACTATCAGACATTTGTGTTGCCCTGTATTCACGGAGGGGCTTCCTCCATCACCCTGCCTAATCCTCAAGAATACCCAATTGGCTGAGGCAGGATGCCCCATGGACCAGGGCTCCCTTGGGTACAGAGGGGACCCCATTCCTAAGACCTCCTGGCGGGGCCCCTGACCACAACAGCCTGACCAAGTTCTTGTATCTAGAGGAGTGTGGGCTCTGTACAGGCTTTGTCCACACTGAAGAAGGGTCAGGACTGGGGCAAGAGGTGGCCATCTATAAAATAGGAGGCTGGAAGCCCCATGATCCCATAGGACAGGTTGGGGATGCTGACCTGCAGGAGGCCAGCAAAGTGAGGAACATGGACTTTCAAGAGGTTTGGACCCAGGTTCCTCCAAGCTGTGTGGCCTTGGAGAGGTTCCTTAGCTTTTGTGAGACATTTTCCTCATCTGGACAATGGGGATGATCACAAACCACTCAGAGGGCTGTGGTGAGGTACATGGAGGTGTAGTCACTTCAAGTATCTGGCCTTCATAACCAGGCTGGGTGGGAGAATAGGGAGCAAATGGGACTGTGCTGGGACCAGGGCCTCCGAAGGCCAGTAAGCTTTTGGAGGGGAATCTGGTGCATGTGTTTGGGGGCAGGGGAGCTAGAGGACACCTAAGGAGGTGATACTTTCGAGGCACCCAAGAGCCAACAGCTAGCGGCCCAGAGCCCTGGGGCCCTCTAGGGGGAGTCATTCCCAGCATTCACTCCCAGATTGGTTTAACACATTCCCTCAGGACGTCCCCAGGGTCCAAGTGGAGCCCTGCAGTTAATTGTGTAGGCCTAGCCTCTATAGATTTTAGAATAAAAGTTACAATTGTGCTCAGGAGAAGCTGGGCACTTTGCATCCCACATCACTCTGATGTGGTCTGTAGTTCTGAATTTCCTCCAGGTCTGACTCTAGGCTAGGGTTTAAGCAGGCCATGCCCATTCCCTGAGCCTCCTGTGTAAGCTGGGTATAGGATCAGAAGGGAGAACCTTTTTCTGCCCACCTTCCCTGCAAGAAGCTCTGTGGTACTGCCCTCCAGCACATTAGGCCATTGGCTGACTACTCAGGGTTCTCTGCACAAACTGTTAAACCCTTCTGTGTGTGTCTGTCCGTTTATCCTCTAGACTGGAAGCTCCCTGAGGGTGGGGTCCATGACATCAGTGTTTCCCACCATGCCTATTACAAAGGTAGCACTAGAACAAGGGTCAGAGAGCTCCTATTTTCCTATTTTACAGATAGACCAGTTATGGGCCTTTGAGAATGTTCAGCCAAGGCCAACACAGCCTTTTGAGGGGCAGGGCCCACCTAGCCCAGGTGGGTGTGGGGCTGCTGGTGCCTCCTGCCGTCTTTCTGCAGGCCTCAGTACTTTCTCTGACCTCCCTGGGGCCTGCAGCTCCAGACCCACCCGGCAGGCAGTGGTCCCACTATCCAGCCTTGAGGCCCGTGCTCCTGCAAGTGGGGGTGAGGAGTGTCTGACATCTAGACTTTAATTTCTCCAAGCCTGTTTCTTCTTCTTCTGTAAAATGGGGGTCTTGGTACTTCTCCCTAGTGGTGCTTGGGGGTGAGAGAGTAGTTAAAAGAAGTAATGCTCAGGTTCTAAGCTCCATGCCTAGAACTTGGTAAGAACTCCTTAAGTGTTCTGCCATGGTTATTATTATTGTTGACACAGTTATTGTGTTATTATTACATTATTATTCATGCTTCCAGGGCCCCAGCAGCTGCAGTGGCTCTGGGCCTGGACACACAGCTTGGTCTGCAGAGGAGTTACAGTTTCTAATTAGTGCCCCAAGGAGAGGGCCTGGGTTTTTATTTTTGCTGGAGGATCCCACCTGCCCAAGGCTTCCCGGGCCCCTGTCATCCCCTCTGCAGCCTCAGGTAGGGGGCCTGCTCCAGGCAAAAGCCTCCCCAAATTTCCCCTGCCACTCCCCACCCCCACCACCCCCACCACCCCGCCTGGCAGACCTCGGGGGCCATGAATCATTTATGAGGCAAAAATGAAACCAATTAAGGACAAACTTTGAAAGCCTCTAATTGCCGCGCCTGGTGGCACCGAGGCAGGAGGGGAGGCAGGCCCGCTCGGTGCGGAATCTCCTTGGCCCGGTCCTCCCCGGGCCGCCTGTCCCACAGCAGCCAAGGGCGCCGCGTCCTCCCGGCTCCGCGCCGCCTCGCCGCCTCGCCTCGCCTCGCCTCGGCCGGGCCCGGGCGCGTCCACATGGCTCCGCCGCCGCCGCCCCCGCGCCCCCGCGCCCCCGCGCCGCCGCCGGTCCCAGGCCGCCTAATTAGGCCCGGCTCCCTCCCCGCGCCGCCGCCGCGCCAGGCCCGAGGTGATGGCGGCTGCTCCTGCCGATCTGGGGCCTGTGCCCCAGCGCTGGCCGCGTTTCTCCAGGCGGGAGCCAGCTCCGCTCGTCTGGCTTAACCCAGCCGAGCCCAGGACGCCCCGTCCCTGAACTGGGAGGCTGGGGCTCCCCGCGCCCCCCACAGTGGGGTGCGGGCGGGTCGGCCGGGCAGGTGCTAGGGCGCAGGGTTGGCTGGACAGCCCCGCTTGGCGTCAGAGAGAGGCGCTGGTGGCAGCGGCTGGGCTGGGCTGGGGAGGTCGGGGAGGTCGGGGAGGTGGGGGGTGGGGGTGGGGGGTGCTGAGCTCCGAGGGGCTCTACCGGCCCGCGCGGGCGGCTCCCCCTCAGCTTTGTCTCGGGCAGCGCCGTGACCCTTCTGCACAGTCCTTCGCCCTTAGTTTCCCTCTTTATAAACTGACCCGTTTTCTCCTGGACTGGGGGTTTGAGGAACTGGGCTGTCTCTGCCCCTGCCTCCCTCTCTTGTGAGCCCGGAGAGGGCGGAGGTCAGCATCTGGAGTATGGACCCAGCAGGGCCTGCCGGCCTGCCACCAACTATGGGCACGAGTGACCTGCCTGCGCAGGAGCCGAGGGGCAGGCAGGCCTTGGGCACTCGGGCACGTTGTTTGCTGAAACCAAATTTCTGTGCTTGTGTTTTTCCATAATTATATTAGCAGGTGGGATTTTTCCTCGGGGAAGCAGTGGGAGGGGGAGCACCATGGCAGTGTCCCCGCCTGCTCTGAGCGCGAGTGAGCTCACACTCGACTCTGCCCGCCCGCCTGTAATGATTTTTTAATTATGCAGCCAGTGCTCGGAATTGTTAATCCGCCTCCAGCCCAGCATCCCCTCCTGCAGCTCACACCCGGCCCCTCACTGGTGTCCCCGGAGTCCTGGTGCTCAGCCTGGGGTCCACCACCAAGGCCTGGGACCACCACCACAGTAAAGGAGGGAGTAGACCAGGAAGGGCTGCAGGGGCATCCCTGCTCCGCCTGCACATGACAGAGCCTGATGGGGGGGGGGGGGGGGCTGTGGCTCTCTTTGTCCTCCTTCCCTCTTTTGGCCCCAGCGTGGCTTGCACCCTCCAGGACAGCTGTGGCTCTGGAAGGGGGGGAGGCAGGGGAGTGATCAGTGCCCACCCCTGAGTGATGTGGCCACACCTACTTCAGGGACATTAGCTGGACTCTCCAGCCTTGTGTGACCCTAAGGACACACACAAATATGATCTTTGTCTCTGTCACACAGCCACACTCTGCTTCCCGTCCCCACACACACTCAGGCTCACAGCTACACAGGCACAATAATAGCATGCTCTGTGTTTCTCCACACAGAACCATACCTGAGGGCCAGGGTGCCCTCAGGAGACCACATTGCTGCCTCCTGGGCCCTGCAGCGCCCTGCCCCCACTGCCTTGCTTCATACCCTCCCCCTACCCCCCTAACTGGGACGCACTCCCTTCTTCCACCTGGTGGGGTGGCTGCCTGTGGCTGGGGCCTGCCTGGACATCCATCGACCTGGCCTGGGGGAGGTGGCGGGGGTGGGGGGTGTTCTGCACTGTGGCGGCTCCTCTCCAGGCGCCCAGCTGTGGCATCTGTCAAGGTCAGATAGCGACTCCGGAACCAGCCGGCTAGGCCCCATGGCCCCTCTCGCCTCATTATTTTTGTGTTCCGGGGCTGCGGCGACACCTCCCTCCTTCCTCCTCAGCCTCCTGCCTCTTGCCTGCCTCCCCCACGCCTCTGCAGGGAGGGCCTGCGGTCTGGGGGCTTTTGTTTTCCAGTTTTTTCCATGCTCAGGCCAGGCAGGCGGGTAGACGCTGGTCAGAGTTGTTAGGTCTTGAGGTAGGCAGGGAAGGTGCCTCTCTCTGGCTGGGACCGGCTTTAGGCTAGTGGAGGCCTGGGGTGGTTTCTCAGGGGTACAAATTGAACATGGGTGGAGCCCAGCCCCCACCACAGCCCAAGCACACCTGTGGGCAGCTTCCTGTTTCCATAGGGGCCCCAGCACCTGGCATCAGTTCCTGTCTGCACCGTCCACATCCCAGTTGGTCTCTTCACTCACATCTCAGAAGCCCCGATACAGCTGACGGTGTGTGCACATGCACGCACAGACACACACGCACACACTGGTATACACATGGTAATGATGTATCGACACTCACAGACCAGAAGAACCCACACACATCAGCCAGCCATCCTGTAAACCACTGTACTATACACACAAGCACACTCAAGCATGGTGTGCTTGACACTCATGCTTACATCCAGGGGTACAGATAGCATACGCTCCATTTGTACACACAAAGAGGTCACACAGAGACCTTTACCTACACTGGTATATAAGCCCCATGTATACACCAGCATTCAGACCCACAGGGTGACATCTCAGTCTGTGCACATACCCCTCTGCACACCCACAGCTCCGGCCCCAAGACACACACACACACACACACACACACAGCATGTCTGGTATCTGACACACCTTCTTTGTGGATGTAGGCAGATGCACTGGTCTGTAGTGCTGCTCCTCGCTATATGCACTCCAGCCAGAGCTCACTCCCTGGGGTCCAGTGTTCCTTGAGCACATTTATACCACCCAAGAGGCTTCTGTCCCTGAAATGCTGAAGTGAGCTTGAGGCCTCCCCCTGGATGTGTTCTGTGTGTCCAGGGAGCCCCTGGAGAGTGGGAAATGGTGCTTGACAGACAGACTGTCCCACCATCCTGGCCAGCCTCTTTATGAACGTCAACCTGGACCCAATAACACCAAGATGGAGTGAGATGGGGGGATTCCAGTACATTGGGGTGGGACTTGTGGCTTCTGGCAGGGAGGGCAGGCTCAGGGGGGATGGCCTTCTCAGGTTCTCTCTGGGTCCTTGCCTACTGCCAGCCCCCCCAGTTAGGGCATATAAACATTGGGGGTATGAGACGTGGGCAGACTGCAGGCCCCCCAGAGTCTCTGGGGTAGCCCTGCCCGTCCACACACTTCCTTCACCAGCTGTGGACTGCTGTGACCACCCTCGAGAGGAGGAGGTAGCTGGAGGTTTAGCGGTGACAGGGCCCCCACCCCCCAGGAAACTCAAAACCCTGGGCCAGCCGCGGGTGGCGGGTTGGGGCAGGCACAAAGACGGCCTCTGTGCGGCCTGGCTGGGCTGCCCACAGGATTCTGGGGGAGGAGGCAGGAGCCGGTTTCCGTCCCATTCTGCTTCCTGCGGAGGCCGCCGGAATGCCCGGAGCTCTGGCCCAGCCTGGCCCGTCCGGCCCACCCGCAGCCCCTTCCCCTGTCTTTTCCTGGGCCTCAGGGTACAGCTGCAGAGTCCTCTGCAACAGCGCCTTCACGTGTTTTGCCCAGAGCCTGAGAGCTGCCCCCCCAGGATGCTTGGGAAACTTAGAGGGCTCCCCTAGGCTGGGCTGGACTGGACCTCGTCCTGCTGCTATAATCCCTCCTTCCTTGGCCCTTGGAGCCCTTGGCCAGTGTTGGGAGAGCCAGGCTTTGGAGTCCCACAGACCTGTTTTCAAATCCTGGCTTTGTTGCTTATTGATCTTGTGACCTGAGGGAGGTGACTTGACTTCCCCGAGTCTCAGTGGCCTTACCTGTAAATGGTTGATAATACTAGTTAAAGAATTACAGAAAAAACTCAATGAGAAAATGCATGTAAGATGCTTAGCACAATACCTGGGAGAGTGAGAAGGCGTTACTAGGGTCTGCTATTACCATGTCCTCTGGGGAGATAGGATTGGGAAGGAGCTAGATGCCCCTCTCCCCAGTAAGCTTCCCATGTGGGGTTTGGTCTCCACCTTCTCTCCAGACTTCAGTTTCTTTTTATTAAATCTTTTTTTTTTTTAATTTTTTTTGTTAACTTTTATTTATTTATGATAGTCACAGAGAGAGAGAGAGAGAGAGGCAGAGACACAGGCAGAGGGAGAAGCAGGCTCCATGCACCGGGAGCCCGACGTGGGATTCGATCCCGGGTCTCCAGGATCGCGCCCTGGGCCAAAGGCAGGCGCTAAACCGCTGCGCCACCCAGGGATCCCCAGACTTCAGTTTCTATCTTCGCAGATCACACCATGGGCAGATTCAGGTCCTCTGATTTGAAGGCTGGGAGGGAGTCACTATCTAGAGCCCTTTTTTTGTGTGTCTCTTGACCTTTTTCCTCACGGACCTCTCAGGGATCATGACTCTTAGAGTTTGGGGTGATGAGTAAGAACTATCTCCATTTTACAGATAAGAAACTGAGGCTCACTGTAGGGAAAAGGCTCAGTCAAATCAACAGGAAGAGACAGGATGGAGCCACAAACCTAGATTTTAGGATTCTAGTCCCCTGATGGTTCTGTTAACACCCTTGCTCCCCACACACAAGCCCTTAAAGGACAGATGCCCCTCCTCTAACTTCTTGGCCCAGTTATCTCTAAGCTCACCTCTATCCATTGTCCACTGGGAGAGAGGTCCTAAGTAAGTGTGTAGGCTCTGATCCCGGGTTGATGTCAGCTCAGACGTTACTTCGGGAAACGTTAGTCTAAATTCAGAGGATCCCAAATGGAAAGGGCATCAGTTTTCTCTGGGTCAAACCTGCTTATCAAATTGTTTGTTCTAAATGGGCCAATAATCCTCTTCTTTCAGAAGGTGTGTAGGAAGAGGCAGTGAGACAAGGCATGTATGTAGCGTCTGGCACACAGGACGTCCTCCATTTTTAACATAATTATTATCCTCCTGGTTCCGTGTTACAGACAGAGAAACAGACTCAGAGGCCATATGCCAAGGTCACACAGAGAGGAAGGGCCCTCCTGATCCTTTGACTCTTCTTTGAAGGAGGACATCTGGCCTGAAGGAGGTGCTTGGCGAGGAAGCCTCTGTCTTTATAGAGGGGTCCCAGATCACTCCCCAGAGCCCCAGGTCAGGGCATACCTCCTGCATGGGGCCTCAGTGTTCCCTTCCATGAAATGGGCTGATCCTGTCCTCCACCTGTTTTTTAAGTCTGAGGTCTGCAAGAGAGAATAGAGCCTCATGGACTCCTGCGGTTTTCTTCAGCCTATTTCATTTGTCGGGCTACGGGCTGTGCTTGCTGTAGGTGGAGGGGTCCAAGAGGAAAAAGGGTATGGAGTCAGGGAAACAGGACTCTAGTCCCCTCTTCTGTCTTTGGTAGTTGGTCTCGGGGTGTTAGTCTTGGGGAGGTTCTAGTGGTCCTCAGGGCCTTTCCGGCCCCAGGCATTCTGCTGGGTGCTAGCAGTAGTCACTGTGCTCGTATGTGTGTCCATCTGTAGCTGGATGTGTGCTGTGTGCTCTGTGTGTGCTCGGGCCAGGGCTGCGTTTTTCCAGCTTCCAAGACCAGTGTCTCTATGTGCATTGCCTTGGGCTTGAGTAGAGCTTTTTTTCCTTCTGGAAACTCCCTAGGCTGAATCATGGAAATCAGAGACGATGCCCCCACCCCTGCCCTGTGTGCTCAGCCACAGCGCAGTTCAGCCACCACAGCCTGTGGTCTTTTCTCTTCGCCACCACTGGCTTGCCCACCATTACTCTTGTCTGTCCATGTTACCTCCCTTGGAGGCCAAGAGGCCTGAAGTGGGTGGAGGAGCATAACAAGGCTGCCCCAGAGATGTCAAGAGTGCAAGTGGAAGTGTGGGAAAGAGTGTGAAGAGGTCAAGAGTATGCAAGTCCTGCCCAGATGATGGTGGAATGCTGGGCCCATGTCTCTGGGTCCTGAAGGCCCTGCTGGAATGCAGCCTCCTCCAGGAAGCCCTCCCTCAATAGGAAGGATGGCTGGAAGTTTGATCTAGCCAGCAAAGGAGCGAGAGAGGGATGGTGCCTTGGTCAGATTCAGCCGTTGGAAGTGGGGTGGCATGGCACAACTCTGTAAACTTACTAAAAATCATTGAATTGTACTCTTATAAATGGGTAAAGTTTATAATGTGTAAACTATGCCTCAGTAAGGCTGTTTTAAAAAAATCCTACTCTTGGCCTCAGTGCCCTGCCCATTTGGGATCCTGCCAACCTCACAACCGCACCTCACACCCTCTTCCCCATTTTTTTTTTAAATTAAATTCTCCCCTTGGCGTGGGGCTCAAGCTGACGACCCTAAGATCAAGAGTCGCATGCTCCACCACGTGCTCTACTGACTGAGGCAGCCAGGCGCCCCTCTTCCCCTTTTCTTAAGAACTGTTTCAGGCTCATGGCCCCTTTGGTAACCTCGCCTCATCTCTCACTCACAGGCTAGCAGTTCCTTCTAGAAGGGCCCTCAGTGCCCCACTTGGTCGCCTTCCTGCTCTCCTTTCACATTGGCCCAGCTCCTGTGCACTCCCCCAGGGTGGCGCGGAGTCATCTCCCACTCGATCTCCCCAGTTCCGCAAGGCAGGGGACTGTTGTTGGGTCAATGGTGGGGGACTGTGTGCAGCTAAACATCTAGAACACCTCGCTGTGGGCCACCTGTGTGCATGTCTATGTGCAGACAGCACGATCCCTGCCCCTGGGCCCCTTCCTCCATTGCTGGCTAGTTGGAAGGGCTCAGGGTTGAGTGAGGGCATTACCATTACCTCTGATGACCTCATTGTCAGCTAGCATTATGATGTCATTGGCCTAGCATTCCAGGTTCCTGCCTGGGCATCTCCAAGCCCCCTGGGTGAAGACACTCCCTGGGGTCTGTGACAACTCGCTACCCCCCCCCCATGCACGTAAAGGTGACAGGCACGGTAACAACCCCAGGGGGTGGGGGCAGCCTGGGGTCAGCAGGGTCACCTTGCCCTGGACTACTTTGTCAGTTGCACAGGCAGAGCAAAAGTGTCACACAGCAGGATGACTAATATTTGGGCTCTGGGTTCAAATTCGAAACAGACTGGGCACCAGCCATATGACCTTGGCCTGACAGTCTGAACAGCCTCAATTTCTTCATCTCTGAAGCTGCTTACTGGGCTCTATTTCCCGGTAAAGCATGAGAGCACGGGGCCTGATACAGTAGGTGCTCAATAAATGCTCAATAAATGATACGTTTAGGTAGTGCGGGGACTGAGTGTCACTTGATGCTGGGAGCTGGTTGGAGAGGGGTGGGTCTGTGTCTTCTGGGGCTGGCTAGAGCCTGGGAGGCAGGGCATGGTCCCAGTGTCAGGAGAGTGGTTCCAGCTTTGACTTCCTGACTTCCAGCTTAGCCAGTGAGCTAGAGCCCATAGGAGCTTGGGCCCCATGGCCAGGCCCTGAGGCCAAGAACCCGGTGACTCTCAGCCTCATCCCTATCAAGCTATGTTTCCCAGGCCGTAGGCCAGACTGGGCTGGGATCCACCCACCCCCTGCCTCCCTCTCAGAGCTGTGGGCACGTGCAGCTGCTTTCTCTTGGTCCCCAGGTCCCAGGTCTTGGATTTTCCTCAGGGCTCTTTCCATGTCTGTCGGACCCTCAAGTCTGGGCTGGGCTGGGAGCCTCCGATCTCTCCGAGCCCGGTCCCTCGTTATTGGCTTCCCATAAGGCTCTCTTCTCAACCATGACCCCTTGCCCTGTCCTCTCCAAACCCCTCTTTCTCTGACCTGCCCCCTGGGTTCTGTGTCTCATAATCTTCTCTCTGCACCACCTGTCTCTGTTCTGCCCCCCTTGCCCCTCTCTGCCCCCCAGCTCCCCATGACTGGTTCCCCCCATACTCCCTCCCTCTGGGCTCTGTCCCCGCCCGTCAGCCCATGGTCCCAGCTCCCGGCCGCCCGGCTCCTGCATGGACAAAGGGGTCCTTTGTGGGCTGACCGCGGCTGGCGGGGCGGCGGGGCGCTGGCTCCGCATTGCTGATGAAACGGAGCCCTTTGTTGTCCCTCCTCAGGCGCAGTATTTCTTTTTGGGGGCTGGATGCGTTCCTGGCAGGGCCGATGATGGATGCGCCCGCCGCCGCCCGCCTGCCCGCCAGCTTTCCCTCCCGCTCATTCCCGCTCCGCTTCAACGCAGCCCCAGCTCCTCCCCTGCTGCCTGGGCACTGCCAGGCCTTTTTCTGGCCTGGGAGGGGGTTGCTGTGTGCCTTGCAGTGGAGGACAGGGGCCTGGGAGAAGGTCTTATGTCTCCCCTACTATGAGGAGGGCAGACAAGTCCTATGGTCAGTGGTCCTCTGGGACCAGGGCATCACCTTTTCTCAGGGTCTAAAGGAGATGAGCCAGGTTTAGGGGCAGATTTGGAATTGGCTTAGAGACTAGGCCTCGCAGACTAGATGTGAGTATCTGCACACTCTGGGGTCTGAGGAGTTACCTTGGTGCCAGTCCCCCCTTGTGTACTCCCCACCTTCAGTTTCTGTGGCTGACGAAATAGTGTTCTGCCTGCAGCACCTGTTTGATGACATATCACGTCTTCTGCTCCACGGCCCAGTATGTCCCAGGACCTGGGGGGTTGGGAGAGAGGGTAGTCCCTGAGGAAGAACAGAAAGATGAAAGATCAGAGAGATGCAAGGAAGGGGCCAGAGATGAACAGAGCATGAGGTTTAGTCCCTACCACGGGACTCAGGATGGAGACAAAAGCAGAGAGAGTCAGCCAGAGCACCAGCCCTGAACGCAGGCCCGTGTTGGAGAGCGCTGACTTCTAATTGACCTGCCGCCCTGCACACAGAGCCAGATCCTGGAGCTGGGGGGGGGGGGGGGGGAGCAGGAGCAGCGTTAATGTAGCTATCGATTCCTGCCACCAGCCAGCAGGCCGCAGAGGCGGGGACACACGGGGGGCTAAGGTGCAAGCCGCTCCCCTCCCCACCTCTCCCCTGCCTCTGCAGCCCAAGGGCTCCTGCCTTCTCTTTTCTCCCCACACCATGTCCAGGCCTACCGGGCACTATGTGCTCTGGGGTGGGGTAGATGGGCAGGGGCAGTTAACCTGGGGTGACAGTCTCTGGCCCTAGTCCTCAACGCCGAGCCAGGGTCGCTGATGCCTGGATGCGCACTGATTTCTGAGGGAGGGCCTGAGAGCCACCCTGGGCTTAGCCCTTAGAGGTGGGACACAGCCCCGCCATCCTACCAGCTTCCCTTCCTCTTACAACTCTGACCTCTGTGGTACCCCCAGCCCAGCCCAGCCTAAACACCCTGCCAGGCGCTCCTGGGTTTGTCCTGCTAGAACCTGCCAGCTCTCCCAGCTCTTGCCACCCATCTACCTTCACTAAGCAGAGTGGACGTGGGCCACTGCCCTCTGGGGAGAGGCAGGGAGCACCTGGCTGTCTGTGGATGCCTGCCATTTTTGCCTCACTCAAGAGACAGGGCTTTTCCCTTTCCTACACTCGCTCTGCCTTGTGGCCACTCCTTAGCAGTCCTGGAGCAGGGAGCCCTGCCGGCTCAGGGCCTCAATTTCCCCCTATGTAAGTGCAGAAGGTTGGACTAGATGACCTCCTGGGACCAGGACCGGCAGAGTCCTGTGACTGGGGGATGGTGAGGTTGCCTGGGGACAAAGATGCATGTGTGCCGCCCCCAAGCCTGGGGCGGGACAGGCCTAGCCAGATGTGCACCTCCCCCTTGAGCCGCCAGCTGCTCAGGCTGGGCCCTCCCCTCCTATCCCTCTCCTGGGGGTTGCTGGGCCACGGCAAGCAGGCAGGAAGGGATGCGATGCTAGAGAGCCAGGGCTAATGAGACAGCCACTCCACTCCTTCGCACAATTCCTTCCAGAGATCCTGGCCAAGGAGCCTGGCTGCTCCTTAATCCTGGGGCCTGAGCAGAGCAGGCTCTTGTCCTAGGAAGAGGCACCTCAGAAACATGGATGTGGCCAAAGAAGAGGCTCTGGTCCTGGAGGGTCACACCCACGCTCAGTCCCAGCATGCCCTAGCCGAGGCCCCTCCTGCCCACAGCCTTCCCCAGCTCAAGGCTCTCACTGGGACCTCATCCCAGACCCATCTGGGAGCCAGGCTGGAGCACAGCAGGGAGGCCTGAGTAGAGACAGGAGTGGGGTCTGAGGTAATGATGACTATGGTTTGAGAGTGAGGAGGAAGTGTGTACTGATATGTTCACAGCGTGTCCCCCCACTCTTGCAGGATAAGGCTTATCCTCTGGCACGTGCTGCTTGCCCTCTAGCAGGATACATGCGCCTTGATTTTTTTTTTTTTTTTTTTTTAATTTAGGATAGTCACACAGAGAGAGAGAGACAGAGAGAGGCAGAGACATAGGCAGAGGGAGAAGCAGGCTCCATGTACCGGGAGCCCGACGTGGGATTCGATCCTGGGTCTCCAGGATTGCGCCCTGGGCCAAAGGCAGGCGCTAAACCGCTGCGCCACCCAGGGATCCCCATCCGCCTTGAAATAAGGATTCTGTGCTCTATTTGGCAACCTCTGAAGTCAGTTTCCTTTCCCTGCAGGACTTGTCAGAGCCTTGAGATAATCCATACGTATTATGAATTGCCAAATGAGAGTCTGGGAGCAGCTTCCCAGACCTTTTTTTTTTTTTTTTTTTTTTTAAGATTTATTTATTTAGAGAGAGCATGCACACCGGAGCACAAGCAGAGGGATAGAAACTCGAGCAGACTCCCTGCTGAGCGAGGAGCCCAACACAGGGCTGGATCCCATGATCTTGAGATCTTGACCTGAGCCAAAATTGAATTGGATGCCCCAACTGAGCCACCTGGGCACCCCAACTTCTCAGACTTCTGGTCTACACCTTCAAGCTTTTCAGAGGCTGTTCCAAACCCTTTTGTAGATGGGTCAGAGAAAGAAGATTAGGAAGCAGAAGATGACTCTATAACCCTCTGAGGTTAATAAACAACTCCAGTGCTTTCTACTCCCAGCCCCGGAAAGACTGGCCAGAGACCTGAGCTGTACAGACCCAGGCTGAGCCTCTGCCATGACACTCAGTAGCTGTGGTCAATTCTTCTAAATCTTTAATTCCTCCTCTATAAAATGAGGATTATGAGCCACTACTTCAGAGGGTGCTTGTGCGTCTTAACTGAAATAGTACAAATAGGGGCTCAGTCGCTTAAGTATTCAACTCTTGATTAGGCTCAGGTCATGATCTTGGGGTTGTGGGGTTGAGCCCCGGCATCAGGCTTGTGCTGAGTTGCAGAGTCTGCTTGTCCCTCTCTTTCTGCTCCCCTCCCCGCTTGCGCTTGCTCTGTTCTCTGTCTCCCTCACTCTCTAAAATAAATAGAAAGTTTTTTAAAAAGTATACACCCAGGGGCGCCTGGGTAGCTCAGTCAGTTGAGCGGCTGCCTTCAGCTCGGGTCACGATCCCAGGCTTGTGACATTGAGCCCTGTATCAAGCTTCCAACTTAGTGGGGCGCCTGCTTCTCCCTCTCCCTCTGCTGCTCCCCTTGTGTATTCTCTATCTGTGAAATAAATAAATAAAATCTTAAAAAAAAAAAAAGTAGTACACCTAAAAAGTACTTGACCATGTTGGACCTGGCACTTAAATGCCCCGCAGGGCTTGCGGCTGTAACAATGGTGATAGGGTTGTTGGGAGTGATGATGAGGTCAGGAAAGGAGATGTTTCCACCGCCCTGACCCTCTACTCTCTTGTACCAACAGAGTGAAGACCCTTCCAGGTGGACACCTGACCATGTGCCTGCCCTGAGCAGCGGGGCCCACCAGGCATCTCTGTCGTGGGCAGCCGCGCAGTGCTCCTCTGTGGACCTCCCCGGAATTGGCAGCCCTCCCACCCCGCCCCCAGCAGTGGGCTCTGGGCCTTGGCCCCACCATGTCGAGCCTCGGCAGTAGCCCCCAGGACAGTGGTGGCAGTAGCAGCGGCAACACTGGTGGCAGCGGCCCCAAGGCAGGAGTAGCCGACAAGAGCACGGCAGTAGCCACTGCTGCGCCAGCCTCGGTGGCAGATGACACGCCGCCCCCCGAGCGTCGGAACAAGAGCGGCATCATCAGCGAACCCCTCAACAAGAGCCTGCGCCGCTCCCGCCCCCTCTCCCACTACTCTTCCTTTGGGGGCAGCGGGGGCAGTGGTGGTGGCAGCATGATGGGTAGTGAGTCTGCTGAAAAGGCCGCTGCCGCTGCCGCCGCCGCCGCCTCCCTGTTGGCCAATGGGCACGACCTGGCGGCGGCCATGGCCGCGGACAAAAGCAACCCTACCTCAAAGCACAAAAGTGGTGCTGTGGCCAGCCTGCTGAGCAAGGCAGAGCGGGCCACGGAGCTGGCAGCCGAGGGACAGCTGACGCTGCAGCAGTTCGCGCAGTCCACGGAGATGCTGAAGCGCGTGGTGCAGGAGCACCTGCCGCTGATGAGCGAGGCGGGCGCTGGCCTGCCCGACATGGAGGCTGTGGCGGGTGCCGAGGCCCTCAACGGGCAGTCCGACTTCCCTTACCTGGGCGCCTTCCCCATCAACCCAGGCCTCTTCATCATGACCCCTGCGGGCGTGTTCCTGGCTGAGAGCGCGCTGCACATGGCCGGCCTGGCCGAGTACCCTATGCAGGGAGAGCTGGCCTCGGCCATCAGCTCGGGCAAGAAGAAGCGGAAACGCTGCGGCATGTGTGCGCCCTGCCGGCGGCGCATCAACTGCGAGCAGTGCAGCAGTTGTAGGAACCGAAAGACTGGCCATCAGATTTGCAAATTCAGAAAATGTGAGGAACTCAAAAAGAAGCCTTCCGCTGCTCTGGAGGTAACAACGCCTTAGAGGGAGGTGTGTGTGTGGGCTTTTGTGTCTGGCTGGCAGTCCAAACCCACTCCCACCCCACCCGACCCTACTTTTCCTACTCGGGCCAGTGTCTGGGGGCTGCTCAGCTGATCCCGGGGCTCCAGGGTTCCTGGTTACACACTAGTTCACCGCCCAGAGCCACCTCCTGAGATCTCATTAGGTTGTAGTTTGCAAGGCAAGCATGGAGTTCCAGGCAGGGGCTGAGCATTTCCGACCAGGCCCGGGGATTCTAAACCCTTCCCTGGAGGTTTGGGCCACTAGTGTGGTTTCCAGATAGGTC
Source organism: Vulpes vulpes (assembly GCF_048418805.1). Classification (NCBI taxonomy): domain Eukaryota; kingdom Metazoa; phylum Chordata; class Mammalia; order Carnivora; family Canidae; genus Vulpes; species Vulpes vulpes. The sequence continues at coordinate 119,006,093 of NC_132781.1, forward strand.
CTAAGTTTCTGACTTTTAGACGTATCTTGTAGCTTCCAATCTATGCTCTAAGATTCTGGGGCTCTCCCATGTCCCGCTTGAGGAGTTCTGTCCTTTGAACCATGTGGCATTAAAGGGTAAGCCCCTTACTTAACTAGCCCCTTCAGAGTCCATCCTTTTCCCCTAAGGCCACCCCCAGTGCTCACTGTCCTGCCCTGAGGCCTGGAAGAGCCCTGCATCTAGACATCTAATAACTGATTTGGGATTTCTTGGGGCTCCAAGGTCAATCTGGCCTTGTAGGTAATGGCCAGGGGTCGTATAGGCCTCAGGTGAGGAGGTGGCTGTGATCTTGGGGTATAGGCAAAGCCTGTCCACTCTGGGATGATTGGCTTTCTGGGAAAATCACCACATAGCCACATGGTCTAGACCAAGGTGGCCTGAACAGGAAGGCTTACAGCAGACAGAAGGGTTCCCATACTGCTCTTTCTCCACCCTCATGGCAGAGCTTGTCCCTGTGCCCCCAGCCGTGGCAGCCTAGCTATTGGTGCCAGGCCTGGGTACAAAAGCATCTTTTCAGCCTGCTGTCCCGGCCCCAGCCCCACCTCTCTGTGAGTGGGCTGGACACAAATGTTCGAGTGGTTGGAAAATAATAATGACATCCCAGCCGTGGCTAGTCTCCACCACAAGCCCCAAGCCTCCTGTATCTGCTCTCCTGCTCAGAGAACACACCTATGTGCACACAGAGGCACCCGCTCTCAGCTCATGTAGACACAGACACATACACGCAGCCCTCCCTGCCCAGTACCCAGGCTTACTCCAGACTGAGCCTCTTAACACAGCCAGTACCCTTCCTATACACACACACACACACACACACACACACACACACACACACACACGACATGCTGTGGCCTAGCCCAAGGCACACATCCATATATGCATCCAGTGCATGCGCTCACGTGTTCATTCAACAGAAACATGCACACGGCCCCCAGATGCACTACAGCCACCTGGTGCTTGTGGCCTCTGGACCAGGGAAATGGGTCTTCCTGTTTGGAAGGAGGGTGCCTGGACACAGTGGCTCAGGGGGCCTTAGAGTGCTCCAGGCCCTCCAGCGGTCTAGCGGGTCAAAGCTTCTTCTCTGGCCTGGTCAGGATGGCAGGAACTCCACGGGGTGGCTGCCTTGACTCCACGCCCATCCCTCTGCCACGAGGCCATCCACGGGGGAGCATCTTTGCACCAGGCCCCGCCGGACCCTGACTGAATTCTCTCCTTGTTTTTGTCTCCCGCCCCCCCCTCCCCCGCCAGAAGGTGATGCTTCCGACGGGAGCCGCCTTCCGGTGGTTTCAGTGACCGGCGGGACCCCAAAGCTGCCCTCTCCGTGCAATGTCACTGCTCGTGTGGTCTCCAGCAAGGGATTCGGGCGAAGACAAACGGATGCACCCGTCTTTAGAACCAAAAATATTCTCTCACAGATTTCATTCCTGTTTTTATATATATATTTTTTGTTGTCGTTTTAACATCTCCACGTCCCTAGTATAAAAAGAAAAAGAAAAAAATTTTAACTGCTTTTTCGGAAGAACAACAGCAAAAACAGAGGTAGAGACGAATCTATAAAGTACTGAGACTTCCTGGGCAAAGAATGGACAATCAGTTTCCTTCCTGTGTCGATGTCGATGTTGTCTGTGCAGGAGATGCAGTTTTTGTGTAGAGAATGTAAATTTTCTGTAACCTTTTGAAATCTAGTTACTAATAAGCACTACTGTAATTTAGCACAGTTTAACTCCACCCTCATTTAAACTTCCTTTGATTCTTTCCGACCATGAAATAGTGCATAGTTTGCCTGGAGAATCCACTCACATTTATAAAGAGAATGTTGATGGCTGCGTCGAAGCCCCTCTGTGTCCATCCACGCGTGCAGGGCCGCTGCCAGGAGCTCACAGGGGGAGGGAGCAGCCTGCCCCCCACCCCCACCCCGGCCGGTCCGGCCGCCTGCACTGCACTTGCGGTCCCCGGAACGGGATCCCCCACCCCGACAATGATGATTTTGCAAAAATGAAAATTCTGTTCCTTTATCCATTGAGATCTGGGGAGCCCGTGTCTCGATGTTTCCGATCCTGGCTACTTCCCTTAGAGAAAATAAGTCCTTTTTTTCTGGCCTTGCTGATGGCAACAGAAGAAAGGGCTTTTTTGCGTGGCCCCCGGCCAGTGGGTGTGGGTGCCCAGGGTGGGGGGGCCCCTGTGGCCTGGGCCCCCTTGCCCATGGCCAGCTTCCTGCTGATGAACATGCTGTTTGTATTGTTTTAGGAAACCAGGCTGTTTTGTGAATAAAACGAATGCATGTTTGTGTCACGAAGCACTGCTGGCTTCTTGCTCTCCTGTTTGGGGGCTGGCTTAGGGGCTATTGCTGGGCAGGGGATATGTGGAGCCGCCCTTGGGGAAGAAGAAGAACGGCCTGGGGACATTGAGAGCAGGGAATCTCTTGGGGAGTGAGGCCAATGGCTCCTGAAGGGGGTCGTGTGGGAACAGCTAGTCTGGCTGACATGGTGGAAGTATCCTGTACTGGAACGTTCTCGCCTGCCTAAGTATACCCTTTGCCTCAGAACCCAGACCTCCAGGGACCTCTGCTCACCCGGGGCCACCTTCTCTGTTGAGCTACCGTGTCAGGGCCCGGCCAGTGCAGGGCAGCTGGCATCTTGAGGTAGAACCCGAGCTGCCTGTTCAGGTTCTTGCTCGCTTGCTTGCAGGGATCCCTTGCTCCCCCACCACCGAGGTGATCCCCAGGGAGCAGGTCTAACCCAGATTTGTGGGGACCTGCCTGTGCGCAGAATGCACACAGAAATACCCCACATGCCCTGAGAGCTGCTAGACCGAAGCCAGAGGGTAGCTGTGGCTTTGGTTCTTGTGCAACCTTCCCTACCCCCAGAAGGTTGGTTGGTGCAAGCTCCTCTGCGACCTCAGAGGCCAGATGTCTGGGGAAATCACCACATAGCCACATGGTCTGGACCAAGGCGGCGTGAACAGGAAGGGGTGACAGCTGCTTGGCCCCACCCCTGCACATCACAGAGGCCGGCCTACAGGATGAGACCCATCATCCACTTGCCCGCCAGACTTTCTTCCCACCCAGCTGCTTTGAGCCTGGCTGCAATGGAGGCTAGACTTGAGGAAGGACTTCCTGACAGTGTTGGGGCCTCGCTTCAGGTGGGTGAGGGCTTTGGGGATGAGGGGCAGGGGCTGGGGGAAGATGGGCTGCCTCTGCTACTGTTCCTGGGGAGGAGAAAAAAAGCAACCCATATCAGGTGGGGGCTCTGACCCTCAGCCCCTTCCCGGTGTCACAAGCTCCCTTGGAGCACCAGGAGCTCAGCAGCCTGGCCTGGCACAGCGGGGGCAGGCGGGGGTGGTGGGAGGCAGCTTTCAACTCCAGCTCTGCCTGGGAAAAATTCCCTTTCATGTGGCTGCCTGTGATCTCTCCAGGCGGCTCTGCCGAAGGGGGGCGTCCAGTGGGGGGTAGGGGGAGGTGTTGCAGCCAGGGGCACCCTCAGCCCCTGCACAAGGCAGACTGCAGCCCCTCCAGATCCTTGAGTGGGCAGGGAGGGACCTCCTCAGGGGCATCAGGGTGGCAAGCCCGGCCGGCAGGGGGCACCCAGGCAGGAGGCCCCTGCCTGCCCCCACGCTGCTGCTGGCAGTACACAGGCTGCAGATGGCCTCGGCCAGCCCTCATTGGCATGCCTACAGGTGTGGGGTGGATGGCTCCAGTGCCAGCCCGGAGGGGGTTGCTGTGACTCAGCCAGCCTGTACCTTTTTAGTGTGCCAGCCCACAGCCCAGCTATGGCTCCTGGGCCTATCCCTCAACACAGAAGCCCTAAGCTTGAAGCCCCTCACCCCTTTCCATTTGGCCTCTCTACTCCGCTTGTGGAAATGGTAGGCCAGCCCCTCTGCCTGGAGGCAGTCCAGGTAGAGCAAGGGTGGAGATGGCTGTGGGCTGAACATGTGATGAGACCTCAGTTACCGCATCTGGGAAACGGGCACAATAATCATCCTCCATAAAGTTGCTGGAGGATGAAATGAGATCATTCTGGGGAGGGCCTGGTTCACCCTAAGCCTTTGGTCCAATGGCAAGCTGCTGTTACTATTTTAAAGCTGTTCACCTAAATCTCCCCAAGATGTCCCGCACCTTCTCCCCATGATGTGGGTCCTCCCTAAAGCCCTGGCCACCTCACCTTTCCCTCCCTTCCCCCTACGGTGGGCTAGCCCCGAGCGGGCTCCAGCCCTGTCCAGGCCCTGCTCCAGCATGTCTATCTCTAACCATTTCTGTCTGGCTCCCTGGCTCTGAATCTCTCTCTTGATGTTCTCTATCGATCTCTGAGTCTCTCCTGTGTCTCTGTGTCCTGTCATCCTTCCACATCTCTGAGTCTCTGCATCTCTCGCATCTCTGTGTCTCTCCCTGTATTCTGCACCTCTGTGTCTTCTGTTGCCAGCTCACCCCTGCTGCTCCCCTGCTGCTCTCCTGCTGACAGAGAAGTACTTAGAGGCAGGCTCCCTGTAGAGTTGTATGCCCAATTCCCCTCCCTCCGGGCGCCCTCCGTTCCCCTCTGCTACATTTGGGAGTCTGACCTCCTGGTGACCTGAGAGCTTCAGCCGAGGCTCTCCTTTCCCTCACCTGGATGGTAGGGGTGGTTAGGGGTACACACACAGAGCTGGAGACAAACCCAGCCTCCATGCAGCACTCTGTGTGTGTGTGTGTGGTGTGTGTGTGTGTGTGTGTGTGTGATATGAGAGACAGATTTCAAGGCCCTGACAACAATATGAGGCCTTGTGCAACAGTGTGGCTATGTGTGACAGGAAAATAGGTCTATGACTGTGTGGTAAGCTATGTGAGAGACCTCCTATGGCCCTAGGTTAATGTATGATGTCGGTAGCCACACTTTGGGATATTCTGTGACCTTGCACGTGTAAACCTATGATGCTATGCAATCCTGTAGCAGACTCAGTGTGAGGCCAGGTTGTATAACTGAATGTGTCACATTGGGCAACTCTGTGTGACATTAGAGATGCCACACAGATGTTGTATGGCACTCATGACCCCGTGAGAGACACTGGGTGCTTCTGTGTGGTTTGTGACATTGTGTCTATGTGACCATCATGAGTGTGGCCCTGAGACTGACACCAGGGATTCTGTGTGAGTGTATGAGGCCGGCTGATGACCATTCTGTGACCCTGTGACACCCCTCGCACAACCCTGGGTATGTGTTGGTGACATTGTGTGTCAGCATAACTCTGCAATCATCTCGGTGATACTGACACTATGTGCCATGTGTGGCTCTGTGTGCAGCTTTTCCTGGGTCTCTACCCTGACAGCATGCAACTCTAAGGACAGAGTGGGGTCCCTGGCAGTCCCCCTTAACCGCAGCCTGGTCCCAAGGCCCGGTCTGGGTGTGGGAGCTGGCGTGGGGGCAGCAGGCGCAGTTCCCACGGCTGCCACGGCCCCTCTCCCAGCCCTACCACCAGCTTCAGCTCCACAAAATATCCTGGCAACCCCAGCCTCTTTGTTCTCTGTGGCCGCCAAAGGCCTCTCCCCACCCCAGCCTGCCCAGCGCCTGCCAGGCGCCCCCTCCCCTCCAGAGCAGCAGGGCTCAGCCTGACCTGGTCCCTTAGTGCCTGGACACCCCCACCCACCCCGGGGCCCCTGTCTCCTGCCCTGAGCCTGACTCAGCGCTCCAGATGGGCCTTTGACCCTCTGCTCTGAGCTTGCTGTGGTCTTGTGGTATCAGAAGGAGGAAGCAGCACAGCTCTCGGAGTGTACCAGGTGTTTGTGGGCCAGGAGCGAGACTCTATGCATGGATACTTGCCTTTAGTCCAAGGCTAGCTGGAGGTTGCCTTCACCCTGGAGTGACTTCAGGTTGTTGCGGAAGTTCACTTCTTTGATTTCAGAAAATCATCGGGATCGGAATTATTACTATTTTACAGATGTAAAACTGAAGCCCAGAGGGAGTATGTGACATGCCCAAGTCACAGAGCAAGATGGTAGCAAGGGTCTGATTAGAAGCTCGGGCTTCTGGCCTCCACCCCTGGCACCAGGCTGCTTTGGGAAGACTGTCTGCTTCCATGAAAAGGAAAGGGGACCTGGGAGTCTGAACACATGGGTCCTCTTCACTTCTCGGTCACCGTGTGTGTGTGTGTGTGTGTGTGTGTGTGTGTGTGTGTGTGTGTGTGAGAGAGAGAGAGAGAGAGAGAGATTGAGAGAGCGAGAGAGATGGATGACCTTGGCCAACCACCCTTGCCTCTCAGTTTCCAGGAAAGAAGGCCAACATGACCAGGGATGCCGAGGTGGAGTGGGGCACCTGGCAGGGTGCTTTGCAGAGCAACAAGTTCCCCTCCCAGTGCCAAGACACACACCATCTCCAACAGAGACCCAGGGCTGTTGGCCAGGGGCCAGGTTCTGACTTGGGGCCTTAACCTCCATTCCCAGGCTTGACTCAGCCCTGTACAGTCACAAGGGAGGTGGTGATGACCACTTGGCCTGGCTGCAGTCAAGGGTGCCTAGGCCTGTCCTGATTGCAGCTGCAGCTCCCACTCCCTCCTAGATGCCAGAGATGTATGGATGGAGGTCATTGTGCAGCCCAGCCTGGCCTCCTACAGCCCATCCATGGCCCCATGCTGGCAGGCCATGCTGACAACAGCCAAGGTGGGGGAGGGACAGCCAGCCACCAGCACGTTAATAATATAGACCTTGGCCCCAGCACCCTGCAGGCAGGTAATGGGCACAGAGAGGCCCAGCTGCTCCCAAGGTCACACAGCCCTGCAGGGACTCCCATTCCCAGAGGTCTACCTCTTCCCTGAGGGCCCCTTAAAGGCTCTTCCTGCCACACAGCTTGGAGAATGGCTGGGGATGAAGGGGGGGGTGCTTCAGGATTGTCCCCTCGAGGCCCTGACCCAGCTGCCAGAGCGGACACTTTCATCTCTCTTCCCCTATCGACCTGCCATCCCTCAGAGGCATTAAATTCCTCTCCTGCCAGAGAACAAGGCCTGCCTCAGATTCCAGGCAGCAGGGCGTGAAAATGGGGCGGGCCCAGGACAGGAGAGTGCAGGTCCTCCAGGGCTCCAGGTCTGGGTGCAAAGTGCCTGGGCTGCGGTGGGGATTGGGGGGGCTCTGGTGGCCAGCTACCGGAGTCCTGATGTTCGATTGTTCGGATGCACATCTGTTTCCTGTTGCCTTCTCCCTTCTGACTCCTCTTCAGGTACTATGTCCATGGCCTCTCCCACCCCAGCAGGCCAAGCTTCGTGTCCCTGAGCCACCCCCATCACTGCATCGATGGCTCTGGGTAGCTTCGCCTGGCTTCAGGGCTGTGGCCAGCTGTTCAGCAGGGCTGGCATCAGCACCAGAAAAACCTCCTGTGGGTTGCATAAACACATTATCTCCTTTTTCTGGGCATTTTTTCCCCCTCTCGTGCATTTTCAACCCTAATGGAGTGCTGTTCACGGGTGGGGGAGACTTACTAGAAAGAGTCCCCTGGAGCCTTCATACTCTTTATCTCTACCCTTGGTTAGAGGTGCTAATGACAACTCTAGCCTCTCAAGGCATAGAGCTTGTGGCCCATGTGCCAGGCCTTGAGCAAGTCTGTTGAGTTTAGCAGCTCACTTAACCCTCCTGATCATCCGTGAGGAGGGCACTGATTAGTTACCCCATTTTGCAAATGAGAAAGTTGAGGTTCAGAGAGGCAGAAGGGGAGAGACACACAATGTCACACAGCTGGGTTCCTCCAGTTCCAGACACTGGCCCTTAAACACCTGGTTACACTTCAGGCCTTGGCTGGAAGGAGCCACCCACCCCCACCCCACATGCTCCTGTGATCATGCCCAGATGTGGGATTAGGGTCAAGCATTGCTTCCTTAAACTTTTCTGCACTTTATGACTCTTTGCTTTTTCACTCTTTTGTTGCAATAAATACATGTTGCTTTTCAAATCAGAAAACCCAGTCAAGTTCTTTAACCAAATGTTCTTAAGCCCAGAAATATTTGGAAACAGCCCTATGCAGAATGAGTGTGGGGGATGAGAGAGTAGCCCAGGATCACTGCCCCCTCCCCCAGAATGACAGGATTTGGGTATTGGGGGGCCTCTGCCTCCGTGGCGACTTCCCACCCGCCGCGCTCCCAGCTCCTCACCCAGCTCCGAGGCCTGCCCAGGGCACCGGCCGTGCCTAAATTGTGGCTCTGCTGCGGATCATCCACAGGCAGCCCGGGGCGAGTGACTGCGGGGTGAGGGCCAGGGCAGTGCCCGCCGTTGATAAGGCGACAGAGCCCTTGGGAGCCAGGACGCAGTGAAGCCATGGAAACGTGGCTGAGGTGTGAGGCTGGCTCAGCGCTTCCCTCGGGTGGCCGCCTCCTGGGCCTGGCAGAGGCCCAGCAAAACGGGCCCATCCACTCCTTGACGCCCCAAGGACCAGGCTGGGGCCGGAGGCTGGGCAAGCTTGATGTCGCCCCTGCCGTTCTCTCTGAGGCCCGGCTGGGATCAAGCCTCATGTCTGAGTAGGGAGGGCTGAGGACAGGCAGCGGTGCTCTGAGTCGTCTTCCCTGAAGTCCCCTGACCCCGTTCAAATCCCTCCCACCTTCTGCTGCCTGCTTCCTTTCCTATAAATATGTGTGCATTATTTACCTTAAGCATTTTGATAAATCATAATAGCAGAGACATCTGCTGTCAAAACTGTAAACTGCATTTGGGGCTCAGCTGGTGGCCGAGGGCTAGGGGCTGGGGGTTCAGGAGTTCTGATGGTCTGACAGGGATGACATGGATGTCCCCCACTCCTCACCCAGGGCAGGACCTTGGAGGGGCCTGAGGCCCCATCTTTTGGGACCCCTCCTCACCAGCTGCTGACCATGAAACCTTCCCAAGGAGGCTATCCACCCCCCATCTGTTTTCCCTCTTTCCTGCCTCCCTCTGCCTCAGAATTAATGCAGCCGTGATAGCAGCTGAGAAGTCCCCGGAGCTGAGATTAACTCCCGGGGCAGCACAGGCGGGGTTGACCATGGGAGGCTATGGAGTGAGGGGCTGATGTACAGTCCTCATGAGATTAATCGCCCTGCAGCCAGCTTCATCACGAGGGTGCCCATGCCCCTGACGCCGCCCCCATCCCTGGCAAGGGCACTGGGCTCTGGGTCAGGAGCCTGCCCTGCCTCCTGCACCCCTTCACCCCCCACCCCCACTCCGAGCCCCCAGTCTAACTGGTGGGAGGATTCTGGTTGCTGAGACTGAGACCCTCATTTTCTCCTACCTTCCTGGTGGCCATTGGGAACCCCAAGGACTAAGCAACAGTCCTATGGCCTCTTTCCAGTTAGGCCCAGCGGCCTGGGAAGGGGGAGCCTTTGACCCTTGCCTCCCTCCTGCTCTCCTGCTGGTTCCACCTGGAGGGGGGCGGATTGGGCTCAAAGAGGAGTGCCAGGGACCTGCCAGCTCTAGCCCAGCTCTAGCCTAATGGGCCTGCTGTCTGGCCTACCCCTCTATCCATACCAGGGGTCTGTGGAGATGGTGGAGACAGTGGATTGATTGGTCCTGGGCAGATACGGAGTAAGCCTGCTGGTTGATACAACACTGGGGTCAGGGACCTGGGCATTAGCCTTTCTCAGCCAGTCACCCACTTAAACATATTGGGGCCGCAGCTAGTGGGACTGAGAGGTTAGGCCTGGGAGGAAGTTCCCAGGGCAGGCAGGACCCAAGGGAGGCAGAGCTGTGGGTGAAGTCTGCCTGGACTCTGCAGGTCTGGCTGGAGGACCCTCCTCTGTGCACCCATGGCCCCAGGTGACCCCATCACAGCCCTGCTGGGACCATGCTGGGTGAACACCCTTGTTTGCTTGTTGGTCTTCCCAGCTAGAAGGTAAGCTCCAGTGGGGAAGAGCTTGTCCTGTTGGCACCTGCTAGGTGCTCAGAAATGCTGAATAACTGGATGGGTTGGGGGACAAGAGTTGGCTCAGTGTTAAAGGAGCTGGAAGAAGAAGCTGGTGATGGCTCTAAGCCTAAGGATCCCAACTGTGGTGCCAACAGGTGGGGGACGTCCAAGAGGGGACCCCAAGAGAAAAAAGGGCCTCCGGCTAGGGTTTTGTGACCTTCCCTAAGACGTTTCTTCTCCAGGTGTCAGTTTACGCATCAGCAAGTAACATCCCTTCCTAAAGATGCTGGAGGGTGGAATGAGAAATCCTGCATGCACCGGCCTTGTGAACTCTCCAGCCTTTTTTGTACCCTTTGGTGAGCAAGAGATCTGCGTGGACAGGAGGCATCAAGAAGGCTTCTTGGAGGAGTGTAAGTAAAACCTCGCCTGCAGGAGGCCCTACAGGAGGCAGCCCCAGGGACTGCAGAGTCAACCCCAAGCTCAGGATGAGAATATGTGTTTTGTCCAGGAGACAGTGGAAGCCAGTGATAGTTCTGGAATCTGGGCAGCCTTTGAAGGGTCTGGAGTGAAATCTTCAGCCAACCTGGGTATGTGAGGCCAATAAATGTCTGACCATCCCCTGCCCCTGCACCTGGGGTGGTGGGTCAGCAGGAGGCTGGGATCCCTGTCAGAGGTCTCATCCAAGGAAACTAAAACACACCCGTGTTAGAAAATTGGGGAGGGGGGCTAGGCTTGACAAGAAGTGATCTGTCAGTATTGGGGCCCTGACCACTCATTAGAGGATGAGGAATCCAAGCCAGGCTGGTTGGAGGGCTATAGAACCCTCTTACTTCCTGGAGATGGGGATAGGGGGACATCCGGACCCCACCTCTTATGCCCCAAACCTTGAGACAGCAGAGTGCTAGGCTAGGAGACAAGGGGCTAGGATTTCCATCCAAATCATACCCCTTAGCTGGCTTCATGATCACATGACCAAATGCTTAGCCAACCCTTTCTTTGCCTGGCTTCCCCGTCAGGGCAATGGAGTCCCTTCCCCCATCAATCAAAGTTCTAGGCCTTTCCTGGGGTGTTAGGCCTCAGGAGGGAGCTGTAATTTCAGGGTCCTTCGCTCCAGCCCCCTCCCCCATCGTTGTGCTAGGCCCCCTCCCTTCCTCTGCTCTGCCATCCACACCCCCCTCACCCCTGACCCTGTGGCCAGCAGCCTCTGCTGCTGTCATCCGTTGTCATGGGAACCTCGCAGCTCTGACCTGGCAGCGCAAGAGAAAGCTGGCCCGGAGCTCCTAGCAGGGGAAGCCAAGGGTAGCAGGGGGTGAGAGGGGGGTGCCTATCCTTGTCAGGTTGGCTGGGTTCTGATGCACCCCCACGGCAAGGCAGCATTGGAAAGATGACCTGGATCAGGGGGTGCAGGGTCCCAGGGCCTGACTGCTCCCACTCCCTGGGGTCTCTGCCCCTTTCGAGGCTACCCCCACCCCCCACCCCTACCCAAACCTGGCTCCAGGCTGGCGGTGGTAGGGAGGGGTGGCGGGGACCTTCCCATTTCCCTCACTGCTGATGGTTGTTCAGAGCCCTGAGCTCAGCTCATTCTTGAGGCTAAAAATACCAGGGAGGCGTCAGCAGCAGCTCCCCTGACACCCTGTCCGCTGCACCCCCACCCCACCCCCAGCAAAACACACACACACTCACACAAAGCCTGGTCCAGGTGCCAAGGTGCAGCTTAACTCACACAGCACAATGGTCCATGGAGTTAACTGAAGTCCTGCTCCTGTGTGAGACCCAGAACTGGGTTCCACTTCCACCTTTGACCTCAAGTTGCTGTGTGATCTTGGGGTAGTCTTTTGGCCTCTCCAGGTCTCGGTTTCCTTTTCTGTGTAATGAAGGGGCTACCAGGAAAAGAGGAGATGCTCAGGAATGGAGGAGAGTCTGCCCCCATCTCATTTAATAGTCCTGGCAGTTCCTGGAAGTATGCAGTGGGTTATAATCTCTTTTCTAGACAAGTATACAGAGGCTGGAGAAATAGGGTTGATCCAAGGGGTGCTAACTGGCCCTTTCTGTTCCAGGGGGTCCCTCTCTTGTCCTGCAGTGGCAAGCAGAGCTCTTGGAGTCCACAGGAATTTGGTGAAAAATACGTCTATGTCCCCACAGTAGGATTGGGGTTGGCTCTGTCAAATCTCACAAGAGTTCCCCCTTCTGTGAGCATGATCTGGACCAAGGAGGAGTTCACACTGCCCTCCACCCAGGCTCTGGGTGAGGCTTGAGTTGAGGATCTGTACTGCCCACCCAGGGTGTGCTCAAAGTTCAGGTGAATGTCTACATTGTCCATTTGCTCAGGGCCTGGCTAAGGCATGGAGGCACCATCCACTGCACCCCCATTTGAGTTCGACCAAGGCTGGGAGGAGGGTCCATGCCACCTCTCAGCCAGGGCTTGGCTGAGGCTAAGCTGAGGATCCCCAGTACCCACAAGGAGCTGGGTTCAAGATGAGTATCCACACCGCCCATTTTCCCTGGGCCTATGTCTTCTTCCATCAGCCTTGGGCTCAGACTCCATTTGGGATTTCAGCCTCTCTCTTCCCTCCTGGAAACCAGAGTTTTTTCTCATCTCCTCTGCTTTATTTCATTTTAAAAATTTTTAAAAGATTTTATTTATTTATTCATGAGAGATACAGAGAGAGAGGGAGAGAGGCAGAGACACAGGCAGAGGGAGAAGCAGGTTCCATGCAGGGAGCCCATGCGGTACTCGATCCCAGGTCTCCAGGATCACGCCCTGGGCTGAAGGCAGGCTCAACTGCTGAGCCACCCAGGTGTCCCATCTCCTCTGCTTTAAAGGAAGCCCAATGTCATCTGTGGACCTATGGGGGAAAGAAACATGGGTGCCCCTGCTATTTTCAGGATCTTCCTGGAACCCATGGGATCCACCATGAAGTCATAGCCACTGAGCACTGAGAAACCTGGGGAACCAAACTCAACTCTCAGGGAACCATAGGGGTCCACTGTTATGAAACCTGAGTCACTGAATCCTGCTCCTTCCCTCTCACCCTGTCACCCAACTCTACTGACATCCGGAGAATCATAGGGCACACTTCCCCATAGACCCAAGGTCTCAAAGTTTGGGGCTGGTGTCTGCAGGACCAGGGCATGGACTTTCAGAAGGGCCACTCAATCCCACAGTGCAGAGTAGGCTTTGAGTCATTCAGTCTAAGTTGGCAATGCCAGCTCTCTCCTTCAATGACTGTGTGACCTTTGGGCAGGACACTTCATCTTTCTGGGTCTCTTTGTCCATCTGCAGGACAGGCATTTTTATTTCCTTTTTTATCCCCCCTAAGAAAAAGTGAGAAGGGCACCTGGGTGGCTCAGTTGGTTAAGAGTCCTTCTCTTGATTTTGGCTCAGGTCATGATCTCAGCAGCATGAGATTGAGCTTTACTTTGGGCTCCAGGCTCAGTGTAGGGCTTGGGATTATCTATTTCTCTCTCCCTCTGCCCTTCCCCTACTCCCTCTCTCTATTTTTATTTTATTTAAGATTTTATTTATTTATTCATGAGAGACACACAGAGAGGGGCAGAGACACAGGCAGAGGGAGAAGCAGGCTCCATGCAGGGAGCCCGCCCGATGTGGGACTCAATCCTGGGACCCCAGGATCACGCCCTGGGCCAAAGGCAGAGGCTCAACTGCTGAGCCACCCAGGTGTCCCTCTCTCTCTCTCTCTTTTTTTTTTTTTAATGTATTTATTTCAGAGAAAGAGAGGCAGCATGAATGAGGGGAGGGGCGGAGGGAAAGGGAGAGGGAGAGAAACAATCCCAAGCAGGCTCCACACCCATTGCCCACCCTGATGCAAGGTTCGATATCAGGACTCTGAGATTATGACCTGAACCAAAATTAAGAGTCAGACGCTTAACAGACTGAGCCATGGAATGCCTGGGTGGCTCAGCGGATTGGGACGCCTGGGTGACTCAGCGGATTAGCGCCACCTTCAGCCCAGGGTGTGATCCTGGAGACCCGGGATCAAGTCCCACATCAGGCTCCCTGCATGGAGCCTGCTTCTCCCTCTGTGTATGTCTCTGACTCTCTCTCTGTGTCTCATGAATAAATGAATAAAAAAATCTAAAAAAAAAAAAAAAAAAAAAAAAAAAGACTGAGCCACCCAGGTGCCCCGAATAGCTATCTATAGTACCTATTCATAAGGTTTGCTGCAAGGATTAAATGAGATATTTCTGTAACCTGTCCAGCAGAGTAGAGCACTAAATAATCATTCTTTCTGGGGGCTAGAAGGGGAAATGCACACTCCGAAAAGTTTCCGGGACATTTGCTTATTAATTATTCCAGTGTCAAGAACTATGTTGGTTGCTAAGTTTCAGAGCTTAAGGCCCCAGCTAGGGTTCCCCACTCTGAACTAGGGGCCTCCAAAAGAGAAGTATTATCCACTAGTTTTGTGAATATATTCTCAGCCCATAAATGGATGCTTCTAAGTAAAACATCCATAAACTGCATCACATTGGTGGGGAAAATTAAATGTAAATTAGATAATTAAAAATGAAGCTGATGCCCGCTGCTTGACACTATTACCTCTTATTAAAAGTTATGAGAGATGGACTGGGAGAAGTGGGAGGTTGCTGGGAGGCATCTGATAGGGATGGGGCTGCAAGGGATTGCCTAACGGAGCCCTCTGGTCTTTGGCAGAGTCAGACCTAGGGGATGGTCCTGCATGGGCTCTGGAGAGCCCTGGGGGTGCTGGGACCAGAACCCGGGTGTGGGCATACATTCTACAGATTGTGGGTATCTGGGTCCATGCTTTCCCCTCGACAAGCCTCAATGTTTCCTCATCTGTGAAAGAAGGCTAACAGAGCCTACCTTCCATGGCTGAAGCAGGGGTGCTGTGAGGTAATATCTAGAGAGTACCTAGCCTGGAGCCTGGCACGTAGTAGATGTTCACTTAACAGTTGTGATTATGAGAATACCATCACTACCAGCACTGTGAGTGAGTCCCTCCCAGCAGCAGGCCCTGAGCTGAGGACTTTACAGGCAAAAGCTTCTACACAGGCCGCCCCTGTTAGCACATGGCTGGGAGGTACCAATATCCCTATTGTATTGGTTGAGGAAAGCAAGGCTTGGTCAGGGGAATAAGGGGTCACACATCCTAGGAAGCAAATGGCATTGCTTATTACTTAAAGGTCACAGAGGAATCTGAGGAACAGTGCTCTGCATACAGTGCTCTGCTTCCCAAACTTAACAGGTTACATCGACTCCTTTTTTGTGTGTGCACCTGCCCTGTACTCCTGGCCCTTTGCTGGGTGTGCGGCCAGAGGGGAGTCACTCTGGAGTGAGGAAGAGAGCCAGAGAGGCCACATCCCAAAGGAGTATCCTAACCAGAGCATGAGTCCAGAGAACACACAGGCCTGGGAAGGGGGTCTGAGGACTCCCCCAGAGGTGCAATCTGGTTCAGGATTCAAGAGGCTGGGAGAGACGGGAGGATGGGCAAAGCAGGTAACAGGACCAGCCCCAAGCCAAGGCTGGGAGGTGGAGAGGTGGCTGCCAGGCCTGTGGTGGGCTGTGGAGGGTGCACGACGAGGGGGTGGGAACACGGAGCGGGTGAGTCACCGCTTCTGAGCCAGGCAGGCGGCTGCCGCGGAGCGGGGGGCGCATTCCTGGCTGGCAGGGCGGCCGGCACTAATGTCTTTCCCACATGGCCCCGAATTCCCGGCTCTCGGCACGATCACACGGGCGGGACGCTCCCGCGGCCACCCCCGCCCCAGCTGCCTCCTTCCCACAGAGAGGGGAAGGGGGAGGGAGTGCGGCGACGGCTGGCGGAACCGGCCTCTCCCCAGGGGGCTGGGGCGGGGCCGGGCTGGCCTCCCGGGGCGGGGGGGGGGGGGGGCTGCGCCCACCGCGCACCCTGCACGCCGCGTGCCACGAATGGGGCGCTTTTGATCAAATAAGAGCAGGGCTGGGCCTGTGAAGCTGGGGAAGGAAGGAGGCGCGGGCCGACGGGCCGTGGCCCCCGCCCCCGCCACATCCCTGCTTCTCTGGCCCCCGCCCCGCGCAGGGCCCTCGGCGGAGAAAGAGCGTCGCTGCAGGGCGCCCGGGCCGCTGGGCGGCGGGACCGTCCCCAAGTCCGGCAGCCTCCAATTGGACGCCTTCTGCATCCTCCCCTCCTTCCTGAGCCTCTGGGCCCCGGCTGGGGTGGGGTACTATCTGAGGCTGCGGTGCATCCGGCGGGGACTGGAGCTGGGGTTCCTGAAACAGGCCACACCCAGGCCCTCATTCCGTGGGGGGGTAGGGGGGGACAGCCCTAGCTCAGACGGAGGGGACTGTGAGCCACTGCTCTCCCACGCAGTCCCTGTCGCTGGGCCAGGCCCCTGGGGGAAACTGAGTCTGCGAGGGTGGAGAGGCCCACCCAGAGCTCCCTGTCTGCTGGGGAAAGTTGGCGGTTGTCCCTCCCAGCTGGGCTCAGAGGCGCTAATGAGAGTTAAATGTGGGGTGTGAGTCACCTCTGGGTGGGGGTGGGGGGCTGGAACCACCCCCAGATGTGGATCCGGGGTGGAATGGAGGTTTGTCCAGACCATTCAGCCTTTCCCTCACTTCCCTGTGTTTTACCCCTCTACTCCTTGGCAGATGGGACATGGATTTCTGACCCAGTGCATCAGGACCTGTCACCTGGGCCAATCTCTCCCAGACCTTCGCTCACCTTAAGGAGTAGGATGGGGGCGGGGGTCAGGGACTACGGAACCACAAGGGAATTCCAAATCCCAGGATGGGGTCCAGGACCCCAGGACTTGGGGGTTAGACCAACACCCGGGATTATCTAGTGGCTGTGAGCCCTGGGGTATGGTGATGTACCTTGGGATGGGGTGGGCAAAGGGCCCAGGCCACCCGGAAGGATCCCTTCAACCCTCTACAGCCCATCTGGCCTCACTCAGACCACCAGGCTCTGACCACACAGGGTGCCTGTCCTCCCACCCACCAGCCCTGACCTCAGGCCAGCACAGGGACTACAGTCTGTAGTCCTCATGGCAGGGCAGACTGTGTGTGTATGTTGTGTGTGTATGTGTGTACATGCGTGTACCCCTGTGACTGGGTCTATTTGTGCCATTGTGTGTATTTGTGACAATGTGCAGTTGTGTATATTTATGTGAGACTGTCTGTGTGGATCTCAGTGTTGCAGGTGGCTTGAGGGGAAATGTGGGTTTCTGCATGTCTATATCTGTGTGTCTCCTCTATGTCTCTGTGTGGGTCTTTCCATGTGACTGAGTCTGTGTCAGCCTAGCCCCATCCACAGGCTCCCTGGCTCTTCCTTGAGCACCCTGTCACCACTGCCACTGCTGCCACCACCACCAGGAGCCACAGGGTTAGGGAAGTGGATCTGGAAGGGGGCTCTGGGGAGATGCAGTACCTGCTGTTCCCAGAATGTAATGGCCTGGCTGGGTGGGCAGCACCAGGGGGTGGGCATAGGCGTGGGCAGCCAAGGGAGAGAGAGAAATGTGGACAGGGGAGGACCCCAGCTCAGCAGTCCCCTCCCAGCTCCCTCTGCTCCCAACCCAGCACCTCCTGGCAAGAGCTTATTTGCATGGTATTTACATTTCATTTGCATCGCGTTCAATTAAAAACCTGACCAGCTCCCGCCTGCCTGGCGCTACCCGCCCAGCCTGGTGAAAATGCTGGTTGGGCATTGGCCTGCCGTCTTCCTACCCTCCCCACCCCACCCCACCTCTCCACCCCCATGGGTTGACTGATGCGGGAGGGGTCTTCCCATAAGTGAGATCCTCCGAGTCACCCATCCTAGGACTGAGATGACTGGAAGTACAAATGGAGAAATTGAGATCCAGAAAGACTGCTGGGAGCTCCAGGCTGAGGACCAGTCTTGGACAGAGCTAGAAGAATATTAGTAGTAACAGCTGCCCTTTATGGAAGGGTTGCTGGGCCAGGAGTGGTGCCAACACCTGGACACAGTATCTCATCTGAACTTTGCTACTTGTTGAGGTTGGCCTTGCCTTAATTCCATTTTATAGATGAAAAGACTAAGGCTGGAGAGGGCAAGCCCAAGGTCACTCAGCTGACCCAGAATTGAAATCTCTGTCAGTATGACTTCCAAGTCCATGCTCCAGATCCTGAGCACAACTGCCAAAAGTACAGCATGCTCCTCCTGGTGAGGCAAGCTCATTATCTCCAGAGTCCATAGTTCTAGGACAAGCTAAAACAGCCTTTACCCTCACCTGGGGCCTAGCCCCACTGTTTCTCATTCTTCTGCTTCCTCACACTGACAGCCATGCCCATCCCTGGCTACAGGGTGCAACGCTCTCCCTGTAGATGTCGTTCCTGGCACTAGACCATAGTCTTGACTATTGCAAAACTGCCCTTTTTGGCAGTTAGAGCTGGTGACTTTGTAAAAGACAATTGAAAACCCTGATCATGAAATCAACTTTGGGGAAAATTCACAGCCAGGCTAAGGGGAAGGATGAGTGGAGAGATCAGGCTGGCCCCTGGAAACATCAAAGGCACCAGATCAAGCTTGGACACTAGAAATCCTCAAGGCCTCTCCTGTCCAGGAGCAGGAGCCTTCTTGGAACTCCTCTCACCTGGCCACAGCTCAGCCGGTAGATGGCATCTACACTGGTAGGAACTCCTGGAATTGGGGAGAGTAGAGTTTCTTGGGCTGTCCATGGAGGAGTCATCTGAGGCCCAGAATCCAGCCCTGGAATCAGGGAGCCCTGGTGTTGACAGGCCCCCAGCAAGAACCATCTTTCCCCTTCTCCACCACCCTTAGGGCTCTAGAGGGATTCCACCTGGTACTGCGGGAATCTGGCCAATCAGCAGACAAGTCCCTGTCCCTAGCACCCAGTGGTCAGTTCAGGGATGGACACATGACCTGGGCCTGGCCAATTAGGTTGAATCCCAGGGTTTTGGCTGGACTTATTTTGCAGGGCAAGGGGGTCTGATCTGGTAGTGTGAGAATTTGAGGCCACCACCACTTGGAGCTATCCATGAATGAATCCAGCAGAGGGAAACTGATCCTCAGATTTGAAGCCAAACGCTTCTACTTGACCCTCAGAATGAATTAATAGGTTCTAATTTTGCTTCAGCAAGTGTATGTTGGGTTTCTGGCACTTGTGACCTGAAGTCCTTACTTTAGCACATGCCCTGCCCATTTCTGCCTTGATGTCTTTGCCTGTGCATTTCTTTGCCTGGAATGCCTTCCTCTTGCCCTCTCCCAACTAGTCATGCCGGTGTGTCAAAGTCCAGCTCACCTCTTTTTCTCTGGACAACTCGTGTCCACTCTGTACCCATCTTTCCTGGTCCTGCCCCCCTGGGAGTGTTACCTGCAACTGACCCCTAGCCCTGTGCTGCGGCTCCACTCTGGCACTCCACTTTGGTATAGTGTACTTGTCTCTGCTGCTGCTTCTTATTCATAGTGATTGCTTTGCTAATTCCCTTTTCCAGGGCTTCTGTGTCATTGCCCCAGAATGGACTGTAAATTCCTAAATGGCATTCCTAGGGAGAGGAGTGATGTAGAGTGCAGTGGTTAGACCCTTGGCTTTGGAATCAGACAGCCTCAGTTCAAGTTCTAGCCCATCTGTGTGATCTTTGAACCAGTCCCTCCACCACTGTGCCTTACTTTCCTGTTCTATAAAATGGGGGTGTTGTGAGGATTGAATGAATCTGTATGAAAAAATATTACTTAGCATAGTCAGTTCAGAAATGTCTACTGCACACCCACTGTGTCCAGAACTGAGGGTTCGATGTGCAACACCCACAGCTACAGTGTGCTCCCTTGCACTCAGAGCCCCTGAGGACAGAGGCTGTGCCAGTCAGGAGAGTGGGGGCCACGCTCTGCGGCCGGCTGGCACTTCTTTCTGTGCACAGCACTCCTCTCACTCCAGTCCGTCTTCCTTCCAGGGCACTGGAGATCCTGGGCAGGGGGAGGCCTGGTCATCCTCTCCCCCTTCATCTCCCCTCCCTGTTGTCCCTTGGAGCCAGTGTCGCTCAGAGTTAATCTCCTTGCTTGTCAGGGGGTGACAGGAGGTGTCTGTCATTTGGAGCCGTGGCCGTCAGCCTTGCTGGCTAATTGGGGCGCAGGCGCTGGGAGCACGGGAAATGGCCGGAGGGAAAGAGTAGGAATGAGGAAAGGGAGGCTGCCCTCTCCTCCTTCCCGCCAGGCTTGGGGCTGATACACAGGGCTCTTTAGGGGAGGGGAAGGCCAATCAAAGGAGGAAGGGGCTGTGGGACAGGGACTCTGTGACCTTGGGCATATTGCTATTCCTCTCTGGGCTTCCTCTTATTATTATTCATAATGACAATAGCTAGCCTTTATTGAGCAATTACTGTGTAAATCACTTCCCAGCATGCCTGCCAAAAACCTCCAATGGTTTTCTATGGCCCTTGGAATTAAAGCCAGACTCCTTCCAAGGTCCTCGAGGACCTCAAAACCCAAGCCTCTGTCCTCCCTGCTGCCTCTCTAGCCACAACAGCCTCCCTATAGGGCAAGTGCTTCCTGCCTCAGGGCCTTTGCACTTGCTGTTTCTGCTCCTTGGAACGACCTTCCTCTGCCTCTTAGCATGACTGATTCCTCCTCATTATTTAGGCCTTGGTTCAAATGACACCTCAGAGACAAGGTTCCTGAGCTCCTTATCTAAAACCCACCCTCCCCTATCTTCTTTTACACTGTCATCCTATTACATTATCCTACTTAGACTTTCACAGTATTTGTCATGATGTGAAATTTTTTCATTTACGTATTTGTGGTTTATATTCATTCTCCCTCTCTAAAATGGAAACCTCTGAGCACAGGGATCTAGTCTCTGCAATTTACTGCTGAACCCCCAGTGCCTAAAAACAATGCCTGGCACTCAATAGATAGTAAGTAAGTGACATTCAGGCATTTTATCAAGGACTTCATTCAACTTACTTCTCACAAGAATTTTAGAGAAAGTATTATTTCCATCTGAGGTGAGGAAACTGAGGCTCAAAGAGACTCTGTGGCTGTAAGTTCTGATAATGGGGGTTGCCCCAGGACCCTAGAGGTGTAAGGGCTGTGGGGAAGATGTGGAGGGGCTCTGCCAGCTGGGCCCCTCAGCTGAACAGAGGCCAGTGATGGGCACAAGGAGAAGCCTCCAGGGGTCAGGAGACCACACCAGCGTGGAAAGTTCTGCTGGGGGCTCTGCTGAGGGGAGCCTTGGGCACCTCTCCAGGCATGAGGGCTTAGTCCATTCAGGTTGCCACAAAAAAAATACTACAGACCAGGTGGCTGAGACAACATTTTTATTCCTCACAGTTATGGGGGACCAGGAAGTCTGAGAGATCAAGATGGTGGCAGGCTCAGTGCCCCATGAAGACCACTTCTCAGTTCACAGCTGGCTGTCTTCTCATGTCCTCCCATGCCGAAGGGGACTAGGGTCTGCTGAGGTCTCTTTTATAAGAGCACAAATCCCAGTCATAAGGGCTCATGACCTCATGACCTAAACACCTCCCAAAGCCCCTGCTCCCTGATAGCATCACACTGAGGGCTAGGATTTCAACATACACATTTTGGGGGGACATACACATTCAATCTATTACAGAAGTAGAGCCCAATATGCTGTGCAATGAGGTGGGTACAAGGAGTTGGTGGTGCATGGGGGACCTTGTCAAGGTACTACCACTTCCCTGCCCCAGGGCGCAAGCGAGGTGTAAGCCACGAGGTAGGCTGGCAGCCCAGGCTTCTCAAAGTCTCTTCTCCCATCCTCCCTGTTATGCCCCTTCCTGCCTGGCAGAGGGCTGGCTCCTGGGTCTGGCACTCAAGGCCTAGCACCATCTGGCTCTTGCCTACCTTTCCCTTCTTTTCCCCTGCTGTCCCTGACGCCTTGTAGCAGTCCCTGCCCACCTGCCTTTAGTCACATATCTCGTCACTTTCCCCACTGATCTTTCAAAGCCCAGCCCCTGTGCTACCTTCTCCAGGAGGGGCTCCCCGGGGGAGCGTTTGTGCAGTGGTGACTGTCAGGCTGATGTCCACCAGGCTCTCAGCACCCATCACATGGCTGGCACAGGGTCACTCAGTAAGTATCCTGCTGCCTCCTTGCCATCCGTGGACCCCAGGTGGGCCCACCATTCTAAGATCTCCAGTCTCTGGTTCCTATTCAGCTTCTAGGTGACACCAAGCCTGAAATCTCAACCTGGAGTGGGGGAAGGGACACACGTGGACCGCAAGATGTCTCTGCAGATCAATCCTCAACTGCTGACACTGCACAGCCAATCAGACCCCAAGACACTCATTACAATCATGTCTGGGTCCAATGAGGACAGGCCATTGGCCTCTATTGACTCACGTGCCTACTGCCTCAGGAGCCAACCACAGCAGCTCCCTCCTCCTCATTTCCATGTCAAGACCTCAGGAGGTCCTGCCCTGGCTAAAGGTCCAGGCTGAGGTCAGGCTGCGCATACTCTCCCCTTCTCCCCCATGATCAGAGCCACCATTTTCTTCTGTCCAGCCCTTGCAACTGTCCCATTCCTGGCATCTGTTTCTTCTTGTCCCTGGCATCTGCTGTCTCCAGCCCACGTAGTCGTGTCAAGAAAGTATATAGGTGTGAGGTGAGCTGGCAGGGAGGCAGGCTGGCCCCCTGTGAGGGGAGGCTGGGTGTGAGGATCCCACTGGGGGGCAGCGACAACAGCACTGCAGCGATGCCTCCTCCTTTCCCTTCTTTTCCACCTCTGTCACCACGTGGCAGGCACCCAGACCCCAGATGTTTCCTGCTGCATGGCTCTCTGTATGTGTGCCTGCACTCGTGCATGCACACTGGTGTCCTCTGCCCTGCAATATTACCCTCCCCAGGAAGGGATGGAGGGGAGGTGGGATGAGGGCAGGCAGGATCTTCCCATCTCTGTTCCCACAGCATTGGAAAGAGACAAGCTTAGGTGGACCTTAAATGGGAACCCTCAAACCCCCACCCCCTATTCTGGATCAGTGAGTATGTGTGTGTGGGGGGTGGAGGGTGGAGGGGTGGAGGTAGGGGGTGGGGGATGCCCAGAGGGTACCAGGGCCTGGCCTCTGTGCCTTTTAATGTAATGTGAACAGCATGCAAAGCAGATGCAAATATTATGCAAACTAGAACTTTTCTTTTTCTAGTCAACAGCTCTGACAGGCTCTGAAATGGGCTACAGGGGGCCCAGAACCCAAGGGGAGGTGTGGAAGTGAGGGCAGCCATCATCACTGCTTTGTCAAGAGCATGCTATGTTCAAGCAGTACCCGAGCATCTACTGTACACCGGGCACCAGGGCATATCGTATACTGGGCTCCTGAGGATTCAGATGAAGACTAAGGCATGCAGGGAAGTTTAGGGAAGTGAGAACAAAATCCAGCTCCATAGGACCTTGATTGACAGCCTTTCAGACATGCTAGCATTTATTTATAATTCTTTAGAGGAGGGAGGGGCAGAGGGAGAGAGATACTTAAGCAGGCTGCACACCCAACATGGAGCTCAACACGGGGCTCAATCTCACAACCCTGAGATCACGACCTGAGCCAAAACCACAAGTCAGACACTCAACTGACCCACCCCAGTGCCCCAAGACATCCCTAGCATTTAATAGCATGTGAGACCAGATAGCAGACTGATTAAAGTCTCCTGTTCTGGCCTCAGCTAGACCTGTGTTTGATTCCCTCAGCTCCACCACTTAATTTCTCTGTGATCTTAGGCAAGGTGCTTTACCTCTCTAAGTTTCTGTTTATTTGCTCAGAAATTGAGAACGGTAATAGTACAGACTTCATTGAGTGGTCCTAAGGACTCAGTGACATGTATGGACACGTAGGGCAAGGTTACCATGTTACCGGCCATGTTACCCCGTGAAGTCTCCATGAAGGGGAGTTGTGATCATAGGACTGCTTCCCCCAAGGGAGCCTCTGAGCCCTTCATCCTCTCCTGCCCTGCTGAGCTCCTACCACACAAAATGCCATAACCAAGCATCTATCTGGGGGCAGGCCCTGGGTTTTGCTTTTCTCTATCCACAGCCAGACGTTGCCTGGAGGGTCACTCAACTGACTGGATGAATGATAATCGAATGGTCTCAACTCCTCTGGCAGGCCGGGTGGGCAGACCAGGATTGAGACCATGGAGGGGTCCAGAGGGTCATCCCAGGGCAGTGGTTTGGGGTCCTGGGATGAAATGGGATCCCAGCAGTCACAGTAGTTTCTTTCTAATGATCCCCACCCCCTCAACTTCTCTCCCTACAAAGGTGTTGGGGGGCAGGGGCGGATGGGAGGAGGAGGAGTTTCTGCTCTCAGCAAATGAAAACAAGGTCAGAGGTTGGGTGGAAGGCCAGGGGGATGGTTCTGGTACAAAGAGGTAGATGTATGTGTGTGTTGCAGGGTGGGGGGGTGTTCAGGGTGGTGGTGGAGTAGTGACAACACCCCTAGTTGGAGCATAAGAGCCACAGTTTTTGAGCACCTAACATTTTACCAGGCTCCAGGGTACTGTTTATGTTGTATCATAGTCAGAATCTCATGATAGCAATCTCCATTACCATCCCCTTTTTCAATTCTTGGAGGAAATTGATAGAGATGCTTGCCCCAGGTCACTCAGTTGGTGAGTATGAGTTCCAGGATTTGAACCCTGGCATTCTCTAATGGCAGCTCTCCTTCATGCTCCTAAAGGCTGACCTGGGCTCAAATCCTCTTTCCCTCACACTTCTCTCAACAGAGCTTCTGTTGCTCTACTCATCCCCACATATCACTAATCCAATAACCCGCCCTCCACCCCTTTTCTCATCTCCAGCCCTATCCTCTTTTCTTCCTCCCTGGTCTACTTTTGCCTTCCTCTGATCTATACAGTAGCCAGAGGGATCTTTTTTTTTTTTTTTTAATTTATTTATGCATGAGAGGCATAAGCAGAGGGAGAAGCAGGCTCCCTATGGGGACCCAACATGTGACTCGATCTCGGGACTCCAGGATCATACCCTGAGCTGAAGGCAGATGCTCAACCACTGAGCCACCCAGGTGTCCCCAGAGGGATCTTTTATTTATTTATTTTTAAAATTCTTACCCTCTATTTTTTTTTTAATATTTTATTTATTTATTCATGAGAGACACAGAGAGAGAAAGAGGTAGAGACACAGGCAAGGGTGAAGCAGGCTCCGTGCAGGGAGCCCGACGTGGGACTCGATCCCGGGTCTCCAGGATCAGGCCAAAGGCAGGAGCTAAACCACCGAGCCACCTGGGCTGCCCCAGAGGGATCTTTTAAAAATTTAAGTCAGGGGATCCCTGGGTGGCTCGGCGGTTTGGCTCCTGCCTTTGGCCCAGTGCACGATCCTGGAGTCCAGGGATCGAGTCCCACGTGGGGCTCCCAGCATGGAGCCTGCTTCTCCCTCCTCCTGTGTCTCTGCCTCTCTCTTTATGTCTATCATAAATAAATGAATCTTTTAAAAATTTTAAAATAAAAATAAAAATTTAAGTCAGGCCAGGTCACTCCCAGTTTAGAACCCACCAAAGGCACCCACCATACTTTGCATAAACCCTGACCTCTCACCTGGTCTGCTCAATCCTGCTCCATTTGGTTCCCCTTTGGGCCTAAGGTCATGCCCAGGGGGACATATGTTCCACACCCTCTCCTTTGCCTAGCTGGTTCCTCCCCATCATTTGTGCCTCAGTTCAGATGTCACCCCCTCAGAGAGGTCCTTTTGACTCCGGTAGCTAATATGGTCCCCTCCCTGAACTCAGGTTTACATGACCTATTTTAATATCTTCATGGCTCTTCGGACTCTTTGAAATGATCTTCAACTATTTGTTTACTGATTATGGTCTGTCTCCTTGAATTAGAATGTAAGTTCTGTGAGTCTGGGGATGAGAGTATTTGTCTTCTGGTGTCTCCCTAGTCTAAACACTTCCAGGGGGCAGCCCGGTTGGCTCAGCAGTTTAGCGCCGCCTTCAGCCCAGGGCCCTGATCCTGGAGACTTAGGATGGAGTCCCACGTCGGGCTCCCTGCTTGGAGCCTCTTCTCCCTCTGCCTGTCTCTCTCTCTCTCATGAATAAATAAATAAAATCTTTAAAATAAACAAATAAATAAACACTTCCAGGCACTTAGTAGGCACTCAAAAAAAAAAAAAAAAACCATCTGAAAGGATGTGTGGTCCCGCTCAAGAGGTTCCGGCCCCTCTCTACCTCAGTTTCCTTTTTCTGTTGCGTTCTGCCACCTTGGCTCAGCCTCCCCAGGAGTGCTGCAGATGAGATCAGAGATGGCAAAAGGCTCCCTCCCGGGGAGGGAGGGCACGATGCCCGCCTAGGGATGAGGTCAGCGCGGCGGGCACTTCCCCGCTGTGCAGGAGGCCAGCAGAGCCGTAAAGATCCTCTTGGCTAGACCCCCTGCCCCGGCCCGGGATCCTAGGCCGGCAGGGAGGGCGCACAACCCCTTCCTCGGTGGGCAGCTCCTCCCGGCGGGGCCTCCTCTTTCCCCCCTCCCCGGGGAGGCAGGTGGAGCTGCGTCTTCATCTTTGTTCCCATCTGGAGCGCGTTTGGCGCGGCGTGGCGGGGGCGGGGCTGCGCCCCCGCGGTGCCCGGAGAGACGGGCCCGCCCGCTTATCTGATCTGCGGCTAATTGAAACTCCCTGCTCGCGAAGGTCAGCTCGGTCCCCTGACAGCTGCCGAGCCGAGCCGGGCCGGATGGAAAACCCGGGCTGTGCAGGGCCCGGCGGGGCGCGGTGGGGAGGGGTTACGGGGGGCTGCTTCTGCGGCAAAGTAGACAAAGGCGGCCCCTCCCTCCTCGTGCGCGCTGCTGGGGGTCCCAGAGGTAGCGGCCTTCGCCCTCACCCAGCAGGGTGCTCGGGCCGGGTCACACGGCCTAAGGCCACAGTGGAAGGGGGCGCCCTTTAATCCCTGCGCGCCCGCCCACTCCGCTCCCACGCCGGGGCCCCGTCTGGGGTCTCTGGGAGAGTCACCCCCAACTTCCTGCCCCTACCCCGCCTCCACGCCCCGGCTCTGAGACTTCCTGCCTCCCCGGCTCCGGGCAGCTCAGGCTGTGGGAAGCCGGCGGGGCGGGGGCGGCCCGGTCCCCTCCCCCAGCGCGCTCGACTAGGCGCTGGGGGTCCGGGAGGAAGTGTGCGCGGTGGGAGGGCATGACCTGGCCCCGGGGAGGCCATCCGGTGGGGCAGGTGCGGCCTTAGCCCTGGGAGGGAGGGCAGGCAGGCAGGCAGGCAGGCAGGCTTGTTGCTAATGGTGCTGCTACGGGGGAGGCACCGCGGGGAGCCCCGTTTCCAGGGTTCCGGGTGCGGATGAGGCCAGCTTAGGAGACTCCAACCCCGCCCGCCGCGCCCTAGGCGGGCCCAGGCCCTGCGCAGCCTGCACGCGTCCCCTCACCTCCCACCTTCTGGGTCTAGGCTGAGGGGCTGCGAGCTCCAAGGGATAACTGCCGGCCTCCAGGCAGACCGCGCCCTTGAGCAAAGCCTCTTGGGCCTCGGCTTTCAGAGCCTGAAAAAAACAAACAAAACCCCCCCCCAAAAAACCAACCATAGCTACCATTTTTCGGAACCTCTTGCCAAACACAGTGTTCAGCGTTTAACGTACTTCGTCTCAAGGCTCCCAGTTCCATTTTGCTGATGAGCAGGCTGAGAGGCAGAGAGGTTGTGACTTGCCCGAAGTCACAGAGCTAGTAAGTTACCCGGGGGGGGGGGGGGGGGGGGGGGGGGGCGCTGGGCTGACTCCCGAGTTGTTGACCACGGGTGGTCTCACTTCAGCAAGCGCTTTGGAGTTGTGCCCCTATATAGGTCGATACACCGCCAGGGTATTCACAAGAGCAGCGAGCCCCTCGGCGGCGTCTTGCCGCACACGTTCCTGTCCTGGAGCTAGGCATGTGTTTCCTGGCGCGTTCCCGCGTGCTAGAGCCGGGGGACAGAGGCACAACAGCCCAGCGCGCCGGAGCCTAGGTGCGCCGTTCCCGTTTGGGACCCGGCAGAGTCACAGGGCCTGAGCCGCCGGCTGACTGGAGCGGGGGCGGGGAACTCGGAGTAGAGTCCACGCGGGCCGCGGTGCCTGGGAGGCCGCAATCCGGGCGCCTGCAGCCGGCGAGGCGCGGGGTGACGCGCGGGGGCCCAGCTACCGTGACCTCCTCCGCGGTTTCCATGGAGACGGTGCACTATAAATAAAAAAAAAAAAGAGGAGGAATTTCAAACCCGTTTTCTACGGCGCTTGGCGGGAGGGGGGGAGGAAAGCTCTCTTTGAATCGAGTTTCCCATTTCACCTTCCCAGGCGGTGGGAGCGCTTCCCCCGCAGCCCAGCCGGGAAATTGCCGCCCCTCACGCCGCGTGGCGCCCCCCGAGGAAGCTAATTAGCGCTGCCCGGGGAGCTGGGGACTGGGGACCTGGCCCCGGGGGGCCGGGTCCCGCTTCTTGGAGGGGGTGCGCCTACCAATTGCCACACACGCCCCCCCGCCCCCCCGTCTCTCCAGGCGCGCACGCAGCCCGGCGCGGGCCGGGGCACGGGGCGCAGGCGGGAGGTCGCATCTGCAGCTTTGGCGCAATGAATCAGGCGCGGCCGCCGCCGCCGCCGCGGAGCGCGTCTGGCATCCGGAGTCTCCCGGGATCGAAAATAATTTGGGCAAAGCGGTGGGAGGTGTGTGCGCGCGCTCTCCGAGGGGAGGGCGGGGGAGCAGGCCGGGCGGGGGGCGGGGGGCGGGGGGAGGTGCCATCCGACAGCCCCGCTGTGGTGAGAACAGAGTTGACACTTCTTTCCTTTCCACTTACTGCGGCAAGTACGGAGAGGATGCTTAACCCTCTCGCTGCTTGGAAGATTAGAGGCGCCTCGAGCGCCCTCATGAGGGCGCGCCAGGTTTGGGGGGCAGGTGTTGTAGGCCCTGTGGAGACTGGTCCATTCTGGCTCCTGAAACAGGCATCCCCACCTGAACATGCCTCAAGACATCCTTCCCGGGGCTTTTCTCGATCCTTCTTTTTATCTCTTCTGGATCTGGCTAGTGTCAGTACTATGGCCACAGTTTCCCAACTTATGCCAAAGGGTGGGGGTTCTTCTGTAGCGGTTTCCCTGTCGGGTGACCCGTTTTATGACCCTCTGCCTTGGGCACTGGGCCCAGGCGGGGGTGAGTGGTTAGGGCAGCGGGCGCAGGAGTGGGAACCCCACCCTCCTACATCTCCAGCTCCAGCTCTGGGCACCCTTCATCAAAATGGCCAGGTTCCTGGTTTTGCGTCTGATGGCAGAAATGTCACTGCCGCCGCTGCATTAAGCACACTCTGTGGGAACTCGGTTTGGCTCTAGGAGCTGGCGCTCGGCCCCCGTCAGGCTGCCTGCTGCAGGGGGTTGGGTGGGCCGGCTGGCCAATTGGCCTGGCGGGGTCAGCCTTTGTGTGGGTTCCCACCTTCCTGCCACTCCAGCATCTCCAGGCTTCCCCTCCCTCTGCTGTGCTCACGTTTCTTTGGGGAAGGGGGCGTCTGTTAAGACCCTTGAGGCTGTTTGGCTCCAGGATGGAGGGGAGAGATGATTGGGGGGCAGAACTTACTGCTCCCTCTCCATCATCCCCATGATGGGGAGCACCTCTGGAATTCACTCATTTCCCCATTGGAGGAGGTTTGCGCATTGGATAAGGAAGTGTTAGCCAGGCCTCAGAGCATCCTCAGACTTGTGACCTGAAATTCCCCTAGCAGGGCCTAAGCAGGGGTGCTTTCCACTTTCCTTTACCTTCTTTCCAGCCAAGGGATCCCACCACCCCAGGGACTCTCAAGCCTTGGTGCCCAGCAGACCACTTGACCTTGTGAGCTTATAGATACGGGGAGGGTGGGCAGATGGGGGAGTATGTAGAGAGTCTGATTCATTGGGTCTGGGGTGCTCCTGTTGCTGCTTCACAAGAACCCAGAGGAGGCCTTGGCTCTCCCTTTGAGGTTTGACCCCTATGACTTCACCCAGGAGCCAGAGCTGGGAGTCCCACAGAGGTCTTTGTTGCACAGCCTGGGAGATTGAGAGAGGCAAAGGGACTGTCTAGGATCACCCCATAAGGTAGGGGCTTCATGGTGAAGAGTATGGGCTCTCTTGGCTCTGCCATTAGTCAGTTGCATCCTGAAGGGCAGGTGAGCGAAATTGACCTTGCCTTGGTTCCCTCAGTTGTAAAATGCAGATAATACACTACAACACTGCGGGCTTCAGTGGGGCATTGCATGGAAATTACTGAGTGCGGGTCCAGGTATTTAGTAACTGTAGGATAAAGGTGAACCTTGATCATCATCGTTAGATGATATCACTGTTAGATCACTGTTGGAATCAGAACTGGAACTCAGACCTGTAGTTCAGATAGTAGTGTTGGGGGCAGAGAGCTCAGCCCAACTGTCTCTGGTTCCCCAAGTCTGGTCCTTTGAGGACTCCACCAGGCCCTGGGCAGGGAAAAGTGGGTATGGGGTAGGAGGCAGTCCCCCTGGGGGCAGTCTCATCTGTGGGTCTTTGCCCCTGCTGCTGCCACCTGAAGCCTTAGTGCATGCACACATGGGTATCCTTTCTTACTCTTGAGAAATCTTTCCCTCATACAGCCTACCGGGCACTGGCCTGGTGAGTGAAGCCTTGCCCCTCCTAGACTTTGGTCCAGCAGCTGCTGCTGCTGCTGCTTCTTCTTTTTTTTTTTTTTTTTCTTCTTCTTCTTCTTCTTCTTCTTCTTCTTCTTCTTCTTCTTCTTCTTCTTCTTCTTCTTCTTCAGTTTATTTATTTATTTACTTACTTAAATAATCTCTACACCCACTGTGGGGCTTGAACTTATGCCCCCAAGATCACATGCTCCTTTTGGCTGGGCCAACCAGGCACCCCCACTCCCTCCCCCCTATACTTCTTTTGTCAAGCATCAGATTCTGTACTGATTGGGGAAAGGCCAGGTAGCTGAGCCACCTCCCAAGGAATGGTGGTGGGACAGGGAGTGTCGACATAGGGCATTTGGGAGGCAGGAACAGGATGGGAAGGGGATACTCAAATTGGAGAGGTCTCTGGGGACATGAGATTCCACCTCCCTTTGGAACTGAATGAGGATATTGGACCATAACGTGCCTGGAACATAGAGCCAATGTCTGCTTCATTCAGGGGCTTCGGGCCTACTGGTTTCTGAAGTGTCACCGGGGAATTATGGTCAGTATGCAGGCAGTACTTCCTATGAGCCAGGGCTGTGTCCTGGAGAGGGTCCTTAGGTGGTCCCTGGACACAAGAACATTCCATTCTGACTTTGGGAAAGGGTGTGTGTATACTTGAGGCTGGTACATGGCTGAGATGACCTCTCAGAGCTCCTTCTTGGGCTATAGAGAGCTTTGAGCCTTGCTATTCTTGCACATGCTTGCCCACACATCTACCCTTGCTCAGCTGTACTCATTCAGATTCACCCCAGCCCCTATGTTCTCTTGCGTCCATGTTCACTTCTGTGCACACACGTGCTAAAGCACCGCACATGAGACACATGGATGTAACCTGTACGTGAACACACACAGGTATGCACTCAGGTACCCAGACTCACAGGAGCTAATGTGCATGTAGGTATCCTGATGTCCCCACGCACACACCAGTGCTTATGTCCACATGCATGCCTACCTTAACGCCCAGGTGCAGACACCTGAGCACACCTGAGCACATGCCGAGGTGTTCGTTCTCTCATCAGCTAATTTGTGTGTATGTGGATTGTCTGTTTCCCGCAAGGAGATCGCTTCATTGCCAAGTACCCCGGAGGACAGAGATTTGTTCGACTGTGCCTAGTACTCAGAAGGTGTACAACGCAGTGTTTTTTTTTTTTTTTTTTTTTTGGAATAGACGAGTAAATGTATACGTGTGTACTGGAACGTGTGAGTCAATAAGAACCAGATAGTAAAAGTACTCACCATTTACTAAGCCTGTCCTTTGTGTCTAATCCTGGGCCAAGTGTTGGCTTCACAGGTACCGTCTCACCTAAGCCTTGTGGCAGCCTAGGAAGCAAGTACTGTTATGAACTCTGTGTAGGCCTGTGGCGATGCAGGCTTCAAGAAACGGTCACTACCTGTATTGGCGGCCCGGGGTGCCCTGACAAAGCACCACATACCAGGTGGCTTCACCCACAGACGTTCATTGTCTACCAGTTCTGGAGAGTGGAAGTTCAGATCACGGTATTGGCAGACTCCTTTTAAGGGCTGTGAGGGAAGGGGCTGTTCCTGTCCCCTGTCCTTGACTCATAGATGGGTGTCCTCGCTCTGTTTCTTCATATCATCTTTCCTGTATGCCTGTCTGTGGCCAAATTACCCCTTCTTATAAAGACACCAGTTGTATTGGATGAGGACCCACCCCAATGACCTCATTTTACCTTGATTATCTCCCTAAGGGCTCTATCTCCAAATAAGGTCACATTCTGAGGTACCAAGGGGTTACGGACATCAGCATATGAATTTTGGGGAGGATACAGTTCAACCCATAACTCTACCCAAGGTCACATATCTAAGAAGTAGAGTAAGCAGGATTTGATCCCAGGTATGGAATGCCAGAGCTCACAGTCACCTCCTATTCTGGGCTGCAGTGAGTGAGTGTGTGTCTGTGTGTGTGTGTGTGTCCTAGTGTCACTCTCTATAGTTCTCCATCTCCTACCATCTCACTGGCACATGGCCCTGCCTCACCAGCACGCTGGTAGCTTTAATGCCCCTTTGGCCATGATATAGCACCCAAAGTCACCACCTGCCCCCCCACCCCTGCCCCCGACCCTAGTGGCTAGTGCTGCTGGACATGTCGACATGTCGACACTGACAGGAGTGCTTGGAGATGCGCACAGGGGGCCTGGCTCCCCCTACCAGCTGCCCTCTCAGATGCTGTGGCCTCATTTCAGAGGCTGCTGGCTTTGAAGCGCTCAGCCCGCTCAGGCGGGAAGCTGGAGCCAAGGTGGGGGCAGGGGGCAGTCACGAGGCCCTCCTGCGTCAGCGGGGCAGCCAGGACCAGGCAGGCCTTGTGCTGACCTTTGTCCACGCCTGAACCTTTCCTTGTGCTGCAAGAAGGCAAGGGGGCTGGACTTCACCCCCTCTGACTCCTCCGAGTTTGGCTGGAGGTGCCAAATAAGAAACCTGGCTCTTGAGTCAAGGTGGGAGAGAAAGCCCCCAGTCTGATGGGGGAGGTGTAGCCTCAATCCTACAGGGGCCCCCAGACTTGGTGGACGTGGCCTCTGCCTTCAGGTTTGTTTGTTTGTTTTTTAAGATTTTATTTATTTATTCATGAGAGACACAGAGAGAGAGGCAGAGACACAGGCAGAGGGAGAAGCAGGCTCCCTGTGAAGAGCCAGATGTGGGACTCGATCCTGGATCCCAGGATCACACCTTGGGCTGAAGGCAGATGCTCAATTGCTGAGCCACCCAGGTGTCCCTTTCAGGGATTTTTCAATCTGAAAAGTCCTAGTTTTTTCTGAGTCTCTGTTTGCCCATCCTGGAAGGGAGGATAGCAGTCTGGTTTGCTGTGAGGGTTCTGGGAGTTACTGTGGTACAGAAGGACCAGGATTAACATGGGCATCTTACCCCCTGCATAGCTACGGTATTGGGGGGAGGGGTAATGATGATGATATGGTAATTGGTGACAGTGAGCACTGATGGGGCCTCAAGCTAAATGCTAACTGCAGTCTTTACTTAATTATTTTATTTAATCCTTTCAAAAAGTCCAGGAGGCAGCTGCCATTGTCCTGGCCATTTGCTAAGTGCAGCACCTTAGAGTTCAGTGAGGTGGACTTGCCCAAGGTCACACGGTGAGGGAGCAGAGGTTCAACCCTGCACTTATGCTTTCACAGCAGGTACTGCAATTGCAGGAAGTTGGGGGTCCCCTGATGGAAGGTCTGGGGGTGAGACTATACCCTGGCTGGTAATGGTTCTGGTTTTGGGCCCTACCCTCTGAGCCCTACTTCGCCTTGGTGGAGGTGGGGGTGGGGCTGAGGCATGTTCATAATGATGGAGATATGTATCCTTCATCAAGATGAACCATGTACCTGCCTCCACACTCTTAACCTTGGTCCTCACAGCAGCCCTGTGGGAATTAGTCCTTCTTTGCAGTTGATGATGCAGTGTTGGAGTCAGTCTCCAGAGCAACTCAGAAAGGGTATGTGGGTCTCAGACTCAGGTCTTCTGACTCCATGGGGATATTCTTTCTGTTAGAGGCAGGAGAGTGTCTTTGGGTCATTTCAGAACAGCAGTGCTCTTTGGTTCTCTTCCCCACCCCTGGGCTGCTGGGACTGTGACTGGAGGTAAGGGGCAGGTAAGGAGAGCTTGTGGGTTCCCAGGAGCCAACCCCCAATAGCGACCCCCATATGAAAAGCTGACATGTAATGAACCTCACTTTGTGTCAAGTGTGATGCCTGCATGTGTTTCTGCAGCCTCAGAATCCTTCTTAACAGAATCCTTCAGGCAGCCACTGCCAACCAGGATGAGTAGACACAGGAATTCAATTCAAAGAAGCCAATGTTAGTGAGCACCTACCATGAGTCAGGCACTGGGCCGGGCCCAAGGGATGTAGGGAAGAATAAGGGCAACATCTGGGAGGCAGATGTGAGACACTGTGATGATGTAGGGGAACAGCTAGACCGTGGGGACAAAGACACTTGGGCTAGGAAAGCGTTCCCAGAAGAAGGAACATTTCAGCTGAGAACTGAGAGGTAATAGGATTTAGCCAGGCAAGAAAGGGTTGGGGGGAGGGGAAGAGTTCTAGGCTGAGAGAACAGCCTGGAACCAGAGACCTGAGGGGGCAAGAGAACAGCCTAGCTGATGAACTTGAGGAGGCTAACTGTGGCAGAGGGTGGCAGGAGGGTAAGGCATTGAATCAATTCAGGGTACTACAGGCCAGGCTAAGAGGTCTGGTTTCCACCCCGTGGTGTGGAATCCCCTGATCCTGCTTCTATCCCTGCTTCCACATGCTACTTTCCTAATTCTGAGACCCTGGCACATCAGTCGATCTGCCTAATATTCTGAGTGGAAGGTGGAGTAGGGGTCACTGTGCCCATTTTTGAGATGAAGAAACTGAATCTTGGAGGTTAAGGATTGGTCCATTTTACCTGGCAAGGCTGATAGAGGGACACTGGGCCTGGGCCCCAGACATCTTCAGGCCGGTACTGAGCTGAGGGCCCAGACTATTTACAGGACACCAGTGTGGATTCTGGGATGATGGTTGGTGGGTAGGGTAGGGACACAGTCTGGTTTGGGGAAGCCCTGGGGCTGTAGAGGGAGGGTGGGGATTCCTCCCCCTGAAGTTCCAGGCTGGAGGGGACTGCGGCCACCTCCCTCTTGCAGTCCATCCCCAGTGGCTGGCGGCGAGTGAGTCAGCCTGCATGAAGTCACCCGCTTCCATGCAGCCTGCTCCCCCTGACCTGGGAGGCGCCTGCCAGGGGCACCAGCCAAGCCGGAGGACAAGCTGGGCAGCTCTCCAGGTCGCTCCCTTGCTGTTGATTTAGGGGGGCTGGAGGTGTCCGGAGCCATCAGAAGCAGCTGGATGTCTGGGGCTGCGAGGCCCATAAGTCATGCCATCACCCGCTGTTCCCTGCAGTGCTCCCCGAGAGGTCTATGATGAATCGCCAGGGACTGGGCTCATCAAAATCAGTTTATGCCAAAGGGAAATTAATTTCTGTTTCTCTGAGATGGGGTGTGGGGAAGGGAAGGGCAGCTCCAGAGGCAGGCCTGTGACGACGCTGCAGGGAGGGATGGAATCCTGCGGTGTGGCCATGGTGGTGTGACCAGTGGCCTGGGATAGAGGCACTGCCCATTCTACAGAGGGGTGACTGAGTCCTCAAAGGAGGTTCCTTATCTTGGGAACAAGAACCCAGATTTTGTTATTTATTGGTTCTTTCTCTCCTCTTCCCTTCATTTTTTTCCCCCTTTAAGATTATTTTAATTTTTTGACAGAGAAAGAGCACAAGCAGGGGGAGGATCAGAGGGAGAGGGAGAAGCAGACTCCCCGCTGAGCAGGGAGCCCAATATGGGGCTCAATCCCAGGACCCAGGAATCATGACCTGAGCCAAAGACAGATGCTTAACCAACTGAACCATCCAGGCGCCTCCCTTCTCAATTTCTAAAAGTATTTATTGAGCACCTCCTATGTGGGAACAGAATATGGTGGGAACAGAATAATGCATAGGACAGTCAAAGTCCTGCTTTCATGGAACATACATTCTGGTTAGGTAAGATAGACATACTGGTAACAGACACTTGAGAAAGTATAAAGGGGATGTGCTAGGCCAGCATTAAAACAAGGTGATGTGAGGAGCTTACCCAGCTGATCCAGTGGTCAGGGAGGAGCTCTCTGAAGAGTTAGGTGAGCTGATGCTGGAGTTTGGTGATGATGGTAGCCCACCACTAGTTAGGCAAATTTAATTTTCTTTTCTTTTTAAGATATTATTTATTTATTCATGAGACACACAGAGAGGGGGGCCAGAGACACAGGAAGAGGGAGAAGCAGACTCCCTTTGGGGAGTTCAATTCGGGACTGAATACCAGGACCCTGGGGTCATGACCTGACCTGAAGGCAGATACTCAACCGCTGAGCCACCCAGGTGTCCCAAGCAAATTTTCTCAAAATCTAGCCCTATTGGGGCTGAGGCTGGAGCTGGGGCTGAAGTAGAAGGAGAGTATGTCTCAGAGGAAGGAACCAACTCGTGTAAAGGCAGGTATATTCCAACCAAGCACTTCTGCTTGTGAGGCCTGGCTGTGGACTGCATCCACCACATGGTCAGCCTGGGGCCTGGTTGTGTCGGTGGCTGGGGGGGCAGGGGCGTACATGGCTCTGCTTCCTGGAATGTCTGTCTTACTAGGAGGAGAGTTCAGTAATTGAATACATTATTTTTATTAGAAACAAGCCTGGATTGCTCATAGGGAAATTCGTAAGATTCTTCAAAGATGCAAGAGGAGATGTCAAAGAAACATTGGGTGGGACAGCTGGCCGGGGCCCAGTGATCTGGTTTCATTGTTCTTGAGCACCAGGGCTGATCTGTGGTAAATTATGAGTTGTGGTGCCAGTCCTTTCCTTGCCCAGCTTTACGTGAGTCCCCCCCTCTCTCTTAGGAGCCTTCAATGGCAACCCATAGCACAGTACCAAGTACGACGGCTGTCAGTTCTCAGGCTGGGCAGAGTGTCTGTCTGAATTCTCAGAACAGTGCTATTTAGTGGCTACTTTTATTATTTCCATTTTGGAGATAAGAAAACTGAGCCCAGGGAAGGAAAGAGACTTTTCCAAGGGAAGGGACTTTTTCAGCTGGTCAGTGGCAAAGTCAGGAGGATTCAAAGTCACAGCCTGAGCCATCTCCACAGCTTCTCCCAGAGCTGCTTCCCACTCTTCCTGCTCTTGACCCACTTGCCCATTCCCCTGTGCCCCACCGATGGAGCACACGGCCCCTTGCTGCCCCCCAGACATGCTTCACAGGTTCCCACTTTAGAACCTTTGCATGTGCTGTTCCCTTGGCTTGGAGTCCCTTCCCTCTCCATCTCTTTGGTGAAACCCTAACCATTCTTCATAGTTCCGTTCTGCTTCTTCCTCCCCTGTGAAGTCATGTGTTACGTCTCACAAGCACAGAGGCTGCCTTTTTTTTTTTTTTTTTAAGATTTTATTTATTTATTCATGAGAAACACAGACAGAGAGGAGAGAGAGAGAGGCAGAGACACAGGGAGAGGGAGAAGCAGGCTCCACGCGGGACTCGATCCTGGGTCTCCAGGATCACGCCCTGGGCTGAAGGCGGCGCTAAACCGCTGAGCCACCTGGGCTCCCCCAGAGGCTGCCTTTTATCTCTCATGTCCCATGGTCCTACTGGGGCTCCTCTCTGGGCCCTGATCACACGGGGTGTGTGTGCCTGGGGGCTGGAGTATGACAGTGCGGGAATGAGAGTTTATCTTATTTCTGTCACAGGTTGGCTCTGCAGTCTTGGGAGGGCAGCACTGTTCCTAAGCCTCAGTCTCTTCATCAGTAAAACGGGGCTGTAGTGGGGGGCAGACAGGTGATGAGCGAGAAATTCAGCACAGGGTCTGGTGAGCTCTGAATAAATGGTGATTATAGCTACACAGCTGTTCCCAGCCTTAGTTTCTTCATCTATAAAGTGGGGGAAGGAGGGAAAATACAATTCAATACATTGAATATAATTCAATGCTCCCTTGCAAGGTGGTCATAAAAGGGTATTCAGAGTGTCTGCCCTGCAGCCAGTTGGTGCCCAATCAGAGAGGGCAGCCCTGGGGAGTCATCACCTCTCTTTCCCTCCCATGCGCAGCCCAGGGCTCTGTGGCTTGAACGATATTTTTTCAGTAGAAATTGTGGTAGATTTCCATTTCCAAGGGATATGGCCTCTCTCAGTCCAGGCAGCCGTAACCCCCAGGCGCGATCCTGGAGACCCGGGATCGAATCCCACATCAGGCTCCCGGTACATGGAGCCTGCTTCTCCCTCTGCCTATGTCTCTGCCTCTCTCTCTCTCTCTCTCTCTCTCTCTCTCTCTCTCTCTGTGACTATCATAAATAAATAAAAATTTAAAAAAAAGATTTTATTTATTTATTCATGAGAGACAGAGAGAGAGAGAGAGAGAGAGAGAAGCAGAGACACAGGCAGAGGGAGAAGCAGGCTCCATGCAGGGAGCTCGATGTGGGATTCAATCCCGGGACTCCAGGATCATGCCCTGAACTGAAGGCAGATGCTCAACTGCTGAGCCACGCAGGTGTCCCCCCATCATTAATTTTCTGATATGAGAAACTAGTATTTCCTTCATTTTATGTAAAGCAGTTTTAGAAAACTTTGCTGTTATTGATCTGTAACCTAGTATTTAAGTACAGTTGGTAGATGTACATGCAGCTTCAAGCAGAGCCTCCAGTTCCTTCCGAACAGACCATGGCCTAAACTCCTTCCAAAGTTGTAGTCTGGGGGTGCCCTCTCTCAAGCCACGCTTCTTTCCCTGGTCTCCCTTGGTTATGAAGCAAATGCTCTGGCAACTTTGCTTTTCAGAGGCTGGGGGTGGGAATGAGGGAAGACCCCAGCTCTTCACAGAAGGAAGCCTTGTCTTTAGCCACTTTCATGGGGGGGGGGGGGTGGACGGGACCAAGTCTGAATAGCATTAACAGGAAGATGGGCTGACCCCAGGAGAGCCTGGGAAATCTACTTTGAGGTGAGGGAGGGGGCTCTCCTTAGAAGGCCAATGGGGCCTCCTTCCCTAAAGACCCACAACCTTTCCTACCCATTCTTCAGGGCCCCTGTCAGTTCACTCTCAGAGCTGGGAAGACTGAGTGCCAGTGGTCCCCATCTCAGGGCTATTGCTCTAGGGAGGGGGATTGATCCTGCTTCAGAAATACAGAGATAGCCAATGGGAGGCATGATTGTGTCTCCTTTGGGGCCACAAACAATGGAAATGAAGCTTTTCAGAGGAGGAGGCTCCCTCCAGAGGGCAGCCCTGGAGGTTCCTGCAGATAGGCGGGTCTACTGGGTGCCAAGGTGTCCCTCTCTATTGATTGGGCTCTGAGCATCAGTTTGTAAACATTGGATAGGAGCTTTCTTTTCTTTCTTTCTTTTTTTTTTTTTTTTTTTGTTTTTTTGTTTTTGGATAGGAGCTTTCTAATAGTTTTGAAAATAGCTTTCTAATAGTTTTGAAAATCAGATTAAGATGAGAGAAAGGGGGCAGTGGATCCCATCTTTTTGGTTCATGGTGCCTGAGAATTTTATTTTATTTTAAAGATTTTATTTATTTATTCATAGAGACAAAGAGAGAGGCAGAGACACAGGCAGAGGGAGAAGCAGGCATCATACAGAGAGCCTGACATGGGACTCGACCCAGGGTCTCCAGGATCACGCCCTGGGCTGTAGGCGGTGCTAAACCGCTGCGCCACTGGGGCTGCCCCCGGTGCTTGAGAATTTTAAGAGACCCTTTGCCTGGGGGGACATGGAGACCTGGGAGCAGCTGGGCCTCCAGGTGGCCCTGTAGGCCTGGTAGCCTTCCTCCCCTCTCCAGTGTTCCACAGCCCCATGTACCCCAGGACAGCAGAGGCTTTGCAGGGAGTGACAAAGCAGATGGTGTGTGGTATCAGGAGGGGAGAGAGCTCCTTGAGCTTTTGTGGGCACCCTCTACCTCCTCTGTCCTTGGGCATTGGGAGTCCAGCCATCCTTATCATGTATTCAGGTATTTAGTCATCAATGTTCCTTGAGATCTCCCATGGGCCAGGGATTGTGCTAGGGGCTGGACCCCTTGACCCCCCCCCCCCCCGAAATATGTCCTCATGAAATCATGCCATCAAAGGGCTTGCCCACAAGAGATGAGTCTGAGGTTGGAGGTGCTCACAGCAAAGGCCCCTAATCTGATGCAGAAGCCAGGGTCCACTACCTGGAAATGACTTGCTGGGTTCCTATTATTAGCACCACCACTTACTAGCTGTGTGACCTTGATAGAGTTCCTTAACCTTTCTGTGTGTTACTTATCTTTAAAATGGGAATAATGAGAGGTGCCTGGGTGGCTCAGTCGGAAGAGCATGCAGCCATTGATCTTACGGTTGTGGGAGGGAACCCCACCTTGGGTGTAGAGATTACTTAAAAGTAAAATCTTAAAAAAAAGAAAGAAAGAAAGAAAATGGCACAGTGCCTGGGTGGCTCAGATGGTTGAGCGTCTGCCTTTGGCTTGGGTCATGATCTCAGGGTTCTGGGATCGAGTTCCACGTGGCATCAGGCTCCCTGCTCAGCGGGGAGTCTGCTTCTCCCTCTCCCCTTCCCCCTGCTTGTGCTCTCTTGTGCTTGCTCTCAAATAAATAAAAAAATCTTAAAAAAAAGAAAGAAAATGGGAATAATAATAGTACCTACCTAAAAAGGTTGTTGTGAGGATTTAATGAGTTAATTCATGTAAATATTCCTTAGAATAGTGCCTACCACCCAGTAAGTGTTCAGTAAAAAATAAAAACTGCTACCACTTGATGAGTAGGACTTGGCAAACAAATATATGGGAAAGAGTGTCTTCGGCAAAGAGAATGAAGGCCTGGATGTGAGAAAGTAGGCTCCCCCAAGGAACACTGTTCTGCTGTCACCTGGTGGGGCTGACTGATGGCTGGTTGAAACCTTGGGCTGCTGATTGCCCGGCTCTGCCCTTCTCTGCCGTGCTGTGGCCTTGGGGCCAGCCGGAGATGCGGAGACGCGGAGATGCAGAGATGTGGCTGAGTCCACAGCCCCTCCATGCCCTCTCATCCATGCCTCCACTTGCCCTGCGGCCACCTATGGGCTCCACCCTGGCTGGGTGCTGCTGGGCATTGCCTCGTAGGGGTCTGGAGCTCCTGGTTTGGTGGGGAAGCCCTGGGGAGGGGGACAAGAGGGCTTGGGGGAGGTGCTTCCTGAACAATGCCCCAAAGGAACATGAAAAGTTCCCCAGACCAGGGGAGAGGGAGGGAATTCCAGGCAGAAGGAACAGTCTGAGCAGATGTCTGGAGGGAGAGATCTCCACTCTGAGGAGAAAAAGGAAGACTTGGGTAGAGTTTAAATTCTGGGCCCCAGGGGCCCTCTTTGGGTCCATTTTATCAAGAGGTTTGGATTGTCCTCACCTTGCCCTCTGGCCCC
Source organism: Vulpes vulpes (assembly GCF_048418805.1). NCBI lineage: Eukaryota > Metazoa > Chordata > Mammalia > Carnivora > Canidae > Vulpes > Vulpes vulpes. Next base: position 119,047,402 of record NC_132781.1, read on the forward strand.
AGCATGGGTGGTAGCCTGAGAGGTTAAAGTCCAGCCTTGTTCCAGGGCCAACCCAGAAGCTGGGCGTAGGGGTGCCAGTTGCCTGGGTTCCTCCCTCCCACTGTAGAGCCAGGAGGGTTTGGCAAAGCAACAAGGCAGCCTTTGTGTCCCTCTGTGGGTCTGGGCAGGTCTGGCCCGGCCTAGGCTGCTGCTGGTTTCAGTGCCCCGTGATCCTGGCCAGGCGGTGCAGGGCAGGGCGGGCAGGGAGTCCTCAGGGTGCCCAGTGTGGTTGCCTTATGTCCCCTGTGCCCCAACCAGGGCTCCCCGGGGGAGGAGGATACTTGTGCCATGGCATGCAGGGTGTGTGGGGGGCTGGCAGTGAGGACCCAGAGCAGGTGGTGGGTGGGTGGGGACAGGCCCAGAAGTGGGGCATGGGAAGGCTCCCATGTACCGCAGCCTGTGCCCCAGGGGTACCCCAGGGTGTTTGTGAGGGCACCTTGGGGTGAGGATGTGCTTCTGAGTGTGAGGGTCTGGGCTGCAGCACATGAGCAGCCCCCAAGCTGCTCAGAACAGAGCACTGCTGTCTCTCTGTAGCAGCAACAACGAAGCCTCTCTCTTGGCACATAATGTCCCCTCTGTATTGTCTGCTATGCGGTGGCGACGATAATTTTAAGGCCCCAATCCTTTTCGAGGGGGTGGGGGGGGTAGAGGAGGATGGAGGCGTCTAGGGAGGGCTGGAGCTTCTAGGTGGGTTTCAGCCTGCATGCAGGGAGGTCTGTTGTGTGTTTGGGGCCTCCCTCTATGTACTGATAACCCCTTAGGGGCAGCAGAGAGGAGTAGGGACTCCCAGAAGCCTCTGCTAGAACCCCCACCCTGAAGTCACAAGGCCTTTCCTGCCCATATGCCCAGACTTCAAAGACTCTTCAAAGGAACCAGCTCTGATAGCTCCTTTCACTCACTGCCCGTAGCTGCTAATCTAGATGTTTCTTCACATCTGCCCCTAGTCTTTTTTTTTTTTTTTTTTTAAGATTTTATTTATTTAATCATGAAAGAGAGAGAGAGAGAGAGGCAAAGGCACAAGCAGGCTCCATGCAGGGAGCCTGATGCGGGACTCGATCCCCGGTCTCCAGGATCACACCCCAGGCTGAAGGCAGTGCTAAACCGCTGAGCCACCTGGGCTGCCCTACCCCTAGTCTTTCCTGCTGTGGAAGCACTAGGCCAGCAGTTGTCAACCTTTTTGTTGTTAGGACTCCTTCATAGGCTTAATAATTATTGAGGACCCGAAAGAGCTTTTGTTTTTGTGGGTTGTATCCATCAAGGTTTACCATATTAGAAGTGAAAACCGAGAACATTTAAAGAATGTGTATCTATTTATTTATTTAAAAATAGCAGTAGCTGTTCATTACATGTTAACATCAATAATATACTTTCATGAAAAATAACTTTATCTTACAAACAAAACAAAATTAGTGACATTGTTTTTACATTTTTGCAGTCTCATTAATATCTGGCTTAATAGAATAAACAGCCCCCTTGGGGTTAGATTCTAGGATCTATTCGTGCTTTCAATGTACTGTGGTATGTTTGTTTTTCTGTTTTTGAAATATATGAAGAAAGTCTGACCTCAACACATCTCTGGCTGGCAAAATGAGGAGTACTTTCATAGCCTTTTCAGATAATTTGATACTACACCAAAACTTGACAAGTGGCACTTTCTTAAAGGTTACTTGTCTTGTAGAATCTGAAACCCTATCAATGAACTTTTCATATTCTGTTACATGAAGGTCCATTTGTTTATCTTGCACTTTATTTTTTTTAATTTTTATTTATTTATGGTAGTCACAGAAAGAGAGAGAGAGAGAGAGAGAGAGAGAGGCAGAGACATAGGCAGAGGGAGAAGCAGGCTCCATGTACCAGGAATCTGATATGGGATTCGATCCTGGGTCTCCAGGATCGTGCTCTGGGCCAAAGGCAGGCCCTAAACCGCTGCGCCTCCCAGGGATCCCTATCTTGCACTTTAAATGGATCTCTTCCCATCCATGATTTTATAACACCATATACTGGTCATTTAGAGAACATTAGTTCACTGAGTTATGCAAATCTCTCAAATGTTAACACGTTTCATTATATAATATTTAATAATCACACCCATTGATAGCACCACTAATTTCATTAGAAATGTATCAGGAAGCTGTCAAGCTTATGGTGTCCTATACAAGTATTCCAAAATTCAGATTTTTGTTTAAAAAAATAGAATTTTTATCATTGGCAATAAATACTGTAGTTTCTTTGAAGTGACAGGCTCACTTGATTACTTTCGAGGGAATATCTGCCAAATACCCAAGTCTAAAGTGTGTCTTTCTGCTGTCCCATAAAAAAAGCAGTTAGTTGAGTTTGTAACTCAACTGCACAAGTGCTTTTCCTTGAGGCAACAACCATACTTTGGTATGTTACAGAAGTACTTTGTATGAATTTCGCACACACAATATTAAATAGATTTGTACACAAGAGTTGAGATTTAATACAATTACTAATGTTATTGCTTCACTTCAACAAGGATTTTCTTCTTTCTTTCTTTCTTTCTTTCTTTCTTTCTTTCTTCTTTCTTTTTTAAAAGATTTTATTTATTCTCTCTCTGTGAGACACACACACACACACACACACACACACACACACACACAGAAAGGAGAGAGAGAGAGAGAGGCAGAGATACAGACAGAGGAAGAAGCAGGCTCCACGCAGGGAGCCTGACGTGGGACTTGATCCCCGATCTCCAGGATCAGGCCCTGGGCTGAAGGCAGCAAGCTAAACTGCTGAGCCACCCTGGCTGCCCATGGATATTCTTTCTTTCTTTCTTTCCTTTCTTTCCTTCCTTTCCTTCCTTTCCTTCCTTTCCTTCCTTTCCTTTCTTTTCTTTCTTTCTTTCTTTCTTTCTTTCTTTCTTTCTTTCTTTCTTTCTTTCTTTCTTCTTTCTTTTCTTTCTTTTCTTCCCTTCTCCCCCTTTTTTTTTAAGTAGGCTCCATGCACAATATGGAGCTCATATTCAAGACCCCAAGATCAAAAGCCGCATGTTCTATGGACTAAGCCAGTCAGGTGCCCCAACAAGGACATTTTTAAATGAAACTAGCTATTGTTTTTTTTTTTTTTAATGGATATTTCTTTTTTTAAAAATTATTTATTTATTTATTTATTTATTTATTTATTTATTTATTTATTTATTATAGTCACACACACAGAGAGAGAGAGGCAGAGACATAGGCAGAGGGAGAAGCAGGCTCATGCACCGGGAGCCCGACGTGGGATTCGATCCCAGATCTCCAGGATTGCGCCCTGGGCCAAAGGCAGGCGCTAAACCACTGCGTCACCCAGGGATCCCCTTTAATGGATATTTCTAACATTGGAGAATATGATGACTCCAAGTATAGTCTGGTGTTTACCCTCTTGATTTGTGATAAGGCACCAACAGTTTTACCCATCATCGCTTTTCCACCATCAGTGCAACTCTCAATATGGCAGAAAGGTCCAATAATGTCTTAGTATTATTAGTAAAATAATTTTGACTTCACCTACCCCTGAGATGATCTTCAAGACTTCCGGGGTCCGTGGATCCTGCTTTGAGAACTGCTGCACTAGGGTATTTTTCCTCACCTTGCTCCTTAGTGGTGATGAGCATGTCTCATCTATATTTCACTGATTAGAATCCTGAGACCCAGCAGAACCCCACATGAGTCCTCATCTCTCATTCCAGCACCGGAGTGAGAATCCCCCCTCCGCACCCCCGCAGGCACTGGGGAGGCTTCTCAAGGGAGGTGGCATAGATCTGATGAATGGGCAGAATGCCAGATTGTGAGGGGGTGAGGGGTGGGGCACCTGGGAGTGCATTTTTGGTGAAAGGAACAGCATTGGCAAAGGCCTGGGGAAAAGAACAGGGATGAGGCCAGATAACAAGGACCTCAAATGCCAGCCCCAGGCAATGGCAGCACAGAGCATGTTGACAGCCCAAGCGGCAGACAAGATGTGCCCAGAGATAAGGAGGGCCCAGGTCCTCACCAGCTGGCCTTTCCAAGCTAGCTGGCCCCAGGGTTGTGTCCTTGGGGCAGGGTTAACATATGGCCACACAGATAGACTTACCTTTCATGATGTAACTGGCAGTGTGGTCTCCTGACCAGAATTCCCTGCTGAAAAGCATCTCCAGGGGTTTCTGTACTGACAGTCAGCTTCTCTTTGCCTTTGTATTGGCTTTTGTGGTAAGAGTGACTGGCCTCACCTTGTTTCTTGTGCCATATACAAGTGTGTTGGTGACTTGGGCAGAGAAGGCAGCAGAAGGCAGGGATTGGTAGTGGGGGTGCATCTGTGTGTTATGAGGGCCTTGGCCCAAATGCCATGAGAGTGGGGTCTTCAGAGCTGACCCTGAGCAAGGGACCGCCTCCTCTGTCTAGTCCAGGTCTGGCCTGCCCTTCTCCCCCTCCGGTGGGCCTGTGTCCCTGCCTTACCTCATCCCCCTGAGCTGCAGGAACTCAGGTTCTGACCAAGTCTGATGTGAAGAGCCAGACCTGAGTTTCTTGCAGAACAGGCCTCTATATCCTGCTGTGCATGTCTGTGCCCTGGGCTGGGTACCTGGGCCTGCACATGTATGCCACACATGTGTTCGTGGCTATGCCATGGGACTGTGTAGTATGTCTTGAGCTATGTGTGCTTGTGACTGTGGCACATGATGTGCTCTGCAACACATATGTTTGTGAGCTTACGCACCCTGCCATGAACACTGAGTTGTGTGTGTGTTTGCTTTTGTGTCTTCCGTTGGGTGGCATGTATGTGTATATAGTTTTGTATATCTTTTGGGGGTGTGAGTGTTACTGTGGTGGGTATGTGTTTTTGTGTGATGGTTTGTCAGTGTATATCTTGGCCCAGCCCCAGGAGAAGGCCTGCAGAAGTGCTGGGAGTGGGGACTGTGTCTGGACAGGGAGCCCTCAGCCAGGAGGTCTGATGGGGAATGAACATGTCCTCACTAGCCCAGAGAGCATTGCAAGCCCTCAAAGAGTCCCTGTCCAGGCAGGATGGGTGGCTAGAAAAGGGGCATGGGGGAACCAAAACAACCTCAGCCCACCTCCCACTCCTTACTGGCACTTGAACCTAGTGGTGGTGGCCCAGTGCCCTGGGCCTGCCCTCCTGTGGCTCCAGGCACCATGTGTTATGGGAGTTGGGCAGGGGCCAGAGACACACTCAGTTTGGCCCTTGTGGCCAGCTTCAGCTTATAATGGACCACTGGGGCAAAGCTGGCCCCAGACGTTGTTGGGCCTGGGGTTGGGGCTGCAGGGAGGACCAACCCTGCCCAGCCAGGCTTGATGCTAAGTTCATCACCTGTGTCATTCATTCAACCTGTTTTGGGTCTAGCTTTAGGTGTTGGGAATATAACAGTCACCTCCCTGGGTGAGCTGGGAGAGAAGAGACTGCTGCTGTGTATCTCATAAATGGAGAAACAGATCCTGAGAAGTTAAGTGATTTGCTCAAAATCACAGCAAAGCTGAGATTTGAAACCAGGCCTGTCTCATGCCAGAGCAGCCCCCTGCCTGCCCTTGATTCTCACAATTTCAGTCTCTGTGTCCATTGAGCTAGGACCAGCAGGGTGCGGGGGTGGGCAGATGATGCTCAGCTAGCCTTGAGCTCCAGGCTATATTGGCTGATGCAGGAGAGTGGGTATAGCAACTAAATAAGCTCTCAAGTTGCTCTGCAGGGAAAGTGGTTTGCCTGGGGTGGTCCCTCAAGGCCGGGCATAAAGGTGGTCAGGTAGAGATTTAGGTGTGGGAAGGGAGTGGAGGGTACACCTCGTGCCTCTAGGATGCATTGGGACCCAAGAGAACACTTCCTTGCTGGCTGTGTGACCTGGGATGCTTCACTCAGAGCCTCAGCTTCCTTATCTGTGAAATGGGCATAGTAATTGCCCCTCCCAGGGGTACAATGCTCCTGGTCCCTGGTACACAGTAGGGCAGCTGGGGGGATTGGGCAGGGCTGGAAGTTAGCAGGGCCTCCCCCAGGCCCTCTACTCAGTCCCAGGAAATGGGTAGGGGGTAGGGAGGAGGAGGAGCAGATGTGCCCACGGCTCACAAGAGCAGCCACATTTAGCCACCGAGTCGGGGATTGAAATATTCCTGAGGGAGAAGAACCCTCAGGCTTCAGGGCTGCAACAGCTCGTCAGTGGGGAGCGGGGAAGGGATGTTGTCACCATCTGCCTCGTGTCTGTCTGCGACTAAAATAATACTGGGGTGAGACTCGCCGCAGGCACGGGCCCAGCCACAAGGTTCCCCGGAAGAGGGGGGCCAGGGGGCGCTGACAGGCTGGCGAGGGGGGGTCAGCCTCAGGAGTACAGGGACAGGGGACCCCAGGACCTCACTGGGGTCTGCTCCAGAGGGGAGACACAGCCTGTGCCGAGATCCCAGGAAAGCAAGGGCGACAGCAAAAACAGAACAGGAGGGACAGACAAATCGCCTGATTCAGCTTCCATGAGCTGATCCAGAATATTGAAACCAGAAAACGTAGCAAGAATCTATTTTAATTTCAGCCGACGTATAAGTTTTGGGTCTATGGTTTACTGTGGTTTTTATTTTGAATCAAATATGGAGAATGCTCCCTAATCTCCTTGGAGCTCAGGGCCCTGGGCAGAGAGTGCCCACCTTTCCCATTGGGCACGGGAGTCACAGCCTGTTGGGGTCTGTAGGCCGGGCCGGGCAGGTGCCCCTTTATGCTGGGACCTGACTGGGAGCCTGCTGCTTGGCCTTGGCGGGGGGCGGTGGGGGGGGTGAAGCAGTCACGTCTGCCCTTTTGCTGTGGGTCTCACCAGACGTGAGCAGTCGGATATTTTTGTTTTTACAGAGAGAACAGACCCATGACCTCAGAGGTTTATTTTAACCATGGAAGCACCCTAACTGTTGGTTGATGCGTGCTGCCACAGGCTGGGCTATCGGCTCAGTGGGGGCATTTGAGCACCTACTGCGTAGGGGCAGGCAGCTTGGGCAGGCCAGGCCCACTCTTAGCAAAGAGAGCCACCCACCTGAGGTCCCGCGATGGGGATGGGGTGTCAGCTGGGGCTGCAGGATAGGGCAGGAAACCATGCTTTTGTCCTAGAAAGGTGACAGGTGTGCTCAGCCTTGAAGAGGAGAAACATGACAGCAAAGGAGAGGGGAAGATGCCCTGGGCAGAGGGAACCTCAAACACACAGACCACCACCACTCTGTGGCTGCTTCTCTGTGGCAGGGTTTGCACATCTCAGCTGCAACATGGTGCACTTGCTGGGGGTCTGACCCCATGCTAACTGCTTTCTGTGAGTTTTCCCAGTCAGCTCTTACCAACATCTCATGAGTTCCATCCCCTTAGTGCCCATCTTGCAGATGGGGACATCGAGGCTCTGAGATGTGTCTTCGCTAGTGGCAGAGGCAAGACCTTGTGTGACAGTGTGCCACCCCTGCATGGTGCCCTCCTTTGGCAGGCAGCAAGTGAGCACCTGCTGTGCCCTGAGCCAGATTGCTTCCTGGATTCACACCCCAGGAGCATACTCCAGAATGTCCTCAGATGGTTGGAGTCTCTCCTCTCCATCTGGGCATCATGACCAAAGGAAACTCTCCTGGGTGCGTGAGTGTGTATACCTGGGGGAGAGGGTTGCAAGGGGGAACCTAGAGAGCCCTGCTTCATAACCCTTTGTCAATCTCTTTACCCTCTGACCCTCAGTTTCTTCATCTGTGAAATGGGGCTGTGGTACGTGCTGTGCAGGCTCCCAGGGATGATTAAAAGTGAAAGCAGATATGAGACATCCTTTGTGACTTCAGTGAGACTTCAAGCAGGACTGATTCTCCTCAAAACACCAGGAGCCACCTTCCCAGAACAATCCAGCCACCAAGATTTCCCTGCAGCTGATGGCTCCCGCCACCATAGCAGCCACCACCTTGAATTATTCAGGACCCTCCAGGCCTCTGTGGCAGCCCCTCCTCTCCCCCTGCACACCAGGCTGTCAGCCCCAGCCTCTGAGCCCCTGACAGAGCTCTGCTGACTCAGGGCCCCAGAATTTCAGCTTGCTCAGGTGTGGCAGTGAGTGTGATAGGGTTCAAGAGTATGAGTGTGGCTGAGTATGAGAGAATGATAGTGAATGTGTGGTTGCATATGAGTGTGCAAGCATGCAGGTGTGAGTGTGTGATGGAGTGCTTGGAGTATACTTGCGTGAGTGTGAAAGTATGTGAGCATGGCTATGTGAGGGTGAGTGTGTGAGCAGGAGCACCTGTATGTTGTGATTCGCCCAGTGTGGGTGTGGATGGCAGTGTCTGGAACCTGGGCCCTCCTTAGTTAGGTTCAGGGAAGCCGGGCTCAGGGCTGGGGTCCCTCTGGCTAAGAGCACACAGTGACCTGGGAGTCAAATTCCAGCCTAGTGAGGGAGGGGGCAACTCCCCTCTACTTCCAGAGTCCCTTAAGGGTTGAGGGACATGGGGGAGAGGTTTGGGAGAGGTTGGATCGTGGACAGTACCTAGAGTCCACTACCTTGTGGGGTTCAGACCATTGCCAGACTATCCCTGGTGTGTCTCATTTCCTGATGACTTGAGACCCTTAGAGGACAAGCAGTTCCTTCTTGCTGTTGCTTTCCTCCCCCTGAGTCAGGGGAAGATGAGAGCCCCTGTGGGTGAGAGGTGGGAGATTGTTCTCTTAGACCTGTGGCCAGATGGCAGCCCTCCAAGTCTCAGGAGGGCTGGGGAGGGGGCAAGCGTCCATTGACACTCTTGCTGGATGGCCCTCACACCTAGGCAGGAAAGACAGATCCAGACTTGTATCTGCTTGACCCCCACTCCTACCTATGCACTGGCCTTCCTAGAAGGTTACTGTCTGGTGTGTGGCAAGATGGAGCACCTGGGGGGTTGGAGTGGGATTGGGGAACTAGGTGCCTGCAGTGTGGAGGTTAGGGGTGGTCTGTGAATGGGCTTGGCTATGAGTGGTGAGGTCTGTGTGTTGGTGTGAAGATGTGGGTGGCTGTCTGAGTTTGTGTGTGTATCTGAGAGTTTGTATGTATGTAAACACTGTATGTGTGACTGTGCTTATGTTTACTCATTTGTGTGTGAGTACCTGTTTGTGTGGCTGGCTGAGTGTGTGCCATCTATATTTGAGCATGCGTGTGCATAGAGGGGGTGAGAGACGATTGACAGGGAGAGGGGCAGGTTGGGGGGCGGCCACGCTTTCATCATTCCTCTGCCCCTGGTTGGCATGGCCTGACATCCTGTCTGACTGGCCAGGACCCTATGCCTAGGAGTGTGATTGTCTGGTTTGGGTTGAAAGAACCTCGGAGCTGCATGGGAACAGGGCTACAGGTCAGGGAGTTGAAGCACATGGAGACATGATGGCTGCAGGGGACAGAACTGGGTACAGAGGAGGGTTGCTGGAGCCTGATGCCTGGGTGCGAGTCCAAGCTTCTCCCCTCACTGGAATGAGTTGAGCAAGTCACTTCCTTCTCTGAGCCTCAATTTCCTCATGAAAACAATGGGATTCTGGTGGTCACGAGACCTTGGGGTACAAGGCCCACACACTAAGCATTACCCACCAAATATCCCATGAGCCTCTCTTCTTCTGGCTCTGGGAAGTTGGTTAGTTGGAGGCCTGGACACTGGCCTGCCAAAGGCTGGAAAGATGGCTCCTCCCCTTCCCCAGGCCCAGAAGGCCTGACTTTTCCCTACTGCACCCTTTCCATCGGAGGGACATGTGTGTGTGTGTGTGTGTGTGTGTGGGTGTGTACTCATGGAGGGCTCATGCGAGCACAAGGCTGCAGGTCACCCTGACCGTCCCCCTGCATTTTGGGAGAGTCAGTCCCCAGCCCCCAGACCAGGGAGTATTTTTTTAAATTTTATTTATTTATTTATGAGACACACAGGCAGAGGGAGAAGCAGGCAGAAGGAGAAGCAGGCTCTATGCAGGGAGCCCGATGCGGGACTTGATCCTGGGTCTCCAGGATCACGCCCCGGACTAAAGGTGGCACTAAACCGCTGAGCCACCTGGGCTGCCCTAGGGAGTATTTTCTATTTCTCTTCTCTTCCCATGGTCTGAAGCAGGAATGGGTGAGTCCTGTCTGGCCCCTCTCTGGCTTCACTTTCTTGCCTCTGTAGAGTCGGGCAGGTAAGGTGGAATGAGTAGAATGAGTGGAGCAGGAAGACCGAATATGTCTGCTGCCAGGTCCTGAGAACTAGCTAGGTCCCCTAGCACCCCACACCTGCTCCTCTGCGAGAGCTGTGGCCCAGGCAGCTGTCCACTGGGCTGAGCGGGTTAGCAACACAAGACAGATGGCGAGGGATTATCTCAGCTTCTCAGAGTGCAATGGCTGCAGTGGCTGGGGGGGTAGGGCTCTCACACTCTCCCCAAGTGTGTAAATATACACACTCACAAATGCATGCAATCACATACAGTTCCCCACTCCTGCCCAGACCCAGCCAGGCCCCCTGATATTTATGAGGTAGGCAGGGAGATAGAAGGAGAGATGAAATTCCAAGAACTGCTGAGAACCATGGGACTTGGCAATCTTGTCCCTGTCCCACTTGACTCCTGGACAAGCAGAGCCTCTGAGCAGGCTCTCCCAGGCCCCTTCTGGACTCTGCCCCTGCTTCCAGGGTTTCTCTGCAACTGCTTCCCCTGAGAATGGTATGTTGTGGAAAGCACAGACTTACAAAGAAGCCCGAGGCTCAGAGATGTGTGAGCTATGCCCAAAGTCACACAGTAAGTTTGGCACATGATCTGAGCTCTGGGGCTTGGCAGGTGTCTGTGCACTGGCTGTTGGGTCCCCGAGTCTTCTGCAAACCAGCAGTTACTGCTGCCCAGGTGCCACAGGGGTGCGTGCGTGCATAACCTGTCACAGGAGTGGCTGCTGCACTGGGGACTCCGCACAGCCTCTCCCTTCACAGATACTTTAGGCTTTGGTGAAGGCTGTTTGGAGTAGAGTGACAGAGCTGGGTCTCCAGGATATGTCACTGGGAAAGAATTAGGGCAGGGCTAGCGCTCTACCAGAGTGAATTCTCTCACCTGTCCCCCAATTTGCCATAGGCAGACAGTGGACGGGCTCTCTTTTCAGCTTCAAGGACAGATTCAGTGCCGCCACCCCATCCTCTTTTAGACCCCCTCCCCTCCCCCCAGTCTGAATCATCTGTTCTGGGCCCCAGGAAGGGGTGTGGGCCATGAAGCCAGGCTGGATTTGCACATGTAACCCCAGGGGACCCTTTTCCCAGCATGGGCAGGAGGGGGGAGGGCAGAGCGGAGGCCTCAGGACAGAAACTGGTTCTCCACTCCTAGCTGCCAAAGGGCAGACCTCTTTTCCCTCCCCCATGGTGACTCAGGACCTGCTGGGCCCAGGAGTGTAGATTAAGGGGCAGCGTAAGGCTGCGAGGGTGGGGGTGGAGGTGGGGGGTGAGGGGCTGGTCCCACTCTCTACAGAGCAAACCCACTCTTCTAGGCCTTCCAGCCTTCAGCCTGTCACTAGGCTCCCATGTGTTCATGTGTGCTTGTCTAGGATTCAAGGTCAGGCTGGTCTGGGTGTCGGCCAGGAAACCAACTCTGCCTACCTTTGAAGCTCCATTATTTGAGAACCTGCAGAACCTGGTGACACCACGCACCCTGTTCCTGTCACAGACAAGACTGCACCACAGGCTTCCCGCTCCCAAACCAAGCCAGGCCTTTCTCTTTCCTGCCTCCAGCCTGAAATGACCTCTGGCCACACATCTGGGTATCTGGAGGTGGGCATAGGGAAGGGTGCCTGGTGGAACCCGGGCCCTGAGTTCGGGCCAAGCTCCACCTATCTGACCATACAGCCTTGAGTTGATTATGTGGCTCCTGAGGTTTGGGCGGGGCCATGTCTAAGACCCCCCATTTCTCCTTAGAGCTTGGCCTGGGGGGCCTGCATGAACCTGAGGGGTCTGAGCTTTCCCCTATCATCAGTGGGATTTTTCTCTTCGTTTTCTTAAGGTTTCAAAGAAACATTCTAAAGAGGCGCCGTGAGAGCCAATCAGAGAGCGTATGTAAATATAGGCTCGCTGATTGGTTGTCTCCTTCACGCCCTTGACGAAACTTCAACTTCATCAACTCGGCAAAGATTTTTTTCCCTCTGGCCTCTGGTGCCCCGCAGGAGGTGGGACTGGGGGTGGTCACCCGGGCCGTCACCCTGCTGCAGGCAGCCTGGGCCGCCAAGTCGGGCCGCTGAGGACAGGAGGAGGCGAGGGCGCCGCTCCAGCTGGCCTCTCGCGGTCCGTTCTGACACAGACTCTCCGCGGGGGCGGCTCGGGGAGCGGGCCCCCTCCTCTTCGGAGCACCGCGGCAGAGCGGGCTGCAGGCCTCGGGTATCGAGCTTGGCTGGACCGGATCGATATCTGCCCGCTGGACTGATGCGCCGGGGAGTTGGCTCGACAGGGTGGGCTCTGCGGCAGAGATGGCTGTGCAGGCCTCCCCCTTCCGCCATCCTCTTTACCCGCACTCTTGGGGAAACCGAGGCGGGGAAGCGTGTTGGGGTGGAGGGCGCGGCCTGGGGCAGCGACTGTCGTCCGGGGTCGCCACCCTCCCAGTGGGGGCGGAGTTAGCCCGGAACCGCGCCCTACTCCCCAACTCCGCTCTTCTCCCACCGCCACATCGACCACGGCTAGAGGCGGTCCCCGCCTGTATCTCGCCCCCTCGTCCTATCCTTCGCCTTCCTCCCACTCTCTTTGTGCGCCTCCTCTCTGGCTCTGAGGTCTCTCCCTCCCTTCTCTCTCTGTGGGTGTCTCTGTCTATCTCTACATCTCACTCTCCATCCCTTCTCTGCCTGTCTGCCTGTCCCTCGGTCTCAGCTTAGGTCTCTCTCGCATCTTGTTCATTTTCGCTTTCTCTCTTTGTCTGTCTTTTCTCCCTCCCTTCAGGTCCCCCCCTCCCCACCAACACACACCTCACAGCCCCGTTTACGACATCCCCGGGGTTGGCAGGTGGGCGGGGCTGCAGCAGAGAGGGGGTGAGGGAGGGGGACGCAGCCTCCCCCCCAGCTGTTAACCTTCACGCTTCAGGCCTCTGCGGATGGCAGAGGAGGGGGAAAGCCCAGCTGCCAGCTTGGCGGAGGTGACCAGGAGGGGGCTGGGGACTGCCCCTCCCTCTGGGCTCCTCTCTGGGGAGATCTAGGGCCGGAAGGAGTGTGCTGGAGGGCGTCTCCGGCATAGAGAGGCTATTGGCGGATGACTGGCCTCCCCAGTGCTTTTGCTGGCCGGGCAGATGCCCAAAGGCGGCTCTGAGCCGCGCGGGCCCTGCCCGCGGCCGGGCCGGACGTGGGGGCCGGCGTGAGAATCCCGCCCATCTGTGAGCCGGCCTCACGCCGTCAGACCCAATTTATCTCGCCGCCAAAGTTTCACAGCCATCTGCTCGAGTGGAACGGCTTCCAGCGCTGGCCCCACCGGGCCCCCCAGCCAGCGCGGGGATGTTTTCCAATACGGCAGTATCGCAGCCCCCCCACCCCAAAGCAAGGAGGGGGTGTAGGGGGAGGCGGCAGAGCGCGGTGCGTGGGGCTGGCAGGCAGCCCTCTCCTGCGAGCAAGCCGACCCTGAATTTTAAGCGATTGATCAGGAAGCGCAGGCCGTTCCCATCACTTAGAGCAGCCAAATGCGACGGCGCAGGGATTTCAAGGGGCCTTTGCGGAGGCAGTAATGAGGTCACCGTCACCGCGCCAGCCTGCGGGCGCAGGGGGTGGGGCGCCTGCGGGTGCACATGCCTGGGAACACAGCCACACCTGTATCCACATAACCCCTGAGGCCCCAGCACTGACCCAGGAGAACTCAGCATTTGGATTTGAGCTGATCGCTGCCCCCCCCCCCCTTCTCCCACTAGCACCGTCAGGGAGACCAAGCAGAAACCTAGTCCCTGTCCCATCCATGATCACAGCTTCAGCATAGGAACCCCAGACCTCCTCCCCTTCCTGCTATGTGACCAGAATACAAATGTTTGGGCACCTGCCCATTGCACTTCTGAACAAGCCTGCAGAGACAGGTGTACCCCAGGGTCCAGGTAATCACACAGGTGCATACATTCTGATTACATACCTGACCTCAATGCTCATGCAGTGGTACAACCCTAACCTCCCCTCCCACCCCAACCACCACACATAGGCGAATATGCACACAGGAGCTCCACCATTCTCAGCCAGTACCAAGGGACATATGAACCCCCACACACCCCTCCCCAGAACACACACATGTGCACACTGGCTCCTACGACCCCTCAAACTTGCTGCTGTGTCTGCAGGGTGGGTGCTTTCACTGCCTGCCAGGCAGCTTGGGTGCAGACCTCAATGAGAACAAAGGCCGGGTGGGTGGGAGGGAGGGGGGCTGAGCCCCTGGCCTCCTCCTCCTTGGCGATGCTCAATGCTGGATGCTTCGATGCTTCGTCTGTCTCAGCTCTGAGGCCACTGCATCGAGCGGCTCTGATTGCCGAGTAAATCACCACAATGATCTGAATAATTATCATCTCCTGAAAAGGGAGGAAAAAAAAAAAAAACACAGGGGAATAAATAAACAGAGGAGAGGGCAGCCACCTGATTTCTCAGAGCCCTGGGTCGGGAGGTGGGGGGGATACCTTGGGGTGGGTGTCACTGGTTCCCTGCAGATCCTAAGGGCTTCCTTGGGATGGGGAGCAGGTATGGATGGGACAGGATTCAGGGAAGAACCCTTCCACAGAGGTGGCATAGGGCACTAGATCCTCTCTTCATTCTTCTCCTCGGGGTAAGTCAGGCAAGCTCCCATGCCCACCACACCCCATCTGGCCTGTCTCTGCTTCTCACAAAATCACAACCCACTTGCCCTATAGCGCTCCCTCTTGTCTCCAGGGCTTGGCTGAAGCCTTTCTGCCCCCTGGGATGCCCTCTTCCACTTCTGCTTGCCTGAATCTTCCATTTCTGAAGGATGAGCCCTATGCTACTTCCTCTGGGAGGTTTTTCCTGACTGCCTAGCCTTCTAGAATCTTCCCCTCCTAATATCTCAGTGTCTGATTCCATACAGCCTGACTGACTGATTTGGGGTGTTCACTGGGTCTCCTCGGCTGGATGGAGAGCTTTGGTAGGAAGCAGCTATGTTTTATTTTATTTTATTTATTTTTTTTAATTTTATTTTACTTTAGAGATTTCTTTTTTTTTTTTTAAGATTTTTATTTATTTATTCATGAAAGACACAGAGAGGAGAGAGAGAGAGAGAGAGAGAGAGAGAGAGAGAGAGAGAGAGACAGGCAGAGGAAGAAGCAGGCTCCATGCAGGCAGCCCAACACGGTACTCGATCCCGGGTCTCCAGGATTGTGCCCTGGGCTGAAGGCGGCACTAAACCGCTGAGCCACCTGGGCTGCCCAGCAGCTATGTTTTAAACAAAATAATGAAAATAAATAAATAAATAAAAATAAAATAAAAACTAAAAATAAACAAAATAATGTTAATAATAAGAGCAGCTACTGCCCTGTCCTGAGCATTGTTTATGTGCTGGCCCCATGCTAAAACATCCTTTCACCATGGATCCTCCCCAGAATCCTGTATGTAATATTCCCATTTTACCAATGGGAAAACTGAGGCTTAGCTAGAGTAATACTTGGCCCTGTTCATGGGGCCCCTGGGTGGCTCAGTCAGTAGAGCATGTGATTCTTGATCTCAGGGTGGTGAGTTCAAGCCCCACATTGGGAATAAAGCTTACTTTAAAAATAAATAAATTAAATAAATAAATAAAATGCTTATCATCTTCTAGATCCTTTCTGGAGTCCCCCTGATGCTACATGTTGGAGGAGCACCATGACATAAATACCTCAACTCCATCCTGCCCATTCCTGCTCCCTCCTCACCCCCACTTTTTCCTATCCTCAGAAGGTATGCCATCCATGCATTGTGACCCCCGACCTCCCAGAGGGCATGACCCTTCCCCACAGTCCCAGCATCAAAGGAGGGGCAGCTCAGTCCTATGCTTCTCCTGCCTGAAATGGTTCCAGATGTGGGGCCTGCAGGGGCCTGCAGAAGACACAGGGTGATGTTTGGCACATGGCTAGATTTCTTCCTGAGACTGCTCTGAGGGAGGCCCATCTCCCTCCCTTTCCTGGCACCTGGTCAGTAACTGGGAGCAGAACGTGGTTTAGGGAGGAAGTCTCCCAGGAGGCTGGGGCA
Source organism: Vulpes vulpes (assembly GCF_048418805.1). Lineage (NCBI taxonomy): Eukaryota > Metazoa > Chordata > Mammalia > Carnivora > Canidae > Vulpes > Vulpes vulpes. The sequence goes on from NC_132781.1 coordinate 119,063,531, forward strand.
GGAGAGAAGCTGAACCCATTGTGAGTTTGCAGTCTCCTCTCCATGGGGGGCAGGCTGTTAATCTGGGGCCCTGAGGCGGGTGTATCCAAGGCTGGTTCTCCAAGCTCTACAAGGAGGCCCAGGACTTAATGGTTTAGATCCCCATCACTCCTCAGAGAAATGCCATTGTAGATGGGGGAAACTTTTTTGAGTCAGGGGTCCCAGACTGGCTCCTGGCTAAGGGTGCCTGTGCAGACCTCTCCCATAGGTGTCCCGATTCAGGGACCCGAGTATTCCTAGGGAAATGGGGAGGGGGATGAAAATCTTTGTTCATTAGTTGGGTAGGGAAGAAACAAGTGAGACATAGTGTTGATCTAGAAAGACATCCAGGTAGTCCCATCTCTGTGTGTGAGTGGAGATGAGGCAGAGCCCAGTCTGGCTCTGGGAAATCCTCAGCCCCTGCTCCTCAGCTTCTCTGGAGCCAAGGGCAATACTTCCTCCCTGGGAGGGAGGCAGAGGTGGCCAGTGTCCATGGTGTGGTTCATAGACACCCCCACCAACACCTCTGTCTGCTACTCTTAGCTTCAGAACAGAACAGGATGTCTTGGCTCCCTGCTTCCTCCAACAAATACATATTGCTGTGGCATTTGTTACATACATGCTAAGCACTGGGGGCACAGTAACCTGGGCTTCAGAGAGTATTCAGGTAGATGGGGAGGCATACTCACTTGCCCACACCTATACACTTTCCTCCCCCTTTCCCCCAGAGTGTGACCACTGAGAACTCTGGGAGAGGCCACAGTGAATGTGGTGAGACCTCTGGAATTAGAAAAACCTAGGTTCAGAGTCTGGCCCTACTACTTATTAGCCAATGAACAAGTCAATGAGCCTCAGTTTCCACATCTGCAAACTGGGAATTCTAATAGCCCATGTTTCATAGTGTGTCTGTGAAGTTTTGGTGAGATTATCTGGCTGGAGGCTGTAGCACAGAGATTAGCCCCATGGTGACTGCTCATCACTGGTAATTATGGGGTGGGGGGGACTTCAGGTTGCTCCTTGGCCACATTAGGGTAACCCCTCTGTGGCATGGTTAGCATCCAGCTTCTCTATTCAGGGTTGGGGGTTGTTGGTCTTGGCAGGCTGTCTGAACTGCACAGACCCCCACTCTCCTGAAAGCTTGGTTCTTCTATCTGTCACAGCTTCTTCCTGCTGGCCTGGTCTGGCTCTCACTTGTTCTCTGCCTGCCCATAATTCCATCTCTCTGTGTCTCTCACTACGAAACTTAGAGCTCTCCCTGACACAAGAACATCCCTCTACCCCCACACCCATGCCCAGCTCAGCTTACCAGGCCAACCACATGATAGTCACAAACATATGCACTCACACTCGGGTAGACACAAGCATGGAGACATGCACAGCAGCAAAACGGTGGAGAGATACAACCATGCACCCACTTGCACTCGAGTGCACACAGGCATGAGGGCATCTGCCCCAATATACACACACACAGGTGTACACACGGTACAGATAGGCACAAACATCTGCCCCAACATACACACACACGGGTGTACACACAGTACAGATACTCTCTGTGACAAACACACAAAGATATGCAAGCATATTGCACACACAGGAATTCACAGGCATATGTGCTCATGACCACACACATGCATATGTGGAACAGACAGGCACAAACAGGTGCACAGAGACACACTCACAAGGACACACAAGCATGTCTACACAGTTTGTCACACACACATAGGCACACACCAGCTCTCTCACCCCCGCCCCCCACAGGAAGCTGGCTGTCCGCCAAGCTCCGCGCTTTCTGCTGGGTGTGCACAACCTTTCACAGGCTCTAATTGAGTCGAGGGTGATTTATAACACGGCAGCGTCCCTGCCCGAGTGGGTTGCCCCCTCCTGCTGCAGCCCTGGCCAGAGCCTTTGGCCATCCCCCCCAACCCTCCTCACACTGGGTCACACACACAGGCCCCTTAGAGGGAGAAGGGGACCTTCCCTTCTAGCCACCAGCTCCTTTCTTTATCCTTGCATTACTCCTAGGGTAGGCACTAGGCTCTGAGAGGCTTTGCCCACCACCACCACCACCACCACCACCACCAAACCCATCTACCAGGAGACGGACCACAGCCTTTCTAACCTGCCTGTTTAGGGACAGCCAGGACATTGACTACAGATCCGTCGTGCTTCCTGAGCTACAGCAAGAGAAACTGGATCTAGATATGAGAAGGACTTCCCTCCAGTATGGGGGTGGGCTTTGGTCAGCAGGTGATGGAGGAGGGGGAAGCCACTGAGAATCTTGTATCCCGCTTCCTCATCCTTTTGGGTAACTGAGCTGACTGTCACCCCCCTCCCAGCTGTCCCCATGGCCTGTGCGGCTGGGCTTGTGATTAATCGCATTAATTAGGCCTCGAGGTTTGGCTCATAAAATCCCCATGTCCACCTAAGAAGAAACTGCAGGGAAGGCCTTTGTCCTGGTGTGTGGAGGGGACTATGAACCCTGATCCCTCACCTCTGACCCCAACATGGACTAGCAGCTTTACCTTGGTCTATTAGCTCAGCCTGAGAGATATTTCACCATCCCACTGTCTCCTGCGTTGGATGCTGATGCTGTTAACCCATTCAGCAGTGAAGGCACCCAAGACTCAAAGAGGCTAAATCCTTGACCAAGTTATACACCTGGTTCATGGTAGAACTGGGCTTTGAAATCAGACAACAGAGCAAAGGGATGCCTGGGTGGCTCAGTGGTTGAACCGTCTGCCTTTGGCTAGGGCATGATCCCAGGGTTCTGGGATCAAGTCTCACATTGGGATCCCCGCATGGAGTCTGCTTCTCTCTGCCTGTGTCTCTGCCTCTCTCTATGTGTGTCTCTCATGAATGAATAAATAAAATCTTAAACAAACAAAAAAAGAAATCAGACAACGGAGCAAAGTATGCCTGACCCAGAGTCTGACTTTATGACAAAGCCCTACCTGGATCCCACCAGGAGTCCTGGTGCTCAGTGTGCTGGCTTTTGGAGCAGGAGGGGCTTCTTGGAGGGGCCAGCCCTCTTCCATTCTCAGAATTGGAGTCAGCATAAAGCATGACGGACTCAGATTAGATTTAAGAGGGACCTCCCTAGCAGTAAAGTGATTAGGAACCAAGAGAAGAGAGAGAGAGAGAGTGTGTGTGTGTGTGTGTGTGTGCGCGCGCGCACACGCACGTGTATGTGTATGTGTGTGTGTTGTGTTGTGGGGACATGTGCAGTGGAGCATCTGGGCTGTCCCTAAGGGAGTCCACATGGCAATGGCGCTCAACATTCAGTACTTTCCTATTGCTTATTGACTCACACAATCCCTTGGAGAGGAGTTGAACCCCATTTTGGAAATGAATAACACTGATATTCTGATAGTTTAAACCATCTGTCCAGCCTCATGGATTCAAGGCAGCTGCACCCCCACCCCTTCCCCCACTGCCGTGTTCTCTGGCTTCTGTGGCCCAGTGACCCCACTTCATTTGTGTCTATGCTATGGGTCAACCCAGCCTCTGGCTCTCCTGAACTCACTTGAACACATCTGAACATGTGTTAGTAAAGGTGTGAAATGGGTGGACTTGAGGGCATGGGTGTCTCAGAGACTCTGTTGACTTGGGGATTTATGCTTGGGTGTATGTGTCACTGTGTGTGCTTAATGTGACCCAGGTCTATTTGTGTGTGTGTCTGGGATGCTGTGGAGCTGTGTTATCTATGCATGTTTGTATTTGTCTATAGATCTCAGTGTATATCAGCGTGTCTCTCTCTGCATGGCTGTGTCATGTGTTTGTATATCTCTGTGAGTTTCCTCCTCATTCGTTCAGTGTGTGTGTGTGTGTGTGTGTGTGTGTGTCTGTCTTTGTATGTCTGTCTCTGTTCCAGCTTTTGGATTTGTCTCTAGGTGAGCACGTCTGTAGGCCCTGCTGGGTGTGTGTCCACGTGGTCCCGTGTTGGTTTCAGCAAGTGACTTTAGGTGTGACAGTGTGTCCATGTGTCTGTATATCTCTGTGTGCGGCTGTCTTAACTGTGTCTGTACGAGGCACAGCGTGTGCGAGTCACTGAACACTCCTGTCCGTGACTGTGTTTCAGAGCTGGGACTAGGGTGCGCACAAAATTTCTCTGGAACCAAGAAAATGATCTCAGTGTAGTATTTTTCAGAAATCACAATTAATGCAAAAAAAAAAAACCCACGATGAAAAAAAAAACCAGAAAAATATTAAAGACAGGATCAGGATGTGTGCACGTCTGCGTGACCGCGTGTGGCGGGCCGGCGTGTCCTCCCTCCCGCTCCCCGCCAGGTGAGCCCACCCCCTCCAGTCACGCTGCGCTGGGCTGAGCCGCGGTAATTTCCGAGTCGGCGGCGGCTTTGTGTGCACTGGCCGCTGTCTTGGGGGCGGGGATGGAAGGGAGGGTTATCTCTCCCCCCTCTTCCCTTTTATTGGGTCATTAACAACGGTCCGGGCTGCCGCTGCGCCCCCCTTTCATGTCCGCCGCGCCTCCCGCCATTATCTCCCTCCGCCGCGCGGCGTAATTTGATGCCAATCAGGTTTGGGGCGCGGAGGCAGCCGGATCAAAGACGGGGCCGCGGCGCTGGAGGGAGCGGGGTGCAGGGCCGGCCGAGCTCCCCCCGCAGGCCGCGGCGACCCCGCGGGTCCGCCCCAGCGCCCCGGGTCAGATCGAGGCGGCCCCGCCCACCCTGCGAGAGGGCCCAGGAAACCGCGTGGGTGGCGGGACCCAAGCCCACCCGACCAGTCGCGGGGTCCGCGGGGCGCCGGGCGGCTCCGGGTTTGCAGGGTGCTTGCAGGGTGCGGGTGGCTCCCTGGAGGGCGTGGCCTTTAGGCGGAGCCTTGGAAGATTTCGGGAACAATTGAGGAACTGGTGGAGATGTGGCATTCTAGGCCGGGGCGGGTGGGGGAGGGGCAGTTTGGGCAAAGGCTGGGGAGGCGGCACATTTGTGCTGTGTTACATGGACTCGGAGCGATGGAGGGTGCTTGAGTGTGGAGGCCCGGAATCTCAGGTGGCCTTCATGGTAATTTATCTGATGATGTCTTCTGCTCGCTGGAAGCTCTGCCCACTCAGTTTCTCCCTGTGGGAAATGGGGAAGCTATCAGCTCCCTCCACCTCTTCCATGAGAGATTAGTGAGAAGGTGAATGTGATAAAACAAACCCAACTCACATTTACTGAGCTCTTACCGTTGGCCAGGCCAGGCCCATCTTGGTTCATGTGCATAACCAGCCCTACAAGGCTGTAATTCACTTTATAGGCCTGCAAACTGAGGCTCAGAGAGCTGAAGTGACCTGCCCAAGGTTCTCTAGCTGGTGAGGCCATGGTTGAGATTTGAACCAGGCTTATAGATCCATAGCTCACAAGATGAGGGTCTTCCCCAGGACCTTGGGGAAGGATGGGGGCAAAGGTTTTAGAGCCGCCTGCCACCTGTGTGGGGAGACAGTGGTTCCACAGTGGGCTGGGTGAGCAGTGGGACCAGAATCATCCTCAGCAAACTCACAGCCATCTCCAGTGCTTACAGCCCCAGGCCTTGGGCAAGTCACTTGCTACCTCCCCCAAATCCGCTTCATCTGTAAAATGGGGTATTGAATTTCTTTTTGTCCCTGAGGAGTCTGTGAGTGAATGCAGCAAAAGGTGCTTTGAATGTAAGATGCAGACTAAATCAGGGTTTTCATTATCACTATCAGCCAAAGATTTGGAGGGTGGGTGTCTGCCAAACAGTCCCTTGGTGGATGGAAAGCCCCTTTCTCCCCCTAAGAAAATGCCAGTGTTTAGTCCTTGGTTTTGGAGAGGGTGTTGCCCTACCACCATACCTGAGACACAGAGAGATAGGTTTTTCCCTCCCAAATAGTACTGGGTCTTCACAACTCTAAGTATATATCAGACCTGAGAATGTTCTGAGCAAACCGCAGCATACATAATACATGCTTCTGTTCTGAGCTAAACACAGGCCTCTGGATTTCGAGGGTGCCAGTCAGCAAGGATCTCCACCTCTGCCCCCTGCCCCTCAACCTTCAGATCTGGGGTCTGGTAAGTGGTATTGGGAGTTGTGGCGGGTGGGGGGGGGGGGGGGTAGTGGGAAGTCAGGGCCCTGAATCCTTGGTACCTTCTTTCTTTCTTTCTTTCTTTCTTTCTTTCTTTCTTTCTTTCTTTCTTTCTTTCTTTCTTTCTTCTTTCTTTCTTTCTTCTTTCTTTCTTTCTTTCTTTCTTTCTTTCTTTCTTCTTTCTTTCTTTCTTTCTTTCTTCTTTCTTTCTTTCTTTCTTCTTTCTTTCTTTCTTTCTTTCTTCTTTCTTTCTTTCTTTCTTTCTTTCTTTTCTTTCTTTCTTTTTCTTTCTTTCTTTCCTTTCTTTCTTTCTTTCTTTTTCTTTCTTTCTCTTTCTTTCTTTCTTTCTTTCTTTCTTTCTTTCTTTTTCTTTCTCTTTCTTTCTTTCTTTCTTTTTCTTTCTCTCTTTTTTTCTTCTTTCTTTCTTTCTTTCTTTCTTTCTTTCTTTCTTTCTTTCTTTCTTTCTTTTTCAAGATTTATTTATTTGACAGAGAGAGCGTGCACAAGTAGAGCAGCAGGCGGAGGGAGAAAAAGGGAGAAGCAGGCTCTCCCTTGAGCAGAGAGCCCAACAAGGGGGTTGATCCCAGGACCCTGAGATCATGACCTGAATGGAAGGCAGATGCTTCAGCGACTGAGCCACCCAGGCACCCCTCCTTGGTGCCTCCTAAATTAGTTTCCTGAGTACCTGCTTGGGCAGGATATACACTGGCCCTGGGGAGACAGATGTAGAAGGCCCACAGCGAGTGCCCATTCTGGTGGGGGAGGCCTGTGAGAACACAGCTCCTGCACAAGGGAGCACCCTCTTTTCCTAGAGGGACAAATAGTTGGATTGAGAAGAATGAATAGAAGTTGACCAGATGAGGGCTGGGGGCAGGAAGCACATTTCGGGAATGTGCTAAGCCTAGAGGCCTGAAAGAATAGTGCATGGGGAGTATTTCTGGAGGTGGGGAGGATGAGCAGGGTCGCTGAATTGGAAAGGGCAGAGCCTGAAGGAAGTTGGCAGTAATCCCGAGGGTGCTGGGGACCCCTGTCAGTTTCAGTGCAGATAGTCACCTGACGTCAGCCTCTTCATCTGTACTGTGGGTACAGGACACTTGTCCCACCCTCTCAACTCCCCCAAGGCCTGGATGGAAGGTAACTGAAAGAGGGCACTTGTGCTTTCATATCCCCTTCCCACTCAAGGAACTAAGGGATGTGCAGGGGGTGGGATGAGGAGGCAGGGATGGGGGGCTCTTTCCCCGCAGTTCTCCCTGTGCAAGGAGACAACCAGGATTCCAGAGCCCCCTCTCAGACCGGATCTAGACTGCCAGACGGAGGTGGCCATGATTAGCGGCCCCAGGTGACATGGGCATGTGACTTTGGCAGTGTCTACCGCTGAGGAACCGGGATCTTGGTTCTGGCTCTTGGGTCAGGAAAGCTCCTCTCACTGGGAGGCTCTGCAGGGCCGCCTCAGACCTGACCAGGTTCTTTTGCCTTCTGTTGGTTCTACATCTCCTCCCTTCCTGAAGGAGGACTGTTGTCCCCCATCCTCCATCCTTCTTGGGGAGTACCCCCGCCTGGCTGGAGCCCTGTGCCTGTGTGTGTTGGGGAAGGGGGTGGTGTCTGCGCCACACACCGCAGATCCCAGCTGCTTCTGGACGCTGAAAAATCCAATTTTCTTCCTAATTGCCACCGCCCGCGCTCTGTCTCCCCTCACAGCCTACTTCTGCTTGGCGGCGCCTGGTCCCCCATGCTCCCCCTACTCCTGCCTCCCGCCGCCCACCCCACGCTGGGCGCGGCCCCCCCTCGCGGTCACCAGTGTTGGGACGCACCATATATCATGTCCGCAGCCGGGAGGGGCCGGGGGAGCGGACGGGCACCCGCCCTGGGCTCCCTGACGAAATCGTCCTTTTCCGCAGCGGCGGATGACAGGTTGTGGGAACAACAGCTTGAATTACGGAAAGAAGTTTCCCCACTGAGTTAATCTGCAGTGGCTGGAGGTGACCTTCTGGAGACGGCGATTAATCACGGGCCGTGGCGGGCGCCGCGCCACGCCGGGCCCTTTGGGGGAATACTAATTCCACTACAAGATAAATCATAATTTGACAATAATCATCTGCCCTAATCACTCCAATTCTTCTGTTTAATTATTTGTATACACCGTGTTTCTTCAGCAAGGACCCCTCATGCCTGCGGGTGGGGAGAGGACGGCCGCCTGGGCCCAGGCCCCTCTTTGGCCCCTCGGCCCCCTGGCCCTGCTGGCATGCAGGGGGAGGCCTGACTCAGAAGCGCTAGGGAGAACAACTGGAGCTTAGAGTTATGATAGTGTGACTGGGGAAACTGAGACTCAGGGAGAGGCCAGGCCTTGCCCAGGGTCCCACTGCCAGCTTCCCGGGTGCCAGGCTGAAGGCTAAAGCCTCAACGTCTAGTCCCCATGGCACTGCCCTGCTGCAGAGTGGCTCAGAGTGCCTCCCCTCCACTGCTCTACTCCCTGACCTCTGTGCCCAGTCTCCTGTGAAACCCGGACCCAACCCCCATCTGCCAGCACAGACAGGGATGCTGCCTGCTTCCATCCCCTGGCGGAGCCCTGGGCCCGCTAGTCCCCTCGGGACATGAGGAAGGGGGGTCGTGGGCACCTGTGCAGGCGTTGCCTGCCCCCATCCAGCAGGTGCTATGTGACCACTGGCAGTTGGTGGGCCCTCTCTATGGCAGCGTGTAGTCTTCATCTGTGAATTGGGTGGGGCTCTCTCTCTCCCAGGGTGATAGAGACCTGGCACTATGCCAGATCCATAGGGGTTCTCACAGATGCTTCCTGCTGCCCCTTTCTGTTCTGCCAGGGCCCAGCCACTAGCAGCCTATATTTTCTCCCTCCACCCACCCTCCCAAATCTGGCTCCTGCTGCCGCCATGGTCACCCCTTGGGTGGGGCGGCCAGGGGACCTCCAGGGGCCTAACTCTGCCCCTGATGTTCCCCCTTGGAGGGGCCAGCTGGGCTGCTGCCAGCTCTGGCTCCCTGAAGCAGGAATCAGAATGACTCAGTGTCTTTCTTTTTCCAGGCCCGCTCCTGGCACCCCTCGATGGGGGTATCAGTGAAAAGGATACAATGGGAGCTCTTGGACCCAGTGTGGCCCCCTGAGATGGGGCTCATGTGGGAACTTTGGTGTGCCTTTGTGGCAATGTGATGGGGGGGATGACTTCTTTAAACAAAAGCTGAGAGCCTAGCTGGGTGTGTGCTGCTGGGGCTACAGCCACAGAGAGTGATATACTGATGATAATGAAAGTACTGATAACGGCAGTGAATGTTCATTCCCGACAGCAGCCTGCCTGGGTACCTTCTGGTCCCAAGGACAGTTGATGAAAGGCTGATGGTAGAAACAAAGCCCTTATCCTCAGGATGCCCCAGTCTCAGGGAAGAGGTGTGGCCCCTTTGCTCAGATGATAGAAGAAAGAAGCAGAGAAAAATACAAACCTGCCTCTGGTTATAGAGCTCCTGCCATGTTTCAGGCCCCATGCTCAGGACTCTCATGGCTCCAAGTTCTCATGACCACCTGTGAGTGATGTGTGATGTCAGCCCCATTTACGGATGGGGAAACCAAGTCTCAGGGAGGCAAAGTCACTTACCTTGTGTGTCAGCATGCTTATGAGTATAAGGCTGGAATATGAACTCAGTTTCCTGTGCCATCCCTCCCTGTCTCCTCGAAATCCTGACAAAGCCACTTCATCAGTGTTGTAGAATTTCTGGTCAGAAGATCAAGAAAAGCTGACATAGTCTCTTCACTTGCCAGAGTCTGTCTGCCCAGCTGTGAAGATGAGGTTGGGGTAGTTGAGAGATGGGAATATGGAAGGGCAGCTGGTCCCTGCCTTGGCCCTCCACACCTATAAATACTTCACAGAGTCTAACTTACCTCTCTTTTGCTGCAATTTCCCTTCAGTTGTCCTCTGTGGTCACAGAATTTCCTTCTCTGTCTTTAGCTCCAGCTGTGCCCTCTCACTCCAGTTCCTCAGTACCCCTGCCGGAGGAAGGGATATGTGTGGAACAGTGTCTTGCACCTAGAGGCCTCCATCTGATGCTATTCCCTGTCAGTGTCTGGGCAGATCAGCCATGGCTTGTCATCAGCAGGTACACCTCTGGCTCTGTGAGAGGTATTTCAATCAGGCACCCCCTAGGTATCTATCCTGTGGTCCTTACTCTACCCAAACTGCCTTTGGGGGTATTCCCACAAACCAAGCAGGGCTGCGGAGGGTAGTTGTGCAGGAGTACCCCACCTCCCCTGTAAAGATCTGAGGGGGGTCATTTAGCCTTTCTGAGCCTCAGTTTCCTTATGTGCAAACCAGAAGTAATAATACCTGGCACACATTAAGTACTCAATAATTGTTACCTAGTAGTGTAAGGATCAGACTGCATGGTGAGATGGCAGATCTCTCCCTTGGCATGGCCCCTAAGTTGCCTTTTGGGGGAGTTGAAGAGGGGAGAGGCATCCCCCTGCAGCCGCACAGGGTCAGCCCCTCCCACCTCGGCTGCCTGGGGGACTGACGAGTGAGGGGAGGCGCCGGTGGGAGGTGGTGGAGCTGCAGCAGGAGAGAGGGGAGCCAAGGGTTGGCTGAGTGGGGGAGAGCTGGCCTGGGGGGAGAGCTGCTGAGTCGCTGGGGAGGGTGGGAGAGGCTGTGGTGCTATAAATACCTCCCAGGTAACAGGAGCCGTAAATGAAGGGAGGGAATTAGTCACATTCCACGGCGCCTGGGAGAGAGGACAGGGAGCAATGACCTGAATCCATGGAAGGGAAAAAATTAGGCTAACCTTGAGAGGGGGTGGTGGTTAAGGCTGGATGCTGTGCCTCCTCAGAGGGGTGCCCTGGACTCCATCTGCTGGACAGGGGCCAGGAAGGAATCATGTTGGCAGGAGGGGTCTGGGAGGGACAGCTTGGCTACTCCATGCTGAGATGTGTGAGGGGCTTTTTTCTTCTCAAGGATTCCCTGGCCTTTCTCTTGCAAACTCAGTCCTATTCCTGGACCTTGGAAGTTCTTCCTGGGGTCTAGCTTTGGTCTTTCCTTGTGTCACTCTGAAGTGTGTTCCCTTGGCTGCCCTCCCAAATCCATGCCTTATGGTGCATCTGCGTCCATGTTGTGTCATGCCCAGGGTTCCTGGTTCAGGCAGAGAAGATTCTTTGTTTGGGCAGGCAAGAAGAAGGTGTCCTTCCCCATCTCTGGACCCCACCACTGGGGCTGGATCCACTTGTCCCTCCTGGGCTGTGACCACGGCCTGCTCTCCAGCCCCCCAGCTATCCTCTCCACGATTGCCAGAGCGACAGTCCATACATGTCCTCTCTTGCTCACATGCCCAAACTCCTTGACGAATGGAGTGCAGGCTCCTTGGCTTGCCTACGGAGCTTGCTGGCTCGGCCCCCAAAGCAGCTCTCTAACCACATCTGCACTTGCTCTCCCTCACACCCACTGGCCACTCTCAGTTCTCCAGGTCTTCGCCTGGACCACCCTTTCAGTTGAGAATGCCTCCCCTTGCTCTGCCTGGCCGACCTGCATTTTCTTCCAGGCCCCAAGTTCTGAAATTCTCCCAGCTACCTCCCCAGCTGAGTTGGGTCCTCCCTCATCCATGCCCTCACTGGAAGCACGTCTGGCAGGGGTCGTGTGGGAAAGCCGTTAAGATCCAAACTGGAAGGCCGGCCTTGCCTCATGCTATGTGGCCTCTGGTGAATAAATGAGCTCTCCCATGCCCTCAGTTTTCTCATCTGTAAAAAGGGGGTCTCGCAGGGGCTTCCCTAGGGTGGTATACTTTTGGTGAGGCCCTGTGGTGAGGAGGGCTTAGCACGCAGTCAGCGGGCCGCTGTGTGTGTGTGGGTCACAGTATTGATCGTACTGTTATCTGTGCCTGTCTCCTCTGTGGGCTGTGAGATGGGGGGTGGTGGCGCTGCGTCCCCGTGTGACTCGTCGCCGCAGCCGCAGTGGCCAGCTCGCGCCTGGCACTGAGACGGTCGGCAAATGTTTGCTGAATTAATGAGTGGGGGCTGCAGGGCGGGCTTGGGCTGCAGATCTGCCCGGCTGCTGCAGCTGGGGCGCCTGCGCACATGTGTGCGCGGTGGGAGCGTGAGCGAGGGGTGTCTGGGGGGGCCGGATCCGGGTCCCGTCCCGGGGGTCCGGCGGCGCCGCGGGCAGCCCGGCGCGCCCGCTCCCTGGGGTCCCCGCCCAGCGCCTGCCTGGCTGCGGGACCCCGTTGCCAGGAGCAGTCAGGATGCGGCAGCGTCTCCATGGCAACGCGGCATCTCGAGCCGCGCGCCGCCCTCCCCCGGCGCCCCGCTGTGGGCAGGAGGCCGAGCCTGGCAGCCCCTCCCGGCCCAGCAGCCAGCGAGCTGGGTCGTGAGGCCGAAGCCTGGTGGGAGGGACTGAGGAGGGGGCTCCTTATTTTTCTAGAGACGAAGGACTGACCTGTCTTGACTTACCTCTCCATCTGGGGGAGGTAGATAGTAGGAGGGCTCTGTCTTCTGCTCACTTGTGGCACCCCCACTGCCTCCCCACCATCCCCGGCCAGGAAACCGGGAACAGGTCCTGGTCAATGGGCCAGGGACATCTCTGTTCTAAGTCCTGGCTGTGACAATGACACAATGATCCAGGCTCCAGGGGCTGTTGTGAGGGGGCACTGAGGTACTGCTGTGGGAGTGCCATCCTGGTCCATGGTGTAAGCACTTCTCACCTATAACGCCCAAGTCCCCAGTACCTGCCAAGAACTGTCCTAACGGCCCTTTACTCTCTCAGTCATGCCATATCTCCAAACCCACTCAAACCTTCCTGCTGTGGGCCCAGTGACACTCCCAGTTCCCATTCAGTGCCTCTTGTACTCACCCAACATCTCTTCAGTGCTTCCCAAGTACTTCCAAGTACCCCCTTGCTATCTTTTTTTTTTTAATTAAAGATTTTTATTTATTCATTAGAGAGAGAGAGAGAGAGACAGGCAGAGGGAGAAGCAGGCTCCATGCAGAAGCCCGACTTGGGACTCGATCCCGCGACTCCAGGATCATGCCCTGGGCTGAAGGCAGGCCTTAAATAGCTGAGCCACCCAGGGATTGCCCTCCCCCCACTCGCTATCTAATTGTAATCTACTCTCCCTCCTAATGCTTACTTAGTATTTTCATCCATTTAGCACCCTCCCCAATGACTATCTAGTAACCATTTAGTGCTTTCCTTCCAGTTTGGCTAGATGCCCCCTTAGTATTCCCCAGGGTTGACCCACTGCCTCCGGTGCCTGCCTAGTAGCCCCTAGTGCCCTTCCGTTATTCACCCAGCACATTGCACATCCAATGGAGATCCCAGGGCCTTCCCAGTACTCCTGTTCACCCAGTGCCACAACAACCCCAGTCTGACTAGTATTCTCCCACTCGCATCGCGTTCCCCACCCTCTGCTTCCCGGTAAATTCCCCTTATCTTCCTGTTCCCCCACTCCCCCAGCCCCAGCTCCGCCAGACCACAGTGCTCACTGACGCCAGGAGGGGGCGCACGAGCGGTCAGCCAAGACGGAAGCTGGGCGCGGCCGGGGTGGAGGTCGAGGGGCTGCGTCGGAGCCTCTTGTCCTTCGGAGACAAGTCCAAGCCCAGGATGCGGCTGCATTTCGGGGGAGTCCTGGCAAGAGTGACGCCCCGCCCCACCCCGCCTCGCCACCATCCTCTGTTAGCCCCGCCGGGTCCACTGCCACAGCCGTCGTGGCTTAGGCTCTGGGCGGGGGCGCGCGCCCTCTGGTGGCCACGAAGCGGCGCAGCTCTCCGGGCTGGACGCGAGGACTGGGAGGTGCATGCGTTCCTTCCCTCCCCTTTCCGCGTCCTAGCGTCCTAGTGTCCTAGTTTGTGGGGCCCGTCCTTGAGCTGGTACATGAGGGGGGGGGGCTGGCGGAGGGACCGGAGTGTTGGGGTTGTTGGCAATAGAGCCCCCTCTCTGGGGACAAGACAGAGGGACTGGAGACTTGGATGAAGGGAGAATATTGGCTAGGGAGCAAGGGACTGAGGGTACCGTACCGGGTGATCGCGGGGGTGCGGTGGGGTGTGTGTGTGTGGGTGGTAGCACCGAATCTAGATCTCCACTCGTGGATCAAGGATTTGGGCTTTTGTCCCTGTGTGCTGCATGCAGAAGGGTGAGGAGATGATAAGGTGGTGGGGGTGGTGGTGATGGTAAGGTGCAGTGTCTCCGTTCCAAGCCTGGTAGCTCCTGCCTGGTCCTACCTAAATCCTTAGCATTGGCATGCACTTTGATCTACTCCCAGACATCCCATTATGGCCTCTGCCCACCTGTCTGGGGCTTTTCACTAATATTCCTCAGTCCTGGGGGATGGGGGCACCCTTTCCCCCTCCCACAACGTGAGGTTTCCTCTCCTCTATGTATTGCAGGAAAGAGATGCAACTGCATCAGGAAGGACCCAGGTTAGACTCCTGCAGTCTGTACTGGATTGGGATGACCTTGCCCTGTAGGACCCTCCAGGGTCAGGTCTGTAATCTCATGACCATCTGTGGTCTGGCTTTAGGATAGCACTCAGTGAGCCTCTGCTTAATGGATTAGTGAGTGAAGTCCTTGGGGATGCCTCCTTCCATCCTCCACCTCATTACATGATTGAGAAAACTGAGGCACTGAGGAAGTAAAGAATTATTTCAGGATCACCAAGAATGGGTGTTTTGATAGTGATGAAGAGCACTGGCCTGGTCTGGGTTTGGTCTCAGTTCTGCTACTTGCTGAAAGAGCTTGATCTTCCTCTTCTTTCTAAGCTCTGTTTCCTCATTTATAGATAAACTCTGTCTACTTCCCAGGATAGTTGTGAGGAATCTGATGATGATGATGTCAGGGAGAATTATAATGGTTATAGGCACTGGTGCCCGAAGTACCTTGTGCCAGGTGCCAGTGACCCAGCACATGAGATCCAAGCCTAGGTTGACAAAGGCTCAGGGCCTTCCTGAAGAGGTCCATAAGCTCACAGGTAGAGTGACAAAGCCCCTCACAGGCTTGGTGCCAGACTCCTGGCCTCAGGATGAGCTTCAGAGCTCTTCTGCTAGTACTTGGGCTGGATGCAGAGAGAGGGACAAGATGACCTTGGGCTGTCTCCTGTGCCGCACATATTCCCTGGGCCTGGATCTGATTTCCGGCCCCTGGGAGGGCAGAGGGGGCTAGCTGATGGAAGAAGCATATGTCCTGGCCTGGGCAGCTGGGCCTAGGGGCCTTGCCCCTGAACCTGGGGCCTTTCCTGCAGAGGGAATATCCAAGAACAGGAAGGAAGGAAGTGGGGAGGGGGAGGAAGGAGTGGAGGGAGAAAGAATGGGACAGGCCCCAGCTGGGAGTGAGTTCTTTCTGAGACTGGCCAAGGAAAGAGGCCATCTGCATTGGCCTGGCTAATGCTGTTGGGCTGCTCACTCCAGCTGGGCCTTGGATGTGGACATACTGGGGGCAAGAAAAGAAAAGAGGCTGAGTCTCCCCAGCTGTCTAACAGGTAGAAGAACATGCCTTCCTGGGCTGGATGGGAGTAACAATAAGCTCAGAGGGTAAAGGAGGTGGGGCCTGGAACAGAGCAGGTGCCTCAAGTCTTCTAGCTCCTCCAGCCCTTCCTGGTGGCCTGATCTGTGAGCCGATGGATAGCTCAGAGTCCAGGGCTTTCACTGCCTCTGAACTCATGCATCCACCCAACAACCACTACTGGTGGGGAAGAGTATTCTAGGTAGAGGGAAGGACAGATCCCAAGCCCATGGTTCAGGGAGAACAGAGCTATGGCTGCAGCAGAATGTGTGGCACTCAGTAATAGGGCTGGGGATTTCATCCTGAGGGCATTGCAGAGTCACAGAAGGTTCTAGGCAGACATGGCCTGGTTAGAGTTGGAACAAGGCCCAGATGGAGGGCATTCAGGGCCTCCATGCTGTGACCTGAACCTCTGTGCCCTCATCACTCATGCTCCTTTATGGGGAGCAGGCAGGCTGGAGCATCATAGCCCTCTAGTAACTCCTGTAATTCCTCAGGATTTCCTACCTGCTTCTTTGCCACGGATCCTCCCCTACCTGGATACTGTATCCCTGGATAAGCCAACACCTACCTTACTCTGACCGTAAAACCACAGCACAGGGAAAGATCAAGCAACCCACAGTTCCCTTTCCTTCCAGTCCTTCTTACCAGTCAGACAGAGATAGAGAGTGTCAGTAGAATATGCACGAATCAAGTGAAATAAAAATAATTGAGTTAGTTTGCTCCATGTGTCCACTGCTCAGGTAAGACTGAAATATATGTATGTATAAATGTCAAAATACAAACTGCATAATTTTGATGATTTGGCATATAAGTGAAATGCCCTTGTAATTTATTTATTTATTTATTTATTTATTTATTTATTTATTTATTTTAAAGATTATTTATTTTATTCATGAGAGTCACAGAAAGAGAGAGGCAGAGACACAGGCAGAGGGAGAAACAGGTTCCATGCAGGGAGCCTGATGTGGGACTCGATCCTGGGACTCTAGGATCACACCCTGGGCCAAAGGCAGGCACTCAACCACTGAGCCACCCAGGCATCCCTGTATTTATATTTTAAAACTGCCATTGCACAATATAAAGATGAATGGTAAAAATCCAGGCTAGTTTAAATTTTTAACTTTTTTTTTACTTAGAATGACATTATATAGCAAATACAGAAACCCATCATGGCAAGTTGAGAGACTACAAAGGAAAGGAAAAAGCTTTACATATATTTAGTGCTGGGTCCTGCAATGTTCCAATCCCAGGTGGAAGACCCCTCATGTCTTCCTTTGGGTGAGGACCTGTGAGGGTGGGACCCAGGACTGCCCACCCCTGGGTCAGGTCCTCAACTCCCAGAGCCCAGGACTGTAGGTTGGAATAGATGGCCCTCCTTTTGTGTAACATGCGTCCTGGCTGGTGAAGACCTAAATGCTCCCTGGGGTCCTGCTCTCTCCTGGTGTGTCCTGGTCCAGGTTTTGGGGTACTGAAGGCATTTGGGGGAAGCCAGCCCTCTCAAGCCTGCCGGTGATGCTGTCTCTGGCCTTTGAGGGCATCTTCACTGACTACCAAGCTGCCCTCCAGCCTGGCAAGCCCTGTGGGTTCCTAGTTCCCTCCCCTTAAGTTGGGGCTCCCCAAGGACGGGGCTTGCAGATGGACCTCTGAAACAAGAGGCTGGAGATGGGTTTCTGCTTCCCTTCTCCTGTCACAGGTCCCCAGCTGGGTGAGGGAGAGCCGGTGGGCTTCCTCTACTTGGCTTGCTTTTGAGGGACAGAGAAGGGAAGACCCAAAACCCTTGGCAGTGATTGGCTAGCACCCCCCCACCCTGCCTGCAGCAGGCCCCTGCAGATGAGGCAGGCCCTTGAGGATGAGGCAGGGGGTGGGGGGTGGTGTGGTGGGAGCGGGCTGGGTGGGAAGCAGGACACTCCTCAGACTGGGTCCTCAAGGAAGGCAGGGGAGGAGTGGGCAGCACAGGGTGGTTCAGACTCTTTCGGGTGTGAACATCCTCTGAGCTGATCTGCAAAAGGCATTTAGTGCACTTAGAGGTTGCCACTCACAGAAGCTCATTGGTTGAGGAGGAGGAGGTTGGTGAACTGGTGGGGCCTCCCTCCTCTGCCACCAGTAATGCCCTCCATCCCCTCTTCCTTGCTCAGGGCTTCCTTCTTTCCTCTCTACTCTCTTCCCCCCTCCTCTTGCTGCTGTTCCTCTAGCACACCAGGCTTATGCTGAGCCAGGGTCTTTGCACTTGCTTTATATTTTGTCTGCAACCATGGTCTCCCAGATACTTAATGACCGACTTGACTGTTTCTTTCTTTTTTTTTTTAATTTTATTTATTTATTCATGAGAGACAGAGAGAGGTAGAGACATAGCAGAGGGAGAAGTAGGCTCCCTGTGGGGAGCCGATGTGGGACTCGATCCCAGGACCCTGGGATCATGCCCTGAGCCAAAGGCAGAGGCTCAACTGCTGAGCTGCCCAGGCATCACAGGCTTGACTGTTTCTTGGGTCTTAGCCAAAATGTCACCTTCTGTAGGATGGTGTGTCCCACTGCCCAGCCGACATGTCTCATGAAGCCACTTTGATATTTCACTGTTCCAGTTTTCCTCACGGTACTTGAGAGGTGGTCATTTTGCTTACCTGTTTGTTCACTGTCTTTCTCCCCTTCCCCGAAGGCTATGAGCCTTCAGCCTTCACCTTGTCACCTTGTCCATCTTGTTCCTCATGTCCTCAGTGAGTGGCAACACATGGTAGGTGTGCCATACAGACAGAACTCCGCTTTTTTGGAGTTCACAGTTTCATGAGTGAAGTGGGATTGAACAAGCAAACACATGTCCACTACATATTTTTTGTTATTTTTAATGGTGGAAAGATATAATATAACATAAACATTTGGGAAAAAAAACCCATAAAAATTTGGTCTTGGGGCACCTGAGTAGCTTAGTAGATCGAGTGTCTGCTTTCTTTCTTTTCTTTTCTTTTTTTTTTTTTTTTTTGCTGCTTTCGACTCAGGTCATGATCCTGGGGTCCTAGAATTGAGCCCCACATCGGGCTCCCTGTTCAGTAGGGAGTCTGCTTCTGCTTTTCTCTCTGTTGCTCCCCCTGCTTGTGTGCTCTCTCTCAAGTAAATAAATAATATCTAGAAAAAAAAGTGACCATCCTTAACAATTTTTTTTTATCCTAACCGGTTTTCAGTGTACAGTTCAGCTGCATTAAGTACATTCATTGTTTTTTTTTTTTTTTTTTAAGATTTTACTTATTTATTCATAGAGACACACAGAGAGAGGCAGAGACACAGGCAGAGGGAGAAGCAGGCTCCACGCAGGGAGCCCGACATGGGACTCCATCCCTGGTCCTCAGGATCATACCCTGGGCTGCAGGCAGCATCGCTAAACTGTTTCACTACCGGGGCTGCCCAAGTACATTCATTGTTATGCAACCATCACCACCATCCATCCCCAGAACTTTTCATTTTGCAAAATTAAAAGTCTGTACCTCTTAAATGGTAACTCCCCATTCCCTCCACTTCCCCAGTCCCTGGCAACTACC
Organism: Vulpes vulpes; assembly: GCF_048418805.1. Taxonomy (NCBI): domain Eukaryota; kingdom Metazoa; phylum Chordata; class Mammalia; order Carnivora; family Canidae; genus Vulpes; species Vulpes vulpes. The sequence continues at coordinate 119,082,592 of NC_132781.1, forward strand.
ATTCTACTTTTTGTCTCTATGAGTTTGACTATTCTATTTTTATTTTATTTATTTATTTTTAAGATTTTATTTATTTATTCATGAGAAACACAGAGATGTGTGAGAGAGAGGCAGAGACACAGGCAGAGGGAGAAGCAGGCTCCATGCAGGGAGCCTGATGTGGGACTCGATCCTGAGACTCCAGAATTATGCCCTGGGCCGAAGGCAGGGGCTAAACTGCCAAGCCACCCAGGGATCCCCTGACTATTCTATTTTTAAAAAAATATTTTATTTTTAAGTAATCTCTACACACAAATACAGGGCTCGAACCCACAATCTTGAGATCAAGTGTCAGGCACTCCAAGTTTGACTCTTCTAGATAGTTCATATAAGTGGAATTATACAGTATTTATATTTCTGACTGGCTTATTTCACTTGGCATAATATTCTCAAGGTTCATCCATGTTGTAGCATGTGTCAGAATTCTCTTCCTTTTTAAGACTGAATAATATATTCATTTTATGTATATGCCCCATTTTGCTTATCCATTCACCTATCAATGAACACTTGGGTTGCTTCTACCTCTTGGCCATTGTGAATAATGCTGCTATGAATGTGGGAGTACAAAAATCTCTTCAAGACCCTGTTTTCAGTGCTTTTGTGTATAAACCCAGAAGTGATTGTTGGATCCTATGGTAATTTTATTTTTAACTTTTTGAGGAACCACCATACTGTTTTCCTTTTTTTTCTTTTTTTAAGATTTTAATTTTTTATTCATGAGAGACACAGAGAGAGAGAGGCAGAGACACAGGCAGAGGGAGAAGCAGGCTCCATGCAGGGAGCCCAACGTGGGACTCGATTCTGGGACTCCAGGATCACACCCTGGGCCAAAGGCAGTGCTAAACCGCTGAGCCACCCAGGGGTCCCCACCATACTGTTTTCCACAGCAGCTGCACCCTTTTACATTCCTCCCAATGGTGCTCAAGGGTTCTATTTTTTCCACATCCTTGCCAACACTTGTTTTTTTCTTTCTTCCTCTTCTTTTTTTTAATAGTAGTCACACCCTGATGGGTGTGAGGTAGTATCTCTTTGTGGTTTTGATTTGCATTTCTCTAATGATTAGGAGGCACATTTTGAAGTAAACATGTTTTGAGAGAATGAGGGGGAGGGAGCCTCTTAACTCTGGTGGTCTGGAAGGAGGTGGTATTTAGGAAGGGAAGGAGGCAGCCAGTGGAGGATCTGGTGGAAGAACATTTCAGGAAGAGGGAACAGAAGTGTGAGTGAGTGCTGTGTATTTTTGCCAGAGAAATAGTGAATAAATAATGGGCAAGGGGTTGGTGGTGGGAGATGTGGTCTGAGGGGTAGATAGGGCTTTAGGCCATGGAAAGGAGTTCGTATTTGCAATTTATGGTAAGCATTGGTTTCCCGAAGTCATGGGGAGGGGGAGAGACACAGGGCACAGAGGGATAGATGGACGGAAAGGCAGGGGCTGTGTGTGTGATGATGTGGCTGTGTGCGCACAGAAGACAGTGTGGTGCATGGTTGCCTGGCGCTTGTGGCTGTGTGCCCTTGCACATGTATGCACGTGGAGGCCTGAGGTATGTGTGTGTGGATGTATGTGTGTGTGGATACCCCAGAAGCTTCGATCACTACGTGATCTGTCTCGAGAATGTGCGTGTCCACTTCTTCCTGCCCACGAAGGCCGCCCCAGGGGGGCGGGGGGAGGTGCAGGGTGGCTTCCCAAGCTCCTACCACCGGCCTGGAACCAGCGAGGAGGATGCGGGACCATACGTAGGGGTTGAGGCTGGTCTCTGAGAATAGCTACCAGTCTTTGAAATCTGGAAGGCGACGGCTAGTCTGCTTGAGACCAGGAGACGCGTCCAAGCCCCACGTTTGCTGGGCGGCGAGGGGTGCACGGGCCTAGGGCTGGGCGGGCAAGGCGGGCGGCTGCAGTTCCGCGAAGGGCCGCACGGGGGAAGCCGAGGACGCGAGCCGAGGACAGGGGCGGGCGAGTAGGGCTGTGGAGGAAGGGCAGGGCCGGAGGGGGCTCGCGGCTTGTTTCCAGGTGGTTGGCATGAGAGAATAAAATGAAGCCAGGAGCCCATCGCTGTCCCGGTGGCGTTGCATTTTGTCCTGACAAGTCCAGAGAAGTGGAGTCACTTGCACAAGGTCTCTCGGTGCGGGGATTCAGACCAAGCCAGCCTGACCGCACCACCAGTGCTCTAACCACTGCCCCACCCTGAATGAGTTCCTCTGCAGATGGGCGTCGGTTTGTTCTTCTGTCTCCTGGCCTTGCCTGGCCCTCACCACTCCCTACCTCTTCAGAGCACCCTCCTGCTTTGGGCAGGGCTGTGCAGGCTGGGGAAGGAGGCTGGGTCTTAAGGCCCCTCCCTGAGGTCCCTGGGGAGGAAGGATTAAGGCGCTTCTAGGATGAGCTCAGATGGATGCCCCCATCACGAAGGTAACAATGGCATCATAAGATCAGTTGTCTTCCCAGCCTTCCCTTATGCTTTGGGCTGGGGAGGAGGTTCTCAAAAACCTGGCTGAGGGGATCCCTGGGTGGCGCAGTGGTTTGGCGCTTGCCTTTGGCCCAGGGCAAGATCCTGGAGACCCGGGATCGAGTCACACATCAGGCTCCCGCTGCATGGAGCCTGTTTCTCCCTCTGCCTATGTCTCTGCCTCTCGGTCTCTCTGTGACTACCATAAATAAATAAAAATTTTTAAAAAAAATTTAAAAAAAACCTGGCTGAACCCCTGGCCTGCCTCTGTGGGCTTGCCACCTCTGCTGATTCTCCTCTGAGCATGAGGCCCAAGTCCCAAGGACTGTAAGCTGGGATACAACCAGAGACCCCCTCAAAAATACACCAACCAGGGGCACCTGGATGCCTCAGTCAGGTTAAGTGTCCAACTCTTGATCTTGGCTCAGGTCATGATCTCAAGGTCATGATATTGAGCCCCATCCTGGGCTCTGTGCTCTGCTTGGGGTTCTCTCTTATTCTCTCTCTGCTCCGCCCCCCCCCCCCCCCCCACCAGCACTGACATGCACTCTCTCTCTCTCTAAAATCTCTCTTTAAAAAAAATGCACCAGAGATGCCTAGGTGGCTCAGCGGTTGAGAGTCTGCCTTTGGCTCAGGACATGACCCTGGAGTCCTGGGATGGAGTTCCACATTGGGCTCCCTGCATGGAGCCTGCTTCTCCCTCTGCTTGTGTCTTTGCCTCTCTCTCTCTCTGTGTCTCTCATGAATAAATAAATCAAATCTTAAAAAAAAAAAGCACCAATCCCTCACTCCCCTTCTCTCATATAAGTGTGTGACTAGCAGCTTGGCCATCCCTGGAGAAAAAAACATGGATGGTTTCAGCTGAGCCCATTGAATAGAGAGGTAGACTGAGGCCCAGATAGAGGCTGGGACTCATCCAGGATCATGCAACAAGACAGAGGCTGAGGCCCTATTCATTTTTATCTAGAAAGGACAAAAAGACTTCAGACAAGAGAGTCAGTAAAATATGTACCCACAGGTTGGAGATTGAGGGGCCAACAGGACAATGACCACACCTTCTCCTCCAGAAAATCTACCCTGACTGCCTCCTCTGGCACCGATATGAGAAATGGCCTGAATGCCCTTGATATTTTGTCTTGTCAGGGTGGCCAACAAGCTTTTCTGAGTTGCTTTAAGGGACCTCAGAGACCCTTAGGCCATTCTCTTGGTCAGCCTAGAAATACCCTCTAGAGCTCTCCTTGTTGAGGGCTGCCCATCTTGCTTGCATGCGTTATATACTAGGGAGCTCACTGCCTTAAAAGGCAGTCCATTTCATTGTAGGACAGCTCCTATCAGTGAGAACTGGCCTTCTTGTGCTATGCAGCTGTTGGAACTAGCTCACCCTGTGCAGCACAGAGCATGTACCTTTGCTGCTTACAAGCCCTGGTTGGCTGCAGAGAGGCCTATACCCGCTTAGTCATACACTAGCTTTCTCTCTAGCTTAAATGGGCCCAGCCCCCCAGGAACACCTTTTCCAGGCCTGCATGCCCTGAGCAGCTCTCCCCCTGGGTGTACTCCAGGTGGGTATTCTGCGGTGATTGTTTCTTCCTCAGTACAGAAAAGAACATGTGTTTGTTATAGGGAAATTAGAAAAATTACTGACAATTCCACCACCCAAAGGCAGCCCCCTTTAGCAGCTTGGACTTTCCTTTCAGGCTGCTGCCTGCGTGTGCTAAGAAAGTGGGAGGTAAAAGCTGGTGGGAAGAGGCCTTTTAGGGGAGGAAGGTAGTTTTTGTTTAACTTAACATCTCTGGCAGCCCTGGTGTCTTAATGGTTTGGCCCTGCCTTCAGCCTAGGGCGTGATCCTGGAGACCCGGAATCAAGTTCCGCATCGGGCTCCCTCTGCCTGTGTCTCTGCCTCTCTCTCTCTCTCTCTCTCTCTCTGGTCTCTCATGAATAAATAATTAAAATCTTAAAAAAAAAAAGCCATCTTCAAGGGTTGTTTTGTTGTGAAGACAAGTTTTTCTCTGGAAGACAAAGGGAAGGGACAAAGAGTATGAAATCATTCTGATAATAAAGAAGAATTTCAAGTTTCCAAGGGCTGTGCTAGAGGGGTGGGGAAATTTTTCTGGAGTGCTGCCCTCCCCATTAGCTCCCAACAGCCTTTTGCTTTCACCTTCAGTCACCTTCCTCCTCCTGGATCTGGAGGGCAGGTGTCATGGGAGCAAAGCAAACCTGGGTTCCAGTTGGTGGCTACCCCCGTCAGGATGGGGGAAATGAAGTCTGCAATCTTGAACCCCTAGGGAAGAGCCCTGCAAGATCTGGCTACACCTTGTGGAGGTGTGCAAGAAGGGGGTGTATCCCCAGGGAACCACAAGGGGCAATGGGACAGTGTGTGGGGCGGTGAGCGGCAGATGGGGAAAGATTGCGGTGGAAATAGGAAAGCAGCACCAGCTGTGAGGACGAGAAACTAAGCCCCCAAGAGCTCCAGGGAGTAGGATGGGGTGGGGCATCGAGTATCCTATGTCTCCGGATGGGGCATGGAGAAGGGTGACCCCAGGGATCTGCTTTTCCTTCTCAACTATATAGGTACAGAGAATGTCTTCCCATTTGAGAAAAGATATGTGATGTACCATTTTAATTGCTGCATAATATTCCAGAGCACAATGACACCATGATTTCTTCATTATTATTTTTATATATTTTTAAATATTTTATTTATTTATTCATTAGGGATGGGACTGGCAGGCAGAGACAGAAGGAGAAGCACGGAACAGGAAGCCTGATGCTGGACTCAATCCCAAGACCCTGAGATCACAGCCCGAGCTGAAGGCAGATGCTTAATGGACAGAGCCACCCAGGTGCCCCACCATGATTTATTTCTTTAATCAACACCCTATCTTAGGACACTGAAGTTGTTGACAACTTTTTACCATTATAACTGATTTTGTAGTGAACATCCTTATAGTTACATCTTTACCCACACTTATCTTTCTTTTCTTTCTTTTTTTACAAGATTTTATTTATTTATTTATGAGAGACAGAGAGAGGGAGACAGAGATACAGCCACGGGGAGAAGCAGGCTCCCTGTGGGGAGCCCAATGTGGGACTCGATCCCAGGACTTGATCACGCCCTGAGCCCTTTAAAGGCAAACGCTCAACCACCGAACCACCTAGGCGTCCCTTATCTTTCTTTTCTTAAGATAAATTTGGAGCAGTGGAGCTGTGGGATTGAAGAGTAGGAAACCTTCCAGGCTTTTTTTTTTTTAAGATTTTATTTTTTAATTTTTATTTTTTAAAAATTTTTATTTATTTATGATAGTCACACACACAGAGAGAGAGAGGCAGAGACATAGACAGAGGGAGAAGCAGGCTCCATGCACCAGGAGCCCGACGTGGGATTCGATCCCGGGTCTCCAGGATGGCGCCCTGGGCCAAAGGTAGGCGCTAAACCGCTGTGCCACCCAGGGATCCCCTTTTTTAAAGATTTTATTTATTTATTCATGAGAGACACACAGAGAGAGGCAGAGGCAGACAGAGGGGGAAGCAGGCTCCTTGCAGGGAGCCCGATGCGGGACTCGATCCCAGACCCCGGGATCACACCCTGAGCCAAAGGCAGATGCTCAACCGCTGCGCCACCCAGGTGTCCCAAAGATTTATTTATTTTGGAGAGAGACAGAGCATGTGTTCGGGGGATAAGGGCAGAGGGAGAGGGAGAGTCTTTTAAAATTTTATTTAAATTTAATTTTAAAATTATTTATTTTATTTAAAATTTATTTAAATTTATTTAAAATTATTTTATTTAAATTTTATTTTATTTAAATTAACATAGTATGTAAAATTGGTTTCAGAGGTGGAGATAAGTGTCTTCTACAACACTCACTGCTCATTACATCATGTGCCCTCCTTTTTTTTTTTTTTTTTAAAATATTTTATTTATTCATGAGAGACATAGAGAGAGAGAGAGACACAGGCAGAGGGAGAAGCAGGCTCCATGCAGGGAGCCTGATGCGAGACTCGATCGCGGGACTTCAGGATCATGCCCTGGGCCCGAGGCAGGCGCTAAACTGCTGAGCCACCCAGGGATCCCCACGTGCCCTCCTTAATGCCCGTCACCCAGTTGTCCCATCACCTCATCCCCTCCCGTCCAGCAACCCTCAGCTTGTTTCCTATGATTAAGAGTCTCTTATGCTTTGTTTCCCTCTATGATTTTGTCTTGTTTATTTCTTTCTCTCTTCCCCTATGATCCTCTGTTTTGTTTCTTAAATTCCACATGTGAATGAGATCATATAATGATCATCTGTCTCTGAAAGGGAACCCTCCTACACTGTTGGTGGGAATGTGAACTGGTGCAGCCTCTCTGGAAAACTGTGTGGAGGTTCCTCAAAGAGATAAAAATAGACCTGCCCTACGACCCAGCAATTGCACTGTTGGGGATTTACCCCAAAGATTCAGATGCAATGAAACGTCGGGACACCTGCACCCCGATGTTTCTATCAGCAATGGCCACAATAGCCAAACTATGGAAGGAGCCTCGGTGTCCATCGAAAGATGAATGGATAAAGAGGATGTGGTTTATGTATACAATGGAATATTACTCAGCAATTAGAAACGACAAATACCCACCATTTGCTTCAACGTGGATGGAACTGGAGGGTATTATGCTGAGTGAAATAAGTCAATCGGAGAAGGACAAACAATGTATGTTCTCATTCATTTGGGGAATATGAATAATAGTGAAAGGGAATATAAAGGAAGGGAAAAGAAATGTTGGGAAATATCAGGAAGGGAGACAGAACATAAAGACTCCTAACTCGGGGAAACAAACTAGGGGTGGTGGAAGGGGAGGAGGGCGGGTGTTGGAGGGGAATGGGTGATGGGCACTGAGGTGGACACTTGACGGGATGAGCACTGGGTGTTTTTCTGTATGTTGGTAAATTGAACACCAATAAAAATTAATTAAAAAAAAATCAAAAAAAAAAAAAAAGAAAAAAAAATGATCATCTGTCTCTGAATTATTTCCCTTAGTGTAATACCCTCTAGTTTCATCCGTGTCATTGCAAATGGTAAGATTTCTTTTTTTGATGGCTGAGTAATATTCCATTGTATATACATACCACCTCTTTATGCATTCATTTGTCGATGTACATCTGGGGTCTTTCCATAGTTTGGCTATTATGGACATTGCTGCTATAAATATCGGGGTGTGGGTACCCCTTTGGATCACTACATTTGTATCTTTGGGGTAAATACCCACTAATACAGCTTCTGGGTTGTAGGGCAGATCTATTTTCACCTTTTTGAGGAACCTCCATCCTGTTTCCCCAAGTGGCTGCACCAGCTTGCATTGAGGGAGACAGAGTCTGAAGCAGACTCTGCACTGAGTGCAGAGCCTGCTGTAGGGTTCAATCTCATGATCCTGAGATCAAGACCTGAGCCAAAACCAAGAGTTGGACATTTAACTGAGTGTGCCACCCAGGCACCCCAAGATACAGACCATTTCCATTACTCCAGAAAGTTTCCTGCTCACCCCTACCCCTACTGTTCTGATTTCTTTCCATAACTGCTTAGTTTTACCCATGCTAGAACTTCATAAAGATGGAATCATACAGTATCTACTTTTTATGTGTCTGGTTTACTTTATTTAGCATGATGTTTTGGAGATATATCCATGTTATTGTGTATATCAGTAGTTTGCTCCTTTGTATTGTTGAGTAGAATTCTATTGTACGGATGTATAACAGTTTGTTAGCCCATTTGCCTCTTGGATGGACACTTGGGCTCATTTCAGTTTGGGGCCATTGTAAATAAAGCTGCTATGAACATTCCTGTACAAGTCTTTGTGTGAACATATGTTTTCATTTCTCTTGAAATAGAAGTGGACTTGCTGGGTCATAGTGTAGTTGTATGTTTAGTTCTATAAGAAACTGTTCAACCTTTTTACAAAATGGTTATACACTCCCACCAACAAAGGGTGATTTCCATTGTTGAGTTTGAAGCTCATAATACAAGGAAGTTGTATCCAAACCTCCTTGGTTTTGGATGCTATATTTCAGTGAATACCACTGAAGGTCATAATAACAGGGTTGGCTGCAGTTGCCCTGGAAGTCACTGGACACCTTGGACTGTTTCTCATGCACAGATGAGTGGATGGATGCCAAGACTTCTTGATCCTAAAACTGTACAATGGCTTTGTTGGAATCTGAATGTCAGGTTTTCCACTAATTTCCACATTAAATTCCATCTTGTTACTTTTGACTTACCCCTCCAGCTAGTCCTGATAATGATGAGAGTAGCGAACTCACATAGACTGACCTGTGCCAGCGACCTCTCTCAGAACAATTCTACCAGGGAGCTCTATTATCCCCATGTTAGAGGTGAGGAAATTGAAGCACAGAGAAGGTAAATGACTTTCCCAAGCTGCACAGTCAAAAATGAGCTAGGATTAGAACCCAGGTAGTTTGGATCCAGACATTATGATCTTTTTTTTAAAAAAGATTTTATTTATCTATTTGAAAGAGAGTGTGAACGAGGGCTAGAGAGAGAGAGAGATGTGAGCACGGGGAAAGGTAGAGGGAGAGGGAGAAGCAGACTCCCCGCTGAGCTGGAAGCCCAATGTAGGGCTCAATCATGGGACTCTGGAATTGTGACCTGAGTGAAAGGCAGATGTTTAACTGAGTCACCCAGGTGCCCCCCACCCAACATTAGGATCTTAACCACTCATCTGCTGTCTCTTTCTGGCTTCTGATGTCATTTCCCTCCATCTTCCGGTTTCTGCAAACATGCTGAGCATGTCTCTAGGTCTTAATGCCAGGGATTGATTAAAAAACAAAAACAAGAGCAGCCCTGGTGGCGAGTGGTTTAGCACTGCCTGCAGCCCGGGGTGTGATCCTGGAGACCTGGGATCAAGTCCTGAGTCGGTCTCCCTGCATGGAGCCTGCTTCTCTCTCTGCTTGTGTCTCTGCCTTTCTCTCTCTCTCTCTATGAATAAATAAATAAAATCTTAAAAAAAACCCCAAAAAACCCAAAACCCCTATGACCAGGTAAATCGGGGGCCAAGGGAGGAGTGGTGGCATGCTTCTAAAGATCTCCTTTAGTACTTGTCCTATTTTATTTGCCATAGTCTCTGATGGTATTTACTCCACCAGCTGCAAAGCCATGGAACTTGGGTCCAGCTGTGGTTTTCCACTATGGTCTCAGGACAGCATTCATCAAATGGCTCTCTGGAATCCCCACACAATCAGCATTTCAAGTCAGTCCCCAGATATCTGCCCATGGGCCCAAAGAACAAAGGAAACAAAGATGGGGCTGGAGTAGCACTTGTTTGAGTCCCTGTGAGCACCTAGTGGCCCTTTATAGCTCCCAGGTCTTGGCCCAGTATCTAGTGTATAGTAGGTACTCAACAAATTCTTTTTGGTTATTTTTTTTGAAGGTCACCTTATTTTTTATTGTGGTAAAATAGACATAGCATAAGAGTTAATATTTTAACCATTTTTAAGTGTGCAATTCAGTGGCATTAGGTGTGTTAAAAATATGCAGGCATGATCACTATTTGTAGAACTTTTTCATCATACCAATAAGAACTTAGTACCCACTAGATAATAACTTTCCTTTCCATCTCCCCCAGCTCCTGGTAACCTCTATTTTACTTTCTGGTTCTATGAATTTACCTATTCTAGATACTTCTTAGAAACATACAATATCTGTCCTTTGGTGTCTGGCTTCTTTCACTTTGCCTAATATTTTCAAGGTTCATCTGTGTCTTAACATGTGTCAGAATTTCCTTCCTTTTTAAGGTTGAATAATATTCCATTGCATTAGACATGTTTTTATCCATTCATCTGTCAACAGACATATAAGTTGCTTCCACCTTTTGGCTGCTGTGTGTAACACCACTATGAAGCTTGTTATTTCATAGTCTCTTTCTAATCAGGTTTCCCCCAACCTTTTCCATTTGAGTGGCTCTTGTACAGCCCCTGTGACTTCCATGTTGCTAAATCCAATGGTCATCTTTCAGTTCTCATCTCACTCAATCCATCAGGACCATTTGATCAGGTCCATATCTTTCCTCCTTGATATTATTTCTGCCTTGAGCTTATAGGCTCCCACATTTTCCTGCTTTTCCTCTACTTAAAAAAAAATATATATATATATTTATTTATTTGTGAGAGACACAGACAGAGAGGCAGAGACATAAGCAGAGGGAGAAGCAACAGGAGCCTGATGCAGGACAATCGTGATCTCAGGGTCCTGGGATCAAGTCCCACATATGGCTCCCTGTCCTGCTGGGAGCCTGCTTCTCCTTCTCCCTTTGCCCACCAGGCTTGTGTGTGACTGAGCTCTCTCTCTGTCAAATAAATAAATAAAATATTAAAATAAATAAAAAAATGCAAGTCAAATCAGGTCAATTCTTTGCCCCAGATTTTGGGTGGTTCCTCATGTCACTATGTAAGGCCATAGCCCTTACATAGCCTACAAGGCTTTGCATCATTGGGCCCCTGCTCTCTCTGTGTCTTATCCTCTACATTCCCTTCTTGTTCTTTTTGCACCTCGCTGTTCCAGGAACCTGCCAGGCACACTCCCAGCTCAGAGCCTTTGTGCTAGCTATTCCTGGACTTTGGAAATCACCCTCCACTCCCATATCTACATGACAAATTCCTTTACTGCTTTCTTGTCTCTGCTCAGATTCACATTCTCAAAGTCTTCTGGCAGTATTCTGTTTGAAGTTGCAATGCCTGTCATCCTGTCTGCCCTCCTTATCCCCTTTACACTGCCCCATTTCCCCTTGTAGTATTTGTCGTGGTCGCTCTTATAAATTTTACTAATTTATTGTATTTAATTAATTAATTTATTATCCTACTCTCACCTCCACTAGAAATGATTCTGGAGGTCATGGATTTTCCTCTCTTTTGTCTACTGATAGGATTCAACCTAGAATAGTGCTTGATACATGTAGGGCCTCAGTAAAAGTTAGTTGAAAGAATGAATGAAGAAAGTAATTGTGATAATTTGGAAGAGATCTGCAATCTAAAATAGTCATTGAAGCCAAGAAAATGTGGGCCTCGGGCCTGGCCAGGCGTCGTGGACTTTACTGCTGTTCACTGGGCAGCAGTCATCCTCCTGCTCCTGGGAGCTCTCTCTGCATTTGCCTTTGGGATGGATCTGCTTCCACCATGGGTCTGGTGGGTATGGATAGCCTGGGCGGACTCCACTCTCCACTCCCGGGGTGGGCAGGGGGCAGGGCAGACTCTTCAGGCCAGTGATTGGTTCAGGACAGGGCATATTTCACTGTCCAGGCCAATGAAACTGCATGTTGAGAATTTTACTTCTCTTCTTGGGATGGGTAAGGCTTCTTCCTCCAAAGGCAGATGTGGGCTCAGAGCTGCCTTGCCGATTTTGTTACTTTGTTGGAAGAGCCTGCCCAGAATCGGAGTCAACACAAAGGACTACTGAGCTACAGATGTGGAGAAAGATATTTAGGAGCCTTGATGCATACCACCTACAGCTGGATCTGCTCCCGGACTTTTCATTTACACGAGCCTCTTTTCATTGAACAGAGTTTCTGTCCCTTGCAGCTGCTTACATGGTACCTGCCTGAGCTCATGAACTGGGGAGTGAGGAGGGGGCTGAGTAGGGCCTGCAGCGTGTGTGGGGTGGGTGGCTCTGGTGGCAGTATAGGGGAGAGGGCCTGAGCATTCAGTTAGCGCTAACTGGAGGGAACAGGGAAAAGATTTGCCTTGGCCCTGCCCTAGAGGAGCTCCCAATCTGTAAGGAGAGAGGGGTATGGACTCTACGGGGGCATGGCAGATTGAGGGATCTTGCTCTGCCAGCTGCAAGCTAGGCTGAGATGGATTGTGCCCAAGGTTGGGTAAGGGAGTAGGAAGGGGGAGATCTTCCCCACTGAGTTACCTCCCGCTCTGCCATTCCCCCCACTCCCCGCCCCAACGCGTGAAAGAGGCCAGCTGAAGCACACACTGGGGCTTTGCCGCTTACTGGAGATGTGTTCTGGGGTAGGACACAACTTTCCCAGCTTCAGTGTCCTCATAGGTCAAATGGAATGAATGCCGTCCACCTCATCGGGTTCCTGTGTGGATGAAACGAGATAATATGTGAAATGAGATAACGCCAAGAACTCAGTATGAACCTGGCTCACGGAGCGCTCTTAATAAAAATCAGCTGCTGGGGTTATTATCGGAGGTCTTTCCTGGCCCGGGAAGTATGCCTGCTGTGTTGCAGGTGCAGTTCTCGTGGACACCAGCAGGTGACGCCCTGACCCCAAAAGAGCTCATTCCTGGACAGCCTGCTTTAAAAAGGGCTCCGGAAGGGGCTGGGCAGGGCGGCCTATCGGAGCTTGGCCCCCTAGACTCCTGCCTTCCCGCCTCCGGCGGGGAGAGGTATCTGCATTCCCCTCAGTTCCAAAGAAGAGGGGCCCTTGGTCACCATGGGGTAGTCAGTGGAGCCTGTTTTCCATCCGTATTTTGGAAGAGCATGGCCTGCAGAGACAGCCGGGGTCAAGTTGAGAAAATACTCAGGTTGGACCAGGTAAAGGGCTGCCAGAGGGAGCGAGCATCCCAGCGCGGAGGCTGGTTAGAAAGGGCCAGTGGCTGGACCTCGGCGCACGGCGGGGCCTGGTGCTGGGGCCGGGGAAGAGCCATACGACTTCTAGGCTCTTCCCTTCTTGGTGAGAAGTTCAGAGCGGAGCTGCGCGGCGCGGAGGAGCCGGGACCCGGCTTGGCCTGGGGGCGCGGGACGCGCTGGTGATGCTGGGGCCGGCCGGCAGAGGGCAGCAGAGGGCAGCAGAGGGCCTCCCGGGCTGCGCGGAGCTCCGCTGCCAGCCACGAGCCGCCTTCCCGGGAACGTGGGGAGCTTGCGGCTGCAGGCGCCTCCGGGAGGGAGTCCGCGTGTTCCGCGTCTCTTCCCTCGCCCTCCCCTCTGTCCCTGGGCTTTCTGAGGGCGGGCCGGGGGAGAGGAACTCGTGGGTGAGGGGAGAGTCGGCTCCAGTCCGAACTTTGTGCACCCTCTTGCGAAGCTGCGGCTTCCCTGGGTGGGATCTGCGGCCACCCTAATCCTAGGCGCCCCTGCTTCCTGGGATAGGGTGGTGGTCTCTCCCCAAGGATAAGGGATTCGGGGGCAGACGAGGATCCTTTCTCTGACCCCCATAACCCAGGCCTGAGGGTCAGGTGGACCTCCGGAACCCGGGGAGTGCCACGCCATAGCACCCAAGCCAGTTCCCAGCATCCGCCTGGGCAGGCTCCCAGAGGCCCACAAAGGCCTTCAGACAAAGTTCTGGGCCGGGCTTTGCCTGTGCTCTGGGCCCGCAGCCGGCTGGCTCTAGGCACTCCAAGTCCCTGGCACTCCTTATGGGGTTTTGTCCACTAGCCCTGGACCGGGCTGGCAGGGCCCTGTTTGCTGGGGGATGGGGGTAGGACAGGCAGCTCCCCTTTCTTTCCTGCCCCTTTCCTAGCTCTCTTCCAGGATACCCTCCCGCATCTCAGGCCTGCTCAGCTGTGGCCTTTCCCCACTTGTCCTTCTCTTGGCTGCAAGCCTACATCTTTGCCATCCTCAGATCTTGCCTATACTCTACCCCTCATTTCTTCACCCACGTATTTACAATAATACTCGGCAAGTATTTATTGAGCTCCTACGATGCTCCAGACCCTTGCTAGATCACTGGGGATCCAGCAATAACAAGACACAGTTCTTGTCCTCTTTGGAGTTCACAGACCAGGGGGGTAGTAGGTAGGAGACTAGCAAAATTCATACTTAAAAAATGATCTCATTTTGTGATAACTGGGGTAAAGCAGATAAGTTGCCTGCTCCAGGAAGCTCTACTGTTAGGGATGCTTCCTCCGGGAAATCATCTGCTAGGCGATGAGCTGTGGAAGGAGGGACTGTGGGCCCTGCCCACCCTCCTTCCCCAGGCCTGGCACATAGACATGCAGTAGTTGCTCAGGAAATGTGGAACAAATGGATGAATCATCCTCATGGCCACAGGATGGCCAATGGGAATAGCTTTTCCTCCCCATACTCCCTCTTGTCTAACATAGGACTCAGAGGTAATGTTGGGGATTATATAGATGAGACCTTGAGGTTGCCAGGAGTCCCTCCTAGGCCTCTGTGGCTTCCTTCCTAGCTCCTCATGACACAGCTTACCTACCTGGGGCTCTGTCAGAGTCCCATGGCTCGTGTGTGGATTTGCCCATGACCTTTCATTCATCCATTCTTTGGCTATATTACCTTTCGGGTACCTACAGTATGCTGGCCCTGGGCTCTGGAGAAATGGGGACCCAGAGAAGAAGGAGAAGGGTCCTGGCCCTCCTGGACTATCTGGTCTAGACAGTAACAGCACAGTGTGATGGGGGAAAGTTGTGGTGCTGTGTGAGCTGGGATGGTGTGCCCCTAGGGGCACCTCCTCAGAGAGGCCTCCTCTGGCCACCTGGCTGAAGGAGCTCCCACTCTTCTAGCTACGAGCTGCTGTCACATCTCCATTTTTTTTTCAGAGTACATTTCAGTATCTGTAGTTACTTTATCTGTTGGTGTATTCTTTATTGGAGAGCTTTACTGAATGCCTGCTATGTATCAGGCAATGTTCTAGGCCCTGGGCATACAGAAGTGAAAGAACAAATTTCCAGCTCTCCTGGAGCTTATGATCCAGTAATGATAGTGGTAGTAGGAAGACAGACAATAACCGGAACAAGCAAGTAGGCATGTAGTATATAAATATGTGTTAGGGAGGAGAGGAAAGCAGGCAAAGGGGAGACTGGTAGAATTTTAGGCAGAGAGCTGAAGGGGGTAAGAGATAAGGCCATGCAGCCACCTGGAGGAGGAGTGTTTCAGGCAGAGGGTGTAGCAAGTGCAAAGGCCCTGAGGTGGGAATGTGCCTGATATGTTAGAGGATCAGCAAGGAGGCCCCTGTGGCTGGAGAGGAGTAAGGTTGGACGGGTGGCACAGCCCACGTCACGTAGGAACTTGTAGCCATTGTAAGGCTTTGTTTTGACTCTTAGTGACATGAAAGCCATTTGAAGATTTTTTTTAAATAATCTTTTTTTTTAAAGATTTTATTTATTTATTCATGAGAGAGAGACAGAGACAGAGACATAAGCAGATGGAGAAGCAGTCTTCATGCAGGGAGCCTGACGTGGGACTCGATCCCAGGTCTCCAGGATCAGGCCCTGGGCTGAAGGCGGCGCTAAACCGATGAGCCACTCGGACTGCCCCATTTGAAGATTTTGAGCAGAGAGGTGACAGGATCTGGCTGACATTGAATAGGATCCCTTTGGCTGCTGTGTTGGGAGTGTGGGCAGGGGGGTTGGGTGCAAGCAGGTGGACAATGAGGAAGCCAAAGTAACAGTCCAGGTGGGAGGTGATGGTGCACCAGCCAGGTGGTGGCAGTGTTGCTGAGGAGCAGTGGCCAATTGAAGACATGTTTTGGAAGTAGATCCCATAGGTTTTATTGAGGGATTGCATGCGGGGTGTGAGAGGCAACAACAAGGGCTGACAAGGCCTGCGTTTAGGCCTGAGCTGACAGAAGGAAGGTGATGGCATCTACTGTGGCAGGGAAGTATTCAGTTTTGTGTGGGATGATTTGGAGCTGCTCCTTGCATATCCTAGTGGAGACCTCAGGCCAGCTGTCAGGTATGAGGGTCTGACCTGAGAGGGATGAGGTTTGGGCTGGAGAGTCACACAGGAGGATCCTTAGGGTTTCAATGGGCTTTGAGGCCAGGTGGGATCACAATGGGAGATGGAGGGGGAAAATAAGGCAGAGGACTGACAGCTGGGGCCTTCAGGGCTCATTGACCAGCCGGTGAAGGAAGAGGGGCAGCAGGGTGGGAAGGTGCAGCCAGGGATGTAGGAGGGCAGTGTGAGTCCTGGAAGCCAACAGGAGGAACTGCTTCAAGGAGGAAGGTGATCACGTGTGTCATATGCTGCCAGTAAGTGAGATTAAGTGTGAGAATTGACTTTTGGGTTTGACATCATAATGGTCACTAGGGACCAGGCTCCTGTCAGTCTATCTAGTCCCTTTGCACAAATAGGAGAGAGGCAGCTTCTCTAGGTCAACCCATTGTGCAGGCACACAGAAGGGAGATACCTCAGTGTAATGGAATACATACCTCTCCCCAGCCTGATGTAGCCTTGAACCAGGCACAGCATGCTGAGGGGGCAGCAAGCTGGATTTCAGTACCTTCTTCACTCCATGTGTGCTCTAGGTGCCTTTATGCAGTGCCCAATCTGTACATCTGTACTCATTAGCTCTGTTGCTGACCTTGATGAGCAGTGTCAGTTGAATAAGTGTGGGTAAAGGAATGAGAGTCGGGTTGGAGTGAGTTCGAGAGAATGGGAGAGAAATTGGAGAGTATGGACAATTTTTTCAAGATTTGCTATAATGGGGAAAAAGAAATGGCACAATAGCTGGAGGGGGCTAGGGGTTGAGAGGAATTAGCAAGAGTGAGTGAAGAGAAGGCATCCTAGGCAGAGGACCAGCATAAGTAGAGTGAGGTTATTAGGGATAGTTCGGGTGTATAAGGGTGGGTGGGGTCCTGGAACATCACATTTGAAGTGTGAGGTGTCAGGAGAGGACACTGGACACATGGGTTGGGGCCTTTATGTTGGGGGTGAAGGGGTAAGGGCAGGGTTGGAGCATGGCTGGGTACACACTAGGTGATCACTGAGTACTTCGGGATTGGCCTGGGGCATCCTTCCACAGCCTCCTTACCCTGGCCTCAGTCCACCAGCTGGAAGATAGGAGCATTAGGTGTTTCAGCTGCTAACTGGGCGAAGCCTTCTTGGGATCTACATGGGATCTCTGGGTGATGGGTCTTAGGCCCTGGCCCCTCTCCTCCCTGGATGCCATACTCCTCAGGCTGAGGAAGAGGAGGAGGCCCTGCTTGGGTCTGGGGAGGCAGGAGGTCGGGTAAGGGCCTCACCATGGCAGGGACTGTGCTGGGCAAGGTAGGCTGGGAACCAGGCCCCAGCACCTGCCTTCCTGAGACTCACCTTCAGGTGGGTGCCGTGTGTGTGGGGGGGGGGGGGGGGGGGGGAGGGGAAGGGAAATCTTTTGGAGGAAGGCACAGAAGTTGCTGATTCTTTTTTCCTTGGAGAGATGCTGAAGAATGTAGCACATTGTGGCTGCTGGCAGATGCTGACCCTGTATTCTTTCAAGAGGCAAAAGTAGCTACACAGAATAACGACGGTGACTCTGTCCTGTGTCTAGTGGCCCAAAGCGCTCTGGCACACAGAGACCACCTGTAGCCTTGTGACAAGCCCTTTGAGCTACTGCCACTTTACATGGGTAAGGGAGATTCAGGGAGAGGATACAGCTGCTTGTGGTGGCACCACCGGGAAGTGGCAGTTAGATTAGAACCCAGGCCTCAGGCCCTGGCTAGCTCATGCCCAGTGCAACAGGCTCCCAGAGCTGCCAATGATGGGGAGCAGTGCCAGGCCAGGGACTAGGTTCTGGCTGCCAGATTAAGTGGAGAGACAGCTGTATCTCCCTCGCTCTGTCTCGTCTTTCCTTCTGCATGGATTTATTAAGTGTGTTAGGTCCTGGGCATCCGTTGTGAACAAGAAAGACCTTGCCTTCAGGGGGCTCACAGTTCATCTAGGTGGACAGAGGGTAAATAATCCATTCCATGAGTAAGTCCTCATTACAGCTGGGATAACCACAGCCTGTTGGGTGCAGCTGGGTACTAGGGTCTTGGGTGGGTAGGCCCTGAGCACATCAGCTCCTTTCATCGTACCCCAGCCCTGCGGGAGAGAGGCTATTACCATCCTTATTGGGTCGAGGCTCAGAAAGGTTGTTCAGCTGTGACTTGAGGTCCTGGGTCCTGAGCATGGGGAATGTGGAAGCAAAGGCTGGTCACCTCTCCTTTGCCCACAGATCCTGTTTGTTGCCACCCATCCCTGCCTACAGGTAGCAGACAGCAGAAGGTTAGAGGTACAGCAGGGAAGCCATGTTTCCTCTGTGCCCTCCAAGAAGGTCCTGGGCACTTGTAGTAGAGTGGCCCCCTTGTTTCTGGGCTCTGTGGGACAATCCCCAGGTTTGATGGGCAATACAGGGGTGTGGCCTGAGTGCTGTCTCAACTGCCCAGCTGTGTCCACAGGATCAGACCGCCTGGTACCTTAAGCAAGTGGCCAGTGCTCTTGGGCCTCAGTTTTCTCATCTGTAAAATAGACTTTAGGATTGTTATGAGGGTTAAATATAACACACGGAAGGCATGTAACATGGACTCTGGCATATGGTGGATGTACAGTTAACAATTAAAGTGTCATTATGGTTGATGAAACCCCAGCTTCAGCTGTGGCCCAGCTTGAACAGGGAGGGAGACTAATCATGGCTCAGACCTTGCATCTTTAATTAGTCCATCCTGCACAGTTTAGACACCTCTAATAGGTCAGCAAATCCTCTCACCCTCTGCTTCCTAGGAAGAGGGCCCCTAACTCTGTGTGTGTGTGTGTGTGTGTGTGTGTGTGTGTGTGTGTCTTTATAGTAAGAAAGAAGGTCAGAGAAAGCTTCTTGGAGGAAGGGGCATTTAAGCAGGGATTTGAGGACTGAGTAGGAGTTCATTAAGCATGGCAGGATCAAGGCCTGACCAAGCAGATGGTGGAGCACCTACAAAGATTTGGAGGTGGGAAGGAGGTAGGGCTGACTCTACCCTGCTCTCCCTTTTTAGAGTGAACTGGACCTGTTCACTGTCCGCTGTTCCCCCAGCTTCTGGCTTCTGTAGATCCCTATGGGTCCCACCCACAGGGTGCCCATTCTCACCTGTCTGAGGGGTGGAATTTTGCCCTGCAGGAGCTGCACAGCTAGGAAGTTTAGGATGTATTACCGTCACCCTTCTTCAGAGCTAGGGTCCTTGGGGGGGAGGTCTTTAAGGTGGTGACCACCATCGCAGGTCCCTTGGGAGATGGTTTTCACAGCTCACAGCATCTTTATCTCTCTTCCTAGGCAGCCTCCCCCTGACCTGGCACTGGGAATGTGCATTCTTGATTAGACCCACCCTTCCCCTCTTCCTCCCACAGGGTGTCTCTCCTTTGTCTGAACCTCTGTCCTGAGTCCCCTGCTCATCCCATACCCCAGGTCTGTCTGTCCCTCTGTCTCGCTAGGTAGGTAGGTAGGTAGATAGGTAGGGCAGGCTCTGTTTACCGATCTCTGAGATGGTCCCTCTTGTCCCCCACCATCTGGGCAGGTCTCTGCTCTGTGTGGGGAGAGGAGGGCAAAGAGTTAGTGGAGGAACAGACCTTTGGAGCAGGGCAAGGACCTGTTCCCTCCTTTACCTGGAGGCGGACTCAGGGTGTGAGACTGAGGGTCCTGCCGCGGGGGCGGTGGCTGGGTCTGACCGGGGTGAGAGGACAGCAGGGGCCCGGCTGGGCGAGGAAGGGGGCGGAACCTCGTGGCGCTCCCCTCCCCCACTTTCTTAAAGGGCCGGGCGCCGGGCTGTGCAGGAAGGGGCTGGCCGAGCCCTCCGTGGCGGGTCTGGGCTCAGCGGGGACCTGGGAGCCGAGGCGTGGCGGGCGGGCCAGCTAGGGTGGCCGCGGTCGCCGCCTCGCCTCCGGCTGGTCCCTGTACTCGCCCGCCTGCAGTCCCCCGCCCTTCCCACTCCTCCCTCCTCCTCCTCTCCTTCCCCCTCCCTCCTGCCTTCCGTCCCCCCATCTCTGCTCAGCTTCCCCACAGCCTCGGCTCTGACACCTGGAGGGACCTAAGCGGGCGCGGGCAGCCGACCGCGGTGGAGCGGGACTGTCGGCCCAGCGGAGGCCCCGCGCGGCCCCGCCGCCCTGAGAGGCTGGACCCGGCGACTGGGACTGGGAGCGGGTGAGTGGGGCCGCGGGCCACCTAGTCTCCGGGAACCAGGGCCCCGCCTCTACTCTCCCGAAGTCGGGGTGGGGGCCAGGAGGGGATGCGGGGGTGGGGGGGCACACAGTGGAGGGCGCCGCCCTCCGCCCTCCGCCCTCCAAGCCCGCCCGGGTCTGCTAACAAAGCTACATTTTGAGATCAATTGCGTGGCGGCCGGAGCATCCGAAGGATACAGTTGTCATGGAGATGGGACCGTGAGAGGAAGCCTGGGATGGCCGGGTCGGGGCCAGGGAGCGGGGCGCCACCAGAGAACCCCAGGCCAGCCTGCAGGGCCCGCTGGGGCCAGCCAGCCTGATTTCCTCCTGGGCTCTGCTCCTGATCCCCCCTTTTGTATAATCTGAGGTACATGTGTGTGTTGATGGGGTGCCAGTGGCAGCTTGGTGGCAGGGAACCTGGGTGTGGGTTGGTTGCCGGGGCCTGCTGGCAGCTACCTTTACCACGGAGCAGCTTTGAGGATTTATTTCTGTTTCCAGTTTCCTAACTTTGACAGCCTGGCTTGGCCGCCAGGCCTTCCCAGCTCTGGACTCCGCTGCTGGAACAGGGGCTTGCACGGGGGCGTGGTAGACAGTGGGCAAGGCTGAGAAGGCACATAATGGCCGGCCTGCGTGGCCACCGGCAGGGAGGGAGGGGTCCTAAGAGCCCCCTGCTGGGGCTGGGGTGGGGCAGGGAATCCAGATGTGGGGACCACCCTGCGCAGCTGGCTCCCTCCTAAGAGGAGGTATTCTGACTGTTGCTGTCCCTGGTGGATCTGGGGACTCCCTGAGTCAGAACTGGGGACGTTGTCTCCATCCAGGACCCGAGGGGGCCACTGCCCCAGCCTACCCTTTTGTCTTGGGGCCATCCTGGGGGGACCTTGGAAGGGAACTAGGGACAGAAACACTAGCCACAATGGAAGGGGATCTGAAATTCCTGGCAAGCTCGGGAGAAGCCAGGCTGAGCTGGATGGGTGGGTGAATGGGGAGGAGGGTGAGGGCTGATGGCCAGGGCAGATGGGTAGCTTAGGTCTAGGGAGAGGCATTTGAACTTTTGTAGGTTCTCTAGCTCCTTCTTCTAGACCCTGGAAACAAGAGCTACTTAATGGGGGGTTACTCAGGCAGTTTGAGGGAGAGTAGGTAAGAGGCACCGTGACTACCTCCAACCCCAACCCCTAACCCTGGACGAATAAAGTCATTCTACCACCTCCGTCGTCCCCTCTCTCCCAGGGAAGCTCTAAGTTCTGTGACCTGGGATCTCTGAATCAGTAAAATGGGCCAGCTGTGCTCCCATACTCACCTCCTATCTCTGGAGGAGAGACCTGCCCACCCAAGAGCCCCCTTCCCCAGTGTATAGGGAAATAATGTCCACAGGACTGAGAAGGCGGGACTCTGGCGGGGGTGGAGGGTGACAGGGGACATGAACATTACCTCACCGAGCTTCCATATATTAAGCACTACCGCTGGCTAAGTAAGCTCACACAACCATCTTTAGAGGGAGATACTACTATTATTTCCGTTTTGTGGAGGTGGATGCTGAGGCTCAGGGAGAAGTTACTTGTTTCATGTCACTTAGTAAGTGGTTGAGTCAGGATTTGTACCTGGGCAGAGCTGTTTGCTGCTTGGACCTATGTCCTCAGTTTCATTCTCTTCTTCCCTGAGATGCAAGTTAGGAGGGAGGTGATTGCGTGCCTTTCCATCTGGAGCAAGGGAGTAACCTTGGGGGAAACCGAGGCACTGAGCTAGGATCTCTTAGAGAGGTGGGATGGAGGCATTCCCATTCAGGACGTTTTGCTTGCAGGAAAATGACACTACCTCCCGTGACAGAAGATGTTCTAGACATCCTCTGCCAGATGGTCTTTTCCAGGAAAATCTGTTTTGAGCGGCATCTTATGTCTGGGACTCCATATTTAGCCTGGCTCCTCACACACTCAGACTGTCGCCCCTTGAGGGGTGTTTTGAGGGAGTGGTGAGCCTGAGCCGGACCTGGCTTCTTGCCATAGCTCAGGCAGAGGTAGGGTGGAGTGGCCTTCCTGGGCCTTCCTGGGAGTGGGCTTTCTGCAGAACCCTTGTCCTAAGTGGGTTTGCTCCCAGGTAAGTCCTCCCTGGGATCTGATCCTTTTTAGGTGGTGAGCCACCCCAGGGCTGTGCCTTCCTGGCCCCGACTGACTCAAGCATCCAGCTGTGGCCTGCTGGAGAGCAGGACTGCTTCCTTCCTTCCCCGGGCAAGCAGGGCCTTGAGCTCCCCTCTTTGGAGTGTCTCCCTCCACTCTTCTCCTTCTCCCCACTAACTTTTTGTCTTGTCACACCTGGCAGTACAATGAACACCACCTATATACCACAATGAACACCCACCTATATACCCTTCACCCAGAGACCTAGATTTGCCAATTATTGACATTTTACCCACATTTGTTTTGGTCTCTCTGAACCTTTTGAAAATAGTTGCAGACATCATGACACTTATCTCTGAATAATTCAGCATGAATTTTCTGAGACGAGGACATTTTTCTACATAATGACTTATATTGTCATACTCAAGTTTAACAATGACAGTTTAACCTAGTATGTAATCAATATTCAAATTTCTCTAGGTGTATCAGTGATATCCTTTATAGCTGTTTTAAAAACAAGTTTTGATCAAGGATCACACATCACATTTAGTTACATCTCCTTAGTCTCCTTTAATCTGGAACAGTTGCCCTGCTTTTTTTATTTTTTTCTTAATCTTTCATAACATTGTCAAATTTAAAGAGCCTTGGTCAGTCTTCCTGTAGAACGTCCTGCATTTCGAATCTGTTTTGTTGCTTGCTCATGAGTAGACCCACCTTAAACATTTTTTGTCCAGAATATCCTGTAGCTAATGTTTGCCTCCTTCTCAGTGTTTCTTATCAGGAGGCAGATGTCCTCAGCTTGTCCTGTAGTAGGTAGTCAGCCAAGTTAGGTCATGTGGCTAAGGAATCCCTTTGTTTCACCCCCTTCCTTTCTCTTTCCATTTCTAGAGTTTCATCTACATGGCCCAGGTCAGCAAAACTGACTGAACTCGTACTTGAGACCACACATGAGAAGGGTGATTCAGCAGACATTGATGAGGCCTTCAAGGAACTCCCAACCTCAGGGGTGGTGTAGGGAGAGCCACAACTGGGGTTAGAAAGTAGTGAGCATAGAGGGGATGGAGGGAGGCAAGATGGGAAGAAAGGGGGCGGGACCCAGACTATGGGCTGATGAGCTGGCCCCTTTTCCAAAGATACTAGGAGCCACCAAGGATCTTGGAGGTGAGAGTAATGGGACAGGTGTGTGTGTGTTGGAAAAGGTGTGCTGTGAAGGATGGAGGGGAGGATGGATTGGCAGGGCCAGTGTGGTGGACAAGGATTGGTCAGCTGCCATGATGTGACACAATACAAGAGGCCAGGCACTGGATTTGGGGCTGCTACATATGGCATGCAGAGGGAATGAAGGCACAGTGGAGATGGAGTCAGTGGTGTGGTGGCCCTGCTGGGACCAGGATGTGGTAGGTGGCAGGTGGAGAGGAGGATAAAGATGGAAGAGGCAGAATGGATAGGCACTGGTGTCCAACTAGAGGTGGGGAGATATCTTGCGATGGCCTGGGAAGGGTGATGGGGAATGCAGTTTTGAGTGTATGAGATCCATGTTACTTTCCAGGTTAGAGGAACAGTGTGCAGGAAGCTCGTTTCTCAGGTGTTAGTGGCCACCTGTGGCCATCCTCTCAGAAGTTCACTTTGGGATAAGGGCAGAGGGAAGGCCACTCGTGACTTACAGCAGGGAACAGGTGGTGAGCTTTCAGGCACCAGCAGGGCAGGGAGTGTGAGCATGGGCTGGGGACCACTATAAAACCCAGGATAATCCTTCCTTTGCAGACACCCAACTCCCTTTCCTCATTTGCTTCTTCATACTTGCTTGGGGAACCCTGACCCTGGTTAGATACAATATCTAGCCCACACATCCGTACCTGTGCAGCTGAATGGGGCTAAGCAAAACCACCACCCTGATTGGTCTCACTTGAACTTCAAAACTGTGAACTTCATGTGTGTCCTTAGTACTCTCCTGCATCCCCACCATGGGTCCTGAGTCCCATCTCTTCTTCCCCTACTGGCTAGTTCACACTTTGTCTTCTACCCTTGCTCCTTGCCCCTCTTTCCCACTGCGTCTCAGCTGATAATACTGCTTCCTACTTTTTTGAGAAAATAGAAGCAGTCAGGACTTTTCTCAGATTCCCAGTGTTACATTCACCCATCTACCAGCACCTGCGGCTCTGCCTCTCTCCTATTGCTGGGGGTGAAGTGTTCCTGTTCCTGGTTAAGTCTACCCCTCTACTTGTGCACTAGATCCTGTCCCTTTAGGTCTGCTTGAAGCCGTTGCTCTAGCTAGTTCCCTCCTGCTTTATAAGTTCCTCTTGTACTTAGATTGTTCCACCAGCAGATACTTGCTATTGCTTCTCCTGTCTTACAAGATGGCTCTCCTATGTTCTCCATCTAGCTACCACTGAGTCTCTGCTCTGCTTCATAGCAAAACTCCCCAGAAGGGTTGTCTGGACTCCTCTCCTGGTCCTCTCCTCCCCCTCTCTCTTGACTGCACTCCAGCTGGGCTTTCACCCCCTTCCACCAACAGCTCTTCTCAAGGTCCTCACTGGGCTCCATGCTACTGCACTCAAGGGCCAAGTCTGAGTCCTCATCTGAAGCACCTGACACCTTCAGTTTCTCCCAATTTTTGAAATACTCTCTTTGCAGGACACCTTATGTTTTCCTCTGGCCTTGTGGTTGATCCTACTCAGTGTTCTTCTGCCCCCATCCGCATCCTGTCTCCATCTCTGAACATTGGTCCCAGGACTCGGCCCTTGTACAGCTGGCCCTCATCTGCGTTCACTACTGTGCCCATCTTGTCCAGTCCTCTGGCTTTAAGTACACCTACTTATATGCTGTCAGTTTCCACATTTATACCCCCAATTTTGAACTCTGTCCTGAGCTTCAGTAGGTTTTTTTTTTTTTTTTTTTTTTTTTAGAGATTTTTTTTTTAATTTATTTATTCACTCGAGACACAGAGAGGGAGAGAGAGAGGCAGAGGGAGAAGCAGGCTCCATGCAGGAGCCTGATGTGGGACTTGATCCTGGGTCTCCAGGATCAGGCTCTGGGCTGAAGGCAGCGCTAAACTGCTGAGCCACCCTGGCTGCCCTTCAGTAGCTTTTTTATAGCATCTCAATTGTCACGCCTTACTAGACACTTCAAACTCATCTTTTCCAAAGCTGAGCTCCCGATCTTCCTCCCCAGACCTGGTCCACTGGTTTTTCCCATCTCAGGAATGCCAGCTCCATCCTTCCAGGTGCTCAGGGCCCAAATGCTGTTGTCATTCCTGACTCCTCTCTTTCTCTCCTACCCTGCATACTGTGCATCAAGGGATGAGGCTTTTACCAGGCACCAGATCTTCTGTCAGTGAGCTATGGCTGATTAGGAGGACTCCCTCAAAGTTGGGGACAGGGTAGCAATAGGGGAATGGCTCACTATAGCCTATCTCACACATTCTGGCTTTGTCCAGCCTCAAGGAGACCACAACCCTTTGCTGAAGTCCTAAAGCAGAGACAAGAGTGAGCAGGGGGAGAGGGGGTTAAGGGGATGAGGGAGTACCCTGCAGAGGTGGGGTTAAGTAGAGCAACGGCATCAAGAGGTTGGAGAGGGGTTAGGGGAAAGGTCATAGGGGAGGATGCAGAAAGGTAGAGGGGTTTTGGGGATTCGGGGGCAGAGAAGGTGAAGATCTTGGGAGTAGGGGATAAGTAAAACTTGGGCAGAAGGGAGGATTAAATTTCTTGGTTCATCTCTCTTGACTGTTGAGCCAGACTGGAGGGTAGCTCAAGAAGCAGAATGAGTCCCAGGTACCATATGAAGCTCCAGGAAGACAGAGAAATGGATGGTCACTTAACCAGAACAGCCTACTCCCTTGTGGTTCCAGATAGCTTCCCTGTAGGGAAGTCAGCTGGGGGTAGAGTCCCCAGCTATAAACATGATTTGAGATTTGACAGCAGACATGAGTTTCAGCAGTGTTGAAAGCCCTCCAAACCAGCATGCCCATGTATGCAAATACTAAGCAAAGGAAGGTGCCAAGTGCTGGGGGGTAGGGAGAGAATCAAGTCAGAAGATGTCAAGGAATGACCTTTGCAGAATTGGGCCCAGGGGCCCTGAAAGTCCCAGCAGGCTGAAGAGTACATGCAGAGAAGATGCAAATGTGCACCCAGCCCTGGGGACCTCTGTCTCCTCAACCGTGAGAAAGAGAAGGCCTTCCAGATGCCTATGACCCAAGGCAAAGCTTGGTTCCCCAAGGGCCAAACTGAGCCTGAGAAAGTGGCGTGATGCTGGGCTCCATACTAGCCTCTGGTTTGGTACCACCTGAAGGGCTTGGGCCTTCAGGAACTTTTGAAGGGAAGCCCAGGGCCCTGGCCCTTGTCCTGTAACTAGTGTTTCTCTTCTCCCCTGAGATGGAAACTAGGAGGGAGACTGACCTGTGGTGGGAGTGGGAGTGTTGGTGGGGTCAGGACTGTTAGGGTCCCCATCTGCCTCAGGAAAGGGCACTCTCTCTGGCCCACCTTCTGGGCCCCAAGGGTGCCTTTCTCCTGCTTCTATCCTCAGGCTGGGCCCCTGAAGCCCTTGCCTCAGAAGCCACTTGACAGCCTGCCATGGACAAATGTCTGCAGGGCCCACTGAATGTCCTGTGCTTCTCTCCTGTGCATTCCATCCCCAGTGTGGGTAGCCAGCCCTTCCCCCTGCAGGCCTGAGAAGGGTTCTGGGAAGCAAGAGCCGCTGCCCTTCCCTGAGCACTGTGCCCAGCTCTGGACTGAGCACTGCATCCACACCACTTCCTTCAGTCCAACTTTAGGCAACTTTCTTGAGGTGACACAACTGGTGAGTAGCAGAGCTGGGATATGAAGGCAAGACTCTTTGTACAGTTAGGACCCTGACTCACTGTCCAGGACTCCCAGTTTGAGGCACTGGTTGCTGTATGAACCAGTGGAAGTTGGGAAGACCAAGTGGGTTTGGTGGGATTAGGGTCACCTTGGGGAATGGAGGCAGGGAAGTTCCCAAGGCTCCTGGGTAGACAACCCCTTCATATTCTCCCAGTTACACCCTCTGCCCTGAGTAGTTGGGGACATTGAAGAGGCAGACATGCACCCCGACTGGTCTGTGCCTGGAGACAGTGCTTAGAGCTCTGACCTCAAGGCTCCTTGGCTGGCAGAGACTTTGGGGGAGTATGGAGAGCATGGGGGGCCAGGGTCCCACCGAGAGGTCTGCCTGTGAACTTCCTGCTGTCCTTGGTGTCAGTGGTCTGGCACTTTCCTGGAGTGTCCTGGAGCCTAACCTGGGCCCTGCGAATGGTGTGGGGTATACCTGGCCCAAGTCTATTCTGAGCACTCACTACATGCCAGCTCTTTTCACTGATCATCTTATTTAACTATTTGTGTGTGTGTGTATGTGTGTGTATGTGTGTGTCATAATCCCAGCCCATGTGCTAAGGAAGTCTGCATAGTAGGAATTTGGGGAAGGGCAGTGGGATTGATAAGGGTATCCAGAATGGGCTCCCAAGGGGCAGGGAATAGCTCTGACAATGAAAGGCTTCCAGCATTTTCTTTGTCTTGCAAGAAGCCCTTATGGAACTCTCTGCGAGTGTCCAGTGTCAGACATGGGAGGTCTTTGAAGACTGTCCCATTTATGGAGTTCATGCCCAAGGCATATGGATGGGCTTTAGGGGTCCCTGAGCCTATCAAAAATACTCAAAATGTTGTGCACATATGTGAGAGTCTGGGTGGGATCCGCAGCGCCATCAAAGGCCCAAAGTCTAAGACTTGGAAATAGTTAGAAATCTCGAACATATATGATATGGGGAAATGAGGCCAGAGAGGGGCTTCATTTGTCCAAACTCTGCTAGCACATTGGAAGCTAAACCCAAGTCTCAGATTTGCCTCTATAATGACACCCAGAATGATTTTTCTCTGATCCCACTGTCCCCCCTGGACATCCCACAGGCTCTTAGATTTTGCCTGTCCTGGGTAGTACCCAGCACCATGGGTTCCCCATCTCAGCTCTGCATCCTGTGTCCCCATTTCCACTTCATGGACCTGTATTCCCCCATCTCCTCCCAAACCCACCTGACCATCTGATGCTACCGGGTGTGGCTGTGGTGACTGGGGGTGCCTATCTTCCCCAGTGGAGCACTGAGTTGTCCCTTTCTTGCTCCTGGCTTCTCCTGAAGCAGAATGATTTTAATCCCAGCGGCTCACTGATGTTGGGCTCTCTGGCCTGAACCTTGCCCCTTGGCCTGTAGGCTCCTCATCTCTACTCCATCACCTAGGGGTCTGCCTCATGAGTGGCTGCCCAGCTCCCTGTGTGTGTGTGTGTGTGTGTGTGTGCATGTGCATGCATGCATGTTGTATGTGCCCAGAAATGCCTGCACCATATACTTGCTCACAGACATGCACACAGGCATCAGTACCCATGCCCTCTCCCCTCTATCTTATAGAGTGTATCGGGCCCTGGAACCCTCCTTGCTGGGCCTCCTTCTCCAGACCTTTCCTTGGGCTTCCCACAGTCCCTGGCTTGGATCTCTGCATGGAAGTCACCATACAAGGTACTTCTATGACAATCCAATGTCGTTCCAAGCAGAATCTCAGCCTTGCCACTTTCCAGCCTTGCAAACCCTAAGCATCTTCCTCAATCTTGCTTGGCTCCTGCCTACAACAGTGATGATGATAATAATCCCCAGGTTATTCATCAAATATTTAAAACCGTGCCCACTGTTTGCGAGGCTTGGTGTTGGGCTCTGGGGGAGATGGTGAATGTGACCTAGCCCTCACCCTCCTGAACTGACATCCTACTGAGGGAGATGGGCAGGAAACAAGGAAGCAAATAGAAAAGGGAGTTTCAGTTCTGCTAAGTGATGCTTAGCAGGTCCGATGCTCGGTGGAGGAGTGTGAGAGTGCAGGGTGGTGAGAGAGGGCCTCTCTGAGGAGGCGGCATTGGAGTTGAGCCCTGACAGGAGAGGCAGTCATTTAGAGATCTAGGGAAAGAGCATTCTAGGCCAAGGGTACAGCTGGTGCAAAGGCCCTGAGGTGGGAATGAGCTCAGGGAGCAGAAAGAAGGCCATTGTGGCTGATGGGGTGGGGGATGGGGAGAGGGCAGTGAACCAGCTTAGACAAGGCCTTTTTAGGCCATGCTAAGGAGAATGAATTATCATCGAAGGGCAGTGGGACCTATTGGAGAGTTATGAGTGAGAGAAAGTTAATGTGATTTGTGTGTTCCCAGTTCATACTAGCTGCCATGGGGAGAGTGAGGAGGGGGACAAGGTTGTCTTGAAAGAGCTGAGACCCGGAAAGTGACTAGTTTGGCATTTAGCCCTGGCCCTGCCAGTGTTCCATTATCATCACAGGTCCACCTTAGTTGGAGCTGAAAAAGATGTCACTGAGCCCAAGGTCCTCTCAAGGGCAATGGGTAGCAGGAGCCCCTGCATGGAGCAGGGCCTGGCTTATGCTGAGAGAGAATGCAGGGGATCTAACCAGTGCCAGCCTGTCATTTGTAGGCTTCTTAGGATCAGTGCCCTGTGGCCCAGCTGTACTTCCTCTCTTGCTCTTGCCCCAAGGCTGGAGGGGGCTGGGCCACTGTTTTGGGTAGAATCTCCTGGTTGAAGATTTGAGCCCCTGATTTTATGGGAGGACCTGACAGAGGGCATGGGAAACTGGGGCCTCATTCTGTACCTCCAGTCCATCCAGGTACAGAAAGAAGCTGTTCCTGAGTTCTAGAGCCAGCTCCTCAACTGTGTGACCTTGGGCACAGCCTTTCCTGGTTCTGTACCTCAGTATCCCCATTTGTCAAATGTAGTGGTGGAAAGAGTAGACCATAGCTGCCTTTTCCCTTGATCTCTACCAGTTTGTTCTTCCTTGGACTTCTGCTTTCTTTACATTCATGACCTCAAGTTCTCCCACCAACCCTGGAGAAGGAGAGCAGAGGTGATGCTCCCATTGTGCATATGGGTTCATAAAGGCCAAAGACAGTGATACATCTCAGGGCCCATGATGGTTCAGAGTGGAATTTTAGGGTATTGTTTCATACCTCTGACCTGAAGCCCCCCTTTATGCATCTCTCTTTTGGGCTCAGAAAGAGAGGGGGTGTCCTGGCTCAGCTATTACTGGGCTCAGCTGGCCCTCAGCCCAGGCAAGGACTCTGGGCCCCCTGCCCAGAGTGGAGCTCAATGCTGCCCCTTGTCTGCCCACCCCCAGAAACTGAGGACACGACCCAGTGCCCGGTGTTGGCAGAACCTCTATTCCATTCTCAGCTGTAGGAGGACAAGGCAGGGCAGGTAAGGCTGGAGCCAGCCCGAGGCAGCTGCTGGAAGTTGAGGGATGAGGTCGGGCCTCCCAAGATGTCCTTGATTTGTTCATAACCTTGGTTTGGGGTTGGTGTAGAATGAGCATATGGGGAAACCGCTTATGCTTTCATTTTTTTAAAAAATATTTATTTATTCATGATAGACATAGAGAGAGAGGCAGAGACACAGGCAGAGGGAGAAGCAGGCTCTATGCTGGGAGCTCGACGCGGGACTCGATCCTGGGACTCCAGGATGGCGCCCTGGGCCAAAGGCAGGTGCCAAACCACTGAGCCACCCAGGGATCTCCCCGCTTATGCTTTCAAATCTCAGGCTTCACTGTAACCTCAGACAGAGCCCTGACCAAAGGGGAGGCACTCCGTCCTGCCAGGCTTGGCTTCCATGTGTGGGTGTGGGAGCTTGAGGCACCCTGGTGGAGTTGGGTTGGAGTCCTGTGCCCCAGATCCAATGGGCATCCAGTTCCCTGGACTAGAAATCAGGCCAGAGGACTAGAACTCAGGCAGCAAGCCAAAAATCCCCATTCTCCCTCCTCTTTCCTTTAGAAACGTTCCTCCCCACCCCCAATTGAAGTCTCAGTTGAGGAGATGACCTCCTGTTCTTCCCCCTCTGAGTCCATAACCGGAGGGAACAGATTGAAATAGCAACTGCAGCAGCAGGGATTTAGGGCAGACCAGAAAGAAACCCTCACGTAGTGCTGAGCCCCTTGGGGTCCCTGGTGTCCTAGGATCAGGCCCAGATATTCTCTCACTGGTTCTTTACATTTTTTTTTTTAATCTGTAGAAGTTTTTTGTTGTCATTGTTTTCTTGTGTTTTGTTTTTGTTGTTTTTTAAGTAAAATCTTATACTCGTGCAGTCTTCAAAACCCTAGGATTAATGCTTAGGGTGGGTGGGCTGAGGCCCCAGATCCCTGTCTATCCTGCCCTCTTTTCTCCATATGTGAAAACTGAGGCTTAAATTAATCTTAAGAGGTCCAGTGGTAGCAGATCTCCCCTCAAGGGCCTGGAAGTCCCCAGAGGAGTAGACCTTCCTATCCAGGCTCATTTCTCTAAATGGGAAGTTCCTCTTGGAGTCTAACTCATTGTTTCCCAAACATTTAAAAAGAATGACAGATTACTATATCTGATCCCTGTAGACCCTGGTTTAGGAGGTTTGGGGGAAGGCCTCATAATCTATTTTATCAAGTCCCTCAGGTGACACTGAAGACCAAGCAAGAATAGGCAGGATGGGTCTCACTTAAATTCTTATTGCTGTGCTTGCAACTTGTCCTGCTGCAGCCCAGAAGGCTGACCAGGTCCTCTCCTCCAGACTCTCCTGAACCCTCCAGACCCTTTCTTCAGAAGAGCCTGGGGGATTTAGGGGAAGCTGAGACCCAAAAAAGGAAGGAAGGAAGTTGTTTGGAGGGGCTGGTCTGTATCCGTGGTCACAAAAGTCATGGGTGAGGTGGAGTGATGCAGAAATAGCCTACACTGGGTGGGGCCAGGGACAGAGAGAGAGAGAGAGAGAGAGAGAGAGAGAAGGTTGGGGGGAGCCAGAATGCAGCCCATTGCACCTGTCCTCTCATCTGGGATTAGATCAGGCATGAAGCCTCTCAGAAATGTGGGCTGCTTTTGATCAGTTTTAAAAGGGGGCAGGGGTGGAGATGGCAGGTAAAATGAGGAGATCCATTTTAAGAGGAGGTAAAGACCCAAAGCAGTGCAGAAGGGAGTGGGGGTAGTCTGGCAGGGGAGGCAAGGAGGCCCAACCTGGACCCACATGGGGTCACACAGTGAGTTGGGCAGAACAGGGCCCAGCTCCCTTTCCGGTGCTCTCCCCAGAATGCTTCATGGCATCCCTCCTCAAGGCTGGGCAAGCTCCGGGGGCACCCTTAAGGGGGAGAACCCCAGGCTCCCTCCTCTGTTCTCCTTGCCAAGCCAGGACTTTGGGTGCCTGGCAGCTAAGGCAGGCTGACTCTAGGTGATGGTCCAGGGTGGTACCTCACCCGCCTAGCACCCTGGACAGCGCCTCACTCTGGGCCTGAGGATGGCGGCCTGGGGGCCGCAGGTTGGTTTCTCTGGGCTGGAGTCTGGTTTTGATGAAGCTGCACTTCATTGGCTTCCTTGCCTCCTCTCTTAAATCTCCCTTTAAAGGCATCCCCACTCATTTCCCTCCATGTACCCACAGATTCATTCTTGTCTGGCTCCTGGAGTCAGGATGAGAACATGGAAAGAGACAAGGGGACTGGCTGCTGTCAGCCTGAAGTTTTGTCTACCTCATACACCAGCAGGAAAGGGACAGGGTTTGGAGAGGTCCTAGACCCTTCCCTAGTTCCTCCTAACCTGGATTTGTATCACAAGGTTTTGGTGGATTCTTGAAGGCACAACAGAGACACCTAAGAGGTAACAGGAAGGCAGGACTGGGGCACACAAGTGTGACTGCAGGTCAGGGGAGAAGTGAGTGGGGCTGGCCTGAGCAGGGCCACTGCCTGTGGATGCCACAGCCTGAACCCATATTCCAGCTAGGAGGTCCTGAGAAGATTATCTCCGCCATCCTCCTGTCCCTAGGCAGGCTGCCTGGTACTGGTGCTGCTGGGCTTTCCACCCCTCAGCACCTGCCCTACTCACCTCTTCATCTCTTCATTTGCCTTCAGGTCGTGGGGAGTCCTAGGAACATTCAACACAGGGAGGAAGCAGTGGCTGCCATGGAAGAGGATAAGCTTTCATCTGGGGAAGGTGGTACTGCCTGGGACCCCAGCCTGGAGCCTGAGGAAGAACCTGGAGTCCAGAATGGAATGACACACAGTCAGGACCTGAACAGTAGCTATAACAGCCCAGGGCATGAGATGAGGGGCACTCTAGTGGACACTGAGGAGTCCATGCAGGGCCCAGACATGGCCCTTCGTGGCCTCAGCCTTGGCCTTTCCTTCACCAATGGCCCAGTCCTGGGGCCAGACTCAAATACTCTGGAAGATTCTGCAGAGTCCAGGGCCTGGAGGGTTGGTGGGCTGGCAGAGGGGGACAATGCTCCCAGGAATCTCTGTCTGGACACTGAGGATCCTCAGCTGGGGTAAGTGGGTGTCTTGGGTTAGGGGCTCACTACATTTGGCTGCTCCAATGCCATGTGGCCTGGGTCTAGCCAGGTAGCCTCTTTGGTTTTTGTTTTCCCCCTCCTGAGAATTTCATGTCCATGTTTTGCCCAGCTTCTGGGTGTTTTTAGAAGGATAGAGCCATTAGAATTCAAAGGCTAGTGGGACTGTTGTGCCGCCACACCCCCCAAAGCTCCCTAAACCATCATGGGCTGTTTCCGTGTGTGGTTGGAGGGCCAAATACCCTCCATCCCAGATTGGGCAGTAGAGTTCCAAAATGCTTTGATGTGGAAGGTCATCTGGCCCATCCCTCTGTTTCAATGGAGATGAAGATCTTCCAGTTCTGTAACTGACCTCAGAAGAGTAGGCTTTGTGAATTAATCCCTGCAAGCTACCCCTCACTTGAGTGCCCTCTGGAGGTCTTACCAGGAATCTCACTTCAGTCCTATTTACTGGAGTTACAGGGCCATTTCTATGAACCTCAGCAGGAGGGAGAGAGACCTGATGTTTTGGAGGTACTAGTTGGATAAGGTGGGGACAGATGGGACAGGGAAATGTCTAAAAGACCTCAGGGTGGACTGAGAAAAGAAAGTATATAAAAGTTTTAGTGTGTACAGTGGCAAGCCCTGGGCAGGACAAGCAAGTGTGCATAGGTGGCATGCATGGTGGGGGTGGGGAGGTGGGCAGAAATCTAAGTGGCATGCATACGTATGTCTGGCCTGTGAATTGTTTTGGTATAGGAATGTGTGAACATGTTGATGTGCATGGGTCTGTGTGGTTGTGTGTGTGTGTGTGGGGAGGGGTGGTGTGTGCCTGGCTTGTGCATTCATGGGTACACACTTGGGTCTGCATGTCTAGGGCTGAGTGTGGCTAGCTCTGTGGCTAGGAATGTGAGTATGTGAGGTCGGGTGCCTGTGTGTACCACGTATCCCATGGCCATGAGTGTTCCATCCAGACAGGTCCTAGGGCAGCCATTGGGCTGGCAGTGGGGTGCAGACAAAGGTCTGGGGCTTCTTGGAGCATACTGTTTGTGTTTAGGTGGCATGTTTATTTGGGATGGCTGAGGGGGCAGATGGAAGTTTGGAGATTGGGCTAATGGTCTTCAAGCCCCTCTCAGAACCACCTCTCAGGTCTGCTCAGGTGCATGACAGGGTGGGAGATAGTGAGGGGGGGGAATGAGATGAAAGCTCCCCAAGGGCAGAGATCAGTATTATTCAGGTGTCTCTGAGACCTAGCACAGGCCTCACAGAGGTCCCTTTGCTGGGCAGATTTCGGCATCTGCTCTGGTAACTTGAACAATGACCCTTCTCTTCTCTGCCTTCTTCCTGGAGGTCAGAGGTAGCTCTACCCCAGCACACTGCCAGGCTTCCTGCCACTGAGATTCCTGCCCCCCCCCCCCCAATTTCCACTTCCTTCTCCAGCAAGAGAAGGCCTACTGAGGCTGTGGTCTCAGCTCCTGCTGGAACTGGGCAGAGGGCAGCTGGCTGTGACTCCAGCTTTATCTCTCTCAGGTCAGTATGCTTCTCCAGGGAACACACTAGGACCACATCTTAGACCGAGGTCCAAGGGGGTGTTTGCAGGGAGGGGGTACTTCACAGTCCTCCTAATACAACTCTCTCTCTCCTGGGCCGTGGGGGTTGAGGAGAAGCAGGGGGTCTCTGATCCTCAGTGGGAGAGTGGGGTGCACATCTTTATAAATGGTGGACCTTGATTTATCCAAAATGAGCCAGAGTGGGTGGGCTGAGGCTCACCCTGCTTCTTTCTTTGTGTCTCTTCCTCTCACTGTCTCTGTCTCTCTCTCTCTGTCTCTCTGTCTCTCTTCCTTTCTGTTTCTTTTTCTCATCTATTTCTTGTCTTATTTTTCTTCCCCTCCCTCTTTCTTCTTGTCTCTTTTGCCCCATCTCTCTTGGTCTTGCTCTGTTTCAGTGTGTCCTCCTCCTTACCTGTCTTCTCTGCTTCCTGTCCATCTCCTTAGTGCATAAGAAGCCTCCCGGGCTGCCTCGGTTTATCTCTGTGTGATGCTTTATTCTAGGTACTATGGATATATCCGTGAACAGAATACATAAAAATTCCTACTCTCATGGAGCTTATGGTCTAGAGGGGAGATAGATAATAAATCATAAAAGTGATAATTATGTAGTATGTGGGAAGGAGGGTAAGTGCTTTGGAAAAAACGAAGTAGGAAAAAGGGCTGAGGTGTTTGGAGGCTGGTCCCAGTTATAAATAAGGTGTTCTGGGCAGACCTCAGGAAGAAAGGGATGAGGAAAGAGAGCTTCAGCTTGGGAAGAGCACTGTG
Source organism: Vulpes vulpes (assembly GCF_048418805.1). NCBI lineage: Eukaryota > Metazoa > Chordata > Mammalia > Carnivora > Canidae > Vulpes > Vulpes vulpes. The sequence continues at coordinate 119,118,608 of NC_132781.1, forward strand.
GCACAGGAACTGCCAGCTCAGAGGCCTCTTGCAGGAACAGGACAGGGCCTTGCTGTGGTCTTGGCAGTGTGGTACGCCAGGGGGGCTGACAGACATCTGTGTGTTCGCCTCGTGCACCATTCGGCAGTTTACTAAGTACTGTGTGCTGGGTGTTCCCTGGCCTTGATGGGGGTGGGGGGTGGGACTGGGGAACAGATGGCGAACCAGGGGACACACAGTAAGATACACTGATGGGGGCTGGGAGGAAGTGAGGAGATACCCTGAGGATGGAGAACAATGAGGGGGCTAGCAAGGTAGCTGATGTGCCCCTGTCTTCCTCATGTTCCCTGATAAGGTGATGTGAAGGCCAGGCCTGAGAGCTGTGGTGTGGTTGGCCAAGCTGAGAGCCTCTCAGGCTGTGGGGATGGCAAAATTTTGACTCAGCATTACTGTGGTTGTGATGGGGGATATCTACGTGACTCTGGGAAGCCTGGAGGCAGTGGCCCCTGGGCCACAGTGGAGGAAGACGCCTCCCATTCATTCACTTAGACAAATGCTGCCTATTATGGGCCAAGTATAGGGTGGGCACTGGGTAGGACCACACCTGTCTTTGTCATTGCTGTACCCTATACCCAGCCCAGCACCTGCTACCTAGGGCTCAGTAAGTATTAGCTGAAAGAATAGACAGGACACAATCCATGCCTGCTCCTGCCCCTATGGAGCTCCCAGATGGGATTGGTGCAGTCCTACCACCTGTAAAGGGGTCCCCATGACAGGATAGTGACTGGTCCTTGCATTCCACAGGCTGGGTGGCCCCGGAGAGCCAGATGTGCGGGATGGCTTCAGTGCCACGTTTGAGAAGATTGTGGAGTCGGAGCTGCTGAGGGGCACCCAGTATAGCAGCCTTGACTCCCTGGATGTGCTGAGCCTCACGGATGAGAGTGACAGCTGCGTCAGCTTCGAGGCCCCCCTGACACCCCTCATCCAGCAGCGGGCCCGTGATAGCCCTGAGCCAGGGGCTGGTTTGGGCACTGGGGAAATGGGGCCTGAGGGAGACATGGGAGCAGCTGGTGGTGATGGGGAGCTGGGCAGCCCCCTACGGCGCTCCATCTCCAGTAGCCGATCAGAGAACGTTCTGAGCCGCCTATCTCTCACAGCCGTGCCCAATGGCTTCCATGAAGATGGACCCCAGGGTCCAGGTGGGGACGAGGAGGAGGAGGAGGAGGAGGAGGAAGAGGAGGACACAGACAAGTTGCTGAACTCAGCCAGGTGAGGCAGAGCCTAGGCTGGGAACCAGGAGAACCATTGAGCAGATGGGGAAACAGACCCAGAGGAGACAAAGCAGGTTAGGGTAACCCAGTGCCCAAAGTGAACAAACCCTCTGCAAGGTCATTGTGTCCTGCCTCTGCACCCAGATTTCCCACCCTAGTCCTGAGTTTCCATTCTGCTCTTCTAGCCCTTTCCAACCCTAGTGGGGCCAGGGAGCTGTGCTGTGTGGATTGTGTAGCTTCTAGTAATCTCATTGAGGGGCTCCTCTAAAAGTCTGACTTGGTGCAATGGAGCTTCTTCCCCTACTCTGGCCCCTGGGTAGGTTTTCAGAGGCCTGGGGAGACCTCCCACTCTCCCTCCTGGGCCTCTGACCCCTTCTCTCCACCCCTACCTTCCTTATGCAGTGACCCCAGCCTAAAGGATGGCTTTTCAGACTCGGACTCAGAACTTAGCAGCTCGGAGGGTCTGGAGCCTGGCAGCACAGACCCGCTGGCCAACGGGTGCCAGGGGGTCAGTGAAGCTGCTCGCCGGCTGGCCCGTCGCCTCTACCACCTTGAGGGCTTTCAGCGCTGTGACGTCGCCCGGCAGCTAGGCAAGAAGTGAGTTGTCTTATGTACCCCTCACCCCAGGCAAACCCAGTGTCTTCCTCAGCCTGAGGGAGGTGTAGGTGACTACTGTCAAGGGTGCCTGGTGCTTGGAGGGGGGGGTGCCAGTAGTTCCCAAGAGCTCCTCCTCCTGCCACTGTCCTCATTCCTGGCCTTGCCCTACATCTGTTTCCTTTCTGGGCTGCCTGGGCGAAGGCCCATACTCTCAGGGAGGGGAGCTGGTGGCTGGATGATCCCTCGGGACTGGGGAGTACAATGTGGCTTGTCGTTATGGGACCGTGATGATGGCAGTGAGGACAGAGCAGTGGGGCAGGTAGAGGAGACCCTGGGCCTGGACTGGTACTGCCTGGAAACCGGGCACTGGGAAGGGGTTCCTGGCCCTTATTAAGCCCCACTCTCAGTCTGTTGGGACTGGCTAAGAGCGCTGAAGCCACCAAAGCAACCCTGGCTTTGGGACTAGGGAATGGGAACTAGCCAGATGGGAGTCCTGGGTGGATGGAGGGGGCAGGCGGGGACTCTTAGACTGGGAGAATCAGCTGGCACACCCCAAGCATTTTTTAAAAGATTTTATTTATTTATTTGAGAGAGAGAAGAAGGGCAGGGCAGAGGAAGGAGAAGCAGGCTCCCTGGTGAGCAGGCTCCATCTCAGGCCCGGGATCATAACCTGAGCAGAAGGCAGATGCTTAACTACCTGAGCCTCCCAGGCACCCCCACGGGGAGCTTTTCTGATTGTCAGCATGGCCACCTGCCTTTGCCCTTCCTCCAGAGGGCCTCCCATACCCATGCTTAGGCTCTGAGAAGGGGAGGCAGTCATAGATCTGGAGGCAAAGGGGCCATCCAGACCCTCGGCTCCAGGTTGGAGCTGACTGAGAAGCTGAGGCCAGCTCCACTTGGGGATCCTTCCCTAGTTTCTCTCCCTCCTTCCTCCTCTACCCTTCTCAGCCTCCACCTTGCTGAGGCCAGCCTCCCAGCCCCAGCGCAGATGTCACATCTTGACAGGGAAGCCTGACCTTTCCCGCTGGGGTGCGCCCCCCACCCCCAACCTAACGATGTTCTCTGGGTGCCCAGGTTAGGGTGCATCTGCACCCTCCCAGCCTTCCTCCTTCTCTGCAAGAGTGTCTGCAAGCACTTAACTGCACTTAAGTCTCTCCCATATGCAAACAGAAATTCTTCGTCAGCTGCACTTCTTCCCCCAGCCTCTTGGCAGCCAGAATTCTCATGTTTTCTGCCTTGGGTGGCCTTCGTCCAGTCCCCCTCTCCACATTCTCTTCAGCCGCCTGGGGCAAGCTTCTCCCCTATCCTCTGCCTTCTGAATCTGGTGCCTGCCACCAGACCTCAACTTACCTGTCCTCAACATGGTAGACATACCCTACTCCTCTCTTTTCCCTTAATTAAAAATTTTATTATGCAAATTTCAACCATACACAAAACCAGAAAAAATATTAAACCTCCATGTACCCATTACTTAGCTCCAAAGTTAACAACATCCACTACCCCCCCCCCATTTTGCTGGAATATTTTAAGGCATATTTTAGGCATTCTCTCATTTGATCCATAAATACTTTAGTATGTGTCTCTAACTGATAAGGATTTTTATTTTTTTATTTTTTCAAATATTTTATTTATTAGAGAGAGTGCACAAGCAGGGAGAATAGCAGACAGAGGGAGAAGGAGAAGCAGGCTTCCTCCTGAGCAGGGAGCCTGATACAGCCGATCCCAGGATCCTGAGATCATTACCTGAGCCAAAGTCAGATGCTTAACTGACTTGAATCACCCAGGTGCCCCTGATAAGGATTTTTAAATATAATCATAATTCCATTATAATTTTTTAAAACAGAACTAGCCCAAATTCCATAGAATCTCTAACATGTAGTCTTTTTAAAACATTTTTATTTGTTTATTTATTCATGAGAAACACACTCACAGAGAGCGAGAGAGAGAGAGAGAGAGAGGCAGAGACACAGGCAGAGGGAGAAGCAGGATCCACGCGGGGAGCCCGACATGGGACTCGATCCCCGGTCTCCAGGATCACGCCCTGGGCTGAAGGCAGCGCCAAACCACTAAGCCACTGGGGCTGCCCTAACATTTAGTCTTAAGTTTAATTTTCTGTCTCAAATGCTTCTTCATACCAAGATGTATATAAGGCCTATGCTTTACATTTGGCCGATATGTCTCTTGAGTCTCTCTCTCTTTTTTTCTTTGTAAGTCTCTTAATTAATAGTCTTCCAGACTACTTCCTTTTTCTTAAGGCCATATATGTGTTGAAGAAACAGAGCTGATTGTCAGGAAGAATTTTCCACGATTTGGATTTGGTGTCCCCATGGAGTTATGTCACCCTTTCCCTATTTCTCCAGGCCCATGTCTCCTGTCAATGGGAGGGAGAGCTTGGGGCTTGGGTCAGTTCAGGGGGAAATTTCTCTTTTCCAACAAGAATTCATCACTCTCATCTTGAACCACTCTGTCTTGGCCTCTGGGACACTGTACCCCCCTAGCTCTTTCTGGCTGCTGTTTCTTAGACTCCTTCAGTGGCTCCTTCTCTTTCCTCAGTTTGCTTCTGCCTTTAAGAGAGGCTTCCTCTGGGACTCCTGGGTGGCTCAATGGTTGAGCATCTGCCTTCGGCTCAGGGCATGATCTTGGTCTAGGGGTGGAGTCCTGCATCAGGCTCCCTGTGTGGAGCCTGCTTCTCTCTCTGCCTATGTCTCTGCCTCTCTCCCTGTATCTCTCATGAATAAACAAAATCTTTAAAAAAAGTGGGGGGGCTTCCTCTGATCTCTGTCCTGGGTCTGCACCCTCCTCTTGCTTAGACTCCTCCCCTTCCTCCAAGTCATTAGCCAACTGATGTGTCTCCTGTGGGTACATGCAGCACCACCTGATGTCTGGCTCTGACACCTCCTCCCAGTCCCATCTCCTGTGTCACGTGCTGCACCATTCCATCAGCTGTGGATTCTGTCTCCGAAATCTCTCTCCTCTCCAAACTCTCCATCTCTTCTGGGACAGCTGCTGCAGCCCCCAGGGGCCTCCCCTCAGCAGGCGGTGTTCTGACAGGCTCACTCAACTTCACACCCTTCCTGAGCACTACTGATCCTTCCCCCTTGGCCCTCAGGACTTGCTCCCCACCTCATCTCTTGCTCTGGCCACATGGCTCTGCTGATAGCTGCTTGGACGTGTTGTACAGTTTCCTCTACGGGGGACACTGCATCATCTCTCTACCTACTCCCATCACCTCACTGGCTCTAACTTTCCTCTAGGTGTTCACAGAGATGTCATTTCCTTTAGGAAGAGTTCCTGACCCTCCAACCCAAGGATGAACTGTCAGAGCCCAACTGACCAACACAGGGAGGCAGCTTAAGGGCCGGGCAGGTTGGGTGGGTAGGTCAGAGTGCCCCAGGGTCACTGCCTATGTGCCTCCTGTTGCTTGCCGTGCCTGCTTCTGATGGACACCTCCTGCTCTCCTGACAGCAATGAGTTCAGCAGGCTGGTGGCCGGGGAGTATCTCAGCTTCTTCGACTTCTCAGGCCTGACTCTGGACCGAGCGCTCAGGTCAGTGGGGCTGGGATGGGGCGGTGTCCACAGGTGGTACGGGCCACACATCTGGATTCTCAGGACAGCTCTGTCATAAGCTTGCTGTGCAACCTTGGGCAAGTCTCTTAACCCTCCCTGGGAAGGCTATGGAGAAGGGCATGAGCACAGCAGTGGTCTAGCAACTCAGTGAGTGCCGGCCATGTGGTGGGCTGAGGATATGAAAGTGGGATCGTGGTCTTGAAGTTTTGGGAGGGGAAGGGCAAGGGATGGTTTGTATTGAGCACTGCCTGTTTGCTAGAGGCAATAGGTTTTTACACACCCTGCCAGACTTCATCCTAACCATACCCCTGTAGGGTAGGTGTCAGCATTGCTGCTCAGATAAAGAACCAGCTATTGGGTAAAGTGATTGATTTCCTGCAGTCACTGAGGGAGGAGATGGCTAAACTGGGATTTGATCTCAGGTCCTTGTGGTGTTTGGAAGCAGACAGTAGTCTTCAGGAGGGTCAGGTACAGGCCCCAGGGAGTGGAGTGTGTAGAATGGAGTGCAGCTTGGTGTCTAGCAGCCCTTGGAGGCAGGGCCCACAGCAGGCTGCAGCCCTGGGGGTGTGGGGGTACAGCAATCTCTGAGCTAAGCAGGGGGTGGTCCCCAAATGATAGATCTCATTGTGTCCCACTTCTCTTACACTTTAAAAATATGTATTTCCATTCTTTCTTCTTCACTTGGGATATTTTCTCTTGACCAGCTTTTAGTTCACTTACTTTTTCTGTGTCTAATATGCTGTCAAATCCACTTATTGAGTTTTTACTATTTATTATTACATTTTTTGATTCTAGAATTTTCATTTTGTTAAATTAAAAAAAAAAAAAGAAAAAAAACCCGATTCTAATTCTCTGGAGGAGTTCCTCATCTTTTCACTTGTTTGCTCCACCTTTCCCTCTCTTTGTGAACATATTAATCCTAGTTATTTCAAAGTCCTTATTTCTGACTTGCTTATCCCAATGTCTGGATCATTGAATCATCTGTATCTGTTTATCTTGTCTCTTGTTCTTCTTTTGGTTTTCCATCATATATCCTGTCCTGTCTCTGCATGCTTACCAATTTTTTTTTTATTGGATGCTGTGCATTTTGTATAGAATTAGAGAGGTTCTAGATTATTATATATTCCTCCAGCGAGGGTTTACCTTGTCCTTTGCTAGGCAGTTAGAAGAGGGCAGGGGGTGCACTCCTAATCTGACCACAGTTGAGCTGAGGAAAGGCTGCACCAAAGTTTGGTAAACTCTGGGATCCCTCATCACAGGGTGGAGGCCTGCACAGCTTTCTGCTAGAAGCCTAGTGTGTTCACTGGGGCCTCTCCCTTTGGTGGGTCCTGAATCCTGATTGCATTTCCTCAATCTGGCAAGAGTGTCAATAAAACAAAACACAACAACCCCAGTCCCTCTACTTCTCAGAGGCTTTTTGCTTAGCTTCTTAGCGTCCTACCCTTCACATCTTCAGAATTTGGCCAATGTCTCAAAGGGAAAACTGGGTGTGTAGGCATAGCTCCCCAGGTCTCTAGGTCTGTGTCTTCAGCTCTGTGAAGCCACCAAGTGTTCTGCCTCTTGCCTTTCCCCCAAATTAGCAGTGCCCTCAAGGAAAAAGCAGCTGTAGATGAACCCCTCACCTCAGCTCTCTCCTCTCAACAATTCTGGCCTTGTGGTCTTTGTGGCATCAGGGGCTTCCTGAAAGCTTCAGAGAACTGTATTCTGTCGGGCTTATCTCAGAGTCTCAGGGTAAATGTTGGTCTGCTGCAAGATGCTCTATCCTGAGCTGGGTCTGAAGTTTGCATTGGGATGAGGATGGGCTGGAGATGTTCAGTGGGTCAGGTCACGATCAGAGGCCTGGATATGACGCTGGAGACTTGTTTGCCATCCTAGTAGATAGGCTCAACTGTACAGGCACTGGGGAGCCACAGAAGGTGCTAGATATAAAGCAGTAGTTTGAGGGGTAGTGCTGATGACCTTTGATCTGGAGATGTGCAGGCTTCTGGAGAGGGTTTGGTGAGAGAGGACAGCCCTGAGGTGGGCAGTGAGGCTAGAGGCAAAATTGATGTGAGGGGTCATCCAGAGGATTAGGTCGAGGGATTGGTGGTACCAAAGTGCAGGGTAGAGGGTAGGTGGTGGTGAGGCTGATTCTGGGGGCCACTGAGAGTTTGGTGGTGGGTGTGTTGGATTGGGGATTGGTGAGGACCCCTGGGGAAAGGGGTGTTTGGAATGGGAAGTGGGAGCTGAGATGGATGGCTTGTAGGTAGGACAGGTCAAGGCTGGGATGTGGGATGGATTTTTGTTTGTTTGTTTATTTATTTATTTGGGGGATGGATTTTTTTTTTAATTTTTTTTTTTTATTTATTTATGATAGTCACACAGAGAGAGAGAGAGAGAGAGGCAGAGACACAGGCGGAGGGAGAAGCAGGCTCCATGCACCGGGAGCCCGATGTGGGATTCGATCCCGGGTCTCCAGGATCGCGCCCTGGGCCAAAGGCAGGCGCCAAACCGCTGCGCCACCCAGGGATCCCTGGGGGATGGATTTTTAAAAGTCCTCATGGAGCGTGGTTAGAGAAGGGAGGTGCCGAGCTGGGTGCCAGATTGGAGGAAGAGAACAGGAAACAGGAGAGACCAGGGCAGGGAAAGGGGGAACTTAGATGGCAGATGGTGTGTTTTTGGGTGGCAGTTGACTGTCTAGGATTGATGAAGAGCGTGGTCTGTAGTTTTGGAGGCCTCAGAAGGGAAGAGCTGGCCGAGAGGGGTTCACAGGTCCCAGAGTGCCTTAGGAGCAGCATGAGAACATAAAGTGGGCTTTCCAGAAACCAAATGAACCATAGCAAAATTAGGAATGAACTAGTCTCCTGTACCTTGGACAGATAGATACTCAAATTTGCTCAGTTTGTAGGTTTTCTTCCCAAGAAGAGGTGTGCCTAGGCCCCATCTTCCAGCCCCTGTGGTTTTGGGATCAACTCCCAGAGTCCCTGAGAGCCAGTGGCTTTTGAAGTGGGCCAGAAGAGGAGGTCAGAGCTTGCCCAGAGGCATGGCACAGTGAAAGTGCCTCTCCTGTACAGGGTGTAAATCTGGTGTGGAAGGCAGGTGGGGGTGAGGTTGGAGGGACAGGAGGGAGGTGGGAATATGTTCTGGGAAGGCCAGAACATGAGATTCTTGGCTGTTATCCTGAGTGCTCTGGGGAGCCAATGATAGGTTTTAAGCAAGGGTGAGTCTCAACTGCATGTGTGTTCAGAAATTCCGCCTAGTGTCTTTAGGGAGGATGTACTGGGGAGGTGCAGTGGTGCACCTGTCTGGAGGCTGCTGTGAGTGTCCCAGGTATATGGTGAGGGCAGAGGAGAGGAGGGTTTGAGATAAGGAGTGAAGAACAAGCCATTGAAACTTTGGCAGTTCAGACTTGGGATGGGGGAAGAGTTAGGGAGGCCAGAGTGGGGGCCTGGGGCTCGGCTGGTGGCACATTCAGTGAGGAGCAGCAGTGACTGAGGAGGACGGTCTGAAGGGCAGGTGTGGCCAGGGAGGAGGGAGAGAGAAGTGGGCATTTATCCTGAACAAGAGCTGATGGCCTCGTCGAGGTGTTCATCTGTCTTTACTCTTCACACTCTGTCCCCTGCCTACTTTTTGGAGGGCATTGAGGGCTGAAATTCTAAAGTCCCCTAGCCTCTACCCTCTAGAAGCTGTCCTGGCAGCCAGGGTGTCCTCCTCAGCCCAGATGCTGGGGCAATGGAGCCCTGGGCCACTCCAGTGGGTTTATGTGGTACCTGGGGCCGGGGTGAGGGGCGGCAGGATTCCTGACCTGGGTGAGGATCCTTACTGACTTAGGGACTCTAGGAGGTCTTCACCATCCTTGAATTGTCCTCCAGAACCTTCCTGAAGGCCTTCCCACTGATGGGGGAGACACAGGAGCGTGAGCGGGTCCTTACCCACTTCTCTCGCCGGTACTGTCAATGCAACCCAGAGGACAGCACCTCGGAAGGTACGCCCTCTGCCTGCCCTGCCTGCTGCTCCAGAGGGGCCCCAGCTTCCTCCTAGCCGCCCCTCCCCACCCCGCCACCAATGACCACTTCTATCCTGCTCAGTAAACACGGAGTACAGGAACTAGGGCACATGAAATGGGGTCTGCTTGCTGGACCAGAGTCCTTCCAAATGTCTTGCCTGTGGTCATTCTCTGTGCTTGGAAATCCTCTGTCCTAGATTCAGTCTTTTGCACTTTTATTCTCCCCAGTCCCCATTGCTAATGCTGATTTTTGGTGAGGTGAGAATCCTGGTGTGGAGATCTGGGTGGAGGCCTCTTAGCCCATTTAGTGGCAGGACTTTAGCTGTGGCTGGACCCAAGTCCCAGGACATGGGGGATGAGGCCAGTTATTGGAGAAAACATGGGCCATGGTAGGGACATAGTCCAGGACCCAGAGCCACTCCCGGGTCTGAGTGCCAAGATGAGTTTGGTCACAGGAGGCAGGAGTGTGGTCTATAGCACGGCCAGGGTGCTCAGGTCCCCTCTGAAGGAAGGGTTGGTTCTGACTAGGGACAGGCAATGACTCTGGTGCTGAGGGTGGGGCAATGAGCCTCTCACAGGTCCTGGGCCCCCAGGTGCATTTGGCTGGTGGCTGGCCCTTCTTATCTCCAAGACCTCTGGGTTGGCTCTGTTAGGAGACAGTTGGGTGGTGGGGTTTAGAGGAGGACTGGGTCCTCACACTGAGGGTGCCGCCATCTCTGATTTAGATGGGATCCACACACTCACCTGTGCTCTGATGCTGCTCAACACGGACCTGCACGGACATGTGAGTTGGGGAGGCTGGACAGGGGCATGTGCTTTCACTGATCCCCCGCATTTGGTCCTGGGCTTGCCCTTTCTCCCCTCTCCTGACGCTTGCTGGCCATGGCTCCTTAAGTAGACTTGGGAGTTGGGCAACTTGGCTTCTAGACTTGGACCTATCTTAGTTTATCTACCTAAGACCCGCAGCAGTACAGTGAGAACAGCTGAGGCACAGGGCAATTAAAGTTTGCTAAATAAGATGTGCCCCTCCCTCCACAAGCTGTGTCGACTCCAGGCATTGCTAAAAGATCTCCTGTTCTTCCTCCTCCTATCCTGCAAGTCTCAATGTGGACTGCTATAATGTCTTGCCCCGGGCAGCCCCTACCCAATGAATGGTAGGTTGCCCCCCAAGAGGCATTCTAGAACCTCTACCCACCACCATGCAAACAGTGAAGTGACAAGTGTGAGCCCCAGGCTATGAGGCTATGCTGTCTCAGCCCTGGGCTTTCTCAGTATTGCTTGTGATTCAGTAACCCCTTCTTCTTTCCTACATCTGCTCCGGGGACCCCCCTCTTCGGGCTCCCTTGCCCTCCCTCAGGTGGTAAGTGTAGCTGGTGGTGTGCATGCCCTAGATACCCCCATCTCCATGTTCCCCCTCTGTGTTCCCATCACCTCATCCTCCCTACTCATCACAGCCCTCTCATTGCTGACTTAGAGGTGGCCAGAGCCCCTCTGCTGGGTTGGGGATCTTTCATCAACTCATGGGGACAACAGAGCAGCAAGTCTGGTTCTGGAGTTAACTGGGAAAAAGCCCAGGGCATATAGAGTGAAGAAAGAGCTAGGACAGACCCAACTTCAGATCCTATCTTTGCCTCCATATGGAAGTTCTATGATGCTGGGCAAGACGCTGGGACTCTCTGGGTATCAGGTTCTGTGCCTTTGAGGTGGGAATAGTGATTTTCTGACAAGTGTCCTGGGGAGAACTGAGAGAATTAATACAACACTGTCAGGGTCTCCTCACTCTCAAGTTCAGCATCATACACTTCCTGTGGCTTAAGGAGATGGCGCTTAGCCCGGGGCCTGGCTGCAGTTCCTGCAAGCTCTCCAAGGGCCCTCAAAGGGAGCAGCTTTGCCCGGCTCTGTGCTTTTCCCCTTGCACTCTGCTGCTCTTTTGAGAGGAGTGCCAGGTGGATGTGGGCATCTCAGGAATGTGGGGCCTGCTAGGGCCCCACGAACAGCCCTGGTCAGAGAGGGAGGCTGTAAAGGGGCTGGCAGAGGGGTGGGCACATGTTCTTCAGATGGACAATTTTAGTAGATGTCTCATGTGGGCTTGAAAAGAAAGTCTATTCTGTAGTTGTTGCTTGTCATGTTCTGTATGTGTAGATAAGGTCAAGTCTTTGTGTCATGCAAGTCTTGTACATCCTTATTAATTTTTTTATTGTGGTAAAATACACATCACATACCATTTAAACCATTTTAAAGTTTGCAATTTAGTGGAATTAAGGATATTCACATGGTGTGCAATCATTGCCACTCTGTATTTCCAAAACCTTTTCATCACTCCAGAAGGAACACTGTGCCCATTAGCAGTCCTGCCCCATTCTCTGCCTCATCCTCCTCCAGCCTCTGGCAACCATGAATTTGCTTTCTGTTTTTTTGGGGGGTTTGCCTCTTCTGTGTATTGAATGTGAATTCAGCCATATAATTTGTGGCCTTTAGTGGCTACTTTGACTTTGCATATGTCTTCAAGGTTTGCCCATGTTCTAGCATATGTCAGTACTTCATTCCTTTTTTTTTTTTGAAGATTTTATTTGTTTATTTATGAGAGAGAGAGAGAGAGAGAGAGAGAGGCAGAGGGAGAAGCAGACTCCATGCAGGGAGCCTGATGTGGGACTCGATCTCCGGTCTCTAGGATCATGCCCTGGGCTGAAGGTGGTGCTAAACCGCTGAGCCACGCAGGCTGCCCCTACTTCATTCCTTTTTTAGGACCAGATAACATTCCATTACATGGATATACCACATTTTGTTTATCCAGTTACCTGTTGATGGATATTTGGGTTGTTCAACCTCCTGGGTATTGTGAATTGTGCTGCTGTGAATATTTATGCAAACTTTTTTGTTTGAGCACCTGTTTTTCAATTCCTAGGAATGGACTAGTCCCATCACATGTGGATTCTGAGCTTAACTTTTTGAGGAAGGGTGAAAATGTTTTCCCACTGCCAGTATGTGAGGGTTTCACTTTTTCCACAACCTCGTTAATACTTCTTTTCTTTTTTAATGATCAATGTCCTAGTGGGTATGAGGCAGTATCTTGTGTGGTTTCGATCTGCATTTCCCTGATGACTAGTGATGTTGGAGCATCTTCTCATGTTTTTTGTTGGCCATCTGTACATCTTCTTGGGAGAAATGTCTATTTGAGTACTTGGCCCATTTTTTTGATTTAAAAATTATTTAACAGTTGTTGTAAACAAACTTTTAAGTAGTGGTAAAATACATATAGCATAAAAGTTACCATCTTATATAGTTTAGTTCCATAGTGTTAAGTGTATCACATTACTGTGCAAGTAAGCTCCAGAACTTTTTCATCTTCCCAAACTGAAACTCTTTACAAAGTAAACAGCTACTCCTCAATACCCTCCCCCTCCCCCTTGTCTCGGGCAACTACCATTCCTCTTGATGCTTCTGTGAAATTGACTATTCTAGATTCCTTAGACAAGAATAGAGAATTTATATATTTGTGACTGATTTATGCCACTTGGATGAACCATGAGGATGTTATGCTATGTTGTAGTATGTGACAGAATTTCTTTCCTTTTTAAGGCTGAATAGTATTCCTTTTTTAAAAAAAATTTTATTTATTTATGATAGTCACAGAGAGAGAGAGAGAGAGAGAGAGAGAGGCAGAGACATAGGCAGAGGGAGAAGCAGGCTCCATGCACCGGGAGCCTGACGTGGGATTCGATCCCAGGTCTCCAGGATCGCGCCCTAGGCCAAAGGCGGGCGCCAAACCGCTGCGCCACCCAGGGATCCCCGCTGAATAGTATTCCATTGCCTATATGTATCACATTTTCTTTATCCTTTCATCTGCTTATGGACATTTGCATTGTTTCTACCTTTTGGTTTTTGTGAATAATACTGCTATGGACTTATGGATATGCAGATATTTCTTTGAGGCTCTGCTTTAAATTCCGTTTGGTATATGCCCAGGAGTGGTATTGATGGATCCTATGGTAATATAATTTTTCACTTTCTGAAAAACAGCCATACTGTCTTCCATAGTCACCAGCCCTTTTTATGTTCCCACCAGCGGTGCACACATTTTTCATTTCTCCACATCCTTGCCAGCACTTGTTTTCTGTGTTTTAATAGTAGCCATCTTAATGAGTGTGGAGTTATATCTCATTGTGGTTTTGATTTGCATTTCCCAAATGATTAGTGATATTGAATGTCTTTTCGTGTGCTTTTTGATCATTTGTATATCTTTGGAGAAATGTCTATTTAAATCCTTTGAGGCACCTGCATGGTTTGGTTGGTTAAGCCTCTGACTGTTGGTTTCTACTCAGGTCATGATCTCAGGGTTGTGAGATAGAGCCCTGTACAGCTTTGTGCTCAGGAATCTGCTTGAGATTCTCTCCCTCTGCCCCTCCCCGCTGCCCCCCGCCATGTTCTGACTCTTTCTCAAATAAATAAATAATAAAATCTTAACTCCTTTGCTCATTTTTATTTTTTATTAATATTTTATTCATTTATTTGAGAGAAAGAGCATGAGCAGGGGGAGGGGCAGAGGGAAAAGAAGAAGCAGACTCCCCACTGAGCAAGGAACCTGACATGGGGCTCAATCCTAGGACCCTGGGATTATGACCTGAGCCCAAGGCAAATGCTTAATGTACTAAGCCACCCAGGCACCTCTATTTTTTTATTTTTCAAATATTAAAAAAAAATTTATCGTTTTTTTTTTCTTTTTAGAGAGCACACGCATGTGAGCTGGCACCAGGATGGTGGGGTGGGTGGGGGGGCACTGGGGGTGGAGGTAGGGGGAGAGAGAGAATTTTAAGGAGACTCCATACTGAGCATGGGGCTCAATCACACATGTCCTGAGCCCAAATCAAGAGTCCCATACTTAACCAGATGAACCACCCAGGCACCCCTTAAAGATTTTGTTTTTAAGTAATCTCCATACCTATCATGGGTTTGAACTCACAACCCTGGGATCCAAAGTCACATGCTCCAAACTGAGCCAGCCAGGTGCCTGTCCTTGGCTCATTTTTAATTGAATTGTTTGTGTTTTGTTGTTGAGCTTATATACTTTGGATACTATACCCTTATCAGATACATGGTTAGTAGAAATTTTACTCATTCTGTGGGATATCTTTTTATTCTCTTGATATATCTTTTGATACACAGAAGTTGTTAATTTTGATGAAGTCCAATTTATCTTTTTTCTCCCTTTTTGCTTGTGCTTTTGGTGTCGTCTAAGAAACCATTGCTAAATCCAAGTTTATGAAGATTTATTCTTATTTTGTTTTCTAAGAGTTTTATGGTGTTGGCTATTATATTTAGATCTTTGGCTTGTTTTGAGTTAATTTTTATATATGGAGTGACGTAAGGGTTCAGTTTCATTCCTTTGCTGTGAATGTACAGTTGTCCGAACACCATTTGTTAAAGAGACTATTCTTTCCTCATTAGATGGTCTTGGACATATTAATTGTTCATAATATTACAATATGTAAATATAGTAATATATGCTACTTAAACAGATGCAATGTTATTTGTCAAATTTATTCAGTAAAAGCCAGTCAATTGTCCATAGATGTATGGATTTAGGGATTCTTAATTTAGTGCCACTGATCTATACGTTTATTCTTATCCTGGTGCCTCTCTGTCTTGGTTATATAGGCCTTTAGTAAGTTTTGATATCAGGAAGTGTGAGTCTTCTAACTTTGTTCTTTTTTTTTTTTTAAGATTTTATTTACTTATTCATGATAGTCACACAGAGAGAGAGAGAGAGGCAGAGACACAGGCAGAGGGAGAAGCAGGCTCCATACAGGGAGCTCGACGCAGGATTCGATCCCGGGTCTCCAGGATCGCGCCCTGGGCCAAAGGCAGGCGCTAAACCGCTGCGCCACCCAGGGATCCCCTAACTTTGTTCTTTTCCAAGGTTGTTTGGGTATCGGGAACCCTTACAATTATATATGAATTTGAGTATAAGGTTTTACACATCTACAAAAAAGGCAATTGAGATTTTGATAGGGATTGCATTAAATCTATAGATCAGTTTGGGAGTATTACCATTGTAGCTAAATTAAGTTTTCCAATCCATGAACACCAGATATCTTTCTATTTATTTAGGTCTTTAATTTCTTTTAGCAATCTTCTGTAGTTTTCAGCATACAAACCTTTTCTCTCCTTGGTTAGATCTATTTCCAAGTTTTTTATTCTTTTTGATGTTATTGTAAATGAAATTTGGTAAATGAAATTGTTTTTTAATAATAAATTTATTTTTTATTGTTCAATTTGCCAACATACAGAATAACACCCAGTGCTCATCCCATCAAGTGCCCCCCTCAGTGCCTGCCACCCAGTCACCCCCACCCCCCTCCCTCCTCCCCTTCCACCACCCCTAGTTCATTTCCCAGAGTTAGGAGTCTTCCATGTTCTGTCTTCCTTTCTGATATTTCCTACCCATTTCTTCTCCCTTCCCCTCTATTCCCTTTCACTATTTGAAATTGTTTCCTTAATTTCAGTTTATGATCATTCTTTACTAACATCGATTTTTATGTGCTTGTATTCTTTTTAAAAAATATTTTATTTATTTATTCATGAGAGACACACAGAGAGAGAGAGAGAGAGAGAGAGATCGAGGCAGAGACACAGGCAGAGGGAGAAACAGGCTCCATGCCAGGAGCCCGATGTGGGATTTGATTCCGGGACTCCAGGATCACGCCCTGGGCCAAAGGCAGGCGCTAAACCGCTGAGCCACACAGGGATCCCTGCTTATCTTGTATTCTGCAACTTTGCTGAATGTGTTTATTTTTTGGTGTATCTTTTAGGATTTTCTATATACAATATCATGTCATTTGTGACTAGAGAGGTTTACTTCTTCCTTTCTTATTTGGATGGCTTTTTACTGCTTTTGCTTGCCTAATTGCTCTGTCTGGAACTTCCAGAACAATTTTGAATAGAAATGGGGAAAGTGGCATGCTTGTCTTTTCCTAATCTCCAGGGGAAAGCTTTCAGTCTTTCACCATTGAGTGTGATGTTACTGTGAGTTTTTCATAAATGCCTTTTATCATACTGAGGAAGTTCTCTTTTATTCCTAGTTTGTTCAGTGTTTTTTTTTTTTTTATCATGAAAGGAAGTGTTGAATTTTGTGAAATTATTTTTCTGCATCAATTGGGATGAATATGTGGTTTTTTTCTCCCTTCATTCTATTAATGTGGTGTATTACATTGTTAGAATTCTGTATGTTCAACCACCCTTGCATTACTGGGATACATTCCATTTGGACATGGTATATAATCCTTCAAAATGCTGCTGGATTCTGTTTGCTGGCATTTTGTTGAGGTTTTTTTGCATTTATACTCACAAGGGATATTATTATGTGGTTTTCTTATGACGTCTTTTTCTGGTTTTGTTATTAAGGTAATGCTGGCCTTATAGAATGAGTTAGGAAGTTTTCCCTCTTTGTCAATTTTTTGGAAGAGTTTGAGGAATGTTGGTGTTAATTTTTCTTTAAATGTTTGGTAAAGTTTACTACTGAAGCCATCTTGCTTTGGGCATTTCTTTTGTAAGGTTTTTGATTCTTGGTACAATCTTTTTACTTCTTATACATCTATTCAGATTTCCTATTTCTGTTTGAGCATTTTTAATAGTCTGTGTGTTTCTAGGAATTTGTCTATTTTATCTGATTGTTAATGAATTGTTTAGTATATTATGTTACTGAGAGCAGTGTTCAAACTTCCTTTTTTTTTTTTTTTAAGATTTTATTTATTTATTCATGAGAGGCAGAGACACAGGCAGAGGGGAGAAGCAGGCTCCATGCAGGGAGCCTGACGTGGGACTCAATGCCAGGTCTCCAGGATCAGGCCCTGGGCTGAAGGTGGCGCTAAACCGCTGAGCCACCTGGGCTGCCCCAGTGTTCAGATTTTCAATCAAGATTGTGAATGTGTTTTTCTCCTTTTGGTTCTGACAGTTTTTGTCATTGTGTTATTAGGTGTATACACATTTAGGATGTTTATATCATCTGGTAGATTGGCCCTTATATTACTATGAAATTTCTCTTCTCTCTAGTAAGACTTGTCTTCAAGTCTATTTTGCCAGATATTAGTGGGTTATACTGGAGTTCTTTTGTTAGTGTTTGCATGTATATCTCTTTCCATCCTTTGTAAGATTTCTGTCCCCTTTTATTTAAGAAGTATGTCTTCTATGATATACTTAAAAAAAATCAAGTCTGATAATCTTTGCCTCTTAATTTGACCATTTAATGGATTACTAATATAATTAAATTTATACATACCAGGATACAATTTGTTTTCTCTGGCTTATCAGCTCTATGTTCCTTTTTTTTCTCCTTTCTTGCCTACTTTTGGATTATTCATTTATTTATTTATTTTTAGAATTTCCTTTTATCCCATTAACCTGTTAGTTGTTCATTCTGTCAGAATTCTTTTTGTTATTTGCAGTATGCAACCTAACTTATTAATGTACTTTTCCAGTTCCTGGGGTACCTTAAAACACTTTAATTCCATTTCTCCATTTATTGCCCTCTCAGCTTATGTATTACTGTTATCATCTTTTTTTTTTTTTTAAGATTTTATTTATTTATTCATAGAGATGCAGAGAGAGAGGCAGAGACACAGGCAGAGGGAGAAGCAGGCTCCATGCAGAGAGCCTGATGTGGGACTCGATCCAGGGTCTCCAGGATCACGCCCTGGGCTGCAGGCGGCGCTAAACTGCTGTGCCACCGGGGCTGCCCCTGTTATCATCTTTTAAACTATTAGACTTTCTCTATACTTTATTGCCCAGAAAACTAATTAAATACCCTGCTTTTCTCCCTCCCTTCCTCCCTCCCTCCCTCCCTCCCTCCCTCCCTCCCTCCCTCCCTCCCTCCCTCCCTCTCTTCCTTCCTTCCTTCCTTCCTTCCTTCCTTCCTTCCTTCCTTCCTTCCTTTCCTCCCTCCCTCTCTCCCTCCCTTCTTCCCCCTCCCCCTCCACACTCAGTGTGGAACACAGCACAACCTTGAGACCTTGAACTCACAACCATGAGATGAAGACCTGAGCTGAGATCAAGAGTTAGACACTCAACCAATTGAGCTATGCAGGTGCCCTTCCCCAGAAAACTTTATCATTGTTTTATACAATCAATATTCATTTAGATTTAGCCATCCTTTTTGTGCTCTTTATTCCTTTCTGCCTCTTCATACTTCCATCTGGGATAATTTTCCTTCTGCCAGAAGAAGTCCATTTAGTATTTTCTTTCTTAATTTCAATACTTGTATTGAAGTGTGACTGAGGTGTCTCCCCAGGACCTGTTGTCCTTGATGGGCCCTGAGCCTAATTTTTGTTCTCCAGTCCTATTGACTGATCAGTTGCTCTGCCTTTGGGCTGCTGCTTGTGAACTGGCAAATGCTCTAAGTAGGAAAGCTGCTCCTTCTTGGGCTCATGCCTCCATGCTTTTTACAGAATCTTTACCCTGGAAGTCCTCCCTGCTCTTAAATTTTTCCAATGCCTTCACACAATGTTTTATTTTTCAATTTTAAAAAATTATTTATTTATTTATTAGAGAGGAAGACAGCATGAGTGGAATGAGGGACAGAGGGAGAAGCAGACTCCCTGCTGAGCAGGAAGACCAATGTAGGGCTCAGTCCTGGGATTCTGGGATCATGATCTGAACTGAAGGCAGACACTTAACCATCTTGAGCCACCTACCCACACAGATATTTTTATATTTTGACCAGCAATTGTTTGTTAGGAAGATTCATTTGCAACAAGATAGCCTGTCATTTCTAGGAGTGAAATTATTGCCTGGTTATCTTTTGATTTTGGACTCCTGATTGGTGGCTGAGGAATGTGCAGTGTGTGGAACCCAGACATTAATGCCTTATATCCTGCTATAATGAATGAATACATAAGTGGCTGCATATGTAGAAATATAAATACACATATGAAACATACTATATCAAGGCACATGTAAGATCCTGTCTTCTTAACCTTTTGGATAGGTGTAGAAAATTCTCCCTTGTCAGCTACTTATAAAGCCCTATATCCTTGTTTCCTGGATTATTTTCTGTAGTATGTGAATGCCCCATATAACATTAATAGATTATCCTTGTTAAAATGGTGACAAGATCAATGAATTTGGGAAGCTGTACATGGGATCCTTCCTTTGGAGACTGTCAACACACAAAAGCATATTAAAGACTCTGAAACATATAAATTTATTTGATAATGAAATCTTTGTGGGACAATACCTATTCCCATCCATAGGTAAGTCTTGGTAAACACTGTCTTATAGCTGACCTAAATCCACAAAGTCCTACACCAATAGGTATCTGGTATTCAAGGGTCTTTGTCTTCATAAAGGTGAAGTGCCACCCAGTATGTCATCAGACATGGATGTTGCAAGAAGAATCTGAAAGTGTGCACATCAGGTGTTGGGTTTGGAGGGCTGGAGCCCCTCTGCTCTTCTGTGGTTTAAAAAAGGCAGAATTTGGGGTACAATCATTCTCAGCTCTTTGTGCCTCCTGGAGTGAGATCATCTGCTTGGGTTCCCTTGATTCCAGCCCAGCTCAGCATGGGGTACCCATGTGTATTGGTGGAAATTGATTTTTGATTCTCTTAAGACCAACCTCTCCCTCACTTCACCTACCTCTTGGAGGTCTTGCCGCCCCTCTGTACAGGTGAGAGGGTGAGACAGTTGTGACGGAATACACAGAGCTTCTGCTCAGCAGCCAAGAGGCCTGGGTTCAAGTCCTGGTGCTGTGTGACCTTGGGAGAGTTAACCATGGAGTAGCGGGTGAGAGCATGGGCTTTGGTGTCAGATACACTCAGCCCTTCCACTTCCTTCCTGTGTGATCATGGGCACGTCACTTCACCTTCCTATTCCTCAGTTTCCTTATCTGTCAAATGGGGATAATAGTAATACCTACCTCACCTTCTCTTTGTTTTGAGAAGGAAATAAAATAATGCATGTTAAGTACAATACCTAGAGCATACTAGAGACCTGGCAAATTGTCAGTTTTTATGTTATTTAATCCAACCTGACTCCATCTGGGCTTGAGGAAAACTCCAGCTTCTCATGATGCTTGAGGATCAGATAGAATCTTGAAAGTGAAAAAGAGTCTTGTAAACTCTTGGACACAATGGGAACTAGGCAGTATTTCTTGTTACTGCCCTTGATGCTGCCTTGTCCCTTCTGGCTGGGCAGGGCGGGGTGTGGGGACTATACCAGCCTCCATCCCTACTCTCAGGCAGAACCATTTCTCCATTACAGAACATTGGCAAGAAGATGTCCTGCCAGCAGTTCATTGCCAACTTGGACCAGCTGAATGATGGCCAGGACTTTGCCAAAGACCTGCTGAAGGTAAAACCTATTAAGGGTTCCCACATCTCCAGCTGTACCTGGAGTGGGTACAGAGGAGAGAGGTCTCTGCTTCACTAAATCCTGACAGTCTAGATTTAGAAAAAAACAAAAATCTCTATTCCAGGGGCGCCTGGGTGGCTCAATTGGTGAGGTGTCTGACTCTTGATTTTTGGCTCAGGTCATGATCTCAGGGTTGTGAGATTGAGCCCCACTTTGGGCTCTGCACTCAGAGGGGAGTCTCTTTGAGACCCTCTCTCTCTCTCTCCCTTTGCCTCTCCCGCCCTCTCAAATAAACGAATAAATAAATATTTGAAAAAATAATCTCCATACCCAACATGGGGCTCGAACTCATGATTCCAAGATTAAGAGTCCCAGACTCTAGGCACTGAGCCATCCACACCCCTCTAACAGTCTATATTTTTAATACTGGGGTCAGAGCCACCAGACTTTGGGACAGAGTTAGTGACCATCCAGTTAAACACTGACTGCTATGTATTCCCTGAGTTATGTAGAAGGGTAGGCTTTATGAGATTTGTTTTTAACACTCCATTATCTTCATTGCTGTCACAGTGATCCTTAAAACGACCAACAGTTGTCATAGCTGCCACTGCCATCACCATTACCTTATCAGTACCTTCACCTTCACCACAACTGTCACTGTCATCACCACAGGGAAAAACCCACCCATTTCTCCAACATTATCAGGAATTAAGGGATTCTAGTTTTCTCCTGAGGCTGAAGCCCAGGGGGGAACTCAGGCCTTTCAAGCCTTGTCAGTTCTCTGCCTTGGAGGAAGAGGAGCAGGTTTTTTTGGGGGGGGTAAGTGATGAGTTCAGTTTTATTATTTTTAAAGATTTATTTGAGAGAGACAGAGAGAGGGAAAGGCAGAGGGAGAGGGAGAATCTGTGCTGAGTGTTGAGCCGAATGTGGGGCTTAATCTCAAGACCCTGAGATCATGATCTGAGCTGAAATCAAGAGTAGAACGCTTAACCTTAAGATTGAGCTACTCAAAAGTGAGTTTAATTTTAGATAGTAGGTTTGAAGGATATGGTGATACAAGGTAGGCAGTGGGATAGTGAGTCTGGAGGTAAAAAAAAAATAGAACATTGTCTCCATTACTCTTCTTACCATAATTATCTTCTTCACCATCAACAAGGGCTTGTTTAGAATGTATTTGTGAGATCAAATAATCCCAGTCCCAACACCTACCTACCTACTTCTCCCCATCTACCCATCCACCCATTTAATTGAGCTCCCATGGCACCCATCCCTTTATCCATTCACCTACCCAGAAACTCATTCCCCTGCCCCAACACCCACCCATTCACCCATCATCCATACATATACCTTCTACACCCTTGAACGCTCACCCATCCACTCATTTCCCTACCCAGCCACCTACCCACTAACCTATCTACCCAACTCATCCTCAAATCTATCCATCCATTCATCTAAACAATCATATACTTACCCATCTCTTATTCATTCACCCATCCAACAAACAACTGTGAATCAAACACTCATTTTGCCCCACTGGCTGAAAAGGTGCTTCCTCACTGCATACACATTACTAGAGGTAGATGGAGATTTCTTTGATTCCTTTTTTTTTTTTGTAAGATTTTATTTATTTATTCATGAGAGACACACAGAGGCAGAGAGGCAGGCAGAGGGAGAAGCAGGCTCCACGCAGAGAGCCCAACGCAGGACTTGATCCTGGGTTTCCAGGATCACACCCTGGGTCGAAGGCGGCATTAAACCGCTGAGCCACCCTGGCTGCCGATTTCTTTGATTCTTCATCTGAACTCCTCTCTTTTTCTTTTCCCCTGTCCTAGACTCTTTACAACTCAATCAAGAATGAAAAGCTGGAATGGGCCATGTGAGTAGTGCCCATGGGCTCAGGTATGGGGAAAATGAATCACCGTAAAGGAAAAGGGGGAGTGGCTGATAGTATTGGGAAGGCCCTGCTGTCACTCTCCATGGTGCTGATTTCTCGTAAACCACAGCTCTGGTGACCCTTGTCTAGCTGGCCAGCACCACATGATGAGTTCCCCTTTGGGTACATTTTCTGTATTGATAAAAAGTGTACAATGTTAAAGTGGTATGGAATTGATTAAACTGTGACTTTGGTTTCATGATGTCCACAACTTATTTTCTGTTACTGAGGATATTGCCGCTATTCCCAGTGATGATGGCTCTTTCCCTTTTGGGAGGTAGGCAGGCAGGAGGCATTAGTCCCCCTAAAATACCAAGAATACTACCACGTTTAGGTAGCGTCTGCTCTTGGCAGTGCAAAGGGTGACTGCCCCTAAATTCTTCCTCTGCAAAGGCAGTGAGTCCTGGAGGTGCCCAGCCATCTGGAAAAAGATGTGGTCACCTTGCTGGGTGGGGAGACTGAGAGGCTCCTGGGGAAAGTGGATACCCCTGTCTTTTGTGCTCCCCAGGGCAGCCTTGGCCTTTGGGTCCTTGTAGAGGTCACAGGTAAGGATTGTTAGGAACTCCAGAAACACTG
The DNA here is from genome assembly GCF_048418805.1 of Vulpes vulpes. NCBI lineage: Eukaryota > Metazoa > Chordata > Mammalia > Carnivora > Canidae > Vulpes > Vulpes vulpes. The sequence goes on from NC_132781.1 coordinate 119,141,856, forward strand.
GGAAGAGCAAGCATTCTTCTACCAGGGCTCTAAATAAAGGGGATCCTAGACTTTAGGGGGCTCACCTACTGGCCCAGTGTGTCTGTGGAGCTTGGGCAGCCACTTCAGTCTGCCCATGGGTCACTGCTTCCTGAGTCTGAGCTTTCAGGGTTGGAGAGAGAAGAAGAAAGACCAGGAATAAGACTAGTAAAGTCTCCAACTTTGTGGTCAGTGGTGAGGATTAGAGCTTGGAGGCCAAAAATCACAGCTCTGAAGACCGGGGTCAGAATTGAAGACAGAGGCAGGGGTCAAAGATCTGGGTCTGTGATCTGGAATTGGAACTTCCCTATCTCTGCTCTTCACCTCTGCCTGTTTCCCAGAGAAGGGTTCATGGGGAGAGAACATGTCCATGTGGGGCTAAGGCTTCCATGGAGATGGTGCTCAGGCCTAGTATTTTCCTAGTGATGAGGATGAGCTGAGGAAATCACTGTCTGAGCTGGTGGATGACAAGTTTGGGACAGGCACCAAGAAAGTGACACGGATCCTGGATGGTGGGAACCCCTTCCTGGATGTCCCGCAGGCTCTCAGTGCTACCACCTACAAGCATGGTGTGCTGACTCGGAAGACTCACGCTGACATGGATGGCAAGAGGAGTGGGTGTCAGACTGGGAAAAGGGCACGGGGAGGGATGCTAGTCTGGGGGGAGAGGGATGCTAGTCTGGCAGGGGGTAGGGTCTGGATCCCGTGACTACTCCTCTGGGGTTGCATATCCAGGTAGATGTGTAGGGGAGTGCAGTAGAGGAGATATTGGGGGGTGTGGTTGTGGCCACACTACCCATATGCCCATCCCTAGCACCCCGTGGGAGGCGTGGCTGGAAGAAATTCTACGCGGTGCTCAAAGGGACCATCCTGTACCTGCAGAAGGTGAGAGGCCCCAGAATCCTTACTCCGGAAGTGCCAGTGCGACCTCCAACAGGCCCATCTTGAGGTGCTCAGAGGGTCCCTGGCAGGACCTGGGGCTTAGGCAGATGCTGGACCCTTCCCTCATTAAAGTCTGACTGGGGCTCACAGAGCTTTGGGTTTTCAGAGAGGGATCTTTGAAATGCCCATGGGCTCAGAGGATACACACTGGAAGCTCTTTTTGGGCCTTGGGACAAACCAGGGTGGGGAGAGGAGTGGTTGGAGTGCTTTGTTAGGATGGGCATGGCACCAGAATGGCAAGAGCTGAAGAATGGAGGGAGTGTGGGGACAAGAGGGGGAGAGTATTAGAGGGGATGGTGAGGGTCGAGGAAGTGTAGGTTAGTATACCAGAGCCTGGTCATGACAGAGACTTGCCTGTCCCCACTTCACATATCCAGGATGAGTACAGGCCTGACAAAGCTCTGTCTGAGGGCGACTTGAAGAATGCCATTCGTGTGCACCATGCTCTGGCTACTAGGGCTTCTGACTACAGCAAGAAGTCCAATGTGCTCAAGCTGAAGACGGCTGACTGGAGGGTCTTCCTCTTCCAGGCACCGTAAGTAGGAGTGGGAGCCCCCTCACTCCACCCTGGGCTCAGGGCCAGCGGCATGGAGCCTGTACTGCACCCCAATCCTCATTTGCCTTAGGTGAGGTGCCCTAAGCTTGCCTGCACATCATCCACAAGAGTGAGTGTGTCTGCTTGGCACAGACCGATAGCCTGGGTCCCCTGAAGTAGAGGTCCTCCAGTGTGGTCCTGTCAGCATCTCCTGGAAACGTATTAGAAATGCAATTTCTCTGGCCCCACCTTAGACCTACCGAATCAGGAACTCTGGGCCTGGGCCAGCAGTTATGTTCTAATCAGCCTTCCAGGCGATTCTGTTGCAGGCTGAGGTCCCTAAATCTGGGGCAGATGGAGTCTTAATGAATCCTCCTTCACTGTAAATCAGGGTGGGGAAAGGGATGAGAAAGACTCGTCCTATAGATTCACTGGAAGGCCTTTAGTCCACTCCCCTGCACCCTGTCCTGTGACTTGAGATTGGAGTTTCATGTGTCAGGTGAATTTAGAAGGCAGGAGGCTGGTAGGAGACCTCTCAGGGTGGGAGTGAGCATGCTGGGCAAGGTAGTGGGGCAGGGACAGGAGGCCTGAGTGGGGATACTGCTTAATCCAGGGCTCACCCTGGGCCCACTGGCTCTAGAGCCCATTACTCCAGGGCCATTAGCTCTGGATCTGGACAGCTTTATTTTCATATGAAAATCCAGGTCTTGCCTAGAAGCTGGGACAGCGGGGAGCTCCCTATGCAGACTGGACCAGGCCCACCCAGCCCCCATCCTGCCATCCTCCTTCACTCTTTGTGAAGGGAGCGGCTTTCTCCCTGTGCCAGACTGGTGGTGGGTCCTGTGTGCTGGGTGGGGGACAGGGAGACCTATTGTGAGGAGCTGGTGCCCTCTCTCCTCCCCTCCTGTCCCCAGGAGCAAAGAAGAAATGCTGTCCTGGATCCTTAGGATCAACCTAGTGGCTGCCATCTTCTCAGCCCCATCCTTCCCCGCTGCTGTCAGCTCCATGAAGAAGTTCTGTCGGCCTCTGCTACCCTCCTGCACCACTCGCCTCTGCCAGGTACGAGCTCCTAGGACCCCAGTGCTACTTCCTCAGGCTGCCTCCAGACAGGTCCCCATCTAACAGCCTCCTCCTCCAGCTCCTGTATAGTACCTGGTCTTGAGCTAAGAGACAAGGTGAAGAGGCAGATCTTCTCCATCCCCATTGCACTCACCCTCATTTACAGATGGGAAGACTGAAGCCACGCGCCGCACAGAGGCCTGCATTCTTTGCCAGTGGCCTGTATCCTGTGGATGTCCTTGTGGATCTGTGGCCATTGTGTGTGTCTGAGCATGAATGTGAGAGAATGCATGTGTCACAGGGAGCTAGGGACAGGCAAGATGTGGCTGGCCCTGCATCCAGTGCTCTTTTGCTGTCCTTACCTACCCTTAAGTGTTTTATTTGTAATCCTAAAAAAAACTACTCATCAATACTTGAGTTTTTTAGGGAAGAGAGGATAAATGGTAGACCACTGCTTGGGAGGAGGGCAGGAGGAGCTCCATACTCCCTGTCTTTGTCAGGGCCCCTTTCCCACTGGGCCTTTGTCCTGGGTCTCTCACTGCACTTCTAGGCTGCAGCTTAGGAGCATAGGAGCACACACCCCACACCCTGTGCACACATATACCATACAGGCACACACATGTGCATGTGAGCAAACACATGTGCTGTGCACCCACAGTGCACACATGCATCATACATATGCACACACATGCAGCTCATTGCCCACCCAGCACGAAGTGGTCTGGCTATACTTCGGTGGGTGGGATGTGTGTGCACACTTGTCCGTGAGTAACAGTGTCTCTGGGTGATTCTGGGTCTGTGACCTTTATATGTGTCTGGGCACGAATCTGAGAGAGTGTGTGCAGCGTACAGCGCCAGGGATAGCTGAGGCCAGGCTGTCTCTTGGTCCATTGGGTTTGTGTGTGTATGTGAGCGTCCATATGAACTGGCAGGGGTGGGGGTGTCTGGAGTGACTGTGTGTCTATGTCAGGGAATGATCTATGTGCTCATTCTAGTGTGAGGCTGTCATCTCCCAAGCCTGCTGTGGATTTATCTCAGAGGGTTGATGCCAATCAAAGCAAGGCAGGAAAGAGGAGAAAGGGCACTCCCTCAGGGCTCCACATACTTGATGACCCTGGGCAAGCCTCAGTTTCCCTTTGCTGAAGCAGATTCAGCGCAATAGGTTTAGACCCACCCATGACATCCTGAGAGTGGGACCTCAAGTCTAGGACTTGTCTTTGCAGGAGGAGCAGCTGCGTTCCCATGAGAATAAGTTAAGGCAGGTGACTTCAGAGCTGGCTGAGCACAAGTGCCACCCCATTGAGAGGGGAGTCAAGTCCAAGGAGGCTGAGGAGAACCGACTGAAGGAACACTATCTTACTTTCGAGGTGCGTTCTCCTTAGGGCCGATTGCTAAGGATGGCACTGGGGCAGAAGGAGGAATCCAGCTCTTCTCTCTGTCACCAGCATCATTCTGCAGCCAGAGGCTCCTGGTTTGGGGGGTCTCCACTTTGGGGGCTCCCCTGAGGCAATCATGAGCCATGGCCTTCTGTGGGCCAGTCTGATCAGTTCAGGTGCCAGTTGTTAATCAAACAGATGTGCCCTTACTTGTGTCTCTCAAGGAGCACGAGGTGGGCACCATTCTTCTCCCAGCCGCTCCTCACCTGCGCTTCCCCCATGACCCAGCCTCTCGGGAAGCTGTCACAGCTCAACCATAGACAGTGCAAGCCCACCTGCCTGACCTACCCCGCTTTTGTCTCCTTTTCCTCTTCCACAGATGTTTATCAGCAACAAGCTTCTCCCTTCTCTCCATCTTGTCTCTCTGTCCCCCCTGCCCTGATTCTGCCTCACAATGCTCTGTAAATGGGCTGACATCGCCTTCACCTGGTGAAGGGGGGCAGCTTGGGGAAGGGAGGCAACAACCACTTGTCCCTTTTGGACTGGCCTTTGTATTGACTTGCAGAGGCTGAGTCTGAGCCTTCGGGGCAAGAAAGGCAGGAAGTCGCTGATCTCAGTCTCTGGATTTCTACATTGATTTTCTACTGTGTGAGGAAGAGAGGAGCATTCCCAGGAGAGATCCTGACCTTTTGAAAAACATAAAGCTGTACCACTCTTAAAGTCTTCTCAGACCCACTCTCTCTGCAACATAAAAAAAGGATGGCAAAAGCTACAGTGGACTGATCTCTAGCCAACTGCCAGGCATGAGTGCCTTCATTCCCTTGTACTGATTGCTTTAATCCTCATGTCAACTCTCTGAAATGGGTTCTCTTAGTATCCCCATTTTACAGATGGGAAAATTGAGGCTTAGAGAGGGCAGATCACTTGCCTGAGGTGACAGTTAAGCGCAGGAGCCATGGGATGCCTGGGTGGCTCAGTGGTTGGACACCTGCCTTCAGGACCTGATCTTGGGGTCCCAGGATCGAGTCCAACATTGGGTTCCCTGAATGGAGCCTGCTTCTCCCTCTGCCTGTGTCTCTGCCTCTCTCTGGTGTGTGTCTCAAGAATAAATAAATAAGGGCAGCCCAGGTGGCTCAGCGGTTTAGCGCAGCCTTCAGCCTAGGGCCTGATCCTGGAGACCCAGGATCGAGTCCCACGTCGGGCTCCCTGCATGGACCCTGCTTCTCCCTCTGCCTGTGTCTCTGCCTCTCTCTCTCTGTGTGTCTCTCATGAATAAATAAATAAGATCTTTAAAAAATAAATAAATAAAATCTTAAAAAAAAAAAAAGTGCAGGAGCCAGGATCCTATCCCAGGTGATTGTAACTCCAGCACTCTGGTCTTTCTCACTTGCCCCTGGCTTAACTGGGGGAAGTGAAGCCCAGTGGTGAAGGGTCTTTCTGTTCATGTGACAGAGCTGCATGAGAACAGTGTCTCTGCACCTTTACTCTTTGCTTCTTCTGGGACCTCAGCCTCTCCTGACTGTGGTGAGGGCTGGAAGCTCAGAGTCAGGACCTCAGACATAGTGACCAAATTTCCCTCCTAAGTGTTTACCAATTTGTAACACTTTTTTTTTTTTTTTTTAAGAGTGAGAGTGGAGAGGGGCAGAAGGAGAGAGATTTTTTTAAAAATTTAAAATCAATTACCCAACATATAGTACATCATTAGTTTCAGATGTAGAATTCAGTAATTCATCAGTTGCATATAACACTCAGTCAGGGCTCATCATGTCAGGTGCCCTCCTAATGCCTGTCACTTAGTTACCCCATTCCCCCTACCTACCTCCCTGGGAGAGAGAGAATCTTAAGCAGGCTCCACACCCAACATGGAGCCTGACATGGGACTCAATCTCACAACCTTGAACTAAAATCAAGAGTTGGATGGTTCACCAACTGAGCCACCCAAGTGCCCCAATTTATAATACTTTATTTATTTTTAAATTTATTTACTTGAGAGAGAGAGGGAGAGGGGAAGAGATGGGCAGAGGGAGAGAGAGTCTTAAGCAGACCCTATGCTGAGCACAGAGCCCGATGATGCAGGGTTCAGTCTCACGACCCTGAGATAATGACCTGAACTGAAACCAAGAGTTAGATAGACACTCAACTGAGTGGGCCACTCAGGCACTGCACCTCCCTCCATTTATAACACTTTAAATAGCTTATGAATGTACTTCTCTATTCATGCTCTTACCAACACTGGACACTACTAGATGTTTTAATTGTCATCAATCTAAGGTTTAAAAAGGGGTATCTCATTGCTATTTTAATTTGAATTAAAAAATTTTAATTGTGGTCAATATGCATGGCATAAAATTTATCATCTTAACCATTTCTAAGTGGATAGTTAAATAGTATTAATTCTACTCACATTGTTGTTTAACCAATCTCCAGAACCTTTTCATCTTCCCAACTGAAACTCTACACCCATAAAACAGCAAGTCCTGCCCACCTCCCCTTGTTGCACCACCTCTCCTCCCCATCCCCTGGGGGCAACCACTGTTCTTGTTTCTGTTTCTGTTTCTGTGATTTTGACTACTCTAGTTACTGCCTATTAGTGAATTAATAACAGATTTTGTGTTTTTGTGACTGGCTTTTGCTCAAGTTTATCCATGTTGTGACATGCGTTAGAATTTCCTTCCTTTTTAAGGCTGAATACTATTCTGCTGTACGTGGATACCACATCTTTATCTTTTCATCTGCTGCTGGACATTTGGGTTGCTTTCACCTTTTGGCTTTTGCAAATAGTGCTGTTATGAATATGGATGTGCAAATATTTCAGGCACCCCTGAGACACATGAGTTTTAAAGTTTTAAATTTTGTAATCCTATTTGTCAATTTTTATTTTGGTTGTCCTTACTCTTGGTGTTATACTCAAGAAATCATTGCCAATTAATTTGAATTTTTAAAAAAATATTTTATTTATTCATGAGAGACACAGAGAGAGAGAGGGGGGCAGAGACACAGGCAGAGGGAGAAGCAGGCTCCATGCAAGGAGCCGGAGGGGGACTCAATCCCGGGTCTCCAGGATCACATCCTGGGCTGAAGATGGCGCTAAACTGCTGAGCCACCCGGGCTGCCCTAATTTGAATTTTTAAAATTATGAGTAAGATTTCTGTGTATGTCTCTTGCCTAGTTTTTTTTATTGGATTGTTTATCTCTTTTTTTATTGATTAGTGAGAGCTCTCTGAATATTAAGGAAATTGGTCTTTTGTCACCTAAGATCCAAATGCTTTTTTTTTTTTTTGCATTTGTTGTTTGTCCTTTGACTTTGTGTTTGGCCTTTCTCTTTTTTTCCAGAAAAGCCGTTATGAGACCTATATCCACCTCCTGGCGGTGAAAATCAAAGTGGGCTCAGATGACCTGGAGCGGATTGAGGCCCGGCTGGCCACCTTGGAAGGGGATGATCCTTCCCTCCGCAAGACACACTCAAGCCCCGCCCTCAGTCAGGGCCACGGAACTGTGACTGGCAGCAAAGCTACAAAGGATACCACTGGGCCTGATACTTAGCTGGCATTGATAGGCAGGCCCCAGAGGCAGGCAAGTGTTGCCAGAGGGGGCAGTGAGCACAATTCCAGCCAGGGGCCACTTGTACCAGCTCCAGGCAATTGACAGGCAGCCAGAGGGGTGCAGAGAGCCCCATGGGCCAAGGAGACGGAGATGCTATTCATGGCGTTGGTCTTCTTGCATCCTGGGGTTTATCTGGGCCTCATACTTTCTCCTCAGCCCTCATGTTCCTCTCCACCACGGAGCCTCATTTTGTAGGCCAGTTGTGTGCATGCTCTAGACACGATGTCACTGGAGAAGGAGGAAGGGCAGCTGACTTTGCAGACCCTCCCCTTCTCACAAGTTCCTGTCATCTTCCTGTTTCCATTCCAAGGGCAGGTCTGGATCCCTACCTGTTCTCCTCTTCCCTCCTCAGACTTGACCAGCAGCAGGTTGGCAGACCACCAGTACCATCCTCTCCTCCCTCCACCCAGTAGCTTCTGCAACCACGCCTTGTTCTCCTGCCTCCCTTTGCAATAATCCAGGACCTGGGCCTGCTCCCTCAACGTCAAGCTGTCTACTCGTGTGTGCATTCACCTCACCTTCCATTTATAGAGGCCATTACTGCTTTCTTTTATATGGACAAAAATGTATATATATAAAAGAATATATATATGGAGCTCCTTTAGAGATGATTTTGGAATTGATATCAAAATGAAAGAAGAAGGGAAAAGCCTATACGAGAACTCCACCTGTTAGCAAGGAGGGCTGCCATCTGGCCTCTTGGTAGCCCAGACACTCTGGGAGGGAAGGTGGAGATAGTGCTGACCTCTTCTCCCCCCATTTCCCCTCTTCCGGCTGACCTGGGACTTCCACTGCTCTTCCAGTTGACGCTTTGGAATGAATAGACCGTGTGTGCATATGCCACCCCATCTTGTTCCACAGGCATTCTGGGGTATGAGTAGGGTGGGACCATGGCCCTGTTTATATTTTGGTCTTTATGTTGGTGCTGCCAGGTCTCTGAGCTCCAGAAGTGGCTTCTTGTACAGATCTACTGCTACAGGAATAGAAGATACTCTGCCTTGCAAACAGCCACTTGTCAACAAGCCCAAAGATGTTTGGTGGAGGAGGGTTATGGAAGCCATTAATTTCTGCTCTTGGGAAATGGTGGAGTAAGAAGTTGCTGATTGTTTTTTAAGTTGACATTTCTTTCACTCTTCTGGTGACCCAGGAATGCTAGCTAAGGACAGGCCTGGGAAGGAGAGAAAAATTTGCCATGTGATGACCACCGACTAGTATCCTGTAAGCCCTGAATTCCTCAGACTGACAAGTGGTGGGGGTGATGGTTCCTTTAATGAGCTATGATGAGCAGATCCTTATATATTTAAAAATAGGTTAGTTTGGGCAGCAATTTGACCTCAGTGGTAACATATTTAGTTAGTTGCAAGGTTGACTTGTCTTATTAAGTACCTAACATTTACAAGCACGCTCACATTTGATACAAGGGATGACATATGAGTCTGTGGAAATATGTAGTGATTTAAATCCAGATTATTTAATTTGGATCCACTGAAGTGTATTTTATAACCAAACCATCTGGCCCCTTAATTTTGCTGAGGGGAAGTAAATGTTCACTTAAGTGAAATCGAAAGAGCAATGTAACACAAAAGAGCTCTCTGTACTTTCTCCATTCTGGCTCTAAGGTCTTTGATTTTGAGGGTCAGCTTCCCACCTTAATGAGGGTGGATGAATGAAAGCAGAGGAGCAACCTTCTGTCTGCTGCAGACAGATATGCTTCCCTGAGCACTAGTGATGTTTCCCATCAGTAAAAAAATCTGTTGGTCACTTTCTTAATTGTATAATTATTTATTGTAAATTATATACATGTACTACTGTACTAAAATATGTACATTATAAAACATACACAAAAATAGAAATTTAAAAAGATGAGATGAAAATAAATCTAAATCAGAGTTCTAATATTTCTTTCCTACATTCTAATGGGCCATCATATTCCCCGCCTAATTTCTGCCAATATGCCCATTTTCCAGGACTGTCCCAATTCCAGGGGCTGGAGGACTACAGGTGAGATGCAGCAAGTGGTTTGCGCCACCTGGTGGTCCTGGGAAGTGGCTTCGGGCTCAGGGACTTCTGGGGGCTGACCCTTGACCGCAGTCAACCTTCATTGAAGTTGAACCTTCATTTTCTCATTCACTGAAAGTCCCCAGTGCTGCACACTGTGCTGGGTGTTGAGGATAGTGTGGTGAGGAAAGGACTGAGCGGCTCCCTGTCCACATGGGGCTCACAGTCTAGTGGGGAGGACAGGCTGTCACTTTACCATTTGGGACCTTGGGAGCACTGGAGACAAAGCCAAAACTGACCTGGAAGAGAGAAGATAGAACTGGAGGAGTGAGGAAGAAGACAGTGACTCAGGAAGCCGCCTGAATGTCCTAAGTGCTCCTGGTGGACAAAGTGGTAGTAGGGAAGTCACTAAACAGGGCTATACCTCTTCCTGATGGGTCTATACTAAAGATGCCCCGAGGCAGAATGGAAGAAGAGCCTCTCCAGACACACCTGCTTCCAGGTCCCATTCACAACTGTGAAATGAATGGGTGGTGAATTCGATTAGGCTCTGGCCTTCAACTCTTGACTCTCATAGGTGTTTTAGAGTCCACAGCAGATAACCAAGCTACCAAATTATTTGATACAAGTACCTGGGGTCAGGAAAATGCCAGGGGGTTCACCAAGAAGTCAGTCACAATTACTGGGGTTCACTGGAGTCACAGGTGGTTTCTGACTAAAAATTTAGAAGATAATAGCAACTCAGAAGGGTCAAATTTGACACTGAGGGGTTGTGGAAAGGCCTATGGATTCACCAAGAGGTCGTTCACAATTATTGGGATTCACATAGAGGTCAGAAGTCACATAGAAGAATTAGTGGCTGTCAGAAAATTTTAAAGCCAACAGCAAACTCAGAGCCAGCAAAGGGATTTGGATGAGATCACCAGATGGGGCCTGGGAGAGGTCAGGGATTTGCAGGTCTATATACCATTTAGTTGATTATTTCCTCTGTTTCTTTGTAACAAGTGCTTTTTCCCCCAGCACCCCCACAGTGAACACAATGACTTTAGTTCTTTCTTTACTTTTCCCCATCACCTCCCTTTCATCCAGTTTTTGCCACTCTGTGTGATTCAAGAATGCAAGGCACAGGATACCACCACCACCACCACCACCATCATCATTATCATCAAATTAGCGATTAGTAGGCATCATGTGCCAGAAGTAATTCTGGGTACATTTTCGCATGCGCGCGCACTTGTCAGCCACCTGAGCCCTTTGGATAGAAGACTCCCTTGTGTCTGGCTGGAACATAAGGATTCCTGGCACTGGGCACTGGTTTAATAAATGAATCAATGAGAGAAAAGGCTTCTTAACCCTGGACCTCCATCTGTCTTCTCCATGCCCTCATCAGGGACTGCAGGTTTAGACAGGCCCCGGCTCTGAGGGGCTATGATTTTGGGAATAGCACAACACCCTGTGGGCTTACAAGCTGCAGCAGCTGTGGTCTTCCTGGCAGCCAAAGGTACCCATTATGCCATCTTGCATGTCCAGGCCTTGCCTGTGACATGCCTGAGGCCCCAAGGGTCATCTTGCCTCAGCTGCCCCAGTGCCAACCCCACAACCCTTCCCTCCTCACCCACGTAGGCCGGAAATTGTTGCCTCATTGCAGCCCCAGTAGCTCCAGGGCAGGAAACGGGCCAGGTTTCTGAGGCTGAGCTCAAAGCAGAGGAATATGCATCAGCCCCTTGGCCAGGTTCCCCAGCAGCCAGGGGGGATACCTTGTGAATATTCTTGGAAGAAGGAGGAGGGTTGCAGCCTGTCCTGGGAGCTGGAGCCAGGGAGATTAGAGGTCTCTTCCTCCTAGGCACTACCTTGGCCCTCTCCAGTCTCCACACTAGCATCCATCCATCTCCACCCCAGGTCCTCATTCTGTCTTCTCATCTGGGGGCTAGGCACACACAATCAAACATGAGTTATTTCTGATTTTATTTATAATATAAAAATGTTCAAGTGTCAACAGTCAGGTGTTTGGACATTTCAGGGCAGGGTTCCCATTTGGTTGGGTTTTTTTTTTTTTTTTTTTTAAACAATTACCTTTTTTGACAAATTAGCAGTGGACCCAGTTTTGTGGGGGTGGGGGTGGGGAGGACAGGGGTGGAGAGGGAGTGGAAGTCATAGGTGGCTTGGGGTCTGGAAGAGTTGGTGTCATTTTATTGCTAAAAGGGGAATCAAATACACTGTGGAGTGGCTCTTCTCGGTCCCAGCGTGACCATGCATCCAATCTAAAGAATCTGAAATGCAAAGGACATGCAGGCATAAAATAGAAAAGACAACCTGTAAACGAAGGTGCTGCAGAGGACGGAAGGGCATCCTGGAGGCCATAGGTGAGGAGGAGCCGCAACTTTGGGGCCCTGGCAGAGCTGCCCCCTCCCTGGCGCCAGGACTGTTGGGAAGACCTTTCTCAGTGCCCCCTCCCTTATTAGCTGTAAGGAGCGGGGAGGCTCCCTCCCCTGTCCTGGTTGCTGTCGCTGGGACTCAAGTCTCCCCCTGAATGTCACCTGACCCCAACTCCAGCTCCAAGCCTAGGAGCTTCATGGGTCTGGGACTCAAGATCCTGCCTGGGGGCAAGGCTACTCCTGGCCTCACTTCCTTCCTCAGGGCAATCCCCTCCCCGCCCCCACCAGCACCCAGCAGGCCTCTTCTTTGCCAGCTTCCTCTCATCCTTGCCAGCTTGAGATCCTACATCTCCCTGACTACCCCCCCCCCCCACCCCGCACTCCACCCCACAACCCGACTTCTCTCCAGGAGCTCCAGATTAGCGTACAGCAAAAGGCACCACAATATAGGTTTCTATTAAAGAGTCAAAAAATTGGCCCATCTGTCTTTTTTTGTTGTTTCTTTTTTTTTTCCTGAAGCTGTAAATCAGGATGTTACATATAAATAGTTTCCCTATAAAAACGTCTTTCCGTTAGCTAGTATTATAAGACAATTTTTGCTAAAATGAAAATAAAACATTTTGTTATACTTTTTATCTTTTATAGAAAATAAAAATATTTTTATTTCTTTTTTTCCCCTCCTTTCTCTCTCCAGGCGGTGGTCTCTGTTCTCCCTAAAGACAGTGGGGCAGGCGAGGCGGAGGGGGCGGCGGGGGCCCCTAGAGGGGCGCCGAGTCCTGCTTGCCCCGCGGGGGCGGCCCGCGGCTGTGTCTGCTGCTGGCCCGCGTGCTGCGGCTGTCCAGGGAGTAGTAAGTCCTGCTGTCGGCCGCCGGGCAGAGCGGCGGCGAGTCCGAGCGCAGCGCGTCGTGCGCCGCGCGCAGGCCGAGAAAGGGCGTGCTCTCGGCCGCCAGCGCCCCGTCCGCGTCGTCGTCCGAGGCGGAGGCCGAGCCGCCGCCCGAGCCGCTGCTCGGCGACAGCGAGTCCCGCGCCGCGCGTGCGCGCTGCGCCGCCAGCCCGTTGAGGCGCGAGCGGCGCCAGCGCCGGGGCCCCGCCGACGTCCTGCGGGACGCGCCGCGGGCGCGCGGGCGCGGCGGGGGCGGGGGCGGGGGCGGGGGCGCGCACTCCTGCGTGGTCTCGTACTCGTCGTCCTCCGGGATGCGGAAGGGGCTGGCGGGCAGGCTGCCTAGGCTGCCGCCCAGTGCGCAGGCCCCGCGCCGCGGCCCCGGCCCCGGCCCCGGCCCCGGCCCCGGCCCGGGCCCCGCTGCAGGGTAGTAGTAGCTGTCGTAGCTGCGCTGCATGTCCGCGCCGGGCCCGGGCCCTGGGCCCGGGGGCGCCGGCTGTCGTAGTAGCGGCTGCTGCTCCGCCAGGCGGTAGCTGATGGGCGCGGCCGGCGGTAGAGACACGGCGTGCGCCGAGTTGGGAGACGTGATCTCGAAAGTCGGCACCTGCGTGGCCAGCGAGTAGTGGAAGTCCACGGGCGAGAGGCGCGCGGGCGTGGTCAGTGCTGACACGTACCTGTGGGGAGAGGCAGAGGCGTGGGCCGGGGCTCCGCGCCCCGTGGAAGGGGTGGATCCCAACGGGAAGCCGCGGTCTGGCCCGGGAACCCCGCCTGCAAGAATCCTCACTGACCTGACGCACTTTCCTTAACCTCTCCCAGGCTCGGGTTGCTTATCTGTTAAGCGGGGGTCACCACAGTGCTCATTCCATGGCGTTGTTAGGATGATTCCTTAAACGAATCAAACGGAACGTGCCAGTGCCTGATGATGCTCCGTGAAGGAGCCCGTTGGGTGTGGGGGATGCCGACAGTCACCACTATTTCGGAATGGGTACTTTAGGTCAGGCTCAGGCTGGGGCATTTGACGCGTACCATCTAATGCAGGAATTCCTAAGACTCTTCTGTTAGCCCCACACTACACACGAGGAAACAGACTCAGAACATTTAAATGACTTGCTCAAAGTTCATAGCCCCACGAAGTGGTGGAGTGGGGATTTGAACCAATGCCGGGCAGGAATCAGAACTTAGACCCCGTTGCTTTCTAAAGTCCCCATTAAGGGAATCCCTGGGTGGCTCAGCGGTTTAGCGCCTGCCTTTGGCCCAGGGCGGGATTCTGGAGTCCCCGGATCGAGTCCCAGCAATGGAGCCTGCTTCTCCCTCCTCCTGTGTCTCTGCCTCTCTCTCTCTGTCTGTCATAAATAAATAAATAAATAAATCTTAAAAAAAAAAAAAAAAAAAAGTCCCCATTACTCTTTCAGAATCACCTGTCTTCCCTCTCTCAAATGCACATCCAATTAGCTACCGTTCCTGTCTCCTGAAACACACACCATAGCCAGCTCTACTCCATTCTGGGCTTAGTTGTTCACTCCAGTCATTAATGCACTCCAGGGCCTCTCCTCCACTGTATGCAATTTCCAGAGCAATCTTTTAACATCACACTTTGCTTAAGGGATCCTTCCTGCTTACCCATCCAGGGCCCACATTCTAAGCAGAGCCCATGGCCATCAGCCACATCTACCTGGCCCGGGCCTATCTGTTCAGGCCCACCTCCGCTTCCCTACAGCTCACCCTGCTCAGGGCACTTCACTCACTAGCCATGTTCTCAAGCGCCTCTGCTGGAACAACTCAGGATGCTCCCCTTGCCTGGAGTGCTCTCCCTGTGTCTCTACCTCCCAACCACTAAGAAGTCCTATTGCTACTGAAAACAATAGCTACTCCTAGTGTAGGTAGGTAGGCGTCAGAGAGCTACATGCACAGGATCTCTGATGGCCTTCAAAAGAACCATGTGTGACAGGTACTGTATTTCATGATCTACAGCTGAGGAAACACAACACAGGGGTGATCAACCTGCTCCAAACCACATAGGTGATGGAGTTGGGCTTTGAAAGGTTGGTCTTGGAAAACCCGGCTACTTTCTAGAGCCTGTAGTCAGAGACTGGGTCTCGCCCTGGTAGAATAGCCTGTGCCTAGTATGTTCCATAAGTGGCTGTAAGCTTCACTGGTTTGTGTCTGTGGCTCGGAGCTCCTCAGGATCAAGAACCAGGTGGGCCATCTCTGGGTCTCCAGGTAGGCCTGCTAAGGGAGGGCTGACACAGAGTAGGCTAAGTTAGAGCAGGAGAACATTTTCTCTCTACTCCTGCCTGGAGTTGCCAGTACTATGCACCTTTCTCTGCTGTCCTCCCACAGACCCCACTTGCCGAGGGCTAAGCAAGGTGGAGGGCTGGCCTCCTGTGACTCCTGGCATGCAATCAGGGAACAAGGGGAGTTTCCTGGTTCTCACTCCATCCATTCCTCAGAAACTCTGGTGTCTTGATCCTTGGGTCTTGCTGTGGATACTGCCAGGGCCTGAAGTCACTCTTAGCTCGTGCCTAGCCGGCACTCCTTGCAGACTGCCTCCCCTCTCACCCTCCAATCTGCTCGATCTTGGTGTCTTTCTGTTCCTGTCAGGTGACATGGGGCCTCTGGGTGACACCAGGGTAGGGCTACCATATGTTCTGGTATGTCTGGAACAGCCCCTTTGTTCCTGATGTTCTAGTACAATTATTAACATCCCCTTCTACTTTGAACAGTGTCCAAGTAGGACAATTAAATCAGATGGCCTCTCCGCACCAGGGTCCAGTGGCCCGGCTGCAATCCTGTCTGACCAGCCTGTCAAGACCATGCTGATGACCTTGAGCTGAGCATTGAACCTTTCAGGGACCCTGCTGGCCAATCTGAAATACAGGCATGAGAATCTCTAGAGTGTCTCTGTGGTGCCCTCAGGGACAGCCCTGGGTCAGCGGTGCCATTCTCTGGCCAAGGTGGGGCATGAGTCACAAGGCAGGAACTGACCTCTCGCTATGTGGGGAGTCACGCAGGGAGTCTATGGAGTCGTGGTAAGGTGGCCCAGCAGCCCTGCGCCGCTCTTCCAGGCTGTAGGCTGCTGCCCGCCGTGCCCGGGCCTCCACACACGCCGGGCTATTGCACTTGCTGGTGCCTACTGATGACAGCATAATGCCCGACTGGGAGTCGGAGGTCAGGCTTTCAGAACGTTCCAGGCTCCACGTGTGGCTCTCATGCCTGGAGGCCAGATGGAGGAAAGGTGAGGGATCAGGAAGGGGCAGGACAGCCCAGCAGGTGGGGTCCCAGGCCCATCCTCTCCCTGGTTCATTTCATTTCAGGCACTATCCTTTTTCACTCTGAGCCAATGTGTTGTATCTTGTAGTAAGAAGGAGGGCTGAGTGTCCTGTGGATGGGTGAGCTCCCATGTGCACAAGCCTCTTTTCCTCTGTGCCACCAGCCAAGCTCCCCCTGGCCTTGGCCTGGGGCCTCCTGTCTGGGACCCTTCCTCTCCTATGGTTTTCAGCCACCTGTGTCAAGACCACAGCCCTGGTGGCCAACACATGGGGGCCCTGCCTATTCCATGCCACTTCCCAGGGAAGAAGGGGGGCAACCATGTTATTGCTTGAGCTCTGTGAACCTTTGTGCTGGGGCAGACCTCCCCACCTCTAAAGAAAGGGAAGCTAAGGTGGACTAGGTTCATATGGGCCAACTCAGGAGGGGGCATCAAATAGGTCTGGGTGTTTGAATGAGGAGGCACTTTACGCCAATAACTTGGTGCCCATACTAAACGTCAGGTGGGAGCATAGTGATGCTGTTGTTTCTCAGAGGCTGGTTTAGGCTGAAAGAGGAAATCTGGCCCTCTATGGATCTAGATGAACGTTTAGTGGTGGGTTCTGGTCCATTTCCTTCCTCTGACTCAGGGACTCTCAAAACAGAGCCTAGCCTGGCTGGGTGTGGGGGGGTTCTCTTTGTATGTCTCCAGGAAGATGTGTGCATGCCTTCTGTGGGTGTGCGTGCAGGAGTCTGCAAATCTGTGTGGGCCTGGGTGGTGCCCACCTGTGGCTGGAGGTGGGTGTGGCTGTGGAACAGTGGTGAGAAGGAGAACAGGAGTGGCTCCCAGAGAAGGTGGTCTCGGTTTCCCTCCGGATGACATGGTCTGTGGCTGGCACGTTCTTGGAGATATACTGCAACAGACACAGTTGGACAGGAGTTAGTGCTGGGTGATGGAGTTGGCCCTCTTTCCAGGTGGTGATGGAGAAGCAAAGCGCTAGCTCTAGGTTGGGGAGTTGTCCACTGGATAAGTGACTTGGTATTAGGGCAGCGATGACCCCAGCAAATCAACCCCTTGAGGAAGTAGGTAGAGCAAGGCCAGTCATCCTGGTGAGGCCAGGCTAGCAGGCAAGGCTGAGCATGAGATAGGCTGGCTGCTGCCCTGGCCTGGCCTTGCATGGGGCATGACGAGGCTGGCTAGCCAGTGAAGGCTCAAAGGGGGTTCTGGGAACACCACTCACATCTGCCATCTGGATCTCCTCAGGGTCCAGCCGGGGGTGGCTGGGGCCATTGGCCAAGCTCCGGTTCTGGTGGGCTGGGCACATGTTCTGCCGGAGGTGACTATGCATCTGCTTCCGCTGTTTTCTGCACAGGAGAAGGGTGTGTTAGCCTGGTACCCACCCCCCACATGTGTATGAAGTTCCCTAGCTATCCCTCCAGGGGAACTCTTCTCCTTCTGCCTGGATGCCAGGGCCTTCTCCTGCTACTGCTCTTCCTGCGCTCCGGCTGCTCGCAGATCTACCTCCTCCACTCCTGATCTACCTCCTCCACTAGCACCACCAGCTTGGATTTGGCAGGACCTGTGCGAATGGGTTCTGAGCTTTGGCTCTGCTGAGAGACTAGAACTCCACCATTCCTAGCTGTGAAATCCTGGGCCAGTTACTTAAAACTCTCCATGTTTCACTTTCCTTATCTTGAAGTGGGTGACCACTTTCCCATTCCCAGTCCACTGAGAATTAAGAGCAGATAAAATACTCAAGCAGTGGTTCATTCATTCATTCATTCGCTATTTCTTGGGTTTTTACCATGTGCCAGATGCTGTTTTAAAACAGAGAAGATGACAGACATGATCCCTACCCCCATGGAGCTTGCAGGCCAGTAGGGAAGGCAGATAATAACCATATAAATTAATGAACAAGGTACTTTTGGTAAAGTGCAATGAGGAAAATAAAACATGGAGCTATGGTGAGCTATGCTTGTGGGACTACTCTACTTTGGCCATAATAAGTACCCAGTATGTTTGTTCTGTAATGATCCATTACGTCACTCTCCTTGAAAGGACTGCACTGGCCCTCTCTCACGGCCCTCTCCGCACCCTTGCTCTGGCCTCTGAGGGCTCTGTTCTGATCCTTCACTGTGCTGGTCGCCTCTGGCCTCTGCAGCTCTGCATATAACACTACACTCACTGGAACACAGTCGGCCTCTTCACCTGCTAACTCCTACTCTTCTTCCAAGCTCAGCCTAAAAGCTTCTACCTCAGGGAAGCCCTTCTTGGCCTCCAGCTGAGACTAGGCACCCCCAAAATGTACCCCGTTACACTGGACACCTTGCTTAGAGCACCAGCCATGTGCCTGGTGGAGGGCCTGGTATCCAGGAGGGCACTGAATGAAAGTTTGTTCATTAAATGAATAAATGCACTAGAGCTTAGAATAGGGGTTTGCTTTTCTCCTAGTTCTTGACCTCAGTTTTTCTTGTTGGGCCCAGTCTCCTCTGGGCTCCTTGAGCTCTAACTCCCAAGGCTGGCAGGGCCTCAGATTCCATGTGTAGGCACAGCAAGAGTCAAGACTGAAGGACTCAGTCCCCTAAGTAGTGGTTAGGCCCAGACCTGTCATTTTTTCTGCACTACATCACTCTAAAACTGTCATGGACTCCCTATCATTTATAGGATGAATCCAGGCTCCCTAGCTTAGGATTCAATGCCCTATGCCCTGGTCCCTTACGTGCCCTTGTACGTCCAGCTGTCTTCTTAGAGTCCTGTCTCTCTTCTTCTTGACCCCGGGCCTTTGCTCCAACTAGTCTGGACTGCTTATGCTCTTGGAACACAACTGATCCTTTCTAGCATTTGTCTGTTACCTTGCACTATTCTACAGGAATTGCCCAGCACCCCCTTTCTGCACCCTTCTTCCCCTTGCCTCGAGGTTCTTCCCTCATCTTTCCTCTGCCTAGGTGTGACCCAGCCTCATCTTTGCTGTGTTCTGGCCTAGCTCTCTTCTGGGTGGGACTACACAGTCCCTCCTGAGGCCTCTTTGTCCCCTGGGAAGGTAGCCTGCCTTTCTGTGCTTCCCCATGCCCAACACAGCTGCAGTGTGCCTGCCTGCCTGCCTATTTGACAGGGCAGATGCTCCTACACAGTGTACTCCAAGGTACATACTAGGATCATTCCCACTTTACAGATGAGGACTCTGAGAAGTCTATCCATTTGCTCAGGGTCATGGCAAATGGGAGAGCTGAATTTGAACCCAGATCTTTCTTCTTCCAACACCTGTGCTCTTGACAATTCTTATTCACTGCTCTGGGGCCTGTCTTCTCTTCCCTCTGCTCCTGCTTCTTGGCCCAGCCCTTTGGACTTGTACCAGCTCAGAGGCCTCTGCAGGGGCTGTTGGGGCACAGGAGGGTGGGAGGTGGTTAGGCCAGACATCGGGGTGGGTGGAGGTGTTAGCAGTCCTGGAGGCCCATCCCTAGTTGGCCTCCCGCAGGCCCGGGTGCCTGGCACTTACTTGGTCTTGCAGTAGGCGACCACGCAGACAATGCCCACCACCAGCAGTGCCACACAGATGCCAGTAATAGTCAGGACCCTCTTCTGGTACAGCTCCTCGGCTTCTGCAGAGGCAGAGGTAGAGAATGTGAGGGAACAGGGCAGGAGGCAGATCTATGGGGACAGTGATGCAAAGATGTCCCCCTTCCCACCCCCAAAGCTTTGGGCTCTTGTCAGCTCAGGGCCTCCCAGCCCCTTGCATCTCCTTCCCCAGCTAGCCCCTCCCTCCTGGATTGCCTTCTGTTGCCCCAAAATCTACCCACCACAGATCTGGTCCCAAGTGACTACCCCTAAATTCACCTTCCCAAACCGTACACCCTGCCCAGAGCATGTGAATGGAAAATGCAGGGGGATGGAAGTGAGTAGGATGGAGGTGAAATTCCAAAGACTATAGTGGGGGCAACCCATTTTGACCAGCAACCTTGACCGACTCTACAATGGCCTCAGAGAGCCTGGATGGGCTGGGCACAGGTGTTCTTCAAGGCAGTGAACATGTAGACCCTGGGCAAAGGCCTGGTTTGCCGTGTCAGCTTTGCCAAGAATTGGAGAGTAGTTTGTGCTGGGCCAGTGACAGACCCAGAGGTTGGACCTAGGAGGGATGCCAGGAGCAGGGACAGAGCAGACCAGGCCCATAGAGTGGGGCATGGAAAGAAAGACCTTGGTTTACCCCTGGGCCTAGAAAGCACATGGCCCTGGCCCACTCCAGCCTTTCCCTTTGCTTTGAGAAGCCCATAAGTGGCAGCATGGTCCCTGATGCCTACAACAGTTCTTGTGCTCACGGAGCAGCCCCCACCCTTTCAGAGGAGCTGAGCTAGGCTGGGCTTCAAAGCCGTCAGAAAGAACCGACTATCCCCTCCACCTCCCATTTCTTGGTGGGGCAACTCCAGCCCTTCTAGAGCAGAGAAAACAAGGAGGAAGAAAAGGAAAAAGGGGACAGCAGGAGCCTAGATACTCCTTGCCCCTTCCTACACCTGCCAGCTGGCCCCTTCTCACAGCTCCCTCTCCCCAGTACAGGGACACATGGAGGCCAGACCCCAACACCTAGGGAGCCCTGGGAAATGTCCCTAAGTCCTTGGGTTTGCAGCACCTCCAGTGTATACCCACTAGCAAACACTGGGAGTCCAAACCCTCCAGACACACATAGCTTTAGAACTCTGCCTATCTGTACACAGACACCTTCACAAAAGTTCTCTCATACATGTCTAGGGAAGCATATACATACACGCCATCATGCAGTCTTAAACAGCCCTCCACTCTGGACCCCCCTCTCTGGGCTCCGTGATCCATGTCCTGCCTCCAGTTCTCATCCCTGCCCACCGCCCGCCCCCCTCCCAGTCCTCTCCAAAGGGATATCTGTCTCCATCACTCCTTTGAGACCACTCTGGTCATGGTCACCGACAATGTCCTACTGCAAAGTCCCAGAGTCATCTGCTTCCCCGACAGCTGACTCCCCCGGTTTGGCCTACTCCCCCTGGATGGTTCTTCTCTCCTGGGTGTCCTCCTCCCCCACTGGCTGACCTGTTCAGTTGATGCTTCCTACTTCAATTGCTGTTTCCTACTTTTCTATGTGGGCCCAGAGGTGGAAGGGCCCAGAGCTCACAGGCTGCTTTCTTCCCTCCACCTGCCCTCTCTCCTCTCCTGATCTCATGCAGCTCATGAGATAGTGAGATAGTGAAATCTATCATGAGATAGATTTCAGATAGTGAAAACTATCTGTATGCAGGTGACTCTCAAATTTGTATCTCCTGCCCTGACTTCTCCCTGAGCTCCAGACTCCTCTACCCAAGGGCCAAGGCCAAACAGAAGTACAGATTCCCCAGCTTCTTTCCAGACCTGCTCCCTGCCCTTCTCCTGTCCGTGGCAGCCCCTGTTTTCCTGTCACTCTGGCCCCAGACCTTGGAATCACTGCCAATGAGTCCTTTCTCCCACCTGCTCTGATACCTGGTGCTTTAGCAGTGCTTCTCAGCTCTGCCTCCCAAGTAGAGTCTGGCTTGGACCACTTCCACCACTTCTAGTTCAGTCCAAGGTGATGTCAACTCTCACCTGGACAGCTGGTCACCTCTGCCTCCACTCCTCCCAGCCTGTCCCTCAGCCCAGTCTGTTCTTTGCCCCAAAGCCAGCAGACCATTTACTTATTTTCTTAAAACTCACAATGGCTGCCCCCTGCAACTTGAGTCCAAACCAAACACCCAATATGGTCTAGGAGGCCAAGGTACTGTCCCAGCCTTCCTATTACGTCCCATTGGTGGTCCAGTCCTCATGTCTGCTGTGACCAGAGTTGCTGGCATTCCTTCTACCCATTGATTAAGGCAAGCTCAGTCCAACCACACCATCCCTAACTTGCCGTGTCCCCTCCTCAAACACTCCCCCCGCTGTCTGCAGGGTTGTCTACTTTCCATCAGGTTTTAACCCACATGTTACCCCATCGCAGAAGCCTTTCCTGGCCACTTAGCTAAGGTAACTCCCTCCCCAGCTAGGCACCGTCCCATCACCTTCTTTTATTTGGCATGGCACTTACCACCACCTGATATCTTTCCTGTTTGTTGTCTGTCTCATCCTGTGAATTTGAGCACCGGGAGGGCAGGGACTCTGTATGCCAGATCACCAGTCTGGCAAATTCTGGGGTTCAGTAGATGCTTGTTGAGTTGGTGCAGGAATGGACATACAGACCACCGTTACAAACACAGACGTATTTGAGCCCACTCACATTCACCTTCACACCCTCACAGTGCCACCTGCACGAAGCTCAGCCCTTAACACAAAGATGTCCCGCTGCACACCTTCATGCACTCAGCATCCTGTACTGGGAGGCCTCACAGGGTATGTGACATCTCCACCCCCCACAACATACACACCCCTGCAGGTCTGCCTCACATACCCCTGCCAGGATCATACACACCACGCAGACTCAGCCCTTCTCCTCCCAACCCATCACTGGCAGCAGACAGACACACTCTTGCATAGACTTTGAGCTCTGTCTTCTGAGAAGAGCTGATAGGGGCTAGGTGGTGAGGGAGCTAGTGCCTCCCCAGACCTGCCTCCAGAACAGCCTTTTCATACTGCAGGTTCTGCACTGCATCTGACCCCACCAAAGCCTCGACCCTTCTGAGCCCCTGCATTTTTCCTGCTGTAACATGTCTGGACATTTGAGGTTGGGGTGGAGCCTCCCAGCACAGAGAGAGGACAGATGACCCCTTCAGGTCCCTTCCCACTCAAGGTGTCTCCCAGGGCCCAGAGGGCAGTAGTGGGAGGTAAGTGAGGTTCTGAGCCAGGGAGCAGGAGGGCAAGTACCAAAGGCCAGCTTGCCCTAGACCCTGGCTTGTCTTGCCCACAGGCGAACACGCCTGCCATTGTGGAGACAGTTCATGGAGGGAGTGACAGCCTCAAGCAGATGGCAAAGCCTGGTAGACAGACACAGGGCAGGGGCCAGAGGCACACAGGTGTTCTCAGCTGCCAGTGCAGTGCAGAATGGAAAGCCATGGAAATGGAAGTGGGAACAGAAAGGAAGATTAGAGTTAAACTGAAGAGGATGCCCCTCTGCACAACTCTCCAAGCCAGGATTCTGTGGCTTCTGGACACCAGCTCTGCAGGGGCCCGACTGTTGTCCGGCCAACCTACTGGGTAGCACAGCTCAGGCTGTTCCTCCCCCGTGAGGCCTCCCAGTGACCAGCCTCAGGCAAGGGGCTGCCACTGTACACAGGGCACACAGTCTGAACCCTAGGGTGCTCTGCTCTTCTGAGCTCCTTGTCTCCCCCAGATCAATATAGTTTATGATAGGACATCTTGGTGGGGCCAGAGGAGATTTTTGGAATCATCCCTTTTCCATTTTGGGGGAAGGAAACTAAACGTCCAGCACACATGGTGTCAGAGGCTGCGGAGAGGAGTGGTGTGGATGGCACTGACCGATACATAGAGCTCCATACCCTTTAGTTCAAATCCAAGGTGCTCTGGCAGTGCAGAAGAGAAGAGGGTCACAGAGGGGAAAGGATGGAGGGAGAGATACAGAGAGAGATGGAGGAGTGGGGAGGGCGGGGGAGGGCAGGAGAGAGAGAGAGAGAGAGAGAGAGAGAGAGAGAGAGAAACGTTGGTCAGGACTCTTCAGACACCAGCAGCCAGCCTGTGAGGTGAAAGCAGGTTAGTGGTGTCCCCTCCCGGCCTCCTGAGCCCCCACCCTGGCATTCAGTCCCCAAGACCCCTGAAGGAGGGTGGAGAGAGGAAATGTTAGGATCAGCAGGCAGGGCAGGTTCTTTAGAGATGAGTTGTGGGGTTAGTACCTGGTGGGGAGGCAGAGGCGCGAGAGTCAGTTGGCAGGTGTCCCAGGGAAGAGAGGTGAGTGGGGTTGGTGGTCTGAGGAGTCCCTATTTCCCTGCCTCACCCTGGCTCCAGTGCCAGGATTTCCATATTCTCATGCCCCGCCTGGAGACTGCCTGCTCAGCGCTGAGCTCATTCATTAGGCCCTCTTCTCTGTTCAGAACAAGGGCATGGGGCTGCTCAGGCTGGCCCTTGGCTGCATCCTGCCTCCAGAGGTGTGGTTGGCCTGCTCATCTACAGGGAGCCTGGGCATGGAGACGCTTGAGTATATGGGGAGAGGAGGAAGCTCCAGGCAGCAGGTCATTTCTCCACATGACACTTGCAACACCCTAGAAGCCCACAGGGCGTAGGCCCTGGGGTTTGAGTCAGATTTCACTACTTAGAAAAGCAAACTGCTACTTGTAGGTAGAGCCCAGTGCATTCACCTGTAGAACATGTGGGTGTCAGATGGTGGGCCAGTTGCACTTTTTGAAGTGGAATCGTATTGTAAGTGTGTGTTTCCAGAGCCCTGTGAGGTGGGCACCCACACCATAGAGGGGTTAGATCAAAGGGCCCCTGCCCAAGGGCCAGCCCTGCCCCAGACCCGCTGCGTCTCCAAGTGCACCCAGCCTTTCCACCTCTTATCTCTTCTCTCTTAAAACTGGGTCTCTGGGAGCTCTGCCACCTGACTTGCTTCAGAATCATCCAGGACAATGGGATCAGGGCCTGGGGTGGGAGCCCAGAAATCTCTACAGTGTTTCTGAAAAGTTCACCTACCATTCTCATGTAGCCAGCACCCATCCATTGGCTCTGAGTCTGTTTGTCCCTAACTTGCTGTGGTGCATGTGGGCAAGTCTAGTCTCTGTTTCCTCATCTGTCAAAAGTGGCTGTATACAGTGAGAGGAAGATGTGAGAAGCCCACAGAGCGGGCCACTCAGTGCACATACAGGAGCCCAGTCTGTGGCCTCCCTGTGTATACAGGCAGCTCATGAGACCCAGGGAGGAGGTAAGATTGTGTTCTGACGTTCTCATCTCCTCTAGAGGAAGGAAAGCATGGGAACCATCAGCAGGAGGAAGTCCTGTGCTAGTCCTGCTGATTGAGTCCCTGGGTCTGACTGGCTGGTCATGAGAATGACCACCTGGAGAAGCGAATGAGGCTGAAAGCCATTGAGGACTTTTCTTCTGTGTCCCTGCCCTGGGAACCAAATAATAGTGACAGCAGCTTCTGGGCCTCCTCAGTGACCTTCCCTTTCAGTCAAAGGCCGGTCTCATTGGGGGGGGGACCAGTGGTGGCCAACAGGACAGGTGAGGTCATGGTCTCCAGGAAGGCAGCCCTACTTCCCTCTCACCAGGGATACAGTCTGAGGGGCCTGTGGCTAAGTCTGCTCCTGTCAAAGAGGTCTCCCACTCATCATGTTCATAGGCTGCCACTCAGCCTGTAGGGAGTGGTACCACCGAATCACAGACAGGTCTTACCAGCAGAAATTGGCATACTGACCCATGACCATGGCAACCTGATGCTGGACTCCCAAGAGGGCTAGGTTATCGGACAATACACAAAGTCATCATCCTGGACATGTCCTGTGATACACAGTTACAGGGTCCTGGCCGAGGAGGCCATGATGTGGGGCCCCTGATGAGAACACATGCTCATGCATCTGCACAGGTGTGTACAGGGGTGAGCAAATGTGTGTGTTTTGCATGTGAATGCAGGCACATGCTTGTGTGTTTGGGTATGTGTGAATGTGTTTGCACATGTGAGTATATGCTTATGTGTTTGTGTAGATGTCCATAGCTGTGTGTGTTCTTTCACTTGAGGGATATATAGATCCACAAAGTTTGACTCTTGGGAAATGGAGGGGCTGTCAGGGGAAGAAGGAGAAGCTTCAAAGAGCTCTTGTGGCCAGAGGCTCCATTTCCATGGCCACTGCAAAAGGTAATCTGGTCTAGGCTGTCTGGGCAGAGGGGCAATGTCAGACACTTGGCTCAGAACTTGCTGGGAGCCAGCCTCCAGGACACTAGAGCTGGTCCTTCTGCCCCCTGCCCCACACCAGCAGTAGCTGGGAGAGGTGCTAAGCTGCCTTCCAACTACAGCAGCAGGCTCTTGATAAGGCCTCCTTACGTATCACTGCACTTCATCCTCACTGGCACCCCTCCAGGTGTAAACGTTACTATCCCCATTTTGCAGGTGAGAAAACAAACTCAGAGAGGTTCCATGAGGCCCCAAAACTAGTGAGCTCAGCAGCTGGCATCTTTATTCAGATCTGTGTGAATCCAAAGCCTGAATGAACACTTCAGCTTGCATTTTTTTTAACTACCTTTTCAAGTATGTGATAGAACAGTATACAAAGTGCTCTGGGCAGAGTATGTGAAGAACATAAATCCTCCATGAAAAGGTAACAGCCATGATCCTGATAACACTAGGCGGAAAGGCCTGTGGCAGCATTTCTAGGCTTTTTCTTTACCCCCGCCCCCCCCCCCCCCCCCCCCCCCCCCCCGCCCCGGCCAAGGTCCTGCTGACCCTCTAAGCAGCTCTGAGCTGAAAGCTGAAGCAGCCCAGCTGGCAGAGAAGCTTGGCCAATGGCCGAATTCTGGAGGCTCTGCTCCTTTGATTCATGATGGTATGGGACTCCCTTTCCAGAACAGTCCCATAAGCCAGGGAGGCTCTGGGACTGAGAGGGGAAAGGAACAGGCCCTCCATCGCCTCTCTCCCCTGCTCCTTAGCCTCAGCGCCGCTCTGTTTCCTGCTGAGGCCCCTCCTGATCTATGGTCCTGCACTGGGGCTGGATCTGACTTAGCAATTCTTCCGGGAACCTGGGCTCTGCAACATTCTATTGGACCACATGCCCTGTCCACAGCTCTGCTCTTATCCCCACAGCTTTCCTTCCTGGCCTCCAACCCGAGGGGCCGAGTGCTGCCTCCCACACTCTGTGAAGACAGCTGACCATCCTGGCTGCCCAGCCCCCACCTCCCTGGGGGCCTCTACTTTTCTCTTTAAGTCTTGGCTTCCAGGCTCTAGCAGGGAGAAGGAGGCAATGATTTCTAGGCTTTTGTGATGTGGCCTAAGGAGGATTGGGAAGACTCATTACTCTGCCCTGAGTCCCAAACCCACAAACCCTTTTACTCCAAAGGGCCACCTAAATGCTTCCTGGCCGTCCCCCCAACCCCCATTGTGCTCTCTGGGCCTCTTCTGGAGCTCCACCTCTCTCTGCCCAGGCACCATCTCTTTAGCTTCTAATTCTTCATGGGACCCAGCTGTCCTCCTTGGAGAGGGGGATGTGGGGGTGGGCCGAGCTGGGGCTTAGACTGCTCTGGAGGATGGCTGACCTCATCCTGGCTTGCAGGCTAGCTGACTGCTGGGCCCCCAAACAGAGTCTGGAGGTCCAGAGTCTGGCCTGGGGCTTTTTGCTCTGCTCCACCTCCACCTGGTGGCACTTGAAGAAATTGCTCCCGGCCTCAAAACGCTCCACAGTTATGGCCTCATCTTTCTGCTGCGGTGCTCATATTTTTTTCCCAGCTAACTATGCAAACCAGAAGGTTCAACCTCAAGTAGAAGAAAAGAAAGGAATGAAGTCCTGGATGGGGACTCAGACCAGAGAGGACCTGGAGAGAATCACCAATTATCCCTTGAATCCTCATGCCCTCTCTCTTTCAGCAGAGTGCAAACCCCCACACCACCCTGTCCTGGAGCCCAGGAGATGTCTCTCGTCTCTCTGGCTTCCATGGGAACCACTGCCTTGGGGCTTGTTCTCCCTCAATTCCCAGTTCCCCACTCTCCCCCATCACCCCAAATCAAAACCAAACAAACTCTGGCCAGACCCGAAGATAGGCTCTTTTAGAGAGCCCATTTCTCTCAAACATACTGGCACACACAAATGTGCGCACATTCACAGCCTGGCCCCACCAGTATGTGACCTCCTTAAACAGGCCTTATAAGGCAGGCGAGGGCCCTGCTGTCTCTCCCACTGCTGGTCAGGCTGCCTGACCTGGGAGGTGCTGCCGAGACCTGAGTGTGGCTCCAGTCGCCTGTAGAGAGGATGCAGCAAAGAGAGGGGGGGTGGGGTGGGGGTGGCAGGGGGCACATCCGTCTCCTCGGAATAGGCTTTTAGTGAGCCCTGAAGACTAAGAGGAGCTGGGACACCACCACTCCCCCCATACCTCCTCCCCCATGCCCCCCCCACCCAGTCTCGCTAAGCAAGGCCCCAGCCCTCCCGCATGGGGAGATTGCCAGTCACCAGGGAAGGAAAGAAATAGAAGAAAGAGACATACTGGAGAAGTTGACCATTGCGAACTGCTGACACCTGTCCCCGGTGTATCCCACAGGACACCTACCAAAAGAAAGAAAACCAGAAAGAGAGAGCCAGGATAGCAAGACACAGGCATCACAACACCCCGGCACGGGCTCCTGCCGATGCCAGCTGGGTTCCTTGCCACCGTTACCGCTTGTACTGGCCTGGCCACTCTGCCCCTTACCTGCAGCCCTGAACTTTAAACCCAAGGATTAGGCCAAAAATGAAAAACAAAGCAAAACAAAACAAAACAAAACAGAAAAACCAAACCAAAACAAAACAGCCAAAGATCAAAACAACCAACACCCCTGGCCCTATGCCCTACATTGGAAGGGACTGCACCCGGAAGCTTTCTAAGGAGCAGGGACTTGTGTTTGTATCTTCAAACATACTTTGCTTAGGATCTGGCATGTACAATCGCAAAGGCAGTTTCTCCAAACATCTCTGTCCGAAGAATCCGTTTGGACATCTGGAGAAGGAAAAGGGGAAAAATCACAGAACAAACTGGCATCATCCACGAGGCTCAGGTTAGAAATCAAAGTGCACAGTGATGAATGAGAAAACCAAGTTGGGCACTGGGGCACACTCGTCACTGCAGGGGCTGGAGTCGGGGCTGGGGGAAGGGCTCAATCTTCCAAATCTCTCTAATTGATGTTGCTCCGTGGGTGGTGGGGGGCAGGGGTGGGGCAGAGAGGAGGATGATTTAGGGAAGTGGGTGGGGAAATTGGGAACCTCATCCCTAACTGTCCTGTGGTCCATTGAGACTTTCCTTCTGACCTGCTTGGGACCCCAAAAAGAACGGTAGCCCCTTGGTGCCAGGCAGTCAGGCAGGGTGCTGGGAGCCTTCCAGAAAACAAATTCTGCAAAGCCACTCCTTCCAGGCCCTACCAACGGCTTCTCTCGAGGGCCCTGGGCAGGTTTTCTCATCCATGAAACAGCCCCCAGAAAGCTCAAAGGAGAACTTCGGGAATGTTGTTCCCAGACTGTGTGCCCATGACAAAAGTGACCTTGGAGATGTTTCATCTGTTCTCTCAAAGAGGGTTCTGTGGCCAAATAAATCTAGGAAATCCATTCCCAGGCTTCTTTGTAGAGCTACAGCACACGCTGGCATATGAAAGGCTAGGAGAAGTTTTGTAGGAGGAAAGAGCCAAATATTCCAGTGTGTCCCAAATTTATTTGACCATGGAAGATGTTTCCTGAGGAACCCTTGTGAACATGGTTTGGGGAAGGCTGCCCTGGAGCAATACATGGGGTAAAAGGCTTAGTGGTGAACAGGTGAGGCTGAAGAGGAGCTGGAATTACCAGCAGCTCAAAGCTGGCCTGCCCAGGCCAGGTGTAGGGGTGCAAGAACCACAGTCACAGGGTGGAGGGGAGGGCTGAAGTGGGCTCCCTGAGGACCCTGAAACCTCTTCCAGTCAGGGGTCTCCTGGCTGCCTGGGGTGCCTGTCCTTTCCCCCACGACCTGCTACTCCATCAGTGCCTGGCTCTGGGAGTGCGTTCTCGCGTGTTGGGTCCTCTGTAGCTGCAGAGCACCACCCACTCTCCCTGGCCATGTCTCTACCCTCAAGATCCATTTTCTTCTGTTCTCTGGCCGCCACTCTCCTCTCAAGGGGGTCCCTGTCTTGCAGATTTCCGAGATACATGCCCAGCCCTGTACTATCTTCCAAACTCCAGCAAGGCCAGATACCCTAAGGGAAGCTTAGAGACAGGGCCAGACTGACCATCCCACCCCCAGCCCCTACTCAGAGATGGGTTTGGGCTGCCTCTGCCTCTTCTTCTTTAGGAAATGAGGTAACCCTATCACCGGTATTCCTTCAAGAATAGGTCATTGCTCAACATGAATCAGTAAACTTCCTCAAGAGGTGAGTGTACTCTACCTCTTAGCATTCTTGTGGATATCAACCATCAGCGACCCCTTGAGCTTATAGGGGACTGCTGCCGTTGGCTGTGATGGACACTCACAGAAATCCCGTTGCCCCCATCTAGCCTGGGGGACTGGGAATGGTTGGTGGGCAGACAGCTGGAACTTCTCTGGGCCTTGATGGCATTTCCCTCTGGGGAGGCAGGAGGCTGGTCCTTGCAGTGGTGGCAGTGTCTGTGGAGGCCCGCCTGGCCTGCGGGCAGTGGTGGAGGGCTGGGAAGTGTGTCTGGAGAATGTGGCGGGAGTGGGGGAGTTTACAATGGAACTTGATGCACACTCGTCCTGTTGAACAGGGTGGCTCGGAGGAGGAGGAGGAGGCTACCATCCTGTCAATGCATCCTTCTCTGATCTAAGCATCCCATCCCAGGAAAATGAAGGTATTTGCTAAGGCTTCCCAAAAAGCTCCAGGCAGGCTCAGCTCTCCTTCCTCAGCTCTCAGAGACTGATGTCCACTTGGGATGGGGGCTGGAGAGGAGAAGTGAGTTTTAAAGCAGCAGCACCTTTGGAGAGGAGGATAAAGACTCAGGAAGTTGCCAAAATGACTCTTGGAATCCGCAAAGGAATAAGAAAGAGATAGGTTTGACTGTGTCCAATGTCTGAGATTAGCCTGGCTCGTGTGTGTGTGTGTGTGTGTGTGTGTGTGTGTGTGTGTTTCAGAGAGAGAATGGGGTAGTGCAGGGACAGGAGGGGGCCAAAGCGGAAATTTATTCCCACTGCTGACAGTCAGGGAAGCTGTCCTATGGCTCTTGGACACCGATAAGTAAGTGTATCCCTGCATCTCTGATCCCACACCAGCCTGGACTAAACCGACTGTATCCTATCTTTCATGGCCACTGAGTTGTACAGCTCTGGGTGCTCAGTCTATGACATGAGTGTGCCCCCTGGAGTTGAGAAATATGGTCTTAATCTTCCTGCCCTGGGAAAGTGTGTTCCCTGCTGGCTGAACAAAAGGAAAGGCTGGGGGAAGGGCACAGCGCAGGAGTTTGGGGACTGACACTGTATACTGTTCTTTGGGTACCAGATCTTTCTAGCAGGCTCCTGGACCCTCCTTACCCCTACTTATTGAGAATGGGCCATGTCCAGGAGCCCGGGGCTTCCCTGGGGAAGATTCTGAGGCTGGGCCTAGAGCCTTGCTACCCTGCACTCAGGACCAAGTAACAGGGCACGGGCTAAATAAACCTACCAACAATGAGGGGGTTCTGACCCCATGTCGGGAGCTGCCTGGTAGTGGGTAGGTTCCCACTAAAACAGGATGGGCCCTGTGAGTTTCAAGGGCACAGGGGACAAATTAGAAGGAGCGGCAGGTCGTAGCTTTCTCAGCCCTCCCCCAAGTCATCAGCTCTGACTATGGGAGGGTCTGTGCCCAGGGCTGGAGAAGAGCAGAGGTGAGATGGGCAGAGAGGAGAGCCCATGGGCTGTACCTGGGGTGACAGAGAGGTTTGGACTCTGCCTCCCCGTTTCTCACCCACCTCCCGGGCCTCAGTTTCTCCTTTTGGTAGCCTGGGGATAATGCCATGTGTGCTGCCCTCACCCGGGGGAGGGGGAGGATGAAGGATGAGGGTGTGCCCCGGGCACTGGAGGGGGTGAAGGGTCTCTGGCCTCATGAAGAGTGGGGTGGAGATGTGGAGAGGATGAGCAGGCAGATGGGTATGGGATGGGAGAACCATCTGAACATGGGGAGGGGGTGGGGGGCAGGAGGGGCGGGGGATGAGCTTGATGGGAGAAGGAGGCATGCCGCTGGTATGTGCACAGGGCTGGAAAGAGAGTCTTGTTCTGTCATCATCCCCTGAACCAGTCCCCAAGAGTCACGCACCAACCGTGCTCTACAAAAACATGGAGAGAAGAGGAGAAAGCAGCAAGACGTGCAGAGGCCTCTGTCTGGCCCAGACAGGAGACAGTCACCTTGATTTGGACCCCCATTTTCAAATCCTCCTAAGTTTTCTAAAAACAAAATCCAGTATCTGTGACACTGTTTATTTTGGCTCTGAATTCCAGAAAAACAGGAGGGGACGGAGTGTGCCTGCTTTCCAACACTCCCTGCAGGGCTCTGAACCAATACACAACAACAAGTGTCAGAAAACCAGGAAGGAAAACTGATTTTTATAGAAACTGGAATGAAACTGACCAGTCTAGTTTCATTATCCAAGCTAAGCGGAAATGCAAAAAAATCAAAATAAAAAGTAAACAAACAGCACAAATGGTAAGACGTGAGTTCCATTGCCTAGATTCTTTCCTTTTTATTCCATTCAGGTGTCATCAGGAATCCCAAGAAGCCTGCCCCCCCTCTCCCTCCCCGTTCCCCCGCCCCCAGAATGGCCTCTGGGTTCCACCCTGCCCCCCTCCCCCCTGTCCTTCTCCAGCACAGCTCTGAGGACCTGCCCTCCTGAGAGTGATCCTCACCAGGGACGCCCCTCTCCCCTGGGGGCTCAGGGAGTCTGGAAAGTTGGTTCCAGGAGCCCTGGCTGGGGCTGACCTAGGGCAGGTTGAAATGGGGAGGTAGTGATTTTGGGTACTAACTTCGCGTTGTAAGCGGTGAACCCCAGTTGCCCACAGGACCCCATCTTCACAGTGATTTAGGCTCCTGCTCTCTGAGAGAATTTCAGATTTAGCTGGGTGTGACTTAGAGGCTCCTATGGCCTGGCTGGCAGGACCCTGTGCAAACCCACCTAGATCATCACATCTCACTCCACACTGTACACTCGCACTGAGCCCTGGGCCCCCGTGGCCTTCCTTGGCCCCGGCACCCATCCTGTGTGGCTGAAACCTCTCCTGCCTGGAGCCAGGGCTGATCTCACTTGAGGCTGCTGGATTCTTTCAAAGTTCTGGGGTCCAGGGGGGCTAAGGAAAAGAAGAGGCCTGGTGTCTGTGTGTGTGTGTGTGTGTGTGTGTGTGTGTATGTGTGTGTTGAGGGGTAAAAGAGGGGCCTACAGGGCTGGGTGAAGTCTGTGAGGTCCACCAGAACCCTTGTGAGTTTCTATAGATCTATTGCAGAGGGCTCAGAGCATTTTCCTGGCTAGAATGTTCCCTGGGGTCTGTTGCATGAATGTGGCAGCCCTCTGAGAGGCAGAAAAAGGGGAAGGATGAGGAGCTGCTGAGTCCAGGCTGAGAACTTCCCTGAGGGGTCTGCTGTTGCTGCTGGGACAGTTCCCTGCAATTCCGGATGGGGGAGGCCAGCCGAGGGATGGCAGCAGGTGAAGGGTGGGGCTGGGAGAAGCCAGCAGAGGAGGCCAGCTGGGGCAAGAGGCACCCATCTGCCTGGCTGTCTGGACCGTCTAGCCTAACACTGAGGGGAATGTGGAAAAGGCTCGGCCTCTCATTATCACCCTGTGAGGTGGAGGGAACTCAGGCTAAGGCCCTCGGCAATGGGGAGATGCAGCTCTGGAGCTGGAGCCCAGAGGCAGGAGAGCTGAGAAGTGCTGAATCTGACGTTGTCTGTGGGGAGAGCAAATGCCCCCCTCTCTGAATTTCCACCAACACTCTGGTGGCCTTTGCCCAGATGCCTCGTGAATGGGGCAACTCTGGCACCTTGCCTGGGCCCTAGGCTTGGGGTGCTTTGAAAACCCAAAGTTGTTAACTAGTGCCTCCGCCCCTCCTCAGGATCTGGCCAGAACCTGTGCTGCCCTCACTGAGCTCTCCCTTTGGCTCCGTATTCAGCCACCAGAGACTCCCTCAGGGGGCCCTAGGGGCCCAGTTGCTTGACTAGGACCGAGCTGGACCTGAACAAGCCCTCCTGGATTACTGTGCTCCCACCTGCCCTGTTTGCTAAGGGGAGGAGGATGGAGATCCTGCTGAGTAGCCTTGCCTGGCTAGAGGAAGAGAAGCCCCAACTCAAGCTTCTCCTCAATCCTGACCTCCTCCATTTTAGGCCACACCAGAGTGGTGTCCTTTCTCCCCATAGAGAGGGGCTGGGGTCTGAAGCAGAATAAGCAGCACCCAGGGCATATCTGGACACGAGGCAAGGAAAGCAGCCAGGTCTTGAGGCGAGCACTGGATGGTCCTTGTCTCCCCTCAAGGCTATTAGAGCAGACCCTCCACAACTGAGGCTCTGGGCATTGTGCTTTGCCTGACCCTGCCAAGCTCCTCACTGCTGGGAGAGACACACCCTGGGAAATGTTTGTCAGAACAGTTTGGAGAGTTGCTGAGAGACTGGGGGAGAAAGAGAAGGGAGGGGGGAGACAGCGGGGGGGGGGGGGGGGGGGGAAGAGACAACGAGAGGGAGGGAGAGAGGGGAGAGAGAGAGAGAGAGAGAGAGAGCCCAGTACCTAGGGCATAGATTGGAATCCCCATCTCCCTAAAAGTTGTTGGTGAAAGGGTGGACACTTGGAGATGGAGTGGGTTGGGGCCTGAGAAACTGGCACTGCAGAAGCCCGAGCACATAAGAGTTTACATCTCCCTATATTCCCGGAAAGAGCTAGGGAGAGGGGCAAACCTCCCTGTCTAAACCCCTTGGGGACCCCCTGTCCATGGCTGGAAGCCCACTTTTCCTAGAGCCCTCTGCTCCTGCCCAGCCTCACGCTACTCTTGCCCCCAGAGCTGCCCGCACTGGTCACTTACTTGCAGGAGAGCTGGTTGATGCCCTCAATGTAGTAGCAGACACCTCCGTTGACACAATAGGACTTGGCTGTCTCGTTGCACTTTCGGGCGTGCCCCGACCAGGATGACAGAGTGGTACTCACTGGAGGTATGAGAGACACGTGCCAGTGACACACTGAGACCACCTCTGGGCCCCAGGAACCACCTCTTTCACACGGTGCTTCATGGCCCCTCTCAAAGCTGGAAGATCAGGAACTGCAGGAGTAGCTGGAGAGGGAAGGTCTGGTGGTTCCTACCAGTCACCAGCAAGGCAGAGAGGAGGCCACCAGGAGTTCGGACTGTTTGCCCAGCAACACTTGGCGCCTGTACTCTGGGCCAATGTCTTCCCACCTCTAAAGGATAGGAAGATTTTCTTTATTTGGGAGGGGATGAGGACCTAGCAGAAAAGTCCTTCTTCTAACAGGTAAGAGCCCATGTCTGGCTTGCCTTTCTAGGGGCTTCACCATAGGTGGATGAGACCTCATGTCTTCCGTGGGGAACAAAGTCACAGGGGTGCAGGGAGGAGACCTCTACACTGCTTGGGATCTTGAGGTAGTCCAGGAGGTAGCTGGAAGCAAGCTGGGCTTTGAGGGGAATGCCACCTTCTGGATACTCATTCTCTAAGATAGAGAGAGGCGGGGTGGGGGGGGGGGGTGGACAGGGGAGGGGGGAGAGAATCTTGGCTTTCATGTCTTCCTCCTTTGTCCCAGAGGGGACCAGCCTCTCGGGACTGCTACAAAGGCCACTCTGCCCCTCTCCGTGAGCACCCAGAGTTTTCTTTGTCTCTGCCCTCATCAGGCAGCCCCATCCTCCCCCACATAGTCAGCTGCTGCATCTGAAGGGAGCCTCGAGGCCTCGACAGCCCTGGCGATAAATCCAGGAGGTCAGGTTGCTGGAGAGGAGGTGGGCTTGGAAGAGGCCTGCAGGGTGGCTGGGACGTGGACACCGGGTAAGAGTGAGCTGGGGCTTTAAGGCTGCTGACCTGGATTGCACATCCAATGGATCAGATTCATTCGATGAATGAAAATAACACAAGTTCTGTACCCCCTGCACACAAGTTCAGGGGATGGCATCCAGAAAGCAAGTAAAAAGTCTGGGCCCCAGTATTGGTTTTCATCTGTGAGCTAATTCCCGAGGCAGTGTATTCAGGCTGGGTAGCACTTCGACCCTCAGAGGCTCAGAGGATCTCCCGCTTCCACCCGGCAGTGGCCTCCTGCCCGAGGTGAGCCACCCTTCCTCGGTTGCTCCCATCTCTTCAGGGGGTACAGAGTCCCTACCGGCCCCCTGTGGGGATGGGATTGAGAGGAGGAGGGGGGCAGGCACTTGGCGCCCTCAGTGTTTAGACATGTGGGAGACAGATGGAGCGCGGGGCTGGGAGTGTATACACAGCGTCACTCTGTATATGTCTGAAGAACTCGCTGATAAAACCTGGTGGGCAGGACCCGCTCCCACTTTCCCTCCACTCTGGCACCCCCAAGCCCCATCCCCGAGGACGTCTCCACTCAACACACAACCCACACTCAGCTGAGACAGGAAGCCTCTGCTGGTCTCTGCCCGCTCTGGGTCAAGAAGACCCCGGGAACCAGAAATGGGACAGGAAAGAGAAACAGCTGAGGTGACCTTGTCTATGAGTTGTGAAATCCTTTGCTCAAGAGGACACCAGAGGTTGCCCTGCCCTGTGTTACACTGCTGAGGAGGAGTGAAGGAAAAGACTAGAGGGAATGCCTGCCAGAGTCACAGGGTGTGTTGTAACAAGCCCCTGGGACTCCTGATGCCTGGTTGAGCACTCTCACCAGCCAGCTAGGCCCTCATGGAGGAAGAACGTGTCAGCACCAAGGCCTGACATAAATGGACAGGTGCAAAATGTGATGTGGACCATAGGCTTGGTCCTCTCGTAGGCACTGACTGAGGCAGAGAAGTCTCAGCCCAGCTGAGCCCAGCTGATGACCTCTGTGGTTGTAGGGGGCAGACTGCCCGCTGCTATGTCAAGTGGGCAGGGGACAGTAGTGACGATGGTGGCGGGGGCTGTGGCTATAATACGTGGGCCTGTCCACATGCATATTTATGCTCATGGAGGCCTTAGGAGGCAGAGGATGACTCTTGGAAGAAGATGGGGCCTCGGCTGGGATGCACAGCCTCTGCTTTCAGAGCCGTGTCATCATGAGGACTGGGCCCTAGGCCCAGAAAGGCAAAAAGTGTGGACGGTGGGGGAGCCAGTGACAGACGGGTCAGAGGAAACGACCACAGGTCTTCCCAGCTCAGAAAGAAGTACCTTGAGGCCACCCCCTGTGATAGCAGGGCCTTCCCAAGTCACTGGAGCCCAGCCCTGCTGGTGGTGAAGGCCCACGCCAATGAGACTTCCACACTGAAGATGGAAGTTCACGCTGTTCCAGCACACGTGGACTCCCAAGGCAGCACTTCTACACTTCCTTGTTAGCAAATCTATATTTTTTCACTGTATTCTCTTGTGTTTGGGGAAGTGAAGGTGACATAAAGACTCCAAGTTGGAGACTCTGGCTGCTCCCTTGACACCCCCACTGGGATGGCCCCTGGTCTCCCCAAATCATGCGGGGCTCCTGATCATGTGCCAGGCCACTTGCTTCCCCAGGCTTACTCATCACAGTGACTGAGCAGCACAAACCAAAGACGTGGAGGGCACCTTTAATTTATTCTCCTCTGTTGTTTTCTCCATCCATCCATCCATCCATCCATCCATCCATCCATCCATCTACCTTTCTACCTGCTCACAAGGCTCCGTCCATGTGTCCCTACCACTTCCCAGCCCAGGTCTCCATGGTCTCTTTCTTGGATGGCCACAACAGCCTCATCACTGGTCTTTCTGCCCTCACTCTTGCCTTCCTCTCTCACCTTTTTGCTTTACTGCTGTCAAAGTGGTCTTTAAAACATGTAAAAGCGATCTATCCCTTCCATTTTCAAAACCCTCCGGTGGCTTCCATTTACCCACAGAATAAAGTCCCCCAACTCCTCCCCAGGTCTAATCTGGGTATCCCACCTTTCACATTTCATGTCCTGTCCTTCTCTTGAAGTATCTTCAGACTATACTAGCTTAGTCCAGTTCCTCTAACAAGCCAGGTGTCTTCCTGTCCAGGATTTTCAAAATAATGGTGTCCCAGAGAGGCTGCTCAGGCTCTTCCCTTACTTCTTCTCTTAGCTGCATACACTCATACTTATAGTACTTATTCTAACCTAACTAAATGACAAGCTCCTCCACCAGAATGTAAGCTTCATCTGGGCAGGGTCCATGTCTGTCTTATTCACCAATGAACGCCAATGTTTAGAGTAGTGTGTTACATGTAACAGGTGCCTAACAAGTATTTGTATACAAATACAATACAAATACAAATATTTGTAATGAGCAAGTGAACATCTGATTCTTCGGAGTAAGGTACCTTCTTACTACCATCCCAGGAGCTGGTCTGGTCAACTTGGCCTTATGATGAGAACTTTTCCATAGACTAAAGCATTGTCTCCTATTAAATGCAAATCTTTCTGGAAGGTCACTGGGGAAAGGCAAATGAAAACCACAGTGAGATACCACTTCACACCCCCTCAGATGGCTATATTCATGAAGATGGATGATTATCAAGTGGTAGTGAAGACGTGGAGAATTTGAAATCCCCGTACCCTGCTGGGGGGAGTGTAAAATGGTACAGCCACTTTGAAACACTTGAAAAATTAAATACAGAGTTACCATACGGCCAGGCAATTCCACTGTTAGGTATATACCCAAGAGAACTATGTGCACACAAAAACTTGCTAATGAATATTATAGCAGCATTATTTATGAAAGACCAAATGGGGAAACATCTTGGATGACCCAACAACCCAAAATACTGAATGTGATAGATAAAATGCGGTATAGCCATATAATGGAATATCATGCAGCCATGAAAAGAAGTACTAACATATTTTACAATATGGATGAACCTCAAAAACATTATGGTAAGTGCAAGAAACCAGAGTCCTACAATATATGGCCATTTATATGAAATGTCCAGATTAGGTAAATCTGTAGAAGCAGAAAAGAGTTTTGTGGTCAGCAGGAGGGGAATGGGGGAATAGGGAGTGAATGCTAATCGGCATAGGGTTTGTTTTGAGGTGATGAAAATGTTTTGGAATTAATGGTGATGGCTGTTTAACCTTGTGAATATTCTAAAAACCACTGAATTTAAAAAGGGTGAATGTTATGGTCTATAAATTGTATCTTAAAAATCTGATTTTAAAAAAATGTCTGGGGGTGCCTGCATGTCTCAGTTATTTAGTTGTCTGCCTTTGGCTGAGGTCATGATCCCAGGATCCTGGGATTGAGCCCCACATCGGGCTCCCTGCTCAGCAAAGAGCCTACTTCTCCTTCTTCCCCTGCTCTCACTCTTTCTGTCAAATAAATAAAATCTAAAAAAAATTTTTTTAAATGCCTGGGAGAATGACTAAAATCAAAAACATAAGGAACAACATGTGTTGGCAAGGTTGAAGAAAAAAAGGAACCCTCATGCACTGTTGGTGGGAATGTAAATTGATGCAGCTGCTGTGTTAAATAGTGTGAGAATATTAAAACTAGAATCACCATATGATCCAGTGATTCCACTATGAGGTATTTACCTAAAGAACATGAAAACACTAATTCAAAAAGATATGTGCACCCCTATGTTTATTCCAGCATTTATAATAGCCAAGATCTGGAAGAAACCCAAGTGTCCATCCATAGATGGACAGATAAAGAAAATGTGATATATAATGGAATATTATTCAGGCATAAAAAGGAATGAAATCTTGTCATTTGCAACTTAGATGGGTCTAGAAGTACAATGCTAAGTGAAATTGGTTAGAGAAAGACAAATGCCATGATTTCACTCATATGTGGGGCTTAAGAAACAGAACAACAGAACAAAGAAAAAAGAGACAAACCAGACTCTTAACTATAGCAAACAAACTGAGGGTGACCAGGGGGGATGTGGGTGGAGGGATGGGTGAAATAGGTGATGAGGATGAGAAGTACATTTGAGGTGGGCACAAGGTAAAGTAAAGAATTGTTGAATCACTGTATTGTACACCTGAAACTGATACAATACTGCACGTTCATTATATTAGAATTAAAATTAAAAATGCCTGGAAGGGTAAGCCCAGGAGGGCTCTATCAGCCAGTAGTGCCTTGGTGGGAGTGAGCTTTTTGAGGCTTTGAAGAGGGAAGGGCCAGGAGGGGAGCTCATGGGCAATATGCTCTCCCTGTTGCTGGCCACTGTAATTGCTCTTCTCCATCACCAATGGAGAAACCTCCACTTCTCTTTCAAGGCCCAGATCAAATAATCTTTCTTCATCAAGGCTCCCTCCCACCTGTCCAGTACGCCCTGTTTCCTGTGGGTAAAGTTGCCTATCTATCCTCTTTCATATGTTAGAATAGGCAGATGCTTTGAGTTTGGGTTTTGGCTTCCTGCCAGGAACTTTGAGGGACTTTGCTGGGAGCCAAGACTATGACTCTCCAGAGCTCAGAAGAGGGTCTTGCTGAACATGTGAGCAAGAAAGCAGGTGTGTGTGTGTGTGTGTGTGTGTGTGTGTGTGATTAAACAGCTAGCCTTTCTAAGCCCCCAGGTGAGGGAGAGGCCCAGGGTGTCCATGGTCCTGTGACACTCCAGGTCAAATTTGCCTCCCCTCTGGGGTAAAGCTAGGCCCAGCTTGATATCCTCGGACTGGTACAGCCTCCTTGGGACATTCCCAACATCTCTTTCAGCTGGGGATGAGGCAGCTGGGTTCTCTAACTCAGAGGTGGGTTGGACCAAGCTGATTGTTTTATTAAAAGCACCACAAACTTCTTGCTGACTTCTCCTCCTCCCAGGTAACCAGGGAGGCAGTCTCTTGTGAGCTATCAGAGACTGACTGCAAGAAGGGTCTGCTCTGATTTGGGGAAGGAGCTTCAAGCTCTGAGGGAACAGAGCCAAGGTAGGCAGTCAAGAGTCACAGCGATGCCTCATGGGCAGCCACTGCTCCTTGAGCCCTCCCATGCTCTCTTCTGGCCACCCCACCACTGTAGCCTTGGCTTCCCTGGGGCCTGGGCGGGCCAAGCCAACCCACCTCAGGATGAGTCATAGGGGGCAGGCATAGCTGCCCGCTACCCGCCCTCCACCTCCTCCCCAGGGTGTGGTTGCTGCAGGTCTCCTGGGTTCCATGGGTAAACAAGGAGCCTGGGCATCTCTGCCTGTGGAAATGTCTCCCCATAGTGGCCTCCTGATCCCCTGCAGTGGCTCTGTTTACTGCCCCATGTCAAGGGTAGGGACGGCCGTGCACTGACCTGGGCAACAGATGATGTATATGTGTGTTGTGGGGGCTACGTGTACAGGATTTCTGCCTCAACTCAGAAACCTAGAATTTTGCAGGGGAAGAGTCTAGAGATATCTGGGCTCAGCCTCAGATGGGGAAACGGAAGACAAGCAAGGTGGGGTAACTCTCCCAGGATGACAGAGCTTGGAAGAGACTGAAGCTCTGGACTCTCTGCAGCTCTGCCCTGCTGCTCTCAGGCTGGGGAGGCAAGGAGCCCCTCGGGAAGCCCCCAGAGCCCAGCCTAAACCTCCACTGCCTGGTTCCCTAACTGACCAGAGCATGCGCTGCTGAGGGCTGATGGCAGCTCAGGTGTGGCACAGGGCTGCAGCTCCTCTGAAGGGTCTCCAGCTTCAGAGCCCACGCCCAGCACAGGACAGAGGCTGCTACTATGGTGTTCTGCATGGCAGCCCCTTCCTTGTATTCTGCTCATAGCATCCCTCTACGAAGGCGCCCCATGTGTAGTTGTGGCAGGGCCATCACCCCATGACCCTGCCTCTCAGAACGCCCTCTGCACATGCACCAGCCTGGCAAGGATGCCACCGTATCCCCTGAGTATGGCGAAGGGGCCACCCGGGGCACATGAACTAAGAAGCAAGATCAATTAGCATCCATCGCTGGAGTCATGTGAGTGACACAGAGAAAAAGCTATCTCTTTTTCCTCCAGCTGGGAGGCTGGGATGATGTAAACCTGGAGATGTCTGAGGCCGTGGCCTCTTCTTTCCTCTCTAGTCTCCAAACCTGGGAGAAGCCCATTCTATTGTAGGAGAGAATGAAGACGATGCACAGTGGGAGAGGACATCCTGAACCCTACTCTGGATTCTGTTAGGTCTGGGGTCGGTTCTACCTCTGGATTTTTCAGTTTTATAAGCCAATGAATAAGTTTCTTAAGATAGTGTTAAGCTGTGTTCTTGTCAGTTACTTTTTAAAAAATTAAGTGATCTCTCCACCCAACAAACTCAGGACCCCAAGAACAAGAATTATGTGCTCTCCTGATGGCCAGCTGGGCACCCCGCTTTTAAATGTCGAATAATAAAACAAGAAACATCAAGTCTGAAGTGGATCTATAAATATCTTCCCAAAAAAGATGTTTGCACGCACTGGCTGGAGGTAACAGGTGCTGGACACTTAGCATGGTCCATTTTCCTGGGCTTGGGACAGGTTGGGAAGAGCAGGGGGCCCGGGTACCTCCACTGGGGCAATGTGGGAATCAGGAAAGGCCTTGGAGCAGGTTATAAGTCCTTTTCTATATTATTTACCAGGTGCCTACTAAGAGCCAGGCACTGTGCAAAGTCTGGG
This sequence comes from Vulpes vulpes, assembly GCF_048418805.1. NCBI lineage: Eukaryota > Metazoa > Chordata > Mammalia > Carnivora > Canidae > Vulpes > Vulpes vulpes. Next base: position 119,184,124 of record NC_132781.1, read on the forward strand.
GGCTAGAGTGGCAATTGGCAAGACATAGTCCCACGGAGCTCCCAGTCTGTGTCTGCTAACTATTGTCATGTCACAAGCTCTCTCATTAACCATCAGTTAGACTTGTGGCAGAATATTTAGCCTCTTTGAGCTTGTCTCATTAACTTATGAGCTACACCGCGGGTTTGTCAGGGCTCAAGAGATAGTAAGGAATGTGGCACCTGCATGCTCTCAGGAAGCAGTAGCTCTTCCTGTCACTTCTGGGGGAGAAGGTACCATCCCTGCTCCCCCACTCCTGGCTCTCAATTCCACTGCAGATGTCACGCTTGCATAGAAAGTTTGGCAGCAGTATGAGATTTGAAAAATGATCTAATAGGATTCAGGAAGTACACAAGACCACAGTTGGCCAAGAAATGGCCTGGGAGTGGGGCGTGAGCTGGGAATGACACTGTGGTGTGATGGTGGGGTCAGGGAGGATGGTAGCCTGGGAGAGAGGGCAGGAGGGGAAGGCTAAGAATGGACCGTAAGGGACTGACACAGTGAGGGCTGGAAAGATGGTTCGGGCCAGGTTGGTGTGAGCTGGGCTGTGGGAAAAAGTCCTGGTTCTGTGGCACCACGAGGTGGGGGCAAGACAAGATGAAAGCATCTTTAGAGGCTGTTGCTCTGGTTTAGGTGAATAGAGATGAAACCTGGGCTGGGTTGCCTCGGAGGTAGGGTTGGAGTGGGAGGTACAGACGTGAGAAAGATCCAGAAAGGAGACAGACCAAGACTTGGAGACTTGGGCCTTTAAGATACAGTGGTAAGGGAAACAAGGAGCCTGAGGGGCTGGGAAAATGGGGGGCAGGGGCTCACAATATAGGACAGACAGGGTATGTGCCAGGTTTTTCTCTGAAGGTCCTGGGGCAGGGAACGTTCCACATTCTCCATAGATAATGCTGGATTCAGGGAGTACTGGAGGGCTGCCTGGTTAAAGTACAGGCAGGCAGAGGCAGATATTAGACCTACAGGGGCAGGACTGGAAAGGAACCCAAATAACCAGGTAGCCAAAGGAATGCTCAGAGTGTGGGTGTTGGGGGGAGGAAAGCCACGTGTGGGATTTGGAGTTCCTGGGCTCCAGTGGAGGCATGCGGCCTACAGACAGGCAGCTCTGGCCACTTCCCAGTGAGGGGAAGCCAGGCTGCCTGCAAGCTGCCACTAGAGCTGCCATGGTGCAGGCGGGAAGCTGAGGGTGCTGTGGGGTTTTGACCCTGCCTGTTTTTAAGGGAGAGGCCCACCTGTGGGAGGAGGGTCTGCCATCCCTGGAAAGAGGCTGCCCATAGGGGCCAACACACACAAGCCCCCTGGCTGTGGCCCCGGGGAGATGGCTGCCTGCACCCAGGTACCCAGCAGAGCAACAGGCAGTCAGCTCCCACACGCCCGGGGCCTGCCTCTCCCTGACGCCCCGCTCTTGGCAGCCCAGCCTCCCATAATTGCCTTCTAAAAATATCCTTCCCCCACCCCCACCTCTTGATTTCAAAATATTTAGTTTTCAGGATATTTAAAATGAGAGCTGGCGGCTCTTCCAGGCCCAGATAACAAAGCTAAACATTTATGCTTTGACTGCATTTCTCTGAATCGGCTCAGATCTTGGGGCTTGATATGGCAGCAGCAGGAGGGAGGGGAGTCAAGTGCAAGATGGATCATGTGTGGGCCTCCTGAGGGCTGAGGGTGTGACTGGCCTGCCCCTCAGACCCCTGTAGGACCCCTCCCTTTGTTGGGGGACCACCTACCGCTGTTGACGTGGAGCCGGCCCCGGACCGTGTCCTTCCCCAGGATGTTCTCGGCCTCACAGACATACTCCCCAGCATCCTCCACCTTCACCTTGTTGAACTGGAGTCGAGAGTTCTTTCTGGTTGGGGGGGGGGAGGGTGATAAGAGGGGAGAGATGTGAGCCAAGGCCCAGGCTAGCTGTGGCTCCCCAGTGGTCACTGTGCGTCATTTCTCCCCACAGAGCCACAGTGGCTGTGCAGGGTGGATGAGAAGTCCATTACATGCCGGGTACAATGCTGAGTCCCCCGAGCTGCAGGGAGACCCGGGGGGCAACACAGGGTAGAGCCAGTGGCTGTACACAGGTCTTTAAATCTCTGTGTCCTCATGTCTACTTCTCTAGGGCTGCACGTTCTCTGTAGCCTTTTTCTGGAGGAGGAAAGGGGAGTCTCCTAAGGAAGTCAGATGGCTACCTCTCTCTTTTCAGGCTCCCCCCCGCCACTCTTCAAAACAGGGCAGCCACTGCCTCACCAGTTACCTCTGCCTGCCCCTAGAAGTGGTTGCCTGCCGCTCTAGATACAGAAGGCCTGCTCCCAGGTACCTGCAGGCCTCAGGTTAAAAGGCTCTCATGGCAAGGGTGCCCAGCCTCCCAGTCCCAGCCTCCCAGTGGCTTCCCTGGCCTTCACCCTGGCCCTGCCATTAGGTTACTCTGTGGCTTCTCCTAGGGGCTTTAGTTTCATCCATCCATCCATCCATCCATCCATCCATCCATCCATCCATGTAATTAATGTTACTGAGTGCCTTCTTCTATGTGGTAGGAGCTTGGATACCTCAAGGGAACAAACAGATCCTGATCCTCAGGGCCTGACTTGACCCTCATGGCTAACCTGGAGGTAGACAGGCAGTCCAGATGGGAAAACTAAACCCTAGAGGAGCCTCTGGATTTGTCCAAAGGGACCTGGCAAGGCAATAGCAGAGATGGACGAGGAGCTGGAGTTGGTGAGGACACGGGCCCCTCAGTGGCTCATGGACTATTTCCTAGAGCCAGAGGCTGGGAGGCTAGCCCCCTCTGCAAAGGACTTTGTAGCCAGTCCCTGCATGCTGAAAGTTGTGGGGCCAGGCTGGGTAGTAGGGGTTGTGCTGTGTGTGACTCCAGGGTACTAGGCTCTGGTTCCCGTCTTCTTTCTGAAGACCCTGCCAAAGCTCTCCTTCTTTCTCAGGGTTTCTCTGCACCTGCCCCAGGGTGCCTGGACTCTGCAGGGTCTGTACATACCTCCTGTCCCTCCCTGGGCCGCAGTGCTCTTCAGGGGCCCATCTGAGCTCTGGATAAAGCCTAGTACCCCAGCCTGGCCCGCAGGGAGAAACAAGAAGTAGCATAAAAATTTCTTTACATGATGTAACCTCCTCCACTTTTTAGTACCAAATTAAAATGCCAGATTCCCAGAATATGTGTAGTGTGTTGGAGGGGTGGTGGAATGGGAGCTGGGGTAATACAGCTACCACTGCCCTGAGCCCTGGGATGAACATTAGAGCCACGACGCTCTTGGAGAAAGGATGGGGAGGTGACACTGGGCCACGGGAGGGGCAGGGGAGCCAGCAAACTGACCCCCATCACCCTGGGGCTGTGCTTTGGGAGCCTGTGTCCTAGGCTCACCGCTGCCTCTGGAGGGCCTCTTCCCAAACCTCCTCACTCCAAGATCCTTTAAATGAGGATCCATGACGTTGTCTTGTCAATAGGCCCTGTTGCTGTGGTGATGTCCTTGCTGATGTTTAGGCGACAGCTGTCTGCCTCGCACCCCCCACCCCGGCTCTCCCCCTTCCTCCGTGACCCTATCCCTCCAACCCTTTCCAGCTCAAGCCAGTCTGTCTCCTTGGCCTGGTGTCTGCCTACAATCCTCTTCTGTCAATTCAAGTTTGTTCTCTTCATTAAACAGAGCCCTGGAGGCCCCTCTGGCTAAAATAGCATCTCCTTCCTGGCTCCAGCCTAATTAGATGCCACAAAGCCCAACTGCCCCAGGACCAGGCTTCTCTCACTTCTGGGCCACAAGCAACTCCCTGACACTAGAGGAACAGAGCAGGAAACTACCTGAGGGTCGCAGGGTCAAGCTATAAGGGGCACAGAGCTAGAACCTCCCTGTCACCCACAGCTGGATTCAAAGGAGCCCCCCTTATACTACATCCTGTGTAGCAGGGAAGGTAGAGTAAGGCTCACAGATATCTGGGGGGACAAAGACTGGAAATGGCAGGAAGGCCTTCCCACATGAGGCAGGTGAGATCTGTGGAAAGTTGGTCCAGGGCTCGAGGAGAGGCCCTTTCCTCTGAGGAAATGGCAAGGGGCACCTTAGTTTCTCAGCTGTGTGATGATCTGGCCAGTTCCAGGAAGGGGACCCCAGACTTGCACACAAGGTCCTGAGGTCAGAGCTGCAGGGTAGGGGCTCTATGGGTCCCTCAGCCCTGAAGGAGCAGGAGCCACTGCATTCTCTTGTCACTCCTAGCTCCAGACAGAGACCCTGAGGATTCAGGATCCGGTCCCACCTTCCTGGTAGGCCCGATGCCTGTGTGCCACACTGATCTGGGCCTGCCCCTGCAATGCACGCCCCTCCCCCCTCTCTTAGCCAGTTTTGTGCTGGCAGGGACGGGATCTGGGCGGCTGTATCCTCCACCCGTCCACACAGTTTCCTCAGTGCCTACCTCATGCTGCCTGCCTGAGGGGCCTGTTCCAGCTTGCCCTCATACATAAGGGAACATGTGGTTCTGCAGGGGAGGGCCCTGTGCTCAGGGCTTGGGGGGCTGGTTTTCTTTTGGCACAGGAAGGCCTGGGTGAGACACCTCAATGTGGCAGCCTCAGAGACAGTACAAGCTGGGGAGAGGGCCTCTGCAGGCCAAGAGCCATTTCAGGAAGGAGGGTGGCCTGGCCAGTGGAGGGCTAGGATCGCCAAAGGGCAAGCTGCAGTGTGGGCAGAATGAAAGAGAAGATTCTGCCAGAGAGAAGACGCCTGCTTACGTCCCTGGCCCCCATGCAGGGGAAGTGTGTGCGCATGTGCAGGTGGTAGCCCTCTTTGCCACAGCAGGGAAATTATAAGTTCTCTATCAGAGCTCATTCCACCCCATCAACTCCTGCTGGGAGCCCAGGGGCAGACTGGTGGATTGAGGAAGTTTCAGGAGTGCAGCAAATGGGACAGGGCCCTGACAGGAAGAGGGCCAGGGCACACTTCAGGCTCCTAGGGGTCCCCAATACCCAGAACAGAAAGACTTGCCCTGGCCCTGTTTCTGGACTGGAAAACCCACATGTCAGGATGACCAGGATGGTAACTTGCTTAAAGTCTAGGTCAACCCAAAGGGTGTCCTGTCCAGTCCTAATGTCACCTTGTACCCAGAAGAAGAGTACTCGTCCTGCAAGATTCTCATTAATTCAACACTGAAGGCAGATCTGTGCCAGGCCATATAGGGCAGAAGGGCGTATGCAGGCGGCATCTAACCTCTAAAGCTCTCTCATATTAGAGAGAGAGACAACACCCCGAGGTGCAATGAAATCATGTCTAAGACCCCCTGAGGGGACCAGAAGAGCTGCCTGGAGGGTTCAGGAAGGTGTCCCAGAGGATAGGACATTTAATCTGAGCCTGGAGAACTTTGCCAGGGACAAGGTTGGGGAAGGGGGAGCTGCCAGCACAGGGAACAGCTTGGGCCCAAGTCTGGGATCAGGAAAGGAAAAGACAGGGATGAGGAGTGGTGCAGTATTGGGGAACAGCATGGCAGTGATGAAGAGGGGTGGTGGAAGGGCCTGAGGCCTGGGCTGTAGCTCAAAATGTGTCAAGTAAGGTGCACCTGGGTGGCTCAGCAGTTGAACATCTGCCTCAGGTTGTGATCCCGGGGTCCTGGGATCAAGTCCCACATCGGACTCCCCATAGGGAGCCTGCTTCTCCCTCGGCCTATCTCGGCCTCTCTCTCTCTGTGTCTCTCGGGAATAAACAAATAAAATCTAAAAAAAAAAAATCTGTCAAGTAAGTGAGTGACTGATCAGATATGTGTCCTTGTTAGAAAGATCATCCCCTGCTAGGGTCACAGGGATCAGTGGATCTCTAGAACTGTAAGCAAAACTGGGTGGATAAGGCACATTTTTTTGGAAGAAAAAGGTGAAGGCCTTTACCACAGTCTGTACTGGAAGCTAGACTGGAAGCTCTATGAAGGATGGGAGGGACCATGTCTGGTTCAGTTTCTGGTGTACGTCCAGCCTCTGGCAGAGTGCCTGGCACACCATTGATATTCGATATGTACATGTTAGATACAGAGATGAACTCACAAAGGGGTCTGTGGCCCAGGAAAAGTGGGGATGCCCAGGGGAGGGAAAGAAGCTGGAGGCAGGAGAGCAGATAAGAACACACAGGGCAGAGAGCAGTGTTTCCTGTGGGCAGGGATGGCATGGGAGCAGGTGTCATGCAGCAGGAGGTCTGGTTCTGCCACAGCTGAGAGGGGAGCACAGAAGGGTGCAGCAGGGCCAGAGGGGATGAGGGGGAGACACTAGACTTGGGCCATACAGGATTAGAACCGTCTGTAGGTATCCCAGGGGTGGGATCCCATATTCAGCCAGCAGCATGGGTCTGGAACTCAGGTACAAACAAAATGTCATGAAACTGGAGACAAGGTTATCAGCTAGGAAAGGGTAAAATTACCTACAAGTGGAGAGGAGAGGAGGGGAGCCCCCAAGACTGGAGAGTTCCAGTACTGATGGTGACTGAGAGAGAGTGGTCAGAGGGACAGGAGGACCAGGAGGGGGGCCGCAGGGGCCACAGAGCCAGTGGCACCCATGCCAGTGGCTGCAGTGAGGCCTGGAGGCATGGGGCTGGGAAGCTCTGAGGTCACCAGGGCTCTCAAGAGCCACAGCCATAGGTAGCATGGGAGTGTATTTAGAAGGCAGATTCCAGCAGGGCAGAGAGGCATGGAAGATGACAGGGTGGAGTCAGTGGACACGGGACTGGCCCTGGATGATGGTGCAGGGTAGAAGCGGGACAGGCAGCAGCTGAAAGAGCGACAGGCACAGGGGTGGAGGGAAAGCTTTGAGAAGGGAAGTGATGGGAGAGAGTTGGTGGTGGAGAGAGAGGGAGGTGGAAGTCATCACTCAGGGTTGCCCAGATGCATCCTGGAGTCTGTCTTTCACCAAAGGTTGCCAAATGGGGGGCTTTCAGACACTGGGGCAGATCCTTTGGGAAGTTTTAGGGACAAGAGGGGACTTGCATAGGTAAAGCTGAGTTTGATAATCCAATTGCCTTCAAAGATCTTCATTAAACATTCACAGTCAGCAAGACACCAGACCACCAAAGCCAGAGGGGCCTGGAACCGCAAGGAGAAATGGGGCAGGGCCAGGAGGGAGGACTGAAGTTGGTCCCCCTTTTCAGGAAGGGTGAGGGCAGCCTGGTGGACAGAGGGAGGGGTGATAGAGGGAGGGGAGCATCTTACCTGCCGTTGCCATACTTGATGCGGATGTCCCGGCTGCGGTTGAGCTCCTTGCCATCCTTGAACCAGCGGTAGGAGGGCTGAGGATTGCCCGCTGCTGCCTCGCACTTCAGTGACTGCTTCTCACCCACCTGTCCGGTCTGGCTCTTCATCTTCTTCAGCTTGGGCCGGGTGGCTGTGGGGTACAAGGCAGGGAGGTGAGCACAGTGGCAGGGGTGCAGTGCCAAGCACGAGCAGCAGAAGGAAGGCCACTGTCTTCAGGAGGTGGAAGGGTGGCCTGAGGAGCCTCCCCTCCTGGTGTCATTTCCCAGTTCAGTTCAATTACTGTTCACAGAGGGTCCGCGGTGGTGTCAATGTAGCTACTACCTATGAAGCTTCCTTCACACTTGCAATGATACTTGGGGCTTTCGATACATTAGCTTAGGAAAAGAAACCCATGAGTTCACTGCAATGATGAAACCCCCTTACAGATGGGGAAAACTGAGGCTAAGAATGCAGAAGTCACTTTCTCCAGGTGAACTGGGAATTCAAACCCAGGTCCCCTTGACTCAGATGCTCATGATCTAACTCCTGTCCCAGATGCCCAGGCCTAGGCTGGGCCCAGAGGACACAGGAGGACCAAGATGACAGACACAGCTCCTGCCCTTAGGGAGGTCGGTCTGGCAGAAGGGCCGTAACCTGGCATTAGCATCACAGCATGGCCCCTGGAGGCTTGGAGGTGCTGAAACCAGAGGAAGGACCTCAATCCAGATTGGGGGAAGAGCTAACTTAGTCAAGAGCTAAGGGATGCTAAGACCCTAGGAGTGGCAGGAAGGGAGGTGAGCCAGGCAGAGTCAGCATTGTGGCTTAGGAGAATCACATGGTCTGGAGAGGTAGGCTGATGTGAATGGGTCAGGTGGAGCAGCCATCTGGAGGACAAGGCCTGGGGCTATACTGGGGGACACAGGCCCCACTAGGGCTGCAGGCAAATGCTAGGCTCAGCAGCTTCTCCCATTTTTCTTTTCTTCTCTTCTTTCTCTTTTCTCTTCTCTTCTCTTCTCTTCTCTTCTCTTCTCTTCTCTTCTCTTCTCTTCTCTTCTCTTCTTCTCTTCTCCTCTCTCTTCTCTTTTTTTTTTTTTTTAAGATTTTTATTTATTTGTTCATGAAAGACACACACACAGAGAGAGGCAGAGACATGCAGAGGGAGAAGCAGGCTCTTGAGGGGAGCCTGATGTGGAACTCGATCCCAGGACCCTGGGATCATGACCTGAGCCAAAGGCAGACACTCAACCATTGAGCCACCCAGGTGGCCCTTCTCCTATTTTTCTTACACAGAATTCTATTTCCACATGCCCAGATCTCCCATGCTTCATTTCTTTGCTGCCCTCCCCTTGACAACCAAAAAAAAAAAAAAAAGGAAAAAGTACTCTGTTCTCAGGAAGGTAAGGGCAAGCCCATGTTTCCTGCTGGGGTATGTAATAATTTCCACTGGGCAGCCCTTTATAGGTTACACAATTCTTTCATGCATGCTCTCGTTTGCTCCCTGAGCTCTGTGAGGCAAGTGTCATTGCCGACATAGATGGGGAAGATGAGACTCAGAGAGGTTAAGAAACTTGACCAAGGTCACATAGCCAGGCAGCCAGGCAGCTACAGAGCAGATCCGAAGCACAGGTATTTGTGTTTGCAACACAATGGGCCTGTAGCAGGCTGGTGTCTGCTTTTACAGCCTGTGTCTCTTTTGGGGGATGGAGAAAATAACTGAAATTCTTCCATCAGCAGAAGGGAGGGTCTGTTAGGGCCAGGGAATTGTCTCGGGAATGAACGGTCCCGTCTCGGCTGACTCTGGAGGAAGGCAGCCAAGAGGGCCTGGCTATCGCCAGGGCTCCCTCACAGAACCTACGCCTGCATGGCTGCTTAGAAGCAGGCAGTTAGATGGGAGAAGGTGCCTGGGGGGAGAGAGCAGAAAGAGAAAGAGCTCCTGAAGCTTCAAAAATGATATTACATAGACTCAAAAATGACAGTGCTTATGAAATGCTTTGTTCATTCTAGAAAATTAAAAAATACAGATGTATAAAAGAAAACAAAAATACTCAATTTTACCCAGAAGTAAGATACACACCCATACACGTGCATTGTAAATAAATGGGATCAGCATCAGTAACATAATTCAAAATCCAAGAAGTGTAAAAGGCTTTCTGACTTAAAACACAAGTCTCTGGGCAGCCGGGGTGGCTCAGCGGTTTAGTGCCGCCTTCAGCCAGGCTGTGATCCTGGAGACCCGGGATAGAGTCCCACGTCGGGCTCCCTGCATGGAGCCTGCTTCTCCCTCTGCCTGTGTCTCTGCCTGCCTCTCTTTCTCTGTCTCTCATAAATAAATAAAATCTTAAAAAAAAAAAACAACAACACAAGTCTCCCTCTAACTTCTGACCACAGTCACACAGTTGCCTTTGTAGAAGGCAATCAATTTTATCAGTTGCTTTTATATCATTTCAGAGACATTTTATGCCTAGACAAAAAACTCTAGTATTCACACACATATTTTTAAACATTTTCATGGTTGCATAATATTCCTTTATTGGTGTGCCATAATTGATGTAACCAGTTCCTCTCCTGGAGTATTCAGCATGTTTTCTCCCCACTGCCACCTCATTACAAACAGGCCCAGCTTCATCCAGTACATATATTCAGTGTGCCCAGCTAGGGCACACAGTGTTCATCCTTTGCACACATCTAGCATGTACTGCTGGACAGGCAGTGCAGCTCTTGACTCAGACTGCCTAGATTCAAAACCAGGCTTTGCTACTTAGCTTTTTGTCCTCAGGTCGCTGACCTAGTCCTTTTGTGCCTCAGTTTCCTCATCTGTGAAATACAGGTGATCATCACAGCTCTGACCTCATGGGATGGCAGCTGTAAGATTGTCTGAAACAATGCACATAAAGCCTGGCTTGCACAGAGCATTTAACAAAGGTTAGCTATTACTGCTTATTACTATCTACAATAATTTCCTAGGGCAATCTTCCTAAAAGTGGAATTGCTGCATCAAAAGGGTATGAGATCTTCCTCAGCTTTAAGCATTGCCAAATTGCCTTCTGGAAAGGTTGCACCAATTTGCACTCCCACTGGTGAATGACAGTGCCTGTTTTTTCCACACCCTCCCTAACATGAGGTATTATCACATAGTTAATCTTCGCCAATTAGCTAGGCAAAAGATAACGTCTCTTTGTTGTTGTAGTTTGCATTTATTTGATTCCTGGTGAGGCTGACCACTTTTCATAAATGTATTGTCTCATTGTATTTCTTCTTTTTGAACTGCCTGTTCATGTCTGTACTCTGTTTTTCTATTGGGTGCTCATCTTATTGATCTGTAAAAGGTTTTTAAAATAAATACCAAGGTTATTAACCTTTTGCTATATATATTTTTTCCCTAATTACCGGCTTCTTACAATTTTTAATGCTGGTTTTGGGGTATTTTTTTTGGACACCCAGAGGTTTTATGTGTTGATCAACCTATTAGTCTGTTGGACTTTCTGGAATATCATTATTCTAAGTGTGACTAAAGTCCTGCCTCAGCATCCTTGCCCCCTACGTACATCACACTCTCCTTCATCTGCTTTCTCTGGGATCCCTATACTTCTTATCAATACTTCTTAACCTTAGATGCTACTGAGAACCACAGAGGAAGCTTTAAGAATTATGTAGGTGCCTGGAACATATCCTAGATCTTCTGAAGCAGAACTCGTGAAAGCAGGTCCAGGTGTGTGGGTTTTAAAAACATATGATATATAGCATAAAGGAAAGTGCACATATTGTAAGTATACAGTTCAAGGACTGGTGCCAAACATCTTCATGGGTGGCTTTCCTCTAAAGTTGGGTTGACACCTGGTGATCTAACAACCTTCTGATCAACTAGTGACCTCCAACTAGTCTCCTCCTCCTTCTCATTAACTGGGGACATAGAGAGCTCCTCTCAAGTTCTAGAGTGCCTCCCCCCACCGCATGGGGAGTACTGACCTTTCTTGCAGTTCTAAGACAAGGGGGCCTCCTGTCTTCCACCCACATGGTGGGAAGAAATGGTGGTCACTCTACTACCTTGTTTCCTGACACGAGTCCTTTTTTTTTTTTTTAAAGATTTATTTATTTATGATATACATAGAGAGAGAGAGAGAGGCAGAGACACAGGAGGAGGGAGAAGCAGGTTCCATGCCGGGAGCCTGATGTGTGATTCGATCCTGGGACTCCAGGATCGCGCCCTGGGCCAAAGGCAGGTGCTAAACCACTGAGCCATCCAGGGATCCCCCTGACACGAGTCCTGATACAATACTATGCATGGATTGGGACCATTGCTAATGGTGGTGGTGATGGGGAGGGCATGGTGACAGACTGACCCCAGAAACAGCAGGCATGACCTCATTTTAGGGAGCCTGAGGAACTGGGGGCTGCAAAGGCATTCCTTGTCCCCAGTAGAAAATCCAGGATCGCATTACAGATCATAAGGAGCCTACTCTGTCTGGTGAGAATCCTCCGTGACCTGACAGCCACTTCTTGATAGTATACTCACTTCAGAACAACCCCATCTAGTTCACTTGTTCCTTATTTGTTCATTCATTCAACTTACTGCGTGCCAGGCACTGTTCTGGGTCCTAATATACAGTAGTGACCAAGACAGGTAAGATTCCTGCTCTTAGGGAACTCAAGTTTTTTTTTTTTTTAATTAAAGATTTTATTTATTTATTCATGAGAGACACAGAGAGAGAGAGAGAGAGAGAGAGAGAGAGGCAGAGACACAGGCAGAGGGAGAAGCAGGCTCCATGCAGGGAGCCTGACATGGGACTTGATCTGGGTCTCTAGGATCCTGCCCTGGGCTGAAGGTGGCACTAAACCGCTAAGCCACCCGGGTTGCCCCACAGAACTCAAGTTTTAGGGAGGAGGATAGACAACAGCAAATAATCAATAGGGACCATGAGGCAGTAATAAGTAGCTGGATAAAGATCTCGAGGTGGGAATGAGCTTGGTGAGTTCAAAGGCTAAAAGAGGCCCATGTGGCTGGAAGATTCTGGAAGGTAGGGGTAGTAGGAGAGGACCCTAGAGAGGCAGACCCCATGACCGATGTGAGGCTGTATGAGCCAGCACAAGAAGTCTGGATCTGGATTTGTTTTGCCCCCCCCTTTTTTTTTTACTTCTTATGTGCCTATTTGGATTGCATTATAGTCCTATTCAACAGGACTGGTTTAAAGGATGGTAAAATAAAAATAACCATACATTTGAATCATGCCACGTTCTTTTTTTTTCCCCCACCTTCTTTACAAAGAGTCTTCTTTCACATCTATTAACAGTTCCTCACAAGACTCATCTGAGATACTAAAAACCATGCCCCCTGCTCTAACGGTGTCTAGTCCTGGTCCCTGTTCACAGAAATATTAGTTCACAGCTTTCTGAAAGCCAAAGATGAGCTTTTTGAAAGGGAATAGGACCCTGAGAACAGGCAGCATTTTTTTTTTTTTAATCAGGCAAGTCCCTTGAGGGGAGGGACTCAGGAAGGAGCTCAGGAGACCGGAAAAAGAAGACCCTTGAGGTGGCACTCAGAACAACACCCAGAGGACCCCTGTACTCTCACTCCTGGGCCCAGAGCCTCCTTAGGCTTTCTATGGTGAGAGGCAGGGACAAGCTCTCCAAGATGCCCAGATTTGTTTGGGAAATACAATGGGAAAATATCAGAGGCTTACAAGTCAGGCAATAAGTCGATCTTACTTTGTACATTTTAAGGTCATTCTTACACTGAGCCACACTGCTTCTTCCACTGTGGCTTCCAGCTTCTGAATCCAGTACCAGCCCCTTGAGACACCCAGGACTAGGCGAAAGAGGCTGTTCACACAGCAGACTTTTGAGGACTGGGAGGTAGTGCTTATGGGGCCTAAGACATGAGTGGGTCAACTCTGACTCCTGCCTGGACACTCTTTCTGAGCTGGATCTAGTATTGTCTGATGGCTGATATAGTATTGTCTGATGGTGATATGGCTGAGGACCCAAAATGCAAAGCTGTTGTGAGATATGGAGATCATGGTACTGTGTCCCAAGAAGGTCTTGGGGTAGAGCTAAAACAAGCAGAGGAATAGGCTTCCTGGTTTGGATAGGATTTGTCAGGGGAAGAGCTGGAGCAGCCCAGTGGGCAGGCACGCACTCCAAGTCAGTTGACGTGTGTTTACTGAGTGCCTACTGTAGGCCAGTTTCTGTGCTTTGTCCTGGACAGAAATGATCTGGCCATGTAAGAAGCAACCCCTCCCACCCCTCAAGGAGTTTAGTTTGTCCCTCTCTGTTATTGTTTTGTTACATAAGAAATACATTTTTATTGTAGAAAATTATACAAGTAAGGGAAAAGAAAGGCACTTTAAACCCATTCAGTTACCACCAGGGAAAAAGCCACTGTCAACATTTTCAAGTACCTCCTGCAAGACTTTTCTAAAATGTTTTATACCCGACTCTTTAGTAAATATATTGTAAAAACATTTTCCCAAATCTAGAAATACAAATCTAAATCATTTTAATGGTCATATAATGTCTCATTGTTCAGATGAATTGGTTAGGTTGTCTCCAACATTCTGCTAATGTTAACAATACTATAATAAACTCTGCAAATTCAGCTTTATAGCCAAAGGGAGGAGCCACAGTCCCGAGAGTCTGCATTTCCCCACATAGAGAAAGGATGCTCAAAGACCCCCCGGCACACAGATGAGAGACATCAGGTAGAAGAGGGGGGTCTGTGTGTACAACAAAGGAGGTCCCAAGACGGTCACTGATACCCTGCTTCCCTGTGCCTGCTCCTTGCCCGTAGGTGGAAGGGCAGGCAGCAAGCTGATGGCCTAGGTGGCCTTTGGATGTTGAGCAGCCCTCCCTTTACCTCTCTTGAGGTCTCCGCCTCGGACCCAGCCCTCTCTGCTGAGCTTCCATGCTCCCTGAGAGCTCCTCAGCCAGCCAGCTCCCTTCCTCCTGGCACAGTGCCCATCTAAGCAGCAGGACTAGGGCTCTCTGGATTGGGGATATGGGAACATCTCCTTTGGCAGCTTTACAATAACAAGAGGAAGATCTCTCAAGGATGACCCAGACTGCCACAGAGAGATTTCCCTTGAGGATGAGTCCTGTAGAACCTTAAGATAGATCACAATTGCCACAAGCTGGGCCACACATGGGGTATCTGGTGGCTTCTGCTTCCTTATCACCTGATGTCAAGCCAGGGCATCCAGCCTGTATCTGCTCAAGAGGGAATCCCCACCAAGCGTCACACTGAAGATAACAACAGCAACAACAGTCAGGACTGCTCTATTCCCACATCCCAGCCCCGAGGCCAGGAGGTACCGCTGCTGCCAGCAGCTTGACCTCATTCCTCTCGGTAGTGGGCGGTGGGTGCGGAGCCTGCTGAGATCTGAGGGCAAGACAGACGCCCAGGACAGAGCCAGGCAGCCCAGCCGGGGAGGACCTGACCCAGCCTCCCTCCTAGCAACCGGGGGGGGGGGGGGGGGGGGGGGGGGGGGGGGGGGGGCGGCAGAGGGAGCGGACTCTTAAAAGGGTTAATGATCCTCACCTCATGACTAAGGCTGAGCAGTCCCCTTTGCAGGGCAACACCTGGAGACAATGCGGCCAGCCTGCCTGGCATCAAAGTCTCCCACTGTCACGCTGCTGGTTGGCTGCGGGCTGGCCCCCTCCCCACCCCTTTCCTATCCATAAAGTGACTGCAGCCTATTGGAGGTTAATTACAGACTCCAAGTTCAAATGAGAAAGAATAGAGCAGCTAAAAATGCAGCTGGTTTAAATGGGCACAGAGAGCCTTCTCTGTGAAACAGGTAGCCAGGTATCCTCCCTGTGGCCCGCAGAAGAGCTATTCATACTCACAGGCCAGGCCCTCCAAAGGGAGTGTGTGCCCTGCTGGGCCTCTTGGCTGAGCCACATCTCCTCAGCCAACCAGCCTGGTGCCTGGGCTTGCCCTGCCCTATTCTCACAACCATCCAACAAATGCCCACCTCTAATGATCCTTCTGATGTATCAGGCACCTACCTGGCATCAGGGATATGGTGCTGAGGCACACAACATGGCTCCTGCCCTTGACTCGGGCTCTGCCTCCTGCCTAGGGCTCCACTGATACTGGCAGGGGGCAGAGCCTCACAGGGGACCATTTCCTTGTATCAGTGAGAACCAGCCCAGGCCTGATGGGCTTTCAGCTCTACACCAGCTACCTCAGTACAAGGTGGAGAACCAGGGCCAGGGCCAGCTGGGGAAGGGAGCTAAGAGGGGAGGCAGAGCCTGTTCCAGAAGGGCCAGTACAGAGGGAGGAGGAGGGAGGGAGGAGGAGGAGACAAAGCTTGGGAGTTCCAACACCACCAGAGACCACTCCCGCCTTAGAGCTTCTCCTGCTCATCTAGGAGCACCCATCCTATACCAACCCTATGGTACATGTGCAGAGCATAAACATGCCTGGCCTGACCACCAGGCTCCCTGGCCCCTCTACCCCCTCCACCAGAAGTCAGGCACCCTGACAGAAACGCTGGCTTCCCTGGGGCCCCACCACGGCAGAGATGCTTGGCCTCCAGGGGGGGCTCAGGCCTGAGATACGGGAACATGAGTAGCAGAGATTTGGGGAGGGGGTGTCAAGGGATGTCACCTATGTCTGGGAGACACGGTTCACAGGGCAGAGGTGCCCATTGCTGGGCAGCAGCTGGTACTCAGCACAGACACGCAGTCTCCCTGGGTTCCTCCCAGTACTTGGGGCACAGACACCCAGAGTTAGCACAGATGAAGCACAGCGGTAGCAGCACGGCAGGAGAGGGAAGAGCAGCTAGCTGGGAACACTGCAGTTTAGCTCTTTGTCTCCATCTCCCGATTTCCCAGCTTCTGCTCTTAGGTAAGTGGTTTGGCCTCTCTGGGCCTCAGCTGACTCATCTGTAAACCGCTCTCTGCCTCCTTTAGAGGAAGGGAGGAAGAGAAAGCTCTGTACGGAGGGATGGAAGGCTTCTTACCACACTCACCCCTTCCACTGCTGGTGGAAGGGTGGACAGAGCAGAGAGGACAGCACTGGAAGGCCTTTACCGTTTGCCCAAGCTGTTTAATCTCCCCGCTGGGGAAGGCTGGGCTCCAGGCCCAAGTCTCGGGTCCAGGCCCAGAGAAGCCTTGGTGGGGGGCGCCTGCAGCTGCTGCACGAGGGCGGCCCCTTGCTCAGGGAACCCAGAGAGAGAGCCAAGGAGATCCCAGAGCCCCGACCCCCTTCAGGATGGGCCTGCTCTTCCCACCTCCTTGGCTTGGCTGAAGAAAGTTGTTTCTGAAGCTTTGGGTCATGAGGAAATGGAGTGGGGGTGGAGAAAGGGGAAGCACCTCACACACCAGACAAGACCGGCTTTTCAGACTGGGGTACACGCAAAGCCGCAGGATGATCTCAGGGCTGCTTTTGGCAGGCTCTGCCAAGCTCACGAGTAAGAAAAAGCGGCATCTTTGTATTAAAGCAAAGAGACATATGATGGGGATTTTTAAGATAAAAATAAAAGAATTCCAAGAAACACTGGATTTCGGGGAGGAGCCGGGCGGGGGAAGGTCTTAGCAGGCACCATACAAGCAAGATACTTGCCCATGTGCTCAGTGAATGCAGATTCCACGGTGCGTGCAGGGGGCCCAGGTTGCCAGAGGCCAAGCCTCCTCCCCTGCAAGCCCATCAACAAGCATGGAGAGCCTGCAGAGGCATTCTCCGGGCTTGGAGGGCTGAAATGCGGGCCTTGTGGTCCAGGCTAAGGAGAGATGGCGCCTCGGGGTGGGGGATTGTGGGGTGAGGGGAGTAGTGGGAGGAACTCACCCCAAATGCCTGGATATTTAGTTGCTGGCTCAAACAGAACATGTGGGAAACCAGGTTCCCCATTTCACTTAAGACCACCCTTTCTCCTGGGTTCCCCCCTTCTAGTCCCCTTGTCACCTGTGACAACTGTGTCTCTCTTGACTCTCTCCAGGGTTCGAGAGCATTCACCTTCCACCAAGCCTCCTAACCCTTCCTGTCTGCCAGGTCCTGCTCCAGGGCATACTGCTCCCAGCACCCCGACTACCAATCCACTAGCTGTGAACATAGGGAAGATTCTCCCCTGAGTGCCTCTCTATCCTTCTGAAACTTCCCATGGCCCCATGATGTCTACAGAAGAAAGGCCACTGCCTGCCCTGGCTGAGAGCCGGGTCCTTGAGGGAAGCTTGCTGGGCCAGGGACTTGGCCCCCTTCCCCTACATACCTGTCTGCTTTTCCCCCTATCACTTCCCTTCAGGAATGGTATATTCCAGGCAAACCAAATCGCTGGCCGCCCCCCAACTCTGCCTGTTCTGTATCCTGCCTGCCTCTGCACCTCTGCTCCTGCTCCCCCGCCACTCCATTCCCCACACAGAAGCACAGCTGAGAGGGTCACACACACAGGCTGTGGGGTCAGACTGCTCTTGGGTTGCATCCTGGCTCTGCCCAGTGTCTTGTGTAACCAATAAAGTTACTTAACTTTTCTGAGCCTTTATTTCCTTGTCTGTAAAACAGGGACAATCTCACCCACCTCATGATTGTGGCTGGAATTAAACGGGGGTGAGGTCTGTCAAGAGCTGCACAGTACCCGGAATAGAGAGTTCCATAAGTGGCAGCGCCTCAGGATGCCTCAGGATCAACTCTGGTGCCAATGCCCTTCTCCAGACCACCCAGCCAGGAGCAAACTCCGCCTCACACAGACCCCCCTGAGCATTTCCCCTGCCCTATATTTGGGGCTTCCCATCTTGGAGAAGACTGAGTTCTTGACTTTCTAGACTGTGGGGACCTCGGGGATAGGATGCATTGGAGAATCATTCTATTCCTGGCACCTGGCACTGAGTAGGTGCTCACTCTTCATTGCTCATTGGCCAATTAACGATGTAGGACTGGATTGTGACTGGTGGTACTTCACAGGGGCCCAGAACAAGATGGCTGCAAGCACTCAGGGGAGGGTGGGGCCCCTCCATGGCTCATCTCAGAGACCCTTCCCTCCCAACGCTGCCTCCTGACTCAGTGCTCTCCTTCCTCCTTTGTCCAGACAGACATCTCCCCCAGGACAGCAAAGCAGGTGATAAAATAGGGACTTTGGGCAGCCCCGGTGGTGCAGCGGGGTGCAGCGCCGCCTGCAGCCCAGGGCGTGATCCTGGAGACCCTGGATCAAGTCCCACATCAGGCTCTCTGTATGATGCCTGCTTCTCCCTCTGCCTGTGTCTCTGCCTCTCTCTCTCTCTCTCTCTCTCTGTCTCTATGAATAAATAAATAAAATCTTAAAAAAAAAATAAAAAAATAAAATAGGGACTTTGCCAAGGACTGCTCTTGCCTGGTCCACCAGACTGCCCAACCACCAAGGGGCCCCTGGCCGCAAATGGGAAGCTCAGCCAGGGCAGCCTCTTTCCACAAGACTGCCCTCTTCAATTAAGAGAGGGGCCAGAAGGGTCCCCGTGTATGGGAGTGAAAGGGCTTGGGAATGTTCTCCTTTGTTTGTGCACTCAAGTACGAATTGGACACTCGGCACATGTCAGATGCTGAGGGTCAAGCTGACATGGTTTTGGCCCTGGTGGAGATTCTAGCTGAGTAGGGTGTTGCACATACAGTGGGATGGGCACTGGGATGGGGAGGTGCTGGGGGCGGGCACAGAGGATGCCCCTGACCCTCCCTCCTTATCCTGGGGCGGGATGCACCTTGCGGAGGAAGCAGAGTCAGAAGGATGACAGGAGTTAGCCAAAAGAAGGGAAATATTGCTCCAGGCAAAGGGAATGATAGGTTCAAGAGACCGAGGCATGAGATCACAGTGCACTCAAGGAACTCTGAGAAATTCTTGACTGGATCACTGTATATGAGGGTGGAGACATGAGGCTACGGGGGACCAGAGAGGGGGCAGTGCCTCCAAAACTGCTGCTCTTGTTCTTGGCCTGGAACTGCCAAACCCTTTGCCTTGTTGGTGTATGGATATCTTTTTCTGGGCCTCGGTTTCCCTGTCTGTACAGTGAAGGGATTGCACCATGAGCTCAGATCCAGCCTCACCTGACTGCACCAGAAATGGCAGATAAGGCTGTTTCAGATAAGTCTAAACTCACAAGCCTGACCTTCAGCGAACCCACTTTTTGGCCTGGTCGGTCTCTCCACCCCCCACACTGTGTAGGGCAGCATAGTTTCAGGACTGCACCTTATTTCCCAGCATCCTCTGTTATGCACATTTGTTCAAGTGCTTTCCTTAGCCCAGCCCGTCAGAGCCCTCCACCACAGTCCTTCCATCCTCCAAGGTCTATTGGAACTCCATCTCCTCCAGGAAGCCTCCCAGATTCCTCCAATGGGAATGAGTCTCTCCTCTCCATTCTGTGTCAGCCCTGGCCAGGGGCAGCCTTGCAACTGCAGTTAGGTCTGACCATGCCTACCTTGTCCTACCAGGTGGCAACCCCATTCCCCAGTGATGGCCTGTAGCCCCCAAGAACCATGCCTGGCCCTGAGAGGTTGGTTCAATATCCGTGAGCCTGACAGGCCCCCTACAGGACTCTGGTCTGGGAGGCTAGCTGCCCAGCTCCACCAATGGTTCCCATATTTCACCATCACAATCAACCAGAGGACTGGCTACAACATACAGAGTGGCCCCAGCACCAGTTTCTGTTGGCCGGCGGTGGGACCGAAGAATTTGCATTTCTAGCAAGTTCCCAGTTCATGCCTTAAATCAGGCTCCTGCTGATTTGAACATTGACCCTTTGCACAAAGGACTCAATAGGACCAGAAAACCACCCAAACTTGTGCCAGATCTAGCTGGACCCTCCGGATCATGTGCTTGTGTTTTGGCTTGGCCGCTTGACCCTAAAACCTCAGTCTTCCAGGAACACTTGCCTGTGGGTGCAACCTCAGGGCCTTGGGGCTGCCCTCTCGTGTCAGTGCTCCATGGTTCCTGTTCACGCCTTACTGCCACTGTCACGCCACAAGCTCCTCAAGTCACCAGGACTCAACCTGCTCATTCTGTATCCCCTACCCTGCCCAAGAGCCCAGGAACTTACTATCTGGCTGGCTTGAGGTGACAGGAAGGACCCACTCCTATACATGGACTAATAGAGCATCCTATGTCCCTCACTGGTTTTTCTTGGGGGACACAAACTGGAAGAGCCCAGAGACAGGTGATGTGTGCATGTGAGGCAGGGCAGGGGGCAGACCTGAGCCCCGTGACACCTCCACTAATTCATGGCCATATCATGGGCAACTCATGAACTCTTCTCGCCTGTAAAGTGGGGATGATAAAATAATACCCAGGCTTCCTAGAACCAGTCCTGGCAGGTAGTAAGTGCTCAGTGAAGGAAAGTTGCTCTCCCTCACCTCCACAGCAGGTTGGGTGTGAACATGATCCTACCTCTTAGAAGGAAGGCCCTTTCTTGCCCGGAATCTGGATTCCACTCAAATGTCTCCTCTTCTGTGAAGCCCTCTCGACACCTTCCCAGGAGAACAAATTCTCCTCCTCACCATACAGTGTCCACTTCTCTGGCTTTACACTTGGTTCTTTTTTTTTTTTTTTTTAAGATTTTATTTATTTATTCATGAGAGACACAGAGAGGCAGAGACACAAGGCAGAGAGAGAAGCGGGCTCCACGCAGGGAATCTGATGTGGGACTCAATCCTGGGACCCCAGGATCATGCCTTGGGCCAAAGGCAGGCGCTCAACCACTGAGCCACTCGGGTGTCCCTACACTTGGTCCTAATCACAGGTATTTGTGCAAAGATCTCTCTGAACTTCCTGAGGGCAGGGGCTGTGATTTGTTCATGGAACAGAAGCTCAGTGGAAGTTTGCAGAAGTGAATTGACAAGAGTGAAAGCACCTGTGTTTGTAGGGTTACCACGTGGCCAGGACCTGGACATCTTTGTAAATGGCTGCGCCAAGGCTACATTGGAGGAAGACAGGGAGGACACACTGCACTAGACTCTGCTAAGTTCTAAATGGTGTGCTACAGGCTCAGAAATGGTGGGCAAGTACAATGGGAACGTGATTCTGATGGGCTCCAGGCCTCAAGTTTTGGCAATGCTTTGCCAGCTTTAAAATAAAAAAACACAAAAAACCCCCAACCCTCTCTTCTCTATGCCAGCTGTCCTTTCAGGTCAGCCTTGTGGGCCGGAGAGCAGAGGAAGCCAGGAAGGGGAGTGGGGCTGACCAGGCATGGGCATCCACACTGGGAAGCCCACCTCCAGCCAGAGCTCGGGCTTGCCCACTCTAAGGTCAGGGCTGCCCTAACTTGGCTGTGGAGCTCCTGAACCAAGGGCAGAAGGCAGTAATAGGAGTCAGCTGGGGACTCCTGCCAGTATTTGAGCCTGAGGACCTCTGCTTCCCACAAAGCTGCTGCTTCTTCCTCCAGCAGCTAGCTCATGGAGTCCACACAGGTCAGCAGGCCTGAAGGAAGGCACCAGCTCATACTTTTTAAAGGCAGAACATCCCCTCTGTGTGCAGCTTGAAGCCCTCAGTCTGATTTCACTTCCATCCCAGACCTAGTGGCCACCCAGTTCCCCCACCACACCCCAGGTGACTCACTGCTCTACCCCATCCTTACTGCTGTGCCAGTCTCTCTGTCCCCTCATCCCCCGTGCTGGGTGCCTGAGACCCGGGCTGAGGGCCGACGAGTCCTGGTCTATAAACTGCTTTGA
Source organism: Vulpes vulpes (assembly GCF_048418805.1). Lineage (NCBI taxonomy): Eukaryota > Metazoa > Chordata > Mammalia > Carnivora > Canidae > Vulpes > Vulpes vulpes. Next base: position 119,205,944 of record NC_132781.1, read on the forward strand.
GCTGCCAGGATGAAAGACTGCTGCAAAAGTACAAAGTCACTCTCTGCTTGTTAGTATTGATCCTAACGAACTCTCTGGTGCCAGGGAGCTGGAGCAGAGCATGAGGCACATGCTGAGCCCCAGAGTGCCAGGAGGACCGCTCTAGGTGCCTAGCTCAGCAGGGTCAGCTTGGAGCCAAGGCCAGAGTTGGAGACTGCCAAAACAACCGACAGGTGCAGCTCAGACATGTGCATGTGGGCACAGAGCCACCTCGGACCCAACCCAGGACAGCCTAAAGAGTAGTTTTTCCTAGAAGTCTGGGTACTCTTTTTACCAGAGGCAGGAGACGGGAAAGATGGGAGAGAAAGAACTTGCACGGATTTCTTTGTGCCCATTCAAATGAGATGTGTCCAGAGTTCTCAGCTGGTGATGCTAATCCACCTTCATACTCCAGGACACCCGGGCTGAAGACCAAAGTGTGGCCCCTGTTCTTCTGTGGGCAGACGCAACTTCCCAATTCACAAGGTGTTCCAGCGGAGGGGCCTTTTCCATCCATCCCTGATTGGTCTTTCAGGAGGGTACACAGAAAAGGCCAGTGACTTAGAATCTAATTCTGAAGTCCTTCAAAACCATAATAGCCCCCTTCAGGGGTTATCAGTTTCTTTGGGGCCAGCTCTCTCCCCCACAATGCCAATCTCATAGCTCTCTTCACTTTGGGATACTCAGAGACACAGGGCCTGTGGGCTGAGGCTCTGCCCTTGCCATGGAGAAAGTAAGAGTTGAGAGCAGAACCCATTTCTAGGAGCCCATGGAGGGAGGGTAGTGCCTGGGGTCACAAAGAGGCAGACCCCAGGTACAGTAAGTAAATTTATTACCTCCTCTTAATACTGCTGGCAAGGCCATGCCAGCTACCTACCTCCTCAGTCCCCGGGTGTAAAGGGAAATGAGGGGTGGGAGGTACTGGCCCCAGGTAGGGACAGCAGGCTTCAGCCCCACTAACTCCCACTAAGTCATGGAGTGGAGCTCATACCTGCAGTCAGCCCCACCTGGCACTCCTCTGCTGAGGCAGAAGAGAAGCCTATTTCCCCAGGGTGGCCTGGGTGTGTGTGTTTGGGGTACTCCTCCTGTTGTTTGCCAAGAAGGAGATAGAGGCTGCTGGATGTGTGGTGGGTGGGTGTGGAGCCAACTCATTAATATCCCCTTCTCCTTCTTCCTTTCTCCCTCCCACTTTCCAGATCCTACCCCATCACACCCAGCCATCTAAGCTGAAGATTTTAGTGGGTAACTAACTCTCCGTGTCTGCACCTCCTAGTCTTTCAACCAAATGTGGCTAAGATCCCCCCTGCCCCCGCCCCATGCAGCTGCCCAGTGCCCATGTTCTTTGCCATTGGGGTGCTCTGAGCATGTAATAAGAGGACCCTGCAGCCTCAGGTGGGCCTGGAGGGGAATTATGAGGAAGGTCTCTAGCTCTCCAGGCCACTGTTGACTTAAGCACTGATTCTATTGGGTTTGAAATCAGACCCCCTAGTCACATCATAAGCTTAAGAATGGTGCCTCTCACTGACGTGATACTTTCTCTTGATACCTTGTTTTGGAACATGACCCTCCCCCATGACTTCTCCATTCCAGAGAGTCCCAGGTCTCCAAAGTTCCTCTAGCCCAGGCCTTAGGTCTGTTTGGTGTCTGCTCACCAGCCAGCTCCCTGAAGGAAGTCATTCTGAAGAGCTGGCTTTCCCCTCAGAAGCAGGGAATAAGATGAAACAGAGAAGAAAAAAAGCAGGAAAGACTACAGTTAGACATCACGATGATACTTGCTCACAGGAGTAGAAGATTTTGGAAGAGATTGTTGAGAGGCCTGTGGACTCTTCTACTCATAGTCTAGTCCCACCTCTGCCCTAAAGCATACTCTACCCTTGGCAGTAGGCATTCTCATTTCTTTGGCACTATTGATTCTCACCCACTGAAGCCCACCAAGTGGCTCCCTTGACATTGGGGAAGGTAGCCTTAACTAGTCAGCCTTCCAAGGTGCCCATGATTGGATGTGTTTGCGGTGGGTAGGGAGGGGGAGAAAAGGGGCAGATCACTGAGCCAAATTCATAAATTCTGACCCTGAAAATAGGCACCCTGAAATTCTTCAGGTCTCAGATTGGGAGCTAATCCTACACTACACATGCCCAGCTTCTGCTGACCCACATACTACTCAGGGCAGACCATAGTGTCTGTTTCCTTAGGGTGGACTCCTAGACATGGTTGCCTAGCAGAGATAGGCAAAGAGGTGTTCTTTTTCTTTTTTTAAGATTTATTTATTCATTTGAGAGACAGAGAGAGAGAAGGAGAGAGTTGAGCATGGAGGGCAGGTAGGAGCAGAGGGAGAGAGAGAGAATCCCAGGCAGACTCCCCACTGAGCATGGAGCATGACACAGGGCTTGATGCAGAGGGGCTCCATGTGGGGCTCAATTCCATGACCCCAAAACCATGACCTAAGCCAAGATCAAGAGTAGGAGCCTTAACTGACTGAGCCACCTAGGGGCCCCAAGGGGCGATCCTTATAAAGAAGACAACATAGTGCTGGCCTTTCAATATCCCTAGCTCCTACTTTCTACCAGGCTGAAGGCAACGTTTGAGTCCTGGCTCTACCTAACAGAGAGACCTCAGAGACTACCTTGCTACCCTTCCCCCCTCATTATATAGAAATTTAGAAAAGGAAAGAGATTTGGCCATATCCTCGACCACTCTTGAAGCCTCCCAAATCCCAACCCAGTGCAATTTTGAAGCCCTTTTTAAAATGTAGCTCTCACAGGAACTCTAGTGAGGGGACAGGAATCCAGCAAAATGGACATCACTATCCAGAGAATGCTGATCTGAAACTTCCAGACCTATGTCTGGAACGTACTTTGGGCCTTTAACCTCAGTAGGCCTCAGTTGTTTCCTCTGTAAAATGGGGTGAGGAACCACCTGCCCCCGAGGTTGTTATGAGGAGAAAAATGGAATGGAGCATGCCTAGCCCTCTGCCTAGTACACATTAGTCATTAATAACACACTTGCCTGAAGAGAAAAGTAAGAATCCAGGGTTTCCTGACTGTGCCCCAATAACTCAAGCCTCATTCTACAAGGGAGGACCCACACACCCTAGACTCACCCTGAGAAGCCCCAGACCAGAGCACTCCGTGGGGCCTTTCCTCCTCTACTCTGTGGCGGCTCAGGGAGGGCACCCAAGTGGGTGTCAGCACAGGGCTCTGCTCACCCTTCTCCGCCTCCTCCCTGGGCACAGACCCCAAGGGTCCAAGGGATCACTCCTGAAGGCCAGAGGGCCACCACGCCTGATGCCTGGTCCATTCTGGGGGAAATATCCATGGAGAAGCCATGGCTCCCCACGGCCCCAGCGCTTACCCCTGAACAGGGCATCCCCTCAGAGCCTCCGGAGCTGGCAGGCGCCTCTGCCCGTGCTCCAATGGCTGAGCGGAACTCCCGGGGGTGTGGCACACGGGTGGGAGTGCGCCTGGAGCACACTCGGCAGCAGCAGAGGCAGTGACAGCTCCCGGAGCGCTCCGAGCCAGGCCAGGCCCGGCCCCGCGTCTACCGGTCCGTTTTGGGTCCGTGACCCCCGGTCCATCCCTCCACTCGCTCGGGGCTCCTCGTCTACAGGCCAGGCCCCGGGGACAGGCGCGCACAGCCCCCCACGGACTCCGGGCGCGCAGTCCCACGCCTTTCCGGCCCCGGAGCCCCGCTGTCCCGCAAGCACCCACGCCCCTCCGGTGCCTGTCACCCGGGCGCGGCTCGCGCGGCTCCAGACTCTCCAGCGCGGACCTGGGGACGCGTGAGCGGGGGGCAGGTTTCTCTCTGGGAAACGGGCTTTCTGGGTGCGCCGAGGTGCCCTACCTTTCTCCCCAGGTTCGGGCTCCCGCTCCCGCTTCCTCCCCTCTCGGTGCTTCTTGCCTCGGCCTCGGCCCCTCCTCCTGGACTCCGACATTCTGCCCCGGGTCCCAGGCGGTGGGACGCACGCGAGGCGCGGGAAGCAGGGGCGGCCTCCGCTCTCCGCCGGCGCGCGGCGCCCCCGCAGCCTGCAGCCCCGGTGCCCGAGCGCGGCGCCTTTCTTATAGGGCGGTCACACCCTCCGGGGGAGGGGAGCAGCCGGCCTTAACTCTTCCCCTCCCGCGCCCGCCGCCCTCGCCCCCCCCACCCCTGCAGGCTGCTTGGGGGGCTGCAGACGCCGGGTCCGGGCCCTGGACCCCCTCCTCCGCCCACCGAGCCGGGCAGGATCGGTGCCCAGACGGAGCGCCACAGATCTCGTACCAGGAGAGGGGGCTTGGCTGGGCTGGGGACCCAGCCATGATGGGGGAGGGCGGAGTAGAGAGCCCCCAGCGAGGGCCAGGCTAAGGACAGCATTGGGGTGGGGAGACAGCCAGAGCAGCCAGGAAGGGACTGACCGAAATGAAGCCCACAGGCCACCCCAGTGGGGAAGGATATGCTCTTGATTCTTGCAGTTTTTCTCCAGGGCTTTGTGGGCCCCCAGAGTCATACAGGCAGTTTGTTTGTGCCTCCTCCTCTCTGAAGGCCTCTGGCCTCAACCCCAAGGGATATCACCATCTAGGGAGTACTTTTTATGCAGCCACCGTTGGTGCTTGGCGGCAGGAGTCTGGCCCTGAGTCCCTCTCAGCCAAGGCAGGCTGCTGCCTGAAGCAACCTGGGTGCCCCAGGTGGCTTGGAGCTCCCCTCCCACACACACTCTGACAGTCCAGGCTGCAGGCACAGCTGGCTCCTCTCTTCAAGGCCTGTGAAGGTGAATTCAGACACTGACACCCCTCCACCGGGCACCCCCCACCTCCCACAAGCCACTGGGCAAGAGCTGCCAGAAAGGACAGAATCTCCGCTCCAGCCTGGGTGTGGTGCTGAAAGGGTTACACAGCAAAGGCTCTCCCTCTTCTGGCTCCCAGAAAGCCTGAGCCTGCGGTTTGCCTGCCTCTCTCTGCCTGAGGTGTCCCCTTACAGCCATCCCAACTGGAATCAGAGTCAAAGATCATCTCAGCCACTCTTCTGCCTCATAAGGACAGGGTCCCAAGGCTTCTCTGGAGTGTCCTCCTTAGGAAAGCCTGGAGAAGCCAGGACTCTGGGTCAAGGCCAGGGACTGGGGGGGCTCCAGGGCTGCCTGGGGGCCTGGCCAGACCTTGAGGCCACACTGAGGATGAGCGAATAGACACATAGAGGGAGGAGATGGAAGCAATGCCCATTCAGAGGGCTCATCTCTGGTGCTCTTGGGGCCTCAAGCCTGTCCCATGGGGGCCAGTTCTGGAGAGACCAAGTATAAGCCTTATCCCCCTTCCCACATCCCCAAGTGAGCACTCCGCTTGATTCATGGAGCATGGTTCTCTGTGAGGTGGGCAATGAGGGGTCCTGGGCAGAGCCAGAGCTGGAGGCCAAGCCCAGGTTTCACTCCTGCTCCAGCCTCCTGCCCATTCAGCTTCCACTTCTCCCCCACCAACCACCAACTGCCTCCGTTCACTCCCTCCTCCTGTCCTACACAATTTGATCTTCTTGAAGTCTTGCCCCCTCAGTTCTGACCTCCTCAAGGCCTCAGACAGAGCTTTCCAAAACACATGCAGGTTCAACCTACATGCCTCACTGGTATTCAGAGCCCTACTGCATTGGGCCCCAGTTCAGAGCCTTTTAGCCCTGAATCCTGTGCCTTAGCCACATTTACCTATAAGCCACACACACTCTACTGTCATCTCTCTTATCTTTGCACATACTCCTCTCTCTGCCCAGAATGGCCTTCCCCTTTCTTGGCCAACCTCTCTATTCCTTCATTTAGCAAATATGTTAGTAAGCCTCACTAGGTCTCAGGCATGGTGCTGGGGATTGGCAGTGAGCAAGGTTACAGACAGTCTTGGGGGGATAGACAAACAACTGATCACACAGACAGCGAACCGTTAAACTCTGTGTTAAATACTAAGGGGACAGGGACGACTGGGTGGCTCAGCGGTTTAGCACCTGCCTTCAGTCCAGGGTGTAATCCTGGGGTCCCAGGATGGAGTCCCATATCGGGGTCCCCCTGCAGGGAGCCTGCTTCTCCCTCTGCCTGTGCCTCTGCCTCTGCCTCTCTCTCTTCCTGTGTCTCTCATGAATAAATAAATAAAATCTTTTAATAAATAAATAAATATTAAGGGGACATATTCATTCAACAAATGCTTCTTTATCTTGACCTACAGGTCTACAGAGGAAACAGTGCAGTGAGGGAAGGCTTTCCTGAGGAAGCATTTAAACTGGGAATCGAAGAATGACTGGGAGTTGGCTGGACTGAGGGGAAGAGCATTCCTGGGAGAAGTAACAGCACATCCAGGGCCGTGGGGCAGGAAGGAACCTTCTTGCCTTTGTAAAACAAAAAGGTGGTTGGTGTGCTGAGGGGTGTGTGCGTGTATGTGTATATGACTGTGTAAGGGTGTGTGCATATGTACAGGGTATGTGTGCATGGTGTGTGTCTCTGCATTTAAGGTATATGTGTATGTCAATAGGGTGTGTGTGGGTGGGGGGGGTGTCACATGGAGCAAAAGAAACCTGGAGAGGAGGCAAGCAGTGGTTAGAGCAAATAGAACGTTGTAGGCTCATAAAAAAAACCCCTGAGCATGCAATGGTGTGCTACCACAGGATGGTCTGCTACCACAGGATGGTCTGCTACCACAAGCTTTTGAGCAGGGTGGGAGAGGTCAGTGATCAAGTCTTCTGCTTCCTTAGTAATTTCATGTATCTTTATAAGACCATATCACTTTGTATTGGTTTTAATTACCTGTGTGTCTCCCACTAGAGTCAGGCCCCCATAGGGCTGAGAGCCCAGCACCTGGCATAGGGTAGGTGGTCTGGACCTCCCTGGAAGCCGGATGAGTGATCCATCCTGCTAGTGAAGAATGGCCAAGGGTGGAAGCAAGACAAAATGGCTCCAAGTGGAAGGCTATGGGCCAGCTGAAGATAGGTTCTCCTGGGTAGAGCTTGCTTGGCAGTCCAAGACAGCTCATGGCTTTGTATCAGTGCATGATAGGAATTAGAAAAGCCATGGTAATTTGGGGTGCCTGAGTGGCACAGTTGGTTAAGCATCTGACTCTTGGTTTCTGCCTGGGTCGTGATCTCAGGGTTGTGAGATGGAGCCTTATGATGGGCTCTGTGCTCAGAACGGAACGTGACTGAGATTCTCTCTCCCTCTCCCTCTGCCCCTCTGGCACGTCTTCCATTTCTGTCTCTCTGTCTCTCTCTCTCTCAAATAAATAAATAGATCTTAAGAAAAAAAAGAGGGGGAGAGGAAAAAAGAAAACCCATGGTAATTCAAAGGGGCACAAGCAGTCAGTCTCCTTGGGCTGAAGTTTCCTGGTGCGGTCCTGAGGGAGGTGGGGCTTGAAGAAAGTCTTTAAACATGAGGAGGATTTTGATGGGGGCAGGCGAGGGCTATCCAGTGGATGAGCTATGGCAAGGACTCCGAGGATGCATGCCCTGGAGGTTTGCTCAGGAGACCATGTGCAGAGCAGGTTTATGTTAAGCAACTATGGGAACTACTAATAATTAACATAGCAAACACTTTCTGGACATTTAGTGTACGCCAGAGCTTAAAGCAGAGTGCTAAGCATACTATCCATTTTAGTTCTTGTAATCCCCAGAGCCCTCTTGTGTGGTAGGTTTACGAAGAAGAAACAAGACTGGGGACGATGAAATTATTCATTCAGTGTCGTGTGACCAGAAAGCTGCAGAGCAAGGACCCACGCTGTAGCCACCTCACTAGGGCCCATGCTGTTCATCATTACACTACAGTGCTTGTCCACAAGCCAGATATATACTCTGCCTGCCAGGCTGACACTTTTGGACTATTAGGAAATACTAGAAATTCACTAATGATTTTTTTGAGCAAGGGAGGGATGTATGCATTAAAAAAATTAATCGGACTGGAGTGTGCAGGATACATGAGAAGAGTGTGGAGGCAAGAGAGCTAGTTAAACAGATCAACCATTAAATAGTTCTGTACCAGGCCATGAGCATTGTGAGGGTCAGTCAGGTAAGGAGAGCCTGAACCAGGGGATAGGCAGTGATAACAGTAGTAGTAAGAGCAGCTAACATTATATCCTTAGTCTACACTTCCTCACAATAGAGCTATGATGTAAGTCTACTGGTATCCCCATTTTGCAGATAAGGAAACAGGTGCAGAGAGTTGAAGTTATTTTTATTTGTCCAAGTCAAACAACTAGTAAGCAGTGGGATGGAATCAGGAGCCTATGCATTTAGGTACCCAGAGCCCATACCCCTAAGCACAGTCCATGGTGTAGCTCAAGAAGATATGGAAAAGGACAGAGTAGCGAAAGGGCCTCTTCAAGATTGACTGCTGGCCTCAGGACGTGCACAGTCTCTGAGGACCTGTGACCAAGGCTCAGTGCTAAGGTGACAGGCAGGTGGCAAGAGCCACACGGTCCTAGAAGGCAGGCTTGCCCTTATAGCAGAGGCTGCTTGGGTGAAGAAGAACAGCAGGCACTTGGAGCCCTCCCAGCCTGGACCAGAGCTCCTGCCAGGAGCCTGAAAATGACCCTAGAAGAACCCCTTCCTATTACCACAGGTTGTGCAATGCCTTGTACAACCTCCTTTGGGAGGGAACTGAAGCCTGGATGGGCCTGGCCTAGAGACCACATCACCCAGAGAAGGAGCCTCTCTCCGACCCTGGTTTCACAATGAGACACTAATAGTAACATAACAAGTTAATTCAATTACTTTAAGGAGCAAAAACACAATGTTTAACTGGCTTACAAACTTCTTTTTTTTCCTTTCTAACATTTTCTCCTCCACTTTGAGGCTGTGCCATGGGCAAACTTTGAAGTTTAGGAAAGTTTAGACTTGTTTGAGTCATGTGCAAAAATGCCTTTGAGTGAAAAGAGGAAAGAAAACCACACTACTCTTACCCCCATCTGAGACTTTAGGGCTCCGAGAGGATCAGTTTTCCTGAAAAGGGGTCTTGGAACCAAGCTGGCCTTTGCCTCCTCCCTTTTGACTCCCTGACCAGTGGGAATCCCCCAGAAGCAAGTCAAGCTGGGGAAAGCCCGAAGCAGTCCTTTTAAAGACCACATCTTGCCCCAGCAAAAGTCATCCCTGAGCTATCTCAGAACCAAGTATGTTTGCCCAGGAGTCAAAAGCCCTTGAGGATGAGGATACCATCACCCTCAGCCACCCCACCTCAGTGTCTCCAAGTCACAAGTCTCTCTTTCGTCATTCGTCATTCCCCACCACCGGCCTGCCGAGGCTGCCAGAGGAGGAAATAGATCAATATGCCACTCCCTGCAGGACCAGAGAAAACCCCCGCTCCCTGGGGGATTACGCAAGGCCTGGGAAGCCCACTCCGCCCAGGGACTCTAGGACACAACTAGGACTCAGCAGGATCCTGGCTGGAGCCAGGCATGCCCCAGGGAGCAAGGAGTGAGGGCCAGTCCCAGCTCACCAGACCTGGAGAGCACCTCTGGCTGAAGCTGCACCCTGGCCATAGCTTCAGCATCCCTGTAGCTTCAGAAATCCCTGATGGATTTCTTCTCCTTCACGCAAGTTCACTCCTGCCTCTACCTCCCTCACACAGCTTGCAGAGAACAGGGCAGCCCAAAAGAAAGGGGCTCCATGGTCTGGACCAGAAGGGCTGGGTTAAATGCTGAGACATCTGGGCTTGGATGCAGTTTTGCCCCTGAAATGAGGTTAACCCGAACAGATCACTTTCCATATAGGGACTCAGGCTACACAGTGAGAAGTGCCCCTGGATCCCTCTGTCCACCAGCCCGGGAAGGCCACAAGAATCTGGGTGAGAGAGAATGGGGCTGCTCAAGATCCTTGGAGAAAAGCCTTTGATTGCAAGATGCAAATACCTTTGGAGCCAAAACACGGACCTGTACACCCTGAATGTTCCCTTCAGAACTGTGCCTACCTGCTCAGCATGTACACTTACATGCACACCTTGGTGTGTGAACTTCACTGAGCCTTAGGCCAGCAGAGAGCTGGAAATCAGTCAACCCACCTGGGCTCCAAACTAGTCCCCCCTCGACTGTGATGGTCTGAACAAGACTTGATTTCTCCTTTCAAAAAAAAAAATTAATAAAGAAGGGGGTGCCCACAGGACTTTCCCATTGGGATTTCACTAAGTGGATAAGGAAGTCATTTTTGGACTTCCAGAAATGCCAAGGCCAGGCCTGGGTTAGCTCCTTAGGCTCAGAGGCCATGCCAGCACTGCTAAGGCAATGAGCCACACCTTCCTGACATGCCCTTTTGATGGATGCCCTCCATCCCCTTTCCTTTTGTTCCCAGGGGACACAGGTCAGCTGGTCCAGAGCCCAGGCTGCAGGGGTAGGAGGGGTGGAGGGTGGGGGGAGGGGGCTGCTGCTGGTGGGCCCCTCTGTCTTCATTCTCACCATTTAGGAGGCTCCTCGTGCTTTGGCTCACCCAGCCCCACCCCAAACCCAGAAGGGAATTCCTGCTCCTGGCTTGAGTGTTTGGTCTCTTTTTCCTTCATTCTGAACCCTCTTAGAAGAGAGAAGGAGGTGGAAGGGAAGGGGCTAGCCTATCCCGGGATGAGCCCGGGGAGGGACCAGGAAAGAGCAGAAAGCATGGGCCAAAGAGTGGGGAGCCTCCTGTAGCTCCAGGGGCCGGGAGAAGAAAGCCCAGGCAGCAATGGGAGAGTAAAGGAGGGGAGAGGTGAGGCAACAGGCAGGCCTGGACAGGGCAGGAAGCAGGAGAGAGAGAGGAAGGGAGGAAGTAGAGCGGCCCAATGATGAGGGAGGAGCAGGAGGCAGGAGTGGGAGAAGACAAAGGAGGGATGTTGAAGAGAGGCAGGCAGGAGGTAGGCTGGGGCACTGCGGCCATGTCCTGCAGCCTTGACCCTTGGGCAAGTCCTTTTCCCTCTTTGGCCTGCCTCCTTTTCTGGGAAGTTCGAGGTTGGACTAGATGACCTCCAGAGATCCCCCATCTGAGGTTCCTGAGGTTCCAAGCTTGCCAGCAAGAGGGGAGATGGCTGGGAGCAGATGAGGGAGTGGTCCCCAGGCCTGAAGATGGGGAAGAGATAATCTTGGGTCACAGGCCCTTCCCCCTGGGGCCCCATGCTCTCCCTCAGCCCTTTCCTGTATGGCCTCTTGGCCTGGCGGAACTGGGCCGTCTATGAGCCCATCTGTTAGGCTGTGGGCATGGACTGGGCTGGCAGACAGCCCCCGGCATCAGGCCCTGCCAGCCTCTTCCAGGAGACGGCCTTGGGCTAAGCTGTCTCATCTTCATCGAGATACCTGGGAGACTCCAGCACTTCATCTTGTGTAACCCAGAGCCACAATCCCCCCGAGGTGGGAGCCCGCGGAACTTTCCCAGGGTTGGGGATCACCCCCAGGCCTCCTGCCTGCCTTCCCCTTCAGGTTAACTGTATAGTTACGCAGCAGTAATAATAACTGGCGCTCACACACCAAGTCCTAAGTACGTAATTTATTTATGTAATGACATAATGACTGTTTGTTGGCCTGGGGGCTGTGGGGACCATGTGCCAGGGCTTAGCTACCACCCTGGGGGACACAGCGACGGCATGGATCAGTGCCTCATGGGAGCCGTGTTTTCCAGAAGCAGTTGTCCTCAGCCCTGTGGGTCCTGTCCTGGTACAGCAAGGGGAATGAAGAGCCAGCCCTTTTACTTGGAGTTTGCTTACATTTCTCCATCTGCTCAGGAAGTAAGGCTGGAGGCACCGATGCCCATACCTCATCAACTTGAAGACTGAGAGGGCTCCTCTAGAAGGCTCCAGTCCCTTTCTGGGCAGAGGGAGAGAATTTATGCAAGGCTGGCAGATTTGGAGAGACTCCTGGTCACAGCCCAAGGAAAGAAGAGGCCTTGCCCAATATAGGCATTTATGAGCCTGGAGGCAAAAAATTCTCTTCTCTCTCAGCCCAGCCCTCTCTCCCAGCCTAGCCCTACCCAGCTCAGCCCTGCCACCCTAGGCTTGGCTGGTCCTAGGACCACAGCCCAGCTTGCCTGGCCTGGCCTGGATGCCGGTGCCCATGTAGGTCTCTTGGAAATTCCCAATGGACAACTTCACAGATGCTAACTTCCCAGTGGCTACGTCTGGCCTCCAGGAGCCTGACGTCCCAACTCTGGCGCTGTCCTCTTTTTTCTTACTACCCCAAATCAGCCCTCTCCTTTTCCTTAGAGGCCCTGGTCACAGCTTATGAAAGTTCTAGCACTGATTACAAAGCAAGACCACCAAGATGTCTAGGCTGTGGGATCTTGGAATGCCGCGGAGCTGTGAATAGCAGAATTCACCCAGGAACAGGATATACAAATTCCAAGTAGGGATGCTGTCAAGATGGGGCCAGGAGACCTGAGTTCTCTTTTCAGCCCAGTCAGATTTTGCTGGCGGTTCTTGAGAAGTACTATTCTCCCCTGGTCTCGGTGGCACTTACCTGTGAATGAACCAAGGGAAACTGAAATACTCCCCAAGGGGCTGTTCTAGCAATAAACCTTCAAAGAAGAGTTCTGAGGCTCCAGATCTGTTCTGGACTATGAGAACCTAATCCCTTGCCACAAGCTACTGCCCTTGTAGCTGGCCCTCTAGAAACTGCCTTCCTTGGGGATCCCTGGGTGGCTCAGCGGTTTCCCACCTGCCTTTGGCCCAGGGCGTGATCCTGGAGTCCCGGGATCAAGTCCCACATCGGGCTCCCTGCATGGAGCCTGCTTCTCCTTCTGCCTGTGTCTCTGTCTTTCTCTCTCTCTCTCTCTCTCTCTCTCATAAATAAAAATAAATCTTTAAAAAAAAAAGAAAGAAACTGCCTTCCTACTTTTAGAAGGTCAACCACTGGTTTCCAGAAATCTCTACTCTTCTAAACCCAATCTGTGGATGCATGTGGGGGAGCCATGGGCACCAGCATTAACACACACATGGCCTCAGGAGCTCTGAGCACTGCACTTGGCCATCGGACACTGCAGAATTCCTGTAGTCTTCCTAGGGCTCCAGGCTACGGCATCAAATCACCAGCGATGAAGAGGAAGAAGAGAATGACAAGGCTGGTGACCTAGATGGTCCTCTTGGATGCGTAGTCACCCCTAAATCTGTTTCCTATGCTCTGCCCCTGTCATACCCAGTCTTCTGGTGATTCTGACTCCCTCTTCCAGCCACTCCAGAGCTGTGGGTTCTGGAAACTGTGGTCAGCGAAGTGTCTCCCACAAGCTTTTGTCTAATTACGCACATTGTTCTGGGGTTCTGACTGATGTCCAGCCAAGTGCTTCCTTTATGTGATTTTATCCTTTTAAATCAGTGGGCAGCTCCAACACCACCTACCCACCCCCTAGTCTCTGGGGTTCACCTGGTAGCCACTGGCTTCAACAGACGGCTGAGGGGAGCCCCACCAGAGCCCCTGTGCCCTCTCCTCTGCCTTGCCTTTGCTCCCTGGGCTCTGACATTGCTCTCTCAGTCCCTGCTAAGTGATGGGCAAGGTGCTTGGCACTGTGAGATACAAAGATTCTGTCCTTGAGAGCTCACAATCTAGAGGGAAGATGACACTTTTAAAGATGAACAAAAATCACCGCCTCAGACAGCAGCAGCAATTTATGGACCACTTCCTTCCAACAGTTGAGACCAAATACCCTGGAATGTTCTTGGGGAGAGAGCTAAGATAACCCAGGGTGGTCAGTCAAAGTGGGCTTCCTATGAAAAGAAGAGGGATATTCCACTTGGCAGCAAGGGCTGGTGGTGAGATGTGAGGAGGGGGGTGGGAGCGGGAAGTCCAGAGGGAGGTGCACTGAATTATCAGGGGAACCGCTGCCTTGAATGCCCACCTGTGCCTTTGGGCTGTGCCCCTATCCCTCCCGCCTCAGGAACAGGGAGCCCATACATCTGGAGTAACCTTAAGGGCCCCCAGGCATAGAACTCAGCATCACTTAGAGCTACCTTCTTCTAGCTGTGTGCTGGGGTTCCACAAAGAATGACACCCGCTTCCTGATCTGCACACAGACACACATGCACAACCACCCTAAAACAGTAGCTTCAGGAGCTCCTCTGCCAAATCCCCTAGGATCCTCCCACTCAATCTTCTCCTCTCCCCTCTGTCCCTCACCATCTCATTCACTCAAACTGGTGTACACTCCTCTTCTATCCCTCCCATCCATTACATAACTCCAGGATTATTTTTGCCCAGAGGTATGAGCTGCATTTCTGCATATTTAAGCTGTCTTTGATTCATTCCTGTTCGTTGCTTTAGTTCTGTTTGCCCAGGTGCCCGCCTGCCCCACCCACAGGCTCCGAGGCCCCATGTCAGGTTCAGCTTGCTTTACAGCTACTGGCTGTTCCACTCCAGGTCCAAAGGAGTGGACATGGCCATACCAGGGACCCACTACTTGGGTCCTAAGCCATGGTAGGCACTGGGGCTGGTCACACTGGAATCACAAAACTGCTGGTCCCTGCCATAGCTCTTCATTTCTCCCTCCCAGTGAGCCTTGGCTCTTGTGTCTCCTAGTCTCTTCTACCCCTCTGGCTGCACCCTGGCTCTCTCTCATTCAAGGGGGAAGGGGCAGTGGGAGGAAAGACAAAATGCTAATTAATGGTTTGTTTCCTATTAGCTTCTTACAAATAGAATGGCTTAATGTAATTACTGAAATGGTTGCAAGGGGGCTCCTGTTGCACTGTAAAATAATTATCTGACATTCATCATTTTATTTTTAAGAGCTCGTTAACAAATGGGCTATAATTCACTCTCTAGTCTTCTCTCCCGCCGTGGAGACGGGGTGATTTGGTGGACAATGGGGTGGGGAATCTTTGTGCTCGGGGTCACCAGTGGAAATGAGGATTCTGCATAGCCATTTCCAGCTACTGTGAGGAGCCGGCGCCAGCCGAGCCATGAAGGCTTGACAGGCTCGGTGGTGGCCAGGGCCTCCCAGGTCCTGCCCACATTACAGTGGTGTCTGGGGTGGACCCCTGATCTCTGGGTCCCCAGGGAGGACACTGAACTCCTCGGGAGACCCTGCCACCCACATTCGGCTCCCAGCATGCCAGTGCTACCACCATTGCTTACATCCTCTGCACCGAAGGCCCTGTTCAAGTGCTACCATGTGTCCCGCTGGCTCCCTGATCGACATGTGCTCTCTCGTAACAACTCTGAGTATTGTTATCCAATTTACAAGCAGAATTACATAGCTTAAATGTTTATGAAAGGCTGGGTGGTAAATTTCCGATGATCATCTAGCTAAAGTGAAAGAATCATGGTGACATTCACATTGCAAAAGATTAGAAGGGAGCGTGGGAAATGCTTTCCTGGGAAATGGCACAGCCTAGGCAAAGGCTTGAGAGTGGGAACCTGCAAAGTGGGTTCACAGAATGATGAGCATTCCAGTCTGACTGCCATAAAAGACTCATGTAGGGAGTCATGGGAGATAAGCCTGGGCAGAGAGATGGGGACCAGATGGCTTGGAGCTCTTAGAGCTCATGCCAAGAAAATGAGAGAACATAGATGGTTTTGAAGCAAAGAGGTGACCCAACCAAAGTTATCCTCTTGGAAGCTCTTCTGGCAGCAATGTGCAGGGCAGGATGGAGCAGGAAGAGTCTGGAAGCAGCAAGATTGACCAGTGCAACATTTTTTACAATGGTAGCCACCTTTTACAGCTGCCCTGGGCTGCTTGCTGCAAATGTGGAATATTGATCCTATACAATATGTTCTGAATCACAGTCTTTGGGGCGGGGCCAGACTTGGTATTTGTAACTATTCCGATGCAGATGGTATGTGAAGCACACTTGGAGAAAACTGGCCTTAGGTAATCCAGTCCCCACTGCTCAGCTTGGCATTTAAAGCTTTCTGTAACCTCTCCCCACCATTTTTTTCTACTTATAACTGTATTTTTAAAGTTAATTGAGATATAATGTACATACCAAACAAGTGACCCACGTGAAGTGTACAATTCACTGTTTCTGGTATATTCACAGAGATGTACAGCCATCACTACGTTCAATTTTAGGATCTTTTTCATCACTCCCAAAAGAAATTCTCTATTTTGTTATTTCTCTTCTCTCATTACTTGCAGTTCTAGGAGACCACAGATCAACCTCCTGTCTCTATAGATCTGCCTCTCTTGGACATTTCACAGGAATGCAATCACATCATATGTCATCTCCCATGACCGGCTCCTTTCACTTAAAATACTGTTTTCAAGGTTCATCCATGTTGTAGCATGTGTCAGTACTTCATTCTTTTTCATGGCTAAATAATATTCCACGGTCTGGCTATACCTTATGTTTTTTTCTTTGGTTGCTTGTGCTTTAGGTGTCACATCTTAGAAACCATTATCTAATCCAGGGTCATAAAGATTTATGCCTATTTTTCCTTCTATGAGTCTTGTACTTTGAGCTCACACATTCTTATTTTTGGCTCATGTTAATTTTTGTATATAGCATGAGGTATTCTTTTGTGTGCAGATATCCAGTTGTCCCTGCACCATGGTTAGATACTGCAGTTGCATTTCTCATCAGTTCCTCTCAGTGATTCTTACACAGATTGCGGTCTGAGAACCACTGCCTTAGAGGCTCTAGAGCCAGGCTAAGCAGTACAAGAAAGGGCTTAAGCTAGGTGGTACTCTCAAGAAGTGAGATAAAAGGATGGATGAGAGATATAAGGATGAAGATGATGGAGTGGTTATAGTGACCCATAAAAATCCAAAGATGATAAAACCATGATTTACATGATAACATGATTACAGGATTACACTCGTTCCTGTATGCCCTTCCACTGCTTATAACATGCTTCCACATCCCTTGCCTCATTTAGTCCTCTTACTGAGGTGGAGAGGGCATTACTATCCCCATATAACAGACAAGAAAAGTGAGGGTCCAAGATGTGGTTTCGGCTGCCAGCAGGACATGTGTAGCAGACATCTGAAGAGATGGCACTGGAGTAGGCTCTAGAGGTCGGGATTGATAAGGTTTCAGAAGTGGCTACTGAAGAGCATCATTAAAGGGATTGGGGCCAGCGAGCCTGCCTAGGAGAAAGTGCAGACAGAGAAAGGAAGGCTGAGGCAGGCCCATATTTAGAGGCCAGGAAGAATCAAAACAGTGGGTGGGAAAAGAGCTAGAAGGATTCTCTGAGAATACAGTAGGTCGAGTAGCAAACACTGAATAAATAGCCAGAAGAGTGAAAACTTCCAAAGGGGGATGGGTGGGTGGTGGGGGCTGGGAATGAATATCAAATCATTGTTCTGAAGAGTTGACCCCTGGATCACACTTCAGTGCCTGATGGGACTGTGTTCCTTTGAAAGAAACCCTTCTCAAATTGTTTTGTAAAGCAAGTAATTGCTCTCGAATATCTCTTTTCCTTTCTCTCAAAATGAGTTTTCAGGTAAACCTTTGGCTTAAAGCTAGTCATGCCTGCCCGTGAAAGAGAGCACAGTGTGTTTCTAAAATGCTTCCCCTCCCAAGGGCAGAGGGGCCAGGCCACGTTTCTGCAGTCTGAGTACAGATCCAGCAGGCAATTCTGACTTTTTTGAGCTTACACTAAAAGTCAGGAGAATGGTAGGTATGGGCTCACTAACTCTCCCTTCCCCATGACCCCTTGGGCCCCATATGGCTCTGTGTTACTAAGAGCAGAAGCACTTGCCAGGGACCTGGTCCTTATGTTTAGTTTGTATGCACTAGCTGCTTGAGAAAATGATCTTCAAGGTTCCTGAATCCCTGTAGCTAAATGATACTCGGGGGCAGGGGGGTGTTGGAGAGCCATGGGAGGTGACAAGATGAGGGATGCAATGTTAGAGTCATCAGGCATCTGGAAAAGGGTACTGGATATTCTCTCATTCCACATCTTAGCCCTTATGGGTTTAGTTTGTGTTAGGGTAGAGGTGGTGGTAGGGGGGGCAAGTTGCATGGCGAAAAGCCTGGCTTTTGATAGTTTACTTCAAATAAGCAGGGCTCTCCGAGCACCCAGCAGATGCAAGCTGAGCACAGTGGGGATACAGTGATGTTGAAGATAAGCCTGGTCTTGAAGCTCTTGTAATCGCCATACTAACAGACAAGAGTCGTGGTCTCTTGCACATACTTGACATGCAAATATTTGTGAAAACAAAATTGAATTAGAATACACACTGCAGGGCTCAAAAAGAGAAGCATGGAACATTAGGTAACCACTTCAATGACAAATATGTTGACTATGTTGGTGTACAAGATTGTAAATAAAATACAGCAACTGAACAAAGGCAGAGACCACACCAGAGACAGCCGTTCAAGGCTCTCAGCCAAAATCAGAGAGGCTGTAGAGGGTAGTAAGGATTTACATGTTTGGTGTTCCATAAGTTTTCTTCCTGCAAACTGGCTTAGGTTCATTATAAAACTGAGTGGTCTAGAAAATGAGTACTATAGAACTATGGAGGATGGAGTGGTCATGAAAGAAAGAATGAGACTCTGGCTGGGTCCTGATGGATGGGTAAATCTCACCCAAACCAAAGAGAGTAGAGACTATTTCAAACAGGGAGAACAGCATATACAAGTGTTCAAAGATAAGAATGTGCAGACTATAACAAGGTGATATAGTGAGAAAAATCAGCTTAGCTTGGCAAAGAAGACGTGGATCCTGATGTGAAGGCTTATGTGCCAACCTAAATTGTCTGGATTTTATTTTATATGCTGAGGAGGATACTGATTCTCATTAAACCTCACTTTTGTGAGGACTGAATTAATCCAGGCTAAGTCTTTAGATTAGTGCTAAATGTTTATAATTATTATTTTCATCTCTGTGGCTTGTCTCCCAAGTAAACTGTAAATCTGTTGAGGGCAGGGATTCCATATTTCAGAAGAGGAAGGAAGCAGGGGGTGATCAGTTAACCCACACTCACCAAGGTAAGGGAAGCCTTCTCAGTATAAAACATGGCTTCTTTAAGACTTGAAGACATTAATTAGGTACGAAGAAGGGGATGTCTGGAGTGGAGATTGAAGGGAGAAGGAGATTGTTCCAGGCAGAGGACACTGCATATAGGAAAGCCCAAAGAGAAGTACATAAAACTAAAAAAAGTTTAGCTACCATCCTTTGAGAAGGTTTCTGTTTTAAAAACAAATGACAAAGTGGTTACACTATAATCAGGTTGCAGGAAAACTGGGTTCTTAATATGCAAAAGTAGTCACTTTCCTATGTACTACCAATGAACAAGTGGAATTTGAAGAACTAAATAAATGGAGGAATATTCCATGTTCATGGATAGGAAGATTCAGTTTTGTCAAGATGTCTGTTCTTCCCAATTTGATGCAATTCCAATCAAAAAATTCCAGTAAGTTATTTAGTGGATATTGACAAACTGAATCTAAAGTTTATATGGAGAGGCAAAAGTCTCACAATAGCCAACTCAACATTGAAAGAGAACTAATTCAGAGGGCTGACATTATTCAAATCAAGACTTCCTATAAAGCTACAATGGAAAAACAATAGCTTTTTCAACAAATGGTGCTGGAATATCCACATGCAAAAAAATCAGTCTAAGCATAGATCATACACCTTTCACAATTATCTCAAAATGGATGATATATTTAAATGTAAAATGCAAAATTATAAATTTCTAGAAGATAATACAGAAGAAATTCTAGATGACCTTGGATTTGACAATGACTTTCTAGATACACCACTGAAGGCATGATCCATGAAAGAAATGATTGAGGGACTCCTGGGTGGTTCAGTGGTTGAGTGTCTCCTTTTGGCTCAGGGCATGATCCTGGAATTCCAGGATCAAGCCTTGCATTGGGCTCCCTGTTTGGAGCCTGCTTCTCCCTCTGCCTATGTCTCTGCCTCTTTCTCTCTCTCTGTCTCTCATGAATAAATAAATAAAATCTTTTAAAAAAATCCTTAAATGGCTAAAAAAAGAGAAAGAATTGATAAGCTAGGGTTCATTAACATTAAAAACTTCTAAATGTTCTCATCATAAAAAATGATAATTATGTGACATGATGGATGTATCAGCCAATGTTACAGAGTAAGCATACCGCAATATATGTGTATCAAATCAACATGTTGAGTACCTTAAACTTACACAATGTTATGTGATTTATATCTTAATAAAAAAAAACAAAAACAAAAACAAAATTCTGTTCTGTGAAAATGTCAAGAAAATGAGAAGAGAAGCCACAAACTGGAGAAAATATTTACAAAAGACAGATGTGATAAGCACTTTTATGCAAAATGTACAAAGAACTCTTTTTAAAAAAATTATTTATTTATTCATGAGAGACACACACACAGAGAGAGGCAGAGACACAGGCAGAGGGAGAAGCAGGCTCCACTCAGGGAGCCTGACATGGGACTCGATCCTGGGACTCCAGGATCAGGCCCTGGGCCCAAGGCAGGCACCAAACCGCTAAGCCACCCGGGCTGCCCTATACAAGGAACTCTTAAAGATTTTTTTTAAATTTTTATTTATTTATTTTTTCTTAAAGAATTTTAAATGAGCAAAACACCTGAACAGATATCTCACCACAGGGGATATAGAGATGGCAAGTAAGCATATGAAAGGTTTTAAACATCATATGTCATTAGGTAATTACAAATTCACACAATGTAATACTACTTCACACCTATTAGAATGGCCAAAATCCAGAACACTGACAACACCAAATGCTGGCAAAGATGTGGAGCAATAGGAACTCTCACTCATTGCTGGTGGGGATGCAAAATGGTACAGCCCCTTGGAAAGAGAGTTCAGCTGTTTCTTACAAAACTGGATATACTCTTATTACATAATCCAGCAATCATGGTATTTACCAGAATGAATTCAAAACTTATGTTCACACAAAAACCAGGATAGGGTTGTTCATAGCAGTTTTATTTATAATTGCCAAAACTTGGAAGCAACCAAGATGTCCTTCAGTAGGTGAATGAATAAATGAACTGGGAGATCCAGACAATGGAACATTATTCAGCGCTAAAAAGAAATGAACTATCAAGCCATAAAAAGACATAGAGCAAGCTTAAATGCATATTGCTGAATCAAGGTAGCCAATCTTAAAAGGCTACACCTATGATTCCAAGTATAGGACATCCCGGAAAAGACAAAACGGTGGAGACAGTAAAAAGATCAGAGTTGCCAGGGGATCCAGAGGAGGAAGGGATGAATAGGCAGGGTCCAGAGGATGTGGGGCAGAGAAGCTGTTGTGTGTGGTACTACAGTGGTAGGTACACATCACTATGCCTCTGTTAACACCCCAAATATGAGCAACACCAGGAATGAAACTGGATGTGAACTATGGACTTTGAGTGATAATGCGGTGCAGTGTGGGTTTATCAACTGCAGCAAACGTACCACTGTGGTGGGGCATGTCATTAGCGGAGTAGCAGCTGCATGTGCGGGGAGGGGACAGAAGGGAAATCTCTGTACTTCCATGCACTTAAAACTGCTCTAAAAAATAAAGTTTATTAACTTCCAGCAAATGACAATTATGAAACAATTATGTTTACACCCCATTATCTCTCCTTAAAATGTATCTTGTATGCTCCAGTGGTCTTTTGAGCATGTCTGTGGTGGACATTCCTGAAATAGGACACAGCATGCACACAGTGCTCAAGTGAGCCACCAGGACTTGCTGAGAAACCTCGGTGCGGGTCCTGCTCCACCACTAATTAGCTCTGTGGCCTCAGACAGATTTCAGATTCTCCTTCCCTCTTTCTCTCTCTCTCCTTCTCTCTCTCTGGGACCCAGTTACTTCCTCCCCGACAAAGAGTTTGGATGGATTATGCCCTCAGGAGGGCCCCTTCCAGCTTTCACGTCTACACCTGTGCCAAAGATCTTGGGAGCTCTGGCTCTTTGGTACTTAATTTGAGAAAAAGACCTTAGAGATCAACCTCCAAGGGCTCAGCCAAACCCAGAGACCCAGTTGTAATTCCTAAGGCCAACAAGAGACCAGCAAAACCCTAAAGGCTGATAGGATCCTTTTGGTCTGCTAGGGACTGTCACATTGGGGACCTTTATGCTCCTTGAAGGTGGCAGCAGCTCACATATATAAGCTCTGATCAAACAAGTGGATCCCAGACCCCTCGAAGCAGATACCTCGATGCTGCCACAGCAGTCCTGTTGGTCATTTCCCCTTTGAGCTGGCTGCCAGCGGGGTTAGCTGGAAAGACTGGCTCTGACAGCTCCAGGGAGCATGTGTGGTGCCAAGGACTCCCAGCTGCAGCATGGTGAGAAGAAGCAGAGAAAAGACAGCAAGCAAACCAGGCCCAGTCCAGCTCTGCCTGGGATCACTAGGATGGGGTGAGGGAGGCCTCACTGCACCTTCTGTCACCACCTCCCATCACCCTGCAGGCCTGGCACTGGAAGGATCTTTGAGCAGCCCGTGCCCCTTGAGAGGGGAAGGGCCATGGCTGTCTGGGCCCAAGAGCCTCTGGTGGATTTCCATCTCTTCAGATCAGAACCGAACTTTCTTTCATACAATATCCTGGTGCTAAATCAATTAAGTTTTGACAAGAATAAATCTTTTTGGTTTGTGAGACAATATCAAGAGTACAGAATTTCTGGTAAACGAGAAAAAGAAAAAAACGCTGAATATTTTTCTTAAGGGCGATGAATTATGCCTTCCTTGTTGTGTCCTACAGACGGAATTACTCAACCGGCTTGTTCTGTTTTAATTAACCCAGCTAATAACTTCCCTGCTGGATTCCCTTGTTCATAACTTCTTGGTTTCACATAATAACGTGTTTGTTTCTTCCTTTGTGTTCTAATGAAATGATAATAACCTTCTCTGGCATTCATTTCATCCTTAATATCCGGAGATTTCATTAATATAAACCCTCTTTCCATCTGCTCTTGCTCCCTTTTAAAGGAAATATTTCTCCGTTTTCTTTACTCGTCTTCTTTGGGAAGGCTCAGCTAATCTCCTCTTTCCTCCAGAATCTTTCTGTAAGGCTTCCCTGGGCCACCGGGGCTTGGCACGGTTTCCATCAGCCACCTCCCCTTTCCAGGGCCTCATTGGTGTCTCCTTGTTGCTATTTCTGGAACCAAGACCATGGTTCACTTGGAGTCCACCCCTCGGAGGAAGGCAAAGCATAGGCTGCTCACACCTTCTTTGGTGCAGAGTCAGGTAGAAGACTGAAAACACTGGTGTGGGGATCCTGAGAGGACACGGTGACGGGAGGATATGTGGTGAAGACTAGGAAGGGCCCAGAGGAAGGCACTAGGAGGCAGGATGGAGAGGATGGCCCAGAGGTCAAGGAAGGCTCACAGTGGGGTAAGAGTTGGGGGGGGGGGATCACAAACGAGCAGGGATAGTGCGGTCCGTCAGTTCATCTAACTTCCAGTGTCTGGTTGTCTTCTTTCTTGTTTTCTTGGTCAGGAGCTAAGTCCTGACTAAACACCAGTGTCAAGATAGAACCATTCCTACAGACTGAAAGCCCTATGTTCAAAATGATGCTGCACTGAAGGATCTACTGGGTGCCTGTCTGTTCCACACAAACTCAGTACAGCTCTTGCCACTGTTTTGGTGGGGAGACCCCACTTCTGCCTTCAAGAAGTTTCTACATGGGTGGGAGGCTGAGACAATGCTCCTCAAGCACTAACGATCCCAGATCCCAAGGTCTGGGGCCCACTGAAGGTCATGGGGAGGGGACCTTGTAGCTCAGTGGCCAGGAAAAGCAATCACTCTTCCCGGGGATTATTTCCTTTGATTTCTACCACCAGCTAGGCTAGAAGCCTCTTCAGAAGTCCTTCTACTCTGCTAATAGCATAGACCCTTGTAATGTGTTGGGGGGCTGCTGAGAATAGGGAGCCCTTACGCCAACTAGTCAAGGGGAAAAAGCCAAGGCCTGGCAGCCAAACCCAGCTGAGGGAAGCAGCAGCGGGCTGGCAGAGTTGGCAGGGGTGGCAGGCCAAGCCTGCAGCAAGGTTCCAGAGGGCTGCATGAGGGTCTGCAGGAGTGGAGAGCTTGAGGGAGGTGGCAGGGCACTATTCCCCAGCTTAGCCCAGCAGGCCCCACCACTTTGCCCACTCCACCAGGTCTTCCAAACAGCCATCCACGGATGTAGGCAGGCTGCTCCTGCCAGCTGGCAGGGCCCATTCCTGCTGTCCAGCACACCTCCACCCTGTTTCCTTCCACCTCAGTCATTCCCACCCCCACCCCTGCCCTGCCACACACACTGGGCAGGTATAGCAAATGCAGCCACTGCAGCTGCTGAGTCATCCCATCACCGCTAACATGGCAGCAGGGTGTGCGGAGGGCCCAGGCCTTCCTCTGACACAGGAAGAGAGTAAAGGAGCCTTTATCACCCACAACAGATTTACTTCTTCAGGTCCCCAAGAGATAATGTGCCACGTCACCCATGCTCCAGCCCCTCCGCTAGGGTCAGTATGCATGGGTACGGGCATCTCACTCTGCATTCCACATTTCCCTCTGTACTTGCTGAGGCTGCCATGGGTGTCAACCAGGAAAGATGACACCACAGAGGCAGCAGGGGAAGAAAAACACGTATTGAGCCCTCTGCAGGGAGCTGTTCATACAGGGCAGGCATGGTTCTGCTCAGTCACGTATGACCATGTAAGCCTGGCTCTCAATGGCCCTCCATGGTAGCCACCCCTTCCTGATTCTCCCTGCTTCTCAGATCACTGGCTGGCTGCAGTGAGTGATGGTGCTATTCTTATTATCTCAGGAGTGCAGCTCCTGTCTGAATGGTCTACACAGAGGACACAGGCATGGCTTCCACCAGGTGTATGTGAGCAGGGATGAGCAGGACTCAAAGGAGTTCAGGGACACCTCTGGGCAAGAAAGCAATCTAACTGTGCTGTTCTACTTTCTTTCTTTTTTCTTAAGATTTTATTTATTTATTCATGAGACACACACACACAAGGGGGGGGGGGGGTGCAGAGACACAGGCAGAAGGACAAGCAGGCCCCATGCAGGGAGCCTAATATGGGAAGCAATCCCAGGTCTCCAGGAGCATGCCCTGGGCTGAAGGCAGGTGCCAAATTGCTGAGCCACCCAGGGATCCCCTATTTTCTTATGTTTGAAGCAGTCAGCCTCCAGACTCCATGCTCAGGCGAGGCTGCCGCTAGCCCACCTGTGACTGCTCAGTAAACCCCTCCAGGGATGAAACTCCTGCTCCATCTCTTCTGGGAGGTCTGAAGTCACTATCTAGAACTACTTCCATTCCAAAGTGAATGCAATGGGCCCCATCCGTTAGGTGACCTGAGCTCACCTTCCATTCTAAGCACATTCCATCCAGGCCTTCCACCAGGCAGATGTAGCACCCTCTGTGACCATGGAAGGAAGAAAAGCTGCTTGGCTCCTGAGGGGATGGAGCGGAGGGCCTTGTGCCAGTCACCCACTACCAGGACTCCTCTGCTGCGATGTCCCTCCTGTAGCCTGATCTTCATTTCTTCTCTGCAGTCAAATTTTCAAACAGTGCTCTTCCAAGAGGCCTAGAAGAACCTAATAAAAGGATGTGGTACCTGGCAAGGGTCACAGCTGCCTCTCTGGGAGACCATACTGGGAGAACTTACGAGTGGGAGTAGCAGTCTCTCCTCCCTGCCCCGCTCCCTACTGTGGTTATTCTTGGCTCACTCTGGGCCCAGATGCCTTACCCCTGCCCTATTACCCCATCCTGTTTGGAAACTTCACTGCAGTGAGTTCCAGGCAACTATTCTCCCCACTCCAACCCCTCACCCCACCTTTAATCTCCCTCCTGTACCTGAAGCTCTCTGCTTCCTTGCTTAGAGGCTATGGGACTGTTCCTCAAAGAACATATAAGACAGGAAAATAAAAATCATAAGAAAGAAATCTGGCAAAGCCTATAGATGAGTTTTGAATACTCTCTGGCCCCACTTGCCCCATATCCCATGTCCAGAGAAAACCTTCCCCGAATGACTTCACTGGTCTTGGATGGGATGGCTACCAGCTTGCAGCTTTGTCTATCTTTTCTCTGGGATGCCAAGATATGGACTTTTAGAGATAGGGACTATATCTCTTCTCTGCCCCTTGCCCTGGGAGAAGCCTCATTATGTTTGAAAATGGAACCATCCCCATCCTCACACTATCAACCCCTGCTTGCCCTATAGTCCTCCACCACTGGCAGAGGCAAGGGGCATCAAAGAGCTCTCTGGCCATCAGTCAGCAATACTCTTGCGCCTGGGGTAGCCATCTTGTCAAAGCAAGAAAGATAACAAGATGAGTACGAATGCCCAGGCCCTGAGTCCCAAACCTGAGGCAAGCTGTGGGACTTGCCCAATTCACAGAAATGAAGACGGCCTTCCCAAGATTTTCACTTTTCTGTAGCAATGAACACAGTGGGCCACCTCCTTTCTGAAACTTTCCCTCCCACAACCTCTTGTCCCAGAGTACTCTCCTGGTCCTACTAGCTTTTTTTTTTTTTTTTTTTTTTTTTTTTTTTATTCATGAGAAACACACAGAGAGAGGCAGAGGCATAGGCAGAGGGAGAAGCAGGCTTCCTGTGGGACTTGATCCCAGGACCCCGGGGATTACGCCCTGAACTGAAGGCAGATGCTCAACCACTGAGCCAACCAGGTGCCCCTCTATTAGCTTTTTGAAGACATATTCTCTCTCTTCTTCTCTAAGAGACTGTTCCTTTTCCTCTCACTCTGTCCATGCAAGTGCTTCTCAGGATTCTGCCCTTGGCTCATTCACCCATTCAGTTCTTCCTCCCTTCCATGAGCATTTCAGCCTTGTTCTGGGCCAGGTGTTAGGTTGGGCTTTGGTTATTTACTTCTCAACTCCATCTCAATAAGCATCGCTTCTCCAAGGACAACCCAAGTGTACCTCCCACTCTGGCCTTTCTTAATGGTCAATCTTGTGTTCTTAACTCCAGTTGTGCACCTGACCCTGGAAGATGAAGCTCAGGCACTACAAATGGAACCTAGCATCTTCTCCCAAAGCCTGCAAGCTTCTGACTCTTGACTCTCTGACTTCTATTACCTGCCTCAGCATCTTCTTGGCCATTGGAGCTGAAAATCAGGAGCTGTCTCTGACAGCTTGCCATCACATCTAGTCACTGGCTGTGTCTGGTGAATCCTGCCAGCATGATGTTCCTCTAGCACATCTGCCCCTGCCTCTCTACTTAACCTCATCATAACCACCACAATCAAGCCTTTCAGAGTCTCCCAACTTCCCCACTTCATCCAGGCTCTCTAGTCCACTACAGTCCAAAAAGTCCCATACAAAGTAGCTGGGTTAATCTGCCCTAAAAAGCTTTTATCTTGTCATTTCTCTGCCCAATAGCATTTTTGATTGCTCAATCAGTTCTCCTATGTCTATATCCTATTACTTGCCATTCAAGGCGCCCATACTGTGTCTTCTCTCATTGTTCTGGCCACATGGTTTCCAAACATGTCTTATGCCTTCCCAACATTGCTTACTCTGGCCCTCTTGGCTATTTCTAAACGTACTCACCCCTAAAAAAACAGGATCAAGATCAACTGTATCTTCCCTCCAACAAAGCATGTCTTGCCTTCAACTACAATGATTCCTGTGGCCTCACTGCTCTAAGTAGACTATAATTTTGGACTTACAGAAAATTTTTCTCATTCCTCATTGTACTACTAGCACCTAATACAGGGGAGTATTCATACAGGGGGTGCTTATCAAATGAATGAATTTGTAATTCCTGTTTCCTAGGGAATGCAAGGGAATTCATGAGATTGGGTGTGGGCTCTAAACTTTTCAGAAGGAAGGTATGAAGAGTGGTCACAGTTGTACAGAAATGTCTGCCAAGCAGAGAAGCCACACTTCCATCTGAGTACTAAGGAAATGGTACCCACAGGAGGCTACTTGTAAGTTTTTCTCAAAATGTTTTCAACCACAGAATTGCTTCTCCTCCTTGTCAAAAGACTGGGTACCATATCTTCTCGAGGATATCCCCAATGTTCAGCCTCCTTCCTCTGGGTGGGCATGGTACCTCATAAGCCTCTCCTAGGTCACTGGAGTTGTCTCCATATTCTAGTCAATTCTGACTCTACCTTGGGGACAAAGGAAAAGAATCACTAACTGAAACATTCACTGCTCATTTGTTGAATACTTTCAACAGAATTCTTAACCCTAGATATCCCATTAATGTCAGAGAGGGCTTCTGTGCTGATATTTTAATAAGGTTGTTTATGGAACAAACCAGGAATAGAGTGTTTGCCCATAGCACTTTTCTCTTTTCCTAAATCTCTCCCACTCCTTGTCAGGACTGGCTTTCCCCTCCCCCCAACCCCTCAAACCTAAACCCAAAGCATGACTGGCCTGTTTTTACAAAATTTGCTGTTTCATGCTTTCCCTGGGGGAAGGGAGGTGAGTGACTTAAAAAAAACCAAAAAAACAAAAAACAAAAAAACGTTTTTTCCTCCCAGTTTGCTGGCGTAAACCAAAGGACTTGGCTAAGCAGCGAAGAAGTGATCACATGTGCATAGCACTGAAAGAAAGATGTTTCTTATTCTTTAGGAAGCTCTCTGCAGAGAGAGTTTATGTTTTATCTGTTTTAGCCACTTGTATGGTATGTTTGGAAAAGGATTCAACAAGAGAACAAAAGTCCTCCAGATCTCAAAGACAGAAAAGTAGCAGAGTTCAGTTCAAACTTTTAGACAGGTTCTCTTTGGTTTGTGTTTCTTCTCCTGGCAGGAAGCCTGCTTTCCATCTCTAGATCACACTTGTGCTTCTGATGATAAAGTGCATGCCTCACTGGCTCCAGGATACTCTCTGTCTGCTGCTGGCCCTGCTCAAGGCCCCACTTGCCAAAAATGACTGGGGCAAGTCACCAGGGGCCTACAAAGACCATAATGGGCTACCAAGTAGGGGTTCATGGAGGGGGCACCCCATAGGCGGGTCCTGAGGGAAAAGGTAGTCTGGACTAAAGCAACAGGTAGGCATGGGCTTCTATCTGCAGTGACAAGAGGTTTGCAGAGAATTCTGGGCTACCAGACACCACCCAAAGAACCATTTTATCTGGCCTTGTCCCATAGGGTGCCAGACTGGTGGCCAGCAAGGACAAGAGGTTACAAATCCAACCAGAACAAAATGCTAAGGGCACAGAGCTTTGGGTCAGATAGATCTGAGTTTGAATGCTGGCCTAATCATTCATTCTCACTAGCTGATAACTTAAGATTCACCATCTAACCTCGCTGAACCTCAGGTTCCTCATATGTAAAATGAGGAAAATGATACTTTACAAAGCCATGGTGAAGATAGTACCAAGTCCCTAGGATAAGATCAGTCACACAGAGGGAGCCAATTTGCTGATAGTCAAGAGAAAAAAAAAAACATATATATATATAATCACAAATACTCAAAGAGTTTATTATAATCTAGCTGGAAATACAAATTACATGAACATTAGCAAGCAAACAGGATATGACCGAGTGCTAGGTTGCAGGGCCCAACACTGAATGCAGCAGTTCAGAGATAAGATCTCTGGGGGTTACAGTCATCCAGAAAGTCAGTCTGCCCAAGGTGGGATGAGAGTAGGTTCTTGAACACAGGGTATGAGGGCAAAAGGTAGAGAGCAGACCCTTCCCCTCTTCCCAAGCCATAAGGGAAATGCTGGGGTCAAGTTTAAAGAGTGAGCCCAAAAGGGACAACGGAGAGAGAACAACGGAGTTATTTTGAAGAAGCACAAAGTAGGGAGAGACAAGGTGTGTAGGCCTTTGCCACATGCTGCGAATATAGTGATGAACCATGAATCTAGTGGGTAAAGCAAGCCATGAAATAGGTGCTATGATAGTTCTCATACCTTGCTGGTGAAATGTAGATGGCTATAACCAATATGGAGGGAAATTTGGTAATATCTACAAAAACTTTAAATGCACATACCATTTGACCAAGCACTTTTCACTTACAGGAACTAATAATGGTCACTGATATTTTAATAGCAAAAGACTGGAAATAGCTATCAAATAGAACAAGGGCAGCCCCGGTGGCGCAGCAGTTTAGCGCCGCCTGCAGCCTGGGGTGTGATCCTGGAGACCTGGGATTGAGTCCCATGTCAGGCTCCCTGCATGGAGCCTGCTTCTCCCTCTGCCTGTGTCTCTGTCTCTGTCTCTCTCTCTGTGTCTCTCTGAATAAATAAATAAATAAATAATCTTAAAAAAAATAGAACAAAACCCCAATTATCCCAATTAACATTCATGGAACACTCCACTTGGAACACTCCACATGGAACACTCTAACGATAATAGAACATACTTGTTTCAAGCACATACAGAATATTTACCAAGCTAGATCATATTCTGGGTCATAATACAAATCTTCATAAATTTTTAAAAGATTCACATCATACAGAGGTTTAAATCATACAATTAAAAAAATTAAATTAGAAACCAGTAACAGAAAGTTATATGGAAAATCCTCAAACACTTATAAATTAAACAATACACTTCTAAATAACCCATGAATCAAAGAAGAAATCACAAGGAAAATTAGAAAATATTTGGAATTAAACGAAAATGAAAATATAACATCAAAATTTGTGGGATATGGCTTAAGCAGTACTTAGAGAAAAAATTATGGAATTAAATCCTTATGTGAGAAGAGAAGAAAGGTCTCAATCCATGATCTAAGCTCCCACCTTAAGAAACTAGAAAAATAGCAGGGTAAGCCCAGAAAAAAGGAAATAATAAAGATTGTGTTCATAAACTGGTCAGCCTCATGCAGAAGAATGAAACCAGACTACTTTCTTACACCATACACAAAAATAAACTCAAAGTAGATTGAACATTTAAACGTGAGACCTGAAACCATAAAAATCCTGAAGAGACTATAAGCAACGACGTCTCTGACATTGGCCATAGCAACATTTTTCTGGATCTGTCTCCTGAGGCAAGGGAAATAAAAACAAAAATAAACTATTGGGACTACCTCCAAATAAAAATCTTCTGCACAGCAAAGGAAACAATCAACAAAACTAAAAGGTAGCATACAGAATGGGAGAAGATATTTGCAAATAACATATCCAATAAAGGGTTAGTATCAGGAATACATAAAGATCTTATACAACCCCACACCCAAAAACTGAATAATCCAATTAAAAAATGGGCAGAAGACATGAACAGACATTTCTCCAAAGAAGATGTCCAGATGGCCAACAGACACAAGAGAAGAAGCTCAACATCACTAATCATCAGGGAAATACAAATGAAAACTACAATGAGGTATCATCTCACACCTGTCAGAATGGCTAAAATCAAAAACACAAGAAACACCACATATTGGTGAGGATATTGAGAAAAAGGAACCCTCTTGCACTGTTGGTAGGAATGTAAAGTGGTTGCAGTCACTGTGGAAAACAATATGGGGAGGTTCAAAAATTAAAAATAGAACTGCCTATAATCTAGCAATTGCACTACCATTTACCACAAAAATACAAACCACTAATTCAAAGGGATATGTGCACCTCTATGTTTATAGCAGCATTATTTACAATAGCCAAATTATGGAAGCAACCCAAGAAACCATCCACAGATGAATGGATAAATAAGATGTGGTATATGTATGCAATGGAATATTATTCAGCTATAAAAAGAATGAAATCTCGCCATTTGCAACAATATGGATGGAGCTAGAGAGTAAAATGTTAAGCAAAATAAGTCAGAGAAAGACAAATACCATATGATTTTAATCATATGTGGAATTTAAGAAACAAAACAAGCAAAGAGAAAAATGAGAGAGAAGGAGGAGCACCTGGCTGGCTCAGTTGATGGCACAAGTGACTTGATCTTGGAGTTGTAAGTTCAAGCCCCACATTGGGTGTAGTTACTTAAAAAAGAAAAAAAAATATGAAAGAGAGAGAGGCAAACCAAGAAACAGACTCTTAGCTATAGAGAACAAACTGATTATTACCAGAGGAGAGGTGGGTGGGGGAAAAGGGGAAATAAGTGATGGGGATTAAGGAGTGCACTTGTATACAAAGCACTGGGTGATGTGTGGAATTGCTGAATTACTATATTGTAAACCTGAAATTAATATAACACTGTATGTTAACTATACTGGATTAAAATTTAAAAAAAGATTGTGTTCAGAGATCAGAAGACTTAATATTGTTAAAATGTAATTCCTCTCTAAATTGATCTATCAATTCCATGAAATACTAGTCAAACTTCAAGGAGACTTTTTAGCAGAAATTGATAAGCTGATTCTAAGATGCATGTGGAAAATGCAATGCACCCAGGAGAGCCAAAGCCAAAATTTGAAAAAGAAAATTAAAAAAAAGAAAGAAAAAAATATTAGGAAATTTATACTACTTGACTTCTCAGAGATTTCTTATGAAGCTATAAAAATCAAGACAATGTGATACTGGCATGAAAATAGATATGAAGATTAGTAAAACACAATGGAGTATCCAGAAATAGATCTACACACATATGATCAGTAGATTTTTGACAAAGGTCCCAAGGCAATTCAAGGGAATTCTTGGGGGGATAGAACAACCTTTTCAACAAATTGTGCTGGAACAACTGGATAGTCATATATAAAAAAACAAACCTTGACTCTCACCTCCCATTACATATAGAGAAAGTGACTCAAATGGGTCATAGACCTAAGTATAAGAGCTAAAACTAAAAAACTTAAGCATAGGGGAGATTCTTAGTGACCTTGGGTTTGAGAAAGATTTTTTTTAAAAGATTTATTTATTTATTTATTCATGATAGACATAGAGAGAGAGAGGCAGAGACACAGGCAGAGGGAGAAGCAGGCTCTTCACAGGGAGTCCGATGTGGGACTCGATCCCAGAAACCTGGGATCACAACCTGAGCCAAAGGCAGATGCTCAACCACTGAGCCACCCAACTGACCCTGGCAAAGATTTCTTAAACAGAACTCAAAAATACAAAAGGCAAAATAAAAGATAATAATTTGGACTTTGAAATTAAAAACTTCTGCTCTTCAAATGACAATGTTATGAAAATAAACAGACCAACCACAGCTTGGGGAGAAAAACTATAAAACCTACCTGACAAAGGGACTATATTTAGAATATAAAAAATTGTTATATCTAAGTAATATAAAGACAAACAACTCCATTTAAAAATGGGCAAAAGGTTTGAGCACTTTACCAAAAAAGATATGCCAATGGTAAAGAAGCACATGGAAAGATGGCTAACATCATTTTCTATCAGGGAAATGCAAATGAAAAACCACAGTGAGAATACACTGTATATATATCACAATGGCCAAAATTAGGAAGATTGATCACAGAAAAGATTGGGGAGGATGTGCAATAATTGTAATTCTCATAAACTGCTGGAATAGTAAATGGTACAGCTTGGTAGTTTCTTAAAAGATTTAAATACTACCACCATACCACCCTGGCAGGCCATTCCTCCATATTTATCCAAGAAAAATAAAACATATACACAAACATTCATAGTAGCTTTGATTGCCCCAAACTGGAAACAATTAAAATGTCCACCAATAGGTGAGTGGATAAACACATTGTGGCACATCCATACAATGAAATATTACTTAGCAATAAAGTGGAAGGCACATAATACACATAATAACATGGGTGAATCTCAGAAACATGCTTATCACAAGAAACCAGACACAAAACAATCTATACGTGGTGATTCCACTGAAATGAAATTCTAGAAATAAAAACTTAAGCTATAGTGACAGTGATTGCCTGGGGCATGCGGGAACTTTCTGGGGTAATGGAAATGTCCTATAACATGACTGTAGTAGCATTTCACATGACTGTATACACTTGCCAAAACTAATAGAACCATGCATTTACCACTGGTGTTTATTGGATATAAACGCCGGCGCAAATTTTTTGTATTTTAATTTTTTTAAAAGGCTGATGCAGTTCTATATATGGAATAAACTTCTGAGTTTATAGTAGGTAGAGGGCAAAACACCCAGATTCAGACTATATGTATAGTATGGTATTGCTTGTAAATAAATAAATAAATAAATAAATAAATAAATTTTTAAGAAGAAAGGAAGAGAAAGAGAGAGAGAGAACCTATATGCATGCCCTACACAGGCTGAGAATCTCTAGAAGGATACCCAAGAAAATGTAATAGTGGTAGCCTCTATGAAGAAGAATTCAGTGTCTGGAGTCTGAAACAGACAGAAAACTTTATTTTCCATCATGCATTCTTGTACTTTCTGCCATGCACATTTTTAAAAAGATTACTGAGATAGGGGAGATGGAGGATGCTGTGGACGTTCATAGGAGGGATATCAATCTCATGTTGGTGGGAGGTATCAGTAAATATTTTCTTGAAAAAGTCATATCTAAGGTAAGACCTGAAGGACAATAGTCAACCAATGGATGTGGGGGAAAAGTGGACGAGCATTCCATGCAGAAGGAACAAGCATGTGCAAAGATCCCAAGAGAGAAAATGTAACAGGGCATGTGGGCGGCTCAGTCACTTAAGTGTCTGACTCTTGATCTCAGCTCAGGTCTTGATCTCAGGGTCATGAGTTCAAGCCCTGCCCTGGGCTCTACACTGGGCATGGAAAAAAAAAAAAAAAGGTGGCATCAAGCAACTACAGGTAGTCCTGTGGAGCTACAAGGTTAAGGGACAAAGATGAGGTTGGGAAATCAGGGCTCGGTTTTCATCTTGCAAGCTAGAGTGCCAGGTAGTAGATATTTTAGACTTTGTTGGCCCAGAGGCAAAATCAATGATATATTTTAGGTATTTATATAAGAAGAGAAAAAGATGAATTTCCATACTTAAAAAAAATATTTATTTTTTGAGAGTGAGAGAGCACACGTGCATGTGATCAGGAGGAGCGGCAGAGAGAAAGGGAGAGAATGTCCGGCATAATCCCTGCTAGTGCAGAGCCCAACACAGGGCTCCATCCTGTGATTCTAAGATCATGACCCGAGCCAAAATCAAGAGTCTGACGCTTAACAGAATGGGCCACCCAGGTGCCCCTCCAACGTTTTATTGATAAAATTAGAAATATAAGACTTGAATACAGTATTTTGTAATACAGGTCTACTAATGAGAATTATGGAATTCTTCTCTGGGGCCGGAGGAGGGGATAACATTTCACTTAATTGGGATACAAAGTGAGCATTCCACCCTTGAAACTGATGGCAAATTCACCTGGTGACACTGATCTGTAATGAGATTTTACATATTCCATCTTTGAAAATGCCTTTTCACACAGATAAGTACTGCCAAATACTGATACCAGTTTATGAACATATGATTTTACTTGAGCATATTCATCACCTCGAAGGTATTTATAGAATTCTATTAGGTTCTTCTCTTGCTATTTGCCTCTTGGCCTATCATTACATTGCAGATTAGTCACGTCCAATTGAAGGTTAGGTGGAAGCTCCTCAATTGCACAGTTAAATGAATTTTGAAATATGGAAATTTCCTTTGAGTTTGCATCAACGTTAGAAGAAACACAGATGGAACTATAGTTTGAGCTCAGAAAATACCTCCCTGCAACTTGTGTGGGAATGGAGATAGCCCACTTCTGATAGCACGGGAAGCACATAAAGCAGTTTGACATTACTTGTGATTCAAACAACATTCGTTGTGGTTGGGATTATTTTACCAGAATAAAAACTTCACACATAACTATTGTTTTGTCTTGTAATTTTAGGCTTGATTCATCAATAACTATTTTCAAGTCCTCAGCAAAAGCTAAATTCTGAAGCCATTCACTGTTTGATAACAGTGCCAGGGACAATTTTTCTGATTCAAAAAAATTTCTCTCAGCTCTGAACTCAAAAATATCACAGCAAAGCTTTACTATTGTTAAGCCATCAAACTGCTATATGATAGGAGAAGTTACAGATTTGGCTCTTATTTCTTTTTTTTTTTTAAAGATTTTTATTTATTTATTCATGACAGACACAGAGAGAGAGAGAGAGAGAGAGAGAGAGAGAGAGGCAGAGACACAGGCAGAGGGAGAAGCAGGTTCCATGCAGGGAGCCTGACGTGGGACCCGATCCTGGTCGCCAGGATCACACCCTGGACCAAAGGTGGCGCCAAACCACTGGGCCACCGGGGCTGCCCTTGGCTCTTATTTCTGATGAAAATTTGCAGAACTGTCAATGGTTAAATTCTCAAGAGTACATATAGTCTATCGATATTGATATATTTGTATTGATATATATATATGAAGTCCGCTGTTGATGTTACTGGTTGATTAACACATGATAGATTAAATATTTTCCACAAATGCTTGCCAGTGAATAATACAGTGACTAACTATACGCTTTAAACACCTTTTACATTTTCACAAGTTTTGTGAATTTACCCAACTAAGCCTCTTTATGCTCTACACATATATTTTTAAAAAAATTTTTTAAAGCAGCCAGTGTGGAGCATGGGGCTTGAGCTCACGACCCTGAGATTAAGACTGGCTGAGATCAAGAGTTGGACACTGAACTGACCCAGCTACCCAGGTGCTCCTTCTCTGGAATATTTTGCCATTATTACTTGCAACACATCTTAGCAGATTCCACTTCAGGTTGTACTAAACTAGTGTTTTCTCAACTGTTCTCACCTGTATTTGCTTTATGCAGACTATTCTTTGGGGCCAATTCTCCAGTCACTTCAAACTTGGCATTGATTCCTTAAATAAACAGTAATAACTGTACAGTATCATTAACATCTGTCAACTCATCCAGAGCCAAGGAAAACCACTTGAAATCATTTGCTTGTCTCTTAGTTTACTAGTTATGTTGTTCTCAATGTCTTCAGCTCTTTGAACAACTATTCTTGCCCAAAGGCTTATAGTCTTTATGTGTGTTTATTTTCTCTGGACATATTCTTTGGTTGCTACAATCAAACATGATTTAATTAACTTGCCATTTGTAAACAGCTTTCCTTGCTTTGCTGACAAATGAGCCCCTTGGAAACTTACTTTGGTTACAGCTTGATTTTTATTTTTTATCTTTGTGAAGAATTCTGCTGTGATAGTCCATTTTAAATGTTCTAATTTTTCTAACCATTGTTTTCCTGTGACTTGGAGATTGTGAGGAATATTTAGTTTGGTAGTGCTAATGTACTTTGTGTTCTTATAGCATAGCTATAATGCATAATAAATGCAGAATAAATATTCTTCATCGTTTAATTTGATAACAAAATAATCCACAGTCCACCGTGGCCTCAAAAGTATGACATTCAAAGTCCACTTTTCTCTTTTTTTCTTGTTTTGACAGGATAACTGTGCACTGTTAATAGTAAATAGAGTGCCACACAATAGTGATATGAATTTCACTTGAAACACTGTCAAATTATAAGGGCATCACTGGTTTGTAGTGGAGCAAAGCAAAGTGATAACAGCATCATATATGGTCTGTATTGCAATGGCTCAACTCTGCTATTGTAAGACAAAAGTAGTCACAGAAAATATGTGAACAAATGGACAGCATGGCTATGCATTCCAAAACAGCTTTATTTATGGGTACTAAAAATTTGAAGTTCATAAAATTTTCACAAGTCACAAAAGTATGCTTAGGTTTTTCAACCATGAAAAATGTATAGGTAAGAATTTTTTTAAGATTTTATTTATTTATTCATGAGAAACACAGAGCGAGGCAAAGACATAGGCAGAGGGAGAAGGAGGCTTCCTGCAGGGAGCCTGATGTGGGGCTTGATCCCAGGACCCCAGAATCATGACTTGAGCCAAAGGCAGACCTGGCTCAACCACTGAGCCATCCAGGTGCCTCTAGGTAAGAAATTTTGATAAAACCTAACTCTACCTACAAATAGCACAAACTTGCAGAGAAAATTCTATGGAGTTCGGTAAGAAAAACTCTGAGGGCTAATGAACAAGTTCAGCAAGTTTAAAGGTATAAGATACAGATTCCTTGTATTTGTAATTATATATATATATATATATACACACACATATAAAAAATTTATTAACATATATACACACATATAAATATATGTATATACATACATATGTATGTATATACACATAGGTATGTATATGTATATACATACATATATGTATATATTTATATATACATATATAATTTGATAACATATATATACATGTATATATATATAAATTGTATTTCTGTACATGTAATATATACTTGCAATGAACAATCCAAAAGTGAAATTAAGAAAATACTTCCATTTATAATAGCATCAAAAAGAATAAAATACCTAGGGATAAATGTAACAAATCAAGGGCAGAACTTAAACTCTCAAAATTACAAAATACATTGCAGAAAGAAATGAAAGATCTAAATACTAAATGGAAACACATCCTATGCTCATAAATCAGAAGTCTTAATACTGTTTAGATGGCAATACTCCCCAAATGTACACATCATGCTTGTAATTCAAAACTAAAAAGGTAAACACAACTCAATTTTGAATTGGTCAAAATTTAAAAATTTTTGAATGGGCAAAAGGCAACTCAACAACAGCAAAAACAAACAACCTGATTTAAAAATGAGCAAAGGACTTGAGTAAATATTTCACCCAAGAAGATAAAGGAGGCCCAGTAAGCATATGAAAAGATGCTCGCCATCATTAGTCAATAGGGAAATGCAAATCTCACACCCACTAGGATGACTAGAATAAAAAAGTCAGGTGATAACAAATATTGGTGAATATATGGAGAAACTGGAACCCTCACACATCACTGCTGGGAGTGTAAAATGGAGTAGCTGCTTTGGAAAACTGCCTGGAAGTTCCTCAAAAGGTTAAACAGAGTTACCATGTGCCTGAGGAATCCCACTCCCTGATGGGTATGCACTAAAGAGAAATGGAAACATAACATTCCTATAAAAACTTATACACAAATGTTCAAAGAAGGATTATTCATAATAGTGAAAAAGAAGAAACACCCCAACCGTCCGTCTACCGATGAACGGATAGACAAAATGTGTGTATATACACACATAGACATACAATGGAATATTATTTGGCAATAAAAAGGAACAAAGTATTGATACCAATTACAACATGGATAACTTTGAAAATATGAAGCTAAGTGAAAGAAACCAGTCACAAAAGACTACATATTGCATAATTCTATTTATATGGAAAGTCCAGAATAGACAAATCTATAGCAACAAAAAGCTAATTAGTGGTTGCCTAGGGCTGGGGGGTGGTAGAAAGCTAAAAAGTATGGGTTTCTCTTTGGAGTGATGAAAATGCTCTAAAATTGATTGTAGCGATGATTGCACAACTCTGTGAATATATTAAAAACCAATGAATCATACCCTTTGAATGGGTGAATTGCATAGTATATGAATTATATCTCAATAAAGCTGTT
This sequence comes from Vulpes vulpes, assembly GCF_048418805.1. Lineage (NCBI taxonomy): Eukaryota > Metazoa > Chordata > Mammalia > Carnivora > Canidae > Vulpes > Vulpes vulpes. The sequence continues at coordinate 119,245,085 of NC_132781.1, forward strand.
CTCTATTCTACCCAATGTAAAAATGTAGCTTGCTGGGCCATTCCAAAACAGACAGCAGACTCCTTTCCTGGGGTTAATACTCTCCACAGCCAGAATTGAGCCAGGATCCACACAATCCCATTGCACTTGACATCTGGTCACATCCAACCTCAAGAGTCTCACATATCAACACTTCTGGTGGTGGGGAAGAAGTTCCCCTGTGCCTGTCTGGAGAGACCTCATCACCTGAATGTACCCCTCTTGACCCCAAACCAGAGGTCACTTCACGAATCACTGTTACCATCACTTTAATGACCACTGCCACCATTCCAGTGCATCATCTCAGCCCCTATGCCAGCCTATGTCCTGACTACTAGCTCAGCCAACATCCTGGCCACTGCTGCCAAGAGCAGCTCTCATTTAGTGGGCACCTGCGATGCAGTCTCTAATCTTCATTGCAGACCCTCACACTTAGGAGTCTGGACTTTATCCTGAATGCTATGAGAAGCTCCTGAATTGTTTTAAGCAGTATAATGATAAGATCATTTCTGCATGTTAAGATTTACTCTTTGGAGAATAAATGCTAAGACTGGAGTTAGACCAGTTAGCAGGCTATTGGCGTAATTCCAGGTGAGATAAAGGTAGTGACAGTGAGGATGAAGAGAACTGGTAGAATGGAGGGATGCTCAGAAGGTGGATTTTATAGAATTTGATTTCAGATTCTCCCAATACAGGCAACTTAGGTGGTCAAGGGCAGCCATGTCCCACTAACTATCAAAGTATGTGTGTCCTAACATCCCTGAGGCTCCCAAGACCAGACCACTCAAGTCTGTCGATAGGGTTCCCCAAAGATCCATACTGCAGGCACTTCAGGGAAGAATGGAATTGATAGGACTCATTTGACCACCAGAAGTGGTCTCCTGTCTACCCTTCCCATTTCAGAGAAAACAGCCTCTGCTCTGCATATCAAAGGATCTCCTGGAGGCTCAGTCTTACCTCTACCAAATTTCTATCCTTTCCACTTCTTTATCAGTCCTTAAAAATCCATTGATCAATTAATTCCATGGACATTTGCTGGTCCTGTTATCTACCAGGTATGGTATACTACATTAGGTGTAAGGATTCAGAAATGATTTTCATTCCTCTAGCTTATCCTGCTTTTAGGAAAAGACCCAGAACTAACTTTTACTGAAGCACAAATGAATGATGTCATCATGTGATTGTCCTTTAGGGAAACTGGAAATAAATTCCTTTCTCATTTCAAAAGTCATTCACATTGGCGCCTGGGTGGCTCAGTTGGTTAAGCATCTGCCTTTGGGCTCAGGTCATGATCCCAGGGTCCTGGGATTAAGCCCCAGGTCCAGTTCCCTGCTCATCAAGAAGTCTGCTTCTCCTTCTCCCTCTGTCCCTCTTGTGCTCTCTCTTTCGCTCTCTCTCAAATAATAAAATTTTTTAAAAAAGTAATTCACAGGTAGATACAAATAAGACATAAAAATCACTAGAACTTCTACCACCTGAGGATAATCATTATAAACGTGTTGCTCATTGTCTTGCCGGACTTCTATGCTATTTCTTTCTTCTGTGCTTCTATTTTATTTTAACTAGAGAATTTACATTTTACTTAAGAAGAGCATCTCCGGCTAAAGAATGATCCAATATGACTAATATTTGGTGCAGCTTTCCTCAAGCCCGCAAAAGTCCCATCTCTCAGTTTTCCAGCATAGGTGATTTTTTCAAAATGAGGTCCTGCTGGGTATCTGGCCATGGCTGTGTGTTTGTATTTACCAGCTCCCTCTACACAAGCCCTGCCCACCTCAGTTTTAGAGTACAAGAAAAGGAAATAACAGACGCCCTCAAAGCTAGGGCAGTGGGCTGGTCAGTGCAGAAGGTCTCCCAAAGGGCCGCTAGAGTTGCTACATTCTTTGCATGGCTCCTGCTCTGTCTAAACAGCAAATTGTTACTAGGACCGGCCCATCTTGACAGAGAGACAAGTGAAAATTTGTTAAGACAGTGGTGTCCCAGACTCTTCCTAGGGGAAACCTGATTAAAAGGATTATTTCAAAGGATCATTAGTAGAAAAAGAATTTCAGGCTCCCCAGGGTAGAGTCGCCTTTGAGCCAGGCTGTTTCAACACTTCTAACATGTCCCCCAAAAGGTCAGCTGGAATGAGCTGCACACCAGAGATGAAACTCCCAATGCCAGGACACAGATGGTCAATGCTGGCCTTGTCCCTGACTGGCTGAACCCTCTTTACTGGCCCTAGGGTGTTTGCTGGAGTGTTTGCCCATCCCCTGGGAGATGGAATGCAGCCCCCAGTGGTACCAATACTTCTCTCACACCCCGCGGGTATAATATGCCTTCTGTAGTACCTTAGCTTCTTCCCAAACAGAAAATACCCGAAGTGGAGAGTGCTGAAGTCTTTCCTTTCAATGAAACCTAAGAGCACCTCCCCATTCCCACCTCTTTAGAAAGGTGCCGGTCCCAAAACTGTGTTATGGTGTTCCAAAGCTGGGGAACCAGGGAGGGGGTAGCTGTGGACATCCCCAGGCTGACCATTCCTCCTGCAGATGCCTGCAAGCACAGCTGCCTCCTTTCCTGGGGCAAATTACCCTCCACAGCTAGAAAAGAATGTGGGTCCAAACATCTCACTACACCTGACATCTGGTCATATCAGCCCTGGGGCTACCTTATCCCAACACATGTAGAGGCGGGGAAGAAGTCAGCTCTGGACCTCCTAAGAGACCTCACCTGAATGGACCCCTCCGGTCCCCCAAACAGAAATCCACATATCATTTGTTACCAGCACTTTGAATATCCCTGCCACCATTCCAGCCACCATCTCAGCTGCATTCCAAGCACTAACCCAGCCAGCATCCTGGGCACTGCTGCCAATGGCAGCTCCGATTTATTGAGCACCTGCTACGTTGTCTCTACTCCTTCCTGCAAACGTGCAAGGTCACGGAAGAGGAAACTGTGGCTCCAATATATTGAGTCACAGCACAGAGAAGAGGCAGGGCTGGGTTTTCAGTCTGGTCAGGATGATTCCCCACTGCTTCATGATGCCTCCCTGTGGTGGGCTGGGCTCTGGATGCAGACTGAGAGGATGATGAAATTGCTGGCTGTGTGACCTTGGACAATCACTTACCTTCTCTGTGCTTCAGCTTCATCTCTGTAATGACAGTTCTGTTTGAGGCAGGCACAGATGCAGAGCAGTGGTTTTATTTGTAGGTAGGGTCATGAGGGAAATTGTGTGTGTGTGTGTGTGTGTGTGTGTATGTGTGTGGTTGGGTGGTATGGACTGGGATCAGGTGAGGGAGGGGTGAGGCCACTGTTCCTGCTCTCCAAGACCAGGGCAACCAAGTACTGGAGCTGCCATGATGCCTGGAATCAGTGACTGGAGTCAGTCATGGTCAGGCTGGAGGCTGCTTGCTGCCACCCCACTGCCAAGCCCCCCCCAGCCACCATCCCTCTAGGATGCCACATTCTGCGGTCAGGAAGAGGGGCCCCTGGGAGGTGCTGCTGGAATGTTCCATCTGCTGGGAGCCCTTTGGAGGGCTGATGGAATGATAAGGCGACAATAGCAGCCTGGGCTCTGTGGCTCCCTTCTTTCCCTCTAATGAGGTGCCTTCTGCCCCACAGCCATGGAAAACTCCCAAGTTCCCCACAGATGCCTCCTCAGCCCATCTGCCTGCCTTTCATCCTACACCACCCAGTTTTCTCAACTCCTAATTGTGTTTGTGGAACCTCAGTCCCCAGGCCCTTGACCAACCAGGCAGAAAACCCACTGGTTGCAAACACTACAACTGCGGCCCAGCATCCCGGCTACATGCTCTGCAACCCCCGCCCCCCTCCCACCCCCCCCACCTCCCCCCCACTCCCCTGGGCTCACCCTGGCAGCCCTGCCTGGCCTGGCAGGAAGGCCAAAGCTCACAGCTTCAGGGTCTCCTCTGTGGAAGATCCAGAGGATGCAGCGGCTAAAAAGAAGGACCTGCGGATGGGTCGAGGCACTCAGTGGCTAAGCTGCCAGGGACACAGCATGGCACAAGGGTGTGTGATCTGCAGTCAAAGAGGTGAGGTTTGGGATTCTGGCTCTACCTCTTTCTAGCCATGTCACCTTGGGCAAGAGATTTAACCTTTCTGAACCATGCTTTCCTCATGTGTAAAACAAAGATAGGTGCAAAACAAAGGTGGTTGCAAGGATTAACTAAGTGAATATATTTAAAGCACCTAGATCAGTGTCTGATGCACAGTTGGCACCCAGTAAATGCCTGTCTCCTTTGCCTCCCCAGATCTGCCTGCCCAGTCTCTGCCAACACCGGTGGGCAAACAAACTTGGCAGATCACCTCTCAATTACCTGAGAGTCCAGGGCGCTCAGTCTCTGTACTTTCTGTCCTTTAAACCGCATGAGCCGTGGACTACAAAAGGTGGGAGAGAGAGAGGACAAGGAGACAAGGGTGGGAAGAAGGTGGATGAGCAGCAGAAGGTTAGAGGGGAGCCTCCATATGAGACTGGGGTGCTCATGTGGCTTAGGGCCCTGAGTGCCTCAAAATAAGCATGCCAAGAACTTGCTGAGAGCAGCTGGCCCTGGAGGGGGTAGGGGTGGGCTCCAGACTCAGAGCCTGGTTTCGAGCAGGTCCTCCCCACTAGCCTGTCTGGGCTGGAAGCAGGGAACCTGATATGTGCAGACCTCCGCAGCTGTGTCCCAAAAGCCTGCCTGCCTTACCACGGAGTGGAGCCAGCGGGGTGCATAATTGCACCAAGGCCAAGCTCCCCTCTGAGAGCTAGATGACCTCAGTACTTCAGTGCTCTGAACACAAGGGGGTGGGGGGTTTGTGGGCGTGTGCAGCTCCAGCCCCTAGCAGAGGTGGCTGTGGGCCTGGGTTCAGAGGGATGCAACATCTGGCCAGCTGCGAGCCTGAGCCAGATGTACACCGACCAGATGGAGGGCAAGCTCCCCTGCGTAGGGGCTGCACAGGAGGGAGTCATAACCTCATTGTGCAGCCTAATCCTGAACATATTACTCTGGAATATGTGCAACATCAACAGCATCACCATAAAAAGAAAAAAAAAAAGGCCTCAGTGAAGAGAGAAGAAAAGAGCAAGGTCCTGAGAGGTGTCAGCAGGCCTCTGACACACTTTCTGGCAAGCTGGGGAGAAGGTCTGAGCTAGCTAGCACTTAACCCTGGGCCCTAGCCGTGTACATGTTTTTGAGGACTGGGGGGCTGAGCTGCAAGGTGTGGCTCCCACCCTGCAGAGGAGCTACTAAAGCCCAAAAAAAGGCTTTGTGACTGAGCTTTAAGGGTTAATGGATCTGGGGGAAGGGGGAGCCTGAGTCTGGGAAGAGCTAGAAGTGAGCCAGAGAATAACTCTGGGCCTCCTTCTTCAGCCTTCCTGAAACTGGGTATTCTGGATGCTTCCAGCAGGGAAAGCACTGGAATGTCTGTGTACTCAATCCCCTCTCCACCATCCCCTCACCCATCTGCACCCCACCCTTCTCCCCTCCCTCCTCAACCTGAGAGAAAGGTCCAGAGGAGCCACAAAGATGCAAAGCCAAGACATTGGGACTGGACCTCCTTCCCACCTGGGGTCATTGGGCTTGGGCTTTTTCTGGAACACTGATGAGGTGGGTTGGTCACAGCAGGCTTCCTGGAGGAGGAGTCCCAAAAGATAAGAGGAATTTGACTAGATGAGGAAAAAAGGACAAGACATGTCCTCTTCAGCTAAGGAGGTCCCAGGCCCCTGAGAAGCTGCAGTAGAGAGGGGAAAACAGAGAAGAATCACATGAGCACCAGAAGGACCTCAGAGCCCACATGGCCCAAGCCCTTCATGTGACAACAGAAAGAACAAGGAGAAAGAGGCAAACAGCAGGAGAGAATTGTGAAAGGGATCCCTGACTATGGGCTTACAGTCACTCAAGGAACACGACCCTCACCCTCACCCCCAGGCAACATCTCTGCTCTGAAACCCCAAAGAGAGCATGGAAGGATGGGTCAGCATTGAGGGCAGGCAGGCTGCTGACCTGGTGGGGGAAGAGGAGGAGCCAGTTGGAAGCCACTTATGTATGAGACCCAGAGAAGGGTGGGAGACACACAGAAGTGAGCGAGGGGCTGGGCTGGCCATCCTCTCCCTCTACCTCCTACATGCTCGAGGCAAGCACAACTGCTTCTCATTAGCAGAAGTGATCGTGGAGGAGAAATCCAGCCCAGCCTGGGTCACGGTCACGGCCCTGAGCAGCCAGCCTCAGCCAAGCCAGGAGGGAGGCAGGCTGGGGCCGCGGGAGACCTGTGTCAGTGCCTGAAGTGGGCAGTGATGAGAGGGAAGAGTCTAAATGGCTGGAGGAACAGGATCAGAGGGGAGTTATGCCAACACCCTCCTTCTGGAGGGCTTGCCTGTTATTTTCCCTCCTCATTCATTCATCAACATCATTGCCAAATCCTACCCCACCAATCTCCTGCTGAGAAAGTGGCAGTGGCTTTCCATGGCCTAAATCAGGATAAACCTCTGAGCTCAAATGTAAAGATTCTCTGTGATTCAGTTGCTCTGGGCCTCATCAATTCTCACTACCACAGTCCCTAGACCAAGCCCTCTGCTCCAGCTACTCTTCACAAAGGTGCCTGTGGTGTATCCTACCCAAGTCCCTTTCTACCTTTGCTCATGCAGTTCTTGTAACATAAAAGGCCTTCTTGTCTCCACCAGCTCGTGACTATTCCTCTTTTACATTCCACTCATCACTAAAACTAGAGTGTGATAGTGCCCATCTCATAGGGCTTCTGTAAAGACAAAACTAGAAAGAGCCTGGAACAAAGCCTGGCACAGAGTATTTACCAGTTCAACGTCCTTCTGTTCCAAAAGTATGTGTCGGGCACTCTACACGATGCCAGGCACCACAGTAGGCAGCAGGGGTGAAATGGAGAATAAGACAGTTACTGTCCTATCCTCAAAGAGCTTACAGTCTGGAGAGAATCAAACAAGTAAAGGACAGTTATGAGGGGGTGTGCGGAAGCCAAGCTCAGGGTACCTATGCACATAGCACTACTAGAGCAGGAGTAAGACCAGCACTTAGGATCTGGGAGGGCTTCTTGGAGGAGGTGATAAATAAGCAGGCATCTTAAAGCTGAATAGGAGTTAGCAGGTGGATGGAGGGAGAGGTGTTGCAAAAGGTACGTGTAAGCGTGAGGGGAGGAAGAACAACGGATTTGGAAACCGCAGTGAGTTCAGTAGGGTCATGATTGGGAGAAAGACCGGGGAACACTGAGACTAGAGAGATTTGGCAGGAGAGGGATCTGGAGGGGCTGCGTAAACTGGACTGGGATGCTCGGGCTGAGTCCCATGCACAACAGGGAATCATGGCAGGAGCTGCACTGCTCATTTTGGCTGTCAACACATGTGCCTGGAACTATTTTAACTGTTTCACATCTGCCAGACTTGAGTCACAGCTTTATAATCTGGTATCTTCTACTATGGCCTTTTTTTCAATTGTTATCAATAATTGTTATTGATAAGTAGGTATCAGATGCTCCTAGAGCAGACCAGGGATCGCACCAGGCTGTGCCTGGAGCAGGGGTCCCACAAACGTCTTGGGCCAGGTGATATAACCAAAGCATGCTGCGCTCTAGAAAGTGCAGTGGAGCCTGGGTCAGCACCCGGTCACGGGCAGCCTGAGGACAAGCACTCAGATGCCCTGACACTTAGTTTCTCCCCCTGCAAACAGAATTGTGCCACCTGTCAACCTGCTGGCGACACATGGGAGGAGAAGGAAAGCCCTGCAAAGGTACTGCAGAGGAAGAAGTGGATGCTGAGACAGGAGGGTGCTGACCCTACTTCAGGGCTGGTTCTGGAGGCTGGGGAAGGGAGCCTAAGCCAAGAAGAATAAGAAACAAATGCATGCGACTCAGCAATTCTCCCATCATCCATAGCGCTCTCTGTGTCCACTTGTCTCTCTCCAGCTTGAGGGAATCGCTGTCTGCCCTGCAAACTACCCAGTCACCCTCGCCCTCACACATATTACAGTAACTGTGGACCCGAAGAAGTCAGGTTAGAAGGCTCCAGACTAACTAGTGCTTCCTCCAGGAAGCCTCCCCTGACCCCCAACTTGCAGTGTTCTCTCCCTTCTCTGACCTTCTGGGCTTTTGGGTATCAACATTCATGAAACACAGGACTATGACTTCCCTCTAAGGTAAGGGCTCAGAGGGCCCCTCTCATCCTCAAGACTCCAAGCTCCTTGAGGACAGGATCCATCTGTTGCCTCTCCTCCATCCATAGCCCAGGCTTCTCAAAGGATTGCTGGCTCTTGCTCCTTCCTCTTTGAAGCTGAGGAAGAGGATCTGAGGGTCCAGATGGGCCAGAGTTGGGTCCTACAGATGGAGAAGGGGGAGAAGAGTGGCCTCTTCTAATAGACACTTACTCTGCTTTCAACAGTCAAGGGTCAGAAACTGACCATGGGAGCCATGGTCACGTGGCTGTCAGATGTCAAAGCAGCTGGGCAACAAGTGCTGAAATTGCAACAGGCGGAATGTGCAAGTTCAAGGAGGCAAGGCAGGGAGTCCAAAGCTGTCTTGCAGGAAATTTAAGTGTACTTCAGGTTCTAGTACCTGACAAGGGGTCTAAGGCAAAGCCTCCCTCCAGGCAGCTAACCCAGACCTCTCCCGGGCTGCATGGTCCAGTGGGTGTGCCCAGAGAATCAGTGGAAATATGGGCTACCATCTGGAGATGACAAGGTCTGGAGACCGTGTCACCAAATGGCCTTCTCCCTGAGGCAATCAGGGCAGGCCTCATCAGCACTTTGAAATGAACATCTGGCTGGTTCCAGATGTGGAACCAGATGTAAGAAAATGACATCCTGGCATCGGCTGGTAGGAAAGTTCAAGGTCCATCCTCCACCCTCCCAGCTGGCAGAAACTTCTGAAGTTCTTTCCATTCATGCCCCTGCCTGCTTAACTCCCCTGTTCCTCAGGACCCTCAGGGTTGGCCAAATGGCTTCTCACATCTGGATGTGGCCCACCCCAGAATCAGTTTATTCTCTTGCTCCTCAGAGTTAGGAACTACCTGGTCCCCATGGCCTAAATGTCAAAATCGGTAAAAAAAAAAAAAAAGAAAAAATCTGGTGTGCGTGTGTATGTACATACACATATATGTGCATGCACATTCACATGAAGAACCTTGAGAGCATGAGGCCAAGTCCAATCCCTGGGCCTGCAGGGGGCTGTGGAGTGGGCACAGCCCTGCCCGTATGCTATCCAGTTAAGGCAGCCGAGAAGGAGAGGAGATGTCTGTCAGGGGCAGGTAGGAGGCAAGTGGTGCATCTAGCAGACTTAGGCCTCAGGCATCAGGCTTCCAACCACAGTGCTGCCTCCATCACTCCACTCCAGGCCCTAAAACACCCACTCCAATCACAGCCTTGATCTGCAGAGGGAAGAGAGCCCGTCTCCTAGTGGAGAAGTGCTCACTGCCATGAGCTGCAGGTACGCATGTGCAGATGTCAGAGTGAGGAAGGGCATTCAGAAGAAGGCATGTCCTCTTCCCAGCTGGAATAGTCAGGGCTAGGGAGTGTCTGAAAGAAGAGGGACTGGGGGAGGGGGTAGCAGAGAGGAAAGAGGCCCCCAACACTAATTTCTAAGGGATGGAGCCCAGGGGAGACCCCCACCCCCCCGCCACTTCCTCTGGGCATGTGAGCCATGGTCACTTGGTTCCTCAGAGGTTGGCCCTTCTGGATTCCCTACCACCACCACCACCACCACCACCATTGGTCCCAGGACTCTGGAACTAGTGACTACTCTAGACTCTAAGATGCCTCCCAGAAACTTCCTGGGATAAGAACCTCAAACATAAGCTTTCTAAAGACCAGTTCACTTCATCTTGCAAAGCAGTGCAAGGCCTGACTCCACCTTTGCTCAGCGTCAATCTGTTAGGCGGGGTGACAGGCAAACACCATTCAGAGTGGGATAGGATATGGCTGCCATCTTCAGGCAGGAGATGTGGCCACGTCCTTCCCAACCACTCCCACAGGAGTTATGGTTCTAGACTCAGGGTCCACTCTAGCTTTATTGACGAGAGGACTGCCGTAGAGGGCGTGAGGGCCAGCAAGCAAGAAAAGAATGCAGAGTTTTTTCAAGCATCAACAATTTTCTGAATTTGAAACCACTCTTTTCCAAACTCCGCAGAGCACACACTGTACAGTCCCCTTCATTAAGGATTAATTACTAGCCAAGTTTGAAGTCTTTGGAGTTGTTTGAGAGTTATTTGAGCTGAAAAAGAAAACAGAACTATGTTGTTGTTTCTTCTAAATGGAAAAAGGATATTTTTTTGTGGGTGTTTCCAATGCTCACAAACAGCTGAAGGGGTTTTTACTCTATCTTTCCAAAAATCGTTGCTCCAGGCCATGACCAAATATGGAAAAAATGACCAAAAAAAAAAAAAATCCCCAAACCATGAACTTTTCAGAAAGTTGCAAATAGCTGAAATAGAAGCATGCACTAGAAATGGCCAGTGGGCTTGTCTAGCATGACTTCCCAATATTTCCTGCCCCTGCTTCTGCCCACTGCCTGTGCCTGCAAGGTACCCAGGCATCTCTCAAGAGACTTTCTCTTCTAGACATCCAAGAACCAAGCAGTTAGGCACAGCACTGGATTAACATCCTCATTTTCCAAGTGAGGAAACCGAGGCCCATTGGAGGCCATAAATGACTTGCCTTAGCCCCCACAGCAAGCTCTGGCAGAACCAGATCTCCAGGTTGGCTTTTATCCCGCTGTCACCCCCTCCCCAGAAATGCTGCAGAGAAGACTGGACCACAGTGTTTGGGCCTCCGGGAAGCCAGGACAAAAAGCCATCCAGGGCTGTGCCTGGCCTTGCACACCCCTGAGAATAAGGCAGGTATCGGAGAGGCGAGGGTTGGACACAGGGACAAAGACTCCTTCCCTGTCTTAGACGGAGAGGGTGGCTGGCTCTCATCAAAGAATGCACTCACTGTACCCGCCACTGCCCCAGGTAGCTCCAACCCCCACCCTCTCCAGCTCCTGGATAGCTGGCACTGAGGGAAAATGCATAGGGGTGGGTGATACTTCACCCCTTCCCCTAGGTCCCAGGCTCTAATTCACCAGAAACAAGGTCCAACCAGGATCCTCCTCTACAACATCCCTGTAACCACCGTTGCAGCCATGGTTCCTGGGATGTCACTCCCTAGACCAATCTCCCAAGGAGGCAGAGAAGGGGACGGAGCTGAGCATGGAGCTCCGCCTTGGCACAACTCTGCCCTAGGCACAGTCCGGAGCGGTAATGTAATTTTGAAGTCAAAATTCTGGCACCGACTTCTGGGGTTTGGATCCTGACGCTATCACTTACTAGCTGTCTGACCTGCAAGTTACCCAACCTCAGTTTCCTCATCTGTAAATGGAAATAATACCAGCACTTCTCCCCTCTGGTTCACAGGAAGCACTACTATGTAAGTTGTCGCTACCATTACTGCTGTTACCTAATCAATATCAGCAACTGAGGGAAGAAAGAATAAACAAGTGGATACCAAAGAACCCAGAACCTACTTCCTAAGCAGGACAGAACCTCCCCATTTGTAGCCTCCTGCCACCTCCTCCATTTAAGCCTCAAAAAGTTGCCAGGCTCGTCTGGGCCTCGGTTTCTCCATTAGTAATATGGAGATAATAGGACCCTTTGCTGTTCTGTCAAGTTCTTTGAGATGCTTGGATGAAAGGCACCAGCAGCAGGCCGAGATGCTGCTATTACAGCTAATGACAGAAGCAACACGCTCGTAAGCTGGTGCCCAGCTCTGACTCAAGCTGTTTACGGTTCTAGGCCTTGCCAGCTGGGGGTGGGGGGTGGGGCTGAGTGGATCCATGCTTTGGGGAGAAGAGGGAGCCCTGGCTGGTGCCCTCACCTGCCCTACTATACTAGTGCATCTTCTGGGACCAAGCTTCCTGCAGGGTGTCCTCTCTCTGGGTTGAACCCCTACTGCCCTGTCACCCTGAGAATCCCAGCCCCCTGGATCCACCCCTGGAGCTCCCTGCCCCCGACTTCTGCCAGGACTCCGATATGTGTGTGACACATCCCTCCAGAGGACAGTCAAGCCTGCTTAGAAACGAAGCCGTGGTCTTGGGCTACAGCAACCAGAAGAATAAAACATTCCCCAAGGCCGGGTCCTCCCTCTCTCACCAGCTCAGGGACAGAGACCCAGAAGGGAACAGTCAGCATCAGCTGGACGTCCACCCCCCCCCCCACCTCCACATCTGGTCAGATGCCGCAGGTCACCCCTCCCCCTGAGAAGCTCTAATGGGAAGCTTACACAGGGAAGGGAATTTTCCATAAGTAAGCCCCCCTCCAGAGATCCTATTGGGCCACTCCTGTTTTGTATCACTAGTTTAGTTTCTAGACTGGGATTGGCCTTATAGTCTCTCTGGGAACTGGAGGTAGAAGGGGGGCTGGTGAAGCCAAACAGCAGCTGATATCCCTGGCCTCCTGTAATAAGGGCTCTTTTCTTGGCAGCTCAGTCCACTTCCAGGAAGCCTCTGCAATAGCTTCTGTCCCCACCTTAGCCCTGGCCTAAGGATGTGCAAACTCCTCCTAGATGCCGGGATGACTTGGGGCCAAGGCAGCCCTAGGCAAATGCCAGCTGGCTTCCCAAAGTGTATCCCCCTTACCAGAGCTCTGGCTTTCCTAACCAACCCAAAGAACAACAGGTCACTGGGTGGCTGGATGGCCAGATGGCAGGAGGCACTGGTGGCAAGGGTGGTCTGCAGGCCTCTCCCAATCTACCTGTCTGTCTGGTCCCAAGAATTAGTCCTTGGCTTCCTGGGACCCTTCCCACCTCTCCACCCACCTCAAGTTCCTACTATGCACAAGCCCAGTTCTCAAGAGTCCTTTCTTCCATCAATGCTCCTAAACCCTAATTGCAGGTCATGAGGCAGACACAAGTGCCAAAACAGGGGATAGCTAAAGCAAGCGTGAAAAGAGGAACACTTCTGGAGACAATCTATGGAGGATGGAGGTGGGAAACACTGAACCTCCAATGGGAAGAGGGCTGGCCAAAACCCAGCAGGCTTGAAGCAGTCAGGACAGAATGGGAAACTGTAGGAGGAGACGGAGGAGAGCATTCTGGGCAGGGGTCATGGCACCAGTAAGAAATAGAGGAGAGGGGTCGCTTGGCATGGCCAGAAGATTCTGTTCCTATGGGGCACACAGGCTTGAGGGGAGATGGAGAGTGCTTTGGGGATTCTGGGCAGCAAGGGAAGCACATGGATTCAGGATGCACCATGGGGGTGGTTAGGGAAGTCAGTTCACAGAGACTCCTTAGAGCTAAAAATTGGGGCCCCTTCTTCAGAAATCTAAGCAATTTTGCAGAGGTAGGCTCCTTGACCTTCCCAAGCCCTGGGAGGCAGGGAGGAACTGAAAGGAAATACTCCCATCACGATTTAAAAGAGAAGGAAACTGAGGCTCATTAGTGCTTAGTCATCTGTCCGAGGTCTTAGAGTAAGTCAGTAACTAAGTTAGAGGAATATTCTAGACGCCCGGGTGTGGAGGGGTCCTCAAGAGGTCACCTAGTCCACCGCTTTGCCCCAGGCAGGCCAGATCCCAACAAATGGGGCATCTGACTATGCCTGACCATGTCAGAAAGCTATTCTTTACCACCAGTGCCAAGTCTTTGTTGAATTCAAGTCTAGCCTGAATCCTACCTGCTGCAGTTTAAATATGCAACTTCTCCAGTTCATAGGCAAGATGGAGTCCTCTAAAAGCCTTCTGTGGACCAGAAGCTTATTTCTTTTCTCTAATTTCGATGTCAACAGTTTCTTTCTCTGTAGGTCCACACTTCCCGTGAGTAACATGAGTAACATGGCCCATACATGAGGGGCTCCAGAGCTATCATCAAATCAATGAAAGGAGGGTGAATGAATGAACAAACGAACCACTGGTTTCCAGACAAGCCCAACACTTGGAGCTCCATGCAATAGCAGTCTCTCGACACACATGAACACATGTAATAAGCTGACAGGCTAGATGTCTACCCACTGTTTAGGGTTATCTGGACATATTCTTAGAACATATTCTTACTTTAAAAACAGGTATCCAAAAAATAAAAAAGCCAAACAAACAAAAAACCATGGGTTATAATTTCTTAGTGCTTTTTGTGTCTTCAGAGCGTTTATTGCTCTGGGGCGATATGTTTTCTCATCGCCTTCTAAACCCTACGACATGCACGTGTGCACACACACATGTGCTTGTGTGTACAAATAAAGCATAAGTGCCAGCCCCTGTGACTAAACCCATCCCTCTCTTAACCAGGTTGGCATCCTTTCTGGTATCTTTTGATCTAGAAGGTTACTTCTGCAGACTGTTATGATCTATGTCCTAAAAATTGTCCTCATCTTCATGCCCATGATCCTGATACATGAAAAGAACTGAGCCCTCTCCACATATGTATCACTTATGCTTACCATGTGATAGACACTGTGCCAAACACCATATGTGGATATTTGTATTTGGTCTTCACAACCACCCTATAGATCACAGAAGAGGAAGCCAAGACTTGGAGAGGTGAAGTCTGGCTGATAAAGCACAGGTCTGCCTGCCTCCAGAGCCTGACCTTTATCTCGCTTGCTGTCCTACCTCTCCCTAGGCCTGGTGTGGAGGGAAAGGTGAATGCTCCTGCACTGCTCCCTGCTCCCTCAACCTCCACCCCAGCATGAAGAACCACCATCGCAACAGGAGGTGTTGTCCACATCCAGCAACTTGTCTTTGTTCAAACTAGTTCCTTATCTGGTTGTTTCTTTTTCTCCTAATCTCAGATTGAAGACCTATTATTTCCAAGCCAGGAAAAAAGAACAAGTTAAAAAAAAAAAAAGGAGCTCTGTTCCAGGAACTATAATATCTCTCTCTGTGCTGCTCAATTTCTCACTTCTCTGACAGTTGGACAAGCCCAGCCATGCCTGGCCCCCAAATTTGGCAGGACCAAAGCCTTTTTAGGGTCTTCTCTTCCCCCATATACCTCAGGCCAAGACTAAGGTGAGAGATTAAGGAAGGATGGGAAGAAAAGCAGATCAAAGAAAGGCACTAGAAAATATCATGTTCTAGTCCCAAATGGGCCCTCTGCTGTGTACCCTACTCTCTCAGGACTCTGCCAAGTATCCCCTTCCCGGTGTGGGGAAACAGCTCCAGAGAGAACATGTGGTTAGTCACACAGAAACAAAGATATGCACATGTGGGTGCCCATAGCAGCCTGTCATAAACACACGTCCCAGCCTGGTCTCATTCACAGAGGCACTCAGGGCCTCCAGGGACACAAATACCCTTGAGGCTGAGACACAGATAATCATGAGCACATGCACTCACAATCACATGTTTCCAAACACTACCATAAACATGCCCTTTCTCTCAGGCACGAACATTGTCACATGGATGCTCCGGGAGTGCAGACCAGCTCTCTGGGCATAGGCATTTGTGGACAGGACCAAAGGACAAAGGAGGCTGGACCCAGACCCTTGAATCAGGGTCAGGGGACCCCTAGAATCTATGGGACTTCTGTTTCTCAACCTCCACTCCATTCAGTCTCTGAAGTTAGTGAACTGGCTGAGTCCCATCCAGACCAGGGAGAGGCGAGGGTCCTCTTCAACTTGCCCTGTGGCCCTTGTTCCCTCTGGCATAGCCCATCTATCCTGAGCCAGTAGAGGCCAAGCTCATGCCGGGAGGGATGGTTTGTGTCTGAATGTCAGAGAGAGGCCACTGTGTCTCCCTGGGAGAGAGTGGCGTTTCTGGCCTCAGGCCAACAGGAGCCTCTAACCTGCAACTGGCATCCACTCTCCCAGCCAAAGGGGAAACAAAAGGGCCCTATGGATGTTGGTGGCAGGAGACACGTCAGCGCTGCCCTGGGGCAGGGACTCTGCCACCACCTTATTAACCCCACATGGTCAGGCTGCCCCTCCAGCCTCCCCCCTACACAAAGCCAAGTTCCCTTTGCCCTGGACACAGGCTAGCACGTGCTCCCTGCTAAGACCCCCAAGAAACCCAGAGGGCTACACAGTTCACTAATTTCCAGGTCAGGGGACAGAGCACTCCAGAGGGACACCCCAACTGTCTCACATGTGTTCACCCAAACAAAAGCCACCAGTTTTCCAAGAAGGCAAACAGCTGTTCAGAGGAGAAAGCAGCCCAAGCCAGCCAAGCTTCCAACAGATCTGGAGGCACTGCATTCACCAGTCCAGCCTGGGCCCAAAGCAGTGATAGGATGCTTCTGGGTGGTGCTGGCAGTGGCAGCAGTTCCAGGTGCCACCAGGAGGCTGTGGCTCTCATGCCATCCCACACCAGTCCTGCTCCTACTCCAGTGTGCAATCAGGGAGCAAACATTTCACCCAACCAGACCCCCAATGGAAGGACCCTGCCACTCCTGCTGAGTCCAGACCCTCCGACACCAAAGCAAGGGGTTACCCTTTCTGCCCTGATACATCTTCCCACTCCAGAGAGCCTATCAGCCTCAATGCAGTCAGCGCTAAAAGAGAAAGCTCCTAGGAATACTCATCAGCATGCTCTTGCTGAGGACAGTACTCCGAGGTAAACCCAGCCGCGGTGTGAATGCAGGAGCTCAAGGCTTCTGCAGAGGAACAGGTGTGCCAGCTCCCGGGGCAGAGAGCTTCGGAGGCCCAGCCCTCCTGTGATTGTCACAGGACCCAAAATAGCTGAGGTAGTCCTTTCTAGAACTGATCACCATAGTAATTGTGGTTTCTTTCTATTTGCTTGCTTATTGTTTCTTCCACTAGGATATAAGTTCCAGGAGTTTAGGAACTTATAAAATAAGACTATGTCTTATTTTACTGTTGTGTCCCAATGTCAGCACGGTGCTTGGTGCATAGGAAGGGTTTCGTGATATTTACTGAATGAATTGATGAATTAATGGTTTCTGCCCACAGAACCTCCACTATCCAAAAATATTGGAAAGAAATATTTCTAAAGAGCTAGATAATCTAGGACAGGAATGCAAGGAAGTTTTCCAAAGAAGTCCTACCTGCTCCTCATCCACCTGTCAGCTCCTACTATATCCCACAAATCAATCCTGAGCACCCATTTTGGGACTCTTGGAGCTGAGGGCACCTCCACAAAATTCAAAAACAAAACCCCAAACCTTGGCCCCTTCCCTTAAGGACATAGTGCTTTGGTAAGGAAGACATATCAGGAAACAAACAGATACAACTCAGTCTGACAAGTGCCACCAGAGATAAGAACAGAGGACCTAGGCCTGTCCGAGAGAGCTGAGAAGGTCTCCTGGAAGAGGGATTTCCAAAGTGAGCTCTAGGAGTGGTATGGATTAGTCAGCAAACGAAGGGGGAAGCAAAGAAGAGGAGGAGATTTTATCAAGAGGTATGGGTACATGCTAGAGTCTAGAAGTGAGAGGCTGTGTGGCCTTTGTAGGGAAAGGAGAGAGATCCAGGGTGGCCAGTGAGATGGGGAGATCCTGGGAGGGGCTGGGAAGGCAAGCAGGAGGCC
The DNA here is from genome assembly GCF_048418805.1 of Vulpes vulpes. NCBI lineage: Eukaryota > Metazoa > Chordata > Mammalia > Carnivora > Canidae > Vulpes > Vulpes vulpes. The sequence goes on from NC_132781.1 coordinate 119,262,540, forward strand.
CTGGAGGACGGTGTGGAGAGCCACCAAGCAGGCCGTGAGCAGAAAAGTGAAAGAATGGAGCTGTTAGACAATTCCTTAAGTACTCAGGAATGGATGCGCAGCACACAGCTGCTCAGCAGAGAGCGAGTGGCCTTCTCTCCATCCTTATGGAGGGTAGGACAGTATGGAGCTGCTTGAGGAAGAGACCTGAGGGGAGATGGGTCGTGCAGGGTGCCCAACCTGCCTCAGTGGCTCTGGGTAGACAGATAATCCATTGCTTTCTGCTTTGAGACATCACTCCCCAAAGGTGGCAGGAGACTGGAGATGTCAGTCCCATGGGCAGTGTGAGAGGGGCCTCTGTACGTACTCCATACTCTCCACAGGGGAGAGGGTGAAGGGCAGTGCCAGGAGAGGAGGAAGCACAGAGTGGTGCTGGGCCCAGAATCTCGGGAGCCATCGTAGCTATTTAGAGTCAGCTGCCTCTGTCCATTCTAAGCACCTCCAGGAACCACTGTTACTGGTCCCTGTCCTGCTCAGCCCTGGGCACAATGTAGAGGCCCAAGAAGTGTTGTTCCTGGGCAGAGGAAGAGAAGCACATTCAGGCAGGCTCAGAATCCAGATAACTCCCCTTCTGTCAGGAGAGTCTCTCTACTGAAGACAAAAAGCAAGACTCTTTCCCCTCCTTCCATATCTTACAGTTCAAAAAGGCCACCATGGCCAAAGGCATCCTCCTACCAGCTCAGAGAACAGAAGTGGCGAAAACGCTGCTGCCATGTATGATGTGGGCCCTGGAGACAGCTGGTGACCCCATGCGAGGAAAAGCAGAGACACTTCCAAGTGGAGAGGCTGGTAACCTAGGGTCCTGCAGAAGCAAGACCCCATCAGAGATGAGGAAGGCCCAAGGTCTAGCCAGAGATCAGCCATCAACCTCTCATGGAGCTTTGGAAAAGTCTTCAAAACTGTCCTTGATGTTCTTACCTATAAAAGGAGAACAGGGGCGCCCGGGTGGCTCAGTGGTTGAGCATCTGCTTTAGGCTTAGGGCATGATTCTGGGGTCCCGGGATCAAGTCCCACATCGGGCTCCCTGCGAGGAGCCTGCTTCTCCCTCTGCCTATATCTCTGCCTCTCTCTCTCTCTCTCTCTCATGAATAAATAAATAATATCTTTTAAAAAAAAAAAAAAAGGAGGACAGGACTACATGGTCACTTGTTTCCTGCCAGTGCTTGGATCCAGTGGGGAGGAGGCTGTGTGGACGCCCCCAGGCCACTGAGTGATATCCCTCTGCTTTCCTAGTCGATGCTGACAGTCTCTTCGGACGGCTTCCCAGTCTGATGGCACACCTGGATGGAATACCAAGGCTGGGTCCAGGATCACATCCATCAGACTGCTGGGGAAGAAGTTAGGAGAGGGGCACGGAAGCAAGCTGTTGACAAAATACAAAAAGAAAGGGACTCGGTGGGCCTGGGCCCTGAGCTGAGAGGGCTGGCTCTGGGGGGCAGCTGGGATCTGGAGCTCCAAGAGTTTACAAGCAGCCCGGGATTTGAACATTCTCCCCAGGGGAACAGCCCAGGGGAACTTGTCTTGGGTCCAGTCCTGCAAGTCAGCCTCAGGATTGGCCTTAATCCCAGTCGTGTGGAGTCAGGAATCTGGTAGATCAGCACCGAGGAGGGAGGGCCAGAGAGAGAGCAGCAGCTTCCCTTCATGACCTACTCAGATCTGGAAGGAGGAAGGAAGACTGGAAAGGGAGGAGGAGTGCTTTCCAGCTGGAGCACTAGCTGACCAGCCACACCAGGAGATCTCCATTCAGCTAACCTGCAGTAAGGGCCTGCCCCCATCAGGCTATCTTCTAGACTCCACTCTGATGAGCGACATGGTGAATCTCTGACATGCTGCACTGTACAGCAAGGCCACGAAGAGCCTGCTCCATCGCTCCCCACAGGGCAGCAGAGGTATCAGCTGGCCCTACATGGGGAGGGAGGCAGGAGACCTTTAGGAGGGTTCCCTATCCCCTCTGCCGGGGAGGGGCCCCCTTCCAGAGGACAGTGCAAGACAGGATACAAAGCCTGCCCCGCCACCTGGTGGAGAGCAGAGGAAGGTACTGGAGAGGAGGCTCCCACAGGTAGTGCCCTGCCACCTGGTGGAAAGCAGGGGTGGAGGATTCTGGAGCTCACATAGGATCCGTCCCTGTTGCTGACCGCGGGGACTCACTCAGCCCCTTGGCTGCTGGCTGTCCAAGGCTAGAAGATGAAGGATGTACAAAATGTATTCTCATAGGTCAATAGACAGAAGACTAACAGGTAAAAGTTAAGGGGAAGCAGATTCTATCTCAAGAGAAGGAATATTCCTAGTAATTAGAGTTGACCCCCCTGGCAGCCTTCAAAAAGAGTGAGCTTTCAGGCAGTAGGTGTGTTCAAGCAAGGCGGAATCACTAGTTGACAGAGAAGCTAGAAGGCCATTTTTTCTGTACAGGGATCTTACTGTCCCTTCCAAAGCTGATATGTCACAACAGCTTTTCTTCTCTTCCTACCTTTCTTTATAAACATTTATTGAATCAGCCCTAGGCTAGATAATGGAGATTGCAAAAGTAAGACATTACACTTGCCCTGAAAGATTTTAGAGTTTAGAGGGGGTAGTGAGCCTCGAGGCCCACCCCAGATAATATATGATGGCCTTTGGCTTAGACTACCTTTGCCTTTCAAAGAGGAAGGGCAAGGGAAATACATTCCCTTTCTAGCATTATTGGAGCAATTCTCTACCTTCAGTGGACACACAAATTATATTTGTTAAACTGGGTGTTCCATCGGGATCTAAAAATAATAGTACAAATAATGGCAATAGAAACAACCAACATGATTTCACTCTATGCCAGGCATTGTACTTGTCACTTTACAAATATGATTTTTACTTAATTGTGCTGGCAAAAGTTCAAAGACAAACAATCTTTTAAGTCCCTAAAGTGTTCTACAAAAGAAAAAAAAAAAGGTGGCTGCTCTCCACATTGTCTAAGTCATGCCACAGGATGACAGTTTTATTTTGCAAGAAGACTGGGCTGGCTGCAAAATAGAACATTCTGGAAACAAGACGGCTCAAAACACTAGAGTAAAATACCAACCAAGGCGACGGTGTTTCCTTCTTCTGGAGACTAGGAGAACGACATAGATTTCCATTGGCTTCTGGTGGTAAAAGGAAGGGCATAGAGAAAATGATGTGGTTTGGGCAGCGGCTAGGTCTGGGCATGTGACTGGACTTTTCAGGCCACGATGTTAAAACTCCCTATCATAAGGAGATGGCCTTTATGGGGCCACCAGGACTAGAGCAATGTCCCCACTTCCCACTAGGGGGACACTCAGAGCCAGGCACCAGAAAATGCAGGCAAGGCTTATTTGGGCCCCGCCCCAAATAAAGGTTGTTTCACTGAGCACTCTAGCCTTCCAGGTCCACACTCTCCTCCCCCATCCCTCCAGGTCTTTCCCTAACCACTCTAGCCCCTGTGTCCCTCCACTGGCTGACCCTCTCCAGGGCATCTCTGGGGCTACTTTCTCCTCCAGCATGCTGCCCTATGCAGGAAAGACCAGAGAGCAAGGAAGGGAGGGCATGGGTGGGGGTGGGTGTGCAAAGATAGGAGGGTGGAATTGGGGTTCATCCCTGGGAAATAATCCCAAGTGGTAACATCAGACAGAAATGGCATCATTAAAAAAAAAAAAAGAAATGGCATCATTAATCTCCACACTTAACGAAAGTAGGATGTGTAAAACCTGCTGACACTCCTTCACGCTAGCCACACAATCCCTCTGATGTGTTTGCTTCAGACGTAAAAACGAAGACAAGCAAGTTCCTTTTTTTTTTGCCTTGAGACTCGAACGTTAATGAAGTGTCTGTCCTTCTTAGAAGGAGCACAGAGCTGCAACAGTACCTTCTTGGAGTCCATCCAGCCTGCCTGATCCCAGCTTCTCCAACGTGAAGGGAAAAGAGCTGATCTGACCCTGCCTTTGAGTCACAGTAAAAATCACCTCAGATGCCTTTGGCCACCCCAGAATCCAAGCAAATGGCATTTATAGGCCTTCAAGGGTTTTCTGAGAGCTCCGAGGCTTGGCACCAAATTTAATTTAAATACTCCCTCCTCTGGGGCCTCTATGTGTTGCCTTGGCTTTGGTACATGCACCTATTTTTCACTAGATGGTGAGTGGCTTCTTCCCCAGCATCCAAATGGCTGGAGCAGGAGAAGGGAAAGAATGCGCTGGGCATCTGTTTCACAACACGCCTGGCCTCGGGAGGCAGCTGACAAGGAGCCAACTGTGCTGGCCATTGCTTCCCCAAACTCTCTGCTACAACCACAGGGAATAACCGGGAGGAGCTATGGCCCAGATCCAGAAGGAAATTAAATAGCCTCAAATTAGGTCAAACACGCCTTTGGCACAAACCTACCAAAGGCAAAACCGGAAGACAGCATATTTTCCCCTCCAGTTACAAAATCAACGTATCAAAAGCAAAACTCCTCCTGTATATAAGTAATATACAATCAGAAAATAGGATGACAAAACCGTTCCATATATAATGTCAATAAAAACATAAAACAATGGGAATAAGTCAGAAATGTATAGGATCTACTAACAGAAAACCATGCTCTAACTCTGCTAAAGGAAAAAAACAAAAAGACAAGAATTCATAGAAAACTGTAGTATTTGATGATGTAAATCTTCCCAAGTTAGCCTCTAAATTTAACACTGTTCCAATCAAAATCCCAAGGGCATAACTGATTCTCAAACTCATCTGGAGGAATAAACGTTTGAGAAAAGCCAAGAAAAAAATTAAAAGGGCATTAGCACTGTCAGATAATAAAAGGTACTATAAAGCTACAATAATTTAAAATGTGGATGAGGCAGGGAAGTGCAAATCAGAACTACAATGAGACACCAGCTCACACCTGTCAGAATGGCTAAAATGAACAACACAGGAAACAAGTGTTGGTGAGGATGTGGGGAAAGGGGAACCTTCATGCACTGTGGGAATGGGGACCATGGCAGGCACTCTAGGAAACAGTACCGAAGTTTCTCAAAAAGTAAAAATAGATCTACCCTACAATCCAGCAACTGCAATACTGGATATTTACCCAAAGGACACAAACACACTAATTTGAAGGGATACCTGCACCCCGTTGTTTATAGCAGCATTATCTATTACAGCCAAATTATAGAAACAGCCTAAATGTCCATCGATTGATGAGTGGATAAAGAAGATGTGGTATATACACACTCAATGGAATATTACTCAGCCATAAAAGAAGGAAACCTTTCCATTTGCAAAGACATGGATGGAGTTAGAGAGTGTTCTGCTAAGCAAGTAAGTCAGTCAAAGATGAATATCATATTTCACTCATATGTGGAATTTAAGGAACAGAACAAATGAGCAAAGAGAAACAGAGATAAAGAGACAAACCAAGAAACATACTCTATAACTATAGAGAACAAACTGATGGTTAACAGAGGGGAGGTGGGTGAGAGGATGAGGGAAGTAGGTGATGCGGATTAAGGAGTACACTTGTTTTGATGTGTGGAAGTGCTGAATCATTGTATTGTACACCTAAAACTAATATTACACTGTATGTTAACTGGAATTTTTTAAAGAGTGTGGCTAAGGCATCAGAATACATTGATCAGTAGAATATATTTTAAAGGCAAGAAACAATTGTGCCCTCATTAAGGGTGCCAGTGCTTATATAAAATGTAATATTATAAGGGCACCTAGGTGGCTCAGTTGGTTAAGAGTCTGATCTTTGGTTTCAGCTCAGGTCATGATATCAGGGTCATGAGATTGAGCCCCAGGTTGGGCTCAGAGCTCACTGCAAAGTATGCTCAAGTTTCTTTCTCTCCCTCTCCCTGCCCCCGCTTTCTCTAAAGTAAATAAGTAAAATCTTTAAGTGTCATATTATAAATACATATAGAATGTAAATGAAACTTCATATTAAGAGAGAAAAGATGGATTGTCCAATAAGGTGCTAGGATAAAAAGTTAACTAAAATTTTTATTTTTATTTTTATTTTTTATTTTTATTTTTGAAAATTTTTAAAATACCATTCTTACAACACAAAAAAATAAATTGTGGAGAGTTAAAAGATTTAAATTTTAAATAAAACACTAGAACATTTAGGTGCATGTTTGTGTAACACAGAAGTAGAAAAGTCTCTTTAAGCATAGATCAAAAGGCAGCTCAAAAATAAATACTAAGATGTTTACTACCTTAAAAATCTTCATGTCAAAAAAGTCACAAAACCAAATGCAGATGATGAACTAGAAAAGCTACTGTATGCAACATTTATCAAACAAAATGGGCTAATGCTCTTGCAAGAATACAAACTTGTAAAACAGTAGGAAAAGACAGATACCTCAAGAGAAAAATCCTCAGACAGAAACACAAACTGTTAAACACATTAAAATGTTCAGCCTAAGTAGTAATCAAAGCAAATCAAAATGAAATAACATTTTGCATATCATATATTAAAGGTAAAAAATAACATTAGTAAGGTGTGCACAAATAGACCAACACTGGTGGTGAAGCATAAATTGGTACAATTTTTTTCTGATTTGTAATTTAGCAACAAGCATCATAAGCCTTAAAAGGTGTCTTTAGTCCCTACGGTTCCATCTGGGGAGGAAATAAGAATATGTAAAAAAAAAAAAAAAAAAAAAAGTCATCTAGAAACACAAATGGAATAGCAAAAAAAAAAAAAAAATTAAAATTAACTACATTTCTAATAAATAATTGATAAAATAAATTATAGTTGTCTCCAGACAGTGAAATACTGTGCAACCTTTTAAAATAATGGCATAAAAATACAGTGTTGCCAAGGAAAGATGTTCCTACATACTTTTAAATGAAAAAAAGGGACAGGTTATGAGACAGTAGGTATAGTATTGTCCCATTTTTTAAAACAGTCTTTAATATGCAGCAAAAGGTCTAGAGGAATTTACTCCAAAATGTTCCCAGTTTCACTGCTTGGTGAAATGATGAATGTTCTGGGTTTTTGTTGTTGTTGTTGTTATATCCTCCATACTTTCTAACTTACCTACATTAAGCACTTCTTGTGTAATTTTTATTTTTATTTATTTTTATTTTTAAATTAATTTTTTTTCAGTAGGCTCCATGCTGGACCAATCTCAACAACCATGAGATCAAGACCTGAGCCGAGATCAAGAGTCGGACACTCAACTGACTGAGCCATCCAGGCATCCCTCTTGTGTAATTTTTAAATTAAAAAAAAAAGAAAAGATGGGCAGCCCAGGAGGCTCAGCAGTTTAGCGCCGCTTTCAGCCCAGGGCCTGATCCTGGAGACCCAGAATTTAGTCCCACGTCAGGCTCCCTGCATGGAGCCTGCTTCTCCCTCTGCCTGTGTCTCTGCCTCTCTCTCTCTCTCTCTCTCTGTGTCTCTCTCTTTCATGAATAAATAAATTAAATCTTTAAAAAAAAAAAAAAAAAAAGGAAAAGAAAAATGAGCTGGCAATTCCCAGATACATAGTCCTCCCTGGCCCTGTTTGGTCTAGGGGATAAAATGGTTTCATTAAGGAGAAATGATCCCAAGGCTTGGAAATATATGCCCCCACCCCAAAAAAGTTTCATTCCATTTCCTCACTCGGGTTCTCCCTCTTCACTGAGAAAACTGCCACAAGAAGTTATAATGCAAAAAGGATTCCAGTTTCCCCCCCTTTCTTCTTCTCCTCCCTCATCCCCAAGGGGAGTATCCCTGTCCCCAGCCAACTGAGGATGAAATTGCCCGTGGAAGGCAACAGGGTACTCCAAAATGCTTCAACCCAACCAGATGGGGAGAAGGCCCCGGGGCCTGCAAAGAGGGGGTCTGGGTTAAGTTGGCAGCATGTGAATCTGAGGATTGTGAGCTGCCACGTAGACCATAAAATAGCAGGGAGCCAGGGTCTCTGAGGGCAGGGGGACAGAAGCAGGACAATCATCCTTTCAGCTAGGGTTATAATTATGTATTTCTTAATAGAATAATTTACCAATAGTTTTTTCCTGCCAGTCAACATCTAAATTGTTAAAAATTTTAAATTCCAAACTGCTCCTCTACCTCAGCCGTTACCATCCCCTACATCTTCTCCACACGGGGTACAGGCCTCAGAAATGGCCTAATCCTCCACCCCAAACTCGGGACCAACGTTCTCAGCACTAAGCCTGGGGACAGCAGCTCTCCAAATGGGAAGGGGCCAGGGGCCCCTGCCCTTAGGAGGCCTCTGCTGCCAGGTCACAGGTCCAGGTCACTTCCGCCCTAAACCCAGAGGGGGACAGGCCCATAGATCGACTCCTTAGATGCCACAAATGTTCCCTGGGTGTGGAAAATCCATTTCCTGATCTGTATGTGGGCCACGGGCCTCCTATGTGGGCTGGCAGCCAACCTGCCTCTGGAAAAGAGGTTTCTTGAAAATGCTGATCCACAAGTACCTCATGTGTGTGTTGCAAATGTCTATCATATGCACCACATGTGTATAATGTGTAGGCCACCCTCAGCAACAAAGGAATGTCCCTATACCTCTTGCTTCTTAAATCTCTTAGAATCACTCAGCCAATTCTAATCCTAGCAGCCTTCAACTTGGCATTAAAATCAAGTCCAGCCTCTCTGATGCTCTATCTTCTGGTAAAAAGGAAGAAGGAGGAGGAGGAAAACACCTCTCCCAGCCCTGCAAGAACTCATAGGGAGGTCCCTCTGTCCCTATTCTGCTAGCTCCCAGGGCCTGACAGGCACAGATGGGAGCCTCCTGCTATGGGAGCTGACCCTGCTGTGTGGCCCAGCTGGGCCCAGGCCTCCACCCTGGCCCTGGTTCTGCTATCATGGTGGGGCTGCTCTCACTATGCCTCCTGAGCACAATGTCAGGGACCCCAGGCCAGTAGAGTGCACTGGAGCTAAGTCCCGAGCAGCTGACAGAGAGTAGGTGCCAGGTCCGGGAAGTATGCTGCAGGAGGAACCCCGTGGACAGTCCTGTTCACCTCATTACACAGGGGAGGGTGGCCCTCCAGAGCCCCAGAGAATTTCCCCAGAAATTCCCTGGAGAATTTCAGACAGCACTGAGGCAGGTGGGCTGGGGCAGGCAGGACTGGGCTGGGACTGTCCTGCCAAGGCAACAGGCTTTCTTTGCAGCTGGTGGAGAAGGGAAGAGTCAGTGAGATTTAGTAGATTCCCATCCCCACCCCACCCCCACCTCAGTAATATGAGTGAAGCCCCCTGTATCCTAGGGCTGAAGTCCTTCTCAGCAACTGGTGTTTCTAACCGCTTGGAATTCCAAAAGGGCAACAGACCTCAGAGTCAAAAAAGAATATTTTTTAGAGCTGCAAGCAAAATAGTTCTATTCCAACAAATCCTAAAAATAACTGCCACTTATTTTTAAAGATTATTTATTTATTCATGAGAGACAGAGAGAGAAAGGCAGAGACACAGGCAGAGGGAGAAGCAGGTTCCTTGCCTGATGCAGGACTCAGTCCCTGGACTCCAGGATCACACACTGAGCCAAGAGCAGACACTCAACCACTGAGCCACTCAGATGCCCTAACTGCCACTTATCAAACATTTATGGGCCTAAGTAAGCATTTTACCTAAATGACATTAAATCTGAAGAACGAGTCCACAAAGTAGCTATCCTTACATTTTCCTTACGTCACAAATGTAGAAATGGACACACAGAGAGGTTGAGAGATGGTCCAAGGTCACCAGCCTGTGAGAGGCTGGGGAGGGTCTAGAGGACTTTCAAGTCCATGTCCTTCACCACTCCAGGACACTGCCTCTAGGATCCTGACCAGTCAGGATTTTAATGAATAAATGAATTTTTTTTTTTGCGTAGAGTCTACGCTCCTCAAAGAGCGGGTTTCTTTAATGTTTGAGAAAAAAAAAAAAACTATTGCTCAGAGTGGTTTCTCTAGAGGCCTTAGCCCTGAAGGCTCTTGGAGTAGTTCAGGGGAGTTAGCTCAAATATGGAGCTGTAGCCTCAGGATCTTCCCTTGTGGGGCAGCCAAGTGATTGATTCTCCGCAAAGTCAAATCTATCCCACCCATCTTCAGGCTCATTCCCCAGGTGCCAATGATGCTTGGGGCCTGGGGAGGCAGCCTGGGCCCATTTTTCCCCAGTTTTTCAACCGGCAGCACCCCCTACCCCTGCCAAGCCTCCAGCCAAAGGCTCTGGAACAGACTGACAAGGTTGCAAAAAGTCAGAGGCAGAGGAGACCCAGGGTCATTCACCTAATCCTATCATTCCACAGATGAGAAGGCTGAGGGCTGAAAGAGGTCATTAAAAGGCTGTCATTCTCCTGGCATCTTCTTATCTTTCCAGAAGCTTAGGCCCTAAGGGTCAGGCCAGATGTTAGTGCTTATGTGTACGATTCCTTTGGTAGAAGCAGGAGTCTGAGAATGAGAGGGAGGAAGAGCAGTATAAATGGTTAAGAGCACTTACATGGGAGCGAGAGAGAACACAGTTCAAATGCTCACTCTGCTTCTACACACAGCTCTGTGATCTCGCCAAGTGACTTCATCTCTTTGTATCTCCCTTCCCTTCCTCGGCAACACAGAGATAATAATAGTGCCAATCTTATAGGACGGGTCTAAGAATTCAGCACAATAATGTCTAGCCCAGTGCTTGGCTCAACTACAAAGAGGTAAGAAGAAAATATGAATAAAGGATGGACTTTAGCTAATAAGGTGTTGATATTGCTTCAGTAATCATAACAAATGTACCACACTAGTGAAAGAGGTTAACAACAGGGTAAATTGGTTTGGGATATATGGGGACACTCTGGACTATCCTCACAATTTTTCTGTAAATCTAAAATTTCTCACAAAAAGGGTTTATTTAAAAAAATTGAAAGGAGCATAGTAGAAATGGGGCTTGTTATTGAAGGCAATGATTATGAGCCATGTCCCTGAGACTCTGGAAAGAGCCAGAAAGCATCAGGCGGCAAGTCGCACAGCGTCCAAGCCCTGAACACTCAGTCAGCCAGCTCGAGCCTGCTCCAATTCCCAAGCATGAATATTGATAGGCAATGAGATTGACAGGTATCCAGGGCTCAGGAGAAGATTACTAAATCTGAAGTCATACAGTCCCCAAGGTCAAGGTTCCAATTCTAATCATCTACCATTTAGTATCTCCATGGTGCTGGGCAGAGACCTTCCCTTCTCAAGCTGCTTTCGTCCTTAGCTGCAGACCGTTTCTCCCTGTCTGGAGCAGAGGTGTAAGGGGAGAGGCAGGCAGCCTCTCAAATGTCCCCAAGAATCCCTGCCTCTTGGCAATCACACTCTGTGTCATCTTCTCCCCGTAGGTGTACATTGGACTTACTGACTTGCTACTAACAAACTGAAACTGGCCAGCGATGTGATGTCAGGTCTGAGATTAGGGTATAGAAAGACTGGGCTCTCTGTGCTGGGGACAGCTAGCTGCCAGGTTGTAAAGGAGCCCGACGGGAAGTTGCATTGGGTAAGCTCAGAAGCAGATCTGCCAAAGCCTCCCAACAACATGTGAGGGAGCTGCAAAGCCCACCCCTCAGGCCCACTTAGACCTTGAGACATCTACGGTGTTGGAAGCCGGCTGCGCTGCCACCTCCTGGAAAACCACGAGCCAAAAGCACCTGGCTGAGTTGTACCTGGATTCTCGGTGCACAGAAACAGCCAGACGACAAGTGATTTTTGCTGTTTGGGCCCACTAGGTTTTGAGGTCATTTTTCAGTGCAGTATTATATATTATATAACTTAGATAATATAAGAGATTATCTGAGAGAATACTTTATGGAAAACCACAAAGCTTAGGGAAGTCAGAACAAAACCAAACCCTAAGACCCATCAGATTCCATCACAGCCCTTCCACATAGCCACGTCCCATGCCATTTCTGCCTATCACTGTCTCTTCCTTCCTCTTGTTCCCTGAACATCTGGGGCAGGTGGCTTTGGTGACAGTAGCCCCTGAACTCTCCCCACACTGGAAGAACTCAGCCATCCTGGGGTCCAGGACTCAGGTGAGGCAGCTTAGCTATCCCTTACATGAGGCGGGTACCTGGCTTCAGATCAAGCCAAACAGTTGTCCCAAAGACATTCAGCCCCAGCAATTTGGCCGGGGTGGAGGTGGGGATGGATTTCTCTGTCTAATTCACAGCATGTTCACTGCATCCCCCAAATGTTCAATCTTCCTTCTTTTAAAAAATTAATTTAAGTTAATTAATTAATTTTATTAAGTAGGCTCCATACCCAGCACAGAGCCCAACAACAGGGCTCAAACTCACAACCCTGAGATCCAGACCTGAGCTGAGATCAAGTGTCAGATGCTTCACCGGCCAAGCCACCCAGGTGCCCCCATTCTATCTCCCTTCTACCTTATTGTGCTCTTCGCAAGGCTGTCTCCAAGAGAAAGAGAACCTCTTTACAGAGAAGTCCAACCTCAAACCCACAGGAATAAAGCTCAGGCAAAGAAGCTCTGCCCCAGCACAAGGCTGGTTGTAGTATGTCCCCTCCCATGTGGGACTACCCCACTCCCACGGCCACTATTCCTAGACAGGTATTCTCGAAGGGTGAGGTGCTGTGAGACTATCCATCTTCCAAGAGAAGTCCAAGTTCTCTGATGGCCTGGCACCTCCAGCTCCAAAGAGTTCTGTAGGGCAAGACTGGTTTTGAAGAGTTGGGGCCACTTTGGGGAGAAAACCATCTCCTCAGACTAGAAGGACTCTACACAATGCCAACACCAACTTCCACAATCACTTGGCTTCAGTACAGAATTTTTCTTCCAATTTTTTTCCCTGTCTCTTCTTCCTAGCCCTCTGCACCCTGGACTTTCTGGAACCTCCAGGCAGCTCCTTTTCCCTAGGGAATCTCCCTCCTACTTTTCTTTCTCAAATGGCTAAAATCTACAACTCTCAACCTGATTACCCCCTACCAGCAGCTGGTTGTGCAGAGGTTTCTGTAAATGCTTCTCAGAGGGGGCAGGAGAGGGAGGGAGCTGCTAAGTCTCAGCTCCTGGGGCGCAGCCATGGCTGTGAGGAGTTGGCAGAGGCATCAATAGTGGTGGCGGCTCCCCAGGAAGGGCTCCCTGTGGTGACTGATCCAGACCTGGAAGCCCAGAAGGGAGCCAGTGGGAGTCAGGCTGGGCTAGCTGCATGTGCTCTCAGGCTCCAGCAGAGAGGGCTGCAGCTGAGCACCTGGCAGCTGCGCATGCCCCACACCAGCCCTAGAGGCCTACTGATCTTGGTCTGGGCCCTGCCCCCTGGTCATCCCTGCTCCTCCAAAGTTCTTTCAGAGGGAGCTTGAAACCCTTCTTCCCAAACCTAGGGCTACAGTTTGCAGGTGGGAAAATGTAGCTCACCCACCCTCACAGCCCTGGAGGGGGAGCCAGCCAGCCTTCCCAGCAACCATTTCTCTCCCCGCTCTGGATCTGCCTTGAGTGGGACTCTTCTAGAACCTTCAGCTACCTCGCTGGCCGGTATCAGTCATGCCGCTGCCACCTTCCCCCTTCCCTCAACACTGGGGTGCTAATCCAGAGAGTCGAGGTGGCTCTGTAGAGCTGGGCTGAAGTTCTGGTTTTTACCTAGATGCCTAGGAAGTAAGGACGTAGTCAAGGTCTCAGAACTCCCAGGGCTCCATCGAGAGCTCCATGGTTCCAACAGGCTGTGAGAAAGACTCAGTTTTGCATCGGAGACAACCAGCGGCCTGGCGCACTCTCCATCCACATGGTACTTCATCTGGTGCCACCAAGCTGAGCTCCAACGACAGAGCCTGGGTGCCACTCATGTCCATGTCCCAGCCCTAGCCTAGGACAAGTCCTCAGTGTGTCTGTCCTCTCTCCTGCCCCCAGTGCTGACAAGCCCCAAGCTGCCAGCCCTAGAGGAGACACCAGTGTGGAGAAAAACAAGGACCAGAGCAGTATCTGGTGGCGTGGCAGGAGAAGCAAGGGTGTGCAGCTAACTCCAAGGCCGAGGCAGCCACAGAGCTCAGGAGCCACCTTACAAGGCTCAGGGGTTAGCAGGCCTCACGGAGGGCAAAAAGGAATTAATTCAGTGGGAGTAATCAGCAAGGCAAGGCTTCCTACATTTCCTCACACTACGGGTTCTTTCTACTCTCTATTTGCTATAGAACCAAGACGAAAGTCCTCTGCCTGGAATTCAAAACAGTCTACAATCTGCCTGCCTCCCCGCCCTCCCACCACTCCTCTACCCACGCATCCCTGCACATCCTGGGTACCCAGTGCGCCAGCCTCTCTGCTGTCCGGCCTGCTCTCCTCCCCACTAAAAGCGCTCCCTTCCTCCTTCCTCCCCCTTCACAGCAGCACTGGGTCCTGGCCTGTTCTCCGTGAAGCCTGCTCTAATCGCTTCAGCCCACACTGATCTCTGCCTTTTCTGAACTCCTACAGTGCTCCCAGCCTGCATCACGTGCCCAAGCCCATTTATAGCATCGCACGTTGCTCATTAGCTGCTTTCCTTCTAGTTGTAGTCAGCTAGAACAGGAGAGTTGCACAAGCACCAGCAGAGTGCCCACGAGGACCATACGACCAGGTTCAAACTCTCTGGGAGCTGAGACATATCGGAACTGTTCTATATTTCGCCTGGTCCAGGGTGGGCTCAGGAATTGCCAATAATCATTTCTTTTTTGGGTTTCAGGTACCATCGTCCCATCTCCTCTGAAGACCAGCCCCTTGGCACAGTACTCTAAACAGGCTGAGAAGAGGTCTTATCCACGGGTGGGCTTTTATCATCTGCCTGTGTCAGAAACTGCCTTAAGGGGGGTGCATAGCACCCTGTTTGCCACGCCTCTGCTCTCAAGCTCCCCTTCATCAGGCTTTATCAGCCCTGCTCCCATCTCTGCCAGGCCAGGCTCTGACGTCTGGGGGATTAACTTGCCCCGACTGCTCAGTACCACAGCCTCTGTTTATGACACTAGGTCTCTGGCTGCTGCAGGCTGGGGAGTGTTGCACATTCCTGTGGACAGGGAGGATCCATGTCATGCAAAATGTTCTGTCATGATTCTCACAGTCTCTGTGCTGAAGGTAAGCAGCTGGGCCAGGGTGGCCTCCTCCATTCCTCTTTCCCCATTCCCACAGGGTAGGAGCCAGCCTATCTTAAGATCTGAAAGAGAAGGTGGCTGTGAGTTTGACCAGACAAACCACTAAAGCTGCCTTCCAGAGAGTTGAATCCCAAGGTACCCAGTGTCAGATGACAAGGTCTCTGCTTCTTGGGAGGCATCAGTGTCTTAGTCCGGGAATGGTCCCCAAGACAGTGAGTCCAGCCAAAGGCCCAGCCTAAAGGCCTGGCCCATCATGGGGGTGCTCCTCTTGAAGACTTTTCCCTGTAGAGCTTCCCAGACTCTCCTCATGAGGTTTCCTAGCCTCACTTCCCTCTTATGCCTCAGACAACTTGCCTTCATCACCTCTGTTTCTCCTGTCAGCCTCCAGTCTCTTGATGAGAAGGGCAAAAGAACAACCTTTACTACATTGTGATATGTTCAATGAGTTCACACACACACACACGCACACACACACACACACACGCACACACACACACAATTTCATTACATGTTCCCAGCATTCCTTCATGTCAGGGAGGTTAAAGATTAGTCTTCCCAAACCGGAGAAATAATGTGACTGGCTCATATCATTGACAGGTCACATAGGGTATTGTATTGACTGGACCCCAGAGTTTAAACATTTAGTTTTAGTTTTAGTTTTTTTTTTTAATGAAAAAACGTGGCCTAAACTCCCTCCCCTCTCATTCTGAAAACTTTCTTACCATAAATTGTTTTCCTAGCATTAGACAATTCTACAAGAGAAGTAGGCACTAATCCTATTGTAAAATTATATCTCCACTTCTAGATCTCCACCAGGATCATGGAGACATCTACCTCACACACTCAGAAATACCTCGACTGCAGTAGGGAGAGAAGGATATTAAGTCCACATGAATTCATCATTCTCATCAATGCCTTGCACTTGTATGTGTGTATGTGTGTGTGTTTAACTGGACCAGCTTTACACTTTGGCCCTGAAACCTCAATTCTAAGAAGTTATTATAAGGAAAGCAATTAATACTAAAGTTTATATACAAAGTTGTTCAACAAAGTATTATTTATTAAAAGGAAATATCTGGAGTGGTACATTATAAATGGTCTACACTTGGATATTTGTTTTTAAAAAGTTTAGTTCTTTCAAATGATAGAACATCAGCCATTAAATTCAGGTTTCCAAAGAACAATTAATGGTATGGGTAAATAAATAGTCACTATATGATAATATGCAAGAAAAAGTAGTATATAAAATTATAACATTAAGCTCTAGTAAGGAGAAAAAAACATATGCAAGGATAAATAGTTTGGAAGGAAAATTAGCAAGACTTACAAGAGGATGTATTTTGGCATGATAAAACAGTGAATCATTTTTCTTTTTTCATGATGTGTTTCTTGGTTTTCAATATTTTCTATAATGGGCATTTATACTTAAAAAAAAAAGGAAAACAGAACAAATGCTAATTTTCATGAAATTCTTTTTTTATTTTCCATAACAGCCACTGTCAGTATCTAGGACAGGGGAAGTTAACCCATTTTACAAAGAGCATAACAAGCGATGAGAAGCTAAGCAACAACCAGTGTCACAAAGTGATTGAAGGTCAACATCAGGATCCAGACCCAGGTGTCCTCAGACCTAGCTTATAAGCCTTCTGCTGCACTATAGAGCCTCCCTAGACGACCACTTTCCCATCACTGAGTCAGGCTTTTACTTTCAGCCTGGAGACTTGCACAGCTCACCTTACTTGGGCACATGCACTCCACTTCTGTCTTCTGGAATGTACCCACACAGACACCAGTCTCACTAGGGGCCAGAAATCTGGGATGGTCAGACCTCAGGGGTAGTGCATGGGAGCCAAAAAGCATTTTGATTCCACCTCAAGAGCCTGCCATGGTGCTAGGCAGTTGGTAGGGGCTCAGTAAGTACTTGGTCAACAGGTCCTTCTGCACAGGTTGTTCTAGGAGCTCCACTCAGAGAAGCTGCCATCTGACCTCCAGGCTTTCACTGCCCCTCCCCAGGCAAGAATGCATCTCCTCTCTTCAGCGCCAAAGAGGGCCAAGAAGTCGGACCTCCTAAGGCAGTGATTCAGAACCTGAACCTCTTTGGGGTTACTTAACTCTCCGAGAATCTGATGAAAGTTATGGGCCCCCTGCAGAAAAATGCATGCAGGCTGGTACCCACACACTCTTGTATGTAATTCATGAAGGTCTAAGGAGGCCACCTGAGGCCACCCATGATCTTGGTTTCTGGGTCTGAGCAGGCAGAGTGCCCAGGCGGCGTGAAAGCCAGGCCCCTCCTCAGCGCCCCCCTAGAGTCCCGCTCCTCCCATTGCTCGTTCAACTTGCCATTTCTTTGCCTCCATGAGCCCTAATTAGCTCCTGTCTGGGAGGTGACTCAGGGCCATTATCCCTCCCCCACCTGATGACCCATTGGGAGGAGAGGGGAAGTGACTTACATAGACTCATACCATGAGTCAGTGCACAAGCCAAGACTAGAATATGGTATTTGGGGCTCCCAGAGCTATATTTAGGTCACTGGGAAGAGCGCTTCTCATGGCAGGGTCTGGACATATGCAGGGAAGGGACATAGGCGGATGCTAACTAACCACGGCCCTAGGATGGTAGGAAGAAAGCAATTTGGAACATCATCACCCTTAAGCACCCCTTTCTCGCAATTCTAGAAGGCTTAGAAGCAGCGTCATCCTCATTCTTGCAAGAAGAAACAGAGGTGACAGGAAGGAATGAAGAACTCTGAGTACCTGGCTTCGCTGTGATGTTCTTCTCTTCAGCCACTGCAAACCTAAGCGAAACCACAGCCTGCCTGCACATCAGGAGCGGCCCCTGGGATTTCCTGTCCAGCCCCTGCAGTAGAGGAAAATGGCTTTGGCCTAGGTCAGTCAATGTCATGAACTAGTGATCAGGTTTATCTTATAAAATATACATACACATAGTTCTTAAGATATAACTGTCATAGAACTAGAGTCCTCTGCTCAAGGCCAGAGAAGAAAAGGTAAAAAGAACCTAGATATAATTAAAACTGATTTCCAGATCAGCAACAATCTAGCAAGTCATGTCAATTGATACCAAGAACTTCCACCCACCCTCAATGACCATTCTGATCCCACATCTAAAAGGACCCCTGGGAGCACTTGGTTGGCTCAGTTGGTTAAGTGTCTGCCTTCGGCTCAGGTCATGGTCCCGGGGTCCTGGTATCGAGCTTCAAGTCAGGCTCCCTGCTCAGTGAGGAGCCTGCTTCTCCCTCACCCTACCTCCCTGCCCACCTCCTGTTCCTGCTCTCTCTCACTCTCTCTTCCAAATAAATAAAATATTTTTTTAAAAAAATAAGACCCAGAAACTATTGACTACAAAATTAGACAACTTTAGCCATAGTAATATTAAGAATTTCTATATATCAAAAGTCACCTTAAAGAAAGTGAAAAGGCAAGTTACAAACTGGGAAAAGATCTTTGTTGCATACACAACCAGCAAAGGATTAGTGTCAGAGATGCACAAAAATTATTCCAACAAATTAATACGAAAAACCCAAATTGGGGCAGCTGGGTGACTCTGTTGGGTAAGTACCCAAATCTTTATTTCAGCTCTGGCCTTGATTTCAGGGACATGAGTTCAAGTCCCATGTTGGGCTCCATGCCCAGCATGGAGCCTACTTAAGAAAAAAAAAAAAAAAGCCCAAATGACCCAGTTTTTTAAAATAGGAAAATGCCATAACAAGCATTTCACAGAACAGGAAACACTTAAGATCAACAAAAATTGGAAGAGATGTTCAGTATCATTAGTGACAAGGGAGGTGTAAGTTGAGACAACAACTAGAAAATTTTTAGCACCCATTTGATTGGCAAAAACTGAAAGTTTTATAATACCTATAATACCAGGTGTCAGAAAGGAATTGCAGCCACGGGATCTTCAAAACTGCTGATGGAAGTGTAAATTGTTAAACAGTCAAGTTTTAACATTCACATACCCTATAATGCAGATATTCCACTCCTAGGAATCTATCCAAGAGGAACTCTTGTACATGTGCAATAAAGGATATGGACCAGAATGTATTGTTTCCAGTAACAACCTAGAAAGTCTTACATGCCTATCAATGAGAGATTCGATAAACTAGGTCTAAAAACACAACAGAATATTAGACAGCAATGCAAATGAATGAACTATAGTTATATGTGACAATAAGCATGAATGTTAGCAGAATACTGTAAGGGCAAAAAACATTGCATACCACATGATGTCCTTTTATTAAACTATAAATAACTTTAATAAAAATGTGTACTTGGGAATTTTTGTGGATGCAGTAATACTACATAAAAAGGAAAGCAAGGGAATGAGAATTCAGGATGATGGCTGTCTGGCATGTAAGGAGATAAGGACATGGGTTGGCTGAGTTGCTAAATGGTTGGATGTAGGTGACTGTCAAGTTGCTATCTCTTTACTTAGGTGGTAGATTTATGAGGGCTTATTGTGTTAAAACAGTTACCTAGGTAGCTGGTTGGCAAGCTAGCTAGCTCTGGCTGCTATGTGGAGAATGGGTTGAAGGGGGTAAAGGTAGAAGCAGGGTGACCAAGTAGGAGGCTGGGTGGTGCTTTGTACTTGGGTGGCGCTTTGCACCCAGATGGTGGCAGTTGTGATGGAGAGTAATGGACAGAGTCAGAATATATTTGGGAAGTGATAGAGGACTTGCTCTGATGGCTTAGAGGTGGGAGGTAAGGAATATTCTATTATATGAAGCTACTATAATTTATTTAACAATCAGCTCTTGTAATCTCAATTGCTCACAATATTTTTTTGCTCCATAAAAAGGTCTAAAATGAGTATCCTTGTACCTTAATCTTCATATATTTAAATTAACTTTTTTTCTAAATTAACTTAAGTGCAACTTCCAGAAGTGAAATTATTATACCAAAGATATGTGCATTTAACATGGCTTATGATACATATTATCAAACTACCTTTTTTTTTTAAAAAAAGGATTTTATTTATTTATTCATGAGAGACACAGAGAAAGAGGCAGAAACATAGGCAGAGGGAGAAGCAGGTTCCCCGCAGGGAGCCCAATGTGGGACTCAATCGCTGGACTGGGGATCATGCCCTGAGCTGAAGGCAGACGCTCAACCACTGAGCCACCCAGGCGTCCCTCAAATTACCTTCTTGAAGGGTTATAGTGCTTTGTCTGCCACTAGCAGTATGAAGCCATGCCCATCAGGGAGGTTTATTCCTTCTTTTTTTTCTCCATCCAGAGCTCTGTATTCAGAGTGGTCTCATTGGCAGTTGAGGGAACATATATCTTTCTAGCAATTTCCTCTGGAATGATTTTTGCGATTGTTCAGTCTCCCTCTGGCCAGGATCCTTACCATTCAGAGAGCATTTCTCCTGCTTCCTCCAGTGGGCATCCTTAGAGTTTTGAATTCCTGTATGGGATCCTTCCCCAGAGCATATAGTCTAGGATATGAGATGGTATAATCTCTTCCTTGGGAAAGGCTCCTTAACACATGGATCAAAGAGAACTCTTCCCTTCTTTAATGCCTAGAGTCTTCCACTCAGACTTTGCCTATCCCCAAACCTCAAAAAGCCCTGGGGATTTCTAACAAACCTGGCAATTTTTCTGAATCACTTGGGTAAAGGTTAAGCAGGCATATCAAAGAATTAATCAATTAATTACTCAGGTTCATGTCCCCTCAGAGCATCTGGAGCTGCACTATCCAAATATAGTAGCCACTAGCCACAGGAGGCAATTTAAATTAATTAAAAATAAATAAAAATTTCAAATTCAGTCCCTCGGTTACACTGATAACATTTCAAGTGCTCAATAGCCACATGTGGCTAATGGCTACCATATTGAACAACACGGATCTGGAACATTTCCTTCATCATAGACAGTTCTATTGGATAGCAATACAGTAGTTGGGTTACTCAAGAAATGTTCCCAGAGGTCCTTTTATTTTTTGTTTTATTTTATTTATTTGGGGGGGGGGGCGGAGAGAGAGGACAGGAGTTGGTAGGGGGTGGGCAGAGGGAGAGGGAGAAGCAGACTCCTGGGACCATTACCTGAGTGAAGGCAGATGCTTAACCAACTGAGCCACCCTGAGCCTCCTAGGCATTCCTCTGGGTCTTATTTAAAAATCCTTCCTTACTCAAATTCTATAAGATAATCACCTACGTTACCTACTAAAAGGTTTAAAGTTGTGGGGTTTTTTTGTATTTCAAACCTCAAGCCATCTGGAGTTGATGTTTTGCATATGGTGTAAGGCAGGCATCCAATTTCACCTTTTTGCATATGAATTTTTTCAAGTCATTTATCATATAGTTTTTTAAATTTCCCTACTGATTTGACATTCTACTTCTGCCATACATCAAAATTCCCTATCTGTGAGCTCTATAATCCATTTTATTGGTGTTTTTGCTTTGTTTAGTCTCATGCCAAGACCACACGGTCTTGATCACCTTAGTGTCCTATTGAGTCCTGCTGGGTGGCAGAGCAAGTCTCTTCTCTCTACTTTGCCTTCAAAATTTCAGAATCCCTATCAAATAACAGGCAAAACCCTGTTGGGGTTTTCACTGGAGTCTGTAGGTCAAATAAAGGAAAAGTGAAGAACTGCAATCTTTAGGGTATTATGTTTTCCTATCTAGGAGTGTAGTACCTTCCTTCATTTGTTAATTCTCCTTTTAAGACCTCTTAATGAAATTACACACGTTTTTCCCCCATGGATGACTTGTACAAGATCTTAAGTATTCGATGTTCTCTGAGAGTGTTTTTAATGCATCTTCTCTTTGTTTTCTAGCTTGTTGTTGGTATATAGAATGCAGATTACTTTTTCATATTAATCTTGTATCAAGTTCACTTGGCAAATTCTATTTCTAATAATTTGTATATTGTTCAGGGTTTTCTATGCAAATAATGACACAATACAAATCATGACTTTTATCTCTTCTCTAATTCTTATGCCTCTCACTGATTTTTCTTGAATTTTTGCACTGGTGATAATGAGCATACTTGCTTCATCCCTGGTTTTAAAGTGAATACTTGCAACATTTCCCCATTTAGGAAAATGTTTACTCTCATATTTTTATAGTCACTCTTATCTGGTGGGATGAAAGTTCTCTTTCATCCCATTTTATCATGAGTGGCTGTTGAGTTTTTTAAAACTTTTTTTTATAGCTAAAATAACACAAATATAGAAAACAGCACCAAACAAATATACAACTTAATTATTATAAGACTAACACTTTTGTGGGATGCCTGGGTGTCTCAGTGGTTGAGCAACTGTCTCTGGCATGATCCAGGAATCCTGGGATTGAGTCCCATATCTGGCTCCCTGCAGGAAGCCTGCTTCTCCCTCTGCCTGTGTCTCTGCCTCTCTCTGTGTGTCTCTCATGAATAAATAAATAAAATATTTTTTAAAAAAGACTAACACTTTTGTAACCACCATTCATGAAAGGAGACCAAACTAGCCACCCCAAAAGCCCGCCATGTGTCTCTCTTCTATTTATAGGCCCTTCTCTCTTCCTACCTAAGAGTATCTGTTCTGACTTTTTGGTAATCACCTCCTTACTTTCTGAGGGGTAATTTATCACCAAAACATGAATCTCTAAACACTATGGTTTAGTTTTGCCTAGTTTTTTAAAGATTTGTTTATTTATTTATTTGAGAGGGAGCAAGCTGGAGAAAGCAAGCACTAGCAGTGGGGGAGGCAGAAGGCAGAAGAGAAACCACAAGAAGACTTCCCACTGAGGCCAGAGCCCATAGCAGGGCTCAATCCCAGGACCCCGAGATCACCACCTGAGTCAAAACCAAGAGCTGGCCACTCAACCAACTGGGCCACCCAGGTGCCCCTAGTTTTGACTAATTTTTTCAACTTTTTTTAGTTTTAATTTTTTTTATTAAGACTACTTTTTTAGAGCAGTTTTTAGGTTCACAGCAAAATTGAGAGGAAGGTACAGAGGGTTCCCTCCCATATGCTCCCTGCCCCCACACATGCTCCCTGCCCCTTCCCCACTATCACCATTCTCCGCCAGAGTGGTACATTTGTTAAAGTGATAAACCTACTGACATTATCATTATCACTCACAGTTTGTAGTTTACATTATGGCTCACTCTTGGTGTTGTATATCCTATGAGTTTGGACAAATGTATGATGATAGGTATCCATCATTATGGTACCATACACAGTATTTTCACTGCCTTAAAAATCCTCTGTGCTCTGACTATTTATTCCTTCCCCCACCCAACCCCTGGCAACCACTGATCTTTTTATTGCTTCCATGGTCTTGCCTTTTCCAAAATATCATATAGTTGGAACATGCAGTTTGTAGCCTTTTCAGATTGGGTTCTTTCACTTAGTAACGTGCATTTACTTAATTTTGAAATATGTCTTTTGAATTCTTTTCCTCCATCCCCTCACAATCTACTTGGCAAAGACACCAGATCACTTATTATGTGTTGTTTTCTTCTGTTAGGTATTGATTTTTATCAAAAGTTTTCTTTAAATCTAATGAAATGGTCATGTGAGGTTTTAATCTGTTAATGAGGTAAGTTAAATTTATGGAAAGCAATATTCCTAAAACAGATCAAATTGTGCCCCTTCCCTCCAACAGTATCTCACTGACCTTAGAATAAAATCCAAACTCATGGCCATAGCTAATAGGGCCCAACGAGGGCCTCCATCTACATCTACCTCTCTGACTTAACACACAAATTTCCCTTTTCCCCGCTGTTTTAACCATTCTGGCTTTGTTATGGTTCTTCAGATGTGCCAAAGTTTACTCTTGAGCTTTGGTCCTTATATTAGCTGTTCTCTCTGGAATGTTCTTCCTCTGATCTCTACATAGGAAGCTCCCTTGTCACTCTCATGTATTTTTAATAACCCTTCCAGTACCTGGAATTATTCTGTTCATTTGTTCATTTTATTGTCATCCCTCCCCCCATCTCAACCCACAATGTAAGCTTTTTTTTTTTTAAATTTTTATTTATGATAGTCACACAGAGAGAGAGGGAGAGAGGCAGAGACACAGGCAGAGGGAGAAGCAGGCTCCATGCACCAGGAACCCGACGTGGGATTCGATCCCGGGTCTCCAGGATCGCGCCCTGGGCCAAAGGCAGGCGCCAAACCACTGCGCCAAACCACTGCGCCACCCAGGGATCCCCCCACAATGTAAGCTTTAAGCAAGTTTTGTTCATTGCTCCGTTCCTAATGTCTAAACTGGTACCTAACATATTACAGCAATTTATTTATGGGTAAAGATAGTCAAGCCATATTAAGCTGATCAAAGGAGTATGTACCTATGAAAGGATTTGATTTTTGCTAAAAAAAAAAAAATCATCTGTATGTGTGTCTGAATCTGAAAAGAAACATCTGGAAGGACAGCAGCACAGAATTAGCAGTCATCTCTGGAAGAGTGAGACTATATCTATTCCTGGTATTTATGTTCTTTGCTTGTCTGCATTCTTTGTTTTTTAAAATTTCTTTGACAAGCACCTATTGTGTTTATGAGAAGACAAATAAGAAAAGTAACCTTGTTATGATGAAAGAACGCATGAAATTCTCCTTTAAAGAATTCACAGTCTAGTTAAAAGCACATAAAGACCCCTCGAATACTCTGAAATCAGCATCAGCCTCTGCAATTGGCAAATAATACACAGTAAGTGTACACCCAGTCCTATCCTGGGTATCACAGGAGCCCAAAGACTACATCTGCATTTATTTAGTCACAATATTCTGACTGGCTCCAATAAAAGGAATTGTTGTGGCTCATAAGAAGGTAGCTCCCTCTCTTATCACCTATTCAGAGAGAAAGGAGACATACACCAATGATAAAGTGAACTCTTCACATTTGGTGGCTATGTCTCACCCAGTTTCATATCCTTCCTAGAACCTACCAAGGATTTGCATGAACACTGGCACCTACTGAATGCTAGGTGAATAAATAGTTGTGCATTTATGATATTACAACATGGTCCTTGATAAAACATCAAGCAAGATGAAGAGTTGGTGTGTCATGGGTCTAGTTTTAATTTTGCATGATGAAAAAGTTCTAGAGATCTGTTGCATAACGATGTGAGCAGACTTCACATGACTGAACTATACGTAGGAATGGTTATGAGGGTAAATTTCCTTCTTTGGGTTTTATCACAATTTTTAAAAAATACGGCAAAGAAAGCATCTGAGACCCTAGTGCTAAAAGTGTCTGACCCAGGAGGGATCAGTGTGCAACACCAGGAATCTGGGAAGACTTGGGGAGGAAGGACTTCAGTTGGCCTGACAAAGAAGAGGAGAACTGGATTCCATGAAATGAAGGACAGTTCAGAGAGGAGGCAAATGGGGGCCAGGGAATCAATGGGTTGGCTCTAATGAACTATAGAGGGTTTAAGGTCAGTAGTTGGAATAAGAGTATGCAGGAGGGTTGGGTCGGAATGTGGAAGGCCTTTGGAGGCCAGGCTGAGGAGTCTAGACTTGAGCCTAGAGGCAATAAGAAGAGATAGAAGGTTTTAGTTTTGGGAAATGAGGTGATAAAGGGGTATTTTAAAAACACTAATTAGCATTCAAATTAGAATATAGTATACATTAATCTCAAACCTGCTGATGGTGAAGGAAAAGGAAGCACCCAATCTCCTAACATGACATTCAGATGACAGCTATTGCTGAGACAGACAGAGTCTAGACCAAATAGGTCATCTGAAGGAGCTTTTCAGGGAACAGAGACCCTGGCCCCCACCGCTACTGCGAAGAGATGGATTCTGTGATTCTTGTCTCATAACTTTTTCCCAGACTGGCTCAGAATCTCAAAAGCACCTTTTTCTACCCAGCACTGTAATTAGCTAGACAGTGGGCAGCAGTGATTCCCTGACTAAAATACAAAGTATGAAGAAGGCTGGATTTAAAAAATATGGCTCCCACATATGCCGACAGGACAATCCAACCTCAGCTGCCATGTGCCTAGGGTTTCCATAACTAGGAGGAACACTTAGAGCTTCCTGCGAGGCTTGGCTCTCTGAGTCAGAAATAAGCAGGCTGCCCAGTGGCCCCCAGCCCCGGCCAGCTAACTTGTCTTTTCAGGAACTGAAGACCAGAGTGAGTCAAGGGCCTATCCCCACAGAAAAAAGGGACATGTGACCCACTGGACCTGTCTCCCCAACAATTGCTATAGGGCATTCCACCTATGTTACCTAAAATAAAGGGGAAACATCAGAGTTATTTTATTTGCAAGTTAACACATACGTAGCAAAAATCGGAAAATGGATAAGCAAAAAGATTAATGAAACAGTCATGTTTTAGCATGTTATTATGTTAACAAATATAAATAGAATCATACTGGACATATTATTTTAGAACCCATTTTTTTTCCATGGGGCAATCTACTCTGAACATTTTTTTAAAAAAAGATTTTATTTATTTGCTCGAGAGAGCGACAGAGATAGGGACAGAGAGCAAGAGCCAGGGGGGAGAGGGAGAAACAGGCTCCCTCCCTGCCGAGCAGGGAGCCCGATGTGGGGCTCAATCCCAGATCCTGGGATCGTGACCTGAGCTGAAGGCAGGTGCTTAACTGACTGAGCCACCCAGGTGCCCCTACTGTGAACATGTTTTTGATGTAAGTAAAATTCTGCAAAAATGATGTATGATGGTTGCCTGGTATTCCACAACATGAGGAGATGTTAGAGACCACAGTCTAGTTAACCAATGTCCCCTTGTTCGATATTTAGGTTGTCCCCAATCTTTGGCTATCATAAATAATAGTAGAGTGAATATCTAGGAACTCAGTCACCTCACCCCTAGAATCCTAATGTTTCTGCTGGTGCTGAATGTGTTAAAAATGTGCAATAAAGTCCTACTCCAAAGGGATATACCTACAACACTCACTTTGAGAACAGTGTGTGACTTCAGGGACCTGACTCAAATCTCACTTCTGCCAGGAAGGCCTCTCTTGTCCATATCCATCCATCTTGTCCATGTCCATGTCCACATCCATGCTTCCTCTCCCTTCCAAATACTCTGATCTCCTGCTCTGTGGTTGTGTCCTTCCTTGGGCACTTAAACCCTGCCTGGCCTGGTCCTCCTCATGTGTCCTTGTGTCTCCAGTTATACCAGACACTGCCTGAAGGCAGAGAACACACTGAATACTTCTTTGCAGTCCCCAAATGATGGCACCTGTGACTAGCAGTCAATAATATTCGTTAGGTTATTTCATTTAAAGGTCTGATGGGAAATGGTGTGGCAGGTGGAGGCGGGATCTCCTTCAATTTTAATCAGGGCTTGTGGGTAATCATTGGGAATGAGGAACAAGGTTAAGAGTCTACCCTTCCTTTGCCCATCCAAAGGCACTGCTAGAACTCCATACCCTGCCTCACCTCCTGGGCCCTCAATATTCAAAACTATGACAACTCAACAACCAGCAGGAATAAATGGAATAATCTTACAAAGACCATCTAACACATGGTTTGTGGGCACTGCTCTGAAGGTGTCTGTCTAAGCAGTGAGTCGCCTCCAAACCCCAACAGCACTTTCCATGCTCTTTAGTGAAGGAAGGAGGAGAACAAAGGTTAACAAAGCAGACTGGCTCCAGAGATTAAGGGATAACACCCCTGCCTAATCCTGGGTGAAGGACAGATACAGCAGAGCCGTTCTGCCATGTTGGGCATCAAAGGCCAAAGAGCAGAAATAGATGGAAGTCACCCGCCGGAGCAAGGGCTTGGTGGTCAGTGAGGATGCCCTCACTTGGCCCATGACAGACCCTGGAATGAAGCAAATGGCCAGAAAAAGGTAGCAGGTGAATCCTATTTAGCAAGAAGGCAGAACTTCCCAGTGGGGCTCCCTCTCAAGTGGTCCTATGGGATGCCGTGGGCCAGATCCTACCTGGTGAAGGGCCAAAGTTAATCCTCCTTTTTGGTGCTCAGTTACTCAGAACATTGTATGTCCAGGGACATCAGGAAGTTTTTGTGAAATGCCTGCAGTGCACTAGACCTGGGCTGAAAGCAGTGAGTTATGTGAGAAATAAAGCACAGACACTGTCCCTCTAGAGCTACAATCAAGAGGTGTGAAGTTAGCAATAGAGCAAGGAATAAAATGTTGGTGGGCAGGGGGCAGGGTGCAGGTGGGTAACAGCAAGCCAAGAACTTGAGGAAGTCAGGAGGCCCACGTTCTAGAGTTCTCTGCCACCAGTGAAAAATGACATAGCTTTGGGTAAATCACTTAACCTTCTCTAGCTTCTGGTTTCTACACTCAAAGAATGACACACTAATACTAATGCTGCCTACAAAAAAAGCTAACAGGTCAGAACATGGTTCTAAACAAGCCTCAGAGGGCTGCAGGAATGTCTTCATTGTGGTTAATACTTACATATTTAAACAAAACCAGAAGCCAAGAAAGCCCTGCAAAGCCAGCCACTGCTCCATCTCAGGTACACACTCAGTGATTTGTAGGGTTTCCTGGCAGACCAATGCCACATCAGAGCCCTACATAGCCGAGGGGTGCAGCTCAAGATAACTTGTCTCCCTTCTACTCTCCTCATCTCCGTCTTCCTCCAAGTCTGGTGTCTCCTGGGGATGCAGCAAGAAGTGCAGAAGAACCCCACCTATGGTGGGGAACCTCAATTCCCAGGAGACCCAACCCTTGCTTTTGACAAGGCTGAATAAGAATCACAGCTAAGGATTTCAGAATTTGAGAGTTACTGAAAAACAAACAAACCCCATCCACTGCCCAGAGTCAAAGGAATATACTGTGACTTGGAATATGGGGTAAGAACAGAGAAACGCAGGAACAAGGGAAATAGGAAGAGGAAACAAGACAGGGGAACATTGAGGAAACTTGCTCAAATCAGTGAAACCAAGAAGGTTTCTAGATTTCTAAATTGTATCAGAAGCCGCCCAAGCTGCCCGTCACACTCCCTTGGCCCACCCGATTTCCATACTGTTCTGCATGAGCTCAGATCTACCTCCCGAGGACAGGGTTCCCCCTCAAGCACATAGCCTCTTGAGGCCTTTGTTGACATGCAGGACAATGCTCAGTCAGTGGGGAATGGGAGCTAGCGGGCAAATGCTCCAGCCACCCATCCTGCCAGCAGATGGTTCCAGGAGGCATTCTGTGATTTCCAGAAAGTCCTGGAAGAACTGAGTCCCTGCTGCACATGATAGGATCCCTGAGTACCACACCCTTGTGTTGGCCTTCTCTGCTCCCTTGCCTTGACCCCGACTCATGCTGTTTCCTCCTTCCTGCTTCATGGGATTCCCTCTAAAACTATCCATTTCCAAGTCCTCACCTCAGATTCTGCCTTTCAGGTGAACCCAAATCAAAAACATCAGCAGAGAATCTGGTGCTTATAAGCTGGTTAGAGAGTTCTGTGGTGACTTGGCATCTTTTATTCAAGGGATGACACATTATTCTGAAAAGCCTTCTTGTAATTCTCTGCTCACCACCAGGTCTGGTTACTCAACTGGACAGTGAAGCCAGCTCATTGGGCTGCAAAGCCACCACCACCACCACCACCACCACCAGCACCCCGCCCCAAGCAAGGTTCAGAGACAGAGGGAAGGGACCTAACACTGACTGGTGCTCTGTGGCTCTCTGGAATCATTATTCAGGAAGCAAGATTACAACCCCAACTGCATCTTCCCCACTGCACACTGTCCCATGCTGAGCTCCGCCAAACCTTACCCCTTCCTAGAAGAACCAACAGTCTTTTACAAGGAGCATGATTTCACTTTGGAAAAAGGAGGAGAGTTGTAGGAGGGAATCTCCCAAACTACATGCGAAATACATTTTGGGTGAGAACACTTTGGTGCTGAGAGCATGTGTCCCATTCTGTACCCATTCAAGGAAACCTAGGGAAAGATGGCATGTACAAGTGCCACACACACACACACAGGAAAATACACACACAGGTGTGCAGGAAAAGACAGTTATCAGAATAACTAACCATCGTTCTCTAGGTAATGGGATCATGGGTCATTGTCATTCTTTTTTTTTTTTTTCATTCTTTTTTTTTTAATACTTTTTTTTTAATACTCTCATGGATTTTCTATAATGAATGTGTGAACACCTATAAGTTTTTAATTTTAAAAGAATGACCTTTGTCCCTTCCACACTCTATCTGCAAAGCCCAAAACATGACCTATAAATGTCCATGGATTTGATAAGGGGATAATCTAGGACAGCAGTAGACTCCAGATCTTGTGCCAGGAGGTTCTTAGACAAGAGATGAGGAAACACAAAATATTCTCATTTATCAAGCATTTCCTCTCTCAGTAACTTGGTCTCTTAGAGGAAGTGAAGCACAGAAACACAAGTCAGCTGCCTACATACCTCTGTGCCTGAACTTTGACGTTCACCCCACCCATCTTCACCTCCAGCTTCTGCACCTCTGACTCTGCTGCTGCTAAAGAGCTAGGAGTGACCAAGCATGGTATGCTGGCCACCCCAGGGCTTTGGGCATCCTGCTGAATGGTGAGGAGGGTCCGAGGAGAAGCAATCAGGAAGACAGAAAGCCCCTGATCCAAGCCAGTTGTGAAGTAGGCGTGAGAATCCATCAGCTGGAAACGCTGAAGGCGGGCAGGCAGGCGGAATGATTCTGGGTGAAGGAACATTGTAAATGTTGTCACCCAAAATAGAGCTGAGCTGAACCTGGCTCCCAGGCACTGCAAGCCTTCTTCTTGCTCCCTGTCGGCTCCCTTCCGAGGTCCCAGAGATGCTCCCCAGGCGCCACACCTCCTCCTGCCTGCTGCCAGGATTGGCTTCGTTTATGTTGCTCCTCACACCTGGAGGCAGTGAACAGATCAGCAGCTCTGACCCGGGGGCTCATGGAGTCATCCTGGGGACAGGTGCACTTTCCCCTGGCTCAGCAACCTTATGGATTCGGTAGCCAAACATCAGGGAACTTGGTGAGGTCAGAGCAGACCAACCGGGATGACGACGTGGACCCCCTTCTCTCTCCCATCGCCTCTACCCTCCTGACTCCTGCACTCCCAACCTCCAACCCTACCTTCTGTGTTCTTTAACCCATCCAGTCACCCAAGTCAGAAGACTCAGCATTACCTTCAACAGATCCTCCCTGACCTCACAAATAATTATTCACCCAGGTGTACCAATTCTCCCTTCAAACTGGCTCTCCAATCCATTCCCTTCTTTCTTTTTGACACCTTCTGTTGTGCTCTGGGCTTCCAGCTTTCCCAGATTACTGCAGGAGCTTCTGAACCACCCTCCCTACCTTCAGTCCTTTCTAACCATCGTCAGACATGCACCCATATCACAAGGTACCATGCTAATCTCCTCTTCCAACACTTTTGAGGGGCTCCTCACCACCTATAGAATGCAGTTCAAACTCCTGAACACAGCATTCAAGGTCCTTCCTTCACCACTCTCCGTGACCTACTTTACCAGCCTCATCTTCTGCCTTTTCCCCGTCCACACGGCCTGTGTCCTGGCTACATGGGACCTCTCGGATCCCCTGGATTTTCTAGAGCCAAGGTGTTAAGGTGAGACCTTACATGAAGCCTGCGACTGCTGGTCTTGCTGATGACATCCCCCACACCCAGCACAGCTGTTCTTCTGGGACATCCATACTAGATGGTGGGCACTTGGCTCATCTAGTTAGGTAGAGCTTACTTTTCTTTGGGTCATCACCACTAGGGCTAGAAGAGCTTGAAGGAAGAAACTGTCTTACATATTTGCTTGCCCTTGTACCCACCACTGGGCCCTGTACTTTATAGGATTTAATATACATTTATAGCCTACGATGATACCATTAGTCATCTTTTCACACCTTGGGTATCTTATGCCCAACCAAATTCCACGAAGTGTGAAGATATAGGCCATATCTGAAAATTCTTTTTATCTGCTTAAACATGTAGCCTAATGTCTTGTATACCTCAGAAAGCAATTGATAAATATATAGACCGATTCTAAAGGCAGATATTCATTCATTTCCACAAGCATTTATTGAGCACCTGCTATTTGCCAGGCACTATTCTACACCCAAGAGATGTGGCAGAGAACAAAAAAGACAAAAATCCTTGTCCCCTTGGAGTCTGCAATTTTAGTGGAAGGAGACAGACAACATTTAGAAAATGAATCAGTAAAACATCCATCCAGTGATGTTAGATAGTGACAAGAGCTAGGTGAAAAATAAAACAGAAAAAGGGACAGGAAGTGGTACAGGAGTTACGATTGTAGATAGGATGGCCTAAGAAGTGCTTGTTAAGGAGGTCACATTTGAAGAGTGAAGGAAGCAAGGGAACAACCCATGCAGATTTCTAGGTGAAGCATACAGCGGCGAATACAATAACAAAACAGAGCAAACAACACACACAGATGTGCAGAGGCAGGAAGAAGTCTGGCAGATTCAGGAAATAACAAGGACAATCATGAGCAGTAAAGATGGAGAAATGAGGGGAGAAGGCAATGCTGGGGTCAGAGACAACAGACCAAGCCATGCAAGTGGGCCTTTGTTCACCTTGCTCTAGTGACAAAGAGAGCCAGAGGAGGCTCTGAGCAGAAGACTCATAGGACCTGACTTATTTTTCATATTTTGGTTAATTTTGTGGCAGTGTTCAAAACTGAAGAGGGGGTAAGGGTGGAAGCAGAGAGACCAATTTGGAGACTATTAAAACAACGAGGCAAGAAATAATGGTAGCTTGGATCAAGTGGATAATCGGGGAGGTGATGAGAAAAGGGGAGTTTGTCAGTTGCTGAGCAAAATAGCCTGGCTGTCTCTTGTAATCGTCTTCAATTCAAAAAACGGTAGGACCAGTTGTTCATGTCAAACATCTTGGCGCCGAAGTGCACTCCTCCTCTTCTCATACTCCGTCCGCATCCAATCCTTTCACAAAGCCTCCACATCCTACCTCAAAATATATCCAGACCCCACCAGTATCTCTTGCTTGATTGTATAGCCTTCCTATGAACAAGGTAATTTCCTACTTTTGCTAATTCTACTATGGTTATATAACATGTTCACCTTAGGGGAAGATGGTGAGGGGTGTACAGGAACCTTCTGTACTATTTTTGCACATTTTCTGTGAATACCAACAGGAAACTAATATACAGGGGCATAAAGAGAAATAGATCACATTTTTGGAAAGAGCTACTGTTCTTGAATAAAGACTTAATCAAGGAATAATCCATCCTGTCAAGATTATGTCTTTAGCTCTACTCTCAGTACATAGTATTCTATAGTTCACAAATACAGAAATAGAAAAGTATCATCAGGCAAACACTACAAACAACTGTTGCCAAGAGGATCCACCATTAGATGCCAAGATTAGCAGTCAAAAGTTGGAAGAGCAAAAGAATTTGCATAGTTTCAAAGTATATCTCCAAGATATTTATTTATTTTTTTTAAAAGATTTTATTTATTTATTCATGAGAGACACAGAGAGAGAGAGAGAGAGGCAGAGACACAGGCAGAAGGAGAAGCAGGCTCCACGCAGGGAGCCCGACGTGGGACTCGATCCTGGGTCTCCAGGATCAGGCCCTGGGCTGCAGGCAGCACTAAACCACTGCACCACTGGGGCTGCCCTCCAAGATATTTATTGACTATAAATGGAACAGTAGTAACTTTATAGTGGAGACATTCAGCAGACACCACCTAACCAAACGATCCAGGTTGCCATCACCTGTAGGACACACTGAGGACACAGCCTCATTTCTGTGGTAATCTCATCAAAAAGGCAAAACTTCAGTGATGAGAAAAAAGGACAATCTAAACTGAGGTACATTCTTCAAAATAGCTGATCAACACTCTTCAAAATTGTCCAGATCATAAAAAACAAGGAGAGATCAAAAAGCTATTTAAAAAATTAAAGAAGACAGGAGTTAAGAACTAAATGCAATGTGTGGGTCATAGGGAGGCCCATGGAGCAGGAAAAGGACGAGTGGAAAACTGAGGAAATTTAAATAAGGCATATATTGCAGTGGATAGCATCGCACTGATGTTAATTCCCCAGTTTTGATCATTTTACTACGGTTACGTAAGATGTTAATAGTAGGGAAAGTTGGATGAGGGGTGTACGGCATTTCTCTGTACTATTTTTGCAACTTTTCTATGAGTCTAAAATTAGTCCAAGATAAAAAGTTTAAAAAGATAGATTATATCTCTAGATTTACCATTGATCAAATACCATCCCACAATTTCAGGTACCTTTCCCTCAGTTTTACTACAGAACAAGGTGAACCTGATATGGTCTCAGGAAATGTGGCATTGGGTAGGTCTCCCCACAAAATATCCTTTAGATCTTCAGCTCCCCAAGCACAGAAGTAAGAATTTCAAAGGAAAGACCCCTCCACAAGCTTTAAACATCCTTCTTTACACAGATGAGAGGTCTTCCTGTGAACATCAAAGGACCTGATGATAGAGGTGAAATTGTCATTCACGAGCACCGGTTAACAGTTCACCAGAGAACTTCACCTTCACTTCCACTAGCCAGAGAGGTGGTCAGAGACTAGAGGTGGGTGCTCGCCCAGACTTGGTCACCCCAGCCATGTGGCAGGGCCAACACTGGCCTTCCTCCAAGCATCTGTCCCTATAACAAAGGAGAAAAGGCTTGGTCTCAAAACCTGTCTCTCTCTC
This sequence comes from Vulpes vulpes, assembly GCF_048418805.1. NCBI lineage: Eukaryota > Metazoa > Chordata > Mammalia > Carnivora > Canidae > Vulpes > Vulpes vulpes. The sequence continues at coordinate 119,297,112 of NC_132781.1, forward strand.
TCTCTCTCTCTGACTGCATCATGGCCTGACTCTGTTTATCTTCCAGTCCCACAGTGACTACATTCTTAGACAGAGACAGCCATGGCAGGAGTGCTTTGGGTTGCCAAGACCAGAAAGGCCAACAAGGTCAAGTCCAATATCTCAGGTGCCCTGTGCCCACCCCATTGCCAAGTCTATCCGCAGCACCTCAAACATTGTAGGCTCTGGGTCAAAATTAGAAATTATACCTACTCCATGTTCTTTCACCAAGAGTGCCCAGGATGCATCCAGGAGGCTGGGGGGAAGAATGGGAGAGTGTAGGGTGCAGGTCAGGGCCAGAGAGAGAAGGCTGACACTAGCAAAATTCCTTCTAGCCAGCTCCACCTCAGATGTGACTCTCTCTATACCTCCCACGTAGGCCACTGGATTCCTACTTTAAAAAACTACGTGCCACACATGTCTAGGTCAGAGGCTGTGAAAATCAGTGGCTCCTTCAGAAGACTGGTCAGGTAGGGCCATTAGTGCACATCACCCAATCTTGGGGCCAGGCCAAAAAGACAGGATTCTCATATGGCATGATCTGCCATGGGCCCTCTAGTCTTGGGTCTTAGTTCTGTCAATAATTCTAGAATATGCTATCTGTCACTGATCCTGGTCAGTACATGTTCAGCCCAGCTGCACCATGAGAGCAGACCACCACTGTGCTTTTAGGGCTCTTGTGCAATGTTACAAATAAAGTGGGGATTTGTTCAGCTTCAGCAGAAGCCCGAGGTGTTGAAGAAAGCTTTTTTAAAGTACAGATTGCCCCAATTTGGTTCTCTCATACACTGCTGGTATGAAATGGCACAACCATTACAGAAGGCAACCAGATAATATATACCTGAAGCCGTAAAAAATGTTTCCACCCTCTGACCCAGCAATTCCACTTCTAGGAATTATCCTAAAGAAAACAGAGTTGCACACAAAGATTCATGCACAAGGTTGCTCTCCCAGTATTAGCTCCTGTAGTAAGAAACTGACACAATCAATGTCATACAACCAAAAATTGATTAAATAAAATACATGACCTGCATAAGATGGCCCTCTATGTGTACACTAAAAAATCACATTTCCTAAGAACGGTTTGCCATCTACTCTGATATGATCCTGATTTGGTCTCTAGGTGGTATGAAAGGGGAGAGGTATGCAAATTAAAAATGGAGGAAGAAAATACACCTTAATCATAGTTATCTCTAGGTATTTGAGATGCTAGCAAATCTAAAGAGACAAATCTAAGACAAATCTCTTTAGATTTGCTTCTGTATACTTTAATGCTGCTTCTAACTTGTTTTCAACAAACATCAATTACTATCTTAATAAGGAAAATGGATAGCCCCATTTTATAGGGGAATAAACAGAGTTACAGAGTCTCATCGCCTTAGGATCTTCAGTGAGTCAGAAGTGAAACCAAAAACGAAGACCGGGATTCTCAAAAGCTTTGCTTGTGTCACAAGGTACCAGCACGTATGCAGTAGTAGCTTGAGGACAGCGGTTCTTAACTGGGGCGATTTTGCCCCCTGGGGACAGTTGGCTTGTCTGAAGACATTTTTGGTTGTCCTAACTGCAGGAGGAGGGGCGCTACTGCTGCTAAACGTCTTACAATGCACCACACAGAACCCCCACAATGAAGAACTATTTGGCTCCAAAGGCCAGTGCCACTGTTGAAAACTCTGCGCTAAGAGGAGGGAACCACAGATTTATTCCCTCACCACTGCATCTTTAACAAGCTCAGGTGGGGGGCAACCCTGGTGGCTCAGTGGGTTTAGCGCCGCCTCCAGCCCAGGGCGTGATCCTGGAGATCCGGGATCGAATCCCACATCAGGCTCCCTGCGTGGAGCCTGCTTCTCCCTCTGCCTGTGTCTCTGCCTCTCTCTCTCTCTCTCTCTCTCTCTCTGTGTGTGTGTGTGTGTGTGTCTATGAATAAATAAATAAAATGTTTAAAAAAAATTTTTTTTAAAATAAAAAGCTCAGGTGACTGAAAACTACATCAGGAACCTCCAACTCGTTTCCCATCCTAGGCGAGCGGTAGCACCTTCTGCTTCCAACGGGATTTGACTTGGCAGTTAACATGCCCTGGAGCACACAGCACCAATGACATTATTACTAATATTAAGCAACCTTCCACTCCCAGCCAGAGAAAAATAAATTGTATTTTACTCCAGAGCCACAACGAACGCCAGTGGGACACAGCTTGGGATCAAGAACTCAAACGGAGGAGATGAGCCCAGGGAAGAAGGCAGGAGTGCAAGTGGCACACTGTGATCACGAGGCTGCCAGAGCGAGCATTGTGGGCCTATGTGCGTGTCATTCCTCTGCATCTTCACTCCCGGCACCTCAAGAGTCCCAGCTGACCATGCCAGACTCAGCTTCCAAGTATCTTTAGAGTAATAGGAAAGGAGAGAGTCCCACCCAAACCCTGAAAGAGACTCTTCCCCCTCTTGGAAACTGTCCTCCTTCAAAGAGGCCACCTGCTTGGACCTATTCACGAGTTTCCAGGGAAGAGGAATGTGATGCCAGCATTCTCTTCCCTGTGACCTCGGGCCCAACTTAGCAACCCCTAAGGACTCAAGAGCCTGGAGGAATCTCAACCAAACTCTGTCTTTTATAGATCAAGAAACCAAGTCCCAAAGAAGCTAAGTATCAGGTCCAAGTCACACAGCTATAACAGAGCCAATATCTGAACCCAGATCTCCCATCCCTCTAGTCCTTCCTTTTTTCTAGTTACCAGGAAGTCCACTGCTGTAGGACAATAGTCTCATCAGAGGATGTTGTTACTCTCTAGTGACATCTCACATGAGAACTGGTGTGGAGGGATCCACACAGGAATGTGGACACAATGGGCAGACGATCTGTGTCTCCCACCTGGCTGCAGCCAGTGAGGACATGCTCAGAGTCTAGCCAGAAGATGTGTGAGGAAATTAGAGACATGTCCCACAACAAGTATGACTCTCTAGTGGTGCTACTGCCATATCCTTCAAGGAGCCTAGTGAACCTGATTTCAGCAGAAACTAAAGGGCTCTGGTCCCACTGGCATTGCTACAGGCCCCTTTCACTGCAGAGTGTACCACTTGACTGTTTGCTGTACCTATTCAATAAATATTTACTGAGCACCTATGATATGTCAGAAACTGAGCGAGGCACATACTATTTAGGTCTGATCTAGTCTCTGCCAGGTCCAGCCCTGTTATAGGTCAACCCTACTCAAGGATTGCTTTGAGATCCCTTACTCCTCAGCACCCCAGGGTTCCCTCTGGTAAACTCATCTTTACTTGAGCTACCTTTGGAGAATCTAACTTTGGTTTGTGACCAAGGAAGCACAACCAAATGAGATTTATATATACTGCAATAAATTCCAGATGGGTCAGGACTCAATACCAAATTAAAACCTACAAAGAAAAAGAAGAGCCTATGGGCCCCAGCAGCAGGGGGAAAATAATCTTCTGACAAATGACAGGATCAGAGACAAGACCAACAGACTCAAAAAAATAAAATCATGAGGACAGGAAGAGTATGGTAATATGATTAGGATATGGAATCTGCAGGCAGACAGGCCTGCCTGTACTTCTAACTAGCTATGTGGCTTTCAGGGGAGTCACTAACATCTCTGAGTCTCACTTCCCTATGTAGGGGAAATATAGGATATAGACATAAGATAATAGCAATAGTACAACTTCCTAGGATTGTGGTGAGGATTGAATGAGATAATGTGTTCCAAACAATTACAGAGCCCTGGTACATATTTGGTAACAATTCTCTCTGGCACTTAGGAGCCACGAAAAGCTCACCCTCCAATCTGATCCTACTCTATCCCCAGAAGATGCTAGCAAAATGGCACACAAACTTCCTGATGCTGCAGAGTTCACTGCAGTGTGCAGTAACACCACTGTGTTGCTCCCCTCACTCAGGCACCAGGAACCCTGCTGGAGCCAAATGCTAACTGTGAGCCCAGGGCTATCTTGGGGTGACACTAAGTGGCCCAGGAGTACTGGGAGGCTGTTCCAGAATGTGATAAGGTGGGGATGAAAGGCCTTCCCAAACCAACAGAAGTGGAAGCTCAACAGTCCTCTGATATTATGAGGGCTCACCCATCATCGAAGACCCACAGAGAAACCAGCAGCATCCTGGGGTGCCACTGCTGCAGGGGTGTGGATGCACGTGGAGTCTCTCATCTGCCCTGCCTCACAGTGACAATGTCCCAAATCCGAACCTGATCACTTCTGCCTGGAAAGAGGCTGAAGGCTCTTCAGGAGTAGAGCCTTGTACTCTGTATTCCCCCAAACTCTCTGATGTCCTATACACAGGAAGCACTTCAAAAAATTGCTTCCAGGGATGCCTGGGTGGCTCAGTGGTTGAGTGTGTGCCTTCGGCTCAGGGCATGATCCCAGGATGCTGGGATCAAGTCCCGCATTGGGCTCCCTGCAGGGAGCCTGTTTCCCCCTCTGCCTATGTCTCTGCTTCTCTCTCTGTGTCTCTCATGAATAAATAAATAACATTTTTTAAAATGGCTTCCAACTAAATATTTTTTTACTGTCAGCAAACAGAACTGGGCATGTGTACCTTAGTTCACATCCCTGTCCCATCTGCAAGGAACAGCATCTTACTCGTGCTGGATTATGTACCTTCACTTCCGGCCAGGACCCTCTATGATCCAAGTGGAGAACTTCAAAAGCATCTGATCCATCCTTGCTCTCCTAGGAAATCCTCCAAGACTTGTTCCTAATTGGTTAAATATCTTTTGAATCTGCTCCCCTTCTCAAGGCCTACAGCCATTAACTTGATTCAGGCCCTCTTCTTCATCCACTGGAGGGCGCCCTGTCACCCGCCGCTCCCACTCCCAAAGGTCCCCACTCAGCCGGAGACCAAAACTAATTAGGTCACTCTCCTACATAAAAGCCTTCAAGGGATTTTCTCCTGGTATGAAGAGTAAAGACCAAACTTCTCAGCACAGTACACAAGATCCTTTCCGATGGGTCTTCAGGGAGGTAACTTCCACCACTTTGGACACTTCATGCACTGCATGCCTACATGTCATTGCCAGTGTCACTCCCTCTTCCTGAAAATTCTTCTGTGCCATCTTTTCCTAGTTGTTCCTCATCTGTCTCTCTGGCAACTCCTTAGCCCTCCTTGAGGCTTATGACTGCAGCACCTGAGCTGGCCCCCAATGCTGCTGCCTCCTAATGTTGCTGCCCTATGCAACATCTCCCCTGGAGTGAGGGCTGGACCTAGAGACTCGGTTTTACCAAATGGAATATAGTGAAAGGGATGATACGTGAATTCTGTAGTTGGGTCATAAAAAGACTGACTTGAAGCTTGCCTGCTGTCTAGTGCTCTCTCCCTTGCTTGCTCTGAAGGAAGTCAGGTGCCATGTCATGATGCCACCCATGTAGCAAGGAACTGATGTCTGTGGCCTGTAGCCAGTAAGGGAGGACCTGATGGCCTGAAGCCTACTGATGGCCAGGTGAGTGAGCCTGAAAGCCTCCCGTTCTGTCTTGAGATGACTGTAGCCCTAGCTGCCACCTTAACTGTAGTCTTGTAAAATTCCTAGGTCTGAAAATTTAGCCAAGTCACATCCGGATTCCTGACCCACAGAAACTGCGAGAAAATAGATGTTTGTTGCTATAAGCCACTAAGTTTCAGGGTAATTTGTTTTGCAGCCATAGACAGCTCGCACAAGGGCCCCAGTCGAATGTCCCTCATCTATTAAGCGGTCCTCAACACTGTCTCAACACCATCGACACCTCTCTCACTGCTCATGGGATAAAGCATAACTCCTTAATACTGCCCCAAAGCCCAGCACGATGACCCCACTCACCTCACCTTAAGCTCCTCTAGCACCACTGTGCGTGGCACCTGCAATAAGATGTTCTTCCAGTTACTCTAGCACGCCCCAGCCTTGTGTTTATCCCTTTGCCTATACTGTTCCCCCTTTCTGGAGTACTTTTCCTCTCTTTACCTTCCATTTGTTCTTAAAAGTCCCCACATAAATCTCTTTGCTCCAGGAAGACTGTGCAGCCCCCAGGGCTGGGCTCAGGTGTCCTCCATCTGTGCTGCCCTCCCCTGCACTTTTCCAATCACAGCACTTACCACATTATGCTGCCAATGCTTTTGACTTGCTTATCTCCTGGGTTCAACTGCACATTCTTTGAGGGCAGGACACATGTCTGTTATTCATATGTGTAATATACTAGTCCAATCTTAACTTCTAGAAATGTCATTACACTTATCAAGTGATTCCTGCCAGTATCTTGGCTTCTCGGTTCCTTTAATTCTTTCTCTCTAGCATTCTTGTGCTCCACTCTTCTCTAGTCACTGACTTATTCACCCACTGTATAGTCCCTGTCATCACTAGAAATTGCAACCTCTCCATGATCTTGAATGTAAACATCCCACTCTCCAATCACTTTCCAGCTCAGTCCCTCTAGGGTTGGGACCCCAATAATTCTTTTACCTAGTCGATTGATGCAACCATCTTTCCTGGGTCCTCATAGTGAATATTGTGTCCCTCTTCCCTTCCTTCCCACCTTACACTCAAAATCAATCTTTATAATAATTCCTTTTCCTCACTTTGTTAAACCACAATCTTAGTTAGATCCAACCCAGTATTTACATTCAGGCAATTGAATGCACCTGAAGAAAAGCCCACAAACACACAGACTGATCTTTAAATTCATGACCATGATCCAAAGATGGGCACTTCCAGGGATGCCTGGGTGGCTCAGTCAGTTAAGTGTCTGCCTTTGGCTCAGGTCATGATCCCAGGATCCTGGGACTGAGCCCCAAGCCCCAGCTCCCTGCTCTGTGGGGAGCCTGCTTCTCCTTCTCCTGCTCCCCCTGCTTGTGCTCTCTATCAAATAAATAAATAAAATCTAAAAAAAAAAGAAGAAGGTGTGCCCTGACAATGATACTTTTATTCCCTAGTTTAATCTATTCACTCACCTAGTTAACTGCTTTACACCTTCTTCCTCCTCAAACCTCTAACATTCCTACCCCAATCTCTCAGCCAATGACTGTTTCCTCCTTCACTGAGAAAATGAGCAACCAGAGAAGAGTTTTCATAGACTCTCAACACATTTATGCACCTATCGGCATCTGTACACATAATCCTGCCTGCATTCTCATTACTAAGATGAACTATCTATGGTGCCAGAGCCAACCCCTCTGCTTGTACTCCAGATCTCACCACTCCCCTACTCTAGGAAATCAGTCCAACAATCTCCACTTGCCCTCCTACATCAGTAACTTCCCCTTCTCAACTGGATCATTCCCACCAGCACAGAAACATGATATGAACTCTCTCATCTTAAAAAAAAAATGATAACAGACTGTCAGTTTGGGAAGATGAAGAAGTTCTGGAAATGGATGGTGATGACAGTTGCCCAAAAATGTGAATGTACTTAGTGCCACTGAATTATATGCTTTTTAATTGGTAAAATAGTAAATTTTATGTATATTTTACCATAATAAAAAAGTAAAATTAAAACCCTCCTGATTCCATTTCCTCTATTAGCTTCCAACCTCTCCTCATCCCTTCCTTTGCTACCACAATACACAGAGAAACCACTATCTCCTTCCTAGATGTTTGCAGTGACCTCCTAACTGGTTTCTCTGTTTTCTCCCTTGCTCCCAAAAGTCTATTCTCAACATGGGAGACTCTGTGATTCCTTTCAAATGTGCATCGGATCAAATAGATTCTGTACTCAAAACCCTCCAGTGGATCTGGTTTTCACAAAAAGAAAATCCCAAATCTTCACAATGGCCTACAAGTCCCTACATGATCTGGCACCCATTGCCTCTCTAAACTCAGCTCATTCCACTCCAGATATAAGGACGTTTTTGCTGTTCCCTGGACTTGCCAGGCATGCTTCCACCCTAGATCAAATTCCCTCTGCCTGATATTTCTTTCACCAAGATATCCATAAGTCTAACTCCCTCGCCTCCTGCAAGTCTCCACTCTATCGTCACTTTTGTAAGTTAGGGCTACCATATCCACCCTAGTTAAAACTGCAACCCACCCATGCACTCTCTTTACCCCTTTCCATTCATTTTTTTTTCTTTTTATGGTATTTACCCCATTCAAAACACTAACTTACTTATTTATTATGTATAGTCTATATTATTGGTCTCTCCCCATTAGAAAGTAAATTCCATGAAGGCAAAGATTTTTGTTGCTCAATATTCCGATCACCTGGAAGGAGTTCTGATCTACAGGAAGAACTCAAATAATGCTGAATGAGTGAAGAGGCCTATTATAATGCCTAGCACATGATAAATGCCTACTAAATATTGTATGAACGAGTGAATGAAGAAATGAGTGGTCTATCACTAAGCTATGAGCTTCCCATGGGCAGAGATGTGACTTCCTCATCTCCATGTCCTCCATTCCCGGGGTAGTCATGGAGATTTAATGGTTAAGTAGAAGGGGGAAAGATAAAGAAAAAAACTGAAGATGAGTGAGGGGAGACTGGAAATGTGAGGTGCCAGCATTCTATAGTTTATATTGTAAATATCCTGTTTCCTGCACAGCCACTCCTAGCCTGGAGTCTTCCATTTCTAGATCTTACAGGATGGAATTCTGAGTGAGAAGGACATAAACCCGACAGAGGAAGGGACGCCTTACTGAAGAAGCCCTTCCCTGTATGCTTCAACGAAGCCTTCACCCTCAGACCACACAGGTGGAGTTCTCAGGCAGGTGCACAGTGAGCCCACAAGGAACAGACACAATCCAGGCTCCCAGAAGCTTTAGCTCCAATGTCAGGCTTTCAGTCCTCAAATTCTGATAACCTAGAAACTGGAAAATCAAGTTACTTCAACAAACACATCCCTTGTGTTTCTCCTTTCAGGGCTCCACATCTCACCAGGTAAGGCTGGCGTTGGCTTAGATGCCTTTGCAGCCCATCACTCATTGCTAACCCTCAAGGGGAGGGGAGGCCAATGGCTCCTGAAGCCACAGCTGTGGGATAGGCCGCTCCTACCTGCCACCCTCACTCACAGTGGGGAGGAAGCGACTCACCTTCCTGACTCCAGAGCCTTGCTCAGAACTGGAGAACGTAGAGCCTGTCACCTGTATGAGAGGCAGGGAGGGGGTGGTGCAGAAGAGAGCAAGTGCCAACCTGGAAGTCAGGCAGGAGTTTGAACTCTTACTACCTCATTCTGTGACCTTGAGCAAGTGGCTTCCCTCTCTGAGCCTTCATCTTCTCGTATTTAAAACTAAAATTCTGAACCAGATAAGCTAGCGACGTGATTCTTCGAAAACTCTATTATTGACTTCTCGAACTTGACAGTTTGGGAGGACAACCTTGTCTGCATACACCTCCCTGCAAATTCATCTCAATCCCCTCCTCCCCAGCTCAACTGTAATTCATTCATAAGGAACAATCCTCGTGCCCCCTATGTGTCAGGCACTGTGCTAGGACTGTTTGTGACACACACAGTCTCTGTTCTCAGGAGTTTGTGGTCTAGCAGGGAGCTAGATAGCCAATGTCAAACAATGTCCTGGTTATTACCCCAAATAAGTACTAGAAAGATAAGGAAATGATGGTGGCACAGTGTGAACAGATGTAGCATATACCTGTCGCCTAGTCTGGAGTTTCAGAAAGCCTTCTGGAAGGAAGTAACATCTCAGCAGAGTGCAGAAGGATGGAAGGAAGGGCATTTCAGAGACAGGAATGAACACATACAAATGCCCTGAGGCAGGAGCCCTGTCTCATCAAAGCCAGTGTGACCCAAGCACCCAGTGAAGAACATGAGGTGGAGATGATATTGGCGATGTCGACACCGATGAGACCACACAGGGCCTGCAGGACATGAGAGGGATGCGCTGGTAGTATGTGTTAAGGTTAAAGAAAGAGATTGGAGCAGAGTTAGGGTGGCCCAGTGAAATCTGACCGGATGTGTGTTTTTAAAAGCCCACGATGTGAAGAATGACTCTAAGGGGCACAAATCGCTAAAAAAACAGGTGAAAGCCAATCAGTATCTGACATGGATGCTGTCACTGAAGAAAGAGATTCAAGAGAGATTTAGGGGGGAAAGTAACAAGATGATGCACTGCAGGGGTGAGTGGAGGGGTGTTGTTCAGGCAGAAAGAAGAAAGCAACAAAGTACAACCAACGTGGTTAAGCCAGGGGACCCTGTTAGAGGTGTGGGAAGTGGGTGAGATTATTAGTTCAGTCTGGGACAGGCTGAGTGTTCAGGGACTTGGGAGTTCACTCTGATGGAGGGGGAAGGGAGGAGGACGTCAAACAGGGGCCAGCAGGGGTGGTGTAAGAGGGATGAGAGGTATAAACAGTTCTTCCAGAAGTCTGGCTGGAGTGAGCACAGAAAGCCGGATGGGAGCTGCAGATGGGAGAGATGTCGGTGCATGGACATGTAGAGAGACAAAGACAGGGAAGAGACAGTCGCAGTGTGCGGATCCAGGAAGATGGGAGGGATGGACCACAGGGTGGGGCAGGCCTTGCACAAGGGCAGCTCCTCTGCATCAGTGGGGAGGAGGTGAGAATGAGCGAGCACGCCAGTCCGTTTTTGTTCATCGGACCTAAAGTCAGCCCTGCTAATGCTTTCCCAAGCCAACCCCCAAAGCTATAGGGCCATGGGTTGCTAGTGAGCAATGCAGACCCCAGGAAGCCAACAACCTCTGTAGGTCCCATTCTGGCACCCGGTACAAGACACATGCCCTTCCTCTGCCCTGGGCTCGAGTCAGAATGAGGCCACACGGGAGCTGCTTGCAGCCCAGCCGCCTTCAGGAGATGCCCAGGGCTCCCGGGGAGACAGCCCCCGGGGAACCAGGCCCAATCTGCGGAAATGACTGCAGACGGCAATGGAGTAGAAGAGAAGTCACAAAGCACCAGCACACAGACAGAGGGTCAGGTGGGAGTGTGGGGAGGGAGAAACAGCCCCACTTGTTCCCACAGGTAACTTTGGAAGGGGGCAGAGGCTGCCCTGCTGCCTAATAGACTGAGCTCTTATTTTACATGCAACTGTCTAGGGCGTGATGCCTCCCCCGTGCACCTGACCTCCAGTTCCCCAAGCTGGATTCTGGGCCAATTTCTCCATTTTGCTGTCTTTAACTACAGCTCTGACTCTGGGACCAGAATTCAGTAAGCATCTCTTAGTGCAAAGTGTACAAACAGCACAAGGACACAAAGATTTAAGAGGACAAGTGCTTGCCAAGGTCACAGGAAGCAGAAGACCAAAACACAGAAGCTGCCAAATCCCAGGTCAGCACTTGACCTCGGCAGATCCAAACCCACCCCTTCCCCCACCCACCCACCCACCCACCCTCAAGGTTTGCTCTCTTTTCAATCCTTTGAGGCACTCCTTCCCTGGACCCGAGAAGCTACTCACTGACGGCGCCAGCACTTCTAACAAAAGCCCATCCCTTAGGGAAAAATCAACAGAAAAGCTTAATTCCTAATGAAGAACTGTACAAGGAACCTATTTAGAATGTTCCTCCTGGGTCCCTGTCGCCCACAGTCCCCAAAGCACTGGGGAAGACAGGGAGAAGAAAAGGCAGGGAACCACGGGGAAGTGATAGCTGACACTTAGCAGACAGCCTATAATAAGCAAATGACATAATAGAAATAAACACAGCTTTGGGGAGAGGCGCTGCAAGTGCTGGCCTAGCAGGCCGAGGGGCTCCAGGGAGGCACGCTGGGCTAGAAACCCTGTTATTTCTAGGGCACCAGGAGGCATCTGACCTGAATCAGGAGGCTCTGGAAGCAGAGGCCAGAGGGCCAATCAGAGGCTGAGCCATGGGAGAGCTCCAGCCAAGAGCCAGGGTCATCAGCCCATTCCCAGAATTGCGCAGGGAAAAAAACCCACAGAACTCTTCAAAGAACCCTGTCCAGTCATCTCTTGCATCTCCACATTAGCCAGGAGGGAATGTCTAGGTAATCAGTAAGTGCAAGTAATCCCCTTATTGCCACTCTTTGTTTTCAGACTGGTCCTGCCTGGAAAGCATGGCTTCAGATTAGTTCCATCACTTCTAGCCAGTGTGACCAGCTTGGAACTCACTGAATTGTTGAGACTCAGGTTCCTGTATGTAACATCTGAAGAGAAGGCCACCTTCCTAGGCTGTTGTGAGAATCAAATGAAGTAATGTCTGTAAGAGTACGTGCTCACCAAATGTCAGAGCTTCTTTCTTACCCATCTTTACCTCTGACCATTTACATGTGGAACTACAAGGTCTGCATTCCCTGAGCACAAGGCAGACAACAAGAGGCGCAGTGGCTCAGGAGTCTCCTTGCCATTCAACTGAAAGGAAAAAAGCCCTTCCCTAAATCATCAATAAAGACACTGAAACAGGGGCACCTGGGTGGCTCAGTGGTTGAGCATCTGCCTTCAGCTCAGTGCGTGATTCCAGGGTCACAGGATCGAGTCCTGAGTCAGGCTCCCTGTGGGGAGCCTGCTTCTCCCTCTGCCTATATGTCCCTGCCTCTCTCTCTCTGTCTTCCATGAATAAATAAATAAATAAATAAATAAATAAATAAATAAATAAAATCTTTAAAAAACAAAACAAAAACCGCTGAAACAACAAGAATTGGTACTAAGAAAGAGCTCTGAATTTGCAGTTGAATCTGAAGATCTTTCCAAAGGTAAAAGAAAACAAGAACAGATTCATTCTGAAGAGAGAAGCTCCAAGGAGGGTGTAGTGGTTGTCCCAGCGCTGGAAAGGTTTATGTTAGGGGTTTGCAGGATACAGACAGGAGGCCCAGCTCCTCACCTTCTAATGCACCAGAGCCCAATACAGTCAAACCCAGGGTAATAGAAACTATCCTATTAACCAAAATGCATCTTGCCTTCCACTTTTGGAAAGCCAGGAAATCAATGACAAAATGGTCATCAAGATTTTTCTTTTTTTCCCCAATCAAGAAACAGGATGCATCCCAAGATCAGGGCAGATACGTTCCTGCTTACAGAGGTCGGTGCCATGAGAAAGGATAACCATGACACAAGGCAAGACATTCAAGGGCAGACTAAGCCCTACAAGCGCTGGGGCAGCAAAATGCCCCCATGCATTTCAGCAAGATCTTCTCTGGCAAAGGTTGAGATAAAATAGCTTTTCATGTAGGAAGAAAGAAGAGAGTTTTGTATATGTGACTTGCCTGGTTCCAAGAAAAGAGTTAGCTGATTTCATCATATCTACCATGCCATCAACTGTCGGGCACGGCCCGATTTGAGATGTTCGTGTTCAGGGTAGGGAAAGTGCTTCACACAGCCAATGGGTCTGCCTAGGGAAATACTCAGTGCCATGCGTCAAACTTCCACTCCATGGCCCTGCCCTAGATGTCCTTGGCAGAAGGAGTATGAAGAGGTTATGCAAAAGGCACTCTCAGGACATTAATCTTTAAGACTGAGCAAACTGGCTAGTAGTTGTAATAATAACAGCACATTCTGATAGAGCACTTTGCAATCTCAAAGCGCTTTCACAGACATTATTTATACCTTTGTTAGGAAAGAAAAGCAAATACCATTAACCCTATTTCCCAGTGAAGGAGAAAGGCTCACAAAGGTCAGTTGTCCCAAGGTCACAGGGCTAGTAAGTGACAAATTGGGAGTTTAAAGTGTTATCTCTCTCCTACCACTGTGCTGTTTTATGAGATGAAGTGTGAGATTAGGATCATTCCAGCATGTCCACTGAAGAAGTTCACAAGTAATGCCTGGCCTCTGTATTCTTAAATTCTATCCCTGCTCAACACTGTTTTCCTTAGAATGATCCTTAAAGGCCTAAAGGGCTATGGAGTACTGGAACACACCATGCTCTGCCAGTCTTCTGGAAGTAACTGCCCTTGACATCAGAGAGAGCAATCTCAACCACAAAGGTTTCATGCCACATAGGGAACCCAGGGTTCCCTATGATATTTCAGGGAAATATCACCTCTGCACCCGTAACATGCATATGGTGTCATACCTTAATTCCTTCTTCAGTCCAGGCAGAAGGGGCCTAGGAGTCCAGTCTATATCTACTTAGGAAACAGTGACAATGAGAAATTCACTTACTCCAGGTGGTGAAAGACCTCTGAAGAGCAGAGGCAGAAAGCCAGAAATGGTCTTCCACTCAATCTAGGAGACAAACCACCACAGCCAGCAAGCCACCAGGCCTTAGTTTAGAAAATACTGGGCTCATCGCAAAAGAAGACAGACTAGCTTACATATCAGCATGCATAAAACAAAAAGGCTCCATCCTCAGCTCTCAGCTTCCCTCCAGGAGTCCTCTGCCCTCATGACATCAGCTACTCCCTCCTCATTCGTATGCTGTTGACTTGTAATTCTACATCATGATTATGCTCCTCTCATGGGCCCCAGCCGTCTCTTCAGGGAGCAAGCCCCCTCTCCCTGCTATCCAATTCTACACTGTAGTCTCACTAAAACCACTCCCCATTCCAAGACAAACATTTACTGAGGTAGATACGGTGCCCTGTGTTGGTCCCAAAATATGTTTTGAACTTTCTTCCATCATGTTATTCAAGCTTTTCTCTCTATATAGAATGACCCTTTCTCCTACCACCAACTATCAAAGTCCAACTTGACCTATCTTTCAAGGTAGATCTACAAACCCATCTCCTTCCTATTCAGTCTTTTCTGATATCTCTAACCAGATATGCATTTGTCCCTTGCTTCTTTATATATGATAGATACCTTCTCATAGCACAAAATTTAGTGCCCCTTAACAATTGGACAATCACTCTTCACTCCCTAGACCTGTACTGGCTCCTTAATGTTATATCCATATCATGCCAATTATTACATTTCCTGAAAAGAGTTCTGCACAAAAGAAAGATTTAACAAATATTTGATGTCTTACAGCCTATTACAGTTTCTACATGGGTCTCCCATTAATAAGGGGGAGGCTAGAGTAAAGGCCTGGGTTCAGAATGCTGGATCTGCCATTTATTGATAGCTTCCTGATGCTGGGAAAATTCTTTAACCTCTCCATGCTTGAGATTTCCCCTTTGTGATCAAGAGGATGATAACAAAGTATTTCTTTTATATGTTTATGATGAGAGCTGAATGAGTGAACATTATTATGAAGTGGTTAGTACAGTGCCAGGTTCCTACGAAGTGTCACATAAGTGTTTGTAAGTAAATAAAATCACTGCCAACTCGTCATTTTCCTACTTAAATTCACATTTCCTCACAACTTCTCCATTTCTGCTAATGGCATTATCCTTTTTCTCATCAGCTTTCCAAGATTCAACTTTGACCCTTTTCTTCGCTTCATGAGCCCTTTCCCCCGCTTCATGAGCCCTTTCCCAGCTGCTACCCAGTTCCTGATCAAATCTTACAGATTCTGGAAAGAAACAGCATACTTTCCCTGCCTCTTCACCTAGTTGCCATGGCTTCAAGGACTTTATAACTCCCTCCTTGATCTCTGAAACATATATCTCTCCCCAACTCCAGTCCACTCTGAATTGTGTATATAATGTATTTGCAAACATTCCTCTCTTCATATCGTATCTCTGCACCAGTACCTACAATGCAGCCATATCACCTCCAGAACCAAGTCCATGCTCCTTGGCCTGTCTCTGGAGACCGTCTTTAATCTGGTCCTGCCCTGCTTTCCTAATCTTATCTCCCCTGTATCTCTACCCCAAGCACACTAATCTCCTCATGGTCCTGTAAAGACATCTTGCTTGTCTCTACCTCTGCTCATATTGTTCTTCGGGCCTAGAAGCCTTTTTCTTATCCTCCTAAATCCCAAAAACCCATTCATTCTTCAAGACTAACCTCCAGTCCTAACTCTGTTCTGGAAAATTTCAGCCCCCACTGATCCTCCTCATCTCTGAATTCTATAGTCTATTTTCCTTTTTTGTAATTACTATATATCTTTTGCTTTATGTCGTGTGTTATTGGTTCATGTTGACCTGATATCCTCAACTAGACTATACACCCTCAAGAGTAAGATACATGACTACCAGACCTTTCTAGCTTCCTTCAAAGAAAAGAACAATAAAGGAACTAAAGTACTATTAGCTATTAGCCAATATTTGATGACAGACTTACCTCTCCCTTTGTTTAGGAGGCAGGGAATGAATGAGAACGGGACCGTATACTCATCTAGCTGATTCTATATGCTCTGTTCACAGATGGTGTGGCAATCCTACCTGGGGGATCTGCTATAGCCAAAAAGCCTGTTCTCTCTGTTGACAAACGCCAACAATCACTGTAATCTAGGCTGCCATATGGTTCACCCAGTTCTGTAGCAAAATCGGTTTCTCAGGGATACGGAGAGACCAAGCAGGCCAACTCTCCTATCTGTGGAATGGAGGGAGGTCACCTTGAACTCGCCCTACCAAAAACAGGCAGGCAGAGTCTCCAAGGACAAGCCAAAGGTCAAGCAGATGCAATCCCACGTGCCCTGAGGCACCTGCCAACTGCCATCTACCCCTCCCCTGGAATCCAGTGACCTGGGCCCAATGAGTCTCTTCTCTCAAGACCCTTGAAACTTCTTGGAGGAATCCACAGCTGGGCAATGGCAGAGAGGAGGCTACACTGCCCTCCCTGCAGGGAGAGACTTGTCCAAAATCAGAGTTTAACTTCCATTTTCACAGCATCTGGTCCTGAGGGCCATTAGCAGTAAAACATCTTTATCACCGAGCCAGCTGTCCTAATGTAGGAGGGGCACTCCCCATTTTCTGATCAACTATTTATCATTTTCCCCATTTTACTTCCTTTGTGGATTTCAAAGGCAGGAAGCCGTCGGGCCCCCATCATCTTCCTACATTGCCCCAACCTCTCCCATCTAATTATCACAATCACAAACTCATGGACATTTGTGATACTCCGAAGTCCAACTTCAAGAGTGAAATTCAGCACTCCAGACGTCCAGATTGTTCCTCAGTCTGGGATTTTATTAAAATGTTCACAGAAAAGCTATAAACCCATGCAGGCTCTATTTTGATGCCATGCCACTTACCTAGTTGGCTTGTAGCACTCTCTCCTCCCCAATTCTCATGACTGAAGAAGAAACAAGCATTTGTCAGCTCAAAACAAAGCTCAGGGTGTGAGTACAGGCTACACAAGGCCATACAGAAAGCAGTGGGCCGAGACTGGGCATGGAGAAGACTGATTTCCAGGAAGGGCTCTCATCATTTAGAAGCAAAACAACCATCAGAAACCTGACAATGTCTGAAAAGTCTCCTCTTCCTTGACTAGGACTTGGCCCAGACTCCTCCTGGCCACCTAAAAGAAGTTCCTGTCACTTCTGACTGCCTGATTTCAATTGTAATTCTGCCACTCACTTGCTACCAATCATGATGTCTACATCCAAATACCCTAGAGGCCTGCACTCATCTGTGGCAACGCAGAAAGCTCTGAGTATCAAGAGGATCCTGGATAAATTACTTGCAATGAATAAGACTTTTCTTAACTTTGGCTGGTTTTGAACTGGCTCTCCAGCTGTGATCCCTGGGAATGGCACATTTAGGTACCTGAGAGTCACAGAGGAGGAAAAAAATCACTTCTTCACCCTTCTCCCCTCCAGTAGTATCTATTGAGATCCTCTAATATGCCAAGTACCATGACGTACACCAGTGTACAAAACAGCTCAATTCTCAGGACACCTGGGTGATTCAGTGGTTGAGCGTCTGCCTTTGGCTCAGGTCATGATCCCGGGGTCCTGGGATTGAGTCCCACATCGGGCTCTTCACAGGGAGCCTGCTTGTCCCTCTGCCTGTATCTCTGCCTTTCTCTCTGTGTCTCTCATGAATAAATAAAATATTAAAAAAAAAAAAAAGAGGGATCCCTGGGTGGCGCAGTGGTTTGGCGCCTGCCTTTGGCCCAGGGTGCGATCCTGGAGACCCGGGATCGAATCCCACATCGGGCTCCCGGTGCATGGAGCCTGCTTCTCTCTCTGCCTATATCTCTGCCTGTGTGTGTGTGTGTGTGTGTGTGTGCGACTATCATAAATAAATTTTAAAAAATTTAAAAAAAAATTGTAAAAAAAAATAATAATAAATAAAAAAAGAAAGAAAACCAGCTCAATTCTCCTAACCCTGACTCATCTTAGGTGTTTAGTAATTAGTACCCTGAATAATCAAGGTATTCCCCTCAGAGGCTAATAAAATACAGTCTCTAGTCCACACATCAGAGATTTGTTTTTCTTGTTATAAACAGTAGCAGCAATAATAGTGAAGAGTCTGGTATAGCACTCTGTAACTAAACCAAGCCCCTATTTTCATCTAAAATAGCTGCCTCAATTTACCATTTTCATATATTCCTGCTAACATGTAATACACCTAAGCCAATCTCCTTCCATGAACTAGATGCTTAGTCTAATGGCCGGCTCTAATCCTAAAGTAAAAGTCCTTTTCTCTACAGGTCATCTAGCAGTCGTTAGCCATCTAACTTTACAAAGGCACAAAAAAATAAGTCTGATACACCCTTTGCTGCAGTTCTGTCTTACACACAGGAAGCTCATAGTCTAGAGACCACAGACACATATGCTTGCTTCCCTCTCTAATGAGGCTAAATGATAGAATAGACTGCTACGATTACAAAAGGGCTATGAACTGCTACAGAAACATAAAGGAAGCCGTGATTCATTCAGACTGAGGGGATCAGAAAAAGCTTTGAGAAGTGGGATCTGAGCTGAACTCTGAAGGACGAGGAGGCTAGCAGCTGAGAAAGAAAGGAAAAGCATACCAAGCCAAGGAAACAGAATGCACAAAAGCACTAAAGAGGAAAAAAGGCAAAATGTCTCCCAAATTTTCAAAACAGTACATCCTGGCTACAGCAAAGAATAAGGGTGGCCAAGCAGGCTGCCAAGCTTAAAGGCAGTGGGGGGCCAAACGGTGGAAGACCCTTCATGTCATGTGAAGACATTTTCACTTTATTCTACAAGCAATAGGAAGCTAATGAAGACTTCTGGGTTGGGCAGCCATAATTACTTTGCTTTAGAAAGCTCATTCCAGGCAAGATGATAGAAGAGAGTGGAGACTCTGAAAATGGGAAATTCCATTTAGCAGCTACTATGACAGGGTAGGTGACATTCAACTACCCAACTAGAGCATCATGAATGAAAAGAATTGGATTGAAGACACTCTGCAGTAGTAAAAATTGCCATGAACTTGACCATGTACTAGACACAGGGGTGAAGGCAAGAAAGGAAACAAAGACGACCAATTTTGAGGTTCCTGATGGTCTTGAAGACTAGATCAGTGTCACTACCTAAGATGGACACTCCTATACAACATAGGAATGCGGTAAGGGAATAATGAATGCAGTTTGAGGCATTCTGAATGCCTCCTCATCCCTCGTCCATTCTTTGTTAAGACCTCAGAAAAATGTTTAAAAAAGCAATGTCTTAAAGAAACTTTGAGACAGATAAGAGGCCCTCTAATGATCTTAAGGACATGCCTCCCAGGTCCTTTCCATTCAAGAATAGGGATTACACTAATCTGAAGGGTGTTGTTGTACAGCAGCCCACAGGGAGCTCAAGGCAGAGAAGAGCTTATCTTGGTAAGATCTGAGAGCATGGCTTTTGTCTAACCCCATGAACCCCAATAAGATTCACAGGCAAACCACACATTCTGAAAAAGAAGTGTACTAGCCAGAACACGGTCTAAAAGGGACCCAGCACTGCAAGATGAAAAGCCTTTGAGCCCCCAAACATCTATAAGTAGGAAGCAGGCTGAGAGTACTATAATATAGTTTTTGTTTTCTAGATAACATGAAGGTTTGACATCTTAAAAACCCTTTCTGTCTGGAGATGCTGCCCCATCAGGGCTAGCCACCTCTTAGAGATAACAAAGGATTCAACCAGGAGCATGCCTTTGATATGCAAACTAACCAATTCAGAGCCATACCTCCTCTATCTGCCCCTTAATCATCCTAGGACTAGGGACCAGGCAAGCAGGCACCACTCTTAAAGCTTAGAGTCCACCAGAATTATTCAAACGGGCCCGAAACAATTCTCCCTGCCCTGGCTCTCTCATTCCCAAGGAAATCCCAGTAAGGTTTCTGGCCTCTTGCGGTCTGTGCTTTTCTGTCTTCTGCCTACCTGCCCAAAACGTGGTACTTCCTCTTGATCCAGATCCATCTTGGATCTGTGAGTATAGTAACCCTTGGGGGTGTTTTGTCTTTCCTGTGTCTCCTCTTGGAGGTGCACCTGAGTGATCATCATCTAAAAGAACACAGAACACTGAGAAAAGTCCTTAGCTGCAGACACAGGCCATATTTTATGGAAAAAAAAAGGATAATTTAGGGGGCAAAACCAGGAGCCCATAGGGTAGAACCAAGAATGGTAGAGAATCATTCCCAGACAGTAGGACTGAGGATGGATCATGCCATCCATGTGCCAGGCTGGATCTCAGAACTGCTGATGCACTAGTGGCTGCTGTTTCCCCCTTTCTAAATGGAAATGTCTACCTCAGAGAGAAGGCCAAGGAGACATGACAGCTAAATGTGATAGGAGATTCTAGACTGGATCCCAGACTAGGAAAAAGTCAATGTTTAAGTATTACCAATTTTTAAAAGGGGGTATCTATAGTGGTCACCCTGCATCTATAGCAGTCACCCTACATCTATTCCAGCATTATATGGTAGTGGAGGGTTGGCAGTGCGGAGTCAGATAATTTGTTTCTATAGTTCACCTCTTCACATCAGGAGGAGCAAGACTCAAGTGGCTGTACCCAAGGAACTGCCTTAGAAAAACCTCATCTGTACCTACACCTGATTTAGAGGATGAGACGCTGGCCCCTAAGCTTGAGCCTGGTGCCATAATAGATGAGACTTTTTTGAAGGAGGACGATTTCAGGTGAGGACGAGTGTATTTTTCACATCAATAGTTTGTGAACAGGGGCAGCCCGGGTGGCATAGGTGTTTAGCACTGCCTTCAGCCCAGGGCATGATCCTGGAGACCCTGGATCAAGTCCCACGTCGGACTCCCTGCATGGAGCCTGCTTCTCCCTCTGCCTGTGTCTCTGCCTCTCTCTCTCTCTCTCTCTCTCTCTCTCTCTCTGTTGTGTGTGTGTGTGTGTCTCATGAATAAATAAATAAAATCTTAAAAAAAATAGTTTGTGAACAGAAAGCACACCATAGGGGCACCTCACCTATCAGTTAAGCGGTCAACTCTTGGTTTCAGCTCAGGTCATGATCTCAGGGTTGTGAGATCAAGCCCTGTGCAGAATCTGCTTGGGATTCTCTCTTCTCTCTCCCTTTCTCTCTCTCTCGCTCTCAAATAAATTTTAAAAAGAAAAGAAGAAAGCAGACTGTAATGGTTTCAAAACATATTCATGAAGTCTTTGACAATCCTTCCACCAAGAAGTAGTCTAATTCTGCTCCCCTTGAACCTGGTCAGGGCTTAGTCACTAACTCTCTTCTAACAGACAAAATATAGTAGAAGTGATTTCTGAGGCTAGATTATAAAACACAACTCTGCTTTTACCTGGCTTTCTCTTGGGATGCTCCCAGGCAAAGTCCCCTGCCCTGAACTCCAACTAAGCTTCCAGATGAGAACAGCCAGCAATAACTTCTAAACATGGCCAGAGGAAACTTTGAAGCGACGCAGTCTCACTACTGACTGACTGCTTGGCCACCCTGTGACCAAAATTTACATGAAAGATACTAACCTCCTAGCTGAGCCCAGTCAATCCCCAGGACAATGAGAGATAATGACAAAGAAGTATTGCTGCTTGAAGCCACTGCATTTTGGGGCAGTTTTTTTACTCAGCAACAGATGCCTAAAACAATATGCCACAGGCAATTGGAAACAGGGACTCCAAAAAATTAAGCTACTTTTCCCAAGTTCCCATAGCTGGTAGGGGAACATAGCCAAGATTTCAATAAAAATCAGCCTGAATCCAACATTTTCTTTCTACAACAACAGACATGTCTATAAAAGTAATTTTTGCTAGCCTGCATTGAAGGCTGTCTCCAAGCAGGTACTTTTTGGAGCACTTTATGTGGAGGAGGAATTCGCTGAAAGCTTACCCTGGTGTCATTAGTTAGGTACTATTATTAGCCCCATCTTATAGGTGGGGAACCAGAGGCAAAAAGAGGTTAATTAATTTGCCCAAAGTTATACAGCTAGTAAGTCACAGAGCCAGGATTCAAAGTCGGCTCTGGAGCATGCTGTCTTAACTGTGATGCAATAAGCAGTTGAAACTTCAGAACAGAAACCATTCATTGAGAACCAAGGACAGCCCCTTAGGAACTGTACCCCTTCCCAAGATGGTCCAAAGAAGAGCTAACGATGGAACGACAGAAGAAGGAAGTGCGACAGGAAAGAACCAAACCCCGCACTCACAGCATCACCGGACAAACCCATAGCAGGATCCACAGAGCGGATTCCATCTTTAAGGGTGAATGGGTCCACAGCCATCCAGCCATGAGCCATTCCCCAGACTCACAGGTGTCAGTCACAAACCCTTCCACAGAAAGGAATCTCTGACCCATAGAATAGAGAGTAGTACCCACAGAGGATTGCCCTCAGAGACCTGGGGCCCGAGCAGCACTACTGCCCATTTCTACTTTCCTCTTACAGTGATGGCATGAGTGTTGGGGGCGGTTTAGAGTGTCTGGGGGGCTCAGTCATTCTCCTGACTTCCACTCAGGTCATGATCTCAGGGTCCTGGGATAGAGCCCCGAGTTTGGATGGGGTGGGGAGACTCCCCACCTCCCTGCTCAGCGGGGAGTCTGCTTCTCCCTCTGTCCCTCCCCCTGCTCTCTCTCTCCCTCAAATAAATAAAATCTTAAAAAAAAACAAAAACCAATGAGGACATGCACCCCTCCTCTGAAATGACTAGGCTATTATTTAACTTGAGAGATGAGGAAAGTAAGCTTGCATACTCAGTTTAAAAAAATATGGTTTGGGAGTGTGACCTATTGAAGACCATCAATCTCTATGACCTTTTATCCACTTGGTGTGATTCCTTCACATAAGGAATCTAAAACAATGCCTTTAATCCTCATGCTATACAACAAGCTCCAGGCCTAAAGCTCATTCACCCAGAGGCCCTGAGGCTGTGACATCACACAGAAGAAGCCAGAAGTCCACATGCAGTGTGGGGCAAAGTAGAAGCTGCAGGGGTTGTGGGGGGGCGGGGTAATAACTGGCAGATGGGAAAACAATATTCCCAAGGGAACTAGTAGTCTCAGCTCCTGCTCGCATTCACCCTCTCGCATTCACCCTCTCGGTTAGATGAGTGCAGACCATGCACAGTAGAAACCTACTCAGATAATTTGCATAATGAGAAACAAAGACAGGAAGCTCCCTCCTAATCTGGGGGCCATCTGTGTGCCTCCCTTCAATGTACAAGTTAGATTCTTTCCCCGTAGCCCAGCCCTGGGGGTGCCATCTGAATTACTATTGGTACTTGGCCAAGACAATTTCACATACATGTCACTAGGAGGCCCCGTGAATGTTACTGGGCGATTTGGAGAAAGTGTTCCCTTTTGCAAATGAAACCTGTAAGTATGGGAGAGGCTTTCATGGAAAAAAACAAAAAAACAAATAAACAGAACTAGACCTGAGAAGAACTCGGCCAGATTTGTCATATGTCATTCTAATCTCAGAGGTCCCTCTCACAAGCCTTGCTCATTATCTTTCCACTAGGTCCATCAGACCTAAAGTCCAAGGAAGGGTTGGAAAGTTTGCACTAGAAACTTCTGGAAACTTCTCTTGTTCTTGGGAATAGGTGCTGAGGATCAGCTATTACAATGATGACAAAAGCAAGTATAACAGCAGACCTACGTAGAGAGTACAGAGGGGTAAGGTTGGAGAGTTGGAACCCCAAGTAAGAGGTTCTCAAAAGTAAACCCACATGAATAGACTATGAAAAGGAAACCAACTAAGAGTAAGCAGCACTCAGGCTGCCTTTGGAAGCCCCCGTGTCTTTTGAAAGAGACTCTTCACTTATGGGCCTTAGCTTTACTCTATGATGGTTGGATCACATTGTGGTCTGAGACTTGTTCCTTCCTTTTTAAAAAATTCTTCTTTTTATTATTTTGTTCCCTGAAATCCAATCAACCAATAACAATACTAGGAAACTTGCACTGGATGCAGGCTTGCTGTTCTTTTTTGCATTCAGAGACAGGAAACCATACATGATAGATCTACTTAATTTACTTGTTCCATCCCAAATGGTAAATAAGCCTTCCTCTCCAAAACCATACAAAATTCCTCCAAAACAGAGTCATCAGTTGAGCAGTGTTTGCAAAATTCATCACTAAGGAACTGTAGAGGGGTACCTATACTGAGATTATACTTATGGCCACAGGCATCAGTGGAAGGGATTGACTCGAGGAAGCTGGGTGTCACAGCCTTGTGCAAAGTGGCAGCTGGTAGTCCTTAGGCACTTGGAGCTAGAAGAGAAACCCCTCTTGAGAGCCACCCCCAACCCTTACCTAATACATTAGCCAAGCAGATATAAAAGAAAATGCCTCATTTTAAGGATATGGTAAAGAATGAATGCCAAAGAGAGACATGAAGAAACACTGGGTTCCCTCTTTCCTTACCCTTTCAGGAAACAAATATGATATAAGAACTAGTCCTAGCCTCCAGAAGCCCCCAAGCTGTCTACTAGGTCAAAGAGATACAACGACAGCTAATTGGTGGCCTCAGCTTACTACAAATGACACCTGGTCATACCTCTTACCTCTCAAGGTATTCAGCCTGAAGCATGAACAGGTAAAGTAACCAAGTCCAAGTGGACACCTCAGTGAGAAACCCGAATGGGGAACGTCCAAAAAGCTCCTCTGGCAAGTGAAACTGGAGAACTTTTTGCAGATTGCCAACTAACCAAAAGACAGAAAGGAAACACAAGCCAAAATATTAACATGTGTGAGGAAAACCACCTAATCATAATTCTACAACTTGAGAAAAGAGAAGAGTTACCCGCAAAATGCTACAAACTATCAAGGAAAAAAAAAACTGAACGAAAACATAACAGAGAAGCCAAATTCTGCCCTTTCTCAAAATGTCTGAGGATACTTTCTATGATTGCTCTATTCCCTTAGTCTGGGCTGTCATTTGAGGAACCTTGAGTCTAGGGCAAAAGTGATCAGTAGAAAAGGCAAAAGGACCCACTCACCCCCTTCTTTCTTGGCAATAGCCACCAACCAAATATTTATTCTATCATATATTAAGATACTGCCCCCAAAGATCTTACTATCAGGTGAAGGAAATAAGATACTGACCCATCAAAAGGTAATTAACAATGCTTGGCATTAAATAATAAGTGTCATATACATGGTACAGGCCATAAATACTAAAACTGTAAGAATAAGAAAATAATGGGAGAATATGAGCTTAGGGACATGCAGCCAGCCCAGGATCTGACGGTTAACAATACCTGACAAATATTTAGAGGAAGAAGCCAAAGCGAGGAGTAGTCCCACAAATATTTAAGGAGCAAAGATTCATACTTTCATCAGGTTCCACATGTCAATCAATTAGGTACAATTAAAATTAAGCCCCACAAACTCCAAAAAGGCCACCTGTTACATGCCCACACCTCTACCCCTCTGACCCTGTTCAGCCACTAGATCCACACCAACCCAGTATAGAAACAAGGAAAGAGTATGAATGAAGCAGTGTGAATCTCTCCCCAGCGCTGGAAACCCCTAAATCAAAGCAGGATGAGTCAGAAACCTGCTTTCTTTGGGGGGGAGGGGATGGGTGAGGTAAGGAAAAAGACACTTTCCACCAATTTCCAGGGACTTTGAGCAGCTCCTCCTAATAACAGATGAGTCTGTGATAGTTAAAAAGCATGCCGGGCAGGACTTCAGATCTTGGACTCTTGAGTGACCCCACAAGCATGCTGAGATTTGGAAAAGGGACACTTTGGAGTATGGATCATAGTCTTTCCATTTGTGAAACTGAGAAAAGCAATACCTATCTGTGAGATTCTTGGAATATTGACCAACAGAGACCCATGGATACATCAAGACTGACAGCCTACTTGGGACCTCCACAGGATCAGCATTCATACCCTGAACTCACATAAACTTCCCTACACTGAATCTACGTATATAACCCACTCTCTTCTCACCACCTCCGCCAGCCCAGCTCAGGGACTCTCAGCTGAAATAAACAGGAACACCTGGGTTAAAATATAGTGGGTGGGGACACCTGGGGGGTGTTCAATGGTTGAGCATCTGCCTTCGGCTCAGGGAGTGATCCCACAGTCCTGGGATTGACTCCCACATCGGGCTTCTCCCTCTGCCTGTGTCTCTGCCTCTCTCTCTCTCTCTCTGTCTCTTATGAATAAATAGATAAAATCTTTTATAAAAAATAGTGGCTAGTGAAAATTTTCCCCTTTGCCTGCCTGTAGTCCCCTTCTAGAACTGGTTCTAGAACTGGTTCTTTCATTCTGGTTATTAAAATCTTCACTTACTAGCCTTCCTGCTCACATTGGTCTAATAAGATTTTGTTAATAATTAACTTTTCTTAAACATTTATTACTGGGTGTGTGTTAATCATTCTACATGTATTATCTCATTTAATACTAACAGCTATTCTATTAAGTGCTATCATTATCCCCATTTTATAGGAAGCTAAGACACAAGCAATAATTGACCCAATATCACCTGGCTAGAAATGCAAAAGATGGTTTCCAAACTCAGGTCCATATTGCTGTGGAGCCCAAATTCTTAGTCATTACACCATACAAAAAATCTTCAGCTAACTTTGTAATTAATAGTGAAAGTCTGAGGGGCACCTGGGTGACTCAGTGGTTGAACATCTGCCTTCAGCTCAGGTTGTGATCCTGGGGTCCTGGGATCGAGTCCTGCATCGGGCACCCCCCAGGGAGCCTGCTTCTCCCTCTGCCTCTCTCTCTCTGTGTCGCTCACAAATAGATAAAAATAAATTTAAAAATAATTTTAAAAAATAGCGAAAGTCCAAATGCTTTCCACCATGATAGAACAAGGTTGTTTGTCCTCATTGCTCTATTCAACATTGTCCCTGGCAGCCCTAGCCAGTGCAATAAGGAAAGAAAAAGAAATAAAGACAGATTAAAAAGGAAAAAGTAAAACTGTCTTTTTTTCACTGACAACTTAGTCATGTACATAGAAAAAAAAATCCGAAGAAACCTATGCAAATTACTAGAACTAATAAGCGAATTTATTAAGGTCACAGGATACAAAGCCAATATTTTACAAATTATCTTTCTATATGCTAGCAATTAATCACTGGAAAACAAAAAAATACCCTTAACAGTAGCATCCAGAAAACATGAAATACTTAGGGATAAATTTAACACAGTATGTGGAAGACCCATTCACTGATAACTACAAAACATTACTGAATAGCTTTTTTAACATAAGCCTTCAAATACTACTTATATAATTACAAATAAAGTCAACAGCCTAGCATTCATGACAGTTGAAAATATTACCATCTCCGACCTCTCCAGATTCCTCATCCAGTTCTCTCTTTCATTCTGGTTATTTTGTATACCGTAAGCATACCCCTCTACTAAAAATGCTGCTCTCTCCTTTAATTTAATCAGTCCATCTCAGTCTATCCCCGTACCATCTGTACCTCAACTATCTCTGAATATTAGAATCCCATCTCAAACTACTTCTCCAAGAAACTTTGTTTACTCCTCTAAGATCTTCTTTTTCGCTAAGATGATTCCTCTACTCCCCAAAGCACTATGCTAGTATATCTTATGGCATTTACTGTACTCTGGACTAAAGTGCTGCTCTATCTTTGTCCTTCTAGACTGTAAACCACTTGATGACAGGGATTGTGTCTGATACAACTACCCTGAAGTAGCAATTCTTTATTTTTTTGAGATTTTATTTATTTATTAATGAGAGAGAGAGAGAGAGAGAAAGGCAGAGACACGGGCAGAGGGAGAAGCAGACTCCACACAGGGAGCCTGATGTGGGACTCCATCCTGAATCTCCAGGATCACGCCCCGGGCCGAAGGCAGGCGCTAAACCGCTGAGCCACCCGGGCTGCCCTCCTCTCACTCACTTCTGAGGAATGTTAGCTCAGTTTGGCTTCTGTTAGTTGGACCAATATCAAGATCGAGACGAAGTAAAACATCCTAGCCCAAAGATAGATCCTCAGTCTGAATAAACAGATCAGGGAGGGAAGAGGAGGGGTAAGCCAATGTCATCAGCGCAAGGCAGGAAATCTATGAAAAAGCAAAGGAGAACCATTAAAGATTCTGTTTCTGAAGACAGAATAAAAAGCAACCTGAACATCACATTTTGGGGGAGGGAGTTTTCTAGTAGAATATAGAAACCTCTAGGATAGATACCCCACCACTCTGGAGAGATCTACAAGGCTAAATGCAGTATTAACCACCTACCTCCAGCCCACCCCAGGAGGCAAGCAGCACAATCAGGTCCTGAGCAGGGATAAAGGGAGGGGGTTAACAGGCTCTGTCCCAGAGAAGGTCCCTGGAGAGGCTACTTGGATCTCACTATAAGCACAGAATGGGAAGGGAATGCTGCTGCAGAATGGAGTTCAGATGCCACACTTGACCGGACTCAACTAGCCAGAGAAAAAAGGTTCCTTAACTTAACCCCGTTTCATAATTACCAAAAAATATCACAGCTGATTAACAGTGGATGCTCTCCATCAATGTGAATCTCCGTCTTTTGACCCCAGATTGCAAAAGCTTCGCAGCTCTTTGCTGAGTACAGGATGTCCTCTTGCATGTCATTGTAATGCCTTGTAATCATCCTCCAGGTTTGCTACAGGTCCCATATAGCACGTGGAGCTCCAAGCACACCAAGATTCACTTGGGTACACTGCTGTTTTAAAAGGAGTCTAGGGGGGATCCCTGGGTGGCGCAGTGGTTTGGCGCCTGCCTTTGGCCCAGGGCGCGATCCTGGAGACCCGGGATCGAATCCCATATCAGGCTCCCGGTGCATGGAGCCTGCTTCTCCCTCCGCCTGTGTCTCTGCCTCTCTCTCTCTCTCTGTGACTATCATAAATAAATAAAAAATTAAAAAAAAAAAAATTTAAAAAAAAAAAAATAAAAAAATAAAAGGAGTCTAGGGGATCCCTAGGTGGCTCAGCGGTTTAGCGCCTGTCTTCGGCCTGGGATGTGATCCTGGGGTCCTGGGATCTAGTCTCGTGTCGGGCTCCCTGCATGGATCCTGCTTCTCCCTCTGCCTGTGTCTCTGCCTCTCTCTTTCTCTGTGTCTCTCATGAATAAATAAATAAAATCTTTTTTTAAAAAAGGAGTCTAATTTCACAAACTTGTCATAAGCTAGCACTTCCACAGTCAATTCACCTACCTTCCCCAGTTTTCTAAAGAGTTCCCTATATGTCTCTTGAAATTCATAAACTGACCTTATTTCTATGTGCTAATTCCAATAAGTGAGTGGGAAGAGAAGGTTAATTACTAGAAACAAGTAAGACAAAAATCCCCCATTTCAAACACATGCCTTCCAAACTCAAAACCTGGAGGGAAAATTCTTTTATTTTTGGTTCAAATTATATTACCACCACTTCAGACCTTCAAAAGACCCCAGAACAAGTGGTTAAAGACAGCACAAGGGACATTGATACCATCGTTCCTTTTCCAAATCAAGGTGCAAAATTGCCAGATGCCACTAAGCCACCAGGATTTAGAGGGTTAGAACCTTCCACCATTTTCATTTCCATATTTGCTTTTTTTCCCAAGTATTCAAGTGGCAATTTCCTGATACTCTGAAATTTTAACACCGCTTTCAAATCGGTTACCTTAAAGGTACTTCAAAGTAGTATTCAAGTGGATAATTCCTCCTAGAATTGTACCAGCAGTATAGGAATATGGTCAAAATCAAACTCTTCATCAGCAACTGGAGTCTTTGTCTTGACTTCTAAATGAAAAATCAAAGCAATCCCGCACTGTGGGGTTTTCTCTTTCCACATATGGAATCATATGATTTTTCACGTGGATTCTGTTGTGAGATTATCAAGAGTGTGAAACAGTAGGAATTGCTGTAAGGGCAGATCTGCTGCCCTGAAGCTCAGTGACAAATCCTTCCATCTATTCAATGATTCCAGTTACGACTCATCACAAAATCCACTGTCACAGAAAACTTCTTAATGGCAAAGTATCTGAAAACAACTTGGTATTTTTATTCCTGACCTTAGGGTTCTATTTGTGAAGTGGGGGTAGTGATTAAGATCTTGAGTTAGGTTAAAAAAAAATGTGTATATATATATATGTTATATATATATATGTTATATATAACATACACATATATGTAATATATACACGTATATTTTATATATATAATATATACACATATATTTTGTATATATAAATATATATATATATTACTTGGGAAGAATTTACCATAAAATTGACTTAGTGGCAAAATTAACATTTTCCATCTGTTAAGAGAAAAACATACTACTCTAACAAACATTTTGCTTTTAGAAAAGTACACATTTAAGAATATGTTCTTTTTCAATTGCCTTAGGAATAGATAGCTGAGGACAGGGCTGAGAGGGAGACTTTGGACCGCATATTCATATGCACTTTCTGGATTGAGGTATATAAATATAATTTTATAAAGGGGGAAGAAAGAAACCTAACAATGCAT
This sequence comes from Vulpes vulpes, assembly GCF_048418805.1. Classification (NCBI taxonomy): domain Eukaryota; kingdom Metazoa; phylum Chordata; class Mammalia; order Carnivora; family Canidae; genus Vulpes; species Vulpes vulpes. The sequence goes on from NC_132781.1 coordinate 119,327,628, forward strand.
TTGCTACTGGGAAATAAGACGAGGGGCCCCTGGGTGGCTCAGTGGTTGAGTCTTTGGCTCAGGTTGTGATCCCGGGATCCGGAATCAAGTCCCACATCTGGCTCATGGCAGGAAGCCTGCTTCTCTCTCTGCCTATGTCTCTGCCTCTCTCTGTGTCTCTCATGAATAAATAAATAAATCTTAAAAAAAAAAAAAAAAGAGGAAATAAGATGAAAATGTCCTAGATAATAAAAGATGGAAAATAGGATTGGGACCAAGAAGTTAGTCACCTTAGTCACCTACTTAGTTCATATACCACCCTCTCTAGCTCCCAAAATATTTGTTAATTCAAACTGATAGTTGTTTTATTTTTATTTTTGTTTTGAGAGTGAGGGAGTGGTAATCTACTCTCAAAAAAAAAAAAAAGGGTGGGTCCTCTTCAGCAAGACCTTTATTCTCCTCTACTCAAATCCCATTAACACTAATCAGCACAATGATGAAGCACATTGTGGTTAAGTACTCTAGTTGATAACCATCCTTTGGAAAAAAGGTTCCCATAGCGACAGGTAAAGGCAATCATCAAACTTAGTTTTTCAGAACAAGACTTGGTGTCACAGATGGAAGAGTTAAGATTGTTTTAGCATTAGTCTGGAGCCTTGCTTTTTCAACTTCACTTGACTTTATCCACTCAAAAGACACTTAGGAGAGTCTCTGTATACACCAGGCACAGTACCAACATCAGGGGCCAGGAGAGGTAGGAAAAGGACCTCAAAGATAAGATATGGTTTCCGCCCCCCAAGAACTTCAATCTGCTGAGGAAAGCAGCTACTAATGACATTATGATGGTAATTCTACCCCTCAATCTATAACCCAGGCTTGTCCTCCCCACTAGGAATGGTCAGTTTCTAGACTAGTTTCACTTTCCCATCTTCAAGCTGCAGCACAGCTGGGTTTCCAGCTGGCTAGAGAAGAAAAGATTCTTTAAATAAACAGCATTTTAAAAATATGCAGTTGCTTTTGCTATACTCAATTTTTGTGAACCACCTTTCTCTAATACGTGAATCTAGTTGTCAAATTAATTAAAAACTATCCTAAAGAAGGTAAAGTCCCCCTGGAATACACCTTTTCCATCTTTAACAACAAAGGATACTATACATTGGAAGAAAACTGAAATCAGAAAGTCCCAAAGGAAGAATGATTTTTTTTTTTTTACGCTATCTGCTGTGTCTATGCAACAAAGAAACAGCTTAAAACCATATATATAGGAAAGCAGCAAGATAGGGTGTGATTATACCAAAATATATGCGACCATTGTTAAAAATGCAGGACTAAAAAAAAAAAAAAAAAAAGCAGGACTATTTGCAGAACAGGATGCTTTTATAGCATTGTACCGAGTTGCTAATCCCTAAGCCTCCTTCCTAACTCTTTTTCCTCTCCCTGCCACAGAAGGCACATAAAACACCTCCCTGAATGCAAGCTTCTTAGAAATGCAAAGATTTTACTCAACTCTTTACCACCAGAGGTAGTAATTTTGGATGAATGATACACATGAGATCTATAAAAATACCCCTCTGGCAGATATTGCTATTCCAGCCAGACTTCACAGGCTTCAAATCAATATTACACAGTGGCAGTGAAATTAGCCATTCATAAGGACTTTCTAGAAAGGGTCTGGTATGACCCTTCATTGATGCTACTGAAGCATGTGCTAACTTTTAAGCTCAATATCCCTTCATATGATGCATTGGCCCAAAGTCCTGGCCCACCAAAATACACACCTTTCTAGATGATCTCCCTAGGAACCACAGCTCAGACACATTCAGAGCTAAAACTGGCTAAACAAAGTAACAATTCAACCACAGTTGCTCAACATAACCGGCATGATGACAGTTTCTGAGTGCCAGTTTCCCTATTTTGCAATGGGCAAATCTGCTCCAAGGAGAAAATGTTCCCAATGACCCTGTGGCCCAGAGGGCTTTCTTTAGAGATAGAAAACAGAAAATGAATTTGTTAGTTATTTCCTGCTGAGCACAAGGAAGGTGTTGTGGTTAGTTAGGATGATTTGTTTCCTTATTTAATATACTATCACCAGTGCATATTTTCCTTAACCCCATAGTAAAAAATAAGAAAATGCAGTTTATGTTCTGGCAACTAGTCACCAGTTCCATAAATTTCCTCTTACAAGTATGTCCTTTAATTTCAAATCCCCTTATATAAAACGCCCCCTCCCAAACTGACACAGATCTATATGCTATCAACTCAAACCCAAATTGTTTGCATTCTCAAGTGTTTACTTCAAGACTCACTCCTGCTCCTTGGCAATTTGCAGGGTGGGAGGGCCTTCTCTTTAGCAGGGATTGCAGTATTTGCCGAGAACTCTGCTACTACACATGCTACTTCAATAAAATACGGTGATCGTAACCTGAAAGCACACAACAGTATTTCTGACCTCCAAATTGTTCATGATCTCTACATTCAACTCTCAAACTCTCACCAAAACAAACAAGGTATAATTGTTAAGGAGGGAAGGGGAGAAGTAGGAGGAGGAAGACAAGGGATTATCTGACAAAGACCATTGGGTCTCAGTGGACCAGACCAGGGATTATGTGGTGATGTGTACCATGCATGTTCAGTCAGGAGCAACACACTGAAAACCAAAACAGAAGCTGTCCTTGGACAAGGCTCAATAAATGTTTTTACTATCTATTGCCCACTGCACAATACAGTTCCACAGCTCCCCTCAGGATCTCAGATAAAATCCTTAACAAAATAAAAAATTAGAAACTCCTAACTGGTCCTGACTTGTTATCATAAAACACTTAAGAGCACGAAATCAACATTAAAGAGCAGTCAACAGGATTCCTCAGAACAACGTCAGAGAGAGAAATTGCTGTTACCACCAAAGTTTTCCCCTCCTTATTAAGATACTTCACGATTCTTCTGATTGAAATGGCCACAGTTTAACATAGTGCCCAGATACACTGCCACTACTCCATGACAATTTGTCTCTTGAAGGACAAGGGCGGGGGGATGGGGTCAGAGGAGGAAAGCTTCAAAAAGTCAAAGGCATTGATCTAAAAAGATGAGGGCAGCAAAACTTCCTATGAGCTGTTCCACATTCTTTGCTTCTCAAAGCCTATCTAGAACCCCTTGGTAAACTGGTAAACATGCCAACTTCGACAACAGTTCAGGACATCTATCATAATTCAGTGACTACACAGCTCAGAGTCACACACACACAGCAAGCACCAAAATCAGCCTTAGTTGGGACAAAAGGAATAGCCACAAGACAAGCTAGCCCCAAATACTCCAGTATGAGGACGATGTGGTTTGAAATTTCTCTCTGAAAAATAAGTACTGGGTTCAGAGATGAGAAACAAAAGCCCGTAAGCTGATATGTCTTTGACTTTGGACAGGCGAGACCTCCACTCCGACTACGGAGATCCAGGGACTTCAGTGTTTTGTTTCTGATCACCTGCATTCCTGGGCTGCGCCCAACATCAGAAGGCTGAGAGATGCAGTCAACACATCCTGCCAGTAAGATGTCAGAGCTCGAACTTACAGCATTCAGCAGAAGTTGTTACTCTATGTCATTGTCATCACAATCAACGGATCTAGTAAAATCTCTCAGAAAACAGCGGAAAGATGGGTCTGCTCCCTTGTCCTGGAGGCTAAGAGAAGGCTGTGCTCACCGCCTCGCACAGATAGGCAATCACGGTGAAGAAAACCCCCGAGCCACACGGAGGACGAAAACAGTAGCAACAAAAGTCCAACTCTGCCTGCGCCAGCGGTGTGGATGAGCAGAACCCGGAGCCCGGGAGAGGCAGGAGGGGGCGGGGGCACCATTCCCTGGGAGAACTTGTGAGCGGAGGCCTTCACCATCTGAGAGTCTGGCCAGCTGCTCCTGCAGACCCTGGCCAGCCGGAATGAGGCAGGCTCGTGGGAGCTGGGCAGGCGAGGCCTCCGAGGGTCACTCCTGACTCACCGAGCCTCGGGCCAGCACCACCCGGACTTCTCCGTTTTTCCTGCCGCTACTGGGCTATGATGGCAGCTTTCCAGCTCCACATGCCATACATCAGCCGCAGATCGCTGCTGGCACAAGCCAGCGCCTTCCCCCGCCCCCCACCCCTGGCACACTTTGAGCCTGATCCTCCTTCTCCCCGACCCCAACCCCCTCACCCACCCGGGCCAGGCGCCCTGCCCAGGGGCGGCCCCACCCCCCAGCAGCCGGGCGCTGCCAGGCCTGGGCACCTGCAGCACCTCCCCGCCCCACCCCCATTTTCCACCACCTCGCCCCTCCCCCCTTTCCCTAGCAGAGGGAGGGGGCGACTCACCGCAGTCAGTGCACAGGATCTTGCCCACCTCTTTCTTGAGGTTTTTGCCGTTCGTGTCGATGGGGGCAAAGGCCGTCTTAAAGACTAAGGGCTGCTCCGTGGGCTCCAGGAAAAAGATGTAGCGCTGGTTCCTTTCGAGCGGCGCACAGGAGCCCACGCTGATCACCTGCTCGCGCTGCAGCCCCCCGCTCCGGAGCGGCCACTTGTCCAGCACCTTCACCAGCGCCACCCGACCCGAGGCGGGCGGCTCGCGGGTGCTGTTGGAGCCGGAGCCGCCGGCCGGGGCCAGCCCCTGTACCTTGCCCTCCACCACCACGGGCGCCTTGTATGCCTGGTCCTGCACCGACTTGAGGCTAGGCGAGTAGCAAGCGAGCGACACACCGAAGAGCAGCATGGAGAAGCCGGGGGCCGGGTCGTGCCTCATGCCGCCGGCGGCTGCGGCTCGAGAGCGGGCGGCGGCTCTCCGGGCTGCGGGGCTGCGGGGCTGCGGCTGCTGCGGCGGCCGCGGCTCTGGGGGCGCAGCGGGACGGGAGATGCTGCTGTTGCTGCTGCTCCTGCTGCTGCTGCCGCCGCCGCCGCTGCTGCTGCTGCTGCTCCTCTCGCTGCTGCTGCTGCTGCTGCTCCTCTCGCTGCTGCCGCTGCTGCTGCTGCTGTCGCTGTAGCTGCTGCACCGAGCCTTCTCCAGTGGCGGCGGCGGCAGCGCTGAGCAGCAAACCTGCCGCATCTGGCCAGGCCATTTGGGGGGCTCCGCCGCTCCGCCGCCGCCGCCTTGGGAGGGGAAACAGAGCCCGCTAGAAAACCGGAAACAGCGTAACGTTAGCGCCTCGTAGCCCTCCGCCGGCAGCCGGGGGAGGCGGCCCAGCCAGGGCAGGGGACAGGCGGCGGCGAGCCGGCCGCGATGCGCAGCGCGGAGCCGCGCGGCGCTCCCACCCTGCGCGCCAGGACCTGGAGGAGGATGCGGAGAATAGGACGCCCGCCCACTTGCTCTCTCGCGCCCCCTCTACCCCCGAACCCAGTGAGGAGCGCCGCTTCTGCAGGGGGAGCTCGAGACTGCACTGCTTTAGCGCCCGGTTTCTCGGCCCGCAGGGGCGCGGGAGGGATCGTTCTACCTTTGCTCCTGCGATTTATGGGCAGGACAGTGGGAGAGTACGTGGGGAGAGGGCGGAGTAGAGAAAAAGAATTCTGGCACTGTCCTATGAACGTGGGAGTGGGACACAGGGCGTGCCCCTGCCTTCGGCCAGCGGCTGGAACAGCCAGGGAGATTGCCACCTCCTAGGTTGTCCCCTTCCCCGGGAGGACCCCAGAGGCCCGCCCCTCATCGAGCCCACGTGTTCGGTCCCTGCCACCGCCTAGTGAGCTCTAGGGATTCAAGTGGAGGTGAAGAAGGATTCCAGTCCAGTCATTTTGGAAAGAGTTAGGGCGACGTGCAGTCTTGTCTCGGCATTGGGGACACCTAACTGAGCGTGGTGGCTGCAGCGGGTCCAGTCCCCGAGAGTCTTCTGGGCTTTCTGCACCGGCCAGGCAGGACCAGGCTACATGCTGTACAACCTCATCTTTTAAAAAGCTGTTCCCATGGGAAGTGGGGGCTTCTTGGGGGCCAACTCCAGAGCCAGAGCCTGTCAGGGCCAGAGGCTTCTCCGTAGGAAATGGTTGCCTTTTTAAAAGTCTGGTCCTTGCGAGGGGCAGGAAAGTTTGATCCACTGGAGCCAACGTCTGATTTTAAGAAGCAAATCCATCATCCATTCTCCTCCTGTCAGCTCCAGGGAGTTTTCAATTCCCAGAGTATATCCTTGAAGGATGTGGAGCTCAGGAATTCCACTCAGGTCTTGGAAAGTTTTATCCCTGCCTGGGCCCTGCAGGAAATGGGCCCAGGGATGTCTGGCTCAGGCTTAGACCGCTATTCTGGAAAGGAAGGACACAGCTAGACCTTTCTGCTGGCTAAGAAACACCTCAAACTTAATTTAATATCCAAAGCCAACAGCATCGTTTCTCCCACCCATTCCTATACTTGTTAATGGCAGCATTTGATACTTGGCCACCTGATCCATTCCAATAAGTCCCTTAGTCTCCTCTCATTCTGTTTTAGCCAATCAATCACCAAGTCTCTCTGCTGTACCTTTTAAAAAGTCTCCAGCATATCTAGCTCCTCTCCAACTCTGTTGTGAATGCCTTAGGTCTGAGTGTTCATCATCTCCCACCTGGACTACTGCAAAGCCTCCTAACTAGTTCCCCCACTGCCTGCCTCATCAGCCTCTTCCAGTCCTACCACTGTCAGAGTCATCCTTCTAAAAATAAAATGTAAATATGAGTTGGCTATGCCACTGCTCTCGGGAGTCAAGTCCAAACTCTTCAGCATGACTCTTCATGGGCTCCGTCCACCTAACCAGCTCCGTACTCTGGGAGCCAACCCTCTACCCTAGAAATTCAGCACAATGTGCTGTTTTGTGCTGTGCTTCTGCATATAGTGTCTCTCGCGTCCAAAAGCCTCACCTCAGCCTTGCCCATCTGGAAAGTGATTCTTACCCCAAGGCCCAGCTCAGCATTATACCTCATGCCTCCCTTCCTTACATCCACCTCCATCCCAAGCAATGATGTATGTGACATGATGGAATTAATCCCTTTCTCTTTCATGTAGCCATGTGCCTCATACATATTACTATTATGGCACTAACCTATACTAAAAGTAGCTGTTAGTAAGTCTGCATTAGAGCCATCAGACTAGGCACCTTAATGGCAGGACTATGTATGTCCTTTTAGTCTTCGGAGCCCATTATATCCAAATGGATGTCAGACACAGTGCCTGGCATAAAGTAAAGATCAGCAAATTTTCAGTGAAGAAAGGAGGGAAGGAAGAAAAGAATCAAAAATCTTTCTTGGTGCACCTAGGTGGCTCAGTGGTTGAGTGTCTGCTTTGGCTCAGGTCGTGATCCCGGGTTCCTGGGATCAAGTCCCACATAGGGCTCCCTGTGTGGAGCCTGCTTCTCCCTCTGCCTGTGTCTCTGCCTCTTTCTGTGTGTCTCTCATGAATAAATAAATAAAATCTTTTTTTTAAATATCCCTCTTTTTTCATCCCTCTTAAAGGCATCAGGCCAATTTTGTTGGTCCCTTCCACATCCACCTTTCCATTTTCATAGATCACTATCTCCTACGTCACAGAACATCACTGTGAGGAATAGTGCTAACTTCACCCCCTCATTTTCCAATGGAGCAAACAGTCCTAGGGAGGAGGAGGGACTTAGTCCCCCATTTCTGACAACAGAGTAGTGGTGAAGGGCTTGGCTCTGGAAGTCAAGCAGAGCTGGGTTTCAAACCAATTCTGTAATTTAGTAACTTTGGAACAAGCCTGTTTTTCTCCCTAGGTCTTAGTTTCCTCACCTGTATAATAGAGATAACAGTAGGGTCTACCTCATAAAGCCGGGTTTTGCTCATGTTCTTAATATCCAATTAATAAATATCCAATGAATGGCTCTCTGTGCCAATCCCAGAGACATGGCACTGCTGCTGGATATGCTGCAGGGAGCCAAACCAGCACTGTCCTTGCTCATAAAGCCCATATGGTTGAGAAGACAACAGTAAACAAGTAGACAAATAGGTAACTAATTAGGTAAAGCAGTTCATCTCCTGAAGGAAATAAACAGGATGAAACGATAGGGACTGATGGAAAGGGGAGAGGGCAGGTGTACTTGGATCCTAGAAAACTTCTCTGAGGAGATAACGTTTAAAACTGAGCTGAGGGCAGCCCCGGTGGCTCAGTGGTTTAGCGCCACCTTCAGCCCAGGGCATGATCCTGGAGACCCGGGATCGAGTCCCACGTCAGGCTCCCTGCGTGGAGCCTGCTTCTCCCTCTGCCTGTGTCTCTGCCTCTCTCTCTCTCTGTCTCTAATAAATAAATAAAATCTTTTAAAAAAAAAAGAAAAAAAACTGAGCTGAGAAGAATTTGAAGGATGTAGATTATGTGAGGTTACAAATGTAAAGTGCTTAGAACAATGCCTGATACAGAGTAGGGGCCAAAATTAATGTTGAATATCACCGATAACTTTATTCTACCAGTGGTTCCCCATATTAGCATTGAGAATCTCTAAGCGACATGTAGTTAATTATGTTTGGACTTTCTGTATATTAATAAATACAATCTAACTTTTCAATAGTAGATGGGACTGTGATGAATAAAAATACCCATTCTCTCTTTTTTTCACATATCCAGTTGAAAGTGTAAGACATTGTTAAGTATGAAGAACAGTGGAAAGATCTGCTATCGTTTTGTCTTTTGCTAAAGGACATATATGCAAGTATTTATAAAGCATAGATTACCTTTGAAAGGACACAGCAGAAATTGAAACAACAGTTGGCTCTGGGAAGGGCACTGCGTGGCAGAGTAGAGTGCAAGCTCTATTCCCTTTTGTACCTTGTGAATTTTCTATCAGGCTACTATACTATACTACCTACTCAGAAAACATGTTTGAGAGGATCCTCTAACTTCTTACCATTGCTAAATTTTTACCATGTAGGTTCTCAGTCAAAAGCTACTTAAGGGGCAGCCTGGGTGGCTCAGCGGTTTAGCGCCACCTTCAGCCCAGGGCCTGATCCTGGAGACCTGGGATTGAGTCCCACGTTGGGCTCCCTCAATGGAGCTTGCTTTTCCCTCTGCCTGTGTCTCTGCCTCTCTCTCTCTGTGTCTCTCATGAATAAATAAATAAATCTTTTTTTTTAAATAATTCCTGCTCCTCCCTCTGCCTCTTTCTTTTTGTGTCTCTTGTGAATAAATAAATAAAATCTTTAAAAAAATTTTTTTAAGCTACTTAAAATAGAACTGTTATTTTATGGGATTCCTTGAAATTATTTTTGCCTTCAAATTAGATTCTCATGCTAAAAAGAGTTGGGAATTAGTGCATTAAAATTTTACCCTCTTTAGAATGCAAGTTAAGTTTTGAGAACCCAACAGACTACTAGAATTCCTGTGCTCACAGAAGGGGGGACTTAGGCAGAGATTTCTAAGGAGAAGAGAAATACCTGTCCAGGCTTTCTCAGGGTGTGATGTATATGAGGATAAGCTTCCAGAATTAATCTCAAGCATTTTGTGTGGAAAAATACAGTATTTGGTTTCCTAGGACAGCCCAATTCTATATTGGCTCTTTCCTGGGGATCAAAGTGAATTAGTACATATGTTTTAGAAAATAAATCTTGATATTCTGAACCTGCTAACTATTCATCATAATTCAGTAATTGATAGTAAAAATAATAATAGCCACATTTATTAATGGCCTATTGTTTGTTGGGAGCTTCATGTTTATATTTCCATAACTCAACAGCTTTGCATTTTACAAATTGAGGAGACTTATAGAGGTTTAATAACTCACCCAAATGACAGGCAGAGTTGGGATTCCCATCCAGGCTTGTCCATTGCCAAAACACTTGCTTTGTGCACACCACCTCCACGGCTCTCTGCCTCACTGCATTGTCGTCTGAAAGGTCTCTGATTTCTCCCAACTACTTCCACCAGTGGCACACTATTTGAAATTTACACCACTAGAGAACAAGGGTTGTAAGTATCACTTTACAAAAAAGATGAGGAAAATTGAGACACTGAGAATTGAAGTGACTTTCTGAAGATCACAAAGCCATGGGTAGGGCCAAGATTTATCACAAACTCAAGCTCACATTTTTGGGAGCTTCTCGGTCAGTTTTATTTTTTTTCTTTCATTTGCTTTTTATTTTTTCAGCTTTATGGAGGTACAATTGACAAAACTGTAACATATTTAAAGTGTACAAGGCAATGATTTGATAGACATATACGTTGTAGAAGGATTCCTAGAATTGAGTTAATTGCTACATCCATCACCCCATATATTTACTTTGTTTTTTTGGTAAGAACATTTAAATTCCATTAATAAATTTTGATTATACAATACAGTGTAATCAACTATAGTCACCATGTATACATTAGATCCTAAGAGCTTATTCATTTTATAACTGAGAGTTTGTACCCATTTACCAATCTCTCCTCAGCCCAAGGCAACCATCATTCTATTCTTTCTATAAGTCTGACCTGCAATTCATTTTATCTCATTGTTTTATTTTGTCTTGGTTTGTTTTGTTTTGAGATTCCACATAGAAATGATACCATGTAGTATTTGTCTTTCTGTCTGGCTCATTTCACCTAGCATAATACACTCTAGATTCACTCATGGTGTTGCCAATGGCAGCATTTTCTTCTTTTTTAAGACTGAATAACAATTTTATAAAGAGAGATATATCACATCTTTATCCAGTCATTCATTGATGGACATTGGGGTGTTTCTATACCGTGGCTATTGTGAACAATACTGCAATGAACATGGGAGCATAGATATCTCTTCAAGGTAATAAATTTGTTTCTTTTGGATCAAGCTTACACTTTTGAAAAGAATAACACGAAAAAATGGAAAGCCAGACCTGTTGACTACACCATGGCTCCCCACCAGGTTCTGAAAAAACTGGTTCATGGTAGCAGTGGGCTGTGTCACTATATAATAATCACTGAGAATAAAAACAGAAGTAGACAGAATGGTATAGACATTCTGAATTCAAGATAGAACACCCACATGAAAAGTTTGGCTTCTTCTTCCAGTCCCTCCTACACAAGATGGGCTTCTTCCAGCTTTAGTTGATTCAGTGGCCAGAAATGGCCACTCGACCAGGTTATATGAGTCGCTCTGACCAGGAGACCTGGCTTGTCAAGGAGATGTGTATGGTCTCTGTGTGGTCACCAAGTCTCACTTATCAAGCTAAACACTACAGGACAGTCTCGTTTTCTAAATAAAGGCATTTTGTAAACTTCATTTTTCTGCTTTTGAGATCTGTTTTCTAAATTTGGCTTCCAGAGTCACTCTTGGGTTCTGTGTGGTTAATTTCTTTTCCTCCAAGGATTTTAAAACAAGGGACGGAATAGAAAACAGATACTGAGAATCCGAGAATATTAGCACTGGGAAGGAATTTAGTGGCAATGTAGCCTGATAGCCTTCTTTCACGGAGGTAGACAGAGGCCATAGAGATGAGGTGATTTGCTCAATGTCACAAAGCCTAGTTAGTGGCAAAGACGGCTCTAAAAACCCAACTCCTTACCTGTTGCTATTTTGTCCACGGTTCAAAATCCTGGCCCCACCCCTACCAGAATGTGAGCTTGAGCAGGTCACTTCACCTTTCTAAGCCTGTGTTTCCTCCCCACAATTATATTGAGGTGACAGTGTATCTACAATGTAGGGGTTTTTGAGGATTCAGTGAGATAATCCCTGCAACAAGCTTTACAGTATCCAGCACAGAGTAACTGGCTTAGCATGTGGGCCCCAGGCTCATATGGTCTACATCTGAATTCCAGCTCTGCCACTTGCTTCACTGACATTCTGGCCTAGTTACTTCACTTCTCTGCATCTCAGTTGCCTCAACTGTAAACTGGGTAGGGTGATAACATGTTCTACCTCGCTATGATTATAGTGAGTCTTAAATATAATAATATATGTAGCCTACTTAAAATAATGCCTGGCCTATGTTAGCTATTATTACTCTGCCTAGACTAACCACTTTTCTTACTTTAAGTAGCTGGACTTTACCTGAGCTGAACATTTTAAAACTAGCCATTTTCATATTTTTTAAAAGATTTTGTTTATTATTTATTTATTCATGAAAGACAAAGAGAAAGAGAGAGAGAGAGAGAGAGAGGGAGGGAGAGGCAGAGACACAGCCAGAGGGAGAAGCAGGCTCCATGCAGGGAGCCTGATGTGGGACTCAATCCTGGTTCTCCAGGATCACGCCCTGGGCCAAAGGCAGCTCTAAACCGCTGAGCCACCGGGCTGCCCTATTTTCATGTGTTTTGAACACATGCTAAAAATCTTAAGATTTTAGAACCTTAGAGCCTAAGGTTCTACTTGATATATGCATGCATGTATGCATGTATGCATTTCTAAGAAGCCACATCATTGAAAGACCCAGCTCCCAATGAAGAGAGGACATGATTCAATAATTACTAGCCTAGGGCTATGTCAGGAGTCCAAGGGCTTCTACTCTCCAATTTCCTGAAAAGGGCAGCAACCCCTCTGTCTGAGTTCTTCCATCTGGGATAATAGTACTTATTTCTTCATAAAGTGCTTGGAGACCTTTAGATGAAAAGTGCTATATGAGCACAAATTATTATCTCTTTTCCAGATACCACTTTTAGATTCAAATCCAGAAACTCGCTAAAATAGACCACAGCAGAGGTATAATCTGAACACAGATATTCTGGTCTGTATTATCAGACCTGATCAGATAATCTGTTCACACTTCACACCATCATTAGTTTTCTTTTACATGGCAGAGCATATCTAATTGGTACTGGGGAAAAATGAAATGTCCTCAAGCTGGATGTCTTTGCTGGTTAACATTCAGAGATTTTGCTTCCCTCTGTTTTCCTGATTTGTGTATTTGGAATCCTCTCCTGAGGTCAACAGAAACTCTGAGGTTGATTCAGCTCTGGGGGCATAAAGCAGGCCAAGAAGAAGAAAGTGTTCTCTTATTCCCAAATCCTTGGGCTACTGTATCTTGGAGTGTCCAATTCAACCTTGTCTCTACCTCATAAATGGTCAAAAATGTTAATACTTCACCTTTCTTGAATTTTCATTCCAATTTATAAGCTCATTTATTCATTCTACCAGAAAGCATTTATTGAAAACCTACTATGCATACTGATGCTAAAGAAATAATTGTCAGGATTCCTGTTAGCTAGAGTTAAAAATTAGGCAAAATTAAAATCAAGAGGTAGCACTTGCTCTTGACCTCTCCCTGCCCACTGCCAACACACACACACACACACACACACACACATTTCTCCTGTAATGTCACCCACTTTGCCTCTCAGGCTCAGTGACCCTCCATTCTTTCAACTCTCTCAATTCTGAGGGCAGAAAGAGTTTGCTGGGAAAATGCTAGGTTCTCAATGTTTGCAGAATATGACAAGCTCAATTCCACTAAGGAGTTAATATCTATTAAGGCCTAATGCATTATCTCCTTAAGCTGTGCCTTAGTTTATAAAACATCCTACACTATTCATTCCAAAATGAAGTTACTTATTCCCAAAAAGGTTTCATTCATCCCTTCTTTCAAAAAATCCATTTGATTCATATTTATTTTGCATTTATCACTCAAAACTATTTTTAGTGCCTACTCTGGACCAAGCTTTATATGAGACACTGAGAAGACAAGTGTAAATAAGACATGTGAGATCTCTGCTCTTGAAGTGCTTATACTCTGAAAGGGGGTAGATGCTAAAAAGGAAACAACGACATAAAACATTTTAGGAAGACAAAGAAAAGAGAAAGAGATTTTGTGAGTATGATTAGATTGGACATGACTTGGACAGACTGCCACTTGCAGGGATGGTGATGGTCTCTCTACAAAGGCAGTATTTGAGCTAAGATCTGAAGGAGGAAGAGGAGTTGTCACACAAAACTCCAGGGGCAGAGCGTTTGAGGCAGAGGGAAGAACAGCATACAAGAGGCAATAACAAACTCAACATGATCAAAGTATGGAAGGAAGGCCAGTGAGGTTGGAAATTGTTATAGTAAGGGGGAAAGGGTGGCATGGAATGAGGTTAGGGTGATCAGTAGGGATCAGACTAGGCTGAGCCTTGTACACTACAGTAGGTTTGGATTTTATTCTAAGTACAATGGGAGGTCATTGGGGGACTTGAGTGAGCGGAAAGACATGGTCTGGTGTACGTACAAAAGAGATGCACTCTTAAATATGGGGCAGACTGTAATGATTGTAAGAGTGGAAGCAAATAGAGCAGTTAGGAAGCTGTTACAGTAGTGTGGGTAGGAGGTGACAGTGGCTTAGACTGAGGTAGTGGCAGAGGAGATGAAAAATGGATGGAATTCAAAATGTAATTTAAAGGTAGAACCAACAAGACTTGCTAGAAGATTGGGTGAAGTGAGTACAGAAAATAAAGCAATTGAGGATGACTCAAATTTTGGCTTGAGTAACTGGACAGATCGGGATGGGAAACTCAGCAAGTAACATAAAAGGGTTGGAGGAAATAGACAATTCTAGTTTTGACATGCTAACATCTCAGATACCTATTAGACATGAGGGTGGGAATTCACATATCAGCTGCATAGATTAAGTGTGGACCTCAAGCGAGAGGTTGGAGTTCAAGGTCTGAGCTGGGGAGTCAACACATGGATGTTATGTAAAGCTATGGAACTGAATAATGATGAAATGAGAAATTTGGTAGAGAAAATGATCTAGAACTACTGTCCAATAGAGATATATGTGAGACCCTATGTAATTTTGAATTTTCTTATAGCCTCATTTAAAAAGTAAAAAGAAACAAATGAAATGAATTTTAATAACCCAAAATATCCAGGGGGCACCTGAGTGGCTCAGTCAGTTGGGTGTCACTCTTGATTTTGGCTTGGGTCATGACCTTGGGGTTATGGAATCAAGTCCTGCATGGGGCTCCGTGCTACGTGTGGAGCATGCTTAAGATTCTCTCTCTTCTTTTACTTCTGCCCCTCTCCCTGTGCTCTCCCTCTCTAAAAATAAAAACCCAAATATACGCAAAGTATTATTTCAATAGATACTCATATAATACATTTTAATGAGATATTTTATATGCTTTTTTCACATTTAAGCTTTTGAAATTCAGAGCACATTTTATACTTAAAGAAAATCTTATTTCACACTAGCCACATGTGGGTGGCTCAAGTCTAGAACTTAGCCCCGGAGCAACCCAACATTTAGAGATTGAATAGAGGGGGATGAGCCAGGAAAGGAGACTGAGCAAATGGAAGCCAAGAAGAAAGTATTTTAAAGACAAACCAGTCATCTGTATCCAATGTTTATAAGAGGCTGAGGATGAGAAAGAGCAATAGAATTTACCAACATGGAGTTCGTTTGTGACCTTGACTAAAGTTTTTTCAGTGGAGTGATGGCTTCCTTCCAGTAAGCCAGGATGGAGTCAATGAAAGGTAAGGAAGTAGTGACAGCCAGTAAAAACAACTTTTTCAAAAAGTTTTGCTGGGCAGACAAGCAGAGTAATGAAGCACTAGCTGGGAGGGGAATGTAAAGTCAAGGGAATGTTCTTACCAAAACAGGAGATGGCAAAGGATGCTTCTACACTGATGGGAATGTTCCAATAAGGAGAAAGAAATTGTTGTGGGAGAAAGGGCATAACTGAAGAGGGAGGTTCTTTGGAAGACAAGAGAAGATGAGCACAAGAGCACAGAGAAGGGGGCTGCTCTTTGAGATGAAAAGTGATCCTTCCATTATAACTGGAATGAAGACAGGAATGTAGATACAATGTCAAAGTAAAGAAACAGATTAGCTTATAGATTTGGGTAACAAAAATCTTCATCTTAACATAAAGCTCAAGCCATAAGCAAAACAAAACAACAACAGCAAAAGATGCATATTTGAGAAATGCAAGCCAAAAAGTAAAATGGTAGTATGTATGTGGGAAGGGAAAGATGGACAACTGTATTCTTTCTCTCTCTTTAAAAATAACAATTTGATTAATATAAGAGAAGACTGTACATTTTTCGGGGTCTGAAATGTTGGTGTCCAAGCTCCAAAGTACCCCTTTCTCTGGATCAAGCTACCTAGGAAACCCATCTAGTAGTCACAAGGTTGCTTGATGATCAATCCCAAGGCAATGAATAATCCTGAGGTCATTTCGAGCTGTGAAAACACTAGATAAGCTATCTCTGATACATATAACAGGGTATGCATGTCTGTCATATTCAGAGTCTCTCTCTCTCTCCAAATGGTATTGGAAAAAGTGATAAAATTTCATGATGCAATCTGTGGGACAGTCTACCTGAAGCCTATTTAATCTTATACCTATTTGGAAGTCCAGGCTTCTTCCATGCATTTAAGAAATTTGGAAGACTACCAGGGGGGAAATATATCAAGCAGGATCTCAACAAGGAAATAAAATTGTACTTGAAACAATTTGGAATTGTTTATTTACAATAAACAATTTACAAGGATCCTATTTACAAGGATGTGGGCAGATCTAAAAGAAACAAAAGGTAAGTAGAGGCACCCAGGGACTGGGAAGAGTTTGTTAAAACCTTCCCTTCCCTGGACATGCAGGGGCAAGGTGAGGAAGCAGTTATAGGATCCCAGTGAGTGCTGGAACAATGTGGGGGGTGTTGTTGGCAGTCACTACAAGAACCTGGCACCAAAGTAGGGGGGAAAGAAGAGAAGAAATCCCCAATATCTTTCTTCCTCTTCTGCCTAGCCCTATGCAAGATTCTGCTGAACCCAATGGAAGCCAGAGGTGATATCCCACAGAGGTTGGTGCTCCAGTGTTCAGAGCAGCACTGGGTGGGTGGAGAGTGAATCTGGTGGGAGGTGGGGTGGTATGTGGAAATGGTGGCACGCTGAGTATAATTAGCACTAGAAGAGGAGATATACTTACATGAAACAATTAAACAACTGAATAGAAATATCAACTATCAACTATGTATGGAGCACTAAGTATGTGATAGAGTTGAGGGGAGGGGAGGAGAGAAAGCCAAATAAAACTAGAATTGACAATCAGGCTAAAGTAACTCTGAGGTTTCAAGCTTTCATTGACCTTTCTTACTAGAACAGAGATTTGGAGGAGTGAGGGTTGATTATTTTGTCCTTCATTTTATTAAAGAAAGGGGTTTATTTCCCCTTTATTATGTATAAGGCAAAAAAAAATCCTAAAAGTAGAAACATTTGTTTGATAGCTTAGAAAAGAAATCCTGTGCAGATTTTCATATCCTATCATTCTCAGTTCTTCTGCCCCCACCTCCTTCCCCCTGCACCTCTGGAAAGAGGCCTAAACCTCCAGGAGACACTGCCTTACTGAGGCTTAAATGTAGACAAAAGCTTGATGCAGACATTTGAGGTCACTAATCTTCTGTCACCATATGGACACAATCAAACAGAAAGCAATACAGCATTGTGGTGAAGAAGGTAGGCTCCAAAGTCAGATTGCTTGGATTTAAATGCTTCCTCTACTACTTACCTTGGTAAGTGACTCCTCTTTTCCTCTGAGCCATCTGTGAATGGGGGGAATAATAGTACTTATTCCGAGGGTCATCTTAAGAGGATTATATAAGATACTTCACATAAAGTACTTTGGATATTGTCTGGCCTATAGTGAATGCTTAAGAAGAGTCTTATTGTTAATAAAGCCAATTTTCTGATTCCAAAGTACTCTGTAGCCAACTGTAATGCTCTGTAATAACCTGGCCTTGCTTTCCTGTCCGCATCTTTAGATCATTCTCTAGAAACCTCTCTCTATCTCTCTGTCTCTCTGTCTCTCTCTCTGTCTCTCTCTCTCTCTCACACACACACACACACAGTAGATAGTGGAGGCATCATTTATACCAAAGGTATATGGATATTTTTAAATTCATTCATGTACTGATTTATTTATTGAATGTCTATTGTGTTCCAGCTACTGGACTAGGTGCTGAGCATAACATAAAAGTAAGAAAAAACAAACTTAGCCTTTGCCCCTAGAAGCTTGTGATCCAATGAGGGATAGAGACATTAATCAAATTACTACAAATAAAAGCTATGATAGGGCTATGTCCATTACTGAATTATGATATTGCAGCTCAGTTTTTTTTTTCAGATTCTAGAGAAAAAGGTGAGCAGAATTTTGTGAGCAACAAGTGAGACAGCAGGCTGTCCTGTCCAATATGGTAGCCATTACCCACATGTTGCTATTCAAAAATTAACTGTAAGCAATTAAAACTAAATGAAATTTTAAATTCTGTTCCTCATTGTACTAGCCACACTTCAAGCGCTCAATCACCATATATGACTAGAGGTTACTATATTAAACAGTGAAAATATAGATTTCCATCATTTTAGAAAGTTTTATTAGACATGCTCTGCAGGAGGCCTCAGATATGAAAGAAAATCCTAAGGTCTGGAAAGGGGATTTTGCAGGAAAAAGTAGGAAAAGTGTGGGGCACCTGGGTGGCTCAGTGGTTGAGCATCTGCCTTCAGCTCAGGGCATGATCCTGGGGTCCTGGGATGGAGTCCCACGTCGGTCTCCCCACAGGGAGCCTGCTTCTCCCTCTGCCTCTGCCTCTGCCTCTCTCTCTGTGTCTCTCATGAGCAAATAAATAAAACCTTAAAAAAAAAAAGTAGAGAAAGTGTTATACAATACAGAAACTGTGGCAGAGATAAAGTTTTCCAAGTCAGAACCATAATTTCTAGTAAACATAACAATGCAGGTATACTCCAAGGTCTACAGTATCACATGGACTGTCTCCCCTACCAACTACCTCCTGACCAAAATGACATTTTTTTAGTGGAACTTTCTATTCAATTTCAGGTATTTTTAAAAATATTTTATTTATTCATTTGAGAGAGAGTGAGAGAGCACAAGAGCGAGGGGAGGAGCAGAGGGAGAGGGAGAAGCAGACTCCCCACTGAGCAGGAAGCCCAATGTGAGGCTCAAGGCTCGCTGGAGGCTTGAGGCTCAATCCCAGGACCCCGAGACCTTGACCTGAGCCAAAGGCAGATGCTTAACTGACTGAGATACCTAGGTACCCCTCGGGTATTTTTTAGTATGCAATTTTGTGATATACATCCAGGGAAAAACAGAATGCCTTTTAAAATGAATTATAAAGCTTACAATTCAGGTGTTTTTGAAATGGAAAACTCTAGAGGCTAAGTGGCTCTTCCTAGAAGCTACATTTTTAAAAATTTATTTTCTATTTTTTTAAAGATTTTATATATTTATTCATGATAGACATAGAGAGAGGCAGAGACACAAGCAGAGGGAGGACATTTTTTTTTTAATCAATCAGTTAGCTCTGTTTTATATTTTCCTGACTCCACTGTTTCTTACTCAGGAACATACAACTTTTTCAGCTCTCCTTTTCACCATTCTCTCAGGAACACAAAGCTTTGAGTATAATTTCACATTGACTGTGTTCATATCCATGGAGTTCAGAAGCAAGAGCTCTTCATTTCCCCTGTGGGTGATCATTTTTTCAATGTTCCCCTTATTTTTTTTATATGACAAGAACATCCAAAAAATGCCATAACTGGTATTGGGGAAAAAATAAGGCTTTAAAATTTTGTAGTCAGGATAAATCTGCCATGTGCACAGAAAAAGAAGAGGAGTCTTGGTGACAGGTGGCATTTTTTAAAAAGATTTTATTTATTTATTTATTTGTTTATTTATTTATGAGAGAGAGAGAGAGAGAGAGAGCGAGCAAGAGATAGACCATGAGTAGGGGGAGTGGCAGAGGGAGAAGTTGACTCCCTGCAGAGCAGGGAGCCCTACACAGGGTTTGATCCCAGGACTCCTGGATCATGACCTGAGCTGAAGGCAGATGTTTAACTGACTGAGGCACCCAGACACCCCAAGGTGGCACTTATCTACCTGGATAAAGAGATGCAAGTCACCAAAGGAAAAATAAAGCTTTGCTTATTTTCTGGGTCTGAGAAAAATCACAGCTGTTGTTGCTATTGTTAAGAATACTTGGGGCAGGGGATCCCTGGGTGGCTCAGTGGTTTAGTGCCTACCTTCGGCCCAGGGTGTGATCCTGGAGTCCCGGGATCAAGTCCCATGTCGGGCTCCCTGCATGGAGCCTGCTTCTCCCTCTGCCTGCTTCTCTACCTCTCTCTCTCTCTGTGTGTCTCTCATGAATAAATAAGTAAAATATTTTTTAAAAAATTTTAAAAAAAGAATACTTGGGGCACCTGGGTGGCTCAGTCCATTAAGCATCTGACTCTTCATGGTTAGTGGGAAGGAGCCTCTCATCCACTCCATGCTCCTGGGGGATCCTGCTTGGAGAGTCTCTCCCTCTGCCTCTCCCCCTACCCATACACTCTTTCTCTCACTCTCTCTAAAATAAATGAATAAATCTTTTTAAAAAAATTCTTATCTGACAGTTTTAATTAACAAGACAAATTATGGATATGGCTTCCCAGCTATAGATTTTATCGGTAAATTTTAAAATGTGGTCCCAAAAGCTGAAAACTACCCTTGTATTGAATGCCTTCCAAACAGCCAAGCAGTTTGACATGTAAGATGTCCTTCTCCCTTAAGGCCACCATACTGTGAGGAAGCCCAAGCATCTGTGTGGAAAGAGCCACATGCAGAAGAGCAGGGCCCCTGGCTGACAGCCCCAGCTAAGCTTCCTGCTAGCAGCCAGCACCAACTGCCAGCCATGAGAGTGAGGCCATCTGGGACATTCCACCATTCTCCGCACCTCAGCCAAACCACATGAAACAGAAGAACCACCCGATTTCCAAAATGGTGAGAAATAGTAAGTTGTTTTAATAAGCCCATAAATTTGGAAGTAGTTTGTTAAAAGGCAAGTGATATTAAAACAGTATCTTAAAAAAAAAAACAGTATCTTAGGCAAGAATATCTAGAGACTATGTAGCTTACTTCCTTTGTGTACCTTATAGGTAATGGTAAGCACATAGTTTGTTTTGATGAACTCAACTACGTTGTGGTAGAAGAAAGAAAACTGACTGGCCTTCCCCCTTCTTCCCACTATGAAGCACACCAACATTTCCATGCCTGGACTCACTCTCTGCCTTTCCTCTCTCACATTGGAACAACTGTTCCTGTTCCTATCAAAAGCCAACATTGCCAGTTGTGTTCCAGATCCTCTCTTTTCTTGCCTTTTCAAGCACCACTCAGTTATCTTTTTCTGGTGCTTCATCATCAACGTTTTCCCATCTTTTGACTCATTCCCATCAGAGACAAACATACCTTTATATCATCTATTAAAAGAAAAAAAAAACTTCTCTGACTTCATATTCCCTTCACCTATTGTCTCCTTTTCTTGTTTCCATTCATAGCAAAACTTCCTGAATTAGGTGTCTCCACTTTCTTTTTTCTTTTTTTAATGACTTATTTCTTTATTTAAGAGAGAGCAGGGGGAGGTGCAGAGGGAGAAAGAGAGAGAGAATCTCAAGCAGATTCCCTGCTGAGCATAGAGCATGATGTGGGGCTCGATCCCATAACCTCACGAGCAAGACCTGAGCAGAAATTAAAAGTTGGATGCTTAACGGACTGAGCCACCCAGGTGCCCCAACTGTCTCCACTTTTCATCTACTATGACCCCAACCCACTCCCAATGGGTTTCTATCCACACCATTTCACTTAAAGTCTCCTTTCTGGCTCTCCTCTTCTGATCAGACTCAAATTGTTAGTATTTCCCAGGCATCAGTACCGAGGATGAATTAATTCTCTCAAGAAACACAAAGGAGGGGGATCCCGGGGTGGCTTAGTGGTTTAGTGCCTGCCTTTGGCCCAGGGCGTGATCCTGGAGACCCGAGATCAAGTCCCACATTGGGCTCCCGGCATGGAGCCTGCTTCTCCCTCTGCCTGTGTCTCTGCCTGTCTGTCTCTCTCTCTCTCTCTCTCTGTCTTTCATAAATGAATAAATTTTAAAAAATCTTTTAAAAAAAGAAACACAAAGATGATGGTGAGGAAGAGAGTTTCTTTTTTTTTTTAAGGAGGATTTTTAAATTTTTTTTTAATTTTTTATGCATTTATTTATTTATTTTTTGTGTTTTAAAGATTTATTTATTTATGATAGACATAGAGAGAGAGAGAGGCAGAGACACAGAAGGAGGGAGAAGCAGGCTCCATGCACCGGGAGCCCGACGTGGGATTCGATCCTGGGTCTCCAGGATCGCCCCCTGGGCCAAAGGCAGGCGCTAAACCGCTGAGCCACCCAGGGATCCCCAGGAAGAGAGTTTCTAAAGGATAAACGGGATCTTACCAGGAGGATGAGGAGAAAAGTATATCAGGCAAAGACAACCATAAAGTGGCATTCCTAAAAGGGTGCCAGTCCCTGGATAAATCATACCGTGTGTCCTCCTCCCTAAAATTTGTTGTGGATACCATCACCTTTGAATAAATAGCAGCAAAAGCCATGGAGGAAAAGTATAAACGAAACATAAAATTTAAATTTGGTTTGCAGAAGAGGAACAAGCAGTCAAGTTAGTCTTGGTGATGGGTTGTGTGTATGTATTTGAACTTCTATATACCAATACACACATGCATGTTCTTGTCTATCATCAATTGACCAACATTGAAATTATGATACAGTTAACTAAAAAATTACCTACACAAAACTTTTATAGAACCCACTCTTGCATAAAGAAAAGTGTAATAAATAAACTTCTAAATTTCATTTTGAGCAAGATAAAATAAATAAAATAACACAAATAACTCAATAACTCAAATGAATAAAAAAAAACATATTGAAAACTATGTCCTCCACTTTCTAAGTCTCTGTGTTCTCTCATCTGTGAAAGTGTGTTAATTAATTGCAATCTTTCTATTAAGGCTGTAATATATACATATGAAAAATATTGTTTGGAGCATAGGCAAAGGAGAAAAAGAAATAAAATTAAATCTACTGCCACTGTCTCTGGTCCAAGTTGGAACATCTGAATCAATTAATAAGTATACCACTATTTACTTGGCACTGTTAGATAAACAGAAATGTCCAAGGGCATGTAAAAGTAATTACCATATACAGTCAAGTAAAAATTGGAGAATTTTGCCCAGCAAATATATGTGCACTTATGAGATACACAGCCACTGTTACCTTAATCAATAGTTTTGACCTCAAGAAATCCACAATAGAAATAAGGCAAGAAAGTGTAAATGAAGTCCTGAGCTATGCCATAAAAACTGTAGGCACTATCCATGTTCTGAGGATGAAAGCAAAGTTAGTGGGACTCATGACCTCCAAAATGCCAATGTCCTTGTTACAATTTTGTATTATTTTTCAGAAGTTTATCCTCCTTTGTTAGAAAAAGAGAAAGTTTATTAATGAAAACTTGGAATATAGAGAAAAAGAGAAAAGAAAAAATCAATTGCTCATATTTCAAAGAATTATCTTCTAAGTGGTTTGTTTTTTAATATGAGACCCATTTGATGGGGCATCTGGGTGGCTTAGTTGGTTAAGCAACTGACTCTTGCTTTCAGCTTGGATCATGATCTTGGAGTCGTGGGATTGAGCTCCTGGACAGCCTCGGTGCTCAGCATGGAGTCCACTTGGGATTCTCTCTCTCCCTCTCCCTCTGACCCTCCCCCTGTGCACTCTCTCTCTCTCAGATGAACAAACAAACAAACAAACAAATAAATAAAATCTTTTAAAAAGAGAGCCATTTGAAAAAAAAAGTAAAATTAAATCCATTCTTCACACCACGTACAAGAATAAACACTAAGTGGATCAGAGCTTTAACTGTAAATAAATAAATACTATACATGTTCTAGAAGAAAATTTGGGTGAACTCCTCTTTAAATTCTGTATAGGGAAAGGCTTTCTAACTATAATTTTAAATATAGAGGCAAGAAAAATAAAACATTAATAAATTTGACCACATAAACATAACAATGTTTTGGTTTTTTTTTTAATTTTTTTATTTGTGATAGTCACAGAGAGAGAGAGAGGCAGAGACACAGGCAGAGGGAGAAGCAGGCTCCATGCACCGGGAGCCCGACGTGGGATTCGATCCCGGGTCTCCAGGATCGCGCCCTGGGCCAAAGGCAGGCGCCAAACTGCTGCGCCACCCAGGGATCCCCATAACAATGTTTTGTACAACAAAACATAGTAAGCAAAGTCAAAAGACAAATAACAAGATGGGATATAATAATCACAGTACGTATTACCAATAGAGGGCCAAGATTTTAAATTTACTTTTTAAAAACCTCCTTAATGAGAAGCCTGGGTGGCTCAGTGGTTGAGCGCCTGCCTTTGGCCCGGGGCATGATCCTAGAGTCCTGGGATCAAGTCCCACATCAGGCTCCCTGTATGGAGCCTGCTTCTCCCTCTGCCTATGTCTCTGCCTTTCTCGGTGTGTCTCTCATGAATAAATAAAGTCTTTTTTTAAAAACTCCTTAAAATGGAGAAAAAGAGGCATGAGGCATGAACAGAAAATTCACAAAGAAACACACAAAAATGGTTTTTAAATATATAAAAAGATGTTCAACTTCATACATAAAAGATATGTAAATTATGAAAGCATATTGAAGTATTTCTCACTCACTAGATTGGCAAAATATTAAAAGATTTTTAAAAATTTATTTATTCATAAGAGACACACACACAGGGAGGCAGAAACATAAGCAGAGGGAGAAGCAGGCTCCCCATGGGGGAGCCCAGGATCATGCCCTAAGCCACCCATGTACCCCACCCCCCCAAAAATTAAAAGTTTGACAAGACACTCTGTTGGTAAAGATATAGGAAAACAGAGGTTCTCATAGATTACTGGGGGAATGTGGCAAAACCATATAGAAAATTCCTGCCCTAACACAGCAATTTGATAAATTCAGCAAATTTATCCTGAATTACAATTCCAATAATATAAAAATATCCATGAACAAGAACATAAAAACACACATGAACATTGCAGCATTATTTGTAATTTCAAAATATTGGAAATTACCTAAATATCTAAGTGAAAAAGGTTATTTCAAAATGATAGTACAGGGATCCCTGGGTGGCGCAGCGGTTTGGCATCTGCCTTTGGCCTAGGGCGCGATCCGGGAGACCTCGGATCGAATCCCACGTCGGGCTCCCGGTGCATGGAGCCTGCTTCTCTCTCTGCTTCTCTCTGTCTTTCTGTGTGACTATCATAAATAAATAAAAAAAAATAAAAAAAAAAAAGATAGTACATCCATTCATTGGAGTATTATACAACTCTGAAGAAGGAGGAGGACAACGATCTCCATGAACTGATCTAGAATGATTTCCTGGACACATATTTTTAAGATTTTATTTATTTATTAGTGATAGTCATGGGGGGGTGGGGGTGGGGCAGAGACACAGGCAGAGGGAGAAGTAGGCTCCATGCAGCAAGCCCGACTTGGGACTTGATCCCAGGTCTCTAGGATCACGCCCTGGGCTGAAGGTGGCGCTAAACCGCTGAGCCACCGAGGCTGCCCGATTTCCAGGACATATTAAGTGCAAAAAGCAACATGCACAGGTGCCTGGGAGGCTCAGTAGGTAAGTGTCTGACTCTTGTTTCTGCTCAGTCATCATCTCATGGTTGTGAGATCTAGCTCTGTGTTGGGCTCTGTGCTGGGTATGTAGCCTACTTGCCCCTTGCCCTCTGCTCCTATTCCTGCCTTCTCCTCCCTCACCCCTTAAATAACCAAACAAACAAATAAATAAATAACATCTTTTCAAAAAAGCAAAAGAGCATATATAATATGCTACCTTTTGTATAAGGAGAAAGGAACAATAAGAAAATACACATTATCGGGCAGCCGGGGTGGCTCAGCGGTTTAGCGCCGCCTTCAGCCCAGGGCCTGATCCTGGGGACCCAGGATCCAGTTCCAGGTCGGGCTCCCTTTGTGGAGCCTGCTTCTCTCTTTGCCTGTGTCTCTGCCTCTCTCTCTCCCTGTGTCTCTCATGAATAAATAAATAAAATCTTAAAAAAAAAAAACCACATTACCATTACAAAGAGAAACCAAGGCAGGATAAACTAGAAATCAGTGAGGTGTGTTTCCCACAGGGAGTAAGGGTGGGAGAATGAATGGAAGGGACACAGAAGGGAGTCATCCTTCTCTGAGTGTAACTTTTTGTATAGTTTTGACTTTTAAAGTATGGTAATATCAAATATTAACATATTCAAAAATCTAATCAATAAGAAGGGAAGGCAAAACTAATGAAACAAATGGAGGCAATTTATTTCAAATGACTACTATAACCACAGTGAATGGGAAAAAAAATTGAGCAGAATGAACTAACCCAAGGAACTTATGAACACAATATATCCCAGTTTTGAAGAGGGTGGAGAGAGAAAAGTGCAAACAAATCCTTAACTCTTTAGTAAGGCTGTTCATTATCCTGTTATGGGCAAAGCATTCTGAAACTATTTTAGACGTAACCTAGGATTGAGCAAATGAGTAAATGTGTTGCTATTCTTGAGAGCCAAGTTTCTCACTGTAGAAGGGGCATGGAAGTATGGAATGGAGGAAGACAAGAAAGAATCCTGTGGAGATGGGCTGGACTTAAGGAAACTAATGTGAACTCGTGATTTCTAAAATGTGAATATAAAAATAAATAAATAAATAAAATGTGAATATGTGTGTGTATATATGTGTTTATGTATGTGCCCATGTATATTTATATGCCTGTATCTCCCTGATCTGGCTATTCAAAGTTTCAAAAAACAAATACAACCCAATAGCAATGAGCATGCCTAGTGCCCAGATCTTGGTTTCCAATACCATTCTCCACTCAAGAGAACCTGGACTCCTTCAAAAAATGGCCGGTTCTGGGGCTGGGGTAAGATAGGTACAATTGGAACCCAGAACATCTTATTATGCCAGAAAATAAGTGCTAAGAGATTATGGGAATGTGTTGCAAGGACTTGGGGACTAATTTGAAGAAGCTACCAGTGGCCAAATCTGGGACAATTTAAGCACCAAACTAAGTAAAAATGAATTAGAAACTTTTTAAAAATAGCAATCTAGGAGCCTACACCTATATCACTAAGAGATAGATGATAAATAGATAAATGAAGGAGAAAGGAGGTCTTTTACTCAGAACAGAATGCTGAGAGCCCAGAACCAACTTATCCACTATGCACAGTGTCTAAAACCCATGATACTTTTTTTTTAAGTTGGCTCCAGGCCCAACATGAGGTTTGAACTCAAAACTCAGAGATCAAGAGTTGCATGCTGTACTGACTAGACCAGCCAGGTGCCCCAAAGCCTGGGATAGTTTTAAAGGCCCATGAAAGTGTTTTGATTTTTATTTCTTTTAAAAGGAATCAGAAGACTGGGGTGCATGGGTGGCTCAATTCGTTTAGCGTCCAACTCTTGATATCAATTCAGGTCCTGATCTCAGAGTCATGAGTTCAAGCCCTACTTTGGGGTGCATGCTGGGCGTGGAGCCTACTTAAAACAAAATGAACAAACAAACGAAATCAAAAGAAAACTAAGTGTAGTAACAATTAATCCAGCCTGGATCATTTTCATCTTTATACAAACACAGTCATAAAATATAATTTTAAAAAATGTTTATGGAGAAAGGGGCCCATGAAGACAAAGAGTATAGGGCTCGTGAAAATCATAAAGAAGCCTTGTGGGGGATAACTGGTATATGTGGACAGGGAGCAAATTGGAAAATCATCATTTTGCAAACTTCATAATAAATATTGGATAAAGGAAGAACCATCAAAGAAGCTACATCTAAAGGTACCTGGGTGGCTCAGTCAGAAGAGTGATGGACTCTTGATTTCGGGCTCAGGTCATGATCTCAGGGTCCTGGATGGAGCCCCATGTCCAGCTCCTCACTCAGCAGGGAGTGTGCTTGGTGATTTCTCTCCCTCTCCCTTTGCCCCTCCCCCAACTCATACTCTGTCTCTGTCTCTCTCTCCCTGGGATGAATGGATAAATCCTTAAAAAAACAAAAAAGATGCTAAATCTAGAGGAAATTTTGGTGAAGAATGAAGAATAGGATATTTGCATGTCTTAAACCATCTCACCCACCCTTCCCCAATTTTTTAGTAGTTGTAAGAAAGAAAAAGAAAAGTTAATCATATAGTGGGGAAGTCAAGCACCACCTTGACTGGGTGATCAAAATTAATATCTCCTACGAGGAACAGATGAACACCACATACATCCAGATGTAATACCATGAGAAGTCTACAACAGCATCTATGCAGTATTCCTGCTAGAAGTAGTTTCCTTAGTAATCAATATAAACAAAGTGTTCTATTTTCTAAAAAGGTGGGAGGTGCAGACATATTACAAACTTCAAAAATGTCAATGTAAAAAAAAAAAAAGACAAAGGCTGGGAAATCTTCCATATTTAGGAGATATGACAACTAAAAAATGCTCTACCTGACCCTGAAATTGAACCTGTTCTAGAAGGGGAATAACCTATGAGGCACATTACTAGATCAAGTAAAAAAATGTGGATTATGGGCAATAAATTGGATAAAAGTACTATACCCATGCGACTTTATGAAGTTAACAACTGTTTAGCAAAGCCTGTTCTTCAAAATTCCATAATGAAGTATTTAGGGGCAAAAAACTATAATGTATATAACTTACCCCTCAAATGGTTCAGAAAAAAACATTGTGCGTGTGTGTGTGTGTGTGTGTGTGTGGTGAGACGAGAGAAAGAGAGAGAGAGAGAGAGAGAGAGAGAATGAATGATAAAGCAAATAGGATTGAATGATAACAGTAGGCAGATCTTTGTGAAGGGTATACAAGTGTTCCTTGTACTACATTTATTTTTGCTACTCCCTGTAATTTTGAAGTTATTTCCAAGTAAATTTTTAAAACTTAAAAAATTAAAAAACATGCTAGAGTGTCACATATTGATTATAACTAATATGGTGTGAATAACATTGGCTGGGTATTTCATATTATAGTCTCCCTTTTTTTTTTTAAGATTTTATTTATTTATTCATGATAGAGATAGGCAGAGACACAGGCAGAGGGAGAAGCAGGCTCCATGCCGGGAGCCTGACGCGGGACTCGGTCCGGGATCGCGCCCTGGGCCAAAGGCAGGTGCTAAACCGCTGAGCCATCCAGGGATTTCTCCCATGTTCT
Source organism: Vulpes vulpes (assembly GCF_048418805.1). NCBI lineage: Eukaryota > Metazoa > Chordata > Mammalia > Carnivora > Canidae > Vulpes > Vulpes vulpes. The sequence continues at coordinate 119,356,506 of NC_132781.1, forward strand.
TATATAGTCTCTGAATATCACTTAAAATGTCTGTGAAGAGGGCTGCCCCTGTGGCTCAGCAGTTTAGCGCCATCTTCAGTCCAGGGCGTGATCCTAGAGACCTGGGATTGAGTCCCACCTCAGGCTCCCTGCGTGGAGCCTGCTTCTCCCTCTGCCTGTGTCTCTGCCTTTCTCTGTGTGTCTCTCATGAATGAATAAATAAAATATTTTTTAAAAATCTCTGTGAACATTCTATCAGACTACACTCTAGAGTTTGTGGGCCATTTCCTTATTGTTAAATATTTAGATTATTTAAACATTTTTCCTGATTTAAACAATATTTACTGTACTTAAGCTTAAGAGTTGCAGAATTTTACCATATATTTTGAAATTTCAACTCTATTATTTAGTGTCTATGTCAGCTTAAGTCAATTACTTATTTTTCTATGCTCCAACCTCTTCAAGTAGGCGTAACAGTCTTTACAGGGTTGTCGTATTAAATGGGTCGTGCATGTAAAGAACTTACAATTGTGTCTAGCACATAGTAAGCATTCAATAGATATTGGCTATTTGTATACTTTTTGTGTATTAAGCTTTGACGGTATTCTGAACAATGACACCTATGGTTTTCCAATCTTTACTTTCTTTGATTTAAAGCAAGTGTACGGGGATCCCTGGGTGGCGCAGCGGTTTGGCGCCTGCCTTTGGCCCAGGGCGCGATCCTGGAGACCCGGGATCGAATCCCACTTCAGGCTCCCGGTGCATGGAGCCTGCTTCTCCCTCTGTCTGTGTCTCTGCCTCTCTCTCTCTCTCTGTGACTATCATAAAAAATAAATTAAAAAAAAATTTAAAGCAAGTGTACGGGAGTTCATCTAATGAGAAGACATCTGCTGCTATCCTAAATTTAACCACAAGGTGGCAGCATAACCAACTAACTGGTAATATTAATGTAAATAGATGATTTTCAAACTCCAATTTACAAAATCCCAAAATAGAAAAAGGGCTCTTTGAAAAGAAGTGTGGTCACCGCAGACGCATTACATCTACGTTTGGTGAATCAGTTGAGGTACATCTGTCCCAATAGCTCATCGGGTTGGCCAGACATCCCTGAACTTACTCATCGTTGCTCCAACTTCATTTTCATCCAGCTTAGAAACTTTTTCCTCCTTCAGACCTTCCTATCTCAGAGAATGACACTACAGCACTACCATCCAACTAACTGCTGAAGGCAGAAACTAAAGTCCTTCTATTGTGGCATGGAGCTTTGTGCTGTTGATCTCTAGTTTTGTTCTATTACAGTAAAAAAAAAAGTAGTCTGTATGATATCAACCCTTTTGTTACTTCTTGAGACTGGCTTTGCAGTAAAATTTTATAAGTACTCTATAAATTTTATAAATACTCTATAAATACTTAAGAAGTACATGTACTCTCTTTTCGGTGAAGTATTCTAGCTATCTCCATTAAATCAAGCTTATTAATTGTGTTGTTCATATCTCCTATATTCTTATTAGTATTTCGTCAGTTTTTCTGTTTCTGTAGGAAACGGGGTTAAAAAAAATAACTCCCATGTAGTTGAAGAGTTGTTGATTTCTTGCAATGCTGTCAATGACATTTTTGCCTTATATTATGAGTTACATACAGATTCAGAATTGCTATAGCTCCTTGGTGAATTAGTCTTTCATTGTTTTATTATTCCTTTTATTTTTAGAAAATATTTATTCTGAGCAATACTTTTCACTTTAAAGGCTATTTTGTCTGGCATTCATATTACCATACTAACATCTTTTGGGGTAATATTTTCCCATTCATTAGTTTATGTTCTAGCTGTGTCTGTGGTAAACAGCATGTAGCTACATTTTTGTACTATTATCTAGTAGGAGCAGTTCTGATTTTTAAGTGACAACTTTCATCTATTTATATATTGAAATTACTGACATGAGTTATTACAACAATTCTGATACTTTTTTTAATTGACAGTGCTATTTCTCGGCTTCTTTTTTCCCCTCCTTGTATTTCTTCTATCAGGTTGATCTGGCTTTCTCTATTCTTTTTCTTCACCCTCATTGGTTTAGAGTCTTCATATTATATTTTTATCCTTTTGGTAATTCTCCTTACATTTTTAACATGTATATTACAAGGTCTAAAGTTAATTTATCTATACTCTTCCTTGAACAACCAAGAGCCTCAGCTGGAGCGCCTGGGTGGCTCAGTGGTTAAGCATCTGCCTTTGGTTCAGGTCATGATCTCAGGGTTCTGGGATCAAGCCCTGCATGGGGCTTTCCAATCAGTAGGGAGTCTGCTTCTCTCTCTCTCTCTCTCTCTCAAATAAATAAATAAGATCTTTAAAAATAGAGGCACCTGAATGGCTCAGTGGTTGAGCATCTGCCTTTGGCCCAGGGCATGATCCTGGGGTCCTGGGATCTAGTCACACATTGAGCTCCCCACAGGGAGCCTGCTTCTCCCTCTGTCTATGTCTCTGCCTTTCTCTGTGTGTCTCTCATGAATAAATATATAAAATTTAAAAACAAAAGAGCCTTAGAAAGCTTTATAGCCAATCATCCTACCTCTCATCTTGTTCATTGCTGTTATCTAGTATTTTCGTTTCCATATCTTCTCAAGTTAGGCTTTAATATCACTGTTAATCTCGTTTACAATCAATGCATATTAAGAGATGCTGCTGTGTTTAATGATTTCCTTGCTTAGCATTACTTTTTGGATTATGTTATTCCCTTGATTAAAATATTTCGGTAGCTTCACAGTAGAAAGGATAGCATACAAGTCCTGTATCATAGCCTATGATAGTCAGCATGCTCTGGTCCCCAAGTGCTTTTCAAGGGTCCGCCATGCCACTCTTCCCCACTGCTCAACTGCCTTCCAGCAATCGTCTTCTTTTAGCTCTGGGAACAGGTTATAACTGAACACCAATTTCTTTCCCACTTCAAATTCTACGCACATTATTCTCTTTCAATTCAGTATAGTGTTATTTCTATTCTTCCCATTCTCTCCTTGTTTGCCTAAGCGTAATGATCTTAAATGATCTTCTGACAAGAGTTTCCCTTTGTGGGAGATTAGGTCCTTCCCATCCCATAATTCTATAAAAGCACTCTGTTTGTTCCTCCATGTACTTACCATAAGTCATAATTCCATATTTGAATGTGTGTTTCCTTGTTTGGTGCCTGCCTCTCTGCCCAGACAGGGCTCTATAAGAACATCACTGGAAATGAAAAGCCAACGAGAATGAAAAATATTTTAAAAGAAGGAATTAGGGGTGCCTGGGTGGCTCGGTAGTTGAGCCTTCAGCTCAGGGTATGATCCTGAGGTCTTGGGATGAAGACCCATATCGGGTTCCCCATGGGGAGCCTGATTCTCCCTCTGCCTGTGTCTCTCATGAATAAATAAATAAAATCTTTAAAAAACTGAAAATAATAAAAGAAGGAATTACACATTTTTATATAAAATTATATAAGATAGCAAATAGAAGGACAAGTTAATGCAATTCTAACGTTCTCCTTTGAAAGTCTATAAAAATAGAGATACTACTTTCAGAAATAGAATAATTAGGGAAAGAATTCCATTTGAATCAAATTGAGGAAGGGGAAAATTACTTCTGCTTAGAAATATTAAGGCTAGAATGACAGCAGGACATCCATGTGAAAATATCACAAGGACAATCAGCATTATGCTGGTGGAACATTAGGTTAGAGGTCAGGGCCAGAGATGCAGTTGGGGAGATAACTTACACATTTTTTCATCCCTTATCAATTTTTTAAAGATTTTATTTTTATTCATGAGAGACACAGAGAGAGGCAGAGACACAGGCAGAGGGAGAAGCAGGGTCCCTGCTGGGATCCCAATGCGAGACTCGATCTCAGGACCCCGGGATCACACCCTGTGCGAAGGCAGACACTCAACCACTGAGCCACCCAGGTGCCCCATCACCCCTTATCAATTTAATATTCAATTTCACATCAAGGCATTTCAAACCTTCTGCTTTGTCCCCATTCATTCAACAAATATTCTTCCTGGCTCTGTGCTAAATGCAAGGATACAATAGTTAAGTAAGAAGGATGCTCTTCCCTCATGAAGCTTACAGCATAAAGGGGGAAAAAGACAATTCAATAAGCAGTTACAATAGAGTGTGACCCACCCAGCCAGAGAGATTAGATAAGGGTGCTATTCGGAACACATAGTAGAAAAAATTAACCTAGTTTGCGAATTCAGGGAAAACATTCCAGGGAGAAGTCATGCTTTCCTGAAATCCCAAGGAGAATAAGGAGTTATTTGGGAAATAAGGTAAAAGGAGACTCCTTGGTAGAGGAACCGTGTATGTATGCAAAACTTTAAAGCAAGAAAAAATCTACATGCTCAAGTGTCCTACTCTTGTCAAGGAAATATTCTCTATCCAGCCTTAAAAAGACTTTTTAAGTTGATAGAGGTATAATTTATATATAGAGAAATTCACCCTTTTAATGTGTATGAATATGGACAAACTTATACAGCATACAATCGTTACAACAATCAAGAGATACAGTATTTCTATCACCCTACAAAGTTCCTCTGGCAACCGCTGATTAGATTTCTGTCTCTATAGTTTTTCCTTTTCCAAATATCACATAAATAGAATCATATAGTATGTAGTCTTTTGAATTTGGCTCCTTTCACAGAACATAATGCTTTTCAGAGTGATTTACCTTGTTTCATGTATCAATAGTTTGATTCTTTTTACTGCGGAGCATTCCACTGTATAGGTGTACTGTGATTTGTTTCCAGTTTGTGGAAAATGTGGACAAAGCTGCTACAAATATTACTTTCCAGGTCTTCATTTCTCTTGGGTAAATACCTAGGAGTAAGATTTTTCGATCATACAGCAAATGCAAGTTTAACTTTAAAGGAAATTGCCACACTGTTCCCCAAAGTGGCTGTAGCACACTGCATTCCCACTTGCAACATATAAGAATCCCAGTTGTTCTGTATCCTCACCTGCGTTTGACATTATCAGTTGCTATAATTACTGCTGTATTAATTTAAGCCATTCTACTAGGTGTGCAGGGGTATCTCATTGTAATTTTATTTTTTATTTTTTATTTTTTTTTTCTCATTGTAATTTTAAATTGCACTTTCCCAATGACTAAATTGGTCAGGCATCTTTTCGTGTACTTAAGTGTCATCTGTTTTCTTTTATAAAGTGTCCATTCAGATGTTTTGCCTATTTTTTCTTTCCTGAATTGTTTGCTTATTATTGAGTTTAGGGAATCTTAACATATTCCGGTTAACAAAACCTTATCAGATAGGGTTTGTTTGTTTTTAAGATTTATTTATTTATTTTAGGGAGAGAGAGGAGGGAGACAGGGAGAAGGAGAGAGACTCTTAAGCGGACTCTGTGCTGAGCAAGAGCACAACTTGGGTCTCAATCTCACAACTCTGAGATCATGACCGAAGTGGAGAGGAAGAGTTGGTTGTTTAACTGCCTGCACTCCCCAGGCATTCCTCAGATATGTGCTTTTAAAGTTGTTCTTCCCAGTGGGCAGCTTGTCTTTTCCTTCTCTCCACTTGTCTTTCAAAGAGCAGAATTTGTTTTTATCTTGCAAAACCTGATTTATTACTTTTTTTTCTTTTTCTACCCAGCCTTTTAATACTATTCCTTCCCATCCCTTTCCAACGTGGTCATCTTCCACTGCATTCAATCATGCAGAAGTCTCTCATTGTTTAGCAAAAATCTTCACTGGCACCTACTGCATTTCCCCTATTGTTCTTATATGTTTTCTCCTTATTTCTCTGACAGATATTTGGAATAAATATTCTCTGGAAGCCTCATTTCCTTACTACTTCCTCATCTTTAAATCTCTGAAATTTTGCTTCCATTCATACCACACTACCAAAACTAACCTCTGGATGTCACCAAAAAACTTCTTACGTGTCAATTCCAGGAATATTTTCTAGACCCTAATTCTCTGCGTCCTTTTGGCAAAATCCTTCCTTCCAGAAATTACTTTTCAGCCTGTTACTTTCAGTATTTCAAAAAAACTGCTTGAAGGCTGTATAGTATTCCCTTAGGGATTTTTTCAATTGTTATTTAATGTAATGTAAACAAGAGTTTATTTACTGAATAAAGTCAACTTTTTTGTTCTGAATTCAGACTGAAGTAATAAATATGAAATACGTGTTAAATTGCTTACAGGTAATAATCCCCTTACATGAGCTGAATATCTCTATTTGTCTGTTCAATGACTTCATTGTCTTTTTTTAGAATCCATATTCCCAGTGATGTAAATTTCAGCACAACCTATGACAGTGATTTTTTATTTTAAATTTGGGGGCATGTGGGTGGCTCAGTGGTTGAGCATCTGCTTTGGCTCAGGTCATGATCCCGGGGTCCTGGGATTGAGTCCCCCATCAGACTCCCCAGAGGGTGCCTGCTTTTCTCTCTCCCTATGCTGCTGCCTCTCTCTGTGTGTCTCTCATGAATAAATAAAATCTTAAAATAAATAAATAAATAAATAAATAAATAAATAAATAAATAAATTTGAACTACTAGAGTCCAAATAAGTGAAGCTTTACCCTAGCTTTTCATTATAATATATATGTTCATCTATATGATACCATAGATTAGGAAGAAATATAATCCAGGGGCTGGCTATCTGCTAGGACAGGGATAAAAGTAGTTATTAGAATCACAAAGTTTTTTCTATTATTTTTTGGGTGGAGAAACAAATACAGTCAAATAGATTTTTCCTCAAAAGACAAGTCATAAAGAGGGCACAGCAAAGAAATTTCTTTTTTTTTCTTAAGATTTTATTTATTCTTTCATGACAGACACACACAGAGAGAGAGGCAGAGACACAGCCAGAGGGAGAAGCAGACTCCATACAGGGAGCCAGACATGGGACTAGATTCCAGATCTCCAGGATCACACCCAAGGCTGAAGGTGGCGCTAAACTGCTGAGCCACCAGGGATGCCCAGCAAAGAAATTTCAATTTTGATTTTTGCCTCAATGGGACTATAAATAGCAACTAGTTTCACTTTTCTTGGTTATCCCCATAATTATTATGGGAAAAGGATAGGAAAGGATAGGAAAGATACCTCTCCTTTCATTTGCCTTCTCTTCCTGTTTTCCCTTTTTATTTCTTCTAATTAGCATAATGACCAGAGAATGTGACTAAATTAAATCACCCCGTTTCTCTCAACTCTAAAGTTATTATTTTTGTTAGCCCATCCAGCTCTTCTGCTAGCTTTCTTTCACCTGCTGGAAAGTCTGCTTTCTAATGGACAGCCTCTACTTCTTTTTTCTTGGACAGAGCGAAACAGAGCAAATGATGAAAATTCTCCTGAAATTCCTTAGTGTCACAAAGTCAGTCTAGGGAAATCAGTGCCCTGAAGCCTTCTATGTTTCTATCTTGAGAATATCAATGCATGAAGCCTTCTATGTTTCTATCTTGAGAATATCAAGGCATTCAGAGCACATTGGGAGGCAGCATCACATAGCAGAAAGCACTCTGGAGTTAGGAAAACCCCAATTCAGATCAATTCTGATCAAGACTTACTAGCATTTTTTTTAAATTTTTTTTTTTTATTTATTTATGATAATCACGGAGGGAGAGAGAGAGAAGCAGAGACATAGGCAGAGGGAGAAGCAGGCTCCATGCACCGGGAGCCCAACGTGGGATTCGATCCCGGGTCTCCAGGATCGCGCCCTGGGCCAAAGGCAGGCGCTAAACCGCTGCGCCCCCCAGGGATCCCGACTTACTAGCTTTTTGACCAGAAAGTCAATAAATCCTCTGAGCATGTTTCCTCATCTGTGAAAGAAAAAAATAACATCTACTTGAGCAGGAAGCATGAGGAAAAAATCTGATACTTATTAAGTACCTGATACATTTTAATGCCTTTCTTCCCTCGTGCCCACAATAATTTTCTTTTCTTTTCTTTTTTTAAAGATTTATTTATTTATTTTAGAGAGACAGCACACAAGCAGGGTGAGGGGCAGAGGGAGAGTCAGAGAATCTCAAGAAAACTTCTTGCTGAGCATGAAAGATGAGGAGCTCAATCTCCCTACCCCAAGACCATGACCCAAGTTGAAATGAAGAGTAAGACACTCAACCCAGCGAGCCACCCAGGCACCACTCCCTCACAATAATTCTTTTAATAAAGAATGACTCTTTGGGGTGCCTGGGTGGCTCAGTCGGTTGAGAATCTAACTCTTGATTTTGGCTAGGTTCATGATCTTGGGGTGGTGAGATCGAGTCCCATGTCTGGCTCTGTATGCCCAGCACAGTCTGCTTGGGATTCTCTCTCCCTTCCTTGCTCTCTTTCTCTCTAAGAAATAGATAAAATCTTAAATTTAAAAAAAAAAGAATCTTTAAAATAAATGTTGCCCTTTCTTAATGCACTGATACAAGGCTAGTCATTTGGCACCTGCCATAGGATGCACTGACATTCTGGTGAGATAAGGGGATAGGCTGCCTCCTGAATATATTTGTGTTCTAACAGGGACTTTGAAGATGGGCATTTTTGGTGTAAGGGCAGTGCTAGTGGTGCTTTCTGTAGCATGCTCTAGGAAACGTGAAAGTTCTGTGAAGCATCTCAAGAAGTCCCTGACGGCATTTCAACAGGAGACTTATTTAGTGTCTGCTTGCTCTGTGACCTAACCTTAACAACAGGTGCAAAGGACATCTCAGCCTTCAATTGGACTACTTTACATAGGAAGAGCATACAGAGCTCTATAAAAAATCACACAGCAGGGTACCTGAGTAGCTCAGTTGGTTGAGCATACAACTCTTGATTTCAGTTGGGTCATGATCTCAGGGTCATAAGATCGAGCCCCACATTTGGGCTCAGTGCAGAGTCTGCTCGAGATTCTCTCTCTCTCTCTCCCTTTGCCCCTCCCCCTGCTCACTCTCAATAAATAAATAAATAAATAAATAAATAAATAAATAAATAAACACACACATACATAAATACATAAATAAAATCTTTTTAAAAAATCACAGAGCAGCTACAAGTCTGTAAATAAAGTTCATGGCACCTTATATATCTTTTTTATTCTGAACTATTGTACATATATTATGTGAAATAAATTAACTTTATTTTGAAATTCCTTTTCATCACAAAGTATACATGATCTTTGACTATTATACTTCTAAGACTCTTTCCTAGAATATACTCGTGTGTGTGTGTATGTGTGTGTATATATGTTTCTATATATATGCTCATTGCAGCTTATTTGTACTAACAAAGACTAGAAACAATTGGTTCAATATTATAGCATAGTCATACGATGGAATGTTATCAACTCATTAAATAACAAACAATTGGGGTGCCTGGGTGGTTCAGTCAGTTAAGCATCAGACTCTTGGTTTCAGCTTGGGTCATGATCTCCTGGATCATGAGATTGAGCCCTGCATCCAGCTTTGCACTCAGAAGGGAGTCTTCTTGAGATTCTCTTCCTCTGCCCCCCCCAAATAAATAAGTAAATCTTTAAAAATAAATAACAATGAACAATTAAATAGCAACTGCATGCTTAGAATCTTATTAAATGATAAAAGAGAATAAAAAGAAGTATAAAGAATATCTTCTGGAGGAGAATATTACCTGGTTGGGAAAGGTCAAAGATGCACATGTTCCGGCTTTAAATTTTGTGTCCTCTGTGTGACTCAATTCTTTGATTTGTGTTCTTGAAAATAATCTTCTGGAGTTGCCTGGGAGAGCATGCAACTCTTAATCTCAGGGTTGTGAGTTCAAGCCCTATGTCAGACATGGAACCTACTTTTTAAAAAATGAATAAGATGGATGCCTGGATGGCTCAGTGGTTGAGCATCTGCCACTGGCTCAGATCATTATCCTGGAGTCCCAGGATCGAGTTTTACATTGGGCTCCCTGCATGGAGCTTGCTTCCCCCTCTGCCTGTGTCTCTGCCTCTCTCTGTGTGTCTCTCATGAATAAATAAATAGAATCTTTAAAAAATAATAAAATAAAAAATGAATAAGAAAAAGAAAATGAATCTTGTGGACTAGGGTTGGCAAACTATAGTTTGTGGGGCATAATCCAAACTCCTTGCCTATTTTCATAAATAAAATTTTACTTGAACCCAGCCATGCCCATTCATTTACCAATTATCTGTGGCTACTTTCCTGATACAGAGTTGAGTACCTGCAACAGAGACCATATGTTCCACAAAGCCAAAAATATGTACTAGCCTGTCCCTTTACAGAAAAAGTCTGTCAACTTCTCTTATAGGACTTAAAAGCAAAACAAATAAACCTTAAAAATAGTTTGAAATTAAGCTTGGTGGTTTTAAAATCCATAAATTTTTCCATACACTTTTCTTTAAAAGGTGAAGCTTAAGTCTCCTCTCTTTGAGTGTGGACAAAAACTTGGTGACTTCCTTCTAGAAAAAAAGAATATGGCATAATTAAGGGTGTATGACTTCTGAGATTACTTCATAAGATGTTACAGTCTTCTCTTTGCTCTTGTTTGGATCACTTGGTGAGGGGAAGCCGGTTGGTACGTTGTGAGGACATTCAGGTAGTCCTGTGGAGAGGTCCATGTGGCAAGGAACTGAAACTTCCTGCCAACAGCTAACAAGGAAATAATGCCTTTTACTAACAGCCACGTGAGAGAACCATCTTGGAAGTATATCCCTTAGCTCTGGTCAAGCCTTCAAATAATTGGAGCCCTAGCCAAGGTTTTGACTACATCCTGAGAGACCCTGAATCAGAACAATGTCGTTAAGCCACTTCTGAATTGACCCACAAAAACTGTGAAACACTAAATGTTGTTTTAAGCTACTAAATTTGAGGGTAATTTGTGATTCGGCAATAGATAACTAATACAAAGCTGAAAACTTTAGGTCCTGTAGAGCAGTGGGTTCATAACTTTTTTTTTTTATGATTTTATTTATTTATTCATGAGAGACATAGAGAGAGAGAGGCAGAGACATAGGCAGAGGGAGAAGCAGGCTCCATGCAGGAAGCCCAATGTGGGACTCAATCCCGGAACTCCAGGATCACGCCCTGGGCGGAAGGCAGGCACTAAACCACTGAGCCACCCAGGGATCCCCCTCATAACTTTTTTCTTATAGGGCAAGATAATGAATGTTTTAAACTTTTGGGTCATATGATCTTCATCTCAATGACCCAACTTTGCCACTGTAGCAGGAAAGCAGCCACGTGTAAGAGGTAAACAAATGAATATAGCTGAGTTCCAATAAAACTTTATTTATAAAGACAGGTGGCAAGCCTGTAGGCCACACTTTGCCAACCTCTTGTCTAGATAAAGCAATTTTAATGATATTAACCAGTGATTAGAAAGAAGTGATAGAAGCTGGGGGAATTTTCAGCTTCATATTGCAAAGCAAACTACCAGGGAAACTCATGATTAGGAAAGGCTATGTGTACAATGTCATCATGATTCTCTTTTATCTTTCCCTGCTAGTTTTTGCCAAGAGGGTAGAGAAATAAAATAATTGCATAGGTGATGAGACTTTCCCCCAAGAAATCTGATAGAATGAAAACTGAGCACCAAACAGAAAATAGGAAAAAACTGCTCTGGGTTTTGCCAATCTCCTAAAACCCATGAGGACCAGTGCCAGAACTGGTGGGTTGTTTGATTTTTTAAGATTTTATTTATTTATTTGAGAGTGAGAGAGAACAGGAGCTGAGGGGGAGGGGCAGAGGCAGGGGGAAGAGCAGGCTCCCCTCTGATGGGAGGTTTGGGGGGATTTGGGTGGAGGGAGAGGTCTGGATGCCAGGACCCTGGGATCATGACCTGAGCCTAAGGCAGTCACTCAACCAACTGATCCACCCAGGCGCCTCCAGAGCTGGTGTTTTAAACATGCAAAGCACAGTTATTTAGGGTGGGAAGAAGATTATTTCCCATTAACACCTAGAAATAAGAACAAGGGACTGATGACTATTAGTGGAAATTAAAAAGCAACCCAAACTTCACTTAAGTCTATTTCTTAACATTATGCTCTAAGTGCATCATATTCTCTTTGTGGTCCTTAGAAGTCAGAAATTATTCAGATTGGGATGCCTGGGTGGCTCAGTGGTTGAGTGTCTGCTTTTGGCTCAGGGCATGATCCCAGGACTTCCGGATCAAGTCCCACATCAGGCTCCCAGCAGGGAGCCTGCTTCTCCCTCTGCCTGTATCTCTGCCTCTGTGTGTGTGTGTGTGTGTGTGTGTGTGTGTGTGTGTGATGAATAAATAATAAAATAAAAATCTTAAAAAAAAAGAAATTGTTCAGATCTGTAGATTCACCAAACATATTATGGTGGTTATTATTATTTTTAAGGTGTGGTTATTTTTTTTTAAGATTTTATTAATTTATTTGAGAGACAGAGAGAGCGCAAGCAGAAGGAGAGGGAGAGGAAGAAGCAGACATCCTGCTGAGCAGGGAGCCATATGTGCTACTCCACCCCAAGACCCTGGGATCATCTCTTTGCTCTCTCAGGGCGTAATGCCTCTCTCTCTCTCTCTGTGTGTCTCTTGTGAATAACTAAATAAAATCTTTTTTTTAAAGATTTTATTTAGTTATTCACGAAAGACACACACACACACACACACACACAGAGGCAGAGACACAGGCAGAGGGAGAAGCAGGTTCCATGCAGGGAGCCCAACGCGGGACTCGATCCGGGGACTCCAGGATCATGCCTTGGGCCGAAGGCAGGCGCTAAACTGCTGAGCCACCCAGGGATTCCCCAATAAAATCTTTTTAAAAAAAAACTTAGGATGTTAGTCCATTGTGATACAAACGTAGAGTAGAACATACATGCTAAGGTAACCCAAAGTAAAGAACATTAATAAATTCTTTTTTATAAACACAGCATGGGCATTAGGTACCTCAGGGATATGTTGACGTGTCTCTGTCACAGCATATACACAATGCCTATTTTCCCTCAGCCACCTTAGGCCACCGTGGGCATGGACATGGATCAGGCATAAGAACCTCTGTCATAAGCAGAGCAAATCAGTGTCTCCTCTAGCTGTCTAAAATCAGTAGAGGAATCCAAGGGCTTTTGGAGACAACAGATGACAAAGCTTAGCTGGGATGGAGAAATTCAGGAAGCACTGCCTGGAAAAGAAAAGTAAAACTGCAAGAGAACAGAAAAGGACAGTTAAGAATGTTTTGCCAGGGAACTGATCTCAGAGAAAGAAGGCAAAAAAGAAGATGGGATGGGAAAAGCTTTCTGTAAAAACCCCATAATTCCTACATATTCCCGTTTCTCACATAAAACCAAGTTCAGGAGGGAGCTTGTTCACAAATAGAATCATTATAAGGTTAAAAAGAAGAAAAGAAGAGGCAAAACAGAGCCAGCACTAGAGTAAGCTGAGTGATACAACCTCTTTGGGCACCAAATTTAAGAGGTGTCCTCCAAGACTCAGCGATCAAATAAATAATATTTTAATGCAATAGTTGAAAAAATCAAATTGGCAAACCACAGCCAGCCACCAGCTTTGCAAATAAAGCTTTATTGGAACCAGGTCAGGTTCAGGGTGAAGTGACTGAGGCCGGGTAGAATTCGGCAAGGAAGAAAGAATTCTGTCTCTACTAACAATGTTGACATTGTATTCGTTATGGATTTTTTGCATTGATTTTGACTTTTTAAAGAATATTACATTAAAACATTATTTTGATTGCTGGGGTTTTTAGTTTCCCTTAAATTTTGTGCTTCACTCACCACACCCTAGTCCTGTCCGGGTTGTAAAAAAGAGAGATGAGGCAGGGAAGAGATAGTAGTTTAAAAACTCATGCAGGGATTTGGGGTCAAGACCTAAAGCAGAAAAGTGGGAGACTCCATTTTATCCTGCTGTATGCATCCTGTGCCCTGGGCACCCTCATGCCAGTGAAGGCCGTTCTTTCATTGAGCTCCTTCCCTTGGCTTGGCAGCTGCACTCACTTTTATATGCAGGTTCTGGAATGCTGGGAGCTGTATGGCAGCCAACATCTCTCCTCTCCCTTCTCAAACATGACGTTCTCTGTAATTCAGTTACAGACACCTCTTTCCTTAGCCTTCTCACCCAGGGAGCCTGATCAAGGAATCTAAGAACTAAGCCTCATTTGCCTTCTCTGGGTATGCAAGTAAATTTGCATATATCTTGTGTCCATTTGCATTCCCCTCACAGGGGGCATTTAGAATAAAAACAACATTCATGAATCAAAATGAAGCTTGTTCCATTCTTTCTCTGTCAAAGTATGGTGTAAGTAAAAGGAGACCACAGTGTGAGAAGGAGCTGAAATTATATTTGCCAGGGTTATGCAGAGTTTTAAAAGCAATCCAATTTGGTGGCATTTACCACCACAAAATTGGCGTTTAATATTTATGGATTTAGCCTTGGAGAAATCACTCATGACTGAAATAGCCACCCCCTTTCACTACCATTCTTGTAGAAATTTGGGCCAAGAGCCCCTAGCAGCTAAAACTACTTTTCCTTCTACAAGTCAGCACTTAGAGGGTGGGAAGCCTGACAGTTGTACTTAAGTGATTTCTCCATCTAGCGAGAAGTGGATGTAGAACCGATTAGGAAGGAGGAAAGGAAGGACTGTTGCTTTCCATTCTCCCTCAGCCCTCTGGAAGCTGAAAGAACTCAGAAAAGGAAAAAGAGCATTCTGGTATGAACACCACACAGAATTTCATCTAAAGAAACAAACCAGTGGGCAGGGTGCTGCCAGCACAAAATATGATAGAGCTCACAATGATGAACATTGATATCACAGATAAGGGCAAGTTCATTACTGAGTTGCTTAAATGAGTAGAGCAGAAAAGGCGAAATACATCAACATGCCTCCAGCACTGTCTAAGAGAACCAGAGGGTGTGAGCCTTGCAATCTGTGTGACAGGTAGAGAGTTCAGTGAAGAAGTGTGACTCAATCATTCACAACTTGAAAAAAAATCCCCTTAGTCCATTTAACCTTAATTAAAATATCCAGTTCTTGAAGCAACTTTCTGGTGATTGGATAATTTGTAACCAAGAAAAGGGGTGCTCTGGACAATGAATTTCTATTTTCAAACAGATTCACCTCTGTATAATTTAATGCAGTGGTCCTGGTTGATAATTCGGCTTTGTATATTTGGTTAGTAGGAATTGATGCTCAATTCAACACTTGGTTGAATTGATCAAATCAAGCTTCTGGCCAACCTGTCATTAAGCCTTATCATTTCTTCCTTTAAAATGTCATGTGTATCTAGAGAAATACTATGACAAGAATGCAGAAATATAGGAGCAGAGAGGCTCTCTTACCATTGTTCTCAGAGGCACTGGAAAAATCTTGGAAGTAACCTAATGTCAATCATTAGGAAACTGGATAAATATATTATGGTATATCCATTGACAGATTAATGGATAAAGAAAATGTGATACACACACACACACACACACAATGGACTCTACTCTGCCATCAAAAAAATTAAATCTTGCCATTTGCAATGACACGGATGGAACAGATAGTATTATGCTAAGTGAAATAAGTCAATCAGAGAAAGACAATTATCATTTGATCTTACTCATGTGGAATTTAAGAAAGATAACAGGATCATAGGGGAAGAAAGGAAAAAATAAAACAAGATGGAATCAGAAACGGAGACAAACCATAAGAGACTCTTAATCATAGGAAACAAGCTGAGGGTTGCTGGGGAGGAAGGGGTGGGGCAATGGGACAACTAGGTGAGGGCATTAAGGAGGACATGTGATGTAATGAGCACTGAGTGTTGTAGAAGACTGATGAATGACTGATCTCCACCTCACAGAATTTCATCTAAAGAAACAAACCAGTGGGCCAGTGAGCACTGAGTGTTGTAGAAGACTGATGAATGACTGATCTCCACCTCTGAAACCAAAAATACATCATATGTTAATTAATTGAATTTAAATAAATTTTAAAAAATAAAAATATTCAAGTGGAAAATAAACAAATATATTATGGTAGATTCATACTATGTGAAACTCCAACGACACTACTAAAGAGAGTAAAATATATTTTTATGTAACAATATAGAAATATTTCTAAGATGTATTATTAAATAATCTACATTTCAGAACAGTATAAATATTATGATCCAATTTAGGTAAAACAAAGTATACATACATATATGTGTGTGTCTGATATTTGTTTATGATCAAATTTTTCTGAAACAATATCAATATTAGTAGTCACTTGTTTATTATTTTGTATATATTTTTTTGGAGTTCGATTTGCCAACATATAGCATAACACACAGTTCTCATTCCATCAAGTGCCCCCTTCAGTCCTGTCACCCAGTCACCCCATTCCCCCCCTGCCCACCTCCCTTTCCACTACCCCTTGTTCGTTTCCCAGAGTTAGGAGTCTCTCATGTTCTGTCAACCTCACTGATACTTCCCACTCATTTTCTCTCCTTTCCCCTTTATTCCCTTTCACTATTTTTTTATATTCCCCAAATGAATGAGAACATATAATGTTTGTCCTTCTCCGATTGACTTACTTCACTCAGCATAATACCCTCCAGTTCTATCCACATCGAAGCAAATGGTGGCTATTTGTCATTTCTAATGGCTGAGGAATATTCCACTGTATACATAGACCACATCTTCTTTATCCATTCATCTTTCGATGGACACCGAGGCTCCTTCCACAGTTTGGCTATTGTGGACATTGCTGCTATAAACATCGGGGTGCAGGTGTCCTGCCGTTTCACTGCATCTGTATCTTTGGGGTAAATCCCCAGCAGTGCAATTGCTGGGTCTTGGGCAGGTCTATTTTTAACTCCTTGAGGAACCTCTACGCAGTTTTCCAGAGTGGCTGTACCAGTTCACATTCCCACCAACAGTGCAAGAGGGTTCCCCTTTCTCCACATCCTCTCCAACATTTGTTGTTTCCTGCCTTGTTAATTTTCCCCATTCTCACTGGTGTGAGGTGGTATCTCATTGTGGTTTTGATTTGTATCTCCCTGATGGCCAGTGATGCGGAGCATTTTCTCATGTGCTTGTTGGCCACGTGTAATGTCTTCTTTGGTGAAGTTTCTGTTCATGTCTTTTACCCATTTCATGATTGGATTATTTGTTTCTTTGCTGTTAAGTTTAATAAGTTCTTTATAGATTTTTGACACTAGCCCTTTATCTGATAGGTCATTTGCAAATATCTTCTCCCATTCTGTAGGTTGTCTTTTAGTTTTGTTGACTGTTTCTTTTGCTGTGCAGAAACTTTTTATCTTGCTTAAGTACCAATAATTCATTTTTTGCTTTTGTTTCCCTTGCCTTCATGGATGTATCTTGCAAGAAGTTGCTGTGGCCAAGTTCAAAAAGGATGTTGCCTGTTCTCCTCTAGGATTTTGATGGATTCTTGTCTCACATTTAGATCTTTCATCCATTTTGAGTTTATCTTTGTGTATGGTGTAAAAGAATGGTCTAGTTTCATTCTTCTGCACGTGGCTGTCCAATTTTCCCAGCACCATTTATTTATTTTTTTTTAAATTTTTTTTTTGTATTTATTTATGATAGTCACACAGATAGAGAGAGAGAGAGGCAGAGACACAGGCAGAGGGAGAAGCAGGCTCCATGCACTGGGAGCCCGACGTGGGATTCAATCCTGGGTCTCCAGGATCACGCCCTGGGCCAAAGGCAGGCGCTAAACTGCTGCGCCACCCAGGGATCCCTTCCCAGCACCATTTATTGAAGAGACTGTCCTTTTTCCAGTGGATAGTCTTTTCTGCTTTGTCAAATATTAGTTGACCATAGAGTTGGGGGCCCTAGTTACTTGTTTAGAATGGTCTTGAGGAAGTATTGTGGGACCCGTAGACTTTTATAAAGTACTTCTGTAACCACATTTACGATGGTCATGCAGTCCTTTTATATTGATTATTAATTTACAGTGATTGATGTATAGTAACTGAAGTAATTAATATATTCTATATACGATTTACTAACTCACACACACACACACACACACACACACACACACAAAGTGAGTGCAGGTATAAGCAGTAATGCATATGAAAGAAAACACGCCAGGGATGCCTAGGTGGCTCAGTGGTTGAGTATCTGCCTTTGGCTCAGGGCAAGATCCTGGGGTCCTGGGATTGAGTTCCGCATCAGGCTCCACACAGGGAGCCTGCTTTTCTCTCTACCTATGTCTCTGCCTCTCTGTGTCTCTCATGAATAAATAAATAAAATCTCTTTAAAAAGGAAAAGAAAAGAAAACAAAGAAAATATGCCAATTACAGTATTTCTCATTAAGTAGTTGGATGCTAAGTGCTTTTTATTTTCTCCCATAAATGTGATTTTTCTAGATTTTTATAATGATCCTGGGATAGCTTCCTTGCTGTAAATAGAACTCATGGTTAATTCTTTTTTTTTTTTTAAGACTATTTATTTATTTGCGAGAGAGAGAGCACAGAAGAGTACAAGCAGGGGGAAAGGCAGAGGGAGATGGAGAAGCAGGCTCCCCAAGGAGCAGGGAGCCAGGAGGACTCAGGGCTCCATCCCAGGATCCTGGGACCATGACCTGAAGTAAAAGCAGATGCTTAACAGACTGAGCCACTCAGGAGCCCCTGTTTATTCTTTTCAAGTTACAAAAGTAACTCATTTTCAAAGTATCAAACCTAGAAAATACACATGAAATTAAAGGAACACTATGAAAACTCACCTATAATAACCTCAGCAACCAAAAATAACCATGGCTAACTTTTTTGTGTATATCCTTCTGGTCCCTTCATAATAATTTTTATCTTGTTGAAAAGGTAATCCTTATAGGGGCTCTTGTGTGGCTCAGTTGGTTAAGCATCCAACTCCTGGTTTCAGTTCAGGTCATGATCTCAGGGTCCTAGGATCAAGCCCCACATCCAGCCCCATATCCAGCCCCACATCTGGCTCTGTGCAGAATATGCTTGTCCTTCTTCCTTCCCCTCTGCTTCTCCCCACTCTCTCCCTCTCTCTTAAACAATAAAATCTTAAAAAAAAAAAAAAGATAATCACTATATCTGTTCTGTGATCTATGTTTCTGTTTGTTAGACATATTATCCAGAACATTCCTCCAGGTACATAAAATATTATCCAATATGATTTTTGATAACTTCACAGTATTCCATAATATGGAGATATCATAATTTACTTGGCTAACTCTAATTCTGGACTGTCCCAGTTGGACTTTTTTTTTGGGGAGGGGGGGGCTATATCTTTTTATCCATCCTATTATTTCCTCTTAGTAGATTCCTAAATTTGAAATTCCTGGGTCAAAGGGTAAGGTGTTACTTTTTTTTATTGTGGTAAAATATATATAACATACAGTTTACCATTTAACTTTTTATTTATTTATTTATTTATTTATTTATTTTTTTATTTATGATAGTCATACAGAGAGAAAGAGAGAGAGGCAGAGACACAGGCAGAGGGAGAAGCAGGCTCCATGCGCCGGGAGCCTGATGTGGGATTCGATCCCGGGTCTCCAGGATCGCGCCCTGGGCCAAAGACAGGCGCCAAACCGCTGCGCCACCCAGGGATCCCCCATTTAACTTTTTAAAGTATACAATTCAAAAAAAATAAAGTATACAATTCAGTAGTATTAAGTACATTTACAATGTTGTACAACAGTCAACATCATCCAATTTCAGAACTTTTTCATCATCCCCAACAAAAATCTTGTACCCGTTAAGCAGTAATTTCCTCTTCCCTCCTTCCCTTAGCCCCTGGCACACTAATCTGCTCTCTGTCTCCATTGGGCCATAGAAACTGACTTGTATCAGTATCCAGATTTGCCTATTTTAGGTATTTCATATAAATAGAATATTTGACCTTTTGTGCTTAGCTTCTTTCACTAAGTGTAATGTTTTCAAGCTTCATCCAGGTTGTAGCATATATTAGTATTTATTCCTTGTTATGACTGAGTAAAATTTCATATGGATATATCATATTTTGTTTATCAGTTCATCTGTTGGTGGATATTTGGGTTGCCTCTACCTTTTGGCTGCTTTGAATATTCATGTACAAGTCTTTATTTGAACATCTGTTTTCTGTTCTTTGGGATATATATCCAGAAGTAGAATTATCAGATCATATGTAATTCTATATTTAACTTCTTCAGGAACTGCCAAACTTTTCCACAGTAGGCTTCATCCACTTATGTTCCCATCAGCAATGTAGGAGAGTTCCAATTACTTCACATCTTCATTAACACTTGTTATTTTCTGTTGATGTTGCTTTAAATTTTTTTTTTTTAATTCATTTAAGTAATCTATACCAACACAGGGCTCAAAGTCATGATCCTGAGATCAAGAGTTGCATACTTTTCTGACTGAACCAGTCAGGCACCCCCTCCTTTTAAAAAAATTATTGTTGTTTTTTACTGATCACCCTAGTGAATGTGAAGTATTATCTCATTTTGGTTTTGATTCACATTTCCCTAATGACTAATGATGTTGAGCATCTTGTCATGTTCTTGTTGTCCATTTGTATATATTCTTTGGAGACATATCTATTCAAGTTCTTTTTGTCTATTTTTTAAGAAGATCTATTTATTTACTTTAGAGAGTGTGAGTACAAATTGGAGGAGGGGCAGAAGGAGAGAATCCTCAAGCCGACTCCCTACTGTGCACAGAGCCTGATGTGTGGCTTGATCTCATGACCCTGAGATCAATACCTGAGCCAAAAACCAAGAGTCAGATACTTAATGAATTATGCTCCAAGTGCCCCTCTTTGATCAAATCAAAATCAGCCAGCTTTACCCACTGCTTCTACTGTAGATGAATGAGAAGGAAAACTGAGTTAAAATATATTTGAGAGGAAAAAAAAAATATATATATATATATATTTGAGAGGGCAGCCCGGGTGGCTCAGTGGTTTGGCACCTGCCTTTGGCCCAGGATGTGATCCTAGAGACCTGGGATTGAGTCCCGCGTGGGGCTCCCTGCCTGCTTCTCCCTCTGCCTGTGTCTCTGCCTCTCTCTCTCTCTCTGTGTCTCTCATGAATGAATAAATAAAATCTTTATATATATATATATATATTTGAGAACAAAGGAGTAAGGAGAGATATCCTTTTATCAGAGAAAAAAAATAATATTTTAATCTCAAAATCAACTGTCAATGTGTCCCAGGATTATAAGAAGGAATAAGATCCAGATGCTGTGCTCTAATTGTTCACAGTTTAGAAAAGGAGACAGTTATTTTTAAACATAAATTATAATCCAACACTGTAAATGCAGTAATAAAAATGTGAATAAAACACTGTGGGAATACCAGAGTAAGGCAAGTTTAATAATAGGAAGGCTCTCTTTTTCCTTAATAGATCTGTTAAATTTCCACTATAATTATCTGGAAACTATTTTTTATAGTATTTCCCCATCACTAGTTTATCTTTTGATTCCTTCATTTATAAATATTTATTGACTGCCTACTTAATGCAGAGAAAGAAATTTCTCACTTGGTTGGGATTAAGTTCTATAGCCGTAAAACTTTCAATCACACTTTCCAATCTTGTGATTATTTTTAAATTATATAAAATTAATACATTAGAAAAAAATAATACAGTACAAGTTCACAGCACAAGATCTCTGATCTAAGACAAGGACCAGATGATTTGCCTAGATTGGCAGATCTCAGTGATGGTGCCTCAGTACAATGGTATGTAACTATAAATTGTTCATCATGTCACAATAATGTGCACCCTGATAGTTAAGATGTCATAGTTTGCACATTATTTCATACACATACCTGCACACACACAGAATTGAAGGTAATTCCTAGATAAATCATTTTCATTTATTTGCATCCTTATATATACTTACTTGAGAAGTTTAGTTATGAATTCTCAAAAGGGAAAGATTGATATATCCAGGACAGATTCCATGAAGAATTCAAAGGATGGGTAGCATTTGGAGAGAAGTTGGATAAGAGTACATCCCCCAATGCAGGAAAGTTGCAAATATACATGATGGTTTAGGAGAAATAAATAGACTGGCCTAGCTAAGTGGAGTCTTATAGAGGGCTAAGGGTAATATGATAAGGATGCTGTTAATACTATAAAATTATAACACCAAACTTAAGATGCAAAAACATTTCAATAGAGCCTTGAACATCTTCATCTGTGTTCATCAGGCACTTGAAGAATACCAGGCAAAGCTACTCTGGGAATATAGTAATAATAATAATAAAAGTTAAACTCGGGGGCTATCTTCTAGGCACCATTCTAAGTGTTTTACATGTATTCAGCCACTTATGCCTTATAACAACCATATGCAGTAAATATAATCATTCTCCCCATTTTGCTGAGGCTTAGAAAATTTATGCTTCTTGCCCAAAAGCCCAGAACTAGCCATGATTTGAACCCAGGTAACTCTGTATTGCCTTTCTTCTTATATTCTATCTAATAGCATAGTAATGTAGAATAGAATAGTAAGCATACAGGAAAAAACTAAACAACCAAAAAAGATGTCAAAACTTGTTAATGTCTTTCATTTTGCCACAAAGGATTCCTTCAGGCTAAAGCCTATTGACTTTTATCTTAGGCACAATTTTAACAAGTGGGTTATTTTTAGAACCCATGGGAGATGATAAGGAACAAATAAACATGCAGATTTCTGAGAGAAAAGACAAGAAGGAACAGCAAAAATGAGAATGCTGACAAAATTTAAAATGCATAGCAAGTCTGGGTGTCTTTCAGGTCACAGTAAACATACCTACTTACTCCCAACAGCCAATGAGGGTATCACTGTGCCAACACATAGAAATGATATTCCTAACAATTATCTTTAGTCATCAATTAAATATCAGTTAAATATTGGAGGTGAGAGGGTGGCACAATCAGTTAAGTGTCTGACTTTTGGTTTTGGCTCAGGTTGTGATCTCAGGGTTGTGAGATTCAGCCTCGTGTTGGGCTTTGCATGGAGTCTGCTTGAGATTCTCTCCCTTTCTCTTTCCCTCCCCCCCCCCTCTGCCTTTCTCCCTGCTCATGCTCTCTCTCTCTCTCTCTCTCTCTCTCTCTCTCTCTCTCTCACACACACACACACAAATAAATAAAATCTTTTTTTTTTTTTACAAAAGAAATACATTTAAAAGAAAAGTTGAGAGAAAACTCAGTCTCAGACAGTAAAGAACAATATGGGCTGAAATAATCCTGGTTATACAAAATAGAGCAAACTCATCTCTCTTCTGTTAGCAAAATAAATCTAGGCTGCCTTGAGGAGGGAAAAAAAGACATTCATTTATTTCAATCCAAAGTAAATACAAAAACAAAATCTGACAAAGCTGCCACAATTTTTAAAAAGCTACTGAGAAAATATTAACTAAAATACTAGCAAATAAAATTCAGAAGCATTTTTTAAAAATTAAATACCAGACTGAGTAGGATCACATCAGGAATGCAAGAATAGTTTGAGATCAGAGAATTTATTGTGATAACTAATCATATTAACTAATTAAAAGAGAAAAAGCATATTATCAACACTTTTGAGTGTATTGATTGATTCATTCAGCCAACGAATTTTCATCATGTATCTACTGTGTACCAGATGCTATAGTAGGTGCTGAAGATACAGTAGTGAGCACAAACAGAGAAAGTCTTTGCCAGCAACAACTTACGTTTTAGTCAAGGTAGATACATAATAATTAGGCAAGTAAATATATAACATCTCTAACCATATGCTGTGACACAAATAAAGCAAGTTAAGGAAGATGATGATGATGGGTGCTATTTAATATAGGGTGACCATGGAAGGTCTCTCTGTTAAGATTACTTTTGAGCAGGACCCCTGGGTGGCTCAGTGGTTGAGTGTCTGCCTTTGGCTAAGGGTGTGATCCCTGGATCTAGATTCGAGTCCCACATTGAGCTCCCTGTGTGGAGCCTGCTTCTCCCTCTGCCTATGTCTCTGCTTCTCTCTCTCTGTGTGTCTCTCATGAATAAATAAATAAAAACTTAAATAAAAAGATTACTTTTGAGCAAGATATAAAGGAAATTAATGGGCTAGCTGAGAGAATGTTTTTTACAAATCAATGGTTTGTGGCAACCCTGTGTTGAACAAACCTATCGGCACCATTTTTCCAACAGCATTTGCTCACTTAATGTCTCTGTGTTACACTTTGGTAATTCTTTTTTTTTTAATATTTTATTTATATATTTATGAGAGACACAGAGAGGCAGAGACACAGGCAGAGGGAGAAGCAGGCTCCCTGTGGGTAGCCTAATGCAGGATTCAATCCCAGGACCCCGGGATCACGACCTGAGCCAAAGGCAGACACTCAACCACTGAGCTATCCAGATGCCCCACATTTTGGTAATTATTGTGATATTTCAAACTTTTTCCTTATTATATTTGTTACAGTGATCTATAATCAGTGATTATGAGCCACTGAAAGCTCAGATTATGGTTAGCATTTTTTAGCAATCAAGCATTTTTAAATTAAGGTATGTACATTTGCTTTTTAGACATAGTGCTATTGCATACTTACAGTAATAGTATAAACATAACTTTTATTTGCACTGGTTAAGAAAGTATTGGGATACTTTCTTTAATGAAGCAGTTTGGAACTAAACCCACAATATGCCTGCATATATTCTTCACCCCTCTAAATCCTGTGGCATTCTCAGGTTCCATGGAACAAATCCATGTGCTTGTTACTCTTGTCTTTTTCCTCTGCAGTCTCTAAGTTTTACCATTCTCTGGCTTGTTAAGTCATTTGTCATTTCTCGATCACTTTTGGCCTTCATGTACTATACATTGGGGTTAAAGATGTCTCTTAATGTCATGGAATATGGATTTCATGTTTATATTTCTTGTTATCCTCCTACAAATGTCTTTAAAAATATTAAATTTGGCTTAAGGTGCCTAGTTGGCTCAGTCAGCTAAGCTGCCAGCTCTTGATTTCATTTCAGGTCATGAATTTGGGGTCCTGGGATTGAGCCCCACCACCGGCTCCATCCTCAGTAGGCAGTCTGCTTGAGGATTCTCTCTCTCCCTCTCCTTCTTCCACCCCTCCTGCTCTCTCTCTCTCTCTCTCAAATAAATAAAAATAAACATATTGAATAGCCTAATATCACTCATAATAGGAAGCTACAAACTAACTAGCAAATATCATTCACAAGTTTCCTCACTACATAAGCCTTTCCATGAATGGGTTATCTAAGTGTCCTCAAAACATGGAAGCTGGCTTCCTCCAGAGTGTTGGAAGTGATGGAAGAGCTAGAAAGCCCAAAATGGAAGCCAAAGTCTTTTTTTTTAACAGCTTTATTGAGATATAATTCATATACTATGACTGACCCATTCAAAATATACGAGTGAATAGCTTTAGTATATTCACAGTTTTCCAGTTATTACCACACTCAATGTTAAACATTTTCATTACTTCCAAAAGAAACTCTGAACTAAGCTATCATACCCCAAGCTCCCCCTACTCACATCCCTACAGTTCTAGGCAACTATCAATCTATCTTCTGTGTCTATAAATTCACCTATTCTGGACATTACATACAAATAGTATCATACAATATCTGGTCTTTTGTGACTGGCTTCTTTCCCTTAGGATTTTTTTAAGATTCAACCATGTACAAGCCTCTGTCAGTATTTCATTTCTTTTTATTAGGTGCTCTCTTTTTCCCACTATCTTTTAGTAAAATTCCTACTTACTTCTATTTACATATACACGTTTTTCTGTCTTTTACTTTTCAAGGTCCAAGAAAGACTTGGGCCTTTTTGGCTCAGGATCTGGGTTGGCACTTCCCAGTCTCAGTGAAAGTACCTTATAGAACCAGCTGAGGTTCTGATTTGGCCTGTGGCCCCTGGGTTCTTACAGTCTTTTATAACCTAATCTTACGAGTGACATACCACTACTTCTGCCACATTCTGTTGGTTATACAGACCAACCCATGTACAATATAGGGGAGGGGGAACACACAAGAATTTGAATACCAGGAAGTAGGAATCACTGAGGGCCATCTTGCAGGCTGGCTACTACAGGTAAGGATGTTGTCATGTTGCAATTCATGTGAGAAGTAAAGACTTAACCTCTGGATTTGCCCCATCTTATAGATCACCACTTACAAAATACCAAAAGCAAACAAACAACAAAAAATCTCTCACATGATGCATGATACAAAGAAAAGGCATTACTTAGAGGGAGCTTGTGGAAGAAGTCAGTCTTGTCACAGAAGCACCTGATGTCCCTTGATCAATACAGAATGTGAATACCTGGCATTATAGGAATGAGGAAATGAAGCTTAACACTTGGACTTAAAGAAACCAATGGCTGATAGCAACTTGACTAAATACAGTGTTAGCTATATAAATAAAGTTGAAAAACACTCACCTGACATAAATGTATTCACCCTGATGGATGATTGTTTCCAATAATAAATGCTGTACCATAGGAAAGAAAGTAGCTACAACTTTCTTATGGTTTGGTCATGAATATTCACTCAGTCATTTTGTTAGTCAACAAATATTAATGGTACAGCAGGGACTTTTGCACTCAATTAATATTCTGAGTTCCCTTTGGGATATAATACTATATTTAACAATATAATAAAGAAACATAAGAAACATAAAACAAATACACAGCCCCCCCCTCAAAAATCTTTCATTCAAAGGCAAGAAAAAATAGGCAAATGACAAACTGGTGTTTGTTTTTAAAGACAATAAACACAAGGGGCTTTAAAACACAAGTTCTTTAAAAATATATATATATATTGCCATTTGTCTTGAATTCTTCTTTTTCATCTCTATATGTTTTTAGTTATTGATGAAAACTATTTATATACAAGATGGCTTTTTCAATTAAAAAAAACCCCACACATTTTAGGGCACAGTGTATCAGCACCACCTGTTTGGAGTTATTTCCCTGGCTAACATGTATGGGTCAGCTCAGTGGGTAACAGGAGTAAGATAATCATTTGGAGTTTTGAAATTCCTTTAGCTATATAAATAGAGATCAATTTGTGCTACATCATGTAAATGTAACTGTATCAAAAGAAGGTAAGTTGGATCTCTTTGGTATAACTAAAATACAAAGAAATATACAAAGATGTATTTACTAAATTTGATTCAGTGGAAATATTCCAGATCAACAGATTGAAGAAAGCTTTTATTTAAAATAGTTTTGCAGTAAACTCAAGATCCAATTAATGGGCCAATATTAAAGAATGTAATTTCCATTTCTGTAGAGCATTAACAAGAAATTTTAGTATGTGTATGCAAGATCAACTTAAAAGCAACATGTAAACTATCCAGTTAGCAGACTCCATCCCATCTCAGTTTCTATACCATTAGCAGAAACTATCACACAAATAAATACTTTCTCTCAAAGGAACTCCCAAGCACAGTAATGTCAAATGAGGCTGCAAGCTCTTAATACATAGAAAGAAAGAGGAAGTTTAGAAAGCTTTAAGAGGACTCCTTCTTCCATCCTATTAAAAGCAGATATATAACATGTCACCCCCACCAGATTGGCAAAAGTTACATGTAACAATACCAAATATTGGGAGTAAGTAGGATTCGTAAACTGTGAGAGAATTGAAAACTATTTGGCATTACTTATCTCACAAAGTTGAATATTTGTATACTCTCCAACGCAGCAATCCTACTCTTAGATATATAACCAGGAGAAACACTTCACATGTATGACCAGGAGGCATACATAAGAATTTTTATAGCAATGATGTTTATAATTTTTTAAAAGGCTAGAAACAACTCAACTCTTTATCAATAGAAGAGTAAACTGCAATATATTCATATAATAGAATGATATTGAAAATGATACTGAAAATCAACAATCATTATATACAACATGAATGAATATTGGCAACATAGTGTTGAGTAAAAAGGGCAAAAAAGAGGGGGGAAATCCCAGAAAACTATATATTGGATGACAGCATTTTTCTTTTTTCTTTTTTCTTTTTTTAAATTTAAATTCAATTAATTAACATATGTTAGTTTCAGAGATAGAGGTCAGTGATTCATCAGTTTTCTATAACACCCAGTGTTCATTACATCATATGCCCTCCTTAATGCCCATCATCTAGTTACCCCATCCCTCTATCCGCCTCCCCTCCAGCAACCTTCAGTGTGTTTCCTATGATTAAGAATCTCTTATGGTTTGTCTCCCTCTCTAATTTTGTGTTGTTTTTTTTCCCTTCCTTTCCCCTATGCTCCTCTGTTTTGTTTCTTAAATTCCACATTATGAGTGAAATCATACGGTATTTGTCTTTCTCTGAATTACTTATTTTGCTTAGCATAATAACCTCTAGTCCCATCAACATCGTTGCAAATGGCAAGATTTCAATGGCAAGATTTCAATGGCAAGATATATATATATATCTCATATCTTCTTTGTCTATCCATCTGTCAATGGACATCTGGGCTCTTTCCATAGTTTGGCTATCATGGACATTGCTGCTATAAACATTGGGGTGCAAGTACCCCATTAGATCACCACATTTGTATCTTTGGGGTAAACACCTAGTAGTACAATTGCTGGATCATAGGATAGCTCTATTTTTAACTTTTTGAGGAACCCCCATACCGTTTTCCAGAGTGGCTGTACCAGCTTGCATTCTCACCAACAGTGTAAGAGCGTTCCCCTTTCTCTGCATTCTATCCAACATCTATCATTTTCTGAGTTGCTCATTTTAGCCATTTTGATCATTGTGAGGTGGCATCTCATTGTGGTTTTGATTTGTGTTTCCCTATTGCCGAGTGATGTTGAGCATTTTTGATGTGTCTGTTGGCCATTTGTATGTCTTCTTTGGAGAAATGTCTGTTCATGTCTTCTTCCATTTCTTGATTGGATTATTTGTTCTTTGGGTGTTAATAAACTCTTATAGATTTTGGAATCTAGCTCTTTTTCTGATGTGTCATTTGCAAATATCTTCTCCCATGCTGACAGCATTTTTCTAAAGCTCAAAAACATATGGGTCAAACAAAATATTGTTTTAGCATAGGTACACTTGTCATAAAACTAAATTTTAAAAAGAATACAGCAATGGAAAGATAAGCATGAAATTCAGGACACTGGGCACCCTTGAGGACAAAGGAAGAGATAGAGGAGAAGCCCAGGTGGAGGTAGATGCAAGTTATTAGGAAATGTTCCTAATTCTTGATTGGATAGTTCATTATATTATCATATATTATCAAGCTTTATAGCTAATACATGTGTTACATAGGTCTTTTGTATGTCTTAAAAAGAAAAATGTTAAGAGATTGATCTAGTTCATCCTGACCTACTCCAAGTGAGAGAGGGCTGCTGCTGCTGCTGCTGCTGCTGCTGCTGTTTCTGCTGCTTCTTTTTTAGTAGTAATCTCCATAACCAGTGTGGAACTTGAATTCACAACCCCCAAATCAAGAGTCACATGCTCCAACAACTGAGCCAGCCAGGCACCTGAAGCTGATGCTTATTCTGCAGGTAAAGAAACTGAAGGTAGTATGGCCATATCTTCAAATAAGTAATCAGATGAAGAGTTCTACAAAATAGAATCCCTCTCTCAAAGATAATGATAGATTTTAAAGAGAATAATTGTCCTAGCTGGAGCCAAGAGATTATAAGTGATTTAATTTAATTAATTTAAGTAATTTAATTTCAAAATCTAGGAGAATTAAATGAGAAATTTCTTTCTAACAAATGAATGGATTGTGTGGCAAAATGAACCTCTTATATCTGTCAGTCAAAAAACTGTGATGATCCAGGATGGGATCTCAGCATTACCAGGTGAACTTAAAATTTCCAGATGTAAAAGGAACAAGAGAACTTTCAGGAAAACTGGAGGTTCAGAATAGAATACCCAGGACAAAATGGGCAGAAAATACAAAGGCCAAATGAATTTATTTATTCAACAAACTTTTCTTTAACATAAACTGTGCAGCAGGGAGGGGAGGCACTGGAGTAATAGAGTAATTGAGATACAGTCCCTACTGTCAAGGAACTGATATTGTAGTAATGAGGAAAAACCTTTCAATGTGTACATGGAAGACACACTACCTAGAGAAGCCATTAAGGGGTATTCAGATAGAGGAAGTAAGTATAGTCGTCCAAAATCAAGAAAAGGAAAGAATACTTGAAGGTTTTTGAGAACAATGCAGTTGATTAATCTAGTTATGAGGAAGAGGAGTTTTTTTTGTTTTGTTTTGTTTTGGTTTTTTTTTTTTGTTTTTTTTTGAAGAGGAGTTTTAATCAGGTCAAGGCCTGTGACTTGAATGAAGAAAAGAGACATAGAGAGAGACAGACAGAGACCAAGAACTTGGCTTGGATCTTAAGAGAGGTAGGAAAAGTTAGTGCCACAGGGTGGGAGTTCACATTTATGGAGCACTTACTATGTGCCAGATCCTCTTGTAAATGCTTTTTATGAATTAACTAATTCAATCTTCATACTATACCTATGTGGCTGTTGATATTAACATCCTTATTTGGCATTTCTTATGGTATTAAGAATAAGGTAATACCTTATTTGGTATTAGAGTGACCGCTAATCAAACACATTTCAAACACATGAGGAAACGGACCTATAGAGATGAAGTAATTTGCCCAAAATCACATAGTTAGGAATCTGAGAGCAGAGTTTTGAATCAGAAAACTTGGATTACCCCAACCATGTTCTTGACTACCACACTGAATGGAGGAGGAATCTCTTAACTAATGGTTAGGAAAAACAGAAGAGCTGTTATTCATCACTTGAATTCATTGAAGTCATTGCTTATAATCAGTTGAGATGAATGAACTATAAATATGAAATTTTCACCTCCAAGACACTGTTACACTTTGGTAAATATGGTGTGCCTCAAAGATTTTGTTGGATACTACCAATGTAGAGTATTTCAGAGGAACTAGCTGGAGACAAGCTGTGTCTCCTCAACATGGTCTTAGGAGAAAAGGTCATCTTCTTGATCCCTCAGGAGATACAGGCAGAAAGGTCCAGAAGGTAATCCTTCGTAAAGTCTTCAATTTTTTATATAAATGATGTACTTTATCACCAATCTCAATTCACATATATATTTAGTCTCCTTTTTCCTTCTCAGCAATTTAATAACTGACTTGTTGGCTCCATTGGTTCAAAATGATGCTAATGAGGTAAAATTGATGGGTTTGATTCCATTTTAGCTCTGGTGGCCATTGACTCCATCCCTAAACTTGGCAAACATGAGCTGCTGAATGACTCCTGAGAAATTGTTTGGATCAGAACAAGTCTATCAACATTACACAAAAGATAATGCTTCATTGAGTGTGTGTGTCAGAACCTTCATCTTTGTATTCAAGGGCAACATATTCATTTTCACAGAGAACTAAAGTGACTTGTTTAATGTCTCACAATGTATTTCTAGGATGATCAAGAATAGATACTTGGAAAGTTCAATATAATATACTTACTCAAAGTGACCCTGTGTTACACAGTTATGATAGTCTTTTGGTAACTTCATAAAATATACTCAATCTTGCAATCAATCAATGAATCAATATAAAAATGATCCCAGTTTCTAATAGGTAGTGGAGAATTCTTACCTGAGGACAAACTAATGAAAACCAAATCAGTTTCAATTCAAAAATGTGAGTTTAATATGCCTAGAATAAAGTGGTCTGAAGCAGTTATGTAATCCATTGAGTGAAAGAAACCTACACATCAGTGACAGAGCTTTATTTAGCAGGTGGTACTTCTCATTAAACGAGATGCAAATTTTTAAATGTGATCTGACATCTGACAAGGCCATAATAATAAGGGAGGTGTTTCATCATTATGCAAGGATATTCAGTGAAGAAAAGGGTGGTTAAAGATGAGGTTAACATGAGAGTCTATCAGACTGAGAATGAGGATAAGTAAATCTGTGATCTCAATTGAAAACAAATCGGCTGAAATTGCACCAGGGCCAAATAAAATAAAATGAAAAAAAAATATGTTGAAGGATATTTGTAAAGAAAATGTAAAATTTTGACGTATGATATTTCATAGTAAAAAAACCATGCTTTTAGAAAGGGCTGATATTTAAACTTCTCCAAAGCAGAGGAGAGAGAGAAAGGGATAGGAAGAGGGAGAGTTAGTTTATTGGCAAAGAATGCAAGCTAGGAAGGAAAATTGTCTAGGTTCAATTCTTAGCTCTGTCACTTAGTAACTGTGTGATTTTGGCAGTTTCCTTAATCTGTCTGCACCTTAGTTTTCTCATTCGTAAAATGAGGAAAGTAAAACTTACTCATAAGGCTGTTGTGAGGAGTTTATGAGCTAATATATTTACATAGTGCCATGTACATAATAAAAGCACTATATAAACATTATACTTTGAATAAAAGATATCTAAAGATTAACATCAATAATGATATTTAATGAGAGAAACAAAAATAAATCTGGTAGATATGCAATTCTTTATCCAAAATTCTTGGGACCAGATAGGTTTCTGAATTAAATTTTTTTTTATATTTTAGAAATGTAACATATTATGCTATCTATATTTTACATAGCCTATGTTGTCCTGGCAGTGGCCTCTAATCAAACACGTTTCCATAATGAAATGCATCAATATCACACCAAATGGAATAATGAAGACTTTAAATAGAGTCATGTCAGTTCAGATCAGTTTTTACACCAAAAAATTAAGAAAAAAAAATGTTTTGGAATTTGGAATTGCAGATAAGGAATTGTGAAGCTTTATCTACCATAAATCTTACTGTATTAAGTAATGGAATAATAACCATGGGAAATACAGAGCAATAATGATATTAAATGATAAACTTTTCTGAAAACCTAATGTGTACACAGGAAATTTGAAGAGTTTTTCTCCCTTAAGAAAAAAAAAGATGTATACATAGTTGCCACATGGGTTGTTACCTGGATTATAGTTGGGTGACTTTATGAGGCATAAATTTTTCATTATGTCTAGAACATCTCCCTAGATATTCTCATGACTATTTCAGCTCTCTGCCCCAATGTTACTTCCTCAACATTCCTTGATCATGCTATTTAAAATATCGGGTGGGAGGCATGCACACACACAATCACACAATGAACTCTTGCCCCTTTACTGCATTTCTTTTCTTTTTAGTACTTATCACTATCCAGCATTATATATTTGTTTATTACCTGTCTTCTGTCTTACTAAACTAGAAACTCTATAGGAACAGGGATTTGGTTATGTTGAAGCACCTGCTATGATGGCTGGCAAACAGGCAGTTGATATTGTTCAATAAATGATTTAAGAAAATAAGCCTGACTGATAAACAGTGGTGAGTTCTGAGAACTTGTCTTCATATAGCAGGTAATACTTTCCAAAAGGAAATTCGAGGCAAAAATAAATAAATAAAACGCCATCTAAACATCACCTGTAATATGTTTATAGAATATATATATACACATAAATAGAATTCCAGAAGAGTAATTTAAAAACATTTCTTCTCGGGGTGCCTGGCTGTGTCAGTCGGAAGAGCATGTGACTCTTGATCTCGAGGTTGTGAGTTTGAGCCCCACCTTGGGTATAGTGATTACTAAAAAAAATAAACGTTAAAGGTTAATAAAAGGATTTCTTCTCTATAAACATATTTATCAAGTAAATATCGATTTACTAGCTAGGAAGTAAAAAAACTAATCAATATACTTACATTCCATTTACATTTAATAATTAATTTTGAGTATCTAAGTAGATAAGAAAAAATATACTTAAAGATAAAAATACTAGAGCACAAAATATTAAAGAAAGAACTTACTTTGTATTTTTCCCAGGGAGGATTATCTTTATTTTTCCCTTGATGTATTTTACTCACTACTGAGAGAAACCAACTGATCATCTAATTACAAAGTGCCACTGCATTTGGTTATAAAAATCGTCTAAATTAGCTTCAGAGGGCAGTGTAATCTGGTTGTATGTACACACTGCTCCAGGTAGTAAAATAACAGCTCATTTATATTTTAAAGTAAACAAAGGAATTTTGGGTCATCATAAAATGTGCAATAACATTCAATAGTACTTTCATTCCAGATAGATTCACTCCTTGGAAAGGCCCAGGTTTCCTTTTCCTTTCTAACTTCTCCCATAGGGCAGTTTTGACTTGGGAAAGGTGCAAATTGGAATTTAGGCCACACTCTTGGTAAAAGTATCAAATATAACAACCATTTTCAAGTTACCATACTATATCTTACAAATTGACATTCCACTGATCATGGTTAAAAGTAATAGCATCATTCCAATATCTATCTGTAACCTTTACTTTTGCACTTTTTTCTTTCCATTACTCTTAAACTAGGAAGACAAAAACAAAAAAGAAAAAAAAATCCAATAGCAGTTTAATGGCTTTCAAACTCTGTTAACCCAGATTATGGAAGGATTTTCTATCAGGATTATTTGAAACAAATAATGGAAATTGTGAATGTATATGTTTCCCGCAGGAAGAGAGGCTCCCTGAAATAACACGAATTAGCACACATATCTGGGTCAAGTGGTGTTAACCAATGACTCTGGGACGGGAAAAAGTAGGTAAAAAAGATGAAACCAGACAATCAATACCAAAAAGATCAGAGGCTCATAATTATGACAGTGAGATCAAGTTAAATAATTACTCGCCTTTTTGCTCTTAAGCGATATATGGTGATAATGTAGATAGGAGGATGAAGAGTGATTTGCCACAGCTCTGTGCCCTCAACAAGAGAGGGTTCTGCTTACCTGCTTTTGAGAACTGGTTCAAGATCATGTCATCATTTAAGAAGTAAGCGGTCCACTTCAATAAATTCTACACCAACAAAGAAAAACCTGCCCTTGCTTAAGGGGAAATTCAAGATAACTAACATAGTCTGTCAGGGCACATATGAACTAGACAAGTCTCGTGCTTCTGACTCTTGTCTTCAAGTCCCCAAACTGGAATAAAACCAGATAAATGCCTGAGGAACCACTTCACACCCCAAACACGTGCAAACTTTGTTCAACAGAACACCCTACTGCCAAAATGGAGTTGGCAGAAGTTTGGAGCAAAGGCCCCCAGGCTGCATGATTTGCTGGCACCAGAGAGCTTAAAAATCTTAACAGAATACTGCTGAGTTTGGGCTCTACCAGTTTGCTTGAGACTCTCTCCAAGTTTAACCTGAGAAAGATGGAAGCTGCCATCAAGAAAGACTTTATTAACCCTTCAACCTCTACCCAGAAATAATGTGCTCTCCCACTCCTGATGGTCATACTTCTATATTCTTTCATAGTGCATACCATAAATCTAATGCAGTCTATTTTGAAACGCATGTAAATTCAATTTTGTTTGGTAGCTTGGACAAAGGGGTACAGAGAGAACTACTGTAAATACACAAAATTATGATAAAGTTCTACTTAGAGAATTTTTTATCCAAATAGCCCCATACATCACAATTTATTACCCTCAAACACTGCAGCAATAAGATATAGGATATCTGTGAGTTGCTATCAGTTTATATATAGTTTAGCTGAAATTATCACTTTTTTGAGTTTGAGTAATGGTGGTTTAGTTTGTATATGAACAATTTAGGAAGCAAAGAAAGGAGCCAAGAAGAGTTCTTCTCTTCCACAAGGGTCAACAGTAAGGTGCTATTTGGGATTCTCACAAGCTTGATGCAGTTTAATGAAGAAAATTGCACCCCAAATCTAAAATTGTAAGTACAGGTACCTGGCTGGCTCAGTCGGTAGAGCATGCGACTCTTGATTTGGAGGTCATGAGTTCAAGTGCAACGTTGGGTATAGCACTTAATTAAAAAATAAAATTGTAGTTAGAATACTAGCAACTATACAACTAGCAAGTTTAAACTTATAAAATTCTTAATATGCAGTATTGAGAAACTATGGTTTGCTTTGAAAGGTTATTTTATGCTGGTTCAATAAAGATCAGGTTTAGAGTGAAGATGCTACTTGCTCCTTATACAGCTAAAAAAAAAAAAAGCTTTTTAAAAACCTTCAAATCTTTTCCTTCAGTAACTCCATGTATTAATTTCTCTTTTGAAAGTCTTTGTTTTTCCTCCTCTAGAACTTCTTAAGTATTCTAATTCTCAGGTATGATTTCATATTTCTAATCTCCACAATAGAGTTGGATGTATTTAGGACAAAACACTCTTTAGGATATCAAGTTGCAGAAGACTGTAGTTTTAAAGATATTTATATAGTAGTGCTGCCACCTAAAGATGAGGTGAATAAAGAAGCAATTCAAAAGAAATGACCCATCATTCTTAAACCTGTCTAAAAAATTTTACCACTAACTAGGGATTAATAAACATTTTGCTGTTAGTATGGAATCCGAATTGTTTCACAATAACTTATTGCTCAGCTATAGTTTTCTATGGCAGAAAATTCCAACCTCAAACCAGAGTCCTCTGGGATTGGGGGTCTCCAGGAATACCTACCAAATTAAGCACTGCTTATAATACATGGGGAGGGGGAGAGGGGCATCCAAGGACACCTAGAAGTAAACAATTGAGGGATTTTTGGCTTAGTGGATAAAGTAGGTAATAAAAGACCTAAGATGTTTCCCTCTATCGGTGACAGACTCCTTGCAACTCTGAACAACTGACTTACATTTTTGTAACTCGATTTTCTCATCTATAAAATGGGGTTAATTTCATCTCACTCCTACTTGCCTCAGAGGCTTAACTAGATAAGCTTCCTTAAAAAAAAGGTCTGGGCCTATAATAAATGAGTTTAAAAGTCTAATACTGCCTATTAAAAGGATATTTTACTGTGTATTGCAAGGTAACTTCGAAATAAAATATACTCAGTTAAATAAGTTAGGACAGTGACTAAATTTTTCTAAAGTGCAGACTAATTTCTCTGAGACCTATTTAAATAAATGACACCTTCTATTTATTGGCAGCTGATAATCTTTAATTGATCCATCTTCCACGTACGCGGTGTTACACGATGGGAGATGTGACAGCATACAAAGTGAGGGGAAAAAGTTGCTATGCACCAAAAATCCTGTCAAACTGGTAAGATTTCAAGAAAACTCTTAAAGGACATTTAATAGTTCTGCATTTCGTTCTTGCGTAGCAATTTATGAAAAATAACTCGTCTCTTCCACTTTCTCCCTCTCAGCCCAAGGACGCATAAATAATATTTATCAAGGTTTTGTCCTTAGTCACAGTCCCTCAAAGGGGCCCAGCTTCACCTACACTGCGTGGGAGGCTGGGCAGCAGCCCCACGCTTCCTGTCAAGGATTCCTGGGGCTAGAGCCTGAACGTGGTCTCGCTGCTTTCTTTTTTATGCTAATTCTGCCCTTCTAGCCCTCTCGGCGGGCGACTGAAGGCCAAGGTGAGACCCTCCCGGGAGATGAAAGGCCTATCGCCTCCCGAGACGTGCGGGCGGAACGGGGGCGGGGGGAGAGAGCGACAGGGTGGTAGCTGCACCAGTAACGCCGCTTAGGGCCCTAAGTTGGAGCTGATGCAGGCCCAACGGGGTTCTTGCCCCGCCTGAGCCTCGCTCCAGCCTTCAAAGCCCAACGGTGGATTGAGTCCTCCTAGGGGCGCCACGGGCGGTGAGTGGAGGAAGTGCGGGCGAAGAGGCCACAGGCAGCCCTCTCCTCGGACGCGCCTCAAGGCCTCGGCCGCCGGCTGCTGACGCGCCAACGGCGGAGAAGGCGCGCGCACGCGCAAGAGGGAGGCGGCGGGAGCGCGCTCGCCGCCCGCCGCCACGGCAACTGAAACGGAGGGACGCGAGGGCGGAGAGCGCGAGCCACGGGGGGAGGATGGGGGAGAGATGGTGGGTAACGCGGAACGCGCGCTGACGTCGCTCGGAGTCACGCACGGAGCGCCGGGTTACGCGCCGACGTCTGGCTGCCACGACTTGCCGTCTGCGGCGGCGACGAGCGGATCCCGCAGGGGAAGGAGGAGGAGGAGGGAGAGCCAAGGGGGCTGTGAGTGAGCGGGAGAGGCAGGGTGTGAGCCGAACTTGCCCGCGGGAGGGAGAACGAGCGAGAGCCGAGCCAGCCGTCCGAGCCGCCTCCTCCTCCTCCCCTCGGCGTCCCGCCCCCGCCCGCCAGCCTGCCCTCCTTCCTCCTCAGCCGGCGGAGCCGGAGTGAGGCGCCGCTCGGCTCGCGCCGCTGTCCAGGACAGGTGTGCGCGCGCGCGTCCTCCTCTCCCTGCTCCCCTCCCCCTTTCCTCGCGCCAGCCTAGCGCCTGCCTCGCGCGCGCCCTCCCTCCCTCCAGCCCGCGCCCTCCCTCACCTGCGGCAGGACAGCGCCCGCCCGCCCGGGTAAGCCCCTCGCGACCTTCCGTGCTGCCACTGCCACAACTCGAGGTGCCGCCCACCCCGTCCCCTCTAACTGCGCTCTTATGCCCCAGGAATAATTACTGTACCATTGTAGACATCCTCGCACCCTCCCTCCGGGGACTCTGGCAGTGCAGCAACATGCCCCCCCCCCCCCCCGTAGCGCACGAACGAACGAACGAACTCCCACCTCCAAAAAAGAACAAAATCACACGCCACTTAATAAAAGGGGGGGAAAAAAAAAGACAATCCTACCTCCGCAGACGCTTGTAGACCACCAGTGGTGCCGTTTGCTTAGCAATCCCTAAGCCCCATTTCTCCTGACCACCTTCGCCCCGGGCCTGGGACAGTGCGCCAAACGTGGCTGACACTCCCTGCACAGCAGCCCTGGCAGGAGGGGAGAAGAAGGAGGGTTCTAGGCTTCACTACCAACCCCTCCTCTCCTCTGTTCAACCCCCACCCCCGCAATGCATACACCCGCCCAGGATGCGTTGTAAAAATAAAAAATAATACATTGGTACTGACATCGCAAATGAAGGCAGGCCCAAGGATGAGTGGCCCGAACAAGGCATTTTCGCAGCCCCACGGAGCTAGGTCAGCTCTACCGCTTCGTCTGCCTTTGTTCGGGGGCAAAAGGAACGGATGCGAAGTTGGGGGTCTTACCTTTGAGCGACAGTGGGCTCCGGAGGCGGCTGATATGTCTGTAGAAGGGACCCTCACAAATATATCTGCCTTGATTCTGAACTTGGGTAGAGAAAGGCCCAAGTCCGGCTAGGGCAACTTTCTTTGGCTCGTTGCTGTCTGCCCCTGAATTAATGCCACCTTCATTTCCGCTGTCTGTGAGGGACCCTCTTGAGGGTTCTAATTCGTTCTGTCGGGCCAGGTGCTTTCGGAGAGCTTTTTGGCAGCGGTGTCTATGCTTGTTTCCCGTGTCCTTGGAAGGGAGGTCCCAGTGCTTTACAATAGACGGAATTTGGTTTGACTTCTTTTGGTAGACTGTCAGAGGAGAAAAGGAATTTTTTTTTATTACTTCAAGACCCCCCACTGCTTCCAGCCCAAACTAACGTTTGCGAATTGCTGCTTTGAAAATTGGACTGTTGACTAGAGTGTGGAGAGTTGCTGATTTCATTCCTTTGGGTACTAGTAAAACCTTTTAAGCATCAGCCGGAAGAGAATGAGCTATTGACATTTGCATCGGTTCTGTTTGGGCCTTTTGGGTACATAAAATATCGGGTTCTTGGAATCTTTGATCGAATTTAGAATGCGTGCTACGTTTATTTAACTCTTTTGCAAATGCTTAGAATGAAAACATTTTGTGAAATGCGAGGGTTCTGTCACATGGATTGTTCTCTTCAGATTTTGGATGTTTAATTCATATCTTTAAACATTAAAATAGCATTGGAGAGGTATAATTTTACAGATTAGGTGAGCTATAGAAGGACAATGTGCATTTAAAAAATGATTGATGAAATACTATTACTATTAGTCTTTGTTGTTAAACGTGAACATTTACCCTTCATTTTCCTGGAAGATAGCCATGAGAAGAAATGGGTAATTCCTCCACTATGAACACTTGGAATTCAACATTCCACTTAGTTTTAATGATTTGGATATTGAAGATAATTGTCTAGTTTTAAAAAGGCATTTAAAGTAGCACTTGAAAACACAATTTCTAATGTTCTTGCTTCTCTTTTATTTTGGTAATCTGTGGTATTAATCAGCATATTGTCTGTTGGGAACTCCATATAGTCAAAAGGGTTTATTACCCAGAGGTAGATTCCCTCCTTCCAAGTTTATTTTATAAATGTGTGTGTTAATTTTTACTTTTCAAAACTAAATTATTTAGAATCACCCATAGTTCAGGCTGAGGAAAAGTGGAGCTTTTTTCCTTCTTGTTTTGTCTAATGTTTGTTTCACTTGTGAACAATTTTTTGTTAGTAAGGGTTTGTTAACGACAGAGATAGTGGGGATTGAAAATAAAGCAATCTCTGTTCTCAAAATGTGTGTGTAGTATTAATAAAAGAGCACAAGAAATATAAAGACATCAGATTTTTAAAAATAAGCAAACTTTGAGTAGAAAGGGAATATTTTTGACGAATTTTAATTAACACAGATATTTTGCTGCATATTGATATATTTCGTTTCCCCTTTGCCTTTCCCATATTGTATTGAAATTATCAATTTAATTTTACAACTGTTTGTTTCAAAATAACAAATTCAAAAAGCCAGACACTGGAACTGACTTTTCATTTACTAAGTATATTATTTAGGTAATTAACAAATGGCTAGAAGTCTTTTCAAATCTACAAATTTTCTAATGGAGTTTCAATGTTAAGATGCAAATCTAACTTTGAAATTCTTTTGAAGGTTCTAAACTTTTTAAGACTTTCGAGTCAATATTCATTCTTCCCCGGCTGCCTTTTAAGGCTACTATATTATCTAACCTAAGGAAAGCCGCCTTTCACCACCATCCCCTCCCCAGTCTGACCAAAGCCCCACATTTACAGGCTTATCCTGAAATTAACTTTTTGAGTAGTGAAAATGTGCTAAATATCCCACTTATCATTGAATTGTTTTTGGAAAAGCCATTGTTAACCTTGTTTACCTTTTAGATACCATTTGTAAAATAGAGAAACTGGTATATAATGGCAGAAATTTTGTATATATATAATAAATAGCATAACATAAGTGCCTATTTATGTGGAGAGATCCAGGTCTCAGTCATTTGCTGATTTGAGCTTAAAATTCCCAGAGTAAGCATGCAAATGATATTTAACTTGTGTTTTGCCTAGAAACTTCATCATTTGCCTCTGCGCTGGGGAACTAAGAACTCAGTTTCTGGTGACAGACACTTTTTCAGAAAATCAGGGTGTTCCCAAACTCAAACTGTTTCAGAACCCTGGATGTAAAAGTTTGGGACAGTGAAGAAATTTAGACTCTAAAGTTGGTCCAAGAAGTTTTAAACCCTGGTTTTCTGTCCTGGAGAAAGCAGTCATTAGCGTAAAAGAATGGCAGGGACCCATAAGCGCGTGCCCCCTCGTCGCAATCTCTTTGGGCTTCTTGCTCCTGTTAGCTCTCTTAAAGGGGCAAGAGCTTGGTTCTGCGCAAGGTAAACCTGAGAAGAAGAACAGCGGCTCTTCTATATCAGACTTAAACAGATCTTAGCCTCATTTTACAGCTGGGAGTATAATACCCGGCTCTGCTCTGTTCGGAGACCCTGCCACTCATCCTTTATGTCCCAGTTTGGGGCCAGGGTCTATCCAGGGTCCTGATTGCTACTGTGTGAGCTTGGAGGTGCCACTGCCTTTTTCTCACTTGAAATTTTGCCCGGTGGGAAGTTCACCAACAGGTCTTCTCTTCCCTTCCCTGCAGACTTGGGGACAAGGGAGGGAGTTCAGAAAAATCCGCACTAAAAGTGTACTACGCAATGCTGGAGAATGCCCCTGCCCAACTAAGGAGAAATTCTTTATGGGGCCCAAAGTCTGGATTTCTTTCTCTCAGAATGGGCCTCCTCTTCAGGGAACCATTTCAAGGACCACTGGATGGGTGGGTGGTTCTGGGGCTGGTTCCCACAGGACCACTCCAGTTTACTCTTTGGTAGCCATGGTGCTTTGCCCTGTTTCTTGCTCTTTAGCGGGAAGTAGCAAACATCAGCCCAGATCCAAAGAAGCTTCTGCTGGCTAGAACGGGGCCCCGGCTAAAAGAAGAAGGAAGCTGTGAATACTTAGCAGGCAGGTTTGCCTAGGTGATGAAAGGATATATTAGGGGGCTTTGAGGGCTCAGGCATTGAAAGGCTTATGTCTTAGACTAGTCTAGGTTTCTTGATCATTAGTCCTCTCTACCCCTTTCTTTTCCAGGAAGCCTGAACAACTATGTACTCAACAGTCTCTGGGGCTAAAAGAGGGAAGGAAGGCTCCTTACTTTGGGGGTTGAGGGATGTTCAGTGGGAATGGAGCCCACAGATGGGACAGACAAATTTTTCTAAGGATAGAGGCAGCAATCCATTGTTTGAGAAAGCCAGGAGTAAAGCTGTGAGTATCCCGAGCCCCTTACGGAAGGTGATAAGGAGAATGTAGGGGGATTGGCAGGAGTTCCCCTGGAGATAGGCCTTAGCTTTCCTTCCACTGTTAGAACTATAGACTGCAGGGAGGGAGTATGAGCATTTGCTGTATATCTAGGAGAAAGAAAACAGGCCCCAGATGATGATTTAGATCTAGGAAAGTAGAATTCACTTATTTCCGAGTCCCTTTGAGAGACCAGGGACCCCCTTTGGCTGTCACTATCCAAAGATTCATTGGTTAATTCATGGTTGGTAAACTAGCTGTCCACCTAAAAACCATTACTTACTTAATGTTTTACTTTTTGAGGGGTGGGAGCTCTCTTTGACACTTAGTTGTTTCTGGGAGGAGGGGTGAAAGGGGAGAGCGACCTGTGTTAATGAAACCCGTAAGGAACTGCGTTTCCCAGGAAATTCCTGACATTTTTAGCTCGTGAATTTCCTAAATCTTGCTTGGTTTTCTCCTCCATTCTGGGTCCTTCCAGAGGGGAAGAGTGAGTTGGGGGCTGAAAGCTCGGCAG
This sequence comes from Vulpes vulpes, assembly GCF_048418805.1. NCBI lineage: Eukaryota > Metazoa > Chordata > Mammalia > Carnivora > Canidae > Vulpes > Vulpes vulpes. The sequence goes on from NC_132781.1 coordinate 119,399,193, forward strand.
GGCCTGGTTCATCCGCAGAGCTGGCCGGCAACCCAGGCTGGGCTCAGCCTTGAGCAGGGTGCCCCCCTTCCCCAAATCTCCGAAGGAGGAGGGGGAGGCAGGCGGGCATTTGTGGTCCCAAAGGGGGCTGGTTGAAGGTTTTTGGGTGAGTGTGGGGTTTCTTTTTGATTGTTGCTTGGGGGGAAGGGCAGAGCCAACAGGAACAGGCACTGCGGGCACCCCGGCCCCAGTGCGGCTGCTGTCCTATGCTCAGCTCCCCCCCCCCCTCCCCCCGCCGGTGAGTGCGCCCGCCCGCCGCCCGCCGCCCGCCCGACTGTGCGGGGCTGCGGTTGGGGGGAGGGGGGAGCGGGATCATCTGAGGCCAGAGCCGCTGCCTTGCGCGGGGAGGGGGAGCGGCGGGAGCGAGGGGAGGGACGGGCTAGGTGTCTGCTCCTCCGCGCCACTGCTGCCGGCGCCCCGTCCTCATCCCAGGCAGCCCCTTCTGCAGCTAAGGTTTACCGCCGCACCACCTCTCCTGTTCCTTGCCCGCCTCTGCGGCCAGGGCTCTGCGGTAGGAGACAGCCCAGTCAGGCAATGGGTGGGCCTGTCTGGGTTTGGGTTTGGGTCTGGCTGGGCCCCACAAGGAAGGGGGTGGCCGTGACTCGGTGTCCCCTGTCTGCAGTGAGCTCAGTTGCGCTTCACAGGCCCTTCCCCCTACATCCTCTCTTTGGGGTCACTGAAAAGCAGGGCTCAGGCCTGCTCCCTGTGCTTAGTATGGCAGTCCCCTTCTCACCCCTGGTCCCCCAACTCCCTGGGCCGAGGCCGCCCAGGGTCTGGCCAACAGCGACAGCCACAGTGGTGGTGGCGGCAGCAGCTGCGACGCGGCGCGTCCCACAACACCCCCCCCCAGCCAGGGGTGTGGGGTGAGGGCCGGCGGGTGGGCGCCGCCTGGCGGGCGGGCGGGCAGGGGGCTGGCATCAGGGAGGGGGCGCATGTCACGTGCCGGCGGGCGGGTGGGCGCGTACAGTAGGGCGCCCTGCTACTGTACTGGGGAGTCAGTGCCCTGTTACCGGGTCTCGTCTCTCCCGCAGATCTCGCGAGAGTGGCTGACTGGCTGTGGGGGTTGCGGCGGCAGCAGGCGGAGCCGGGGAGGGAAAGCAGCGGCGGCTGAGGCGACTGAGGCGGCGGGCGGAGCGGCAGGCGGCGGCGGCGGCGGCGCGGCGGCGGAGCGCAGCATCATGGCGGACCGAGACAGCGGCAGCGAGCAGGGTGGTGCGGCGCTGGGCTCGGGCGGCTCCCTGGGGCACCCGGGCTCGGGCTCGGGCTCCGGCGGGGGCGGTGGTGGCGGCGGGGGCGGCGGCGGCAGTGGCGGCGGCGGCGGCGGGGCCCCGGGGGGGCTGCAGCACGAGACGCAGGAGCTGGCCTCCAAGCGGGTGGACATCCAGAACAAGCGCTTCTACCTGGACGTGAAGCAGAACGCCAAGGGCCGCTTCCTGAAGATCGCTGAGGTGGGCGCGGGCGGCAACAAGAGCCGCCTCACTCTCTCCATGTCAGTGGCCGTGGAGTTCCGCGACTACCTGGGCGACTTCATCGAGCACTACGCGCAGCTGGGCCCCAGCCAGCCTCCCGACCTGGCCCAGGCGCAGGACGAGCCGCGCCGGGCGCTCAAGAGCGAGTTCCTGGTGCGCGAGAACCGCAAGTACTACATGGATCTCAAGGAGAACCAGCGCGGCCGCTTCCTGCGCATCCGCCAGACGGTCAACCGGGGGCCCGGCCTGGGCTCCACACAGGGCCAGACCATTGCGCTGCCCGCACAGGGGCTCATCGAGTTCCGCGACGCTCTGGCCAAGCTCATCGATGACTACGGAGTGGAGGAGGAGCCGGCCGAGCTGCCCGAGGGCACCTCCTTGACTGTGGACAACAAGCGCTTCTTCTTCGATGTGGGCTCCAACAAGTACGGCGTGTTTATGCGAGTGAGCGAGGTGAAGCCCACCTACCGCAACTCCATCACCGTGCCCTACAAGGTGTGGGCCAAGTTCGGACACACCTTCTGCAAGTACTCGGAGGAGATGAAGAAGATTCAAGAGAAGCAGAGGGAGAAGCGAGCTGCCTGTGAGCAGCTCCACCAGCAGCAGCAGCAGCAGCAGGAGGAGACCGCCGCTGCCACCCTGTTGCTGCAGGGTGAGGAAGAAGGGGAAGAAGATTGATCAAACTGAATGGAAAAAACCCACACACACATGCATACACACACACATACACACACACACAGCCACACACAGAAAATATACTGTAAAGAAAGAGAGAAAATAAAAAGTTAAAAAGTTAAAAAAAAAAGAAATAACTGTTAACTCCAAGGGAGCACCACCCACAGAACCTCCACCAACTGACAGTTTCTCTTCTTGACTTGCCACCCATCGCTGGATGTTGTCCACTTTATCCACCATATAAAACAGTAAGCAGCTGCTAAAAACAAAAAACAAAAAAAATACAAAAAGTAATAACATTATATGAACTGTGTTTCCTACTTGATTAAAAAATATAAAGAACTGAGTGTTTATTTCCCTAATTAACCAAGAACTTTTGTACACGTTTAAGCTATTATTATTAAAAGTGTTTGCAAAATGGTCAAGATTATAATATTGCTGAATTATATAAAAGTCCTTTTCATGTTGAGCTAACATTTGACTTTAGCACAAAAAAAAGAGATATTTTAGAACACGTAAAATAATATTTTTAGTTTTTCTCATTTTGTTACCAAATTTCAAACCTTACATGGAGGTTATTATAGTATATTTGACACCCTATATACCTGTGATTAGAGATGTGTATATATATGAGGGCTAGGCATGCTGTGTGTCTGAGCTTTGTCTAAATGTTATGCAGAAGTTTGTAGAGTTAAAGGTACGTAGGTTTAATTCATGCAAGGTAAACAATAAGTGCTCTCTTTTATACAATATGCATTGCATCTGGACCTTAAACATAAAAATGGTCAGTGAAACTTCTGTGAACATGAAGAAATTATTAAAAAAGGCATTTAAATGAAATTTGCTAAGTTGTGATTTTTATGGTTGGAACCAAAGTTATTCAAATAGTAAAAGGAAAAAGAGAAAGAAAGAAAAAGGAAATCTCCCATGATATTTTTCTGCATCTGTTTGCTTTGACTGAGTAGGTGTTTTGTCATTATTGTGTATATGAGATGTATCGTTCATAATATATTTTTTTTATTATGTGTAGAAAGATTTTAAAAACTAACGTGCAGCAATTTCCAGTGAACCTGTACTTGGACATCAGGTAGCGAGTCTATTTGTGGTCACTAGCACTGTCTCCTAAACTAGTAAGAGGTCTGAAGCTATTCTTTGATTTTTGCCAGTGCTATTAACTTATGTAGACCTGTTAAAAAGCAGAGCAACACAATTATAGTTATCCTACTGAGCCATGGATTCTGAGTTTCATTTTAAAAGTGAAAGCCAAGTTGGTATGTGTAAAGGATTTCCATGTAGCTGTGGTGCTAGTTATTACTGGCTACATTATATGCTAAGTGTATTTGTGTTCCCCAAGTGTACAAGCCTTCTATCAAAAGTGTGTTCTATAACTCATATATTCAAGGTGTAGGGTATGAAAATGCAAAGCTTAGGAGAGCACTTTCCCAAGCTGGTGTCCTCCAAACTGAAATTGTTTGTAACGATAGTCTTTTACAGGTTTTCATTTAAAGATGTTCGTGTGCTTTTAATTGACAACTAACTTCTTGCTGCTGTATAGTAAAATATTAATATATTTTTATCATTAAACTGCTGCATGACTATCATCTTTGAGTGAAGAGAAAATGTTATAAAAAAAAAGATGCCTTAAACAGTACATTTTGGTTTGGAATTCTGTAGAAAATATTTTGGTTAAAAAAAAAAGATCTTGTCTGATATAGAGAGTTCTGGGGATGGAATTGTTTCTTGGCAAATCCAGCCATATAGATCTTACTGCTGTATGTAGAAGACACCACCTGTAGGAGCTGGAAGGTATCAGTGCTTCTCACATTGTAAAGCATTGGCCTAGGAAGGTGAAAGAGTTGTCTTTTTGAAGGATTTTTTTTTTCTTCTGCTGGTTCTTTGGGTTTTGATTTGATATTTTAAGCTCCCTGGTTGAGTGTGTTGTCTTTGTTTTTGAGATCTACTGTATGTGTTGAATAACAAGCTATTTCCATTGTACTGTGCATTTTCCCATTAAATTGTTTGCTTTTAATATTCATACAATGTTAAATATGAGGTGACCGTACAATAGTTAGGAATTTCTTTACTTACAAAAATCACTGGAAATTATTAAATTGCTTTTCCCCTTCCCCCAAGGTGCATTTTTCTTATTTCCATATAGTAAAGTTGAGCTTTTACAGTGCATAATGTGACATTTGGAATGCTTATCAACTGCATGTAAACATTAATAACCTGCACTTTTTTGTCTTAAGGTTTGTTGAGCTGTTTTGTTCACTGTACTTTTACTGTGATTTGGAAAAGACTGCATTCTCTGTGCTGTTACTAGTTAGGAAAGAGAATTGCTTTGATTTTGTCTCTTGTTTACTATAGCTTCTTAAAGTTAAGCCTTGTACTACAGGTTGTTGGAGTACTCCTAGATCAGTGTTTCATAGTAGCCAGCAATAAGTAGTGCAAGTCAACAAAAACACAGCAAACTTAGGCAAAGTGTCCTTTCTTTGAGATGCGAGTTCTTTCATGAGGTTTTCTTTAGGGTCATAGTTACCTAAAGTGAAGCCTTTCTTACCTACAGACTTCAGATTCTGCTTGGAATCCTACCGGATCAATAAGCACATGTATTGTGCAATTGTCTTTACACTATAACAGTTAAACACAATCTTACTAAGATTTTGGAACCAGTGTCTGAATTATGGTCAGTGGGTTTAAAAAGAAATCCACATGCAAATCTTTTAAGACTTAAGACGTGATCTTAGAAAAGACTAAGTGACTGTATAAAGATGCTCTTTTTTGCATCTCACTTTACCTCCCCAAGCACCCTCCCAGCCTTCCCTTTCCTATACTGTTTCATCCTTTCCCTACCCTTCCTCCCAGGTGCTCGGTACATTACCAAGGTTCTATATCAGTGTTTTATGTTGGAGTTTTTCCTTGTTTTTATTTTACTAGTTGGTAAACCCTGTTTGTGCTGAAATGAAAAAGGAAATGGTATATTTGACCATATGTGTTATTCACAGAAGACAGTATGATCAAATGTGCCAAAAACAAGCAAACAAAACTTAATTCCTGAGATGTATGCCTTATTTTTAATGATCTGCTTTGTCTTACGATTAAGGTCCAAGAGCTTGGTTAAACTATATTATTTGCCTAAGTATAACAGAAAACTTGAAATGCATTGCAATATTGACGTTCTTTACAATGAGAGACACTGTCAAGTAATTTAATCCAGAGATCAGCCACCAGATTTGAAATGCCCATATGTGTGTGTGTGTTTGGTGTTGTTCTTTTTTTTTTTTTTTTAAATCACCAAATCTTTTTTTTAAGCTACTTTTTATTTGTGCCTCCTATTTATCATGCTGATGTTAGAAGCAGCAGTCATCCAGCCACAGAGGGAGCTAAAGTTAACTAACCAGAACTGTAGAAATCATACATGCCTTTGACAACAAAGGAAGTTCATAAGAAAAGCCATGTCGGCTTTTCCTCTACTAGATACAGATTGAAGGTAGATGAATATTTGCCAAATGGAAAGGAGAGACAATGTGAGTCAGGAAAGACAAACTTTCCCAGCTTCCTAAAAGCCATGGAGAGTAGAAACCAAAACCAACAGGGAAATAAAAACCTTGAAAGTCTCACTTTCTAGTCCCATGCAGGGGTTGAAATTTGACTCAAAGTGGAAAATATATCAATCTGTTTTTTAGGTCTTCACATCTAGAGAAGGATAACTATTCCAATTTGATTTTTCAGGTAATGGAGAAAGCTGCTAGTAATTTTAACCCCTGCCTAAAGAAGACAGATAATTTCATTTGGGAGCAAATACTTATTGCCTTGAAAAATAGCACTGTAATAGCCTATGATAATTAGTTGTAGAATAACCTTTATCCCTTTTAAACTATGCAAATTATTAAATAAGTGTAAATTAGGACTCAATTAAAGATAGTTGATTATATTGCAATCAGATGGCATTCACAAACTTAACTGGAGCATATACAAATGAAATCTATTAGTCTAAGAGTTTTGTATGCTAACAGAAAAGTATAATTTAGCTACCTATTCTAAAAATGGTGAATATTATTAATATTGTATAATAGGACTGGGAAGACTGCCTCCTTTTTGAAGAGAGAAAGATTAAGGATTTTTATAATTGTTTTTCATCAAATTTTAATATTTTTGTCAAATTTTTAGGTATTTAATTTGTAAAAGTTTGCTTTGTACTGGCATACAGAAAATAGGGTATTGATTTTAAACTTTTTGAAGCCAAGTGATCAAGTACATTTGTAATAAAAGTCAATGGATCTATATCAGTTGTACTCACTGTTTTCATTTCTTACTCTTATTAATATAGGAATGCTATACTTTTTCTGCAGGAACACTGTACTAAATTTGGGTGGAAGGGAGGGGAAAAGATAAGTCCGTTGATAATGAGAATCTGGGTGGGTACCATGGCCCCAAACACTTTATATAATCTTTGAGTCAGTTAAGATTTGGTATTGAAAAGATGCATGTCAGTTTTTTTTCTTCCTATTTTCATACGGAATTTGATGTTTGTGAGGGTTATCTCATTCATTGTTTCTGTGCTTTAACATTTTGCATTGGGCACTGTTGAAGCTTTCTAAACATATTTTTCTTTTATGACATTTTGGGTTACATGCCAGCCATGGTGAGCTCACCATGGGCATGATTATTACTTCTATCTCCCACGTATGGTTCACCCTTTCTTCTTCAATATTCCCACTCAGTTTTTCATATTTCACACGCATGCACACACGCTTCCAGGTGATTTTAGAATGGAGATTTCTGAAGTTGTTGCTGTAGTTGTTTTCATAACTCCACAATTCATTTTATTTTACATGTGAACATACTTTTAATATTTTTCTCCATTAAAAAAATAAGATACCAAATCTAATGACTTTTTTCCCTTTTCTGAGTTTTTTCAATATCAGAATGAGATCCTGCTTTCTACGTAAAAGGATGCTAAAAAAGGGAATTTTTAGCAACTTAGGTATAGAACAATTGGTGATAACTGAGTATAAATTTTATAGTTGGTTATCCTTAAATTTGAATATTTTAATAATTTGGAGAGATACATACTTTTTCATGGGAGTGGAATGAATAAGAAAGAATTTATTGGAATCGCTTAAGTGAGTAAATTCACTGATATGCAGTTTTCTGTTAAAATGTATCCATGTTTAAATCATACATTATTATTATAATGTATGTATAATATTTCTGGGTTTTTAATTGCAAATTAACTGAATTTAAACCATTTGTAATAGGGTACACTATTAAACTAAAATGATCACTGCTATTATAATTACTGTTTCCATCTAGCTGCTTTAATTACCATAGAGAATTTGCAATATATTTTTAAGAAAAGCTGATTTTAATATTTAGGGAGTTATTTGATCCTAAAAACCTAAATTTAAGGCCTAGGCCATTTGATAGACTCTTTTCAAAGAGAAATTTCTTTATTATGGGTTAAGTGAAGATCATCTAAACTAGCATTATCAGGTCAGGTAGAATTTCATAATGGAAAAACAGCCAAGAGAATAGTAAAAGATAATGGTTTTAAGCCTACAATTTGTCATCTTACAGCTGCTAAATTGACTACCAAGTTTTGATGTTGAATGGTCTAGGTAATTTATGTCTTTAGGAAAGCTTGAGTATGGCAAAGGTCATTTGTTAGAAATCCTTTTCTTTAAAAAATTTCATAGTTACTCATGTATTTTTATTTTGTCCCTACATTACGTTTGGTATTTGTATTTTTCTTTTCTTTTTTTCCCCTGATGTGCTTTGCTTTTGTGGAAAATTGTCTTGTTTGATAGGTAGAAACATGGTGGTGATCTTCGATGTAAAATAAAGTTCATTTTTAAGGACCAGATATATTTTACTCATTTTGGAATTGCAAGATTTTTGAATTTTTCATGAAAGCATACTTTGTTTTGATGATTATTAACAATTTTCTTATTGATTAAAATTTTATAGCATTTCATGGGGAAAACTTTAGCTAAGAATTTAATTGTCTTGATTTCGGGTGCACTTTAATAATTCAAGAGGCCTCCAAGTTCAAGGACCAAATCTTTATATTCTGGAGTTTTGAGAATCATGGAAGTACTCTTTTTAACATCTGTTTTAGTCTAAACTGGATTAAAACAGAAGGATCCTCAGAGGACTTAAGATGTCCTTATTGTGAAGTAGCAAACTTATGGGACAGATGACTTAATGTATTCACCTTGACTAGCTCAACCAGTTAGGAGTATCAGCTAATGAATTATTGGACACATGTTGGTATTGGGTCAAGCTCTCATTCAGCTGGAGTGGATTGGCAGTTTCCAGCGTCGGTAGTTGTTGGTGGCATTTGACCTACCTCCCTACCGTATACATTTGGCTTTTTTTTCCCCCGCCCATCCTCCTTTTTCCTTGTTTCTCTCTCCATCTTTATTCTTCTTGCCATAGGCCTGCCAGTAACACTCAAACTTACCCCTTTAAAGGGAAAGTGAAGAAATTGCTGGCTCCTGCCTTAGCACATGGCTAACTGATCTCAGAAAGATTTCTGTATAATGAGCTAATTGGGCAGTTTTTCTGACTGCTATTTTCCCCATAGTCTTAAGTTGGCAATCAGAAGAGCGGTGAAATTGTTAAGAAATTTGTGTATTGAAGAGAGTAAGAAGTATGTGTATTTTAGGTAAGTTACTGGGGGCTGATATTTACTGGTTTGGAAATTTGAGAGCAGAAAGGGAAGAACTGTTTAATGTGTTCATGCATGGGAGTGTGAGAGTTCTATAAGGGAATGATTTGAAGGTAAAGTGGGAGAAATTTTTATTGGAGGTAGGGAAGGATACTAAAATGGAGTCTTAAATGAGCGCTGTTTGCTAAGGACAATGAAGTTGATCTTCACTAATGAAGTTTCAATAAGCCAGAGAAAATGGGTCCCTTGTTGGTTATGAGAAAGCTGTTGGTCTGTAGCTAGATGTTATGATGATGATGCATTATACAAATCTGCTTTCAGGTGTAGGATATTTGCTTTTCTGGACAAATTAAATAGCACAATTGTGGAATGACAGCTTCTCTGGTCAAAGCATGTTGGTACTGGGGACTTGCTATTTCAAGGGAAAGAAGAAAATTTCAAACTTTTTCAGTTACAATTTTTAAATTATCAGAAATATTTGTTATACAGACTATTTTCCTGGGCTCATGTTATACTGTAGTTTAGCTTTACTTTTGAAAAGGGCCCTTAGAGTAAATCATTTGATTTTACAGTTCACAAAGATCCATATCCTATCTTGATTTTACAGAACCTTGAGCCTTTGGTCCATATTAATTTCTTACAAAAGAGTAAACTAGGTAAAAACACTGAACTGCAATTTTAGGTATCTTTTCCATTTCTTTTACATTTGCAGTCCCATCTTTTAAGACTGTAGACCTTATGAGACCCTCTATAATACTGTATTTTTCAATTTAGACAATGTACCCCCTTAAGCTCAAATTTCTGTTTGTATTTCCACTTTCTCTGTTACTTTAAAATTATGGAATTCCCCAGTGTTTTTAGTGGTGGCATATAATATTAATATAATTTAGTATATCTTGGAAGTTCTTATGTTCTTTGTAGGATGAACTGATAGTATTTAGATTTCTGTTCCCAGTATCCCAGGAACATTTTTAATTATTTAAGATAAAGAATTGCTGTAATATTTTGTTTTATAGATTATATAATTCAAGTGTATTTGGACTCATTTTTAGTTTAATATGGACTTCTTTTCAGTGATCCTGACATTATTTATTTCATTGTACCCAAATCCCTATACATTAGTGATAAAATTTCTTAGCTAAAAAAAGAGGTTTTGATTTTGTATCTGGAAAGTAACTTTTTTTTTTTTTTTACAAAGTCAAGTTCATTAACAATAGAGTTATTTTTATTATAATTTATTTTTTAGAGTTAGCACTTAGTATGCTTTTCCCATCTTACCAACTTTAAATTATGATACAATTACATTCTATAACTTATTGAAGTCTGTGTAAAGCCTTCTAAAATAGCCCCTCACTTAGGAACTGTTTTTTAAAAAGTGAATTCCCAAACCTACTCAAGAACCAGTGATTTAAATGACTGCCTTTGAAAGGCTTCCTTGAGTCTAGTCAATGGAGATAAATGATAGCCCATTTCCATGCTGCATACAGTTGTTAGGGTTTATAAAGTTATCAATATGTAAAAGTGCAAAAGCAGGAAAGATGTAAAGTTGCCTATAAAATTTCTAGTTTTCATTATTTGCACTATTTATCTTTGCACTTGATTTTTTGAAAGTTAAGACTAGTCACTTTCACTTTTGTTTCTAGTCTTTTCTAATTTCTTACAGAATTGTTTTCAATATCCCACCCAAAGCAAAACTTATATGCAATTAAATATGCTTTATAAGTCCAAGAAAATATTTCTTAGTGTTAGCTATGTAGAACAAAAAATTTGTTTTGATAAAGTTTTTAATATGGGCCTTTATTTGCCAATATAATCCTTTATAAATGTGAGCTTTATTAAACTATTTGAATAGACAAAGTGAAAGCTTAGGGTAGAAAATACATATATATGTGTGTGTATATGAAACAATGTCTGGAGATCCAGCTTCCAGCCTGAGATGGCCTGGTTTTGGAGTGTTGATTTGTTGTCACTAAAGTCAATGAGATCTGAGTCTAGCCGAGTATTGGCTTAAAAAGCTGGAAGTGAAGTGGGTGGCAAGTGACAGCTCCCTCTTTCATGTAGTTTTCCATAATGCTCATAGAGTTTCATCATGGTCTATGTGATATAACTGGTATTGAAATAATTACGTTAAATGAATATTCCTTTTTGGAATTCCAGGTTCACTCACTTTTTGAGGGGGGGAGGGTGGCAAGGGATAAGAGACTTTATTTTAACTAAGAAGCATTCTTATAACCTCAAGATGTGCTCTAGGAAGAATAGGAGAACAAAATGTGTACCTGTGAACATATTTTTTGTCTTCGTGAGATTGTATAACACAGTGTTCAAAATTGCAAAAAAAAAAAAAAAAAGTCAATAGTTTTGTCAATAGAACAAATGCGTTTTTGTTAAAATTAATTTTTGTAAGTTATTATTTCATTTTATATTCCCTTTCCCATATCCTTTTGGGCTCTTCATACTTAAAACTAACAAGTGAGAGGCCTGTCTTTAGATCTGGTTTATTTTTGGAATGCCTGAGTGTGTTTCTCAATGGGAGGGGGGTGGGGGCAGAGGATGGTATTTTAATTCTTGACATGCTCTTCTCAGCATGTTTTGGTGGTCATTCTGGATCTCATGTTTGCAAATTCTGTTGATAATTCAGTGATGTATTGAAATGAGTAAGTCCTCTATGACATAGTGTGAATGTTTGTGGCTGGCCTTTATTGTAGAACCTTGTGGTTTTGTGTTGAATTGGGATAGAAAGTTAAACTCCCTTTGTTCAAATTTTAGGTTTATCTAGTGGAATTGTGCCTGGTAATTGTCTAACTATGGACCAATTTTGGGGAATGATGATTGACAAATGTATATTTGACTCTAGATAATCTTTTACCCAAAATCGTAAATTAAAGGCTTATTGTATTAGAATTATCTTAAGTTTTAGATTGTCAGATCTTTTAAATGTGGATGTTGATCAGCATTATGTTTATGAATTTCCTTAGGGAAAAGAGAAAAATTCAATCTCCAAACCTTTTCTTGGAGACTAAACTTACCATATGTGCAAAATGAAAATATTTTAGAAAGTGGCTTTGCTTATTTAATGGAGTTTAATCAGCTTAATTAATTATTTTTCCTAGGTTGAAGCACTTATTTCCCAAATTTGAATAAAGGGAAAAGATCAGTAATTTGGCCCCCTTTTTTTGAGGCCATTTTTAGTTTTCTGCCCCCATTTCCCAGCCCTAGTGTAAAATGAATTACGGGTATCCCTCTAAGTCCCTGTAACCCCTTTTTGAGATCACAGATACCTTTGATAATCTGATGAAAGTGATGGACCCTCTCCCCAGAAAAAAAAAAATGCACATACACCAATAATTTTCCATACAACCTCAGGGGCATCACACATCTGAAACCCAAGTTAAGGATCTCTGCTCTGAGTCAACTCTATAGTAAAAAAAAAATTCAATTAATGAAATTAAGAACTATTGGCTTAAAACGTTTCAGATTGGAATTATTGTGAGATGGTGGCCCCTACTAGCAAAATGTGACATTGCAACCAGCTTTGTTAGACATCCAGACAGAAGGAAAAAAGAAGCAATGTTCGAGAGCTATTTATAAGAAGTCAGGGCATCTCTAGATGTGGGAGCCATTCCTGGTTCAAGGCAGGGGTCAGGGTGCCTGACAGCTTCTGGCAGGGTAGAGTTTGATAAACCACAATGCTCAGGATGCCAAGGGGTTAACCATTATCTTAACCCCTTCCTCACCAAAAGATTTTAGTTTTGTCTATTAGAAAAAAAGATGTCACTGGGAAAAAAAAAAGATTTGCCTTACAACTTTGCTGGAACACATCAGTTCGGTGATGTACGGGACACCAGTATTATTTGTGAGAAGGTACATAAAACCAAAGTAAATTATTCTCTATGTAGAACATTATTTACTAGTAACATTTGTTTGGATGTATTAGCTTTGACAATTTTTGCCAGTAAATATTGGTTTTATTTAAAACTGGGAATCCAGTTTATAAATAGAGTAGTTGTTGTATCTGTCCTTTCCCCTATGTAAAGAATAGTTTAAAGATTTATGCATACTTTTTACTTTTCTCTCTTAATGCCATGGAGTTGAGGGGGGGGCGCGTGAGGGGAGATCTTTGAGTCAACTGACAAAATGTCTTCTCCAAATTTAAAAATTGAGAAACAGCACTTTAAGTCTAACTTTACACCATTTTAATGCATGTATTAGTTTTCATAATGATTTTTGGTGCATGCCTTTGGGCTTCTTCAAAAGTGTATAATAGGAAAGTGTATTTCCTTTCTTAGAAAGGAGATTTTTTTCTACTTTGCAACTTGTGATTACAAAAATCTTCCTCTGTGGGAAGATTAACCATGTATTGAACTACTGAAAAGTATATATTTTTAGATATACAGAAGGAATCTACATGGAGCAGCATTCAGACCTATATAGAAGTCATAGCATTCTGTATAGGACCAAAAAGGAAATAACATTAAACACTTAAACAGACTTTGTTGGGTAGAAATACCTTTAGATCTTGCATTGACTTCCAAAAAGAAAATACCACAGAAGTTTGCTGAAAACTTTTGTTGTTTGAATTTTCTCTGTCAGTGTATTTAGCCCAAATACAACAGCTTTGGGTTAACACATACATAAGAATAAAAAAAACAAAAAGCAAAAAAACACAAAACTAGCTAAATAGATCAGTCTGGTTTGCCAATCCAGCTTGACTAAGTAAACTAATCACTTGGAACATGAAAAACTGTCCAACTCCTCTAAGGTTTTGACAAAATAACCTTGGCTGATGTGGGAAGATACCCACTTTGATTTCTGACCTGACAGTGAAGATTCATGCTTGACATGATTTCAAACCTGACAGTGTCTGTTTAAGGAGCTATGGTACAGTTTGCTAATTCAATCCCAGATACCTGTTGATTACCTGTGAGATCTAGAGTCCAAAGTAGCCAGCAGCCATATCCCGGAGTGCTCTGTGCCCATCAGATCTCTTAAAGTAAGCAGGGTTGGGACAGGTCAGGTCACAGCTCAGATGAGTGACCTCAGGTGCTGTGGACAGCCCCAGATTCAAGAATTGTATCTCTTTTCTTGGGAGTCATCACTGAACTAATGTCCCACATAGTGTTACTTACTGTAGATGCTCTCTCTTGGAGGAAGCCCAGAGCATACATCCTTAGTCGCTTGTGGTACTCAGAGAGGGGGTGCTAACTCTGAGGCCCTGGCCAAATTCCAGTTTAGGGATGTGGGTCTTCTTCTTGCCATTCTAATTGGAAATGTGCATCGCTTCCCATTTTCCCTGTTGACCTCAGTGCAAACTGCATTAGTCTGTTTCTTTGCCCTGGTCCCAAGTAAGATGCTGGTGTGTATTATATGGGCCAAGTTCATGCCTTATCTTAATGCACAGGAGTTGAGGAAGGAGTGAGCAAATCAAAGTGACCTGTAGTGAGAGGGGAACTCTTGTGATGCTTTGGAAGTGAAGCAGGGCCCTTTTAGCATAAGTTGGGGAATATGCACTGGCGGAGGCTTCCAACCATGAGGTGTGAATTGAAACCTATCTCCCTCTTTTCTTACAGCATGTTGAGAAAAATCTGTTGGGTTTTCAGCAGTCAGGGAAGGCCGGAGTTCTGCAGCTTTAATCTGGGTAACTGAGGCTGGTTGGGGCAAGACTTCGGTTAATTAACTGGGTTCTCAGATGCCACAGACTCCGTGAAAAGTCACCATTATTTTCAATGGTTGTGATAGAATTTCCCCCCGGTAGCCATTATTTTAAGATTATATTGCAGAGTTGCTTTATTTGAGCTTTTCATGTATACACAATCCCAAACTGGAAGAAATAATTAAAAAAAAAAAAAAAAAGGAATCCTGCTGTGAAAGGTATATATTGCTCTAGATTTTTCTTACTGTAAATATTGTAAGATTGTAATACTGTCAATATTTTATTAACCAACAAATGTTAATCTATGTGAATTCAGACTTATTTTAAATGTGCTTCTTATTTACTGTGTGTGGTCCCTGTTGCTGACAGTATTAAGTTATATTCTGATGTAAGATTAACTTTATTAAAGAATGTAAACATTAATGTTTCCTTATGGGAAAACAAATAAAGTATAAAGAAGACAATTCTTTTCATTAAAATATACTGTGTATTTACACTTGCTAGACCCAGCACCACTTATAAATTTAGTACACTGTTCAGAATTTTAGTTAACACAGCTGACATGGTTGTGCACTGTTTGAAAGTCTAAGAGTAGGTATTGTTGGAATATAAAGTTTGTATTTGTCTGCTGTGAATCATAATCTTGAAATTTCTAATCAAGTTTGTAAAATTTTTATAGTAAAACATTTTAATGACAATTTAAAAATTTACTTCTCTAAAGAATGGTCAAAACAGTATCCTTTCAAATATAGAATTGTTCTTTAATATCTTTCCAAACTGACTTTGGTTAAATGGACCAGATGTATATTAGTTAAAATTTAGGCCAAAGTTGTGATATTCTTTGAGTTTACAAGTTAATCCTTATTGGAGATGTGCCAATTAGTAGAATACCATTAATTTGCACTGTTTGAGGACCCCATTAAGAATGCTGAATTTTGCCAACTAAGAAGTAAGCAAATGCAATTTAAAAAATAAATTTGAGCATTCTGTATTAAATATGTGCAGTTATTATCACATGAAGAAGCGCAGTGTGTCGGGCTGTAATATAACCATACTTGCTGTCATGTGCTCCCATCTCAGTGCTGGGAACTCACCATGTGGAAACCAAGCAAATGTGTTGTGCATCAGCCGGCTTGAGTTTGTTCAATATCAAAGCTGAAACTAGCGAGGTCTGCTGTACTGCTTATTGAAGTATTGTGATTCTTTTAGGCATTGATTCTTACAAAATATATACTGTAACAGTATACTTTGTACAGATTTAAATTTTATTTGAAAAAAAATGAAATAAAGTAGGCAAAAAAATAAAGATGTTTATTTTTCATGTGACTATATAAACAGATCAGTCTTTTGTTTCAGTGTCTTTGGGGGGATCTGGTTGCTCTTGCTTTTTTTTTTATGTAAACCATTTTTAGGACTCAGTAACAGGCATACTTGCTTGATCGTTAACTGGCTGCAAGCTTTAAGTGTGCTCTCTCACATTGGCAAACTTTACTTTCTATTTTATTTTAAAATACATTTATTTATTCTAAAGATTTTATGTGAATGACTTGCCTATTTTTTTGAGTCAGTTTTTAAAATTCTCTAGCCCATCACAAAAATTTGAAGTTGGTTTAGGTTAGTGGAAGACTTACCAAAGAGTACTTAACTAAACGAGAAGAGAATCTTCTGCAGAAATTAGAGGTTATGATTTAGATCCTTTCAAAACTGTTTTCCTAGTGAGTGGAGTGGTAGAGAATGAAGTTACCAATGAAAATGTGGCTCAGATGTGATCCTTCAGAATAGTTTTAATGGGGTTTTCTTATAGAAGATTAGATTATTGGACCCCAAAAATCCCAGTTTTGACATCTAGTTAAAAAACAAAACAAAACAAAAAAACACCGAAGGCCTTAGGTGTATGACATTTTCCCCAACCTGTGGTTTTGGTTTTTGTTTTTAAGATTTTATTTAGTTGAGAGAGAGAAAGAGAACAAGCAAGGGGGGAGGGAGAGGGAGAAGCAGACTCTCCATTGAGCAGGGAGCCTGATGGGGGCTGGGATCATTACCTGATCCGAAGGCAGACCAGTAACAGCTTAACTGACTGAGCTATCCAGGTGCCCACATTTTCCCCAACCTTGAGAATAGCGTTGCAAGTTTTATTTCTGCTTTCTCCTCATTTTATCTTTGCTGATGCTTTCACTTACTTTAGGCTGGATATAAGGAGGCTTGGAACAAGTGGTTGCAGTTGCAGGGACAAGATACCTGCCAAAAATCACGCCATAGAAAAGTTTTCAGTGTTATTTATATGTACGTGACTGGTTATTTTTTAAAAACTGATGCATGGCCATAAAAATATTTCAAGATCATAGTATTACAGTTTCAGGCTTTCCTGGGCGAATCCCAAGAAAGTTTTGCTCTTGCTGTTAAAGGTTTTTTTCTTGCTCAAGTGGCCTGCCCTCGTAGAGAACAGCAGACTAGCTGTTGGACTAGCTTCTTCATCTGACAACCACCATTCCAATAAAAATAATGCAGAAACTTTACTTATGAAAACTTAAAGCTGAGGCTGTTACTGTTTGGAGGAGATAGGTGGGATGCGTAGAAAGTTTTCCTTGAGTTCTGCAGGGCTTTTAATTTGGGAAGCACACACAGAACAGGTGAGTACTTCCTGAAAAGGAGACCAGATTCCCTTCTGGGCTCAAGGTGGAACCAGACAAACCCTTGGGTCCCTTTTGAAGAACTGGGCTCTCTAGATATAGGAGCTTGAGGTGGAAACTCTATAGCCATGATTTGCGGTAAGTATAAGGGAAGGAAAAGTCAGAAGCTAGGCCCCTTCCTCACTATCTGTGACTTTATTACTCTTTTAAAGACTCCAGATGGGACTATGATTAAATATACCCTGTGGTCATTTTAAAGAGCAAGTAGTGGACTTCTGTAAGGCTACAGGTGACGATTGCCGAACTACAGGACAAGGCTTATAGTGCCACAGGAGACCCTCAAGAAAGAGGCCCAGCAGGTTCAACAGAACTATTTGTCATACTTATTTAGCTCTTTGTTTTCTAAAGTGATGTAATTGGCAAACTCTTCCTACCCCCACCTCTAATAGATGTTAACTTTTATTTAACCATGTGGTATGTCATTTACTTTGGCTCTTTTGCATGGTTTTTAGAAATCTCTGTTCCTAGTTCCAGTAAGAATTTCTTTTTAAGCAGACAGGACTTTTTGATTTAACATACAGGATTTGGAAGAGGTTCTGCTCATTCAGGATCAGAGGAAAGAAGAGATCTCTTTTTCACTGTTTGACTGCTAGCTAACCTCAGGGCCAGCACACATCACCACTGCTTTCACTTCAGCACCATCCCCCCACACTTCTGGAACTTGAGGAAGAGGAGCCACTTTTTTTCCCCCTGAAAATGGGGATTCTCCCTTCATATTGCAAGTCTCCAGAATGTTTTTAGTAATGTTGTTCCAGTCCCTTATCAACATTGATTTTTATTTATTTTGGTTTGTTCAAATCAGGCCATTTGACAGAGGTGGGCAGTGAAGAAATGTCACAAAACAGAGTCAGTGAATGTTGCAGTGTTTAAAAGAGCAGGCTAGACCCACCTTACAGCTTGAGAGGTCTCTTAACCTACCACCATCCTAGCAATCTGGATTCTCCTTGCATACCCAGCTCATACCTTATACCTTCCCCAGGAAGCAAGAGTTTCTTTGTCATCCTCCTGGGAAGATTGGCAGCGGGTCTAACCTACTTCCACTTTTTGTGTCCCTGGCAGTGACACTAAGGGTGGGTCTTTACTGCTACCATCTTAAATTGTTCCAAGCCCACTACTGTTTTTTATTATTTAAACTAACATTGAATTCTTAAAATATACAAGGCACCAAACCAAGTGTTTTATCAAGGCTATTTTATTTAATTCTTACTACAACACTATGCGATAGGTACTATTTACCCCCATTTTACAGAAGAGGGAAACTGAGGGCACAGAGAGATTAAGTAACATGCCCAGGGCCACACAGTCAGAATTCAAGTCACAAATTCTGCCAGGCTGATGCCAGAGCACTCCCTTGGTCTCAGTCATTCTGGCGTGTTGCTTACCCTATCAGGTTCCGCCTCCTCTCCTAACATGTAGAGTCCCCCTAACTTTGACATTGCCTCACCTCAGGATGTATTTAGCTGGATGGCAAAGCTTATTTTCCCTATAGAGCTCAAAAGCCACACTTCCTGTTCTGACAGTTGATTCATTAATGAATTCACATTTCCATCCACCCTCCGACCCCCTATCCCCCCACCCTCTGTCTTCTTTTATGGGGGAGTGACTTACTCAGAGCAGGGCTGAGGAAAGCTGGCAATAGCCCTTCCAGGCCTCTCCACCGCTCTTACACAGCCCTAAATATTACTCTTGCTTCTTGACACCCTCACCACAATGACTTGACCGAAGAGCTCTGTGAATGGAGCCCCTGAATTCCGTCTAATGGAGTTGTTGGTTTCTTTCTATGTCCCCGAGGCTGGCCCCCAAAAGACACCCTGTCCTGCTCACAGCACACTGCCTATCTGGGCCCATCTGGGTTCAGATATAGGCTCATAAAGGATCAGGAGGCAGCCTTTAGGAAAGGATTCGGGTCTGCCCAGATTCCCAAAACCTCACTGTTCACCAGTATTGGCCTAGTAATTGGATCAGCCAGGCCTAGTCCTGTAGTTTCTAGCACAGAGTTACGCTTAGGACTTTTATGTTTCTGAAGGCACTTTCCTGCATCCTCTAAAAATGCTATTTTCCAGATGCTTCCTGACCTCCAAGGGGAGGTCCAGAGTCTGTCACTCTCCAAGGGCCTCTTCCAAAAATAAAATATGAAATTCCCAGGGACTTGGGGTGGTTTAGATGGCTGTGGCATGTATTAGAACTCTTGTCTGAAAAGAAGTTCATCATTTAAACTGGAACCCTTCATGTGTTTTGTATCCTCTGTAGCAGTGATTCTTAGAATGTGGCTCCTGGATCAAGAGCATTGAGCATTCCCTTAAAAATTGTTAGGAATGCAAATTCCTGGGCCTAACTCTGGAATGAACTGAATCAGAACCTCCACCTTGCTCTTCAGGGGCCCAGCTATCCCTGTTGTAACAAGCCCACCAGGTGACCCTAAGGCACGTGCGTGGAAGCGTGAGAGCCACTGCTCTCTGAAGCAAGGTTCTGTATGTCTTTTCGAGTCTTAGGTTTGAGAATCTGGGTGAAAGCTTATGGCCCTCTCGCTTGCTTCACAGATCCCCCTGTGGGCCAAGTTAAGAATCCTTGTTCTACGACTTTGAGTTTGCCCATCCCTCTCTGGCTTCTACCCCCTGGATACCACCTCCAGAAGGGGTGGCCACATCTCCCTATTTTTCTTCTCTTCTCTTCTCTTCTCTTCTCTTCTCTTCTCTTCTCTTCTCTTCTCTTCTCTTCTCTTCTCTTCTCTTCTCTCTCTTCTCTTCGTAGTCTCCATGCCCAGTGTGGGGCCCTCATCCTCCGTACTCACGACCCTGAGATCATTGTTGGACATTTAACCAACTGAGCCACCCAGCCACCCCCTCCCCTGTTTGTTCTTTCATCTGTGTACTGTTGGTTGTTGCCCAGAGTGCACCAGAGCGCACAGGGAAAAGAGCGCGCTCCATGTATGTGCTGCAACTGTAACCCATGGCCTCTAGACAAAAACCAAATGCTCAGGCATGGGGCACCAGGCCAGGAGCCTGGGACCAAATAGAAAAGTGATTCTTTCTCCTAGGGTTGGGAGCTCTGTGTTTCAGAGCAGAACTGTTAAAAACTGCTAGACTTCCTGTGGTAATCCTGGCTGGAGCTGGCTGATTGCAGGTAGAGTTCTGTCAATGGCCAGTCCTGGCTCTGCCAGTTGTAACTGATAGTTTGTAGCATCCCCCCCCCATTCACCTGCACAAGTGTCCTAGTTTGGACAACAGATTGTGAGGTCACCCATTTTCTCCCTAACTACCTCCTCTCTGGTCTCCTTACTGCTGTTCCTTGCCCCCTGCAATCCATTCTCCACACGACAGCCTGCTTGTAAATATGGTTTCAAGGTTCTTCTGAGCCAGCCCCTGTCTAACTCTCCAGCTTTGTCTCTTACCTTTTACCTCCCTGTTCACTTCTCTTAAGTCAAATGGTAATCTTCCTGTACCTTGAGTGCGTGGAGCCCCTTGCCACCTAAGAGTCTTTGGCTTTAGTCTTCCTCCTGCCTAGGGGCAGCCCAGGTGGCGCAGGGGTTTAGCGCTGCCTGCAGCCCAAGGCGTGATCCTGGAGACCCTGGATCAAGTCCCATGTCGGGCTCTCTTCTCCCTCTGCATCTCTATGAATAAATAAATTTTAAAAAAATCTAAAGTCTTCCTCCTGCCTGAAAAGTACTTCCCTCCACATCCCCACACAGCTGGCCCTTGTCCTAATCAGGCCTAAGCTTGCATGTTCTTGCTTCAATGAGGCTCCCTCTAATGACCCAAATTATGTGATGGTCCCTCCAATTACTCTCCCTCACTACTCTATTTCAGTTTTCTTCCTAGCGCCTATCACTGTACAAGAGTGACTTTTCTATCTTTTTCTGTTGATAGGCTATTGCCACAAGGGCAGGACTCACTAAAGCATCCCCGGTGTCTGAATTAGTCTGGCACGTGGCAGACAGTAAACATCTCTTACCTAAATGACTGGACTCCAGCAAGTACAGGCCATTTCTGAAAGTCAGCTGTGCCTCTGGGGCTAAATTCCTCATCCACTTTGAATGCAAGTATTGTCACTCTTTACTCTCACCACTGGCCCACAGGTGACATAGGACAGGGGCCCTGGGTATGAGATGATTTTCTTTGCTTGCTGCCAACCTTCCTTAGCATCCTCTATCTCCCACCTCTGTATAGGGCTCAGTATCTCCTCTCCCTAGCAATTTTGTCTCTAGATGAGGTTCTGGGGAAAGGACAATAACCCCAGACTCAACAGATACCTTAATGTCCACTCTGCCCCCCAAAACTCCCCAGAGCATCATTAGCTGGGGGTCAAGCCACTCAGCATGCATTTGGGGGCCCTTTGGCCACATTCACCTGGGCTTTTCACTTGATGAGCCGGTAACTCACTCATTGAGAGGAGGGAGGAGACTAGCTATCAGCGAGAGGTGATGTGCCTGTTTCTAAATGCTGAGAGGTAGGAGATATCCAGAAATGTGTGGCCTCCACAGAGCACCAGCATCATTGGTGACATTTCACTGAATCCCAGATCTTCTACTCTCTGTTCCTTGGCCATCCCCCAAGTCTTTAAGATGGGAGTGGTGACCTCCCCTCCCCCACAACAACTCTACAGAGAAGAAACAGAAAAGAGCCTTCCTCCTTGATTCTAAACCTGAGGAGGAAATGAGGCTCCTGAGCTCAGCTGAGTTTAAAATAAATTTCGGCTCCAGGCTATGGAGTCATACAGTCATAGCTAAGTCAGACAGAGGATATAGAGTTTGAGGGTTTCTAACCACTTCTCCATAAAGTGAGTCCTTGAGGAGAACCAGGCTGCTGCATGGTGAGCAGAGGATGGGGAGGGGGGAGTGAGGAGCAAGAACTTGGGAGACCAGACTCTCACTCTGGAGGGTTTCCAAGGTCTTTGTCTGAGTCCTAGTCTTTTGGAAAGGAGGATGGAGGCAGGGGTTAAAAGTATTAGGTCTGGGAGGCACCTGGGTGGCTCAGTTGGTTAAGTATCTGACTTTTGATCTCAGACAGGTCTTGATCTCAGGGTTGTAAATTCAGGCCCACACTGGGCTACACACTGGGCATGGAGCCTACTTTAAAAGAAAAAGGGTATTAGGTTTGAAATCAGGCCTACGTGCAAATCCAGGTTCTGTCCTGTCACTCACTAGCTCTGTGCCTTAAGCAATGCTACCTTATCTCTCTTAGTCTCAATTTCCTCACCTGTAAATAGAATAAGAGTGCCTACCTCATTTGATTGTTGGGAAGATTAAATGAAGTAATTTATGTCAAGAGCTTATAGCACAGTTCTTGGCACAGACTTGTGTTCAATAAGTCATTATCATCATCCTTGTCACTGTGCTGTTGTGGTTGTTATTGGAAAAAGGGAGAGAAATGTGGAAATGGAGTAGTCAATAGGAGCACTGCTTCGAGCAGCCTCTGCATTCTAGGTAGAGGAACCATGCAAAGAGCAGATGGCTCTAGAATGAATAGCTAGTCTGCATTTAGCTAAAGAGAAAGCAAGCTGTTCTGACCCCTTCCCATTTCAGCTTAGGTACAGGCCTACCCTCATACCTCTCTCCTGCCAGTCCAGGGGGGATCAGTCCATAGCTCTGACTTCACAGACTTACTTGTATACTGAACCAGATTTATTTTGGTCTGGTTTTTTTTTTTTTAAGATTTTATTTATTTATTCATGAGAGACACACACACAGAGAGAGAGAGAGAGAGAGAGAGAGAGGCAGAGACACAGGCAGAGGGAGAAGCAGGCTCCATGCAGGGAGCCTGACATGGGACTCTATCCCGGGACTCCAGGATCACGCCCTGGGCTGAAGGTGGCGCCAAACCGCTGAGCCGCCCAGGGATCCCCCGGTCTGTTATTTTGTGTCTCTGTTCTGAACCTGGGGTGTCTGAGATTTTCTGGTGGTGGTAAATATGAGTGCTTTTTTTAAAAACAAAATGTGGTCTCTGTCTAGGGACTCTGCTTCCTTCTGGCTAAAGGCAACAGCAGAGACTGCCATCTGCCAAGGGTATGAGATGACTAGAGGTCAATGCTGAATATTAATTCACCTGTTGGACATCTAAGATAGCAGTTAATCAGCCCTGGGAAACAGCTCTTGCGTAAGAAAAAAAGGAGTGACTTACCTTTGGGGCAAATTCTTAAACTGGGGCTTGGGTGTTGGGTGGGGGGCGGGGGGGTGTTCTATAAAGCTCCTGAAAATTTATACAAAGTTACACCTGCATGTGCAATGTACATTTTTCTAAGAAGAGGATCCGTATTTTTCTTCAAAACTCTTAAGGGAAGTCATGGCCCAAATAGATTCAGAATCTCTGGTCCTGATCTGAAAGTAGAAAGAGAACCCTCCTCTAGGGGTCTCTAAGAAGCTTCAGCCCGCTGATTGATTGGACTGTTAGTGAGAAGGGCTGAAAGGATTGCTGAGGCTCTGAGGAAAGAGAGCTGCCTTCCGTGTTGGACATGTGTTGGCTGGTTGGAGCCTGCCATAGCCACTTGGGAAGTTGGTAGTTTTGAGGTAGCTAAATAACTCTTTTCCCTTAAATTTGGTTACAATCTTTTAAGGCACTCTAAACTGTCATATATTGTGCTACAGTATGAGGGTCTGATCTGGCATCATCTCAGAACCGGGAGATAGGGTTGGGTGCTTCTCAAGTTGTTTTGGTGGTCATAGCGGTAGGGGATGCAAGAATCTCATTATGTCGCCCTCATCTGAAAGTTTGATACATAATCATTACTCAGCCATAGATAGTGTCCTGATGTCAAGTTGTTTCCTTTCTTTTGAAGACATTAAATCTAAGGTCCATAGTCTATTTTTTTAACTTCCTGGAGCCTGGTGGCTTCTTCTTACCCCTGTGGCATTCTTCCTTAGGGTTGGGGAGGAGGGTCAGGTGCCTTGGTCTTACTTCCAGCTGTACTTGCTTACTCCTTACTTCTCACCCTACAAATTCTGAACGGTGTCTCTGAAAGCCTACTTGGGGCCTGTGAGATTATCTGATGCTTTTTGGAATATGATTCCATCACAGAGCCTAAGCTCCTATTCTAAGCAGTCCTGATATTGTATCCTGCTGTTGTCAATACCCATCATTCTTTGTTGTAGTTTCTTGTTCATGTTCAAAGATGGCATCTGCTGCCCTGCTGAGACTTTCCATCCTCCTCTCAAACCTCAGGTCCATGTGCTCAGCCCAGCTTAGCAGATGGCATTAGAATGAATCAGAGGTTTCCCAAGCCCTGGCTGTCCTCCTGCCCGAATCAGGCAGACATGCTCTGAGCTCAGAGTCAGGTCGTAAGTGAGTAGTATAGACCGAGAGGACAAGAGCACAGTGGTTCCCTGGGCTCCCCCAGGAGGAGAGCCTGATCCCCATAGAGTGAATCGGCTGAAGAAGGCTCCACAGGACAAGAGTTTCACTTTGCTTGGGAGGCCTTGTTCTCTAAACATGAAATAGTCAAGTCTCCAGGACACAGGCCTCTGACTTGAAGCCATCAGACCACACAAGGCCACTCAACTCATTCAAGGACATAGACATATCCATCGTCACTGGATATCCCCTTAACCCACTCATTTTATGCTAGCTCTTAATAACTATGACATGAATTAAATTGCCTCTTGATTATAGGGCCCTGGGGATGGTAAACAATGGGGAGTAAGCCATCCTCTGGTGTTTATTTGCTTCCTCCCAAATCGTGACTTCTGAGAAGGAATTGTGAGGGAAGAGATAGACCTCAAAGGCCATCTGATCTCGCGGTCCACTCGTAGGCAGAACAAGCCACCCCTCAGTCCAGCTGACTAGTCCTCCTAACCTTAAGGCTTCCTTGGGTGATACAGAAGCTTTTTATTCTGATGAGATGTATCAGTCCTCTCCTTTAGGCCTTGGTATTTTATGGTCTTTAAATAAGGCTTCCCTATCCTTAGATAATAAACATATTCTCCCATATTGTCTTGTATTTCTTTTATAGTTGTGTTTCTTTGTTAGTTCTTTAATCCATCTGGAATTTGTTTTCATATATGGTGTTAGTTAGGAATCTCATTTTTGTTCCACAGGGTCACATGCTGTCCAGAATTATTCTATAGGCCATCTATTTCCCAGTGACTTGAAATACTACTCTTATCATATTCAGAATTCCCATAAATACATGTGACTGTTTCTGGATTCTCAGTTTCATGGCATTGAACTGTTTCATAGTCCTTGGACCAGTAGCACACCGTGTCAGTTGTAGTTTTTGAGAATTTTTTTTCTTTTTTCTTTTAATGTAAATTCAGTTAGCCAATAGAGTATGTTTTAATACAATATATTTTTCTCCTTTGTTTTTTCCCTCAAAGTTGTTTTATTATTTGTACATATTTTATCCTTCTAGATATACTTTCTAATCAGCTTATCAAATTTCATTTAACAAGTCCTATTAGGAATTTGGTTGGGATTTGATTTTATTATATAAATTAAGTTGGAGAGAGTGGATATCTTTATAATGTTGAGTCTTCTCATCCAGAAACAGAATGTCTCAGCTATGTACTTAAAGGCCTCTGGGGAAGACATTCCCTCTTTTGCTGATGCTTGCAGTCCCCTCAGCATCCCTTGGCTGGTGCCCTGAGCCACCAGATCCTCTTATTGCCATGTCCTATGATTCTAGCTTATTCACTCCCTCTTCCTACTCAGATATGAGTGAAGCAGCTGAGCATTTGCTTTTGCTCAGGCATTCCAAGCTTTATCTTTCTAAGACTCAGAAGAACTCCAAGGGGATTATCCTATCTCCTTTATTCCCTGCCTTTACATCCCCTTCCCAGAATCTCCCTTCTCATCTTGCTCCCTAAGGAATTGCAATGTTTCTAATCTAGAGTAGGACAGCTCGATGTTTCCTTTAGTCAGGCGGGGGGCGGGGGGGGGCAATCTGGTTGGCCTGAAACACAACCCCTCATTCTGACCTCTCTTCTCATCTTGTTGCATGTAATTTCTAAGCTTCGTCCCCACAAGATGGATGGAAGGAGAGAAGAACTCACAGGGTATTTGAGGGAATAGAAGTATTAGTGATTCTATGCCAGATACTCACACTAAAGGCAGGAGCTTATGACTCCAGATCTGCCAACAGGTAGCAACCTATGACTCTGCACATCAGCCTGGATACCACAGAGTGTCTAGTAATTCCTAGCCATTTATGATCCTTGATTTCTGTCATATACATCAGCCTCAGGAGGCAGGCTGTTAGGTCCAACTGACTGTCAAAAGCCTAGGGGTGAAGCAAAGAAGGCCCTTCTGCTCAAAACCCTTTCAGGGACAGCAGTATCCAGCAGTTCTGTTGCCACTCTGAAAGCCAAAGGAGCCAGATCTAAGGTTGTGTGGGCTCTCAGGCCAGGTTGGTGGCTGGGAAGTAGAAAAAGAGCAGCCCAACTTGGGATCCTGCCTCATCCCCAAAATAGCTATGCTTTAAAGCCAGGTACAGTAGCAACACAAAGACATAGGCAGTTTGCCCAGAGTGCTTGCGTATGTACTCAGTACCCAGAGAGGGTCCCAGATACCCAGACACACTTTGCCCAGCCATTCTCTTCTCTTGTCTCTATGACCACTTGGCTCTCTCTGAATCACCCCCTCCTGCTTCTGGACTCCTTTGGGGTCAGGTCAGCACAAGTTACCACTAAAACATCCTCTGGCCTTGACAAATCTTCATCTGCTACTTATCTGGAGGACAAGATTTCAGGGTTGGGACTGCAGAATTTTAACAGTGATTGGAAAGTTATTCTAACATAAGACTATTACAGAAGATGATTTCTAGACATTTGTGTTTCAAAGGACAGGATGAGCCATTCCAGCATAGTAAACCAGTTTTGGGGACAGGAAATCTGCCGCAGTGGCTGAAAAAGTTCTGGTAACACAAACAGAGCTACAGTGTCTGATTCCTTGAGATCTTCCTTTTAGACACAATGTGCTGCAAAGATTTTTTCCCTGGCTCTCCCCTACCCTACCCCCAAAGCGGCTCAAGGCCCAGCCAGCCACCCAGTTTGACATGTCTAAATCTGAAATCAAAGTCCCAGGCAGGGAGAGGGATTGTCACAAGTAATTGCAACATCCCACAAGAATTTGTTTGGAGTTAAAAGGAGCCAAACCTGGGCCTTCTCCAAAGCTTGCAAGTCTGAACTTTTGAGAACCACATTTGATCTGTTCCAATGCATTGGATACAAATGTTTGTCCTGTACCTGCCTGGCAGCTCTAGTGGACCCTGTAGGACTCCTGTGGCCCACCATGGTGATGGGTGTGGCTCCCGCTAGTAGAGGACAGTGTGGGGATCTGCTTGAATGAACCACAGGCCCCCAAAGTTGGCCTTAACCTTCTGAGCCATGCTAGTGCTGGGAACTCAAGCCCAGGGCAAGGGAAGGGACAGGCAAGCCCAGAGGGATGAGGGCTCCCACATGGGGGGAGGGTAAGGGGCACACTGTTACATCCTCTCTCAGCAACTCACACTCACTGTGCCCCTGCCCTCACCCCGACCTTATCTCATTTTATTCTTATATATTCACATCCTGACATTATTTTGGGATGATGTTGTCTCTTCTTCCACGTAAAGAATAGCCACCTTCAAAGTGACAGCTTAAGGCTAAACACAGTAGCTACCCTGACTGTATCTCAAGACAGCCCAATGTCACTGGGGGATACAGTTGGCTGTTATGAACCGGATACAATCATTATTGTCATCATTGAATAGCTACCACTCACTGAGCCCTTCCTTTGTGCACAGCCCCCACTGTGGGGTTGACATTGCTATTTCCCTATTTGACAAAGTAGAGTCCAGGCCTGCTGAGGTGAAGAGGCCTGCCCTAGGTTGGTCAGAGTGGGAGCCAGGCCTCCAGATAATCCGGGACATTGCTGTGGCTCATTTTCTTGGGGAAGGAGCAGAAGGAAGCAGAACCTGGTGAGGTGCCCCCCAGCCCTGCCAGGCTTAAACTTCCAGGTACTGTGGGAAGGGTCTCTCACAGCATGTCTTTCCTGGGCCCCAGGTCTCCCACAGCTTACCCACAACCTCCAGAATGGGATGCCTCAGGGATGGGGATATAGTGGGTGAGGAGCAGGGAAGCCCGGGCAGCTCTGTCTTGGTTCCCACATGGTTGTGGCCCTGCATGACACAGTGGGCATAGTGCCTCCCTCATCCCTGTTCTCCAGGACTTCAGGGCTGAGGCTTTCTCTGAGAAGTAGGTTACTCCTCATTCCCACCATTCTGGCCCTAGCTTCAAAGAACACAAAGAGAGACAGAGCAGGCCAAGGTAGATTTCTGCCTGAAGGCCACCTGACCCTCAGCCCAATTTCTTTTCAGCACAGCCCAATATCTCTTTGTCCCCACTGCTGATTTACATGGCAGGTTTATTTAATTAGCCAGAGATGAGTCAAAGTGCAGCTTGTCCTCAGAGTTAATTAATATTTACTGAGCCACCACACAGTGAGTGACGCCAAGACTGGACTGTGTACTCTATATCAGCTTAGGGAACAGACTTCAACCCCTTGCGCCTGCCTGGGGTTGGGAACCGGAAGCAAAGAGTAGGGATGATGAGCCCCTGAGCTCCTAAGAGGAACAAATGAGGTCATTCACCTGATATACCTACCACAGCACGTGGCACCTAATAAGGACGTGGAGATTGATAGCTGTGTTTGTAAATTTTACAAGGGGGCCACAGGGAAAGGTGGCTGAGAGACCATGTGCCCCTATGGGATATATTCCTACGGAGAAGTGGGTAATGGCAGCAGATGCTACAAGGGATGCACGCCCCCTGCACATGCACATAAGCATCATTCATGAACAAAGTAGGCAGGTGTCTCCCTAGTTCCACCAGGCTTCTGATAGAAGAGGGAGAAAGTGGAGGGTGGCTGACACTGGAGGAATGCAAGCAGAGCATGAATAAACGGAAGCTCTCTTTTAGCTGTGATTTAACTGCAAAGGTGAGGAAACCTGGCCTGGGCAAAGGAGCACTGGCAGAGGAGCACCAGTGTGGCCATGCTAGGCCAAGACCCTTCCCCTCCTCAGCCCAGTTCTGCACATACCATACCCCTATCCCACTCTTAGATGACTTCTGATTCTGGCCCTTCTTCCAGATGGTGCTTCCTCTTCAGGCCCTCTCCTGTGGAGCGCCCTGACAGAGCCATCACCGTGGCAGGATTTGGTAACAGTGCTTGCCCTCTCTCTCTGCCTTCTCCTGGGCTGCCATGCCTGACGAGCAGTGCACAGCCTGCCCTGTCTTACTTCTGAGCTGCAAGGTGTCCCATTCCCCCAAAACCCCTCTGGCCAGCCAGCCCTGACTCTCCTGGCTCATCACCTGAACGACCTCAGCCTTCCTCGTGGAAGTGCCAGCAGCCAGCAGAGCCAGTGTCTGGGCTCTTCAGGCTGTCTGCCAGGCTTGACCCCATGTCTCCATGAGAGCCTGTCCCAGAGTTAGGTTGAGAGGTCACCATGAAACAGTGCAGCCCCAGGTATGGGCAGGCCTTTCTGGAAGCCAAGGCCAAGTGGGAAGTCATGCCACTAAAACAAGACCCAGTGGTTAGTCTGTCTCCAGCCGCCAGAAAGGTGGCCTAAGTAAAAAATGAGGCAGGATAACAGCAGCCCTCGGACCTGGACAGATTTGGGCAGGAGGGCACAGGGAGGTCCGCAGGTTTCATTCTAGGTTTGCCACATTTTCTGTACAGAACCAAAGACTGGGCGGGAGGGGTTTCCAATTACCTAAGATGTATTCGGTAAGAAAGTGGAATGGGGAAAGGGAGAAATCAGGGCAGCCAGATTGTCACTGCGGCCCGCTAGGAAGAGATGTGAGGTCCTGAGGGCCCTGCGCCCCCTGCTGGCCCTTAGATGGCGCCTGCCCGGGGCCTGCTCCCCGCCCCCCGGAGGCAGCCTAGCCGGGTTCCCCTCCCAGCGCTACATCACCGGCGCGCTTCCCCTCACTCTTTCATCTCTTCGCCTTCGGACCTAGCCGCAGCTGTCTGTCTGCCTCCCATAACCTGGGCTTCCTCCGCCCGACAGAAACCTCTGCATCAAACCTAAGCTTTGCTTTGCTTTGTAGTGTATGGCCCAACTGCCTTTTGCTTTCCCACCTGCATACACACCCCTTAGACAGCAAGCAGCATCCCTCCTCACCCAGAGGAGAGGCTTGCACATCAGAGCAAGCCTTGGCTGCCGTTTCCCAGGGGGGCTCCCAGCTTCCAGCTCTCCTCCCTCTGCCTTTCCCACTGCAAAAGCCAACCTTTACGCAGCCTCTGGGATGGGCCACCCCAACTCTTCCACAGCAGCCCTCCCCTCCACATTGGACCGGGACTGTCTTCTTCCCTCCCTCCTTCTTCCAAATCTTGCCCATTCAGCAAACTCGAATGGCTCCAGTGTTCACTCTCCGGCCCACCCCCAGCATGCCCTCCCCTGGAGCTCCTGCTCCTGCCAGGCCACTTGCTGTGCCAGTAGTCTCCTGAGTGTCCTTGCCTTCTGAGATTGGAAGTACCTAGAGGGCAAGAACGTTGATCTCCCACTATACCTGGGGCAGTGCCGCGCTCCCAAGGGGCACTGGGGACCGTGTTGAATGCTGATCTTTGGATGACCTCCTAGCACGGCCTCAGAGCCTCCGCGGCCGCACGGTCTCGGTGGGGCGGGTCCTGCGGTGGCTAAGTTGGCCAAAGTTATTGTCAGGTCACTGCAGAAGGAGGGGAGATGTGGGGACCCTGCCCAGAGTAAATAAAAACGAGAGAATGGCTTTTACTTCCCGAGAGACTGGGTGAGAGGAGGGAGGACCAGTAGGGGATGAGGTCCCCGGGCGTCCGTCATCACGCTGGCGGAGAAGCCCACGCGAGACGTGGAGGACGCGGATCCGGGGGAAACCCCCAAACCTCACCGGGGTCGCCTCCCGCCGTTCCCCGAGTCTGCGCGGGCCGCCTGCCTCCGGCTTCGCAGCCCCGGGACAGATTCTGGCGGGACCTCGGGCGGCGCCGGTGCTGCTGTGGACAGCTCATTCCGCTGCGGCGGCGGCGGCGCCCGGAGAGTCCGCGGCGCCGCCAGGGGGCGAAGAGGGTGCCCGCCAGCTCTTGGGACGCCGGGCGCGCGGGCGCTGCGCTCCGGGAGGCCGGGCCGGGGAAGGCGCGCCCGCCACGGCTGCCTCTGCTCTCGCCGCCGCCGCTGCGGCCGGGCCGGGCCGCTGCTTGCAGCCTCGCCCTCAGGCCGGTTCGGCCGCTCCGGGAGCCCCGGGCCTGGCGGGGCGCAGCCGCCGGGCGCCCTCACAGGTGGCGGAGCCGCCAGCGCGCCCGGCTCGGCGCGCACCGGGCTTGCTGGCCTTCCCGCCCCTGCGGCCGCCCTCTCGGCAGCCCGGGCTCTGCTCAGGCGGTCGCCCGGATTGCGGGTGGCTGAGTAGGCCGCACCCCGGGCGCAGCAAATGGAGGACGCTAGCATTGAAGGACGGGGCGAGGGAGGACGCAGCTCGGCCCCACGCCTTCTCCCAACCCCTCCGAGGCGGCCGCGGGCGCGCCCTGCGGCCCGGGCCGCCCGGATGCCCACGCCTGGGGAGACCCCGCGCGAGGCCGGCGGGCACGCACGTTCCGCCCCTGCACCTGTCGGAGCCCGCCTCACCCCGCCCCACCGAGCGGGCCTCCAAGACACACGCCACCCCCGCTGCGGTCACCTACTGAAGCGGTCACGTTTGGCTTTAGGAAAACAAAACAAAAAAGTGGGCCTGCAGCTGCACACGTCGACCGACTCCCCCTCTGGGTCAGCTAGTGGTGAGGACCTATTTTGGTACGCCTGTGGGCTCCACGGCTCAAGAAGACTTGCCCTCGCCCTCCCGCCTCGGCGCTGCTGGGGATCTTTAGGTGTTCCCCTCCCCCAAAGGTTTTAAGTAATCTCTACACCCAATGTGCGACGGAACTCACAACCCCAGCTCCAGAGTTGGATGCTCCACGGACTGAGCCATCCAGATAGATGCCCCGGGATCTCTCCTCTTGATGAGATGCTGTTTACATAGAAAAAGAGTTCCATTCTTTGGACTCAAGTCCAAGTCAGCCTTTATCAAAACATGTCAGGCCTGCCAGAGTTGATAAATGTGTGTGTGTGTGTGTGTGTGTGTGTGAGAGAGAGAGAGAGAGAGAGAGAGAGAGAGATCCTCTCAGTGTCCACTCACTAGCCTGCATCTATTTTGGGTATATAGTTTTATCATTGAATAAAAGAAGGTCAAGTTTATGTTTCATTTCAAAGGGAGTCTTTGAAACAGTACCTCCTATTTATTTAGGAGAGAGAGAGAGAGCAAGGGGCAAAGGGCAAAGAGTCACAGAGAATCTTAAGCAGACTCCACACCCAGCACTGAGTGCTGGGGAGGACAGACCTGGATCTCACCACCCTGAGCTGAAACCAAGAGACTGTAGATTAACCCACTGAGCCACTAAGGTGTCCCTGAAATAGTACCTATCTAGTTGCCTGCTGGTCAGTCACCCACATTTAGGTTCAGTTTGGTTTGATTTGGGGTTTTTTGCAAAACTCAGAGCAAGAATGAAAGGTTAAATGATGTCTCTATATGCACATAAGCTCTGGTTTCAAATCCTACCATCCAGCACAGATTTCCACAGTAGGAGTACAAGGGCAGGTACGTATCAGTCTTTATTCTGATTCACGTAGGTCAGAGAGATGCTCAGACAAACCTTTGGGGAGAGGTTCCCAAATTAGTGCATTCTTCTGCCCACCAGCAGACAAAATAAAACTGGTTTGTCAGCTCGGAGGGGTAATCATTAAATGGCAAGTCACTTTTAAGCTCTGAGATTTGGGGCTGGGCTGCCAACTCCAAATCTGTTTAGCATCCAGGATCTGGGTCCCAGGAAACTCTTTCCCTCCTCCTTCTCCTCTGTTTATCTGAACACGGAAGGTAGGCTCAGAAATCAGAGACTCTGGGTGACTGCAGCCCTGAGGGTGCCTCACCTCCCAGGACACAGTGCTCACACTCTGCTGAGAGTTTTGGGCATCCACTGCATGTCCAGCATGACATCCCACCCCTGGCCCTCTGCCCCATGTGTGTCTGAGACTTCCTGGCTCTGTGAAGGCAAGGAATGGCCTGAAATCCAAATCTCCTGTGACCATAAGACCCTCAGATCTGGAAGAGTAGCACTTGTGGGGGCTCTGGCCCCAAGTCCTCAACCTTAGGAGTGTCTGTTGAATAGCCTGCTTGACATGGCCTCAGTTCCTGGCCCAGATGCCTACTGTGCTGCTGCTACCCAGCTCTTCCTTGAGCTTTCCCACTAGTGAATGCTCTTCACATGTGGCTCCCATA
The DNA here is from genome assembly GCF_048418805.1 of Vulpes vulpes. Taxonomy (NCBI): domain Eukaryota; kingdom Metazoa; phylum Chordata; class Mammalia; order Carnivora; family Canidae; genus Vulpes; species Vulpes vulpes. Next base: position 119,432,632 of record NC_132781.1, read on the forward strand.
GAGTTTCCCCATTTACCCAAATGCAGCAACCTGCCTAGAAGAGCACCCAGTTGAGCCCCTTCAAGGCTCAACTCCCTTTTGCTTCTGAATCAGTACTACCCTCTCCATTCTCAGCCCTGCTGGGGAGCCCTTTGTTACCAGGAGACTTACCTAGAGGAGGAGGCTGTGTCCTCCCTGCCTTCTCAAGATAAGAAGGGAAGACACGAGTCTCATTAACACCCCTGGAAAGGCTCCTCTTGCCTCACTCTCACTCCCAGCAAGTCTTCCATCCCACGCAATTTAGTGGGTCCCTACTTTGTGCCAGGCACCAGGGTCAGGGATACAAAATCACCAGAAGTGGTCCCTGCCCTTGGAGAGCTTGTGGTATGTGATGGAGGAATGCTCCCTGAAATTCATTACTTTACCAAATGTGTATTAAACACCAACTATATGCCAGGGCCCATGCCAAGTGCTAAGGGAATCAGTGAAGAAGAAAAGCTAGCCCCAGCCATCCTAATAGTACCACCTCCTAGACTCATGGCCCATAGGGGAGACAGACTAATTAATCAAACCAAGTAGAGAATTACAAGTATGATAAAGAGAGTCACAGGATCCTTTAAGTACATGTAAAAAGGTTAGGGAGAAAGTCTTAGTGGGAGGTGAGGGTCTGGGTATGGTGCTTACCTTTCTTCTAAAACATGACCCCAGAGCTTCCAGGATGCTCCTCCCTATACCCTAACCATCACCCCCACATCCAGGAAACCTGCCAGCCCCTCCACATGGTTCCATCTCTGGGGATGCCAGGCACCTTTCCTTGGTACCTATTGATTGGTGTCAGGAGGTCTCAGTACCCCTCATGGCCACTGATTCAAGTTCCCAGGTCAGCAGGTGGATGGGCCTTCAGGAAGTGGAGCCGCTGTGTCCCAGCCTCTCAAACCACATCCCAGGAGCTGGGATTGGGGCATTTAACAAAAGAACCTCTAGGAGAGGAGCAAAGAGCTGGGGCACATTCATATTCACACTTCCTGCCACTCCATCGTCTCTCTGACCATCTCATTACACAAGACCTGGCCAGGATAAATCCCCCACCCTCGCCCCTCAGGAGAGGGCCAGCAAAGACCCTGGCCTGGAACTTATCCGACAAGACAGCCACTCTAGACACCTGGATCCACCTAGCTTTGGTTCCTCTTCCACCCCACATTCTGGCCTGCGTCTGGGTGGGACTGGCTACCCTGCCTCCAGGTAAGGACTGCACTGCCCAGATAGCTGGGGGAGGGGGGCTCTCCCCTCCCCTGGGAACACTGGGACCACAGCAAAGAGGCTAGAGGCAGCCCCTCTGTAGCTCATCCCACCTGTGGACTGGCTCAGAGAAGGCTGAGGAGCCCTCTACTCCCTCTGAATGGCAGTGGGGAGTCCAGTACCACCCATGGCTGGTACCTGGAGGGGGTGGGGGTGAGTGCTGTCCACTGTGGGGAGCTTGACTTAGGCCTCAGCTTTAAGGGGCAACAGCGTGGCCAGGGCCACCAGCTGACCTATGTCCTTGGGCATAGCCTCTCCCTCATCCTCCTTGGTCTCCTCAAGAAGGAACTGCAGGGTGGCCTGCCTGGGAATGTCAGGGTCTACCAACTGACATGCAGGTGCCCTTGCCATAGCCACACAGTAACCAGACGCAGCCTTGAGGAAATGAGGTGGGCTAGACCCCAGGAAGTTGTGTCCTTTGCATGTTGCTTCCTTTTGTCTCTACAGATGTGGATGAGACTGATGTGTGTGTCGTGGGGGCAGGTGTAACCTCCACGTTGTGAAGCCAGAGCCTGGGACCTGGTGGAATGCTTGATGTCCCGGTTTTCCTTTGTGGCGCAGGCTATGAGGGATGTGGGTCTCTCAGCCTCCCCGCTGCCAGCTACTCCACCTCCACAGTGGCTACAAAGCTTTGTAGCTGGATTTGGGTGCCCCCGAAGGCCGCCAGCACAGGCAGAGGGGCCTCTTCTGCTGCTGATGTCTTTGTCCAAGGGGCATGGACAAATGGAGAGGAAAGTTGGAGAATCCCCAGTGCAAAGCCAGAAGGATGCACTGAGCAAAGGTGTGATCCCTGTTATCACTTTTCTGGTTGGGCTTGGATCTCACTCCATTCTTGAGCTGGGGTGCCCCATGGACTTCAGGCCCGGACCCTTGGCTTTTGGTCAGTAGGGCTGCCCACTTGTCTGAGTTTCCCACATCAGAAGATGCAGCAAGTCCTCCCTTGAGCTTTTGAACATGGAAGAGGTAAAGATAGCAGCAGGATCCCCCCCCCCCCCACACACACACACACAAGCCTGGGGCTCCAGGCAAGGGGTGGGGAGCAAACGAGAGCGGCTTCTGCCTTAGCACCTGGTGGGCCCTCTTCTCTTTTCACATCGGGTAATTGAGCCCCTCTTTAAGGCATGATGAATGTTCAGCTAATTCTGACTCTGTTAGGTTGGACAGCATTAAAGTATCCTGGGTAGATGCTAGGGATGCAGTAATAATAGTAATATCACCATTTATTATTCTCTTAAGATATGTACTCTGAGCTCAGTGAATTATGTGAATTTTCAGAATCGATCCTTACAACTTTCTAAGAGACATGTGCTGTCATTATCCCCATTTTATAGCTTGGGAAACTGAGGCTCAGAGAAATGAAATTACCAGCCCAAGGTCACACATGGCTAGTTAGGATTAAAATTGATGCCTATTTGTCTCCAGGGTTCATATGTTCCATCCTTTCTACCTACTATCCCCCAGGGCACTGGAGGAAGAGAAGAGGTTGGTGCCATGCTGGCCTCCACCCTTGGTCAAATTCATCCTGCCTCCATACAGATTGTCTTTCTGGTCTTGGAGATGGTGGCCTGATGGGTGGACAATGAGGCCTCCAGATATCATGACCAGGTGACAGCAGCTTGCCCATATTTCTGATGGCTGAGCTCCCCCGACACTTGGGCTAACCGACTCTACTGCCCCCACCGCACCTCTCATTGGGCCTAGGTGGTGATTTTCCAGACCCTGGCACCTGGCAGGCAGGTAGTCATGAGACTGAGGACCCACCTAGAAGGTCAGAGGTGCCCTCTGAGCCCAAAGCCAAATAAAAGTGAGCAGAGGACCTTCCACTGCAGCCACTTGTTTGTGCCATGTGTCCAGGAGCCCACCTAGGCACCCCTGCCACATGACCCAGAACTGCCCTGGCTTCTGCACCGTGGGAAGGTGTGACCCTACAGAGGGCATAGTGGGAATGAGGGGTACAGAAGTGCTGCAAATAGGGTGCCCCGCCAGCACCCACCCCTCACCAGAGGAGATCACAGACCTTTGGGAAAGACAGTCACCCCTTGTCCAGAGTAGCCAGGAGGAAAAAAGAGGGTCTTTTTGGAGATTATTACATTCAGTCCTTAAAGCGACACAATGAAGGTGCTGTAATTATCTATTTTACAGACGAGGAAAGCTGCAGCGCGTCCCCGAAGCGGGCATGTGGCCCCATGGTCAGCCCCTCTGCTGTACCACAGCCCTTATTAGGTTTGTGACAGGGGGTTGGGATGAAGGGGAAGAGAAATGGGGTCTCAACCAGGATATTGGGAAGAAACCAGAGTCACCCCCACTCTTACCCCCCACACCCACAATAAATTGTGAACTCCTAAAGCCATGAATGAGGTGGTCCCCACTCACTCACCAAGTCCACTGGAGCACTTCACCTTTCACATGCAGGTCCTATGCAAGCACCAGGACCCAGCAATGGCACCAGCCCTGTCCTGAGGCAGGTGGCAGTGGTGAGAGGTGACAGATAGTTCAGAAAGCACTTACACTGGAGAGAGCAGGAGCGCTAGATGGCCTGGACAGCCAGCCCACGCAGCTTGGGACAGGCAGGGGTCAGCGAGGCTTCCTGGAGGGATGTTCTAAAGAAAGAGAAGGAGCTAAATGAGTGAATCAAAAGTGGCAACGGTGGGGGCGGGGCAGGATGGGGAGCAGAGCCCCAGAAGCCTAAGTCCTTTGCGGCTGCTAAGAGATGCAGTTGAGGCAGACAGAAGCAAAAGGAGAGGGCTGTGGGTGGGCAGGCCAGAAATCACAGACCCTAAAGGCAGGGCTTGTGGGTTTCTAAGCCTGAGGAACCTAGGACAGCCAGACACTCTCCCACAATCTCCCCGAGTTCATCACTGTGAACCGGACCGGGAACATTCCAGTGTAATCAAAGCTCAGATAGGCAAGTCCCTGAGGCTACACGCACTGGGGCCAACTTCCCTCCATCCCCCATCCAAATGCCCCCCAAGCTTGCTTGTTCCTTGCCCAGCCGGTCTGGAGTGGGGGTCCCCAGGTCCCAGGACACTCCTCCAGACCCTCAGAAGGCTGGAGGCCCAGAGTGGGAGAACTGGATGGGGATGGAGGGGAGAGGAATAGAAATGGAGTCAGAGGCCCCACCTGCACCCAAAAGATCCTGCCTGTGGAACAGGACCTGGGAGTGATAGGTTCTCAAGAGGCCCCTGCTCAGGCTGATGTTTCTAGAAAGCGCTGAGGGGCAGGACTTCAGCCCCAACCTGAGTCCCAGTCAGCACCACTGCCCTCCCCCAGCCCAGCCCTGGCCACTCTCAGGGGACAAGGAAGGGAGGGGACAGAGAAGCACAGCCCCTGACCCTGGAAATGGGTGCTGGTCAGCCACCTGAACTGCAGACTCTGGTTTAAGTTAACAATTTTTATTTCTTTGTGAAAGTGTCCATTCTCTTATTAGCAGTGTTGTGCCTTCAAGGGCAGCACTTTCAGGGTGTGGGGACCAGTATCTTAAGTCCACTAGCAAATATATCACCCATTTCTGCCTGAGATTAAAAAGACAAAGATGACCCCTTCCTCTTTGCAATTGAAGAGCCTCCTCTGTCTCATTCCCCCAGCTCCCACCTTCTCCTCTCTGGCTCCCTGGCCCCTAGAAGCTGGGCTGTGGCATTGGCAAAAGTTAAAGACAGAAGCCATGAGAGGGAAGAAAAGAGATTATGCGGCCTCAGGAGAAGAGGTCCCCATCATGTCACAGGCTGGCCAGGTAAGCAGGTGGGATGCTGGAGTGAGCTCAGCATGGGTGACTCTCCCCTGCAGGACCTCTGAGCTTCCTGTATCAGGGCCCAAGGACCCAGTGTCATTATCAGCAAGTGCAGGGAGGGAACCTCCCCTAGTTGACCTGGCTGACCCCCATCTGGGGGCTGACCAAACTCCATGCAACTCTGTGTGGCCTTATCTCCAAGCCATCATTAATGACAGTGCCAGGAGCCACCGCAGCAGCCACGCAAAGAACATCACATCACTTTCCATCTGTTATCTTTTTAAATCCTCACAAACTTGTGAAGTTTAATGAACCCATTTTACAAATGAGGCAATTGAGGCCCAGAGCACTTCAGTGACCTCCCAAAGCCACACAGTTTCTAAGTGACAGTGTCAGGACTCATACTTAGTCTGACTGCCTCCAGAGCCTATAGGAGGTGGATTAGCTGGGCTACCATTGCTCTTGCTCCAGCACGCCAGCTCACCCCCAAAGCCAAGGCCTTACAGGGCAGTGTCTTCTGTACATCTGTCTGAACTCTGCTCATTGTTTTTGTTTGTTTGTTTGTTTGTTTGTTTGCTTGCTTGTTTGTTTTTAACCTCTGCTTTTCTTGCCCAGTTCTGCCCCAGGTTCTGGCCCACTCTTCCAGAGCTGAGGAGAGAGCAGGACGGACTCAGGAAGGTTCTATGCTCCTCCATCCTCAATGCCCCCAGCCCTGCAGTTGTTTAAAACACACAGGATGCAAAGATCTTATCTGCCTTAGACTTGTTCATTGTGCTTATAACACACTTGGCGCATGTCTCAAAAGTACAGGCTGCTGGGGTATCTCCTGGGGAGGGGAGCAAGTGGCAGAGTTGGTGCACACTGGCACGTGGGAAGGGGCCTGAGCTCGGCTTGGCACACTGACTGAGCACAATCTGGCCAGCATCAGCGTCACACACACGTCAGAGTAGCCATGGTCACTTTTGTTAGTTAAGATACTGCACTTGGCCCGGAAAAAAGAAAAACGGGAAGGGGCCCAGCCAACAGGCCAAAGTGGGTGTGGAAGGGGGCATGACAAAATCCTGGGGGCAGAGTTGAGCAGAGATTTGCCGCTTGGGCTGGCAGGAAGGCTTGCCTGGCCCTGTAGGTGGCCTCTGCACCCACCTGTTCTCTCCCTGCCTCCCCACTGCTTCCTGCTCTGACCCCACCATGCCTGGGGCACCTGAGACCCCCCTCCCTCACCTCCCAAGAGCACAGGCTTTGGAATGAAAGGAACCTGGGTTTGAATCCTGAGATTCTAAGCAAGTTACTTAGCCTCTCTGGATCATGGGTTCCTGAGCTCCTGACTGGCAGAGCCCTGTGATAAAGGAGCTCATGAAAGAAGGTGTAACAATAGTGCCTATGTTTACGAAGTGCCCACTGTGTGCCAGGATAGCTCATGTATTATATCACCAAATCTTCAAAAGCACCCTGTGATGGTTGGTGCTTCTTACCACCCCCACGTTACAGGCAAGGAGGCTGAGGTTTAAGTAATTTGCCAAAGCTGATAAGCCAGTGGGCTTGGCCCCCAGAGTCCATGCTCCCAGCTACCCTGCTGTGCTGGTGGCTGGTGTGTGAGGGCACTCAGAGCCACCAGCTCACTCCCTAAGCCACTTTGCAGAGAGGCTGCAAAACTTTCTGTAGCAGCCACCGGTGCTGACCTCAAGCTAGCATGCTGCCCCGGGGTCCCCCCACATAGGCCCTTCTGATCCTGTGGGAGGCCTTTCCTGACCACCTTCTGGCAAGTCTCTTCCTCCTTCCTCAGGGCTGGGGCTGGGGACCTAACATGGTATGGGCATGTTGCCAGGTGAGATAAGGGAAGGGCAGCAGATCTCAGGAGGAACCTGCATACTTGGGGTACACTTGTTTTTAAACTGCTCCTTTCGACCCCTTGCCTGGCCCAGGATGGGCCTGATGTTCCACTGAGTGATGGAAGCAGAGCTCAGAGGGGCTGTTTAAAGGGAGGGGTTTTCTTGGATACCTCCTCATTCCCATTTCTCAGCCCTCAACCCACAAATCACTTCCTGCAGGGAATGGCTCAGGCCAAGCTCTTGTCCTGTCCAGTTAGCACCAGCAGTGCTAAGTGTTATGTTAATCACCATCTCCCCTCCCCTCCAGGACTGGGTGCTTCTTGAGGGCAGAGACAAGATAACTTTGCTCATCACTGCCCCCAGGGCCTGGCACCCTAGCACCTGACATGTGTAAGGTAAACAAAGGCCTGTCTGGGCCCACGGTGTCCCAGGGAGGCTGAGAGGCAGTATGAGGGTGTCCCCAGTGGTGACCACAGCAGAGACAGGTCTGACCCTGATCAGAGGATAAGACCTGCTGTGGGAGACAGGGATGGGCCCCCACCCCCCCTCAACTTCCTGTGCCAGTTCACAGAAGGAACCAGACCAGAACTGCCAAGGGCAGGTCCCAGTAGAACGGCCCTCTTGGCCCAAGGCTGCCAGCCTCAGCTGGCACCTGCCTTGAGCCCTCAGGCCTCAGCCTCTGTGAAGTTTCCTTTCCCAACAACAGCAGCAGCAGTAATAATATTGCCTAAGACTCACCCAGTGTCAGTGTTACTGTGTTCTGGGCCCTGGGCCAAGCGGCCTCCATGATTATCTCTCGGAATCCCCCAAGTGACCTCTAGAGACAGGAGCCTTTTTCACCTTTATCTTACAGGTGAGGAAACGAAAACTCAGAGAGGTTAAGTGACTCCTGCAAAGTGGCTCAGCACATGAGGGATGGAGGTGAGGTTGGGAAACCAGAGTTCAGGACCAGAAGTCTTAACCCTAAAGCTCTCTCTGCCTCCAGGGCCTGCCTCTCTAATTGGATAGTCTGGGGCCTGTCCCCCCTGCTCAGTGGGCTCAGGCATTACATTCCACCTGCAGGACTGTCAGGAACCTGCAGCCCTCTCTGTCCCACACCCCTGGGGCTCAATAGGGCACTCGTTCATTTACCATGTTGATAAATATTTGTTGAACACCTGCTATGTGGGATCCCTGGGTGGCGCAACGGTTTGGCGCCTGCCTTTGGCCCAGGGCGCGATCCTGGAGACCCGGGATCGAATCCCACATCGGGCTCCTGGTGCATGGAGCCTGCTTCTCCCTCTGCCTGTGTCTCTGCCTCTCTCTGTCTGTGACTATCATAAATATAAATAAATAAATAATTAATAAAAAAAAAAAAAAAACTTGAACACCTGCTATGTGGCAGATCTTGTACTAGGAGCCAGGGATGCGCTGGAAAACAAAACCAGACCCAGACCCTGCTCTCATGGAGCATATATTCTGGTGGGAAAGAATCAGACAAATACGTATCCAATTACAAATTGTGATACGTGCCCAGAAGGAAAACTGAAGTTGGTTTCGAAGGAGAACAACACAGGAGGACATCACAGAGACAGCGGGGAGTCCTCCCCCGAGATGACAGTTATGCCCTGACACCATTGACAGATGTGGTCGGTTTCATCTGCGCGGTATTAAGAGGTTTCCCTTCCTTCTCCTCTCTCTCTCTCTCTCTCTCTCTCTCTCTCTCTCTCTGTCTTTTTAAAGATTTTATTTATTCATGAGAGAGACACACAGAGAGAAGCAAAAACACAGGCAGAGGGAGGAGCAGGCTCTCTACGGGGAGCCAGATGCGGGACTGGATCAGGAGGACCTGAGCGAAGGCAGAGGCTCTACAGCTGAGCCCCCCAGGCGCCCGCGTTCTCCTCTCCATCAAAGAAAACTGCTGCGGCCCACGGCCATTTTGCCATTTGCGGAGAAAAAAAGCCCCTAGTTTCCAGATCCTGGTGACCCCAGAGTAAAAGGTGAAGGGAAAATAGAACTTCACTTCTGTGGCTACAACGGAAGGGCCCCGAGCCCCGCGGCGGAGCCGACGAGGCGGGCACCCCCGCCCCCCACGCCCTCCCGCCCTCCCGCCCTCGGAAGTGTGGTGCTCTGTCGCCACCTGGTGGCCGTAACCGACCTGCGGGGGCGACCGGGCTCCCCCGTCAGGGGCGGGATTCGGAGCGCGGCTTCCCTCCCGCGAAGGCCGGAAAATAGGCAGTGGGCCCCGGTGGCCTCCTGGCGGGGCGCGCGGCTGAGGAAGAGCGAGGGTGGAAGGGCAACTGAGGCTTGAGAGTCAACTGACTGGAGGCGACAATGGCCCCATTGTGTCCGGGGCCTTGACCTTGATTTCCTGCCACTTCTCTCCGGCGTGGCATCACCCGGGTCTGATTGGCTGGGCGTCTGCTCCGCGACGGGGCGCGCCCGGGGCTGGAACCCGAGCGACCCGCAAGGCCGAGGTGCGCGACTGTCGCCAGGAAGCCCGGAGAAGGCCACCTCCTCTCAGAAGTCCTCAGCCTCCCCCCTCTGCACGGTCGGGAGTGTGGGGCCAGAACCAGGCTCGCGTGGAAAGGTGTGGCGCGGGGCGGGGTAAGGACTGAGCTGCGATCTGAGAGACGCTGCTCCAAGTCAGTCATGGGATCCTTGGGCGCCGACTTTACAACCTCCTACCTTTTTGCTGTTGTTGAGTACACACCCACGGTACCATTCCCATGGTTAAATATATATATATTACAGAGGCGCCGGGTGGCTCAGCGGTTGAGCGTCTGCCTTCAGCTCAGGGTGTGGTCCCGGGGTCCTGGGATCGAGTCCTACAACCGGCTCCCTGCAGGGAGCCTGCCTCTCCGAGCCTCTGCCTGTGTCTCTGCCTCTCTGTCTCGTGAATGAATAAATAAATGTTTTTAAAATATATTACACAATACCATAAAAAGCTGTCCCTTTTTCACACTCACCGCCCTCCTCTGGTAACTACTGTTGGTTTCTTGAGTGTCCTTCCTAATCTTGCTCCAAGTATTTTATGAATCTGCACATAGGAAAATGTGTAAGTTGGTGTATGGACTCCTTGGGCCTCTATTTTTTCTTTCTTTCTTTCTTTCTTTCTTTCTTTCTTTCTTTCTTTCTTTCTTTCTTTCTTTTCGTTCTTTCTTTCTTTCTTCTTTCTTCTTCTTCTCCTTCTTTCTCTCTTTCTTTCTTTTTCTTTTTCTTTCTTTCTTTCTTTCTTTCAGATTTTATTTATTTATTCATGAGAGACACAGAGAGAGAGAAGCAGAGACACAGGCAGAGGGAGAAGCAGGCTCCATGCAGGGAGCTGAATGCAGATTGATCCCAGGACATGGAAATCCTGACCTGAGCAAAAGGCAGACACCCAACCACTGACCCACTCAGGCGTCCCTGGGCCTCCATTTTCTAATCTGAAAATGGAAATGAAAATAACAGAAAAGCTACTTGAGGTCATTCATGTGGAGTGTTTATTTAGCTCAGCACCTAGCACTATCTTTCTTGTCATTATCATTGAGCCCTGGGTCCACTTCTGAGGTCCCAATAGAAGCTCTTTCTTACTCCATAGGCTATTCTTCCCCCTCCTTCTCCCCTCTAATAAACTGGGTTAAAAATCTGTGTTCCTGGGGCACCTGGGTGGCTCAGTGGTTGAGAGTCTGCCATTGGCTCAAGTCATGATCCTGGGGTCTTGGGATCGAGTCCCCCATGGGGCTCCCTGCATGGAGCCTGCTTCTCCCTCTGCCTGTGTCTCTGCCTCTCTCCCTGTGTCTCTCATAAATAAATAAATAAAATCTGTTTTAAAAAAATCTGTATCCCCTAATGCCTGTGTTTTTTTAAAGCTAGAAAGAGCATCTGGTGTTTTGTAACTGTTCTTCCCTGCCCTCCACTTCCTTCACCCCCACACCTCCGCTTACCTTCCATGTTTGACCCGATGCGACCACTCATCCCACGGTAGGGAGATCATCCCACTCTGTGCCAGAGGGAGAGACTTCTGCCTGCACATGGTGCTGCTAAACCCACGGTGACTCTACCTAAAAGCTGTCCCCTGGGTAGAGGTAGGGCTAGTGGCTCAAAAGGGAGAGCGCTCTGTGAAAGGCCAAGTGGCAGAGCAGGTAAGTGCAGGGCTTGCTGGCACAGCACCCCAGGGGTAGCCAAGGACAAGTCCCTTCCCCTCTGCGAGCCTCAGCTCCCTCACCCGTACCATGGGCTCCTAACAGGAGCCACCACATTCAACTGCTATGAGAATAACACAGCCCCCATGGAGGGACCCGGCGCTGAGAAAGCTACATGGTAGTTATTATGAGGTAGGAAAAATGAAGTGTCATGTTTATTTAGCATTTTTAGGCTTGCAAAGGGAATTTATAAGTTCTTCCTTCTCTTTAAAAGGAGCTAATCCAAAAAAATAAAAATAAAAAAATAAAAGGAGCTAATCCTAGGAGAAAGAAGTTTGGTTTTGATTGACAAGTCTCCAGAGAAAGGGAAATTCCTTCACTTCCGCTTCTGTTGGAGCAGCCAGTTTTCACTTCCTGACACTGTTGCAGGTCCCTGAGATGGGCCACAGAGCTCCCCCTGGCCAAACAGCACCGGGATGCAGGACACTACAGGACCTCGCCGTTCCAGATGATGCAGCAGGGAAACAGCAAATCGGTGTGAGTAAGATAAGGCCAAATTACCCATCAAGCAGGTGCTCTGTGCCCAGTCTACCACACCACACTGCACAGCACAGGGTCTGTTTCCCCTATTGGGGAAAAAAAAAACCTTACTGCACATACTAGCTAGTACTCAGTGCTTATTAGATCCCAAGTGTGTTGTAAGCACAATGAACAACCTAGGACAGAGACGATCTTTGCCCTCATGTAGCTTGCTTTTTTAATGGTTCTGCACGTGATAACTTCCTCTGCTTTTTTTCCCTATTTTATGGTATAATTTACACACATTAAAATTCACCTTTTTTAGTGCAAAGTTCTATGAGTTTTAACAAACACAGTCATGTAACCATCATCACAATCAAAATATAGAATATGTTCATCACCTCCTGAATATTTTGTTACTCTTTAGTGACCAGCCCCCTCCCCCCATCTCCAGCCATTGGCAGCCATTAATTTGAGGGCTATCCTTGTATTTTGACTTTTACAAAATGGAATCTTTCAGTATGTAGCCTTTTGAATCTGGCTTCTTTACTTAGCATGATGTTTTGAGATTTATCCCTATTGTTATACATATCAGCAGTTCATGCCTTTTCCTTTCTTTCAACTTTTTATTACAAAAATGTTCAAATATAAAGTTAAAAGAATAATGCAGTGAACGCCTATAAACCTACTACCTAAATTCAATAATTGTTTCTATTTTGCTAATTTTAAAATGATGTCTATACATAGGCATATATTTGGAACCATTCAAAAGTACTTTATAGACCTTGACACTTCCCCTATAAAGCTTCAACATGTGTTACCTAAGAATGAAGACAACTGGTAAGCATATCCCACTGAGCAAGTTGACAATGATTCTCAAGTGCCATCTACTACCCATCCATTTGTAAACATCCCCTATTTCAAAAAAAGTCTTTTGTAACTTTTTACCCAACTGTCAGAACTTTGTTTCTTAATTTTTAGTTTGAAATAATTATAGACTCACAGGAAGATGCAAAAAATTAGAGTCTTGTGTAGCATTTAACCAACTTCCTGCAATGGTGACATCTTAAAAAGAGCTGTAGGAAACTCTCCAAATCAGAACACTGACATTGGTACATTACTGATAATCACACTGCAGACCTTATTCTGTATTCACCATTTTATAACCTGCACTCATTTGTGTGCATGGATGTGTGTATAGTTCTATGCACTTAATCTTGTGTATGGATCTGTGTATCTACCACCACAGCCGTGGTAGGTAACTGTGACCTCACCATGGAAAGATTCTCTAGTGCTACCTCTCTGTAGGGACACTCACTCTCACTTCATGCCTCCCTGTCCCTGGTCTACTAAGTTTTTCTCTGACTCTGCAGTCTTATCATTTTGAGAATGTTCTATACATGAAATCATACAGTAGTATGCCACCTTTTGAGATTGAAGTTTTTTTCACTAAGCATACTGCCCTTGAGGTCCGTCTAGTTTGTCATGTGTATTATCACCAGTCCATATCCTGTAATGGCTGAGTAGTAAGCATTCTTACACAGATGGACTGCAGATTAGCTGTCCTCCAGTTGAAGGACATGTAAATTGTTTATGATAAATAAAGTTGCAAACATTTGGTATGGGTTTACGTGTGAACTTAAGGCTTATTTCACTTGAGTAAATACCTAGGAGTGGATCGCTGGGTTGCACAGTTAAGTCTGTCCTTCTGTGAATCTGCCAAAATCTTCTGCACACTGGCTCACATTCCCAGCAGCATGTGTGAGAGTTGTCATTGCTCTGCAACCCGCCAATCCTAGCTATTACCACTTTTTAAAAAAAATTCTAGCCGTGGGGCACCTGGGTGTCTGGGTTGGTTAGGCATCTGTCTTCAGCTTGGGTCGTGATCCCAGGGTCCTGAGATCAAGCCCCACATCAGGCTCCCTGCTCAGTGGGGTAGCCTTCTTCTGTCTCTGTCTCTCTCTGCCCTTCCCCCACCCATGCTCACTCACCTCTCTCTCTCTCTCTCAAATGGATAGATTAAAAGTAAATAAATTCTAGCCATTCTAATATATGTGTGACGATATCTCCCATAACTTTTAAATCATAAATAAGATCAAGTTAAAACTCTTCTTAAAGCCCTCTAGTGGCTTCCCATCACAGAATCAAATTCAAACTCATTTCTGAGGCCTGCCAGACTGGCTTCCCCCACCTCTTAGAGGCTCTGCCTCTAGTCCTGGTACAGCCCCAGTGACTCCTGTGGTTTCTCCAATGCTCTAAGCTAGCTAGCTTTCCCTCAAGGCTTTTCTCTCCTAGTTCCTTTTGCCTGGAATGTTCTTGCCTCAGGTATCCACATGGTTCATTCTCTCTAACACCAGCTTCTCAGAGAAACTTGCTGATGGTCAAAATAAGCCCTATTATCTGCACTTATCTTCACAATTTTCTTACCCTGTTTTATTTTTCTTACTGGCGCTTACCTCTTCTTGGTATAATATGTGTCAGTCACTGAATTGCTTGCTGTCTGCCTCCCTTACACAGGCAGGGATTGGCTTTGGATGACGATCTCCAGTGCTTAACACAATGCTTGGCACAGTGGAGACACTCGATAAATACTTGTTTAATGAATGTGTGTCAGAAACTTGTGACCCTCTTGTCATCCTTCTGACCCACCTTTTACTCATCTGGCATCCTGGCAACCAGCTTGGAGCAGGTGGAAACCACTTGGTTTAGCTGCTCCCCAGGACTCTTGCTTTCTGCTCAGGGCTTCTGTCTGCAGGTCTGAGGTTAATCCTGCTGGGGCAACCCCTGACCAATGGAGCTCTATTTGGTCAGGGGATGTTTACTCCCTTCTCTAACACTGGGTAGAGGTTCTCAGGTGCAGGCCTCCGCAGGATGGAGCCCCCGTTGCCCACAGTGGTGACCAGCTCCATAGCACACCACGTCCTGGCTTTCTTTCCTTCCCATCTGCTCTCCCCACCGGCCTGCTCCTGTTCCCTAGAATCAGTGCTGGAAGTGACTTGCAAATAAACCCTTTCTCTGCTTTCTCTACCTGCGAGGAGGTAGCAGGGATGGAAAAAAGCCCAGATTAAATTAGAACAAATATATGGAGCCCATAGTCTAGTGGGAGAGACAAATAATACTTTTAAAAAAGAAACAAAATTTAAATAACTATAGTTGAAGGGATAGAATTTTCAACAAATGGTGCTCTAGTAACTGAATATCAAAAAGGAAAACAATGGGTCTCAATCCCTACCTCACAACATACTTGAAATAGATCAAAGAACTAAGGATTTAATAAAGAAAAACTATAAAGCTTCTAGGAGAAAGCCTAGGAGAAAATTGACATGACCTCAGGATAGGCAGAGTTCTCTTAGATCACAGGTAGAACTAATCATAAAAGGGGGCAGAAGCAGCATTAAGAATATGAAAGGTAAGTCACAGAATAGAAGAAAGTTTTTTGATATATATTTTTTTAAGATTTTATTTATTTATTCATGGAAGACACAGACAGACACAGGCAGAGGGAGAAGCAGGCTCCCCTACGGGGAGCCCGATGCGGAACTTGATCTCAGGACCCTGGGATAATGACCTGAGCCGAAGTCAGATGCTCAACTACTGAGCCTCCTAGGTGCCCCTCATTTCGTATTTTTGACAATAATTTGCATGCACAGCACACAGAGAAATATATAACTCAAGAAGAAGGCAAAAACCAAGTTAAAATATGGCAAAACATTTTGGCAAATACTTTAAAAGAAGATATACAGGGCAGCCCCGGTGGCCCAGCAGTTTGGCAGCTGCCTTTGGCCCAGGGTGTGATTCTGGGGACCCAGGATCAAGTCCCACGTCGGGCTCCCTGCATGGAGCCTGCTTCTCCCTCTGCCTGTGTCTCTGCCTCTCTCTCTCTCTCTCTCTCTCTGTGTGTGTGTCTGTCATGAATAAATAAAACTAAAATATTTTTAAAAAATAAATAAAAAATAAAAGAAGATATACAAATATCCATAAGCATGTGAAAACTTGTCCAATATTACTAGCCATTAGGAAAACATAAATTAAAAACATGAGATGACACCATACACCCATTAGAATGGCTGAAATTGGAAAGAATGGTAGTAGGTGTTGATAAGGATATGGACCAACTGGAATTCTCATATGCTGCTGGTAGCAGTGTGAAATGGAAAAACACTCTGGAAAGAAGGTTGGCAGTATCTTATAAAAATTTAAACATATACATACCATCTCCCCAGTGATCTTCATTATACTTATTTACCTGAAGGAAATAAAAATGGAGGTCCACATGAAGACTTGAACATGAATTGTCAAAGCAGCTTTATTTATAATAGCCCCAAACTAGAAATAGCCCAGGTGCCCATCAATAGGCAAAGAGATACATTGTGGAATATTCATACAATTGCTTGGTACTCAATAAAAAAAAGAAATACTGATAAGTGCTACAACATGAATAAACCTCCAGAACGTTAAACAGAGTAAAAGAAGCCAGATTGAAGAATATATACCATATGATTACATTTATTATTTTTTTTAGGATTTTATTATTTATTTTAGAGGGGGAGAGAGAGCACAAGAATGGGGGGGGCAGAGGGAGAAGGAGGAGTAGGCCACCCACACACACCAACAGGCCCTTGGGACTATGACTCCAGCCAAAGGCAGACACTTAACTGACTGAGCCACCCAGGTGGCCCCATATGATTACATTTAAATGAAGTTCTAGAACAAGCAAAAGGAAGCCATGGGAACAGGAAGTAGGGAGTGGTTGGCTGGGGCTGGTCATAGGTGGGTAGGGAGTGGGGAATATTGACTGGAAAGAAGGATCAGGAAAATTGGATAGGTTTTGGAAATTATATCTTGAGTAGAGTGGTGGATATATGAATATTTGTTAAAACTCGTCTTTTATTTATGTAAATTACACTTCAATAAGGCTCGTTTTATTTTACTGTTTTTTAAAGATTTTATTTATTTGAGCGAGAGAGCAAGCACAAACAGGGGGAGGGGCAGAGGCCGAGGGAGAAGCAGACTCCCTGCTGAGCACAGAGCCTGATGTGGGACTCAAGCCCAGGACCCCGGGATCACAACCTGAGCTAAAGGCAGACGCTCAACTGAGTGAGCCACCCAGGTGCCCTATAAGCTGATTTGAAACAAGAGGTAGCTATAGCGTGTGATGAGTGCTCCAAAGGGAAGAAAACACAGTACCATAAGAGAAAAAATGGGGAAGTAAGACTACTTTTGATTGGTTGAGCAAGGAAGGACTCTTGGAGGTGACATGGGAGCAGAGATCTGAATGTCAAGATGGAGTCAGCCATGGAAAGATCTAGGGGAGCGCATTCTAGGAAGAGGTCACTGCCGGAACAAAGACCCAGAATCAGGAAGGAGTTTGGTGCTATTGGCAACAGTCCGAAGGCCAAGTGTAACTGAAGTGGTAGGAGACAGGGTGGAGAGGGGGCAAGAACCGGATCATGAAGGACCTTATCAACCCTGATAAAGGTTTAGAATTTGAAATGAATAAAATGCACATCCTTCTAGTGGGTCTGGTAGGGCAGAAACACATAAGCAAATAAAAGCAAAATAGGGTCATGGGTGATATATATTTGGGGAGTATACAAGGATAAAGGAGGGACTAATCAGCACTCCTGGGAAGACTTCTTGGAGGAGGTGACATTTCAGTCAAGATTTAAGGAAAATCAGCAGAGGAGAAAGGATATTACAGTGGAAGGTACTGTGTCTATACAAGCCCAGAGGCATGCAGCCCCACAGAACATTGAAAACCTGAGCATAATGTCAATCTGCTTGGAGTTTTCTGTAGGAGTGGAAGTGGCAGGAGATTGAAGGCTGTAGGGAGAGGCTTTTGAGCCTGTCAGAAGACAGAAAAACCCTAAAGAATGTTGAGTAAGGGAGTATCAGGACCAGGTGTACATTTCAGATCAAGACCTCCAGAAGGGGCAGGTGGAGAGCAGGACCACTGGTTCTGAAGTGACATCACGGAGAAGACCTGAACAGGCCGGGAAGGAAGAAGGGCAAACTCTTCGAAGAGGTGACTGGGCCTATCCTGAAGCTGGGGGCCTAACTGGCCTGTGGCTTGAAGGCCTATCTCCCCTGGGGGATAATGATCCAGGTAAGTAGGACAGATGAGGAGAAACAGGTTGAGGAGAAGATATGCAGTTTGAGGCAGCAGAGGGCCAGAAATGCTAACTTCAAAGTGCACCTGCTGCTCCCTTGGAGGGCTTGTTATGCCAATATCCCCAGGCACTGGTCCCAGTGAGTCAGAAGCAATAGGTCTAGAACAGAGCTCAAGAAACTGTATGTGTACAAAGTGCCAAGTGCCACTCCCACTCTGACGCTGGTAGACGCCATACCTATGGGACTGCCAATTTGGCCTCTCCAGGGGCCTGGAGCAGGAGGCAGGGAAGGTACATTCTCATCTGGAATGTGGCCAGAGCAGTACAGCAACCCGAGCAAAGGTGGCGTCTAAAATAAGGCTCTGGATGTAGTAATGTAGTGAGAGCAAAGATAGCTTGGGTTTCCACTGTTGCAACTAAAGAATTGCAAGAGAGAGACCCTGGTTATGTTGTGTAACTCCTGATTACCTGCCCAGGGAGCCACAGAAACTCGCGATGGGGCCATGATTAAAGCATATGTCTGCATCTGCACCCTCTCCTGGGTTGCAGATGTTGGGGGCATGATTGGATTTACAGAGGTCGTGGTGGTGAACTCTGCATGAGTTCCGGGCAAAGAGAGCAGCTTCTACAATGTGCACCAACCAACTACAGCTCTGTGTGCTCAGTCCTATTATTATTCCCGTTTTACAGTTGAGGAAACGGAGGCCTCGAGACATTTAGTAAATTGTTCTGGGTCCCAAGGCCATGATTCAGGAGAACCCAGGCTGGAACATAGGACTCTGGACTTCTCTAATCATAGCCTTGCCCTGCCTCCATAAGTCATTTCATTTCTTAATCTTAATTGATCTTCCAAGTAAGGGAGAGGGCATAGTACAAGTTTTCTCTGTCTTGTCCTGCTCAGAAAGTGTCTAGGTCCTTACTCTGTGTGTTTTCCAAAGAAGAGGCTCCCAGGGCCCAGAGGAGCTGGGACTTAAAGCCTCATGGTACATAGGGAGTTGTCAGGTCCCAGGCAGGAGCACGTGCCTAATCTTCTATTGCTTCCACAGCAGTGCCACCTGCCTCCAGTAGCAGGAGGTGGATGAGGCGGCAGCAGCAGCAAACCTGTCCCCAGTACAGCGCAGTCCTGTTTGGCTGTGATGAAATACTCATGGCATATGGCTGCAGAGTTACTATCTTGAGAGCAGACAGAAATGAGATTTTTCATGTGCCAGATTTCACTCCCTCTCTGAAACAATTCTTGTAGTAAACAGAGGTTTCCTGGTTTTAAGATCTACAGGATGGGAATTCCTTTACACTTTTTAAGTAAAACTATTGTCTTGCAGAGTTTCATTCTATTGATGGTGCAAATGTTTTTTAAAACACAGAAGCTCTTCTGTGTCCCTCCCTTCCCCCAGAAGCCAGGACAGCTTTTCTGTGTCCCTCCCTTCCCCCAGAAGCCAGGACAGGAGGAGGCGCTGCCACCAACTCTGTTCCAACCACCCCGGGATGAGACCTCCCCATGTCCCATGGCTGTCATCCCTTGGCAAATGGGATGGGGAAGAGGAAAGGCTTGCTGAGTGTGGGAGGCCACAGGGTGGAGAAGGCAAGGAAGGGCCAGGAAGCAAGTAGAATGTGACTTTTAGGAGGAGAATTATTTTGAACTATGTCTTTTGCTCTGACAGCATAATGATCATTATTAGGACCTCAGATGTAACACGAAGCCCGCCCTGAAGTTAAATTTTCCCTTTCAGATAAGCGTGGCCTGTCAACCCACCATAGGATGGTTCTATGCCAACCTCCTCCATGTTGGGGGGGGGCAGGGTAGGGTTGGAATGTTCAGCTGCTTCCTCGCTCTTACCTTTCATTAAGAACTTTGCTTTCTTTTTTTTTTTTTTTAGTAAACAAGGCACCGTTTTTCTACCTTAGCCTTATGAAATCAACCTGAGAAATGCTTTGTGCAAGGACCACAGCTGTTTTTACAGCTTTCTATCTACATTTCTACCCAGCTGCTCTCTGGAATCTCACCGCCCCAGGGACCCTCCTGGACACTCTGTTACCTCTAATAGAGCGGCAGACCCAGAGCCCGAATTATGCCCAGACAGATTATTTTTGGCTTTCACAGTGTTATAAAAATCACTTTTCACATCAAAATCCTGTTTGTGGGCTCCTCTTGAAAAATCTGAAAATGTAGCTGCAGTGAAACACATTTCCCTGTGACACGTGGCTGGAGCTGAGTAATAGCGGCTCCCTTTGTACTGAGTTTGTTCCCTGGTTTGCCACAGTCCCCACCACTCTCCTTCACCTCCCATCCACAGCCTAAGAGAGAGTAGCAATTAAAAGGCAGATACAGAGATAAGAATTTCAGTCCTAATACTACCACTCATGGTCTGTGGCTCCTTGAGCATGTGTCTACATCTCTCTGAAGCCTGTTTTTAATCGGTAGGAAGTGGAGAATCATTCATGTATGCAGAGCACTGGCAGAAAGTCTAGGCTAGAGGAAGCACTCACTGAGACTTTGCCAAGTTTGTTAAAGGTGTATATGGACACACTATTGCAAATATAAGCTTCATATAAGCAAGGATTTTCTAAATCTGTTTAGTTTATTCCTACATCTTCTGAGTTTGGGATAGACCCTGGCACATGGTAGGCACTTAACAAATGGGTTGAATAACTACGTGAATTTAATGTTACCCTGAGTTCTTATGCTTCATGTATCATGTGCTAAATTATTATTATCCATCCATTTTAGAAATATAAATGCAAATGGATATAAAGGTTGATTATTTCAGGGCTAGTCTTCAGAGTTGTTGATGGAGATTTCATTGCCATATTCCACCGAGTAACTGCCTAAGAGAAAAATGTGTTTTCCTCCAGGACTGGGATCCTAAGATCATTATCCGAATACCAGGCCACTTAAGAAATCAGTGCTTCAGAAAGTCACAATTAGAAATGCACGCATTTGTGTAATGCTTCTTGAGAACTCAAGGTGCTTTACAAACATTTAAAGCACTAAGTGCTCCCAAAGCACTTTCCTCAGAAGTAATACTTCCAGAGAGGATAGTGCATTTAGGTAAAACCAGTGGAAGTTTCTATGCCACGATCTCAACAAGGCTCAACCTCTGAGCTCTGAAATTTGCTCCCTGCTGGATGCTGCTTTCCTGGAAATACAGAAGATAGGTTGACTCTCAAAAAAAAAAAAAAAAAAAAAAAAGATAGGTTGACTCTCAACTTGATTCAATGCTAACCTATTGGTCCGTTGCATTACTTGTGCCTTCAGGAGCCTTCCATTGACTTGTGGTTTGGGTATTGGCGGCCTTTAGGGGTCAGCTGTGTTTTTTGTTTGCTTGACATCGGCTTCCTCATTGTGGTAACTAAACTTCAATTTTCCTAGGGAAGCCCTTCCTTGTACACTTTCAACTGTAGGGTTTAGTGGTGGCTTAATCTCACTGGTGCTCAGCTCCAGAGGAGAGCATGGAAGTAGCCAAGGTGTCACATCTCTTGACTCCAGCCAAAAACATTCAGAAAAAACCCAAGTTACCCAAAGCCAATGCAAACAATGAAACTCCAACCTGGAGCTTTTCTTAAGACTATTGGGAAAGAGAATGCCTTTTGTTTGCTGGGACTTTTTGCTGTGGGAATGTAATTCTGACACTGCCAGAGGCACCACCTGAGAATGCAGAGAAAAGAGAGCTGAGCCAGAGAAAGCAAGAGAGGAGATTTCTGGTGACAGTATTTGAGTGGCTATATCCAGCTACACCTGAAACTCGCCTCTGGATTTTTGGTTTCATGAGCCAATAAATAAATTCTCTCTCCTTTTTTCTTAAAAAAACAATTTGAATAGCATTTTAGTCAGTTGCAATGGAGGCATTCCTGACTAGCAGATTAGAATTTGAAAAAGTAGATCAGAAAAAGAAACACAAAACTGTGACACCCCTTGCTCAGATGAAAACCGAAACCTTGAATGTGGCCACAAACAAACTGATGAGTTTGCCTTTTCTTCCTTGACCTGGACTTCCAATTCCATTAGACTCCGGCAGAGCAGTGACCTAAGTAAGAGTACAAGAAGCATAATTATTTGTCTCATTTCTTTAATACTCTGACACAAAAAAAGAATCTGGTCACCCTTGAGCTAACCACATTCATTGGCTTTCCTTTCACATGTATTAATTTGCCAGTTTCCCTAAGTAGAAGACACTGAAATAAGCCAGGGGCCAGGTCTTAGTAGACTTCTCCAGTGCTTTAAAACACTTTATACTTGGGGCACTTGGGTTGCTCAGTGGTTGAGCGTCTGCCTTCGGCTCAGGGTGTGATCCTGGGGTCCTGGGATCGAGTCCCACATCAGGCTCCTTGCAGGGAGCCTGCTTCTCCTTCTGCCTGTGTCTCTGCCTCCCTCTGTCTCTCATGAATAAGTAAATAAAATCTTTAAAAAAAAAAAAAAACCACACACAAACCACAACTCTCTGTACTTGACCTAGAGAAGTCCACTAGTGTTTGCCGTTGAACCTGTGAGCTCCAGAAACATGTTGTTCAACTTGTGCAACGTCTAGAGGAGTCCATTTAATAGAGTTACTGAGTGTCTCTGTGTGTCAGGCTCCAGATTTCACACAGCTTTAAACAAATGGTGGCAGCCTTTCTCTTTTTGAGGAAGGCTGGTTTCTAGTCCTTTGTCATCCCTTCTTGACCCTTTGGGGCAACACCTTTGCCATGACCCTCTTCCCCTCTGACCAGCCTGAACTCTGCTGCCCAGTGATTCTTTACAGAAGACTGCTTCCCATTCCCATTTCCCATTTCCAAGAGCTTCCCTGGTTCCCTGTGGGTTCCATATGGAATCTATACTCTTCTTCTTAGCCTTTAATAAGAACAATACCGAGACTAAAAGCTCACAGTTTGGAGCATTTACCAGGTACTGGGCACTATGCTTAGGTTTCATATGCATCCTCTCAGTTAATCCTCAAAATGATGAAGTAGATATTAATAGTTATACCTATTTTTTTCCCAGATGAGGTACAGAGAGGTCAAGTAATTTGCTCAAGTCACATGGCCAATAAATGATAGGAGTCCGAAAACAACTCTGTTACTTCAGCTTCAGACCTCATGTTCCTACCAGAAGATTCTGCTATCTTCAGAGCTCTTCCACAACCTGCTCTGTCTCTATCTTTTTCCTCACAACTCTACAATTTCCGCAGTCCACTTAGGCTGGTCTTCGGTTATGCCTGCTGTTCTCTGATTTTGTTGTCTTTGCTTATTTGTTTAGTCATTCGCTCATTCAGCGCATATGTACCTAGAATGCTCTCTTTTTATCTACCTCTCCAAATACTGCTTTTCAATGCTTTGCTCCACATCCTTCCTTTCATGCATCCCACATTAGCCAGTGTACTGGCATAGCCTTGCTTTCATGAATGCTGGGGACACAGAAGGGAATGACAACATAGTTGAGCATTCGGTTTCACAGGGGCCTTACCAGGTTTCATGCTATTTAGCTTTCCCACCAGGAGGCAGATGCCTGGAGAATGAGGTGAGGGAGCACCTCTTCTTTTGTAGCCATCACCGCATTGTGTGCACAATAGCCATTCAAGAAACATTTTCATCCAATTGTTGAATGAACAAACAGGATCCAGTGAAAATATGGTGGTTTTTTATTTATTTTTATTTTTTTACTTTTTAAAAAGATTTTCATTTATTTATTCATGAGAGACACAGAGAGAGAAGCAGAGACACAGGCAGAGGGAGAAGCAGGCTCCTGGCAGAGAGCCCGGCGCAGGACTTAATCTCAGGACTCCAAGAGCATGACCTGAGCCAAAGGCAGACGCTCAACCACTGAGCCACCCAGGTGCCCCAACACAATGGTTTTTTAAATGGCCTTGTGAAGGGGCACCTAGTGGCTCATTGAATAGAGCATGTGACTCTTGATCTTGGGTTTGTGAATTTGAGCCCCATCCTGGGGCATAGAACTTCCTTTCAAAAATAAAAAAGTGAGATAAAATGGCCTTCTGAAAAATCATGAATCTGGATTCTTTCTTTCATCAAGACTTTAGGTAAAGTTTATGAGGTAGGTGTCACTATCCGCATTTTTACAGATAAAACTGAGGCTCAGAGAAAGTGGGTAACTTGGCCATCTTCATAAAATGCACCGATCTCAGAGCACAAGCTCCCTAACCACTTCATCAGGCTGCCTCTGCATCCTTAGATAGTTCTCCTGAATTACATGTGTAAAAAAATCCATTACAGCTTCTGTGGCTAATGAACTTTTACAGAAAATATGCTTTGTCAGAGCCTTCTACACAATTTTTCTTTATTTCTGGGAATGGAAGGAAACTCACTACTGTTGTGAAGAAACTTGGTAAAACTGCATCAACTTCTACCACTGCCCCATGCTGCGTCCTGGGACTTGAGGTCAAATTCTAGAAAGAACCACATGGGATCCACAACCTGGCTATGTCTCTCAGGTTCTTGGATGCTGCCAGCAGCATTCTCTGGGTTTGTACTCACATGACAGCACTCCTTCATTATGGATGTGGAGGTGGATATGAGGGTGGGAAGTGTTCTGTTTTTCTTTTGATAGTTATGCCCTCTCAATCCCAACCAACTCAGTAAAAGGGGAGTGGCCAGGGACCTTACTGAAAACATGTCTCATCATCTCTTCTTCCCCAGCACAGCCCTTATTTGTCCCAACTCTCATGAGAAGGCAGTTATCCCTGCCTTATACCCCTCTTTCTCACCTTGCTCTGCCCTCATTAGGACCTCAGAGGCATATGATTGCCCCTAAAGGCCTAGAAAAATTTCCACAAAGTCTTACTGTCAGAGTAGACTTATGGACGTAGAGTAGACTTATGGACGTATAGTCTCTGGTCTTCTGCATCAGTGGGTCAAGCTCCTGATGGTCAAAATAAGGTTTTGGAGTGTGCATAAGTGACCTTCATTCTTCAGAGGCTAACAGGCAATGCTGTATTCCCCTGCCAACCTTAGAAGGACACTCCAACCCCTCAGCACTGCTTCCTGGGTCTCTCTTTATCTTGCCCTCCCTTTCAGCAAACCTCTTCCCAAAACCACTGCTGCATCTCCTTTCTCTCCAATCCCTCCTCAGTCTGGGCTCCCAGCATGTTCCCTTCCACCATATTCCTCAAACCTCATTCTAGCTCAATTCTGCCCCCACCCTCCCTGACCTCCAGGAAGGATTTTGGTTAGATCTGCCGTACAACCCAGGTCTCACCACCCCAGCCCAGCTCCCAACATCTTCCTGCCTACTATTCTCTGCCCCTTGGGACCTTGGGCTCATGTTTTTAATCTCTTCTATTAGTACAGCTCTGTCTGAAGCCATAATTCTTCTCTACCTTTCACAACTGTCGTCTTCCCCATCTATATGTGTTTCTTTTAAAAATAAATGCAGACAAGTAAAAAAGTATCACTTAAAACTATTCATGAACTAATAACGAGTACAGGTGATACTTTGATAGGAGACACACTACTCATCAAACTCCTAATCTTCAGAGATTATGTGTCAATCAGCTGGGCAATGCCAAAAGGTGCTCACTAGAAACTGATCATAAAATAACTTTTTTACCTGTTAAATAAAAAAAATTCAACCAAAGAATTTTAAAGGTCTAATTGGCTTTATTAAATGACTAAATCAGACAGCATCCCATCTGCCTGGTAGAGGGTGGTTGTACAAAATGGAATTTTTTTTCTTTTTAAAGGATTCTTTTTTTTTTAAGATTTTATTTATTCATGAGACACACACACACACACACACACACACACACAGAGAGAGAGAGAGGCAGAGACACAGGCAGAGAGAGAAGCAGGCTCCATGAAGGGAGCCCCATGGTGAGACCTGATCCCAGGACTCCAGGATCACGCCCTGGGCCAAAGGCAGACACTCAACCACTGAGCCACTCAGGCATCCCCCTTTTTAAGGATTCTATCTATTAGAGAGAGAGAGAGAGAGAGAGAGATTGAGAGAGAGCAAAAGCAGGGGAGGGGGGAGGCAGTGCAGGGGGGGAAGCAGGCTCCCTACTGAGCAAGGGAGTCCCAAGAAGGGCTTGATCCCAGGACCCTGAGTTCATGAACTGAGCTGAAAGCAAGTGCTTAACCAACTGAGCCACCCAGGGAGCCCTGGAAGGTTTTATTTTGTTTTGTTAGAAAGGAGGTTGGAGCAAGAAAGTTGTCAGCAGAAGAAAAGAAGCTCTAACTTTGTTAGGGCTGAGTAGAAGGCTTCCTATAATGCAGATTACCCCATTTTCCTTTAAGGGATGGACAGCAAGTACCATGTGACAGATTGCCTCATTGGTGCTTATCAGAAAATTCCTGACTGCATTTCTGGCAAAGGTTGAAATTGCAATTGGGTTATATGTTATTAAGCCTTGGTTGGTATGGTGACTCGGCCAAAGTGACACCGAGGTCTATGGTTTATCTTTTTAATAAGTCTAAAATCCCATAGTTTGAGAGGGAGGGACAATATATGAAACCACCATAGCAGTGCAGGGAATAACAGAGTAGAACTTAAATGAAACTCAATTAGCAAGAAGCAAAGGGGTGAGATAAACAGTGGCTCTCAAACTGGGACTTCCATGGGATGTTAAATTCTCACTTTGAAGCTGGTGGTCTACACCAGTCACAGAAGTGTCGGCATATGGTTATAGCAGGCAAGGGGAGGACACTAGAGAAAAAACAATTTCTAAAATGAGTAAAAAAATTTTTTTGCAAGTAGGACTCGCTGATTTTCCCTCGACTTTGTTCTGGGAGTGTTCCGGTCATTTCTTTTTCTGTGGAAACAGAAGGCTTTCAGAACAGGAAGTCGGGGGCCTGGGCCTGAATGAATGAGGTTGTTACATTCTCTGGCAAAGGCTTCACTACTTGCGGTGAAGAAAAGCTGCCAGAGAGCAATCCAGTTAGTTTCAGCCCCAGTCCTCTCAGGTACAGCTCGGACACTAAACCCCCGAACTATATGAATCTAGACGGAGAAGACACCAGGAGAAGCGGCCTACAGCGAGCCCGGCCTGAGCGGGCCACAGCGGGGACACAGTCTGCCTTCCAGACGCCTGCAGTGGCGGGGGCCAGGGGGCATCGTCTGGAGTCTCGGAGAACCAATCCGACCTGAGAGAAGTGCAGGTTGGGAGTCTCGGGTACACCCCAGCTCAGGGGCGGGAGCACGGAAGCCAGGCTCCCGCCTCCGGTTCCCACTCAGCCCCAGACCAGAGCGCGCTCCGGGAGGCGCACGGAGGCCCGGAGGCTGGGGGTGGGGCTTAGTGCTGTGACGCCGTCCCCCCGCCCCGCCTCGCCCCGCCCCGCGCGCGTTGCCGGGGTGATCAGGTGACTCGGGGCTCGCGGCGTTCCGGGCAGCCGTGACGTCAGGCGCGCGGCTGTTTCTCTCTTGCTGGGTGGCAGGTGCGGTGCATCTGGTGCGGTCTTATCTGGTCGGACCAGGTCCAGGCCCAACCAGTGCCGTACGGATTCGAGAGGAGGGGAGGTGAGTCGCGGCGGACGCAGGCCCGGCCGAGCTGGGATCGGGGAGCGGGTGAGGCGCGGGCAGGGTCCTTCGGAGGTTTGGCGCGCCCCCGGGCTCCCCAAAGAGCTGTAGGCGCTCCTAGAGCTGTAGGCACCGGGACGCGATGGACTCAGGATGGGGTGTGCGCAGCCTCCGGAGAGGGGCCAGGAGCCGGCCCAAAGCCCACCCGGGAGCCCCGCGGCTGTTCCTCCCGTTCTTGGTCGCCGCGCCGCTCTTGGAAGCTCGGAGGGCGGAGATCCCGCGCCGCCCGGCCGGCCTCGGGGCCGTGGTCTGACGGGGCCCCGCATTTCCGCGGGCCTCGCGGTGCCCGGCTTCGGCGTGCTGGGAGCGGGGCTCGCCACACCCCGTCCCGGGGGACCTGTGCGGGAGGCTTCGGCAGCTTTTCGCCTTGGGCTGCGGTTTCTGAGGCGCCGCCAGGGCCGGGAGGCCGCTCGGGAGCCCCACGGGTGAGAGCAGAGGCCGGGGTGTTCGGAGAAGGCGTTGCGGGGCGAAAGGAATCCTGATTTTTGAGGGTGGGGGGTGAATTGGGATCTCAGTGGACCTGTTGGTGTAGGTGAAATCTGCGCGGAGTCCTGAGGGGTGGGGTCCCGTCGTCAGCCGCGGTTGGGGGTAGAAGAGTAAAGGGGAAGAGGCCCTCCGCTGAGGAGACCGTGAGCCCTGCGCTGGGGGTAGAGCAAAGGCAGCTGTGCGGAGACTGATTGGACCGAGTGCTAGGGCTGTTTTGGGAAAAAGTTTGGAGAATTAGGATTGGACTGGTTAGAAGAAACTCTTCAGTGATCAGCTGAGGGTTTGTGTGCTGTGGGGAGCCATGGAAGCGTCGGCTGGATTGGGGTGGTGGTGGGGAATACTGGGTCCTAACCTGGTCTCCCTAGAGACCACTGAGGGAGCTATTGGGGCAGCCCGAGAAAGAGGTGACAACACCTAAAACTCTGGTCTGGTGGGATTCTGCGACCCCTGCTTGTGAAATATAACGAATTCTCAGGCAGCCAGATGTCTGCGCTCTAGCCACGGTTAAAAAATCCTAGTCAGAGAGAGGAAGTACCCAACTGCAGCTCATTTTCTTGTTGCATCTTTTTATTTTTTGAGGGTTTTTTTTTTTTTTTTTTTTTTTTTTTGAGTAATCTCTATACCTAAGGCAGGGCTCCAACTTAAAATCCCCAGATCAAGAGTCGCACCTCTACTGACTGAGCTAGCCTTGTGTTCCTCTTATTGTGTCTCTTGGCGGATTGCAATGCCTACGTGTTAGCTTGCCCCCCTCATTAAGTAAAGAGGTTGTATTGTCCACAGCCCTTGGCCTTTAGAGGTTTCAGTGTCTCATAAATACTTGTTATCCCCAAAGTGAAACTCAAATGCTAAGTGATTGGTAGAGTTACTGGAGGGACGTTATTTTATAAAGGATAATCAATGTCCAAAACATGAATTTGGAACATTGGGGAAACTGAAAAGAGTCTCATGCTTTTTGTTAATTGCAAAACTAAGAGGTTCCCTTTCATACATTCCCCCCTGCCCTAGTGGGCTTCTCAGCCTAAGGCATTTTAAATGTTAATTGGCCTTTTTGTCTTGATTTCTTGAGCAACTTTTTTTTTTTTTTTTTTTTTTTAAATAGAGAATGCCCTCCTGGGGGTGGGCAGAGAAAGAGAATCTCAGGCAGGCTCCATGTTCAGCCCAGAGCTCCATGCCAGGCCACGACCCTGAAATCATGACCTGAGGAAATCAACAGTCAGATGTTTAACCGATTGAGCCACTCAGGTGCCCCCAGGAAACAGTACATTTTGATTATTAAAGATTAGTGATATGCTGGTTTTTTGTTTTTTTTTCCCAGCTCTGAAATTTGCTGATTCTGTGACCCAAACAAACAAACAAAAACAAAAGGCGCTGCTCCTCCATTTTATACTGAACCTTTGTGATTTATGTTTTCTGGGAGGACATGAAATGGTTGAACCTTGCCACCAGTTTGTTTTTGTATATGTTTGCTGCAGAAAATAGAATTGGACCTCCAGGGATCCTGTGCAGTAAAAAGTAATTTAGGGAACTGCAGAGAACTTGGGAAGGTGGCCGCAGCTGGTTTGTGCATAGTGCAAACCAGCACAGCACTCGAGGGAGGGCAAATCTAGAGGCTAGAGGCGGGGAGGGGGGTGGGGGTGGGTGGATGAACTTCCCTTCAGATCAGTGACGCCACTCTCTGTAAAATAAATGTTAAGATAGGTCACTTGAGGTATGGGTGTTTACCACACACTACTCACTGAAGAGTTTTTCCTCATAACTCTTCCTGATAATCCCCTGGTAGGGCTTGTTTGCATAGTGATTTTTAAGGGTCTTTGTAGGAGTCCTGTACTGTTAAAACATCTCTGGAAGCTAGATTATTTTGGTCACATTTAAAAAAAAAATTGTTAACCATTTTCTAACTCTCCTGGGCAGTATCTGAACCAGCCAACTAATTATGCTTCCTTTGGAAAAAAACCAGCCCTTCCCCCACTCCAACCCCCTCAAACACTATAACTCTGTGCTGTTAGGACAGTTAAGTAGGCCAAGAGTTTTGGGAGATTTTTCCACTTTCATTTACCCATGCCACCCCCACAAGTTTTCCCATTGATAGAGAATCTGACTTCATCGTCAGGAAAAACATCTTCCTGTGTTTCCCTAAACAAAAGCTATGATACACACCAGGACTGGCAGTTCTCTTGTTAAGATTGCTCTCCCTTAAGGGGTTGTGAGCCAAAGTGAGAGGCAGGGCTGGGGTATAGGCCAGAGACTGATCCAGGGAGGAATCTCGGCCTTAGCCTTTGTCACCCAAGGCCCTGGGCCGGGCTGTCCTTTCTTGGGACAGAAATATTCCTTGACCTTGAAACAGGACAATGGTCAGTACTCCCTTCCCAGAGGTATCAAGGAGAATTAATGAGTGGCTTATATGAAATTTGAACTTCTCCAAAGCTGAATATTTTGATTTTTGGATAAATGATGCATTTTGAGATATAGTAAAAGAAGAGATGGATATTCTAAATTTTTGTGAAAGCCTCATTCACACTCTGAGGTGTTTTGTTGTTTTTTTCTGGGGTATTTGGGCTTGGTTATCAATAAGCCTATAATCAAGATCTAGAGGCCTGAGGGTACATGTTTGTGTTTCATAAGGAAATCAGGTGATTCCTTACTTCTGGTTCTCTGAGAGTGCCTAGAGTAAACCAGTAACAGCCACAGCCGGGCGTGGCGCTTTCTACGCAATATCCTCTTAACTCCAAAGCAGTTAGTTATTTTGTTCATCAGAGGTAAAAGGTAAAAGTGGGTAAGAATGTTCCCTAAATTAAACGAGGAATGAAATAGTCATTTTTTGGGGTAAGATTTTATTTACTTATTCATGAGAGACACAGAAGCAGAGACTAGGCAGAGAGAGAAGCAGGCTCCCGGTGGGGACCCTGATTCGGGACTTGGTCCCAGGACCCCAGGATCACGACCTGAGCCAAAGGCAGACGCTCAACCACTGAGCCACCCAGGTGCCCTAAAATAGTCATCTTTTAAAATTCCCATATCCTATGTCAGTCCACCAGTCCTGCTACTCAGTTGTATATTCACATGCTTGCTGATGTGCCCATGAACTCTACGGAACTACAACATCCATCTCTTAGACTTCTGTCATTTGTTGGCTGGGCCTGGTTTTCACACAAGGGAAATTCTGATGGGAGAGGCTGCTTGTTTCTCTCTGGCAGGGTTGAGTTACATGCCTCCAAGCTCCCAGCGCCTGGCCGAGTCTGCTAATTGGCTTGGCTGTAAAGTGGGAGTCAGCAATTAAACAGCAGTATAGGAGCGAGGGGATTGGGCAGGAGTTGACTCTCCAGCCAAAAAGGTTCACACCACTTTGTACACTGTTTGCAAAGGACTCTTCAAAAGGAAATGAACTTGGAATGATTTCTTGTGTAGTTTTAGGAGACATAGGTGAAATATTAGCATTGATTTAGGCCCCAGAACCAGAGTTAGTAAACTGGATGGGCCCTCATTTTTGGAGCAAGGGAGACAAATGGTTTGAATTCAGTCTCTGTGGACAGCAAGCCTGTGGTATGACTTTGCCAAAAACAAGAAATGATTTGTATTTTTGTGAACCCTTTCAATTAAATGGTTTAAGGAAGTGTTGGCAGTCATGGTGGGAGGAGAGTTTGATCTACCTGAACTTAATCGTTGGGTGGTAATGCTGTATTCATTAGGTAGGGGTGCCTATCATTAGTTCTCCGATTTATGCTCAGAAGCCTTAGTTCCCAGAGAGTAGGCCAGAAAATAACATCATTGCTGAAAACTATCAGACCACATGGTCATGGTTCAAAGAAAGATAGGGATGGAGAACAATTAACTGCAAAGTTATTTGGGAAGATGGCAACCTGGGAAGAGGTGCTAGACTTCTGCCATATTATTATTTTTTAAGTAGGCTCCATGCCCAGCATGGAGATTAACGCAAGGCTTGAACTCACAATGCTAAGACCAAGACCTGAGCTGAAATCAAGAGTCTGGACTTAACTGACTGAGCCACCCAGCGGCCCCTGCCACATTAAAATTTTAATGCTGTCTGCAGTACTTTACCAGTCAACTTTCAGTATCAGGACATTGCGCAGGATCATTTGGAGAGAGATGTCAACTCAAAACCTCAAATCAAGAGTTGCATGCTCCACTGACTGAGCCAGCCAGTGGCTCTATTCATATCTTGACTATTGTAAATAATATTGCAATATCATATAATATTGCATAGATATAAGCATAGGATGCATATGTCTTTTTGAATTAGATTTTTTGTTTTTTTTTTTGGGGGGGGGGGTAAATACCCAGTGGTAAAATTACTGGATCATAGGGTACTTCTATTTTTAATTTTTTTAGGCACCTCCATACTGTTTTCCAGAGTGGTTTTACCAGTTCACATTCCCACTAATGACGGACGAGAGCTCCTTTCCACATCCTCACCAACAGTTGTTATTTCTTGTGTTTTTGACTCTAGCCATTCTGATGGGGTTATAAGGTGCTATCTCATTGTAGTTTTGATTTTCATTTCCCTGATAGTGACATTGAGCATCTTTTTTTTAAATTTTTTTTTAAGATTTTATTTATTTATTCATAGAGATGCAGAGAGAGAGAGAGAGGCAGAGACACAGGCAGAGGGAGAAGCAGGCTCCATGCAGGGAGCCAGACGTGGGACTCGATCCCGGGACTCCAGGATCACGCCCTGGGCTGCAGGCGGCGCTAAACCGCTGCGCCACCGCCACCGGGGCTGCCCTCTTTTTTTTTTTTTTTTAAGATTTTTTTATTCATGAGAGACAGGGAGAGGCAGAGACATAGGCAGAGGGAGAAGCAGGCTCCTCACAGGAAGGCTGGTGTGGGACTCGATCCCCAGACATGGATGGGATCACACCCTGAGCCAAAGGCAGGTGCTCAACAGCTGAGCCACCCAGGTGTCCCTGAGCATCTTTTCATGTTGTTTTTAAAATACTTTGTTTATTTATTATAGCACAAGCAGGGGAGAGGGAGAAGCAGGCTTCTCCTGCTCAGGTAGCCTCATGTGGGGCTCGATCCCAGGATCATGAGATCATGACCTGAGCCAAAGGCAGACATTTAACTGACTGAGCCACCCAGGCAC
This sequence comes from Vulpes vulpes, assembly GCF_048418805.1. Taxonomy (NCBI): domain Eukaryota; kingdom Metazoa; phylum Chordata; class Mammalia; order Carnivora; family Canidae; genus Vulpes; species Vulpes vulpes. Next base: position 119,465,293 of record NC_132781.1, read on the forward strand.
CTCTCCTCTGCTCATGTTTTGGATTTGTTTTTCTGATGTTGAACTGTATAAGATCTCATGTGTGTGTATATATGTATATGTATGCACACATATGCATATATATGTATTTTTTTAGATCTTTATGTGTTTTGAACATTAAAACAGATCAATCATTTGCAAATATCTTTTCCTATTCAGTAGGTTTTATTGATGGTTTCTTTCACCATGCAAAAAGCTTTTTATTTTGGTTAGTTCCAATAGTTTAATTTTGCTTTTGTTTGCCTTACCTGAGGAGATGTATCTAGAAAAAATGTTCTACGACAAGTGTCAAAGAAATTACTGCCTGTGTTTTGTTTCAGGAATTTTATGGTTTCAGGTCTCATATTTAAATCTTTGATCCATTTTGAGTATGTTTATGGATGCTAAGAGAGTGGTCCAGTTTCATTCTTTTGTATGGAGCTGTCTGGTTTTCCCAGCACCAATAGTCTTTCCCCCATTGTATTTTCTTGCCTCCTTTGTCATAGATTAATTGACCATATAAGCGTGGATTTATTTCTGGGTGGATGCATTTAAAAAAAAAAACTCATCAATACCCTACACTACTTTGAGCCCCTTGTCCTCCTCATATATAGTAGCTCTTTGTGGATGTTACTGGCAGAAATCTGGGGTTACCTAGCATTTGTTTTTTCAAACCTTTGTTGGCCTTACTGCCTTTTGCTTTCAAAGTCCTAAGAAGATGAAGAAAGGAGGGGAGATGTCGCTGCTTTGGGGTGGTATGGTCTCTTAAGGTAGCCCACACAGGCACATGGTAGGCGGCAGTGGCTTCTGCTGCTGCGAAGTGAGATTCCCTCTTGCCCATTAAGAGGCACCCCACAGTGCTGACTGGGCTGCTGCTTTTCTCTGGGGGTCAAGAGAGTGCACTAATGGCGCTGGCTGGCCCTGTAGCCAGCAGGAGCCGGGAGTGCCTCGTTAGATTGCCAGCACATTAAGCTGTAGGGGCATCTGTCTAAGCCATCAGGATTTCAGGTTTCCCACAAAACCTAATCTAATGCATGGGAGGGGGCAGGGGAGCCTCTTTGAGGGGCTGTTCTGGTGGGGGACCTGGCCTGGGAAGTGGCCTCATCAGGCTTGTTGGGAAGGAGGGACCTGTCCTTTTCTAGTGCGTCCTCTCAACTTGGCAGGGGGCAGAGTTGGGTCCTTCTCGTCCTCTCTCTGCTCTAACCTATCCTTTCATGTTCCCAACTCACTTTCAGTGTTAATAGCCTTCTTCCCTTTTTCTGTCCCTTCTGTTCACTGCTGTCTTCTCTTCCCACGCTGCCTCTTGCTGGGCCTCATTTTCTCTCCATTGTCACTTTGAGGGCTGGCTCTTTGAAGTTCCAGAGTTACAATGCTGTCCTGTATGTCCCAGCGACTAGATGTAATTCAGAGGTCCCCAACCTTTTTTACTGAGGAGGAGCCAACCTTCACTTCCCCACTGGCTTTCAGATAACATCATAGCTGGGTTACTGACCAGAGTCCCTGAGCTGAGTGGTTGGATGAGGCTGGAGGTACCTTTCCCCCAACTAGGGATCCCGGTGGTATGGGGAGAGGATTGTGGTTGGGATTTGCTGGTGTTGGGAGCTGTCAGACAAGCTCAAGTCTACCTTGGGAAGTCCTTGCCAGGCAGACCTGCAGTTTCTGCAGAGGACCATACATAACTAATAAAGGGGCCCTTGGTGAGGTGGTCCTGGAACCCCCGAGACTGTTTGCAACTGTGGACACTGGTCTGCAGCAGGGGTTTTCCAGGTGGCGACTAGAACAACATGTTTTCTCAATGGTAGTTAGATGATTGTTGGAAGCATGGCTTTCCACTTAGTGGGTTATGAAATGGATTATTTTCTCCTAAAAGTCATGTGGCAGACTTTACCCAAAGATGATCAGCAGGAGTCTTAACTTCCATTATTAAACGTATGTGGAAAGTATGTATATAACAGGAAAGTACAGTTGAATGGATAGTTATATTCATTAATATAACTGTAATGTATTTAGATTTAGAAATAGAACTTTATTTTAAAACCCAAATGGGGTAATAGAATGTGTTGCATTGCAATTTGCTTTTTTCAGTGTGTTGATGCCTTTCCATATCCGTACATGTAATCCTATCTCATTCTTAAGGGCCAAATAGTAGTGCCACCATTTGGAAGTTCCATGGTTTGTTTAACCATTCCCACATTGGTAGCCCTTTAGGATTTTATACATCGTATGTGTGCGTATGTGTGATGTGTTATATAGCAGTTATAAACAAATGCTGTAATATCTGTGGAGAGGGGGCCGCGGAACCGCGGGTCAGACCGCAAGACCTGCCTGCCCACCATGGCCGAGAGTGACTGGGATACGGTGACAGTGCTGTGCAAGACGGGCCCCATGGCCACCCAGGCCAAGTCTGAGCAGGCCATCTTAGCAGCTCAGAGACAAGGAGAAGATGTGGAGACTTCCAAGAAATGGACTGCTAGCCAGAACAAACAGCAGTCAGTCATCAAGAACACAGCCAAGCTAAGCTGGACGGGGAGACTGAGGAGTTGCACATGACCTTGTGACCCTGGAGGTGGGCAAGGTGATCCAGCAGGGCCGGCAGAGTAAGGGGCTGACCCAGAAGGACTTGGTGACGAAAATCAACAAAAAGTCACAGGTCATCACAGACTATGAGAGTGGACGGGCCATTCCTAATAACTAGGTTCTGGGCAAAATTGAGAGAGCCATTGCCTCAAGCTGCAGGGGAAGGCTATCAGAAAGCTGATTGAGAAGGGTCCAAGGGTGAAAGGAACACAAAGCCTTGAAATCAGTGCATTCCAGCTGATGTCACCTGGCTGGTTGCCCTTGACCACCAGCGTCGGCATGGGTCTCTTGATGTGGCTGCGTGGAATGTGGGGTGCCAGCCCTGCCCAGGAACCCCCTTACTTGCTGTCAAACAAACAAAACCTTGCAAAGTATTGCTTCTCCTGATTTTTTTTTTCCCTCCCCACCTTTGGTGTCTGCCCAGTCGGGGTGACTCCGTGGGGACCTCTGAGTGGGACCACCTCAGGCTGGTGGGACTGCAGGGGGGGGGGGGGGCGGCAACCTGATCAGGAGAGAAAACCCAACTCCGGTCTGGCTTTTAGAGAAGCCAGTAAACGTTTGTTGCCCTTCAAAATAAAATGAAATAAAATAAAATCTGTGGAGAGGGTATAAAATTGTATGTGTATTTTTTTTTTTTTTTTTTTTTTTTTTTTGCATACCAGAACTAGTGTTTATCTGTTAGATGAAATCCTGAAGGTGGAATTGTTGGTTCAAAGACTAGGATGTTTTTATTTATTTAAGGTTTCACTTAAAAACATACTTTTATTGAAGAGTATATGAGAAAACAGGATGGTCCCTAAGTAAAAGGGATGTTTCAGGGCACCCAGGTGGCTCAGTCAGTTAAGCATCTGCTTTCAGTTCAGGTCATGATCTCAGGGTCCTGGGATTGGCCCCAGTTTGGGCTCCCTGCTCAACACAGGGAGTCTGCTTCTCCTTCTGCCCCTCCCTCCACTCATGCTCTATCTCTCTCAAATAAGTAAAATCTTAAAAAAAAAGATGTTTCCTCCAAACATTAGGGTGGGATACCAATGCCTGTGCAGCTTGGGTAGGCTATTTTAGTTTTGATAGCTCTTTGATACAGCAGTTATTTTTTTAAGGACCATTTAATAAATGTTGTAGATGTTAGATTTTATTTTATTTATTTTTTTTTAAAGAGTTTTTTTTTTTTTTAATTTATTTATTTATGATAGTTACAGAGAGAGAGAGGCAGAGACACAGGCAGAAGGAGAAGCAGGCTCCATGCACCGGGAGCCCGATGTGGGATTCGATCCCGGGTCTCCAGGATCGTGCCCTGGGCCAAAGGCAGGCGCCAAACCGCTGCGCCACCCAGGGATCCCTAGATGTTAGATTTTATAGAGCAACAGTCTTGGATCCAGCCAGAGGTTCTTTATAGAAAGCTTTATACAAAACAGCTTTAGCAGATATGTTCCCCTCTTTTGAAGGGAGCTTCTCTGTATTCCCTCAAAGTGTCCAAGTCCGAAAGGATGCTAAAATCTGCACACCAAGTTTAATGTTGGAGAGAGGCAAGATTGATAGGCTATTGTCTTTTCTTCTTCTTCTTTTTAAAGAATTTATCTGGGACAGAGAAAGATTGGGGAGGAGCAGAGGGAGAGAGAGAGAATCTCAGGTCAGCTCCATGCCAAGCATGGAGCCCAGCTTGGGACTCAGTCTCATGACCTGAAGTCATGATCTGAGTTGAAATGCCGTGGGACGCTTAACTGACTGAGCCACCCTGGTGCTCTGACCATAGTCATAATTTCAAATAATATTGAATTACTGTGAATAATTTGGGGATGATTCAGACTTTACTACTCCTAATCTGATGGTATCAAGACAAGTTGAATGTGCTCACATCTTTGTGTTGGCTTTATGTTGGGGATGGTGGCTTAAAGCAATTACCTGAATGGCATTAGCAAAGCATATTAATAAATAGTTTGTAGGATTTTAGGCTCCTTTGTAGTTTTTATGTCAGAATGAAGCTCTATTACTTTAGGACAGGGCCTCCAGAGGTAGATGAGCCACTATTATTTTTTCCCCCCTTTTTGGGCTTTTTGACACCCTTATTCAGTAAAAGGTACCATTTCTGAGCTCTCTGTCATTATGTCCTCCACATTATGTCCATATTCTGGCCACAGGTCAGAATGTTGGTACAAAAGACATGATCTTTTTTTTCTTTATTAAAGACATGCTCTTATATGCCCTTACTTATTATGTGCGGACAGCTCAGCACCTGGTAGAACTCTGTGGCAAACAGAACGCCCTGAACGAGGTAGGGGATGGCTAATAATAATTGGAAGATTGACACCAGAATCAGCATTTCAACAATGGTTATATCCTTCCAACCTGCCTCCGCCCGCCCCAAAGAAAAGCAACTTAGGACATGGTAACACAGCAAAACATGTTAGAAATGGTGAGCAAGTTATAAAATCCAAGATCTTGCCCATGTTGTGACAGTCGTCGACTCTCAGAGGTCTCCTGGTGTTGCTCTGTTGTTGGGAGCGTCACTACTGTATTTACCACGTAAAGTTCCTGTTGTTGCTGCTCCCAGAGCTCCTGTGTCAGGTTGTCCATGTCAGGAGTAGCTTCTTCCTAGGTGTAGGACCATGGTTCTGGAATGCCCATTCTGTGGTTGGGCTTCAGAGTGGAGGATGCTGCTTGTCCCCTCTGCTCGTTGCACATACAGTGTCCTGTACTAGCAGGGCCATCCAGGCATGTTCCTTGTATCCATTCTGGTAAGATTGCAGAGCTCATTAAGGTGACCACCCAAAGTGAATTCTTTATAATCTGAATAGCCAAACTATCCTCACTATACCCTAGAAATCTGGATAACTTGCAGCATTTTCCATCAGATGTAATAACAGACAAATGGAAATGACCATTTTATTTTTATTAGCACTACTGAAGGGCAAGAGCAAGTCAGTGAGGATTTGTTCTCTCATGTCCCCGGATCGGGGCTGTCTTGGCCTTAATACTGTTGAATGTTGTCTGTTGTTGAATCAACAAATGATTAGGTTTGCCAGTAGTATCTGACAAGCAAACAAAAGTAAAGTTACATGAATCCTTTTACAAGAGGTAATAAGTATAGAGCTGGAAGCTGCAGTCATCCTGAAAGTCTATTCTTAACAAGGCCGTTGGTGAGCTGACTCTTTGGCCTGGTCCCATCCTGTCTGCTTGGGCCATAATGAACCCGTTCAACTTCTCCAACATGCTCAGGGGTTTTTCACAGGTTTTTGTCTCTGACCAGAGGATGAAGGTTGAGTAGTTGGATTTCTGTTTATGCTTAACTCTTAGTGTAAAAATCGCTTCCTCCCAGAAGTGCTCTCTGACTTCCGTCACCTGTTGTCTCTACTTGGAGCTCCCTGTACTGAGTGCTTCTGTCTCTTGGCTTGGTTTCATCATGGCTGATGTTAGTGTCCGCCTCTCTCACCCCAGTGGAAGCTGTCTCTTGCTTACCTTTATCTCCATAGTGCCTAGAACCACTGGTGGTGGGTTATTGTGGGTGCTTTTTGAAGTATTTATGGAATGAACAAATGACCATGTGATTGGAATAAACCAACACGCCAATGTTAAAAAATTTAATGAAAACTGTAAACCGAAAAGGATAGAGCAGCACAAAACCAGTAATTCTAGAGCTTTTTTTAGCTCAACAAACCATACCCAAAATTATGGGTCTGAGAATCCAGAAAAATTGAGGGACCTAGAATATAAATCTGTTTACAAAGATCCTGTTAAAAGGCCAGCTATAATCAGAGTTTAAAAAAGAAACAACACAGGGAGGTCATTAGAGTAAGATCTGCTCTCATGCTTTTAAACTTTATAGACAATCTTATAAATTCTGAAGGAATATATAGAAGAACAAAAGCATAAGCATGATTTCTGGCTTTGACGATAACAGTTTCGAAGAGGGAGGAAATCTCCATGCAACCAAGACAATTTTTTTTTAATTTTATTTTTTGCCTCATGTCTGGTACTCTCAGTCAAGTGACCTCTTAGTTTGAAGCAGAAAGGAAACATTTAAAGGACTTAGTAGCTGAAGCATCTTGTGAAAAAAGAACCATAATTACAGAAATTTTTGTAAAAAGCAGGGAAGAACAGATATAAAAGGTTACTAACAAGGGTTAGATGAGTAGTAGGAAGGAATTTCAGGGTGCTGCAAGTGGGTAGGTAGGAGGTCTGCAGAGGCATGCTAACGAATAAGAAAAAAGTGAGTAGCATGAAAATATCCGAAAGCACTAAGAGAACTTTTTTTTTTTTTTTTTTTTTTTTTTTTTTTTTACTGTATAGGTTCCCTTCTTGAAACTGTTGGAAATACAGAAGAATATAAGTAAATAACAATTGCCTATAATGGCAGCACCCAGGGAAAACCACTATAAATGTTTTTTTTCTTCCTAGCCAAATTTTGTCTGTTTGCTGTTACTGTACAACTTAAAGTGTGAAAATCTTAATGTACAACTCAATGAGTTTGTAGTATTCATGTAAACATGACTCAGCTCAAGATGTAGAACATTTCCATCATTCCAGAAGGCTCCTTTTGTGCCTCTTCCAGTCAATATCCGTAGATTCCTTTTGGCTGTTCTCAAACCTCATATAAATGGAATCGTACAGTGTGAAGTCTGTTGAATCTGGCTCCTTTTATTCATCATCGTCTGTGAGATTCATCTCCGCTGTTGCATATAGTAATTGTTCTTTCTTTTATTTATTGCTGGATAGTTTTCTGTTATATATACCATAAGCTATCTCTTCTGTTGATGAACATTTGAACAGTTTCCACTTTAGGGCTATTATAAATTAAACAGCTTTGAATGTTCTTATGCACTCATTTCACTTCAGTATACATTTGAGAGCAGAGTTGCTGAGTCATAAGGTAAATAGTGCCAAAGTCATGAATATATTGTTTGATTGTTGTGTATAGGCCCATGATGTAGTGTGAATTATTTTTTTGTTCATAAAGTTGAGGATCAAGATTCATTTTTTTTTTCTCCCTCTGCAAGAATATCCAGCACTATTTTTTGGAAAGACTGATTTTTCTGAATTGTAGTGGTGCCTTTATGTACAATTAGGTGACTACTGTATGGGTCTGTTGTAGGCCTCTTCATTCTCTACATTAATCTAAATTATGAATATTTAGTTTAAAGAAAATGTGATTGGGGCTCCTGGGAGACTTAGGTCATGATCTCAGGGCCCTGAGATTGAGCCCCCCATGGGGCTCCACAGTCTGCATGGGATTCTCTTTCTCTCTCTCCCTTCACCCCTCCCCACCTCTGCACATGCTCACACGACACTCTATGTCTCAAATAAAATATTTTTTAAAAAGATTTTATTTCAGAGAGAGCACAAGCATGAGCAGGGGAGTGGGACAGAGGGAGAAGCAGACTCCCTGCAGAGCAGGGAGCTGGATGTGGGGTTCAATCCCAGGACCCAGGGATCATGACCCGAACCAAAGGCAGCTGCCTAACCTACTGAGCCACTCAGATACCCCTGGATAAAATCTTTAAAGAAGAAGAAAATGGGATCATGCTGAATATATAGCTTAAGTTTTTTTTAAAAGTAGGCTCAATGCCCAGTGTGGAGTCTACTGTAGGGCTTCAACTCATGACTGTGGGATTGAGACCTGAACTGAGATCAAGAGTTGGACACTTAACTAATGAGCCATCCAGGCACCTCTTAATTTTTTTTTATGTTTAGTACTACATTATGCTTCCAAAACCATTAAAAATGCAAAAGAACTACTAGATAGCTGCAGCATAACTTTTCTTTTGGACATTTAAATTTTCCTATTCTGTTCTCTTTTATGTTGCAGACTTTACCCAAATGTCTGATAATCTCTGTCCATTTCGTTTATGTATTAGGCAATAAAAAGTCAATTAGAAGTTCTGTGTGTATGAGCTTTGCTGTGGGGTGGGTGACTGGGTGAAGTCATTTCTTGGAGACTCCTCAAATATTGATATCAATAACATTTCTTCCATTGGGGCTGTTTAGTTTTTCCAGAGGAAAATTTGTCACTGTTTTCCATTCAGGGTCAGTGCCAGGCTACCAGATATCTTGTAATTATTATTATTATTATTTTTTGAGCCTGTCTTGATTGGGATAGTTGGATAGCATTGTTCAGCGGAGTCTATTAATGGATCTTGGCTGCTGTCTCATTTGGAGCTCAGATTTGTCTTAAATAGTACAATTTCCAATTGACAATTGACCTTTGGTGTAACACACTCTGGTATAGTAGGGCTTGCATTTCGCCTCACCATATTTATAAGGGAAAATGTTCATGTTACAGAGTTCAGTGTCATATCTTGAATTTATTTTATTTTTTTAAAGATTTTATTTATTTGCGAGAGAGAGAGAGCACACAAGCAGGGGGAGTGGCAGAGGGCAAGGGAGAAGCAGATTCCCCACAGAGTGGAGAGCCCGGCTCAGGGTTCCTTCCATCCCAGGACCCAGGGATCATGACCTGGCTGAAGGCATCCACTTAACCAACTGAGCCACCCAGATGCCCCTCATACCTTGATTTTCAAGCTCATTATGGAGGCGCCTGAGTAGCTCAGTCAGTGGAGTGTCTTGACTCCAGCTCAGGTCATTATCTCGGAGTCCTCCCCCTGAGGACCTTCCACAGCCTTCTTGGTAGAAGAGAGGAGATGCCGGAGTGGTCTGGGTTTACATGCAGATTCATGTGATTATTGCAGTGTTAGTCACCATGAGCCTTTCCATTAGGAAAGGTCATTCCCTGGTCAGAATGTGATGCCATGTTGGCAGAGAGCAGAGAAGGCAAAGAACTCCTTTTTTCTGAATACCAGTTAGACCCCTGGAAAAATAAGGCTCTAAAATGAGGGACCAAATCCAGATGTCCAAATAGAGAGACCCACAAGCCATATTATAAAGTTTCAATTTATAATAACCTCCTTCAAGTGATGCTCTCACTCATGTTCTTCTACTGGGTTTAAACCCCTATTCCTGCTCAGCTGTTAACCACGTTTTCTAAGAATCACCATCCTTCTGTTTGCCTTTGTAACCAGTTGCCCAAGAGATAGGTTTGAGCCATATTTACCATTACCTTAGCACAGCACCAGGCTCAGCACTGTATATTTACTTGCTTGAATGTCACTCAGAGAGGTTCATTTAGCTTACTGTACTGTTGTTTCCTAGAACTGGAAGTTCTGTAGAGGTACTTTAGGTTAAGCTAGGTTTCTGCCTGATTTGAACTGTTAAAAAATCATCTGGAATCGCTTTTCTCTTTTTCTTCTCTGCTTTTCTGAAGTGCCCCCTTCGTGTTAGGGCTGGCTTCCTTAGGGCTGCAGATTGGATGTTGGCTGTCAGCAATTCTGTAGGCCGTGTCCTTGCTAGATTTGGTGTGTACTCAAGTTAAGGGGAGAGGAAGGTGGGAGTGTGTTAGGAGAACTCTGAGCTTTTAATATCGAATCACTTCAGAACTAGTCCTAGTGGCCAAGGGAATGCCATTTGTGATTGACTTAGTCCTGGATTCCTTGCACTAATCTTTTTTTTTTTTTTTAATTTCTTTTTATTGGAGTTCAATTTGCCAACATATAGCATAATACCCAGTCCTTGTACTAATCTTGATGAAAAGAGGGAAAGAGTGACCTGGGTTGGCTTAGGTTACCCTGAGCTTATCCTGGAGCTGTTATGGAAGCAAGAATGGATGAGGGATCCCTGGGTGGCGCAGCGGTTTGGCGCCTGCCTTTGGCCCAGGGCGCGATCCTGGAGACCCGGGATCGAATCCCACATCGGGCTCCCGGTGCATGGAGCCTGCTTCTCCCTCTGCCTGTGTCTCTGCCTCTCTCTCTCTCTCTCTGTATGTGACTATCATAAATAAAAAAAAAAGAATGGATGGATACCTGACTAGGAATCTGACTACCACTATGAAGGGGGATGTGGTGGTTGTGTGGGCAACCCGCAAAGTCCACTATTATTTTAATTTGGATTTTCTGGGGGTACCTTACTTTATGGTTATTTTTTGTATACATATGGAGTCACTTCAAAATTTTATTTTGTGTTATAAAGAAGAATTAATAGTGAAATTATTATATTTTGACTATGAGAGTCTTCTATTATGTTTAATTGGGGATAGAGAACCTCTGAATAGGTAGAGTTAAATATCAATACTGCAGATGGGTATTGGTATAACGTAGCAAGATGATAGATACCGAGTTTGTCTGGAGTATGTGCTTAGTATTCTGCAGTAATGCTCTTAATCAAGACATTGTAATGTCAGACACTTATAGAGGTTGCAGAGATGATGGAGAGGAGATGCTGGCCCACCAGGTTTCAGGCCCAAGCAAGAGAATAGTTAATAAGTCGCTGGGGGCTGGGAAGCAATGACTTCCCTCACAGAAGCAAACCATCAAGAACAGGCACCAATAAACACAAATGTGAGGATTCTTGGTGACCTCTCCAGAGTCCTAGGAGCCTGGATGGTATGAGGAGATGCTTAGCTATAGTAATGCTGTTTGTTAGAAGACCCCAGTGTGGGGTCCAACCTTGTTTATGAGAGGATTTCTAGTGCTGGGTTAGCCCCTGCGGATCCAACTCATAACTAGTGTTGTTACATTTTCTGCCTTCTTCCTAGGTTATGTAGTCACATTTGTGGACATTTCAGAGAATTTAAAAAAAAAATGGTGTTTTTGTACCCAGCATTATGCTAAGTTCCAAGGTCATGGTGATGATCCACAGCTGACTTGATCCTTGTTCTCACAGCCTACAGTCTAGTGAGGAAGGCAGGCAGAAGGCAAATAAATAGGTACATGAGATATTTGTCAATTGTGGGAATGGTGAGAAAGAAACAGTGGGCAAAACTGAAGGTGTACAAGAGGTTTGAGATACCTTTAAGGTATTTTGTAAATGACCTTGAGTTGGAATTTTCTTCTGAATGATTTCCACTGATTAGATGAAAATAATTTTCATTTTTTGTCTCTTAGGTACATTCTGCAGGTCCCTGATGAACCCAGGGAATCCTCCACCATATCCAGGCCCTGGTCCAACAGCCCCGTACCCACCTTATCCACCACAACCAATGGGACCAGGGGCCTACCCTCCAGGACCTATGGGGGGACCCTACCCACCTCCTCAGGGGTACCCCTACCAAGGATATCCACAGTATGGCTGGCAGGGTGGACCTCAGGAGCCTCCTAAAACCACAGGTACTGGGAGTGGGATATGTGTGTATGCGGGTGTGTATGGGCACAGTCCCAGGTCACCAAAGTTAATGTTTGTATGTTTTCTTTGGCAGAGAAGGAATTCTGGCCTTTGTGTGCTATGGTTGACATTCCCAAAACTTGTAGACTGCTTAGCATGGTTTCTAACCCCTGAGAAGAACTTCTTCCTCAGGAGGCCTGAGGCATTTCTGCCTACTTACCTCTATGTCTTTTATCCCTCTGGGGCTGATGACTTCTTGGTCAATGTGTTTTCTAAGAGTACCTTCTGGAATACTGCTGGGGGGAAAGTACCAGGTGGGTTCTTGCTCTCTCAGCCTGTTGGGTTTTTTAGATTTGGCCTGTTGAGATTATTTTCTCTCTTGGTTTGTTGACCCTCAAGTCATCCTCTTGCCCTTGCTGTTGAATGGCTGATTTTCTTTACCTCTATGTTTTCAAAATTCTCTTGAACCTAATTGAGTTCTCAGAAGGCCTGTGAGTCTTTCTTGTGTGCTAGAACAGTGTTACTCAAAGTTTACTCTGCAGACAAGTGCCAGTCTCTGAATCGCTGTGATAAGTACAGAGAGTGAGAGTAAACATTCAAGAACTTTTAGAACAATTGGACACTGCTATGACTTTCAAACAAGCGATCTTGCCCTTGAGAAAAAAGTATCAATCCGTGAAGGATTAGAAAGGAAACATCTTGAGAAGCACTGTGCTAGGTGTCTTGGTGACTGTGAGGACTGTTTTATGATTTTTTGGTTTGCATAATAGTTGCTCTCTTATGGTGCCTTCAGGTTTTTAAAATAGCTAAGTCTACCCGAGTGCTTGTTGTATGCCAAGGGGTCTTTTAAGAGCCTTATTTACATTAACATTTAATCCTTGCAACAGTCCTATGAGGCTATTTGCATTTTATGATGAAGTCATGGAGTCACAGAATGGAGTAATGACTTGCCACAGGTCACCCAGCTAAAAGTGGGAGATTCCAGATTTGAATCCTGATGGTTTGGCTTTGGAATCTGTATCTATAACTTTTTTTTTTTTTTTTTTTTAAGATTTTATTCATGAGAGACCTAGAGAGGCAGAGACATAAGCAGAGGGAGAAGCAGGCTCCCTGTGGGAAGCTCAATGGGAGACTCGGTCCCAGGACCCTGGGATCACGACCCGAGCTGAAGGCAGACACTCAATCATGAGCCACCCAGGTGCCTAGCACATATAACTTTTCTCCGCCTGGATGACTTCAGATTTTATCAACCACTGCAGGTACATCTCAACTGAAGTGCAAGCGTGCAGTCTATTCTGTTAACAACTATGTACATTGGTAACTGTTCTGTTTCAAGAGAGGGAAAGGTCCTCTTAGCTGCTGTTAATCTGAGTCTGGTAATCAGTAAGGACTTAGGTTGTGTTGAATGGATAGGTAGCGGGGTAGATGGCTAAGCAGAAACTTAGTCTGTTTATGTTTCAAAGTTCATATTTTTACTACAGAAATTATAGTAAAAAATACCCTTGTTTTTCTCAGGAAACTAGTTTTTTGGAAACCATGTGATTGGAGGTAGCAGGTGCTCATGGGAATGAGGCTTCTCAGGGAATGTAGTTGCAGTATGTCAAGGGTCTCCTGGGATGATATTTACTTTTTAAATTCTTTAAAAAAAGATTATTTATTTGTTTATTCATTCATGAGAGACACACAGAGAGGCAGAGACCCTGGCGGAGAGAGGAGCAGGCTCTCTGCAGGGAGGCCGATGTGGGATTCGATCCCAGGACCCCAGGATCACCTGATTGAAAGGCAGGCGAGAGCCCCCCAGGTGCCTCTCCTGGGATGATATTTAATAATAGTAACTATAACAACTAGTATTTCTTGATCGTGGTGCCTGCTCTTAGCATCACTTAACCTTCCCAAGACCCCTATATCCCATGTTATAGAAGTAGAATCCAGGGTTGGAGAGGTTGTATGTCAGTTATCCATCATACAGCTTAGCACCCCAAAACTTAGTGGCTTAAAACAACAATGATTATTATTACTGTTTATTATATAATATATATTATTCTCATGATTCTGTGAGTTGGCTTTATGTGATCTCTCCTGGGGTCACTTAATTCAGCTGTGTCAGCTTGGCTGGGAGTAGAATGTCCCAAGATGTCCTCATTCACATGAGTGAAGTCCTGGTTTACCTCCATGTGGCCTCTCTCTACGTGTTGTCTCTCATCTAGCTTGGCTCATTGACATGGCAACTGGCTTCCAAGGGGGTGAAAGTAGAAGCTTGCCAGCCTTTTCATGGATAGGCTCAGAACTGGCCCAGCATCAATTACCCATACTCTGCTGTTCAAAGCAAGTCATAAGGGTGGCTGGATTCAGTAGGAGGGGAACTAGATGTCATTGACTGCCACCCCCTTTTTTAACAGCTTTATTGAGAGATCACTCACATACCATACACTTAACCCATTCCAAGTGTACGATCCAGTGGTTCCTAATATAGTTGGAGTTGTATGAGCATCACCACTGCAATTACAGAACATTTCATCAGCCCGAAAGAAACCCATATCCTTTAGCAGTCATCCCATCTCCTTAACCCTCCCCTTCCATTAATCTGTTTTATCTCGGTAGATTTGCCTGTTCTAGACATTTTTCAAGTGGAATCATATGATATGTGACCTTTTATGATAGGCTTCTTCTACTTAATGTAACATATTCAAGATTCATCCATATCATAAGCATCTGTCAGCATGTTGGTATAGAGCCAGAGGGATTGTTGGTGACCATCTTGGCAGACAGTTCACCACATGGCAGTATGCTCCCAATAGTTCCCATCATCTGCATCCGTCCCACCCCTTTCCAAGACCACGGGAATCTCATCAGTCATTACATTGGCTTCAAGTCCAGGATGTCATCATCCGGTATCTAGAAGCAGGCATGGCCTCTTCATGCTTCACTCCCCACCCCTCATCCCACTGTGTCCCTAGCCTACACACCTGGGAAGGGACACTCTGTGAAGCTTTCCCTGTATATCCCACCACCTGGTAGAAATTACCAGCCCCCCATGCTTCAGCTGTATCCCGTACAGTCTGCTTCCTGAGCACTTCCCTTCTCTGAATTCAGTTAATTTTCAGGTTCTGTGTAATCTGCCCCCTTAAGATCTGATTTCAGTCAGCCTGGCTTGTACTGTCCTAGTGTAGGCTTTTACCTTTTGAAGCTAGTCAAGACTCAAGGCTGCAAGTGACAGTATCCCAGCCTTAAATATTAACAATAGAGGGTTGCCAGAGAACTGAGTAGAGGCTCCAAAATGATAGATGGTGACCAAAACAGACCAAAAAAAGGGACCTAAAGGGCCGGAGACAATGCAAGGAGCAAGAAGGAGAAAGGGCGGAGGGGGGAGACCTCTTAGTTATGTGGGAAGTTATGTGTCTTAGTTATGTGGGAAGATAAATCCTAATGAAATAAGATTAGGGATGCTGTATGAAAAGGAACTCGGGAAGCAAAAGCATTTAGCCAAGAAGAATGCGAAACCAATGTTAGCCCAAGGAATTAGGTCCAAAAAACCCATTCATACGGCCAGCTCTTGCCAACCCAGAATTGAAGGCTTTCTGCCGCAGGTGGAAGGTTGGCATATTGCTATGTAACAGACCACCCCAAGTTAGAGACTGTAATTAGGACGGGGCTTCGCTTGAAAGATCCGTCTCTGCTCCCCATAATAACTGGGGTGCTGGGTCTACTATGTGTACTTTCTACCCTTAAGTGAGATTAATGAACTCCCCTCTTGGCATTATGTTTAAAGCATGAGCAAAGGGGTGCTGTCATTTTGGCTCGCATGCGCAGTACAGAGAAACTGTGTGTGGTTTGGCGGAAGCTTCAGAGGGGAGGGGGGATGGGAGCCCAACAGCAGTTGGACAGGCGAGGTGGGTAGGGAGGGTCAGAAGATAAACACACTTAGATGCTACTATCTTTATTTTTTCTAATTTATTTATTTTTATTTTTATTGTTTTTAGATTTTATTTATTTATTCATGAAAGACACAGAGAGAGAGAGGCACAGACACAGGCAGAAGCAGGCTCCATGCAGGGAGCCCAATGTGGGACTCGGTCCCAGGTCTCCAGGATCACACCCTGGACTGAAGGCAGTGCTAAACCGCTGAACCACCTGGGCTGCCCTATTTTTTTCTAATTTAAATTTTAGTTAAGATACAGTACAATACTGGTTTCTGGAGTAGAATTCAAGATTTATCACTTACAACACCCAGTGCTCATTACAAGCCGTTCGTGTCTTGTATGTGTGTTCCAAACCAGGCTTGAGCTTCTCCACTCTTAACTGGCTTTGTTTCCCCCTCTTATTATTTCCCTTGAAGGTTAATATCAGTTTAGCCTTAACCTGTCAGCTGTTTTCTTTTTCAGCAAAATCTTGTACTTCTGGTCCATTATAACAAATCATAGTTCTTTTATATCCAGAAAGCCCACAAAACCCCACATCTGATGTCCTTTCCCCCCCTCCTCCTCCACGTGGCCTCGCAGTGGGGAAGGCTGGGCATCCTCACGGCACAGCGGCCACAGGAAGCTGGCTTCCCTCATCCTTCAGTGTCAGTGTGCAAAGGTGGAAGCTCCCAGGGCCAACCCCCCTACCCCCGTCTTTTAATTTTTTTTTTCAGGCATTCCTTTGAAAGAAAAAGAAAAAAGAAGCTTTCTTGAATTTCTAATTTTGAAGCCATTGCAGAAATAATACAGATGATTCTGTGCACCTTTCACCCAGATAGCCCCGAACCTCACATCATTACCATGTAATGATCATGTAAAGGCCCATCTGCTGGGCCTTTTTCCTTGCCAGGCTCAGAATAGTACCTCATCACACTCCATTGGTCCAAGCAGCCCCAGATCTGTGTAGCTGGGACTCAAGAGTTCACTGCTTGGTAGGCGAGTGGCAAAGCCACCCTGCAGCATGGCAGATGTATTGGGGGAGCTTTGCTAGCAATCTAGCAAGTCCCAGTGATGATAGGTGGACTCCTGTTCAGTGAGGCATTCTAACTACCAAAACTGTTTCTAGGTTCTCGTGACTATGCCACAGTTATGGAATTTACAGTGAAAAATTAAACACAACCGTATCTCCGGTCTTACATCAGGAAATTTGTCTTTTGAAGGGAGGTTCTGTGAATTGGTTAAAAAGTAGTGAAAGAGAGTTTTATTTATTTATTTTTTAAAGATTTTATTTATTTATTCATGAGAGACAGAGAGAGAGAGGCAGATACTAGGCGGGGGAGAAGCAGGCTCCATGCAGGGGGCCAGATGTGGGACTTGATCCTGGGCCTCCAAGATCATGCCCTGGGCTGAAGGCAGGCGCTAAACCCCTGAGCCACCCCGGCTGCCCTGAAAGAGAGTTTTAAAAATTCGTCACCAAAATTAAAATGAAAGCTCTTTAGTTACCTCACAGCAGCAGCAAAGGTCCTCAGATGATCACCCAGGTTAGTCACCCTCCCAAGCTCATGGCCAACCTCACTCATTGGCCCTTTTTGCTGAGCCCTCACGTGGCCTCAGAATCCTCCTTACCACAGCCCCCCCTGGGCAGCCACTGAATAGGCTGGAATTGTTGAATGACATGAAACCATTTGCCATTTCTTGCTAGGCTAACCCTGTCTTTTTAGAGATTCAAACCGAAGCCCAGAGAGCTTTAGTGACTTGCCCAGGGTCAGCGAGTTTGACTAGGATGTAAATCCTGGTTCCAAGCTAAATGCTTCTCCTTATTTCGTCCTAGAGCTGTGGTCCAGCAGATTCCACATCAGTTCTCAAACACCACCTCAGGAAAATACCTTCTTAGCAGCCCTTCCCCATGTCTCCACTGCCACCTCCCCCCACCACAAAACACAAAAACCTGATAGTTTAGAGCAGGAGGACATGAGCTTCCTAGTAGCAGATGCAAAGTGGAGTATGATTAATGTGGATTCAAATCCCCTTATTAATACCAGGATCTGGGCACCTTACTTAACCGCCTGATCTTTGCATACCTACCTCCCCTTGGAAACCTCACAATGGCTGTCTTTCTCTCCGTCATCTCTGCTTCCACAGCACCTGGAGCATCTCTGCCACATCGTATGTGCTCAGTAAATATGTGTCAGATGAATGGAAATACCACCATTTTGAAAGGTGGTTGTGAATTCATGTGCGTGGTCTGGGTCCCTTTACCTCTAATCCCCTTCTAGTGCTATTTACCGCTCGGGAGTCCAGATATTATTAGGGCTTTGTACATGTTATTCTGGTTTAGCATTGTGATATCTGGCAAGGTATTGATTGAAAATGAAATAAATTCAGGGCACCTGGGTGGCTAAGTGGGTTAGACATCTGCTTTTCTGCTCAGATCATTATCTCAAGGTCCTGGAATCACTTCCTGCTCAGGGAGGAGGCGGCTTCTCCCTCTGCCCCTCCCCTCTGCTCATGCTTTCTCTCTTGCTGTCAAATAAATAAAATCGTTTTTAAAATAATGAAGTAAATTCTATTTCAGCAGAGTCCTTGGGATGTCCCCATGGAGTTCAAAAGCCCAATTGGCCTTTGAACCAGGTTTTGAGGCCTGTAAATCAGGAACTAAAAGTGACCTTTTTATGGTTCTTGTAATTTGAAGATGGAAAAGGGGAGTGCCTGTTCCAGGAGTGCCCTACTGGGTCATTGACCAGTCAGCCAGAAGCTCAGAATGGCCTCCTCTTTGGTCCAGCATCAACAGTTGGGGGCAGGGTGGTGACAGAATGTCATTTTTTCTTTCTGGACGTTATTGGTGTCCAGAATGCTTGTCTCATCGTCATCATGAGGATGGAAGAGGAAGGAATTTAATGGTCTGGCATCTTTGGTTAATTGGCTCGGGGTGTGGAATTACAGCTTGGTTTGTTTGAGCCTTTTAAGCTTTTTATCATCAGAAACTCTGATCAGGTGCTTTCAGTGCCCCAGGAAGCCTTTCCAGCAGAAATAAAGTCCAGCTCAGAACCTTCTTTGCCAGGTATCAAATGACAGAGTGCCACATGGTGCCACCAAAAGCTGCACTGCTTAGGAATCTAGGTGGAGTTTCTTTTTTTCCTCAGGCTTGTTTCCTTTTCTGTAAGATTAGGATTACAGAGTGTGATGGGAAAAAAAAGTAATATGCCTTGGACAGTTGATGGCACATTGGTGGGCACTGAGGAAGTTAGTAGTCTCTTTCAGCCCACATGAATTTTCTGAGTTTTTGCTTGTGGGTGGATAGAGCCAGTGAAAACAGGAGGCCCTTCGGGGTGGTAGGGAAGCCAGTTGCTGAATGTCCTTCCCAGTCTACCCTGAGCATCCCCATGGGCCCAAGGCAACTGGGACAGCTCCTGAGTCATCCTCTGCAGTCATAGCCACCACCTGGTCTCCCTCCTCCTGCTCTTGCCCCTGCTGTCTGTTTTCTGCCTGCCTGCCCAACACCCCCCACCCCCGCCACAGTTTCCCATGTCACTCAGAGTAAAAGCCAACATCTCTCTAGTGGCCAGCAAGGCCTGCTCTGCCCCTCCTCCAGGGCCTTCGTTTTTTCTCAGAAACCTGCATACCATGTGGCCTCTTCTGGCCTGTACTCAGCATCACCTAGTCAGAGAGGCCTTCAGCTGCCTCCTGTCGCCCTCCACCTCAGCACTGTCTGACCCTGCCCTTCTCATCCCTTTCCCACTATACTCTCTCATGTTCTTTGGGTGCCTTTCTCCTCCTGCCAGAGCAAGAGCTCCTGGATGGCAGGGACCTGTGCATGTTAGGTTCACTACTCCGTTCCTCCTCTTTGTTGAATGGTTGCGCATCCCCTTCCTCTGTAACACCCTCCACCTAAGCAGGTATCTTTTGAGTCCTCCTCTTTCAGGCCTGACCTTGACTTCTTTTCCTACTACTACTTCTTTTCCTTCTACTCCTGGGAGTGGCCCTTGGGCGTTGCTGCTAACTGAGGTTTTGTGCTGTGTGCCAGGCCTGGTGCTAAACACTGGGTATCCTCCACCATTTAATCAGCAGGACAGCTCTGTGAGGTGGGTCCTGTTAGAGGAATGAGTTTGCCCAGGTCAGAGCTAGTAGGTGGGGAATGGGCATTCTAATACTGGCTCTGACTGGAGAGCCTGTATCTGTGCTGACACCTCTGAGACGGGTGGCTGGTGTCCATGGGCCTTGCTCCTTCACATTTGAAGTCTCCAACTTTCAAATCTGCCTGAGGGCCACACTTGGCATACTTTGTGCTGCTTTGGTTCTTCTTCCTTCTTGGCCTTCTAGTTTATCCTGGTCTCCCACATCTTAATGGCACAGGTTGATAGCCCTGCAAAATATTTCTTTATATCTTATCCTCAGTTTCTCTTTGTTCAATCCATATAACCTTTGTTCTTCCTCTGGCATCTCTTAGCCCATATCCTTGGTCATTCATTTGAATCTTCTGATGTTCAAATGGCGTTTTCATGGAATTCCTTGGAATGCCCTTAGGTTTCACAAGGGCCAGCTTCTTTAAGGCTTGAGCCAGCCCTGTCCGAATTGAGAAGCTTGTGGTTTCTGACCCAGCAGGTGGGTATAATCATATATACTCTGCTCTGAGGAAGAGACAGATCCAGTGGCCAGAAGGATGGAGGCCTCTAGAGAGGGCAGAGGGGGAAGATGAACAAGGAAGGGGTGGGGGAGGTAGTGCTGTTCCCAGACCCAGCACAATACCTAGTGATTCGTGGGACTTCAGAAAGATGTTCTGAATGAACTCTCAGGACCTGTGCAGATGACAGCACACACCTGGAGACCAGTGGGAGAGTTGGTTGTGCTGTGATACAGTGTTAACACAGCCCTTCAATGAGGGGAAGCTGGGCTACTTAAGGGGTCCCCCTGGGATCTGTGGCTCTTTCCAAGGGCTCTGACAGCTGTTTCTCCCAACCGTATTGAGGGCTCTCTTTTTCCTATCTCAGAGATGGCTTATGCCTTTATGATCTGCTGGGCTTAGGACCCATTGAGCCTTGCTTTGGAGGGGAAGCTGTTCCCTCTCTGCAACATTCCGTTGCCTTCCATTTAGTGTTTGTTACTGGCCTGGTTTGTTACTGGTAGGCCAGAGGTTTTGATTTAACTGAAGATAAAGAGGTTCAACAGTTTCCTCCCCAAACCATTGGGCACACCAGTGAAGGGTTTATACATTTCTTTCACTCTCCGTAATGGTTTTCTGTTACCCATAGAATAAAGACCAGTATTCCAAAAGGTCTTGAAGCCCGTCATGGTTTGGCCCTGCTAACAGATTGCAGTTCAGTTCCTCAGCCTCACTGGGCCTCTCTTCCCACGTGGCTTTTGTATATGGTATTTCATCTGTATACTTGTGAAAAGTCTTCACACACCTCTGTTGGCTCAGGTAACCCCATTAAATCCTTCCCATCCTGCTCATGTGTCACTTGAGTGGCACCAAGTACTACCTTCCAACCTCTAGTCTAGGTCAGCTTTCTATCCTCCACTAGTTTTTAATTTCATGATCTTGGCTCTATTTATAGTATTAAAGTCTCCTATCATAGCAGAGAGTTTGTCTGATTTGTCCATTTCATTCTCTAGTAACTTCTTTTTGCTTCATTAAAGATGAAGAGTTTAAAGAGAGGCAGGAGAGGGAACAGGTGAGACTCTGGAATAAACTTTTTTAAGTTGTTCAACGCTGGGCTTGAATTTGCAGAAAAGACTGCACTACTTTTCCCTCCCTCACTTTATTCATTTATTTGCCTGTGTTCAGAGTAAAGTATTTGCTGTGTAGTGCAGGTTGGGGCTCTTGCAGGGCTGGCTGTCAGCTATGTGAGTGGTCGGAACCCAGAGATGGAGCTTCGAGTCATCCTTGCCTCCACCTAGCACTCCCCTGACTTCTTCTCTGGCCCGTAAACATAGTGACAGCTCACGCAGGATTTTTTTTTTTTTTTTTAATTTCACTTATCCAGATAAACCGTCATCTGAAATCATTTTTGCATTTTTACTTCCTAGGCAGTTCTTGTTAGCATGCCTGTGTCATTTGTACCTGGCTGCCATCGTAGTGCAGAGTCCTGGTGTGTTCTGTCTCTTTCCCTTACTTGTCACAAGCATCTTTCCTACAGGGCAGGGTTTCTCAACCTCACAGTTGACATTGGGACTGGATGATTTTATTTTAAGATTTTATTTTTTATTTTTTAGAGAGGGGAAGAGAGAAAGAGAAGGGGAAGAGGCGCAGATGGAGAGAGAGAACCTTAAGCAGCCTCCACACCCAGTGCGGAGGCTGGCTCAGGGTTCAATGTCAAGACCCTGGGATCATGACCTGAGCCAAAATCAGGAGTTGGATGCTTAACTGACCAAGCCCAGGTGCCCCTTAAAGATTTTACTTTTTAAGTAATCTCTGCACCCAACATGGACCTTAATCTCAGAATCCGGAGGTCAAGAATCATGTGTTCCTCCTATGAGCCAACCACATGCCCCCGCTGGACAATTTGTTTGTTAGGGTGTTAGGGTTGGGTGGGGTTTTCTCCTGCCTTGTAGGATGCTTAGCAGCATCTCTTACCTTTATCTACTAAATGCCAGTAGTATCTACCTAATGATGGCAACCAGGTTGTTTCCAGACGTACCAAATTGCCTAAGGGTCCAAACCATCTTCCTTTGAGAGCCACTGAGATGGAGTCTGCATAATGAAAGATTTAAGTTGCTCATTGCTTTTGAGCCCAGTGGCAGAAAGGGATTTCCTAATCAATTTTCTCAGCAGCTGAAAAATACAAGAGGTTTTTTGGTGGCCTGCCTGGGAAGAAGGCTCTGGGAACTTGGAACTATATAGAACTCCCTTCCGGGCACCTGAGTGGCTCAGTGGTTGAGCATCTGCCTTTGGCTCAGGTCGTGATCCTGGAGTTCTGGGATCCTAGCATCAGGCTCCCCTGAAAGAGCCTGCTTCTCCCTCTGCCTGTATCTCTGCTTCTCTCTGTCTCTCTCATGAATAAAACAAAACAAAAAAACTCCCTCTTGACCTCTGACTGGACAGCTTGGGTTTCTGAATCTCTTTTCAATCTGGCACTGGAGAATGTTGAGTATTTGATACCAGTCCCTATTTATTTATTATTTTATTTATTCAGGAGAGACACAGAGAGAGAGGCAGAGACACAGGCAGAGGGAGAACAGGCTCCCTGCAGTGAGCCCGGTGTGGAACTCGGTCCCAGGATCATGCCCTGAGCCAAAGGCAGACCTTTAACTACTGGGCCACCCAAGTGCCCCTCAATCCCTATTTTAAAACCAGCAGGAGGGCATGTGGCTGGCTCAGTCAGAGAGTGTTTGACTCTTGATCTCAGAGGTTGTGAGTTGGAGCCTCATTTGTGGTGTAGAGATTACTTAAAATCATTAAAAAAAAAAAAAAGGAATAGTTTGTTGTGGTCCATGTTTTAAACTAAAACTAGCTAAATAATACAGCTAATACTTAAATGGTTACTATGTGTCAGGTACTTTTATATAGTAACTTATTTCATCCTAGGAACAACCCTGTGAGGTAGATCTATAATTTATTATCCCTATCATATAGCTGAAGATTCTGAAGCCTAGAAAAGACTCACTTACATTCACCCAGCTAGGAATTGGCAGAGCTGGGATTCAAAACCAGTCCAACCCCAAAGCCCACGGCCCTCATTGTCTACTATTTACTGGGCACCACGTGAGCTGCCTGACGCAGGGCTGAGAGCTTTATGAACATGGCTTCCCTTCTCCCAGTGTCCTTCAGGCTAAGTGGTATTCTCCTAGATTTCACACATGTGGAACTGGGGTCTTAGAGAAGTTGCCATGTCTTGCCCTGGGTTCCCCTCGCCCCCTCCCCGTGTCTGACCCAGAGCTGGACTCTGTGTCATGTGGCCTCCCATGAATGAGTAAAATAAAAATTTTCTACCTTCATCTTCCTGTTTCCCTTGGTTCAGGCACTAAATAAATGGTAATATTTCTAATTAGAACTTGTTCTTCAGGTGCTTTGTCTACATTATCTGATTGAACCCTTAGAGCAGTGATGGTGGTTTCCCATTTTAGAGATGAGAATGAGATTTGGAGAGAGGAAGTAACTTACCTAAAGGCAGAAAGTAATTTCCTGAGCCATAAATTGAACCCAGGTCTGTCTGATTTCAAACTGTTCTTAACTTTTATGCTCTTTTGCATTCCATTAGGAAATATCCTTAATTAAAATACATCAAAATTAGGAATAGTGTTATTGGTTAGCAGCGGTAAGGGAAATGGGTTCTATGGGTAAAGTCCAGTTCTTTCTGGAGACACTCCACTGCAACTTTGTTCTTTTCACAAAAACAGGTGAGCTTGGCCTTGAGTGAATGCATTGGGCTCTCAGTACCAGCTTTGACTCTTGTTCCACACACTTGTGACTTCAGGCTTTAACTTGATAGATCTGTTCAGCAGTGGACAGTGCTTTGATGACATCCCTCTAGCGACTGCTGTAGGTGTCATGGACCTGGGCATCATGTGTGCTCACGAAGACTCTGGGGGACCATGGGCTCCTAAACATAGCCTCAGATATTTCCATTCTCTTGGATATAGGAATGTATTCTGGTTTGGTCAGATGCTTTATGCAAAACACTCTCTGTTTTGCCTTTTCAGCAGCCTTAGCCTGCCCAGCACTCAGGGATAATGGAGTATAAAAAGGCAACTGCTCTTGCAGATCCAATTACTGACCTGGTTGGTGGGATGCGCTCATTGCCTGCTGACTGGGAGCTGCTGGGTTGGCTAGACCTCACTGTCCCAGGGGAACAGAAGGTGTGTGTGTGTGTGGGGGGGGGGGTCCTCACCAGCTCCCAGGCCAGTTTTGCCTCATTGTCCTTAGCCCCTTTTCCCCAGGTATGGCCTGGGTTTTCTGCTCTAATGCTTTTTACCTGTACATTCATTTCATCTCTTGCTGGAGCTTTTTAAGGCTACGTTGATAGAAATAATGAGGAAATTGGTTAGGTGGGCATAAAGGGGACACTGCTTTGGGTAAATGGCATCTTGGGAATCAGAAGGTGCTTCTAGGACAGAGCCGGTCAGTCTCTAGGATTGGAGCCAGGACTGTGGGGTTTGGACCTCCCTGGGAGAGTGGGCTCACCTGCAGTGACAGGAATCTGGCCTTAGAACATACCCTTCCAGGCAGTCACTAGGCATGAGCTGTGCTGGAGGGGCCAGCTCCGGGCTCTGGCCATACCTACCCCCGCTGGTGTGGCGAGGTGCCTGCACAGACCTAGTGCCAGCTTTCCAGCGGTCACTGTGGTTTGCCTTAGTGGGGGAGAAATCGATATTCCGGTGATACTGTGGCTCTCCAGGGTTGTCCTAAAAAGAAGGACATGACACATTTAAACATTTTAAAACTAAAATGTTTCTAGTGCGAAGATGATCAGTGTCCACATCATTGGATGAAGGCATATCCCCACAGCTGCTACACTGGTGTGGTGACCCCAACCAGCATGACTGGGACAGTGGCTTTTCCCACATCCCAACTTAGGGCATCTCTGCCACCCCCCAGGCTGCTACTTCTGGGTTACACTCCCGTTCTCTCACAGAGAAACATGGCCTTGGTCTTAAGATAACTTTTTAAATTACAGAGATAGCTCTTCAACATAGAATGTAAATAATTTTGCTCTCCAGAGATAGTAGTTAATATTTTGGTAAAAATCTTTTGTTCTGTGTCCAGTTTTTTAAAAAATAATTTATTTATTCATGAGAGACCCAAAGAAACAGAGGCATAGGCAGAGGGAGAAGCAGGCTCCCCGCAGGGAGCCCAATTTGGGACTTCAGGATCACGCCCTGAGCTGAAGGCAGACGCTCAACCACTGAGCCACCCAGGCATCCCTTTGTGTCCAGTTTTTTATGAAGCATCCCTTGTTGAATTTCAACTAGTATGTTAGTCTCTGTTCAAGGAATATATTTGCAGCAACTTTAATATAATACTACATGAAAGTGTTGTTGGGTCTGTTGTTGTTGTTTTTTTTTCCCTCCATTTTCAGTTCCTCAAATCCTGTATATCCTTAGCTGCATCTCCGCCCTGTAGGCTACACAGGTGTTCAGGAGTGGTGATCATTTGTCACTGAAGGCTCCATTTTAAATATTTTATTTATTTATTTATTTGAGAGAGGAAAAAAACAAGCAAGGGGAGGAGCAGAGGGAGAATAATAAGCAGACTCCATGCTGAGTGTGGAACCTGATGTGGGGCTTGATCCCAGGACCCTGAAATCACTACCTGCATGAAATCAAGAGTTGGATACACATCTGACTGAGCCACCCAGGCACCCCCGATGGCTCTGTTTTAGATGTCAGTGCCTCTGTTGACTTCATGCAGGAGTGTCCCTTCAGCGCATAGTATTGTTTTGAAAGAGCTCAGTATAGGGTAAAACTCTAACATAGGTTGCTTTTCCTTTTTACCTTTTATTTAGTTCTTTGAATAACAGCAATGATAATAGCTACAGTTTGTTGCCTGTTTTTACTTTGTGCCTGGCACTGTGCTAACCGGTTTTCAAGGAATTGATCATATAATCTTCATAACAATCCCAAGACATGGGTTATTTTATTGTTCCAGTTTTCATGTTAGGAAACTGAGCCACAGATAGGTTAAGGGCATTACATCTTACTTAAATGGGCTGGATGTAGCAAGCATAACCCCTGAATTTGGTAAATCTGTATCTGGAGGAGCTGGCCCTTTTGAAGTACAGGAGTGAAGAGGACTCTGTTCTTACTCTGTGAGCTGAGCCAGCAGTTGGGTAGGGGCTGAGGAACCCACAGAGACAGACCAATGAATGGATCCTGACACTATTTATAGCCTGCCCTAGTCTTTTGTTCCAGACTTGCCTGGCTCCCCTCCTTCAGGAAACATTGATTTTCCTATCGACTCTTCTAGAAAGCCTTATCAGCTTGCAGCAGGAAGCTTGCTGCTGTAGCTGTCAGGTTGCCGCTCTTTTGGTTTTGAGAATACTGTTCCCTGCCTTTTCCCATTGCTGGGCTCGGTGGCTTTTTCCTCATTTGATCAAAAGTGGCACACTTTCTGTAGATGTCCTTAGAATTTAAAGGCTGTCTGTAGCTGAAGAAGCACATAGAGCCCTCTACCCACTGTACCCCTGCCCTGCCCACTGTCCTTCTGGGATGTTCCTGGAGGCAGGGTGTTATGCGGAGAGCTTTTTCCTTGGGGTCCCAAGCATCTGACCCCTTTCCCTGATTAAAGGCCATAAATTGGGAGGAACCTGGGAAAGATTTCAGTTTCCTTAGGGAAAAATCATCATTAGACTTTTTTTTTTTTTGGTTCCCTCTGAGCTTTTCCCACTTATCCATGAAATGACTCCCTTTGGTAGCCTGGGATACTTTGTAGCCTGATGGATTTTAGAGAAAGTCAAGATTTGACTCTTCTTAATGGGTAAAAAATGGATTTTTGCTTTTGGGTGGGGTGTGTTTCATGGGTAGCTTTATAAAGGATCAGTATCCACCACCACACCCACCCCCCGTCCAAGTTCCCTTGGGCAGCCACAGGTAATAACCACAATTCCTGGAGGCTGTGGACGGGATGCCCTGTGCCTGTAGATCCGAAGGAAAGGCTCCCAAGAGGCCTGTGTGGAGAAGGCATTTTCTGTGGGTTCCACCCTCCCTAGGTTAGCCGGCCTCTGGATCCTGAGCTCCCTTTACTCACTTGACTCCCAGCATATCCTCCTGGTCAGCTTGGTCCCCTCTGGGATAAACTGCCTGCTTCCCATACCAAGGACTGCTCTCAGCTGTTGCAAGAAAGTTTAGGCCAAGTGAGGTCTCTTGAAGGGTTTGAGCTGACAGAGGAGGAAGTGGCTCCCTTCCTTAAGAGCTTAAAACTGATGAGTCTTCATATATATATATATATATATATATATATATATATATATATATATGTTTTAATTTATTTTATTTTATTTTATGATAGTCACAGAGAGAGAGAGAGAGGCAGAGACATAGGCAGAGGGAGAAGCAGGCTCCATGCACCGGGAGCCTGATGTGGGACTCGATCCTGGGTCTCCAGGATCGCACTGTGGGCCAAAGGCAGGCGCCAAACCGCTGCGCCACCCAGGGATCCCTTCATATATTTTTTATAAGGATTTTATTTATTCATGAAAGACAAAGGCATAGGCAGAGGGAGAAGCAGGCTCCCTGCAGGGAGTCTGATGTGGAACTCAGTCCCAGGACCCCGGGGTCATGACCTGAGCCAAAGGCAGACATTCAACCATTGAGCCACCCAGGCACTCCTTATATTTTTTTCTTAGTAATGCTTGCTGTTGCTTCAGAGAATAGCCAGCTAAGTCTATACCTACAGCTTGCTTGGGTAGTGCCAAGGAGAAGTAGATGCTTCTTTTACCCCATTTCTGAGTCCCTTGTTTATTCCTCAGAAAGACTCTTGTATAAAGTGAAAACTGCCTATAGAATCTCTCTACCAGCTTTATGTTAGGCCTCTGTTGCTTCCAGGTACTCACCAGTTAGGGAGCCCTACCTTCCCACCTTCAGATCCCTTGTCTTGGGAGGAATAATAGCAGCTGAGTACCCCTTGTATACTAGGCCCTGGCCTGTGTGGATTAAGTCATTAAGTCCCTGAAGAACCCAATGAGGGAATAGGTGCTATTATTCTCTCCATTTTGTAGGTGAGGAACCTGAGCGTGGGAGACATGGTCACACCTTCCAGCTGGCACCCAGAGTGGACACCAGGGTGTCCAACTCCAGGGCTCCCTCTCCTCCTCCCTCCAGGGTTCCTTGGTGAGCTACTAGGCCCAGGAGCAATCTCTTGATTCTGCTTGTGCTATGATCTGGGGAAGGGGAGCTCCTGTCCACAGTGATGGCAGAGCTGCAAGAGAGTTGAGTGTGCTGGGCTTTCAGAGTTTGCTGAGATGCTCCTGTTCTCCACACTTGGTGGTGCTATAAATAAACACCCTGCTTTGGGCAGCTGAACACTGTTCAGTGGATGGGGAGCAGGTCGCATGCCTTCTGTCATTCTTGACACATTGGAGGCTCCCCACGTGGCTACTCCATCTCCATGGCTAAGCCCGCTTAGTTCCCTCACTTCGGGGTTTTCATAGTAAGGATTAGCCTGTCTTTTGGAAATGGAAATTTTCTGGCAATGCAGTGGTAGTTGATTGATCTGGTAGACTTTTTTTTTTTTTTTTTTTTTTTTAAGATTTTATTTATTTGTGAGAGACACAGAGGCAGAGACACAGGCAGAGGGAGAAGCAGGCTCCCTGTGGGGAGCCCGACGCAGGACTTGATCCTAGGACACTGGAATCATGACCTAAGCCAAAGGCACATGCTCAACCACTGAGCCACCTGGGTGCCCCCATAGTAGACTTTTTTTGATCAGGCTGCAGTACCAAGCTAGCCAGAATTCCTCAGTTGACCACAGAAGGAAGCTGTTTCCCTGAACCCAGCCCTGTCTCCTGGCTAACAGAGTTCTAGTCACAGTCTTATCCACCAGGCCACCCACTCTGTCTTCCTTTCTCCACTGGGGAAATCTCTGGCATCACATTCACCAAACGTCACATCTCAGTGGGTGAGGACCTGCATTTGGGGGTGATGTTGGCATGTGGCAGGGTTACAGGACAGCAGGGATTGTTGTGGAGGACACAGTGGGGACCAGGCACCCTATACATTTCTTCCCAAATCTATAAGCATGACCATTGTTGCTCATGGTGGGCAGGGAGCTAGGAAGGGTAGACAGTCCTTACAAGTGAAATCTGCCTTGAATCCCCTCCCCATGTTCATTGAAGATTTCCATCCCTGACCTCAGAACTCACCTTGTACTTAACCAGGGCTCTAAACTGAGGTGCATTCAGGTGAAAACACAACTCTTTTATTATTGCAAAATTAAGCCTGACAGTAGGAGGAGGAAATAACCTGGGGTGTTTTGCATGAATGTATCTGTTAATCAGTAACACAAGAATCTACACTTAGAAGCCAGGTATGGTCTATATACCTAAGATAAAGAACACACTTTGTATTCAGTAAAAACAATATGGCAATGTTTACATTGTTCCAAAATGCAGCAAGTCCTGTTTGAATGAGACTCCTGAGGCGGGCAGCTCAGTGTGAGTCAGACTAGAGTTGCTGATAACAGAAGAACCTGTACCTCTCTGTGCCTGGACACTAATTGGTAGAACCCAGCAGCTACCACCTTGGCGATATCTGCCCTTTGGGGCAAGTTTCAAAGAGCCAGTTCCCCTCCAAGTGAACTACCTCTCCATTTTTTTCCTGTAACCCAGTGCTTGAAAACCAGGAAAATATTTTTTTCTGATTTTGGGGATCCCTGGGTGGCCAGCGGTTTAGCACCTGCCTTCTTTGGCCCAGGGTGTGATCCTGGAGTCCCGGGATCAAGTCCTGCATCGGGCTTCCTGCATGGAGCCTGCTTCTCCCTCTGCCTGTGCCTGCCTCACTCTCTGTCTCTGTCTCTCATGAATAAATAAATAAAATCTTTAAAAATAATAATAATATTCTGATTTCTGTTTTAGCTTCCAAAATCATGACAGTGATTGTCTTATATTCAAGAGCCAGAGACATTGGGAGTTTGTGGTTTCTCATCTCTTGCTCTCTTCTTGCTTTGTTTCTCTGATTCCTTGGTTCTAAGCATCTTTCCTCCTGCTCAGTGGGGTATGAAATAACAGATAGTATGTTAACCACCTTCCTTGCATCCCCTCCTTGGGGAAGGGGGGGAAGGATAGTGAATCTTTCAAACCGACTCTCTGCTGAGGGAGGAGCTCTCACATGGGGGACGTGGGGCTTGATTCTACAACCCATGAGATTGTGACCTGAGCTGAAACCAAGAATTGGATGCTTAACTGACTGAGCCATCCATGAGTCCTATGTTTTGTTATCCATTCCTCCATTGATGGACACTTGGGCTGCTTCCACTTTTTGGCTGTGAATATGCTGCTATAACATGGGTGCACAAATACCTACTTGTTCAAGTTCATGCTTTCATTTCCTATGGGTAAGAGTTTTAAAGCACAAGGAGAATGATGTCTTTGAAGGTCAGTTTCTGATAAATACACCACCACCACCTCCCCCGCCAAGGGCAAGGCTTACAGACCAAAACTGAGCTTTACTCACTGTCTAATTTTAGACCCAGACTTAAGTACCACTGGTCACTTGTAACATCATGCTTCATTTTGATATTTGATAGGCTTTTACAGCGTGTTACAGTTCCACTTTTACGTATTACCTGTCATTGACTACACTTAGTTGGCCATTTCCTTGTGATTGTGGAGGCACCTCGTCACTTGGTAGTTGGCATTGGTGCTAGGCAGGACACCTTACTATAGCTGGCTTACTCTTGGGTACAGGCTCTTTCTGAATTTGCCCCCCCCCAACCCAAGTTGGCCTTGTTCACAGATCTGGCTCCATCTTGGGACCTAAAACCCTGAACCCACTGACAACTGAGGCTGTTGAGGCTTCCTGTCTTCCCCCCTCCAGGGCAGCTTTGTGAGGCATAATATTCTCCCCCATGTCTGCTGGTTCTTATAATTTGTTTTCATTTCATCCAGTTCTTGGTACAGCCTTTAGCATTAATAGAATTATATGTGAAGTTTTTCCTCGGAAAGTACAATATTTTTCTGAAATACCTTGGCATTTGGCATTGCTATAGGAACTGGTTTTTTCCCTGCACCAGTTTAGACCTAGTCCTAGGACCCTTGACAACTGGTGAGCTTTTGATGGATCCAGCTGTCCTGTCCCAGGTCTACCTCCAGATGAGACTTCCTTTGTGCCCCTCTGCTCTTGGCAGACAGGCTCAGTTAGGAGGTAGAGATAGCTGGGTGTGAAATTCTTTTCTTGATGGTTATTCTCTTAATTTCTTACTAGACATTGTCCACGTTTGCAGATGAGCCAACTTACAGCTCTTCTGCATAAAGACGCTGTGAATCACCAGTGCCTTGGAACTCTGAGCCCATGACAGGATGAGACCATGGGCTGTGCAGCCCTTATAAAATGGGGCCAGGACCCTGCGCCTGCCCACTGTGACCATCTGTGCTCGGCTGGAAGGTTTTTGGTGCTGTGTGTTAGCAGAAATGGCATGTTCCTCATCCCCATCCCCTCCTACCCCACACTGCCTTTCTGTGTGTCAGGCCCTGTGGGGGCAGTGCTGAGGGAAGGCCCATTCCCTGCACTTGAGGAACTCCGAGTCTAGGTAGGGCATTTAGAAATCCTGATGACAAACCAGCTATTTCTGAGATGATCCTGGGCTTGTTCTATTCCAGTGACATGAGGGAAATAGTACGATGGCTGGCGTACTGTGGGAAGGTCTCCTGTGCTTACTCCCAAGCTATTCAGGGCTCTCAGCAACACAGACTGCTGGGCACTTTCCCTGTCATCCAGAGCCTTGCCTAGGTCCCATCTCTGTTTCAGTGCCGCCTTCTTAAGCACCGTTTGGTATTTCCAAGGCTGTTCTCGAATGACAGCAGTGATAGTGTGGTAGTAGCAGTTCAGTCAGAAAGATGCTTCCTGGGCTGGGTCAGGAAGGCCCCTCAGAGGAGATGCTTAGAACTCCAGGTGATGGGGACCGTGCACCTTGGTGATGCAGAGGTAAAGGATGACGATGAGAACATCTTTGCTCCTTTTCTCTTCTGCTGTTCTCAGGGCCAGCTGTTAGCTTCTCCTCCTGTCTGGCACATGGCTCCAGGGCCCAGGAGGGGAGATCAAGCCATATCTTGTTGCCAATGCATTCTCATCTCTATGGGGCCTCATTACAGATACCACTATGAACCCTGCCTTTTCTGTAGGTGGGAACACTGAGCTTCTGAGAGGTAAAGGGAAGAGTTGAGTCAGGGGAGGCTGCCTTGGGGTCCAGACTGAGAAGGAAGGAATTAGAGTCTTGTGAACCTGGGGATGTTGAGAGAAGGCATCAGTACTTCCAAGTACTGTGGCTCTTGCTTTAGTGCCCTGATGGTCGCCTTGTCTGGGTTTGGTTTAGATGCTGGAGAGTGAGGGACCAAGTCTGCCAGAAAGCAGATCAGCTGCTTCTCAAAGGATCAGAAAGATAGGGATGGGGTGTGGAAGGAGAGCTGTTCACACAGTAACACAACTTCAAGTTATGTCGCTGGCCTAAACGTTGGGAGGGGCCTGGCTAGTGAATCAGGCAGCTATTTCTGGAGCTAAAGTGGAGAGGGGACGTTCTTCTGCCCTGGGCAGGCCAGCCAGTCTTTGGGCAGGGAGCGAAGGGGGAGGGTTGAGGGAATATACAGATCCTGGAGGCTGGCTGGTATCTGTGCTCACAGGTGTCACTGTCTGCATGGGAAGGCTGCTGACTGGCAGGTGCCTGAGAAACCCTCAGTGGGGTTTCCTGCTGGGATGGGTGGCCACAGGCTGCCTGGGCTGTCAGTCGATGAGATGGGTTTTCACTAGGCATGGGCTGCACAGTCCAGGTACAAGTGTCTCTGGCCTGTGGATTATAGCCTCTGTGCTCTTTGTACCCATGCTGGTCTGGTCCTCCTTCTATCCCAGACTCAGCATAGCAGCCCCTTGTTCCCTGCCCCTGGAAGCTGCTCTGTCCCCAGCCCTGCCTAAGTTTCTCACACTCAGACCATGCCCCCCTGAGCCTGACTTTGGGCTATGATGCCATGTGGTTGGTTGAGCCAAAGAAGAAGGGATGGGGACTGTGTATGTATGTGTGTGGGTTGAGATGAGGGCAGGGCCCTGAGCTCCTGGCAGGTCCCGTTCCGGCATTTTTATGTTCTTCCACCATGGGTCTGCTAGAAATGGGGCCTGGTGGCTCTGTTCCTTTGCCCCCTTCCCTCAGACTGGATTTGGCCATATCCTTCCCCTGGGCTGAACCTGCTGTGTCCTTCAGACAGTGAAGAGCCAGCTTACCTAAGTACAGCCTTTTGCTCCCAGGATGGCCTCTGACTCTGCCTCCCAGGCTCTTGCTCTTTCTGAGGCTTCTCCTTAGAGTCTGGGTGAGATCCCCCTTCCCTCTACTTATGTGGAGCTGTCTACAACAGGCTCACTCAGTCAGGGGAGGGGTCTGCCTTGCACGGTCATGGTTGTTTGAAGAATGGTGAGGACCCAGGGAAAGTTGATAGAAAGCTTTACAGTGTACTAGGTGCTGTGCGAAGCATTTTACATGCCTGGTCTCCTGATTTTCCCAGCAACCTGTGAAGTGTAGATTACCAATGTCCCTCTTATATTACAACATGGAAACTGAGGCTAAGAGAGGTTGTGCCCAAGGTTATGTGGCCAGTGTGTAGATGAGCCTATATTTAAATCCAATTTGATAATGTCTCATTAAAATCTCTGTTCTTGGGGATCCCTGGATGGCTCAGCGGTTTGGCGCCTGCCTTCGGCCCAGGGCGTAGTCCTGGAGTCCCTGGATCAAGTCCCACATCGGGCTCCCTGCATGGAGCCTGCTTTCCCTCTGCCTGTGTCTCTGCCTCTGTCTATCTGTCTCTCTGTCTCTCATGAATAAATAAATAAAATCTTAAAAAAAATAAAATCTGTTCTGAAATCCTAATTGTGGTGCCTCCCACTAAATTGGAATAGGGTGTTTTTGGGAATTGTGACCTGGATTGGAGTAACAGTGTCAGGGAGGATTCCTTCTCTGCTTCTCTCTGAACTTCTGTCTCCAGGATCTGGTGAGAAACCTACTGCCTTACACACACATGCGCACGTGTACTCACACACACACACACTCTCTCTCTCTCTTTCTTCCTGCTGAACCTCAATTTCCTGGGAAGAGATCCTGTGGCAGCTGTAACAGGCAGCTGGGGAAATGGGGACAGAGCCTTTCTGAGAACACAGCTAGCACCCCCTGCGGGTTGGATCTTGTGTGTTGGAGGGTGAGGTGGAGAGTACATGGACTTCCTGCATGGGCTGGTCTGTGCTAGGTGGTCTCTGCCCACCCACCTCAGTAGTGAGCATTGCAGGGGCTTCGGCATAGCCCTCTGCTCTGTGAATGCAAGCCTAAGTGGGCACCTGCCTCCTCCCAGCAAACCTATCCTGACCGCACCCAGCTTTCTAGAGACCAGAGTTCTGTACCCACCAAATGCAGGCTTTGGTGTTTGAAACCCAGAGGAAATTCACCACAGAGTATCAGTACTTTCCTTTGGGTTATCAGTTGTTCCCTTGCTAGCCTTCACACTGTGCATGTGCCTAGAATCAGGTTCCCTGACTCATGAAGAGGAAGCACTGGGCTACCTCCCATGTAGCACTCCGGGGTCTCCTGAAAGGGACTGTGAGGCTGACTGAGTCACGACTGGGCTAGTCTGAGGAGCAGCCTTCCTCGCAGAGGCAGACCGGTCTGATCTCGGTCTTGAAAAAGCAAAGAAACTTGACTGTGAAGTACCTGGGGCCCTCAACAGGGTTGGGTAGCAGGGCTGCTGAAGATGGGAAGGTACAGACTCCTGGGATCCATGCACTCTGACTAGATAGTCCAGTGGCCATGGAGAAAGTGCTGGAAGAAGCAGGAGCCTAGATGTTTTGTGTCTTTTTAGAGATGGGGGAGGGGCAGAGGGAGAGGAAGAGAGAGGGAATCCTAAGCTGGCTGCTTGCCCAGCAATGGAACCCAACACAGGGCTCGATCCCATGACCCTGAGATCATGACCTGAGCAGAAATCAAGAGTCGGACACTTAACTGATTGAGTGATGTGGGTCCCCCAGCCTGGATGTTGTAAGCAAGCAGAAGTGTGATGGGCATTAAGTGCAGAATAGCAGGAGTGTGCTACACCAGAAGGCAGGAAACACGTGAGTGCTGCCTTCTGGCTGGTTTTGGGCAGACCACGTAGGCTTCTCTTGAGCAGTTGCCTCCTCTGTAAATGGCCCCCGGTGTTTTTTGCCTGTGTAGGCGAAGGGCCGTACAGACCTCAATGACAAAGGTAAGAATGAGGCAGGTGGTGCCCAGGAGCAGCAGGCAGGTGCCTTGGCTGAGGTGCTGTGTGTCCCATGTCCGCGGAATCCAGGGCGGCAGTGGTAGAAGCGTGAGGGGCACGCTTCCAGGATGGAGGAGAGGACGAGCCCAGTGGCCTAATCGCTGGCCAGCGGTTTGCGGGCGCGGGGGCTGCTCTTGGGGTCTGGTGGGGAGGTGCTGAGGGCCCTGGCGGTGATGTGGCGGTGGCGTGAAGGAGGGGCTCTGCAGAAGAAGCAAGGAGAAAGAGCATGATGTTGAGCCTTCAGGGTCAAGCAGAAAGCAGAGCCGGGGATGGTCGGGGACCTGAAGGTGGCCCTCAGAGGGCTGCAGGCCCCTCCGGGGTGTGCACGCACAGAGACGCATTGCTCCTTCTCACTCGGTACCTTCATTCCCTGGGCCTCGCTTGGCACCCGGACCCACACTCACAGGGGAAGAACCAGAGAGGCTGGGGCTGGTTTGGTAGCTCCTGTGGTGCCACCCGCCGGTGTTGCCGCAGCAGGAGGGACCTTGGCAGCGGGTGCCATTTGGAGGGCCTCTGGTGCCTGAGCTCCTCAGAGGGGTGGGGAGCCAAGCTGGGAATCCACCGCGCTGGGTTTGCCCAGAGCTGCCCTGTGGGGGGTGTGTGATAGGTGGGGCCAGGTCAGGCCAGGGATGAACTGGGAGCACAGTCAGTGGAGCTGGCCCCGGGCGGGTGGGGGTGGTGTGTGTCTGTGACAGTGACATGGGGCAGGCTGCTGGGACGGAGGCCGGTGCCCCCAGGGAGCCCAGGTCGGCCACGGCCAGCTGCCCCAAGGACCCAGGGGCCAGCACCGTGGCAGAGGCTGGGAGGGTCCAATGTGTGCTGAGACTGGAGTGGCGCTGACTTCTGCCCCCCGGGGGCCCCGGGAGCAACAGTCCAGGAGCAGCCTTCCTTGCGCGTGGCTTTGGGGTCAGACAGACCTGGATTGAGGAAGACGTAAAATGGGAAGTAAAAGCCTCTCCCTTGTACAGACCACACAGGCATGCCTGTACCTTGCGGCCTCATTGGCAACATGGAAGAACCAGCTAGGTCTTGTTAGTGGCTGTTCCATTTGGGCTGCACCGCTTCAGCCAGCTCTACAGGCTGCCGCTGGCACCGAAGTGGTTGGTTGCTTGGGGTCATTTGGTTCCGTGGTACTCACACATATCTGGACACTGAGACTATTGTTTTTGTAGGAAAAATCTTAAATGTGGATTTTGTGGTTAAAAATTGGATGTACCCCACCTGCCCCCTGTTCTTTTTTTTTTTCTTTTAATTATTTGAGAGCAAGCGCGTGCACGCTAGCTGGGGGAGGGGCGGGGACAGGAAGCCCAGATGGGAGCTCAGTCCCAGGGCCCTGGGGTCACGCCCTGTGCAGGAGGTGGCAAGCCTCCCAGGCGCCCCCACCCTGTTCTCTTTTAAAGGGATTCCCCAGTTTACACTTGGGACAGTGTCTGAGACAGACTTGCTGAGGGAGACACAGCCATTGGTGAGGATTAAATGAGATATGCCGCCAAGCTTCCAGCCAGTGCGTGCCACACCCCACTGCAGGCGGGGCTTACTCCAAACTGGGTCACTTGGGTACAGGGTTGAGTTTCACTGTCAGCTTGGGGAAGAGGAGGTGATAGGACACAGTGGTCTGACAGCTGCTGAGCAGATGTCCCCTGCGTTCCTACATTTAAGAGATGTTCCATGGGTTCCTGTTGTGTGCCAGACGCTGGAGCAGAGGTGGAACAACAACCCAGGCAGGCGTGGCTCCCGCTCTCTTGGGACTGACCTAACCCCCGCCCCCCCGGGACTGTGGGGACCAAGAGCCAGTCTTCCATGGTTTGTGCCCGCTGCTGCCCACCTAGGATGCTCCTGCCTTGATCCCCTCTGACTGGATCTCTCTCTCCCCTGCCCTCCTCCCCTTTCCCTCCCCTTCCCCTCCCCTTCCTTCCCCTGCCCTGCCCTCAGTGTACATGAGGGAACAAGAAAGGAAGACAGATGCTGGGTGTCAGGCAGCCCTTGCCGCGTGCTGGACTGCTCTCTGCTGTTGCTGCCTCCTGGACAACTTGGACTGAGCAGCCGGGACCAAGTGCTCCCTCCAGGCCCACTGCCTTCTGTTACTGCAATAAACAACTAGTGTTGTACCGTCCCATTTTTTTCTTTGTTTGAAAAATAATAATCTACAGACGTTACCACCTATGAAAGGTGTGAAGTAGCATCTCGCTTTTTTAACATGCTGACTCAGCAATTCTGTATATTAGGCGTTGCTCACCACAATAAGTACAGTCACCATCTGTCACCTACATTAATGCAATATTCTTGATCGTGTTCCTTATGCTGTACTTTTCATCTCTGCCACTTATAATTGGAAGTTTATATCTCTCGACCCCTTTATTTCTTTCACTTATCTCCCCACTCACTTCCCCTTTGGCCAGCAGCACTTCTGTATTTAAGACACTGTTTTTTAATTCCACATATAAGTGAAATCATACAGTATTTATCTTTCTCTGACTTATTTCACTTAGCATAATCCATGTTGTCACAAATGACCAGGCTGTGGTCATTTTTTCTTATGACTCAGTAATACTCCAGTGTGTGGTGTACACAAGTGCATGTGTCTTGGGGTGCCGCATCTTTATCCATTCATCTATGGAGGGACATGTGCCGCATCTTTATCCATTCATCTATGGAGGGACACTTGGGTTGCTCCCATATCTTGGCTTTTAATAGTGCTCCAATAAACACAAATTATTGTTTTTGTTTTCTTTGGATAAATACCCATTAGTAGAATTACTGGATTGTGTGGTGGTTCTATTGTTAATTTTCTGAGGAACCTCCATTCTTTTTTCCGGGGTGGTTGCACCAGTTTGCATTCCCACCAGCAGTGCACAAGGGTTCTGCTTTCTTCACATCCTTGCCAGCACTTATTTCTTGTCTTTTGGGATAATAGCCATTCTGACAGGTGTAAGGTGATAGCTCATTGTGGTTTTCATGAGTATTTCCCTGATAATTAGTGATGTTGAGCATCTTTTTATGTGTCCATTGACCATCTGTATATCTTAAGAAAAAGGTCTATTCTGAGGGCACCTTGGTGGCTTGGTTGGTTAAGCATCCAACTTCTTTTTTTTTTTTTAAGACTTTATTTATTCATATGAGAGAGAGATCACATGTGCTTGCGAGTGCAAGTAGGGGGAGGGGCAAAGGGAGAGGGAAAAGGCTCCCCACTGAGCAGGAAGCCCAGCTGGGGCATCATCTCAGGATCCTGAGATCATGACCTGAGCCGAAGGCAGACACTTAACCAAGTGAGCCACCTAGGTACCCGATAAGTGTACAACTCTTGATTTCAGCTCAGCTTATCCTTGGGGTGGAGATTGAGCCCTGCATTGGCTTTATTTAGGACGGGTATGAAGGCTGTTTAAGGTTTTCTCTCTTCTTCCCTTCCTCTCCCCCCACCCTGGGACGTGGGCACTCAATCACGTGTACTCTCTCAAAAACAATAAAGAAAAAAGAAAAAAATGTGTATTCAGGCCCTCTGCCCATTTTTAATTGAGTACTTTGTGTTTTGGGTATTGACTTGTATGGGTTCTTTATATACTTTTGGTGTTACGCTCTTTTGGGATATATAATTTTCGAATATCTTCTCCCGTTCAGTAGGTTGCTTTGTTATCTTGTTCATAGTTTCCTTTGCTGTGCAAAAAGCATTTTATTTTAGTGTGACCCTAGTAGTTTAATTTTGTGTTTGTTTCTCTAGCCTCAGGAGACATAGCCAATAAAATGTCGTCAAGGCTGATGTCAAAGATTAATGCCTGGGTTTTCTTTTAGGAGTTCTATGGCTTTAGGTCTCACATTTAGGTCTTCAATCCATTTTGAGTATTTTTGTGTATAGTGTAGGGAAGTGGTGAGTTTCATTCCTTTGCATGTAGCTATTGAGCTTTTCCAGCACCTTTTATTGAAGAGGATGTCTTTTCTCCATTGTATATTCTTGCCTCCTTTGTCATAAGTAAATTGACCATATAAATGTGGGTTTATTTCTGGGCTCTATATTGTCCCCTTGATCTGGGTATCTCTTTATGTGCCAGTACCATACAGTTTTTTAAAAGTCGACAATGTTAATTTCAAGTGTACAGTAATGATTTTACAAATGTATACATTATGCTATGCTCACCACGATTGTAGCTACCATCTGTGACCATAACAACATTATTACAATACCATTGACTATATTCTCTGTGCTGTGCCTTTTATCCCTGTGACTTATATTGTAACTAGAAACCTGTATCTCCCACCTCCCTTCACCCATTTTGCCCTTGCCTGGAAGCAATTAGTTTTTTTCCTGTTATTTATAGATTTGTTTTGTTTTGTTTTTAGATTCCACATGTAAATGAGGCTATATGGTATTTGTCTATCTCTATCTGACATATTTCACTTAGTATAATACTCTAGATTCACCCATGTTGCACATGACAAGATCTCATCCTTTTTTATGACTGAATAATATTCCTGTGTGTGTGTGTGTGTGTGTGTGTGTGTGTGTGTTATCCATTCATCTATTGGTGGACACTTGGGTTACTTCCATATCTTGGCTATTATTAATTATGCTGCAATAGACATGGGGTGCATATATCTTCTCAAACTGGTGTTTTTGTTCTTTTTTTAGGTAAATACCCCATGGTAGAATTACTGGATTTTATGGTAATTTTTTTAATTTTCTGAGGAACCTCTATACTGTTTTTCACAGTGGCTGTACCAGTTTATGTTCCCACCAACAATGCACGAGGATTCCATTATTTCCACAGCCTTACCAGCCTTTATTATTTCTTGTCTTTTTTTTTTACTTTTGATTCTGACAGGTATGAAGTGCTATGTCATAGTGATTTGATTTGCATTTCCCCCATATTAGTGATACTGAGCATCTTTTCATGATCTTTTGTCCATCTGTATGTCTT
The DNA here is from genome assembly GCF_048418805.1 of Vulpes vulpes. Classification (NCBI taxonomy): domain Eukaryota; kingdom Metazoa; phylum Chordata; class Mammalia; order Carnivora; family Canidae; genus Vulpes; species Vulpes vulpes. Next base: position 119,505,733 of record NC_132781.1, read on the forward strand.
CTTTGAAAAAATGTTCAGGTCCTCTGCCCACTTTTTAATCAGATTGTATTTTTGATATTGTTGTATTCTTTACATATTTTGAGTATGTATTTTTTTAAATTTTTAAAAAAATTTATTTATGATAGTCACACAGAGCACAGAGAGAGAGAGAGAGAGAGAGGCAGAGGCATAGGCAGAGGGAGAAGCAGCCTCCATGCACCGGGAGCCCAACGTGGGATTCGATCCCGGGTCTCCAGGATCGCGCCCTGGGCCAAAGGCAGGCGCCAAACCGCTGCGCCACCCAGGGTTCCCGAGTATGTATTTTTAAAAATTATTCATGAGAGACAGAGAGAGAGAGGGAAAAGCAGACTCTGCAGGGAGCCTGATGCGGAACTCAATCCCAGGACCCCATGATCACAACCTGAGCCAGTGGCAGATATTCAACTGCTGAGCCACCCAAGTGTCCCACGTGTTTTGAATATTAACACTTTATGGGATATATCACTTGTGAACATCTTCTCCCATTCAGTAAGTTGTCATTTTGTTGATGGTTTCCTTAGCCATGCAAAGGCTTTTTGGTGTGGTCCCAGTACTTTAATTTTGCTTCTGTTTCCCTTGCCTCAGGAAACCTATTAAAAAAATGTTGCTAAGGTCAGTGTTAAAGAGATTCCTGCCTGTATTTTCTTGTAGGAGTTTTATGGTTTCAGGTCTCACATTTAGGTCTTTCATGCATTTTGAGTTTTGTTTTGTGTATGGTGTAAGGAGGTGGTTGGTTTCATTTTTCTGTATGCAGCTGTCCAGTTTTCTCAGCACCATTTATTTTTTTTTTAATTTTTTTATTTATTTATGATAGTCACAGAGAGAGAGAGAGAGAGAGGCAGAGACACAGGCAGAGGGAGAAGCAGGCTCCATGCACCGGGAGCCTGATGTGGGATTCGATCCCGGGTCTCCAGGATCGCGCCCTGGGCCAAAGGCAGGCGCCAAACCGCTGCGCCACCCAGGGATCCCTTCTCAGCACCATTTATTGAAGAGACTTTTTCTTCATTATATTCTTGCCTCTTTTGTTGTGAATTAATTGACCATATATATGTGGTTTATATCTGAGCCCTCTATTCTGTTCCATTGATCTTTGTGTCTATTTTTGTGCTAGTACCATATTGTTATATTACTATGGCTTTGTGTAGTATATATATCTTGAAATCTAGGATTATGTGTCCAGCTTTGTTCTTTTTTTTTTTTTCCAAGACTGCTTTGGCTATTCACGTTCTTCTCTGGTTCCATACAAATATTAGTATTATTCTAGTTCCATGAAAAATGTTGTTGGTAGTTTGATAGGGACACGGTTGTATCCATAGATCCCGTTGAGTAATATGGCATTTTTTTTCTAAGGTTTTATTTTTGAGTAATCTCTATACCCAGCATGGGGCTCAAACCTACAATCCTAAGATCAAGAATCACACTTTTCACCTGCAGAGCCAGCTGGGCACTTCTAGGTAGTCTGGACATACATTTATTTATCTATTGGGACATGTTAGCAATATTAGTTTTTCTAATCCATGAGCATGAAATCTTTTTTTAAAGATTTTATTTATTTACTTTAGAGAGAGAGAGTGCATGTGAGCATACAGGCAGGGTGAGGGGCAGAGAGAGAATCTTAAGCAGACTCCACTCTTGGGCCTGGGCCATCATGGGGCTCAATCTCATGACCCTGAGATCATGATCTGAACTGAAATCTAGAGTCTTAAGCTTAACTGACTGAGCCACCTAGGTGCCTCCATGGAATATCTTTATATTTGTGTTGTCTTCATATTCTTTCATAAGTGTCTTTTTTTTTAAGATTTTATTTATTCATGAGAGACACAGAGAGAGGGGCAGAGACACAGGCAGAGGGAGAAGCAGGCTCCATGCAGAGAGCCCAACGTGGGACTTGATCCCGGACCCCAGGATCATGCCCTGAGCCAAAGGCAGACTCTCAACTGCTGAGCCACCCAGGCGTCCCTCATCAGTGTTTTATAGCTTTCAGAGTACAAGTCTTTAATGTCCTTGGTTAGGCTTATTCCTAGGTATTTTATTCACTATTTCACTATTTTAATTTACCTTCCATGATTACTACTCCACCTTGAGCAGGGAAGCTGATGTGGGGCTTGATGCAATAACACTGAGATTATGACCTGAGCAGCAACCAAGAGCTGGATGCCTGACTGTGCCACCAAGTCGCCCCTAATGTGACAGTTTTTAAATATCATGTTTATCAATCATTCCCTTATGCTTTGTGTGTTTTAGTCTTTGAAAAATCCTTTTCTATTCCAATATAAAGATAAGCCTATATTTTCTTGTAAATTTTCTTCACATAGTTTTTAGTTGACCTAATTTTAGTTTTGATCATGGTGTAGGTTAGAGTTCTGGTTTTCTTTTTTTAGTTCCAACACCATTAGGTCATCCTCTCCTGATTGATTTGAAAAGGGATTTGTCACATACTAAGTTCCTTTATATGAACAGGCTAGAAACAAGTCTGGTGTGATAAGCATCTTCCCTATCCCCAGCACATACATCCATACACACATACCCTTTTCCTCTTCAGAATTTGCTTCTCTGTTCTTGGCCTTTTACCCTTTAATCTGGATTTCAGGATGAGTGTATCAGTTTCTATGGATAAGTACTGTGTTTGGCTTTACTTGGAACAGTATGTAATTTACAGAATAACTGGGGGGAAGAATTGACATATTTACAGTACTGTCTTCCTGTCAAAACCATGGTATCTATTTTGGTCATCTTTATGTCCTTAAGTAAAATCTTATGGTTTTCATTGCATAGCTTTTGTATATACTTTGTTGGCTTTTTTTTTTTTTTTTTTTACTTTTATTTTTTTAAGATTTTATTTGAGAAAGCACAGTGGGGGAGGGGGAAATGCAGAGGAGAGGAAGCAGACTCCATGCTGAGCAGAGAACCTGACTTGGGGCTCATCCCAGGACCCTGAGATCATGACCTGAGGTAGATGCTTAATCATCTGAGGCACCCAGGCGCCCCTGAAGTCCATTAATTTTAAAGCTATTGTGAATGGAATCTTTAAAAAAAAAAAAACATTTTTGGTGAAAATGATTTCTTCACTCTAGTGGGGTCATAGGTTAGAAGATTCTAAAAAATTTTTTAAGATTTTATTTATTTATTTATTTGACAGAGCACATAAACAGGAGGAGCAGGCAGAGAGAGAGGGAGAAGCAGCCTCCCACTGACCAGGGAGCCCTACGCAGGGCTTGATTCCAGGACCTTGGAATCATGACCTAAGCCAAAATCAAGAGCCAGATGCTTAACCAACTGAGCCGCCCAAATGCCCTGAGGTCCGTTAGTTTTAAAGCTATCATGAATGGAATCTTATTAAAAAATATTACACTTAAAAAAAATTACATTTTTGGTGAAAATAATTTCTTCACTTGGGTCACAGATTAGAAATTTCTAAACAAATTTTATCACAGCATTGTCTTGGGGCACTTTAGTTTTATTTTATTCTTAAGTAATCTCTATATTCAGTGTGGGGCTTGAACCCAAGACCCTGAGATCAAGAGTCACGTCTCTACTGACTGAACCATCCAGGCACCCCAACCTTGGGACGTTTTAAACTGAGAAGAGCTACTGAATCTACAGCATGTATATTCCTGGGGAACCTCTGTCAGTCTACAGGGACCATCATTCACTAAGTAAACACTGAACATTTCCAGTTTATTAGGTAATGGATCACACAGAATAGATACTCCATGTCTTTATGGAGCTTCTTTACACTCTAGGGAAGGAGCCAGACATTAAATAATCCCACAGGTAATAATTAATATTCTTCTTTCCTATAAAGGGAAGATACATATGAAAACATATAAAAGGGGACATTCTTGAACAGTCTGGGAGAAATCTGAAAGATAAGTAGGTGTTAATAGGCAAAACCATTGTAGGAAGAGCAGGTGCCAAGGCCCAATGGCAGGAGAGAACATGCCTCATTTGAGAAGCTGGAAGAGGAAATTAGCATGGCAAGAGCAGTGGGATGTTAGGAACAGATGAGAAACAGGTAGGAGCAAGATAAGGAGCTCATAATCCCAGTTAAAGATTTTGGTTTTTGATCTGTGAGCAGTGGGAAGCCACTGAAGGATTTTAAGCAAAGGGATGACATGACCAAATTGGCATTTTTAAGAGATTCCGTTGGCTTCTATGTAGAGAATGATTTGGAAGGGGGCACAAGTTAACATGATGATCGAGGGACATGAATGCATTTGAGATATTTGGAAGTAAAATCAAGAGTACTTGGTGATGGACTGAATAAGGGGGCTACAGGAGAAAGGCACATTCAGGGATGATTCCTGGGCCTCTGGTATAACTGCTGGTATATTATATGAAAAACTGGATGGCTACTACATTTGTGGAGGTTGGGAACAAAGGAAAGGAACTATGATTGGTTGGGAGGAAGAAAACCATGTTAGACTCTGAACATGTTGGGTTAGATGGAGGTGTCATGACATCAGTGAGACAGGTGGAGATATCAGGTAAGCAATTGTATATATCTGGAGCTTGGAGGAGACAGTGGGCTGGAGCTAGAGCCATAGAAAGCATTAGTATGTTTTGTGGTAATTGGAAATGTGGAGGTGAGTGAGATCAAGTTGGGTGAGAAAAGAAAAGGTGGCAGTTGAGGGCTGAGCTTTAAGGAAAACTAAGTTGGACCTACGGTGATGAAACCTGCAAAGGAGTCAGATATGGAGAACCAGGAGAATGGGGTGTCCTGAAAGTAGAAGAATTTGTATTTAGAGAAAGGGAGTGTGATCAGTAGCATTAACTGTTGCTTCAAGGTCAGGTAAGAATTCGAAAAAGTCTACTAGACAGAGTCACACTATTGTCACTGAGGGTGGGTTTCTCCCCAGTTCCTAGTCTGTGAAGGATACTAAGAGAGAAAGACAAGACTGCTAGGACCAGAGAATAGGACTCCTTGGCCCTGGAGGGAGGTAGGTGTGAGACATGAGCTCAGAGGCGCAAAGAACCAGCTGGGTCATGAATGGAACACCTGCTACACTGGAGGCAGGAAAACTGCATGCGGCCAAACATCAGGTTCCAGAAGGGCCAGGCACAAAGTAAGGAAGTCAGGCTACGGTCTCTCGGCTTTGAACCTGAACAGAGGAGACCTGCTCCTCAAGCAAACTGTGTCCTTTGGAGGGTCTTTGGCAGGTCCAGTGTATTGATAACCAAGCGTGTGACCGTCCCTGCTCCAGGGAGGCCCTTCTGAACAGCAGCAACACTATAGACCCTTCAGACCATATTTTCACACTTTATGATTGTTTTCATTTTTCCGAGATAAATCCTTTCAAAAGAAACTTTAAACATAACTCCAATGTGGAAAATAGAATCTGTGGAATTGCTGTTGAGGCAAGGAGGGACCATCCCCTGCCTTTTTTATGGAAGCCCAGGGCCCCAAGGAATACATTAGAAAGCCTTTGGTCTTTCTGGGTTTTCCACTACATTTGGCAAAGGGAGATTTGGTTTGGATGGGTTTTACCCTGGAATGCCTGTGATAATTGCCTTGCAAATAAAATAAACCACATGTAACTGCTGGTATATTATATGAAAATCTGGTGGGAACTTTATATTGCCAAGTAGCACTCTACTGTGTGGTGGTACCAGTGGATTTATTCACCTGTTAAAGGACATTTGGGTTGTTTTCACTTTTTAGTAATCACAAATTTATGTACAGGGTTTTGTGTGAATATAATGTTTCATTTCTCTAAGGTGAATACCCAGAAATGGAATTTCTGGATCATATGATTAAGCATATATTTAACTAAACTGCTACAGTTTTTGTGTGAGCAGAAGTTGTCATTTCTTGAAGGTGGATATGCAGGAGTGGAATTTCTGGATCATATGAGTAAGTGCATGTTTAAATTGCTACCATTTTTCAGAGAGGCTATACCCTTTTGCCTTTCCATCTGCAATGAATGACAGTTCCAGTTGCACTGTATCCCAGCCAGTACTTGATACTATATTTTTTATTTTGCCCATTTTGATAGGTACAGTGGTATCTCATTGTGGTTGTGATTTGTGTGTTTTAAATGGTTAATAATGGAGTGCCTGGGTGGCTCAGTCAGTTAAGTGCCTTCTGCTCAGTTCGTGACCCCAGGGTTCTGGGATCAAGCCCCATGTTGGGCTCCCTGCTTAATGTGGAGTCAGCTTCTCCCTGTATCCATACCCCCTGCTTGTGCTTTCTCTCAAATAAATAAAATGTTAAAAATAAATAAATAAATGACTAATTATGTTGTCATGTACTTATTTGCCCTCCTTGTATCCTCTTTGGTGAAGTGTCTATTGGAGTACTTTGGCCACTTCTAAATTGAGTTGTTTTGTTACTGTGGAGTCGTCTTAAGAGTCTTTATATAAACTTAATGCAAGTCCTCTGTTGGATGTTATTTGCAAATGTTTTCTCCCAGTCTGCTGCTTTCCTTTTCATCCCCTTAACAGTGGCTTTCACAGAGAAAAAGGTTTTAATTTTGATGAAGTCCAGTTTCTCATTTTTCTTCTTTTCTACAATGCTTTTGGCATCACCTCTGAGAAGTCTGCCTACCCCTTGGCCATAAAGATTCTTCTCTTCTGTTATCTTCTAGTTTTTGGTTTTATCCATTTGGGATTAATTTTTATATAAAATACAAAGTTTAAAAGAGTTTTTTGTTTTTGCATGCCAGTTTTTTTTTTTGTTTGTTTTTTTAATGTTTGAAGACTATCCTTACTCCATTGAATTGCTTTTGCCTTTCTGTCAAACATAAATTGGGTCTGTTACTGTCCTCTCTCCTGTTCCTTTGATCTGTGTCAGTCCCTTTGCAAATACCATAACTGTCTTGAGTATTGTAGCTTTATAGTAAGTCTTAAGATAGTGTAACTCTTCCAAGTTTTTCTCAAAATTGTTTTGGTTATTCTGGTTTGCCTTTCCATAAATTTTAGAATGAATTTATAAAAAACACTGATAGGATTTTGACCAGAATTGCGTTAAATCTGTACAGGGCCTGATGAGTATTTATTTAAAAGGGATTTCTTGCTCTTTTTAAAAATATATATATTTTTAAGATTTATTTGAGAGAGAGAGAACAACCCCCTGGGGTGGGGGCAGAGGGAGAGGGAGAGAATCTCAAGCAGACTCACTGCTGAGTGTGGAGCCCAACACAGGCTAGATCTCATGACCCTGAAATCACAACCTGAGCTGAAACAGAGTCAGACGCTCAACCCACTGTGCCACCATGTGCCCCTGCTTGCTCACTATAACCTTTAATGACTTAAAGCAGCCTGTTTCTTCATTTGCTGTGTTGTGATATTCCAGTTAGTGCCCTAGATAGGATTGATTATAGTGGTATCTTTTGAAGTCTGGCAGTAAAGGAGGGGGGGATACATCAAGTCAGGTAGAAAAGGCTGGGAAAATACTGTTGAGGGTCAGCCACCATTATTCACAACTTTGGTCTCCACATCTCACTTCTGAGCAGGTTAGGAGCAAGAGCATGTGCCATTGGCCAGCCATTAGGTTCCCCCTGCTCAGGTCCTGGAACTGTTGTGTACTGGGCATGGTCAGATTGCTTCTCTAGATTTTCCTTAATTTCTTCTGCTTGGCATAGCAGCCTCACTCATATTTCTTTCTCCAAAAACTGCATTAGAAATACACTCATGATCTATCATGACAAAACGAATTGCTTCCTCCCCTGTGTTGTAGTGTCCTTGGAGCTTCTCCTGTTGACCTCTCCCTCCCCTTGGACCTTACAGTGACATCTTCCTCAGTTTAAGCCCATGGTTCTTCTGGTCTGTCCAAGACAGTGTCACAGACAGATTTCTAGTGAAATAGTGGGGTGCCAAGGAGTCGGCTGTTGCTTGCGTTCTCAGCCTCTTTACTTCTCATTAGTAATGTTCAGCCCCCTCTACGTGCACTTGACTGTCTTCAGAATAAAAGAAAAAAGGTTTTTCACTCCCCAAACTAAATGAGAAACACAGGTTATTCTAAGATATCTTTTTCCCTCAGGGTACACGAGATTACTCACTGAAATCTTTTGCAACAGAACTGGAACTGTCACCTTAGTAAACATCTGAGATTGCCTTTTGGTGGCTTATTTTCTTCTCAGCAGTATGAGAAGCTCTTGATTGAGAATACAATAAATGATCTCTAGCTCTTCAGTTTTATGAACTCAGCTGGCTGAGCCCCCACACCACCTCTGAGCCATCAGTCCTGCTGTCAGCTGGGAGCATTCTGTGGATGTGCAGGTCCAGGCTGCTGGTTCAACAGACGGGAATGCAGATGTTGCACTGCCAACAACTGGCACCTCCATTCTCTGGTTCTTTGGCCACAAACCATGGAATGTATATCAATATGGAAGATGTTTGAAGTGTACCGTATGTTTGCATTATTTAGGAAACCCCACGATGAAACTTACCTGTGAGTAAACAGAGATTTTTTTACCTGGCCTAATGATGTTCACCTCTGTTCTTACCATATTTTCCCATGTTGTGTCATCTAGTTGGTAGACTCCCAAGTTGGTAGCAGGGATATGGGCCTGGTTTGGACCTGTTCTTTTGTTGGTAATGGTGTGTGTGTGTGTGAGAAACCTTTATTTTCTGTTACTTCAGTGGGGTAGGTTCCACTGTCTTGCTTATATAGCATGGTCTTTACTGAGAAGTACCAAGCACGTCAGGGTCTCCAGCCTTCTACACTTCAACTGTCAGCTTCCAGCACTGCAGTGAGGTGGGCATGAGGAAGGTGATATGCACTTTTGGCTTCTCTACCACATGCCCTGCCCTGTGCAGGCTCCTTGGCAACCTTGTTCACTGCTGCAGCAGCTCCATTTGGGATGTGGGAGGAAGATGGGTGTTTCACTTGAATATTCTATGACCATGGACAGAAGAAAATGCTGTCACCTCCCTTACTCACTTCTGTACTTTCCTGGGGGACTAGAGGGAGCTGCCTCTGTAAAGACACACTTGTCCCTAGAGAATTCAGTCCCTTTCCTGAGATTCCTTGAATGTGGCCACCAGTCCTGCTAGAATTTCTGAGATTCATTTGTGACCTCATCCCATTTGACCTTTTCTTCTAAGGCATAAGAAGAAACACCTTACTCTTCAGTTCTTAAGTCTTAAGTCTTTGAAATGCATACATCCCTTCCTCCTTGACCTCCCTTTCATATTGTTTCTTACCATGTTCTTCTGTGGACCTTTGTGTCTGCATGGTCTTAATGACAGGAACAGACTCATCCTATATACGCAAGTGCTTACATGGATATGTATGAACGTTTTGATTCACCCTCTCTAATGTTAAACAGCCTAAGCTGTGTGCACACAGCCTCCCTAGCCCCTGGCATGCACACCCAGCCCCCTGCCTCTTCCCAGGATTGTCTCCCCTTTCCTGTTCTCTCAGCAGCCTGTACTTTGCATGGACTGCCAGTGTCCCTGCTTTTGTCATCCTGTGACAGTTTGAGGCCATACACACACATACATACCAATCTGAATGTGGATTGGTTGGAGGAGCCCCTCTATGCACAGACTCACAATAAGAAAATAGATTTTTGGTGATTTCTTCCATTGGATGTGACCACGTTTTGGCTCCTACAAAAGACCTCTTCCTTGCTTCACTTCATGCAAGGGCCTGGGCCAAGCACTTTATTTACTACTACTTCCCCTGGGTCACAAAGCTAGCCAGTGGCAACATTAGGACTGGAACTTGGACATTGTTTCCCTGGAGCCCATGTCATAGCCACTGTCCTTAGAGAATAAAGTCACCCTTCCTTCTCCCAACCCCCAGGAGGTACCTTGTTCTGGGCCAGCATACCTACCTCCCTGCCTGATGACTGCCAAGTGAATGTCAAGGATGACCCTGCAATTCACTCCACCTCCCGATTAATCAACTGCTGGACCAGGTCATTCTGAAGTAGGAGACTCTTGACTGTCTTAGGAACACACTCTAAAACACAGCAAGGGCTAGGTCTTGCCCTCCAACAGACTTTGGATTTCAGGGCCCAGAGAGAAGGGATGCCTTTCACTCCTCCATACACAGTCACATTTCAGGTCACTTGCAGCCAGGCTACTGTTTATTTGAAGTGAGCCTGATATGCAGACGTGGCAGGAAGGTTGGGGGACAAGCCAGGACTTGCCTTAAATTCACTATGTGACCTCAGTCAAGTTATTTCTCTTCTCTGAACTCAGCATTCTTTTGCCATAAAATAACTGGTCAACCTGATCCCCAAGGCAGTTTCACGTGCAATTTTGACATCCAGGAGGTTCTCAACTGTCTCAGTATCTGTGACCAACTCTGTCCCAGTTGCCCCAGCAGATCCAGCCCAAGGATGAGGCCACAGGAGGTGGCAGCAGTGCAGTCCAACCTTTCAGACTGACACAGCATGTCCAAATATGCTTGTTTTTGTTTATGAAAAAAAAAAATCTTATCAGGTCTACTATTTTTATAGGACTGATTGGGGTGGGCAGGGCTAGCATACAAGTTGACCTTATGATGGAACCACATGGGGCCTGGAGGCCTGGGGCTCCTTAGACCTTTGTCACATCTCTCGGAAGGCCCCATCTTGGCTTTGTCTAGCAACTGCCTCCTTCATAGGATGGGGACAGCTGCACTTGTGGAGATCTCAAAACACCCACATGCATGTCAGCAGGTTCTCACCTTTTCCAGGCCAATCCACAAAACACCTGGTACCCAATGCCTAAAAGAATGATGGGGGGTGGGGGGGTTCATGATCTCTTGGGTGGCAGTCAATAGCTGTAGGAATTGGAGGATGAACTAGTTGGCCAGCTTCCAGACTGTTGCACCCTGGAGTGGGTACGTTGGAATACTGAAGCAAGAGAGACGGATAGACTTGGGGGAAATGGCCTCATCTCAGTTTCACAGACAGTGCAGCCAGAGCTAAAACTGCAGGAAGCAGGAGGAGCGGAGTGGGCCAGGAGGCCTAGGGAAGGTGGTGAGCTTAGCCCAACAAAGACAGCGGCTGTTGCAGAGCCTCGGCCCAGCTGTGCCAGTGCTGCCAGCCCCGGATCCCACCCAAGTGCAGAGGAAAAGGAAAGTAGAAGGCCTCACATCCTCTCCTGCTTTTAACCTTCACACTCCAGGGAAACACCTCCTTTGTTTGCCTCCTCCATTTCTAGCCACCTTTCACCCATCACTCTCCCCTTCAGACTACATACTTAGTACTCATGGGCTCTGAGAGCAGGTGGCACAGTGGTACTGCCTTTAGGACATCTTTTCTCATCGGTGGGGCCCCTCGTGCTGAGTAATACATGATCCCTCTGCACATGTACGTCCAAGGAAAGCTATAGTGAGTCCTCAGCAAGTTGTGTACTCGCCTCTCTGCCACTTGCTTGGAAGGAAGTGATCCATCCCTATGGCTATCTGGAGACTTTGTTTATCAATATAATGCTTAAATATTTGCCCCACCCTTCCTGCCTCTTCGTATGAGCAGTAGGAGGGCTGTTCTGGCATCCTCTGATACCTCCTGGAAGACTGACTTTCTTCTGTTGGTCTATATTCTCAAGACTGGGCAAGGGGCAGCTGAACACAATTAAGCTCCCTGCCTCTGGCAAAGTTGTCATTTCTGCTGAAGGCACTTCCTGGGAGTTCCTTTGGCCGTGGTGGTCTTAGCGGTTGAGGAGCAGTCCTGGGTGCCCATCAGTGGTGTGAGCAGCCTTCGAGTTGCTGGAGCATAAAAGGCCCAGACATCAGAACTCTCTGGGAAGCCCCCCAGTGTTTTTGTTTGCTTCTTATTAGCTCTCCTGGGTTTGGGACTGTGTGCACACACAAATAGGAAGGGCATAATAATAAGGCTGCACCACCACTTCAAAGCACTTGATTAATCATTAAAAATGTCTGAGCTGTTCAAGTAAAGGTTTCAGATTCCAGGGTGGGGCTGACTGAGGTATGGGAGCCTTCAACTGAGAAGGCCTCGGCTCACATTTCAAGTCATCTCTGCCCTGGAGCCCCACATGCCCACTGCTACAGAAGTGAGTATCTGAGTAGCACCTGTAAATGGCACTGTTAGGCCTAAAACTGCAGTCCCAGAAGTTGGAACTGCTGGTTGGTGACTGGTCGTCTGGTGGCTACAGAGAAGACCCTAGGGCTTGGTGGGCAGGTAGCTGGGCACAGGGGTTGCATGCCTCCAATTCTATTCTATTCCCTCTGCTTCCTGCACCCAGGACTAACCTAAGCCTTTCTGACCTAGTCTAGGTCTTTAGGTCACACCGTGTGTACATTTCCCCAGCTCCCTTCACTACCACCACACGCACACTTTTTTTTTGCACTTGTATTCATGTGGCAAAGCTCTGAGTACCTGCCCCTCACTTAGGGTCGCTGCCAAAGGGCTACCTGGGAATAAGTGAAACCTGCTAGTGAGGGGACCCCTGAGCTGATCCCACACTCAGCTGTAGCTTTCTGGGAACAGAGTCCCTTCTTACATGAGGCTAATACAGGGATGGCCTTCTGGCTGAGGTGGGTATAAGCCAATCCCTAAGGCCCTGTGTCCATCAGGAGCTGGAGCCCAGGCTGGCCACAGGGGGCATCTGATCTCTAAGCAGCAGCTCAATCTGAGCAGTGCCTGCAGGTACTAGAATCTGCCTGCCAACCTTGGCAGACTGCTGACCTACCTAGAAGGGCAGTACCTGTTCCCACTCCCACCTACTGCTCTTCTGACCCCCTCTTTTTAAAATCTTTAATTGTGAAATAGTTTTAGACTCACAGAACAGTTGCAGAGAGAGGAGTTTCTCTATACTGCTCATCTAACTTTCCCTAATGTTTAACATCTTACATAACCATGACACTTGCCCCCTTTCTGTGCCCTGCTTGCCAGTGGAGGCAACTTGTCAGGAAGGCCTAGGTATGAACACCTGTGTTGGAGTCTTGGCCACAGCTCCTGCTGTCTAAGCAGTACCACCAGTGACACCTCACTGCACATGAGTCTCCTGGCTTCAAGTACCCAGGGCCTCGGGCAGAGTGGGCATGGCATTCTAACTGGCTAGACAGGACAGTGTAGGAGCTCTTGAACAGATTGACCCCATGGGTGGCAGAGTTAAGTGAGGAGCAGTGGGGTGTATCCTGGGGAAGATGAGGTCGTGTTGCTCAGGGCAGCAGGCACTCTCTGGAGGTGCAGGACTTCAGACCCTACACGTAAGGCATCTATGAAGATAAAGAATGCCATTCCAGGACCACATGGTGGGTGCTATGAGGAACTGTGAGGCCTTCCTCAAGAGCTTTCTTCTGGGCCAATCACTCTTGCTTTGGGTGACGGAAAACCAAGGAAAACACAAATCAATCCTGCCCTCAGACATACCCTCCCCACACCTTCTCTTCCATCCCCTACTTTTTCAGTAGTTTGGAGGTAGAGGTTCTTTTGTCACCTAATGGAAAGGAAAAAGTCATAAGAGGTTTGGAAGACTTGGTACTCCAGGAAATAAGTAACAGGGTTTCTAAGGTATGCAGAAACTGACCACCCCACCACCACACAAATGAGGTTGACACAGCCCTCTGGTTTGAAGCCTCCTATCCTGTAGCCAGACTGATTTTTTTTTTTTTTTTTAAGATTTTATTTATTTATTCATGAGAGACAGAGAGAGGCAGAGACACAGGCAGAGGCTCCCTGTATGGAGCCTGATGTGGGACTCAATCCAGGTCTCCAGGATCAGGCCCCTGGCCGAAGGCAGTGCTAAACTGCTGAGCAACCTGGGCTGCCCCAGACTGATTATTTCTAACTGCCCGTAAGTGCTGTTTGGGAGTAATGAGCTCTAAGTCCCTGATGCCCCAGGTTTCATAGTGTGTCATGTGAAATAAGTCTTAGCAAGGACAAACTTGACTAAACTGAGGGAGAAAGCTGTTAGAGAAAGGGGCATTTTTGCTCAATGAAGTTGCCCAAGGTTTTGTGGTAAAATAGGGAAACACAGAGAGGAGGGGAAACAGTAAGGATGGGTGTCCTGATGCTTCTATCACAGGGTTGTGAAGTCTGGTACTATGTATAGAAGGCCCTTGGTGCAGGTCCCTATGCATTTGTGCTCTCAGCATAATGGTAGCTTAAGAGAAGATGCAGGACCACTCACCTAGAAATCAGGTGGAGTCTCAGGCCTGGGTCAGGCAGGCTGTTCCTAGAGCTGGCAAGGGAGAGCGCCTGTCTCAAGGGCAGCAGAACCAGTCCTGTGGCAGGTAGAATAAAATACGGAATTACTCTGATGAGTGCGCATTCCACTGTGTGAGGCTGCCCACTGCAGGATCAGGGGAGGCTGGGGACTTAGGTGGGTCATCTAGGCAGACAGCAGGGGAAAGCCCTTGCTTAGGGCTTTCCTGCTGAGGTGGCCCCAGGGGTCTGGACTATGCATGCCTTTAGTGGGTGGGGTGGGCTCTGGCTGGTGAAAGAGAGGACCCTCCAAGAGCACATTCAGTCCTGGACTCATTCCAATCCCTTTTCTGTCCCAGATGGGCGTGGGAAAGTCTGGCTTGCCAAAGGCCTGCTTTCAGGCCCTGCTGCCTGCCTCTGGCTGGTTATGTATGCTTGGACGGGAGACTAACTTCTCGAACCCTTGTATTTCTTACCTGTGAAATGGGAATGATGGTAATATCTATGTTCAGGTACTGTTACTAGGACTAAATCTGGTAATGTATCTCATCAGGCCGCAGAATAAAAGTCTTCTTCTCTTTCACTAGGCTTCCCTGGGGCTGGGTTTTGTCTCCCAGACCTTAGAACAACTTTGTGTTGCTGAGTGGGGTCAAATGAAACAGGTGGAGTTGAAAGCTGTGCCACAAGAGAAGGGAGGGGAGGTCTGTAGAGGGTGGCTGACACAGGGGGACAGCCTGGAAAAGCTCCTACTAACCCAGAGTATTCTAGCCAGTATAGCAGGCTTCAGAGAGAGGAGTTGCCAAGAGAGGGGGTATAAAAATAGAACTGAAAGAAGACTGCCAAAGGACCAATTTAGAAGATTCATGTATTCATTAACTTTGAAAAAGTTTAAAATCCTTACTGTTTATAAATGAGTTTAATGGTGGTGGTGGTTTTGAGATTTTCTGAGATCCTCTGAGACCAAGGCTGCGCTTACTGGAAAGGAAGGCTGATGTCTGCCCCAAGTCAGCTGACTAGTGAAGGGAGGAGGTTGGAGGTCCGTCTTGAGCCATGGATTTGTTTAGCATTTGAGTTTCTTAATAGAGCTTAGCCCTAACAGGACTCAGATTTCCAGCTCCATTCTGCAAAAAAGCCAAGGTGCCAGGTTCCAGCCACCTCACTCGCTTGATGAGGTCTTTTTTTTTAATTTTTTAAAAAGATTTTTATTCATTAGAGATGGGGGGGGGGCAGAGACACAGGCAGAGGGAGAAGCAGCCTCCATGCAGGGAGCCCGATGTGGGACTCGATCCCGGGTCTCCAGGATCATGCCCTGGGCTGAAGGTGGCACTAAACTGCTGAGCCACCTGGGCTGCTTTTGATGAGGTCTTAATCCTGGCCTCCCACCCCTTTGTGTGTGAGTTCAGAGGCTGGGGCACATTCTGATAGTGTGCACTGCCCAGGTTTAAAAAAAAAAAAACAGGAATTCTTGGTTTGGGGGCCTGCAGTTCCTTTTTAGGTGGTTTTTTTGGGGGGAGGGGAGATGGCATAAGCATATCTGAAGAAAAACCATTAAGGTACAGGACACAATGCTGCCTGGTTGATAAAGCAAGCAGGGCTAACCAACTCTGGCCAAACAGTAATATACACTTATCTCTTTAGTTGCCTTGGTGTGAGGCCATTTTGTTTGTTCCCTAGTACCTGTCCCTACAGGGCTCAAAGTCCTTAGGAGGAGGAGAAAAAGTAGCTGAGGAGCTAAGTCACCATTCCTCCCAAATCATCTGCCCCAGTGTAAGTGAAAAGCTGCATCCAGTCTGCTGATTGGCTTTTGGCTGCCATAGCCCACCCCAGGTCCAGGAGGCACTGGCTCTGTAGGGCCTGGGCTTTATGCCAGTTCATTCTCACTTTCTCTTTCCTTCTCCCTCCAGTGTATGTAGTGGAAGACCAAAGACGGGATGACCTGGGCCCATCCACCTGCCTCACAGCATGCTGGACTGCACTCTGTTGCTGCTGTCTCTGGGACATGCTCACTTGACCAGCTCGGCCTTCCTGTCCTGCCAGTTCGGCCACCACCTTCAACAGGTGTGCCTGCCCCATCTCTTCTGATTGCTGAAATAAATGAAAATGACTAGCTCTGCACAGATACTTCTACCTTCGACACAGTGGGATTCTAGATTAGCAGGGATTGTGCTGCGTTTAATTCAGTGACTGTCTTTTTAATGTTCAAAATCCATTTCTTATTGGCCTTTCACAAATGTGCTAAATGATTTATTTTTTTGGCCAAAGGCTTAGCTATAAAATATATATTTATAAGATTATACGTTCACGGTAGTGACATAATGTAATACCACTGAATGATTTATTTGCTTACACCCTGTATGTTTCAATAAATTTGTCTGAACCTCAACTGTTTGAATTATTCCAGACAGAACATAAGTCTTGGGTTTCTCCACCAGGAACCACTGTTCAGTATTAGGAGGAGGGGTCTACTTACCTTTTCGTTCTACTGTGGGTCAGTGCTATGAGGAAGGCAGATTCTATGGAGCCCTCAATAGGCTAGCAGTTGCTGAAGGTGCTGGTGCTTTTACCCAGAGCCTAGGAAAGGACCTCTAAGTAACTGTGGGCTGCTCCACAGACTGGCCTGGAGCCAGAACCGAGGCCTTCTTTTCTGCTGCCTGCCCTCTCCGCCCCCTCCACACACACACACACAGGAGAGAAGAGCTATCCTAATTCAAGCCTGCCAGTCAGCCAGGCCACCTATCTCAGATTTGGCCACAGGGTGGCGCCGAGCCACCATAACAGAGTCAGATTTTCTGTTAGTGGACTGGCTCTATCAGCCCTGGGAGGCTGTAGTCAGCAGCTCTGTGCCCACTTAAAATGTGAAGCAGTGATGGGCCCATAAACATTTACCAATTCTCTTTAAAAGAGATCCGTATTTTATCCATCACCTGCTTCCATGGAGTAATTGGTCCCACAATAGCTGATTTCAAGCTACCAACATGATGTTTCTGAACGCAGAGTTGGGAAGAAAAAGCAGAAGAGTGCTCCATTATGTAGTATTTCCATGATCCAGATACAGTAGTCTTAACATTATAAACATAAATAATGACCAGATTTAGTCTGAATATTTATGATCCTTATTATACCTAACTTAATTTTTAATAATTGGCTCTCACGAACCAGTAAAAGCCAGCGCCAGTACACCACTGTCCCTAACTAAGCCTTTAAGGAGGCCTTAGGATTGTAGTGTCCACTTCTATGACACTCGCCAAAGAGTCAGCCATGGATGTGCTGCTGCTTTATTACTGCATTTTCTTGAACATTTGCAACAAGCCACCAAGGTTACTTAAATTCAGCTATCCCCCCTGGTCTTCCTTCTTATTTGCATGGAGGCTCAGAGGTGAGGGATTTTACTCAAAGGAACAGAAAGGGACAAAATCAGCAGCAAAGTCTTAAATAAAGAGGTCAGGGAGGAGTTGAGGTTGAAAGCCTCTACCTCTCTGGCCCTTGGTTCTCATCCTTCAGCTCAAGAAAGGCAGACTTCGTAGAGTGGCTGGGGGAACACATGCCTTTTATTGGTCTAAGGAGCATAACTAGTTCATAGGCTTGGGCAGAGCTCCCCTATCTGTATGGCTCCCATCTCCCTCTCCTGGGAGTTTGTGACTCACCCCCAGGGAGAAAAGTGTTCTGGACAGGGGTGGCAGACAGAGCCAGGATAAAAAATACAGAACTGGGGTCTGAAAGGGTATCATGGTGAAGTAGAAAACACAGGGTTATGAGATCATCCAAATAAAAAGTCCACCCGGGCAGAAGAGAAGTTTCTCCACGTGGGCCCCCCAACTGCCCTTGCCAGGAATGGGAGGGGGCAGGAAGCTTCGGCTGGAGATTTCCTATTGTGCCCTTCGTGCCATCAGCATCTCCCGGATGTTGTCCTCAGCTTCCTTCACACTCCGCTCCAGGTAGGATTTTTTCTGCTGCAATATGAAAAAGAAACCAGAATTAGGGAGTATGGATCAGGTTCACAGATGCAGCTTTTATGTCCAATGGTAACGGCTTGTCTTCTCTGATCAGTGACTTCCAGTACATATTGTCTATTGGGGCCAGATACATACACACCTGCCTAGAGTGCTCCCCTCATCCCATCCACAGGCCTCAGAGGGGGAGAAGGAAAAGGTTATTTGGTGCAGGAAGCAGAAGTGCTCTGTGGAAGGCAGCTGTGCTCTTCCCTTAGGAGGAAGTGGACTCAAAACAGGCGTCTCAGTACATGAAGTTATACCAGACAAAGGCCAGGAAATTCCAGTACAAAGCTCTGGTCTCATAACAGACTGTCTCTCAAGGTTTTCCATGCCCTGGGCCCAGTGCCTGTAGCTGCCACTGCTGCAGAATGGACAGGGTGGGTACCAGAGGGTTCTGCTCTGTCCAGTGAGAGGACACGCTGCATGAGTGCTAAGAAGTTTTATCACACATCTCATCAAGGCAGATGAGTCAGGATGAAATCTGCTTTTCTAATGAAACTGCTGCCTGCCAGAAATCCAGGACAGTGACACACTGAGTAAAACAGACCTTTTGGAAGTTTACCTCCTACCCCATCTGGGTCCTAAATTAAAAATCTCAACTTACACAAAGAACTTTACTTCAGGAGCCACATCTGGCCCAGGATTACAAAAGATTAGTCAAAGGAAATGATGTCTGTACGTTATTTGTCCTGTGGTCGGTCACTCAAAAAGTATGGTGGCTTCACCACCAGTCCCTGCCCCAAGGACATAGTTGTGGCTGCATTCCCACTTAAAAGACATGAAATGAGGCTTCCTTTTTGAGGAATACTCAAAATAGTCCCCTCTCTACGGGTACATGTGACTGGGCACCACTGGAGTCTGCCAATAACACACCCCGATCTAAGCAGCTAGGGTACAGGCCATGCCCTTCTCTCACTCACCCCTATACCTCTTACCCTGGTGGCTGTGAGTTCACTCTGACCAGTAAAGTGCACAGATGACCTGGAAAACCAGGGAAAGATTGGGCCAGAGAACAGGTGAGCAGCCTGGCCTGATAGGCTGTCCTTAGGAACCGATGCCCAACCAAACCACTGTGGCAGGAAAATAGAAATGGAGGCCTTCACCATTAAAATCTCTGGTGTTCTTCTACAGATCCCTGTGTCTAACTTCTCCCACTCTGTCCAAATTTTTTTTTCCAAGATTTTATTTGAGACAGAATGAGCAAGAGGAGGAGGGGCAGAGGGAGAAACAGACTTCCTGTTAAGCTTGGAGCCCAAGATCATGACCTTAGCTGAAGCTTGGAGCCCAAGATCATGACCTTAGCTGAAGGCAGATGCTTTAATTGAGCCACTCAGGTGTCCCCAGATATTTATTAAATGATACATTTGGAAACTTTTTCCTATATGCTCCAATGCTGTGACATCAGTATCCGTTATGTGAACCTCTGATTCCTGTTGGTCTTCTCCTAACTTCAAATTTACTGAAGGCTAGAAAAGGCTCTATCTTCTTTACTCGTTTCCCATGTGTCCAACTTGCACACAATTCCTTACAAAACAACAGGCGCTCCACAAAAATTCATACTGGCCACAAACATATACTGTTGCTAAGTAATTTATTATGTTGCTAAACCTGATACAGTGCTATCACTGTGATATCAGCTATTACTATGATATCAAAAAGGGAACTTTACATGTGGTGACTTAAAGAGAGAAATACTAATAACTCCTGACACACTACTGAAGAATGTACATGTACTGGGTGTTGCACAGAAGGGGAGCAGAGCAAATAGTGAGTGCCATGTACCATCTGGGCACCTTCCCAGCTCTGTGTGAATCTGAGGAGAAGGCCAGTGGGGCAAGAGGAGCTGTGCTCCCACAGCATCAGCTGGCGCTCAGGGACCCAAATCCTCTGCAATTCCATCTCTGCCAACTTGCTGCCTCAGTTGTCGAAACAGTAAACTTAGAACATCAGCTGGAGCTTTTCTACCTACTACATGGGCCTCTGGACAATCAAATTCAGATTATAATTCTTATATTAAAATTCATCATTCTGGGGATCCCTGGGTGGCTCAGAGATTTAGCACCTGCCTTTGGCCCAGGGCGCGATCCTGGAGTCCCGGGATCGAGTCCCATGTCAGGCTCCTAGCATGGAGCCTGCTTCTCCCTCTGCCTGTGTCTCTGCCTCTCTCTCCCTGTCAATCAATCAATCAATCAATCAATCAATAAATAAATAAATCTTTAAAAAAATAAAAAATAAAAATAAAATTTGTCATTCTCTGCTCTTCTATCTTCCAGTTTCAGTTTTGTGATTTTTTTCCATGATTTTTACCATTGCCTAACCTAAACTCTTCAAGTTTAAAAAAATAATGCAAAATAAACCTATCTTTCAATTTTTAATTAACTTAGTAAACTTACTGCACATTAAAATTTTCATCTCATCCTAATAGGTGGGTGGGTCATCTCTTGCACAAAAGGATTTTTTTTTTTTTTAAGATTTTATTTATTTATTCTTGAGAGACAGTGCAAGAGAGGCAGAGACACAGGCAGAGGCAGAAGCAGGCTCCTCGCAGGGAGCCCAATGTGGGACTTGATCCTGGGTCTTCCAGGGTCACACCCTGGGCTAGAGGCGGTGCTAAACCACTGAGCCACCGGGACTGCCCAAAAGAACCTGTTTTCTAACGTTTTCAATAGTTCCTGTCTCATCTTCAAACACACCTAAGCCAAGAAGACCTTCATAATCAAACCTGAATCAGAGTATATGATATGCATTGAATGGTCTCTCACTAAAAGACATGTTGAAGTCCCAACTCCCCATCACCACCCCCACCACCACCTGTGAATGTGTTTTATTTGAAAATAGGGTCTTCACAGAAGTAACTAAGTTAAAATGAGGTCATATTGAGTTGGGATAGGTCCTAAATCTAATGATTAGTGTCCTTATAAGGCTATGGAAGGGACATACACAGAATGCCATCCCTTGATGGAGACAAAGGAAGGATCAATCTATAAGCCAAGGAAGACTAAGAGTGGTTGGCAACCACCACAAGCTAGGAAGAGGAAACAAGGATTTTTCCCCAGAGGCTTCAGAGGGACTGTGGCCCCATGACACCTTGATTTTGTTCTAAAACATATGAGAATAATTTTCTGTTATTTTAAACCAACCAATATGTAGTAATTTGTCAAGCAGCCCTACAAAACCAGGAAGTGAGGGATGTCCCAGAGACACAATCTACCCAAAGTTCTTCTGTACCCACGCTGAATCACAGAGGTCTGGGTAAGGATTCCTTTAGGTTGATATACTATGACCTGGACTTCGCCCCAGAAAATTGTGGTACAAGGATTCCAAATACAAACAAGACTGTCAGAAAGGATGCAGAAAATTAAAGAACCAATGATTAAATCAAAATTTTCTTTCTTGAATTTCCACACTTTTTTCCCTAAAACTATTAGTCAAATCAGAAATTCTGTGGACCTGTCTTCCCCATTTCTGTAAATGACAACTCCATTCTTGCAAATGCTTAAAACCTTTGGTGTCATTTTTGAATCTTCTTTTATATCTGACATCCAATCAACCAACAAATCCTATGAGCACTACTCTCAATATGTATCCAGAATCTGACCTTAATGTATAGATAGCCTCCTAAGTGGTCTCCTTTCGTCTGTCTTTTGATCCCTATTAGTTTCTTCTCCACACAGTGCCCAGAGTCCTCTGTTAACATTTTAAACCCTCCAATGGTTGCCCATTTCAAAATAAAAGGCAAAAAACCTTTTCAAAAGCCATGTTTAGTCTCCTTTTCACTCTGACCTCAATTCCCTGTCACCCACTCGGCTCCAGCCACACTGGCCTGCACCTTCGACTCTGAGCTGCCCCTCCAACCCACCAGCCATGCTCCTGTTTGGCTTTGGCCCTTTGGCTCTTTTAGGAACACTCTTCCTCACATATACACACTTGCTCGCTTGCTTCCTTCAGGCCTTTCTCAAATGCCATCTCATGAATATATGACAGCTCCATGCTCCCTATTCTCACCCTGATTTGCCTACACAGCACCTGTCGCCACTGGAAGTGACAGTATTTGTCCATCTTCCCTTACAAGAAAGAGAAGTCCACGAGGGCAAGGCTTTGTTCTGTTTGCTGATACCCCACTGTCTAGAAAAATGGCTGATACATGAGAGGAACTCAATACCTGCTAAATAAAAGTGCATTTATTATGAGCAATGACAACTTACTGATGTACCTGCATGCATGCTGCTGCCTTTATACGTGCCATTCACGTTTATAACGTGAATGAATGAGACATATCAACAGAGCAAGCAAAGGCAGAACATGACTGTCTCCTTCAAGATGGTTTTCAATTTGGGGCACTGCCTGCCCCAATATAAACTCACGTTTATAACGTGAATGAAAGAGACATATCAACAGAACAAGCAAAGGCAGAACATGACTGTCTCCTTCAAGATGGTTTTCAATTTGGGGCACTGCCTGCAAACCTCTGCCCCCAGGTAAACATAGGTCTAAAACTCAACCGTCACTGATGTCCCTGGGAAAATTAGAGGCTTGCTTCCACAAACAGAACAGGCCCTAAGGGTCAAGCCCTTTATTAGATCAACTTGTAAAATTATAAAACAAACTATCCCCATTTCCCATGTCTTAGAGTTGGAAATCCTTGAGAAAGTGCTTGGAGACTGACCAGGGCTACTGTGAGCTACAAGGCGATTATGGCTGCTGTGTAAACTCCAGAAAGCCTTTCAAACCCACACCTTCCAGCAGGAGTCCCAGGAACGCATTTGCTGGCCTCACTGCAGCATTTTTTCTGTCTTGCTGAGCAATCTCCCTCAGAACCTTTTTCCTAGGAAATTCTCTAGTGAAATCAAACCACAGAGCTCTGAGTGCAGTGACATTCTTGTGGGCCGTGCTCTATAGTTAAATTCTGAGATTTCCTGTGGGGCTCACCATGGCCAGGGAAATGACATTGCTGGAGTTATTGCTCATCCCCCCGAGGTTCTTCTTTCTGGAAGTCAGTCTGAGGAGCCAGTGTTCCATTTATAACCTTCCATGAAGGAAAGAGGTTCAAGTCTTTACAACTCTTCTGACATGACAATCTCTCAGACCCTTGAGGGTAATTCATCTTGTGATGCTATCTTATTGACTTTTTTCCCTTAGGGACTTTATTTCCCCTTTCTCTAATATTTTTCCTCTCTGCCATTTCTTAGGGTATAGAAAGCAGTTTTCCTCTCTCATCCTCTACTCCCCATCTGTAAAATGAGGATTTAGACCGTACCAGTATCCCTACTCCCCCATTAGTCACAGAGCTTTTACTTTTGAGATGAACTCATCTCAAAGACAAAACGTAAGATGGGTAAAATAGAGCTGGGATAAGGGACAGGGGAGATATGGTGGATAAAAGCAGACCTTGTGGCTTGTCCCATGCTTCTAATCCAGGCTACAGGGGCAGTAAAAATGGGCATCTTGATTCCCTTCTGCTCCTGATATTCTATGAGATCATTCAGAGACCCTCTGCTCTGAGTCCCATGTTTCAGATCCTGAGACTGACCTACCCTGACCACACACTTCTCCCCTTATGCTGAATCCATGGCTGCCAGCTTCTGCAGGCCACTGCCAACCTCAAACTCTACTAATTAATCAAAAAAAATGTGAAGCAAAGCCCACCTTCTCATTGTTGCACCCATGACTCCCAAATTAGAAACCCAGAGCCTCACTCTCATGCTCTCTCAGTTTGCAGAACTCTAAAATGGCCGGAGGATGCCAGCTGCCCACACTGGGGAAGTTTAGTAAGAGGCCAAGAATTCACCGAAGGCTGAGAAGGCATGTCTTGGCAGATGGAGGTAAAATGTGACAAAGGCACAGAAACAAAAGGAGGAAGAGAAAATAAGAAAGGCAACGAGACAGGATCAGAGAGGTCAGGAAGGGAAATGAGACCGAGGTGGCAGAGCTGTAGCAAGCAGGAGCACTGCAGAGCTCTGAAAGTGCAAGTGAATGGGTGAGGAGCACTCACCAGAGGCGGGAAAGACAGGCCTTGCCTGACCGGGAACTGAAAGCTAAGAGACTGATCCACAGACATGTCTACTTGGGAACTCATTGGAGTACATTCACTGCACCATTAATGACACAACTAGGCAATAAGGGAACTTGTGAACTATACCATAAGACTGGGAGACAAGCTCAAGGAATGAGAAAGCAGTTTTAGCCACTGACTGGGAGAATATAAGAGAAATAAATCTAAGGAGTAACTGTCTCTGCAAATTTCATTAACTGCTTTCAAAAGTTCCTCTGCTAAAAAAATGTGGTTCAGCTAGACACTGAACCTAGAAAAACTGAACAGTTTTTCTCCCAGGTGTTCTCTTCCCTGCAAAGAGACTCTGACATTGCTACTGTGTGGGGCCAGAATCCCAAATCCCACCTGTGATTGCATGCTTAATCTACCCAAGACAAACCTCGACACGACTCAACACCTTATGGCAGAAATACACTGAAGGCAGCCTGGGTGGCTCAGCGGTTTAGCACCGCCTTTAGCCCAGGGCGTGATCCTGGAGACCCGGGATCAAGTCCCACTGTCAGGTTCCCTGCACAGAGCCTGTTTCTCCCTCTGCTTGTGTCTCTGCTCCCCACACCCCCTCTCTGTATCTCATGAATAAATAAGTAAAATGAAAGAAAGAAAGGAAAGAAAAAGGAAAGAGGAAAGGAAAGGAAAGGAAAGAAGGAAGGAAGGAAGGAAGGAAGGAAGGAAGGAAGGAAGGAAGGAAGGAAGGAAGAAAGAAAAAAATTCACTGAAGGAAAGGGTGGGGAAAGAAGGATTCTTACTTCTTCCCTGCAGTCCCCCTATGCTTTGGGTGATCAATACCAGTGTTGCCCTCCCTAACACATCAGCTTCATTTAAGTCCCAGAGAAAGCCCAGCCCAACAGACAATCCAGGAAGAAAGTAGAAAGAAAACTCCTATGTAAGTGCAGAACCAGCAGGGGCAACTGTTTCAAGGCACATGGCACTGATGAGGCTACATCCAAAGCATCACTACATTTTAGGGCACCAGGATTAAACGGGATGAGACATGCCAATATATCATGTCAAGTGATAAGCAGTTGAAGTAGTTAGAGACATGTGGCTCAGAACAGATTAAGAGGAGAAGGAACCTGACCACCACCTTAAATATCTTAATGCAATGGCTCTTAAAATGTGGTCCCTGGAATTTTTCCAGCATCAGCAACTCCTGGGAACTTGTGCAAAAAGCATAATCTCAGGCCCTAACCCAGATGCACTGAATCAAAAAATTCTAGAGATGGGGCCCAGCAATCTGTGTTTTCAAGCCCTCCAGGTGATTCTGAGGCACACTTAAGTTTGAGAACCAAGGTTCAAAAGTGAGAGTCAGCAAACTGGACTTTTTCTATAAAGGGCCAGATAGTCAATATCTTTGTAGTCTCTGTCACAACCAACTACTCAACTCTATCACCATAGCATAAAAGCTGCCACAGACAATGTGTAAACTATGCATGCAGTATAAACAAATGAGGATAACAGCTATGTTCTAAAAACACAAAAACAAGCAGCAAGCTGGATCTGACCAGTAAGCTATAGTCTGTCAGTCTCTGTTCTTAAGGAAAAAAAGTGAGTCTTAGATCCCTGGGTGGCTCAGTCGGTTAAGTATCTGCCTTCGGCTCAGGTCATGATTCCAGGGTCCTGGGATCAAGGCCCGATCAAGCTCCCTGCTCAGTGGGGCGCCTGCTTCTCCCTCTTCCTCTGCCCCTCATCCCGTTCATGCTTGCTCGCTCACACACTCTCTCTCAAAATCTTTAAAAATAAGTCTTAAAAGAACTGATTCCAACAGGTAGAGATTTCAGAGATGTTTAACTTTCGATGAAAGCTACCTAATAAAAGCCCAAATTTCCATCTATCCATCCATCCATCCATCCATCCATCCATCCATCCATCCATCCATTCATTCAGCCTAGTGCCAAACCATTTTCTTTTTTCCTTCAAAATTCTGGTCCTTGAAGTTTGTGGCATCATGCCTTATCATCATCCTCTCCCCACCTTCCTGTTACTGCAATCTATAATTTCCGGAATACTGTCCTTCATTCACTAATGGCTCACTGTCTTCCTTTCCACCACAGCAGTGGTGGAGGCACCACTCAAAGTGCCTCCAACAAGAATGCAGATGATCCATCCAATACCATGACGTCCCATCCCCTTGCAATTTTTACTTCACTCCACCTCAGCCACCTGCCCACAGTCATGCCCTAGGTACCATGTCATCACCATCAACTGTGCCATCTCCAAAATTTCAGGTTCACCACCACTACTTTGTATTTTTCCAGCCTGCTTTATCTGAAAACTCAATTCCAGCACTTTTTTTTTTTTAAGATTTTATTTATTTGACAAAGAGAGAAAGGAGAGAGGGAGCACAGCAGGGGGAGTGGCAGGCAGAGGGAAAGGGAGAAGCAGGCTCCCCATCAAGCAGAGAGACCAACATGGGGCTTGATCCCAGGACCCAGGGATCATGACCTGAGCTGATAGCAGAGGCTTAACCCAACTGAGCCACCCAGGTGCCCCAACTCCAGCACTTCTTCAACCTCATCTCAATGACAAGTTTTTCATTATACATTATTGTTTCCATGTCCTTTCCCCCACTACCCACCCTACCAAACTAAGCTTCCACAGTACATCATTTATATTAACCCCTTACAAACATCCTTTTCTTCTTTGCTCTGCTCTCCCTCTGTTGCACCTGCCTGGCAAATGCCAACCCAAGTTAAACCCAACCCTTTGCCTACTCCATGACTGTACCTACATGTTGCTAGAGAAGAACACTTAAATGCACAGAATGGTTTCACTTTAAATTCAGGACCATGAATCTCAAATGAGCACTCAACATTGTCCTACTATCCTATTAAACTACTTTAATAAGGTCACTTGTGTATTCTCCAAAATAACTATTTCATGCTTTATCTTGTCTCCTCAAATCTCCTATACTCACTCTCTCCTCCCCTCTCCATCTCAGGTCACTGAGAAAATACAAGCAATCTCATGAGAATTCACTCTTCCCCCTGCTACCACATCTACTACCTGACCCACACCTATACATATATCCTCTTCTCTCCCCTGTGTTAAAATGCATAGTGTCCCTGCTTCTGTCAGAACACAACCCTTCCACTTGGGCACTGGTTCAATCTCCACTCACCCTCTCAAAACTCACTGCTGCAGTAAGCCTTTTCCTTTTTTCTTAATTTTCAATTTCTCTTTCTCTGCAAAATCTTTCTTGTTGAGGCAGATTATTTAAAAAACACTTTCGTGTACTCACATTCCCTGCAGGTACTCTCCCCTTTCTCTCCTTCCCTTCTTAGCACAATTTCTTGAACCAAACATTTTAGTAGCTCCCTCTACTTCCTTACCTCCCATTTGCTCCCCAGATGTCTCCAATCTTCAATTACTATTGTGCTTATTTTTTATAGACTAGAGGAATCTGTTACAATCTTCTTGTAACTCTGGGACTCTCTCGGCCAAATACTCTCTCTACAAGCCTTCCAAATGAGCAAATAGGTAAGTTTTACTACTTCAGGGTGCCTTTCTTTAGTTTGCCCTAGTCTTACAAGAGCTAGAGAATCCAATCAACAGTATGTACAGTGGAGTTTGGCCCGCAGGCATGATAAGAGTAGGTGGAAAAGGGTGTGCCTTCTCAGAGAGGAAGTAAGGGCAACACCTCAAATTCTTGGAAGTGGAGGTGCGCCTGACTCAACTGTGAGGGCAAGAATACAGGGAGGTACGTGAGGCAACCACCTGAAGTCATTTCAGTGCTACTCTCTGCTCCAAGCAAATCAAGAATTTCAATTTTCTTGCAACTTAACAACAAAAAGATAACAGGATTAAAAAATGGGTAAAGGACTTAAAAGGACATTTCTCAAAAAATATATATATATAAATGTTCAATAAGCACAACAAAAGATGTTCAACCTTATTCATCCTTTGGGAAATGCAAATAAAAACCACAATGAGGGGTGCCTGGGCAGCTCGGGTGGATGAGTGTCTAGCTCTTGGTTTTAACTCGGGTCATGATCTTTGGTCATGAGATCAGGCTCCTCATGAGCTTGGCACTCAGGCCAGAGTCTGCTTGAGAATTCTTTCCCCATCCACCTCCCCTCTGCTTCCCCAACTCCTGTTTGTAGTGTGTGCTCTTGCACTCTCTCTCTCTCTCCCTCAAATAAATAAAAATCAAAAAAATAAAAAACTTAAAAAACCCCACGAGACACTACTTTGTACCTACCAGGATGACTATATAAAAACCAGAAAATAAGTACTGAAAACGATGTGGAGATATCAGAACTCTCATATACTGCTGGTGGGAATGTAAAATGATGCAGCTGCTATGGAAAACAGTTCGGCCATTCCTTAAGAAGTTAGAAGCTAAAACTGTCACATGACCCAGCAATTCCACTCCTAGGTGTATACTCAAGAGAAATGAAAACAGGTGTCCAAACAAAACTTCTGAATGTTCATAGCAGCACTATTCACAATAGCCCAAAAATGGAAACAACAAAGTGTGATATACTCCTACAAGGGAATGCTTACTGTTCAGCCATAAAAAGGAATGAAGTTCTGACTCATGCTACAACATGGATAAACCTTGACAACATGGAACTAAGTGAGAGAAGCCAGATACTAAAATCCACACACTGTATGATCCATTTATATGAATATAATAATAGGCAAATCTATACAGACAACAGATAAGACTGCTGGGTGCTGGAAGAGAGGGAAAATGGCCCATGACCATGGGTAAGGGTTTCTTTTGGGGGGTGATGAAATGTTCTAGAATCAGGGAGTGGAGATGGTTGCACAATATTGCAATTTTATGTTACATGAACTTTACCTCAATTAAAAATAAAAAGAAATTCCCAGTCTTCTCAAAATGCTGAACCAAGAAGAAAAGACAGGGCATAAAAGCCCTGTGTTTAAAAACAAGCATGGTGGAGTGCCTGCATGGTGCAGTCAGTTAAGCCTCCAACTTTTGGTTTTGGCTTAAGTAGTGATCTCAGAGTCTTGAGATTGAGCCCCAAGTTGAGCCCCATGTCAGGCTCTACGCTCAGCAGAGAGTCTGCTTGTCATTCTTTCCCCCTCTCCCTATGGCCCCTTCTGGTCATGCTCTCTCTTTCTCTAAAACAACTAAATAAATCTTAAAAACAGGCATAGCAAGGCAAGCTCCTAATGAATTACTTTCACAACAAATCAGTCTTTGCTCTACCCAAAAACTTAAGAGAATCACACACAAACGGGCCAAGGTAAAATAAACTGACGTATTAATTTCTGAAAACTAACTTTAATGTTATCATAAGTGTAAGCACTAAATATTTAGATTAATGAGTTAATTAAGTACTTTGGGAGAACTAATGAACAAACAAGGGTAAGGAAACTTCTATGTGCTCACATTACTACTTTCCAATTGAGGAACATATTTATACAACTAAAAAAATAGAGATATGGCAACCGGAAACCCATAAAAGGAATGGGAACAGTGAAAACAAGCAAGAGCTCAAAGCTACCACAAGCACAGATTGATGACTCATAGGCACCTCCCTTTGCTGATTTGTCTAGGTCAGCAGAGGGCAGAACTGGAGAACTACAAATATACAAAATCAAAGAGCTATTTATAAAGCTTTCCCCCCAAATGTGCTTTCTTTTCATTAAGAAAAAGAAAAGGAAAAATAATAGTTATACCTCTCAGTATCACCAAAGATTACTACGGTTCTCAAACTCTAAGCTAAACCTCTAGGTCAAACAACCTAGAGTCTTTGCTCACATTGCTTGCAGTACTCTAAAGGGCACCAGGAGGTCAGCTCACATCACCCAGTGACACTTCTCCACCTGGGGTGATCCAGGAGCTCATACCATGATGAAATTACTCTACAGACCAGACGTCACAGCTGCCACTTGTCCCAACTCTACACACACCCAAGTTACCATGGAACTGGTACAAACAGAATGGAGTTTAATATGCTATTAGCTCTGATCTAAGTAGCTGACATAACACCAATTAAATTTATAATGACACTGGAATAATAAAAGAGCACTTGGCACACTTCTTTGCAAACATGATTCAAAGGGTGGTTTTCATTTAGCCCTTTCTTCAATTTCCAGATGCTAGATCACTTAGGAGCCACTTACAATCTTTCTATTCAAAGAGTTGGTGTTTAGGAGGGTTATCATTTCATAAGAAAAGGACTACTAACTTTTAAGGCCCAGCTACTAGGAATATTCAACTACAGTACAGCAACCTCCATTTCTTTCAGGGTAAAGTGATTATTGTGGTTGGAATCTAGAATCTTGGGTTCCTACTCATCTTCCTCTCTTTCCCTGATTCTAGTTCTGGCTCTATGAAGAATATTTGATCTCTACTTTTAAAACACAGGGAGAGGCCATGAAATTCAGGAGATGGCTTCACCAAGGAATCCATGGCTATTAGGAAATAAGAGCAGCAGAGCAGCAGACATCACTAATCTGTTGGCACTTGCATACTTGAGCCCCTCAACTAGCCCTACCAATGGTTGTATTTATGCTATGCATGGAAGAAGTCACTGGGCCCTCTGGGCACACTGACATGATATATACTGAAGCTATAGATAATGGGTCCTTTGTTCTTATGGAATACCCTAGAGTAATTTAAATGAGTGAACTACATATATTAGTGTGGGGAGAACTTAAAAAAAAAAAGTTACTGAAAGATACGAACACTATGATGTTATTTGTTAAATATAAGATGCCAAAAAACATGGAATGGAAAGATACATACAAAAAACTGGACAGTAGTTACTTCTGGTGAATGGGAAGAAAACTGAGGTGGGCTTGGAAAGGAAGTTACAAAGGAGATGTCAATTTCATTAGTATTGTTTTATTTTTGTAAAATAATAATGAAAAAGTAAATATTACAAAATATTAACATTAATCCTGGGTAGTGAACAGGTGTTCATTAAGTTAGCTTTGTATATTTATCTTCAATTTTTTTCCAAATTAAAAAAAACACTTTATCTTATAAACATTTGGTGGCAATATGCTCAATAGTAAGTCGCTCCTGAGCATCCACCATATGTAAACAACAAATCTTCTATTTATTGAGCATTTACTTGATAATAAATGCATAGTGTCAAATGATTTACATGTATAATGTTAAAAGGTAGGCATCTGGCAGCGGGGGGGGGGGGGGGGGTGCCTGGCTGGCTCTGTTGGTAGAACATGAGACTCTTGATCTCAGGGTTGTGAGTTCAAGCCCCACGGTGAGTACAGAGATTACTGCTGCTCCCTCCCTACAAAAGGTAGAAATGTTTAAAAGGAGAAATGCTTATCCTCCTCACCTCCAGTGTTCCTCAGCTATAGCCCTGGCCTCAATTTATTCTCAGGAAGATTAGTGGATTTTCTGACCGGGGAAAAAAGTAATGTTGCTCAACCCCTTCTGCTCTGCCAGGATCTGCCTGCTTGCAACAGGTACGTATTTTCCCATTTGTTTGACAGTCTCAGCGTGCCTCTGCAGCAAAAGACCTGTGGTTGTCCCACAAATGCAGAGATTTGCTGGAGAAATTAATCTCATCAGTATGCCTAATTCTGGATCCATTCAGAAACTGCTGTTATTGCTGCATACTGAAGCCATATTCTTCAACATTATATTTAACTAATAGAGAAAAAATATATAAAAATTTTTATCTCGGCAGCCCTGGTGGCTCCACGGTCTAGCGCCACCATCAGTCTGGGGCCTGATCCTGGAGACCTGGGATCAAGTCCCAAATCGGGCTCCCTGCATGGAGCCTGCTTCTCCCTCTGCCTATGTCTCTGCCTCTCTCTCCCCTCTCTCTCTCTCTCATGAATAAATAAATAAAATCTTTAAAACAATTTTTTATCTCAATCTGCCTTTCAGTTGGTTCCATACTTAGGCAGATAAGAAAGGGATTACTTCCTCTCCCTCTCCATCAATACTGTTGTTGTTACCATTTTATAGAAGAATGGATTTAGGCTTAGAGGCACTAAGTAATTTATCCAATGTGTAGTAAGCAGCAGGGTTGGAGTTCAAATTCATATTTGTCTGATTCCAGAGTTTACATCCTTAATTATTATGTCAAGACATTATGCTGCACATATCCGAGTAAAGAAAAGCAATACCTACTACTTGCTAAAAATCTTCAGGATGAACTAAAAAAAATTCTAAAAGTTAAAACTTTTCTTAGTATATACTGAAAGAGGGTAGGAAAGTGCACATATTTATGTGTGTGCATATGTGAGAATGTATATGGATAAAGTAGTCATTATAAAATCCCTTTAGGAAACTTTTAACCTTCAAAACTAGTAGGCATGTTTGTGTTCACCCATGTAAGGTCCCACCACCCTCAAATATGACTCAAGATACCACAGATGCACAGCAGGGCTGCTTATCTTCTTTGCTGTAAATGAACTGTGTTCAACCACTCCCCTGCAGTACAGAGCACTCAGCTCTGAGCCTAA
The DNA here is from genome assembly GCF_048418805.1 of Vulpes vulpes. Taxonomy (NCBI): domain Eukaryota; kingdom Metazoa; phylum Chordata; class Mammalia; order Carnivora; family Canidae; genus Vulpes; species Vulpes vulpes. Next base: position 119,538,261 of record NC_132781.1, read on the forward strand.
CCTGATGTCAGCCTCTACCTCCTGCAACCCCTCCCCAAAGGAACAAACCTGCTTCCCTCAGCAGACCAGGTTTGCCCAACTCCAGAGTCAGTACTAGTTAAGAGAAGTCCACAAAGCATTTCTAACTCAAGTGTAGGTAAGCTGACAGCTCCAGCTGCCACCACAAAACCAAGGGCCTGAACAGCCTCCTAACTATGGAGGGAGTAAGCCCCTTCTCAGCACAGGCTTGCCCACATGGGCACTCACTCAGTTCTTTGGACTCAACACTACACACTGTCCACACCTCTGGAAAGAGTTTTACATTCAGCTACAGTGCTGATGGGCTTGGTCCATGAATCTCATTCATTCTTTCTCTAGCTGCCTTTTCTCCTTAGTTGATTAAATCCAGTTCTATAACTTTAAATGACACCTAGAAACTGACAATTTTTAAATAATTCTCAATTGTATTTCACTAGCCTGGAGTACCAGATTCATATATCCAACTGTCTATTCAGTACCTCTACTTGGGTATCACAAACCAAACTTTCAATTTGCTTTTAAAATTACTTTTGAAACATTAAGATCAAGTAGGAAAAATTGACTAATGAATGACCAATAGCACATCTGTTCCCATAAACATGTGGAATCTCTGTGAAACACAGTATACACGGAATGCTGGGTGGAAATCACACTAAATGAATAGCATTGACAGTAGGAATAACCACTTACCCAGAACAAGTAGTACTTACACAAAGTGAGGAGAAACAATGCAGATTTCATCCATTTTAGCCTTAACTCTTTTCTCTTAGACCTCTCTAGTCTCATTTCTCACCCCAGCCTCCTTTACCACTCTACTTCCAGACATTTGTCCCCACTATTTATTTGATCTGAAATGTTCTCCCCCCTGGCTCAGCCCTAATCAAGCAAAATTGTAACCTTCAAAGTCCAGGTGAAATGACCCCTCTCCTATGAGCCCATTCCAGATCTCTCCAAGAGGAAAATGAGTGATACATGTGGAAGGAAGGAGGGGCCAAAAGTTTGAGTCGTCTCTTTCATCTCCCCACCCAACTGTCTTTGGCTCTACCTTAAAATATATCCAGTGTCTGACCACCTCCACTGGCACTGCCCTGTCCAAGATACTATCAATCTCTCACCTGGATAATGTAACAGCCTTCTAATATATCTCCAAGTTTCCACCCTTCTCCTCTATAATTTTTTTTTTAAGATTTATTTTGAGGGGGGCAGAGGGAGAGTATCTCAAGCAGACTCCTCACTGAGAACAGAGCCCGACACAATCTCAATCCCATGACCCAGAGATTATGACCTGAGCCAAAATCAAGAGTCTGACGTTTAACCAACTAAGTCACCTCTAATCTATTTTCAATATAGTATCCAGTCTGGTCCTGTTAAAGTATGAATCAGATCATGCAATTCATCTGTTCAAAACCATCTCCAAACTCCCAATTCCAAGGCCCTATGAAATCTATTTCTCGTCTCTTCCCTGATTTCTTCTCTTAGTATTCTCTACCTCACTCAGCTCTAGATGAAATGGCCTCCTTGCTATTCTCCCAACTGGTCAACTGAAGTCTCACCTTCAGGTTTTTGTATTTGCTAGTTCCTTTGCTTGGAATCCTCTGCTCCCAGATGTATAGGGAGCTTGCTCCCTCACTCCCTTCAGGCTTCTGCTCAAATAACCTTATAAGAAAAACCTTCCCTGTCAATACTATATAAAATAGATTGTACACTCCCATCATTCTGGTCTCCTTACTCCAAGATATTTTACTTTTAAGCATGCATAAATTATATTGTTTATTATATGCTGCCCTCTTCCATTCACCAGAATATAAGCTCCATTCCCATCAGAGCCTTTGCTAATTCTGTCTTCACTGCATGTAACAGTGCATGGCATATAGCGAATACAATCGACTGTATATAAGTATGAAAGTAAGAACAAAAAGCCTCCACAGACATACCATGTGTAATCCGGACACTCAGCAAACATTTAATAATACTTTTAAAAAAATATGCATTGGGGCACCTGGGTGGCTCAGTCAGTTAAGCATCTGCTTTTGGCTCAGGTCATGATTCTGGAGTCCCGGGATTGAGTCCCACACCGGGATCCTTGCAGGGAGTCTGCTTCTCCCTGCCTATGTCTCGGCCTACAATCAGAAGCTCCTTCTTTATATTTTTCTTCACCACTTATCTAAAGAAAGCACTCAGAGAGTATGCTTTAATGAAGGCTTTGAATTTGAACTCCAAAGAAAACTCAGGTTCTGAACAGAAAGTGAAGTTTCTCTTTACAAATTTCTGGAGCTAATTAAACTCAACCACAATTTACATGTTTTGAGCTACTTTAAAGATTTAAAGTACTGCCAGATATGTCACTCCACATGAATCACAAGACTTTATCATATATATGACACAGATAATCCTGAAGATTTGTACATATTTGAAAAACCTTTAGTTCAATTAAAATCATGATTTCAGGATGCCTGGGTGGCTCAGTGGTTGAACATCTGCCTTTGGCTAAGGGCATGATCCCTGGAATCGAGTGCCGTATCAGCTTCCCCACAGGGAGCCTGGTTCTCCCTCTGCCTATGTCTCTGCCTCTGTCTCTCTCATGAATAAATAAATAAAATCTTTAAACAAAAATAAATAAATAAAATAAAATCATGATTTCATTAACTTAGGGAGTAGGGCAGGTTGGTGACTTAAAAAATGTCCAAAAGTAAGCATTCCCAAAACCTATAGTAAAGTGCTCAGATCCCAAAGCTTTAGGTAAACACCAGGATCTACATTAATACAGGTTTCCCCAAGATATTTCTCCCCAAAGAATCTCCAATAAAACCAATCCATTTCTTTCTTTGGTGCTTAAAGCGGTCAGGTTCAGACCACCTCCCCCCCATTCCCAAAGAACAAAAAAATTGCACAAAGGAACGGATTCTGGATATGACTTCAGATACAAAAATCAGTAGGCAACCCAAGGCTATAAAAATCAGTAATTCCTTTGGTGGTTCAAGACAAACTGTAGAATGCCAAAAATATAACTGAAAAGTTGGTCCTAGTTTTCATATACTCCATCACTGGTGAATACATAGCAAGGGACAGGAAAGGCATTTAAATCATTCCCTCAATGATCTACAGGTTTAGGGATCCCTGGGTGGCTCAGTGGTTTGGCGCCTGCCTTTGGCCCAGGGCGTGATCCTGGAGACCCGGGATCAAATCCCACATCAGGCTCCCGGTGCATGGAGCCTGCTTCTCCCTCTGGCTGTGTCTCTGCTTCTCTCTCTCTCTCTCTCTCTCTCTCTCTCTCTCTCTGTGACTATCATAAATAAATAAAGAAAAAAAAATATTAAAAAAAAAAATGATCTACAGGTTTACAAACAAGTACCAAATTGCTATCTCTACTTTATAGGAAGTTATTTCTATTACTAGAAAAAAGCAAAGGCAAAGGCAAGTCAAGAGCCGAATTCAAGTAGAGCTTCACATTGGCACTGTGGGTTAAAACTGCACAGGTATACTGCAGTCAAATGTGTGCAAATGTCATCAAACAACCTGACTCCCTGAACAGAGTTAGGAAAAAGGACTGAACAGAAAGGTTTCTTTATTCTCACAGTAACTCCCCCATCTATAATCACCATTTTCTCCCTCTCACCCTCTCTTATACACCAACTGCTTATTTCCACTGTCAAAAGCCACATTAAAAGACCACAATCACCTGATTAACCTCTAGCATAACTAATGATTGGAGCATGCTCTTTAAGCCCCCAAGCTCCAGCTCTACACTGCAAGTGGATGTGGGTGCGTGAGCCATTGGGGTTTGGGAAAAAGGAGAGCTCAAACAATGTTCTTGTTAGCACTTTAAACAAAAAATCCATTCAATGGGAATGGCACCATGTTCCTTTTGCCCTAGGAACTAAATTAAACAGATTACAGATAGTGGCAAGAGCTGGCCTTAGAACAGCCTCCCCCTTATTTATTATTTTTAGCTATTTAGTCCGACAACGCCTGACAACTAAACATGCCTAGAATAGCTAAACGGAGGGGGGATTATCAGATACTACCAGCAAAAAAAACACTAGTCATCACTTCCTCCAACCCTAAGAAAGAATCATTTTCCATGTCTTTATAACATCATGCAGAGTTCGAACTTTTAGAGTCTCATATAAAAACAGTACATATAAAACATCAGTGGAAACCGATAATGCTTCCTGATCTGGAGGACTGTTCCACCCTCACATGTGTTTTCTTAAAAACAAAAGCAGAATAAAATGAACTAAGCTGTTTTACACAAAAGTTAGGAATAAAATGCATCTGTGTCCATTTTGGAAGAAGTCGCTTACAAGATAATTATGTACCCAAAAAGAATGGCTTCATATCATGAATAGTGAGGGAATTCAAATATTTTTATTATGCTGGTGACAAGTGAAAGATTTGTAAGCAAGACAAAATGAGGTAGGAGAAACTCTTCTAATTAATCAAAATTAGGAAGACAGCATATAAATGTTTATTTATAAATGAACAAAATAATGTAGTGAAAATTCTGGAAAATGAGAAAAATGGTAAAGTAATAGAACTATCTGCACCAGCAGATTAAAACTCATAAAAATACATCTTTATATTTAATAAGATAAAATGTCCAATACATGCAGGAATTTATAATTTATGAATATTTTCTGAACATTTTTGCCACTATTCTAAGTATTATGTATTTTATAAGATAGTATAGGATAAAGCACTACAAATCAGTAAAATGATATCTTCCTGGGTATGTAATTTTAATTTATGTATGTGGAATTAATAATACAGCTCTATCCAAAAGTACCTCTAAAATAAGTGATGCCTAATATACTACCTTAAGCCATCACATGCACATGTGATTTCAGTAATTAAGCAACTACTACAAAGATATCAAGAGATGCTGTTACCTTTTATTACATTTTAAACGGCAAAGCTATGAGGAGACTACTTTTATTCTATCTTCAAAGAAAAGAATTTCAATTAACCTCTTAAATCAAATCTGGACATGACACTGGTTTTTGTTTTGTTTTGCCTCCTTCCATCTTTTTTTGTAAGGGGCATTTTTGCTCCTCAAGTGTCAATTCAGAAGAATACCAAAGTTGTAATGATTCACTTAACAAAAGTGTAGGTATTTTCTAACCCAACCTCTCATCTTACAGATGAGGACACTGAAGCTTACAGCAAGGGCTACAATCCAGAACTCTTAACTCAGCAGAAGGTATTTAAATTAGGAATCTAGGGTAATGAATGCTCTGTTGTAAATCTAGTACACTTGGAGATCTCTACTTATGGTTCAAATATCAGTATGGATCTTGTTCTTTTGAGTAGACATGCAGAGTATGCTCATTAATACAGGTGTGGCCTGTCTACACGTATTAAACAACTCACTTCCTCCGGCCAGTATCTATTACTTCAGGTTAGGGAAGACCTGTGGCTATAAGAAATGACCAGAGTCAGAATCTAGGGTAAAGAAAATGTGTATACTGATTAATTTCCCCTTACCATCCAGATACAAGAGCAGGGAGGTGTGCAATAACGTGGAAGAAAATTCAAAGTCTACCTCATCGAAAGAAATCATTCTTTAGTAGGCTGAAAGTGACTACAGGAACTCTCAGGCATGGGGGGGGGGGGGGGGGGCGGGGCGGATAAGGAGAAATATTCACAGGCACAGAGAAAAGTTAGATCATATAAAACACAAAGTAGTGAAATTGAGGTCAGTCAGCAGCCCCTGAAGCATTCAAAGGCATAGTCTGGTGTAGGTATAGGCAAATATTCCAAGGAAATCAAGGCACCCTGGGAATGCATTCTAGAAGAAAGGATTAACAGATGCAAGATGCAGAAAGCTAAACTCAAATTTAACTGGAATGCAAATCCTTCTTTTACCTTAATCATGAAATGAAGATACACGTATCAGTGAATAGATGAAATGAGAGGGGTGTATGTGTAAGATACTTGTAATATATATTTTACAAATAAGAAAGGCTGTCTAGTTAACAGGGCAAATCTATTTGAAATGTTCACATCTAAGTTCTCATCAGAGCTGAAATATTTTTTTAAGTAAACTCTACCTCCAATACGGAGCTCAAACTGACAATCCTGAAATAGTTACATGTTATACCGACTGAGCCAGTCAGGCATCCCTGAGCTGAAATATTTCTAATAAGGAAGTGAAATATATTATATCATAGTTTACATTTGGATAAATATTAGCACTTGGATCATAACACATGTACAACTGACCAAAGTACTGAAAATATTGTAACAACCAATAAAGAATACTGAACCAGAAAAAAACCATATAGGGCTTTTTCAGACTCATGCCTATTCTTTAAAAGTCAAAGAGGAAGATTAGGCAGCTACATTGAGCCCCAAGACACCAGAACATAGAGAATATATATAGTTCACTATAAACTCTAGGGCTTCCAACCATCAGGCTCTTTTAGATTTAAGTCTTAAATAACTAAAAACTATTTTAAACATCCATTTTTACAAATGTTGAAATGCAAATGAACTCTATAAAGAGAAAAGTATTCATATGTGAAATCCCAAAGTATGGGACAGCAAGAGAAACATCACTCACAACTCTCCAAGTCAAAACATGAAAAGAGATGAATTTACTAACTTGGAATTACCTTTTTGAATTAAAAGAAAAAAAGAAAAAGCCACTCAGAGGGTCTAGTGACCTAGCTGAAAGTAGGACACCATCAAGCTAATTCTTAAAGTACGAACATTTTATACTTCAGTACTCAAATTCTCTTGAGTTAGAGTGAGGTCTCTGAAAAACAGCTCCCTTCAGCAAATGACTAAAAGATAAACCGTATCAACACTCTATGAGAACATCTTGACTTGTTAAGAATAAAAATGGATTGTATACAAAGATAAACTGTGGTAACTTTACATAATGGAATACATAATGGAATAGCAATGAAAAAAATCACAATATCAAGTAACATGGAGGTTACAAACACAATACTGAGTAAAAAGAAAGCAAAAAAAAAAAATCTATATAGTGATTTTGTTCATATAAAGTGCAAAAACAAACCAGAGTAAATTACATTGTTTGGGGAAGTACAAATAGCTAGTAAAGCTATACTTAAAAAAAGGAGGGGGCACTTGGGTGGCCAGTTAAGTATCTGCTCAGGTCATGATCCCAGGGTCCTGGGATAGAGCCCTGCATCAGGCTCCCTGCTCAGCGGAGAGCCTACTTCCCCTCTCTCCTTCTGCCCCTCCCCCTGCTGGTACACTCCCTCTCAAATAAATAAAAATCTGAAAATTTAAGAAAAAAAAAGGAAAAGAAAGAATATAATTGCATCAAGAACAGTTAGATACCTAGGAATAAACCTAATCAAAGAGGTAAGACCTATACCCTGAATACATAACACTGATGAAAGAAATTAAAGATGACACAAAGAAACGGAAAGACATTCCATTCCATACTCATAGACTAGAAGAACAAATATTGTTAAAATGTCCATACTAGGGCAGCCCGGGTGGCTCGGCGGTTTAGCACCGGCTTCGGCCCAGAGCCTGATCCTGGAGACCCAGGATCAAGTCCCGCATCGGGCTCCCTGGATGGAGCCTGCTTCTCCCTCTGCCTGTGTCTGTGCCTCTGTGTGTGTGTGTGTGTGTGTGTGTCTCGTGAATGAATGAATAAAAATCTTTTAAATAAATAAATAAATAAATAAATAAATAAATAAATAAATAAACAAACAAACAAACAAATAAAATGTCCATACTACTCAAAGCAATCTACACATTTATGCAATCCCTGCCAAAATAACAACATTTTTCACAGAGCTAAAACAAGCAATCCTAAAATGTTTATGGAACCTGAAAAAAAACAAAAGAAAAGCAAAGCTGGAAGCATCACAATTCCACACTTCAAGTTATATTACAAAGCTGTAGTCATTGAGACAGTATGGTACTGGCACAAAAATAGAACACAGATTAACGGAACAGAATAGAAAACCCAGAAATGAACCCACAATTATATGGTCAGTTAATCTTCAACAAAGCAGGAAAGAATATGTAATGGGAAAAAGACTATCTCTTCAACAAATTGTGTTGGGAAAATTGGACAGCTACAAGCAAAAGAATGAAACTGGATCACTTTTTTTTTTTTTTAAGATTTTACTTATTCAGGACAGACACAGAGAGAGAGAGAGAGAGAGAGGCAGAGACACAGGCAGAGGGAGAAGCAGGCTCCATGCAGGGAGCCCAATGCGGGACTCAATCTGGGGACTCCAGGATCACACCCTGAGCCAAACAAAGGCAGGCACTCAACCACTGAGCCACCTAGGCGTCCTGAAACTAGATCACTTTCCTACACTATATACAAAAACAAAAATGGATTAAACACCTAAAGATGAGACCTGAAACCAAAAAAATCCTAGAAGAAAACAAAGGCAGTAACTTGTTTGATATCAGCCATAGCAACTTCTTTCTAGATATGTCTAAGGCAAGGGAAATAAAAGCAAAGATAAACTATTGGGACTACACCAAAATAAAAAGCTTTTGCACTGCAAATGAAACAATCAAAACTCAAAGGCAGACGGGGCACCTGGGTGGCTCAGTTGGTTAAGCATTTCTCTCTTGATTTCAGCTCAGGTCATGATCTCAAGGTCGTGAGACTGAGTCCTGCAACTGCATGAGGCTCTACACACCCAGCAAGGACTCTACTTGGGATTCTCTTTCTCCCTTTCCCTCTGCCCCAGCCCCTGCTCAGGCACATGCTCTCTCTTGCTCCTCTTAAAAAAACATAAATAAGATAAAATATATAAAGAGCTTATGAAACTCAACATCCAAAAACTGAAAAATACAATTAAAAGGCAGAAGACAGGAATAGACATATTTCCAAAGAAGACATACAGACATCCACGGTTAAAGATGTGGTGTATATATACAGATGTGTACACACACACACACACACACACACACACACACAGTGAAATATTACTCAGCCATAAAAAAGAATGAAATCTTGCCATTTCCAAGGACACGGATGGAGCTAGAGAGTATTACACTAAGCGAAATAAGTCAGAGAAAGACAGATACCATATGATTTCACTCACATGTGGAATTTCAGAAAAAAAAATAGGCAAAAGGAAAAGCAAGAGAGAGGGCAAACCAAGAAACAGACTCTTACCTATTAAAAGCAAACTGTTATCAGAAGGGAGGTGGGTTAAATCACTGATGGGGATTAAGAAGTAGACTTGTGATGAGCACCTGTGATGTACAGAAGTGTTGACTCACACTATACTGTATACCTGAAACTAATTTTACACTGTATTTTAACTAATTGGAATTTAAGTTTAAAAAAAGAACTATCACAAAAGTTAGGGTTATAGCTATGGGAAGGGGCAGGAATGGCATTTGTATTAAGGGGAGAAAGAATGGGAGAGCCTCTGGGGCATGTCAATATTTTATTTCTTGGCTTGCATGATGTTACAAATGTTCATTTTATAATTATTAAGCTATATGTATTTTAACATTTATTTATGTAAATGCTATATTTTGCTATAAAATAAATGACTAATTTCATAATGGATAATAAATTTTGAGCTATGCCAGTATATAATTCTTGTATAATCTATTAAAAAATCCCATTCACTAGCTCTTCTCTTACCTGCTCTTTTCTATCTAAACAGAAGAGAATCACTGTCTATCATATAATAGCATCCACTTGACATCACCTCCAAAGAGGGGCTCCCATCATATCCACAATGGTACCAACTCAAAAATGAAGTACTCAGGGCAAAACCTGGACATCAAGCCAAGTGCCTACCAGTTACCACCATGCTACGGAAAAAAATGATGTTCAATAGGCAGAGTAAAACCTCCAAAATCACGGGAACTCCTCCAAAAACATTTTCTCATCAGAGTCTCAAAATTCAGCCAACTGCAGAATGTCACAGGCACCTCCTACCAGTTCCCTTGCCACCATTCTTCCTACTTGTTTCAGGAACCACTATCTGACTAAAATTGTCATTTCTGTGCAAGAATAGGGACTTTTACAATTTCTTAGATTTTACTTATAGCATGGGCTGCAGAGCTATTTCACAACCCTGAGATTGTAACATTTTGCGTCAGAAGTGGCATTATGCAGGCCAGATGTCCTGGGTTTCCTTACTCTTATTATGTCACTGCTAAGTTATCCAGGGTAGTGGAAGGGGCAATGACCAAGTCAAAGATAAAGGAAAGGAAGTGATCAACTTGTATACACGTCTGTCTAAAATATAATAGGAACTTTAGACTAAAGGCAAATGAGCTTCAAACAATGATTGCCTCTCACATGGAACAAAGGAGCGAACCTAAGAGAATGGTGGTCAAAATGTGCTCAAACTCATCAATGAAAGCTTATGGTTATCTCAAGGATTCCAAGTATTTGAAATTCATTAGGTGAGAGGTAAGAAACTGAACTCTAGCTCATCTGAAAAGTGATTCCAAGTTTTTCTAAAGGCAAAGTCCACAAAATTATATCCTTCTTACTTCAAAAAAAGTAAGCAAAAAATACAGGAAGTATTTTTTACTCTTTAGAAGAAACATATTGCCTCAATCTATCAAATCAATGTTTTTTTTTAATCTATCAATGTTTTAACTCAACTTTAAAACTAAATTTTCTAAAAACAAACAAACAACGAAAAAATAACCTAGTTTCCCATTGTAGCAATGCTGTCCATTTCAAAACGAAAATTATTTTTATAAAGACAGACAAGAGGTACCTGGCTAGTTCAGCTGGTGGAGTGTGCAACTCTTGATCTTAGGGTTGTAAGTTCAAGCCCCATATCAGGTGTAAAGATTATTTAAAAATAATTTTAAAATCTTAAAAAAAAATAAAAGGACTCAAGAGTCATCATTCGAACTCCCCAATTATATCCATGTCATTTAAGAAATAAGTTTTTGTACTTTTCTAACATATACTGTATTATGTATTACAGACATTCAGCCATCTTTTAAAAATTATCGTAATCTTTAAAAAAACAGACATAAATAACATGGTTACTCTCTATCATACTGAAGCCACCCTTTTATATTTTCTCTTAGCCAGGACCAGAATCACTGGTCTATACTAATCACCATTAGGATGAAATGATTATTTTTTTCCTCCAAGAACCTGATCTATCTTCATAAAGGAAAGATAGACATCTAAATAATACTATCATATTTTGAGCCTATTATGAAAAGATTTTTTTTTCATGAAAAGATTTTCTAATCAATCCCAGTAAAATGACTACAACCAAAGAATAACCCAATATTTGTGTAGTATTTTGTAAATATGGTCTACCTTCCCAATAAGCTAGTACTTGCCTTTACCCTTCTGGTAAATAATCTAACTCCCATCAAGGGAACATGAAAGCAGGGTTATAGAACACCCACCTCTGCTCCATAAAAGGAAAGGGCCAGTAAGTGAGGCCACTAGATGGGCTAACAATGTAAGCACAGCTTTAAGAGAGTTTATCAAGAGCTAAACAAATTCTAGGTAAGCTTCGCATTCATCAGCAAAGACTGGGGGGGATAGTTGCAGAAGACAAACATGAAGAAACAGTAAGAACAGACATGGATAAAAGGGAGTCCAGGAAATACTAATGAAAATGGGTTCTTGGGATGCCTGGGTGGTTCAGCGGGTGAGTGTCTGCTCAGGGCATGATCCTCGGATCCTGGGATCAAGCCCCACATCAGGTTCCCTGCGAGGAGCCTGCTTCTCCCTCTTGCCTATGTCTCTGCCTCTCTCTCTGTCTCTCATGAATAAATAAATAAAATCTGGGATCCCTGGGTGGCGCAGCGGTTTGGCGCCTGCCTTTGGCCCAGGGCGCGATCCTGGAGACCCGGGATCGAATCCCACGTCGGGCTCCCAGTGCATGGAGCCTGCCTTCTCCCTCTGCCTGTGTCTCTGCCTCTCTCTCTATCGCTCTCTGTCTCTCATGAATAAATAAATAAAATCTTTAAAAAATAAATAAGTAAAGGTAGGAGGGGAAAACTCCAGAAGGAAAAGCCACTTAATAGAGAAAATAGGGAAGAAGTAATATTCAGAAATAGTAAGAATTTCCAGAACTAATGAAAGATTTTAATCCATAGATTCAGAAAATCCCACTTAAACCAAGCAGAAATAAGAAAAAAATAGTCTAAAAAAGACTAACTCCACACCTAAACATATCCCAAAGAAACTGCAGGGATGCCTGGGTGGCTTATGGGACGCCCAGGTGGCTCAGTGGGTGAGCATCTGCCTTTGGCTCGGGTCATGATCCTGGAGTCCCAGGATTGAGTTCCACATTGGGCTCCCTGCATGGAGCCTGCTTCTCTCTCTACCTCTCTCTCTCTGTGTCTCTCATGAATAAATAAATAAAATCTTTAAAAACAAAACAAAAACAGGGGATCCCTGGGTGGCTCAGCGGTTTTGCGCCTGCCTTTGGCCCAGGGCGCGATCCTGGAGTCCCAGGATCGAGTCCCACGTCGGGCTCCCGGCATGGAGCCTGCTTTTCCCTCTGCCTGTGTCTCTGCCTCTCTCTCTCTCTCTCTCTCTATCATAAATAAATAAAAATAAATCTTTAAAACAAAACAAAACAAAAACAAAAACAAAGAAACCACAAAGCATGAAAGACAAAAAGAATATTAAAAGTTACCTAAGGGACAGGTGAGGGGCTCAGTTGGGTGGCTAACTCTTGGTTTTGGCTTAGGTTGTGATCTCAGGGTCCTGGGGTCCAGCCACATGTTGGGCTCCATGCTCAGTGGGGTGTCTGCTTAAGGATTCTCTCTCGTCTCCCCCACCCCACTTCTCCCACTCTTGTGCATGCTTTCTCTCTCAAATTAATTAATCTTTTTTAAAATAATAAATTAAAGTAAACAGAGAAAAAAAGACAAATGAACAAGTAAGCTGACAGAGGCCTTTTCAACAACGACAATGGAAGCCGGAAGTCAAAGACCTGAGAAATTCCCAAACATATAAAGCAAAATGAAACCTATCCTCTGAACTATGTACACATTAATAATGAGCACTTAAATACACAGACAGTAATCTCTAAACACCAATCCCCACTAAAATGAAAGATGGAGAAATTGGTAAGTATCATCATGGAGATCAGACTTGTGTCTCTCAATCATGAAGTGAATAATCAGAAAAAAAAAAGAAAAGAAACAGAATCTGAACACTACAATTAATAATGTATGTGTGCATTAGTGCACATGGGGACATGCATATACTTTAGGCTGAAGTAACAAAACCCTAGAAGTATGGCAGTGTAAAATACAGGATTGCTTGAGGAGAGAAGAGTATGTAGTGGGAAATATTATCAAAAATACAAATTAGGACTGTAAAGTGTATTAAATGTAGAGGTACGGATCATGCAATAATTAAATGTTGGATAATAACCTACAACAGTAAGAGAAGTGGAAAACAAGAATGTTGAAAATATAAACTAGAAGTGGAAAGATAAACTATCAAATAATGAAAACCAGTGTATACAGCATAATTCCTCTTTATTCAAAAAAAAAAGTCGGGATCCCTGGGTGGCACAGCGGTTTAGCGCCTGCCTTTGGCCCAGGGCGCAATCCTGGAGACCCAGGATCGAATCCCATGTCGGGCTCCCGGTGCATGGAGCCTGCTTCTCCCTCTGCCTGTGTCTCTGCCCCTCTCTCTCTCTCTCTCTCTCTCTCTCTCTGTGACTATCATAAATTTAAAAAAAAATAGTGTATATGGGTGTATGAATGTGTTCATAAAATAAAATTTGGAATGATACACACCAAACTGTAGAGGTGACATTATAGGCATGTGCAGGGAAGAGGGGAAAGTAGTATTTTCATTTATCAACAAGCCAGCTAACCCACTTCCATTATCTGGCAGATATCAGGATACTCTACCAGTATTTGAGAAACTCCAAAAAAAGGTAACTTTGAGGAAAAAAACTTCCCAGGGTGCCAAGGTGGCTCAAGTGGTTTAAGCATCTGACTTTCAATCTCAGCTCAGGTCTTAAGTTCAAGCTCCACACTGAGTATGAAGCTTACTTGAAAAAAACATTTTTAATACTCCTCAAACTGAACAGTATGCTAGAATCATCACCTGTGGGGGCACTTGGAGGGCTCAGTGGTTGAGTGTCTGCCTTTGTCTCAAGTCATGACCCCAGGATCCTGGGATCGAGTCTGGCACCAGGTTCCCCATGGGGAGCGTGCTTCTCCCTCTGCCTTTCTCTCTGTGTCTCTCATGAATAAATAAATAAAATCATTTAAAAAATTTAAAAATTATAAAATAAAATCATTACCTGTGGCAATATCCTTTTCAATTATAAAAGTAAACACATGCTTGTTATAATTTACCCAATGCAAAAATTATAAGAAAAAAATAATTTCATGCCCATATCCCATCTAATTTCCTTAGGATAACCAGTGTTAATGTAATATATTTATTGACCTATCATTTTGAAATTTTATACAGAGCACTAATTTTTTGTGCTTTCATAAAAAAGAGAATCACAGACATAATACATCTGGTTACTTATAAGTTTTAGATGTATTTACCTACAGCTACAAAAACAGGTTTTTGGTTATCTACATGAAATAGTTTTATTTAGAGTTTTTTAAACTACTATCCTTGAAAATAGTAGAAGATATAAAACTCAATCAAGAACAGCTGGGCTAACAAAAATGATAAAATAGGACACAATAACAAGTTGGTTACTAAAAGGTAAGTTTTTTCTTTTTTCGTTTTTTTGTTTGTATGCTATAAATGTTTTGCTTTTATAATACACCTTTCTAAGCTACAAACCTATTATCAGGTTGGTTAAATTATGATCACTAGTCAAACAAAAATAAACCTAAGTAACCTAAGACCTAAGACACTACATACCCAGGCCATTCCAAGTTGGTGCCCCTAAGAAATCCCTGGGAGGATACAGGGGGTGTCTCACCAATTCCACAGAGGGCTGAGTCAGATTCTGAACTACTGCCTCAAACAGTACTCACACAAATTAGATAAAGTGACCTATGAAGTCATTGCTACCACCCTCATTTCAGGAAATCTTGGCCCCAAAGAAATAACAACCAGTCTTTTGCCCAGGCCAACTTTTACCATGTATAGGATGGACCTTCCACTCAAGCCCAAGAAGAATATCTCATCAAAGGTCTTAATGTATATGGAAAATGTAATAAATTGCAATTATCCAAAAATTTACTAAGTTACTCTTACTTTTTTCCCTAGCTGGAAAAAAAATTTTTTTTTTCCTCATTGCAGTACCATCTTCAGATAGTGATACCTAATCTTCATTAAGCAAATTACAATATATAAGAGACATATATCAAGATTCTTTCAATACTATTATCATTAACCACTCTCAGGCCAATCCAGCATAATATGGGCTGTTTCAATATACACTATGTGTTTTGCCTTTTTTTTTTTTTTTAAGATTTATCTATTCTACTGAAAGAGCACTAATGGGAGAGGCAGAAGAAGGAGACAGAAACCTAAGCAGACTCCATGCTGTGTGGAAAGCCCAACACAGAGCTCAATCTCACACCCATGAGACCATGACCAGCTGAAACCAAGAGTCGGACACCCAACTGACTGCGCCACCCAGGTACTCTTTGTTTTTAAAAACAGACATGTTCATTCAAAGGTAATGGAGAAAATATATTCAGATTAATAGCATCTGATCTTCTTAAAAAATCTCCACATTTCCAAGACACTATATTTTTTTTCTTCCTCCTTTCCTTTTTTTCTTTCTTTTGGGGGAGGAAGGAGGAGTGTCTTACACACTGCTATAAATATGACTGCTTTATTGCTCTAACACAATTTGAAAAAATGAAAATAATGTGACATGACTTTTGCAGGTATACAGTTTCATTTAACATGACACAGTGAGATAATTACCTTTTTCTTCAAATTTACTACTGTCAATATTTACTCAAACTTACTTCTAGTTCTTTAATTTTTTCTTCTGCTATTTTCTGTTTCTCTAACAGCTGACTGTGAATTACTTCCTTGGACTGAAGAATAAACCTACAAAACACAAAAAAGTTGAAGATTAAAGCCACATGTCCACTATAATCATCAAAATCAACAGCTACATACCATAAATATTAAACTAAGAAAATTAAAAGGATGATCTATCTCCCAACTTGGGACCAAAAAAGTGCACTACTACATTAATGTGACAAACTCAGTAAACCACCACCACAGGTTTAAGCCTTGGCTGAGGGCTAAAGTTTAAAAAAAATTCTGCTTTCTACTCTAAGAAGGAAATCAGGCTTTAAGTAGGATTCATAAATAAATGAAAAAAATTAAAGGAATAAAAATCTATCACATGCTAAGGGAAAAGTTAAATAATAAATTTCCCCTATAATTTTTTTCAGTTGTTTAGATCAACTTTTATCTAATATTTTTTAAACAATATTTTTAAGTTAGAGCTCCCCCTCCAATCTTTTTAAACTTTTTTCTAACAGCAGTAACTCATGACCTTTTAAAGTTACAATCAAGTACTGTGTTAGGATCAATGTATTAGTGTTTATAGGAGTTCCTCAAACAAAAAGCACTGTAAAAAAGCCTAGTATCTTTTATTATTATTTCCAGAGTGTATAGTACCTCTGAAAAGCTCAAAATGCACAAGTGGAAAATTTCAACTTTTTCCATTTTACCATCAGGCAAATTATTTACAATTCATGAGAGTGGAAATAGGGGAAGCTTTAAAAATTAGCACTGAATCCATTTTGTGAACATATGTTCATAATTCCTGCTGTAGGGAAACGAAGAATAAACTATTTGTAGCTTTAAAAAAGTGAAATGAATTATTTTCCTTCTACTGGAATCAAGTGTCCAACTAGGCTATAACAGATTTCCATTAAAGATTGTAATTAATTAGGCAGATGGTTTCTTCTCTTTGCATATAACTTGAGAGTTTAGCAACAAAGAACTAAACTTCATTTCTTTATTTATTTTTTTTATTTATTCATGAGAGACACAGAGAGAGGCAGAGACACAAAAGCAGAGGGAGAAGCAGGTTCCCTGCAGAGATCTTGATAAGGGACTGGATCCCAGAACCTCGGCATCACGACCCAAGCCAAAGGCAGTCAACCACTGAACTACCCAAGGCATACCATAAACTTCATTTCTTTTTGTTGTTTTAATTGAAGTATAATTAACAAATAATATTCTATTGGTCTCATGTGTATTATGTAGTGATTCAGTATTTGTATATACTATCAACTGATCACAAGTCTAGTTAGTTATCATTTCTCACCACATAAAGTTAGTATTATTAACTGTATTAACCATGCTGTATATTATACCCCAACACTTAGTTATTTTAATAACTAGAAATTTGTACCTCTTAATCCCCATCACCAATCGTGCCCCTCCCCACAAACTCTCTGTACCTTTTAATCTGGGCTTTGTTTTCTTTGTTCTGCTTTTTTAGACTCCACTGGCAGTGAAATCACTTGGTATGTCTTTCTCCGACTTATTTTACTTAATATAATACCCTCTAGGTACATCAGTGTTGTCATAAATGCCAATATTTCATTCTTACGTGGCTGAGTACTATTCTATTGTGTGTATATGTTTTCTCATGTGTCTGTTGGCCATCTGTAGTCTTCTTTGGAAAAACTTCTATTCAGATCCTCTGCTCATTTTTCATTTGGATAGGGTTCTTTTTTTTTTTTTTTTTTTTTTTTAAGATTTTACTTATTTATTTATTCATAGAGGCACACAAACAGAGAGAGAGGCAGAGACACAGGCAGAGGGAGAAGCGGGCTCCATGCAAGGAGCCTGATGTGGGGACTTGATCCCACGTCTCCAGGATCACGCCCCGGGCTGCAGGTGGTGCTAAACCGCTATGCCACTGGGGCTGCCCTGGATAGGGTTTTGTTGTTGTTGTTGTTGTTGTTGTTATTGAGTTGTAGGAGTTCTTTATATATTTTAGACATTAACCCCTATCAGACATATGATTTGCAAATACCTTCTTCCCTTCAGTAGTTTACCTTTTCATTATGATAATGGTTTCCTCTGCTCTTTGGAAGCAGAGCAAAGCTCTGAAGCTTTGTAGTTTGATGTAATCCCACTCATTTATTTTTGCTTTTATTACTCCTGCTTTTGGAGTTAGATCCAAACAATAACAACAAAAGAAAACAAAAAATCTCACTAAGACTAATATGAGGAGCTTGCTACCTATGTTTTCTTTTAGTTTTATTGGTTTTAAGTCTTACATTGAAGTTTTTAATCCACTTTAAGTTAATTTTATGTTTATGATGTAAGATATTGGCCCAGTTTTCCCAACATCATTTACTGAAGAGACTATCCTTTCCCCCACTAGATATTCCTCTAAGTTAATTGACTATATATGCATAGGTTTATTTCTGAGCTCCCTATTGTTTCACTGACTTATGTATCTCCTTTTAACAGCGAAATAAGAAGATAGCAATATGCCATTTTTTCTGCCAACCTCAAACACCACCACAACACAAAACAAACAAAAAAACCACCACTGTGTCTAGGGTGGGTTTTTATCAAGAGGATGTTATAGATACAAAACAAGTAAAAACAGATTTTAAAAATGGCACTTCAGCTCTGTCCAAACATCTGGAAGAAAACTGCTCCTCTTCTTTATAAATATACCCTGAAATATATAATACAATCTGGTAAAGTTCTCTTTCACTCTACAAATAATTAACCTTGTTAATGTCCTGATAGGGACAGTCCACATCATTTAACTAATGATCCTGGTCTTCAGTAGTAAGTTGATCCTTTGTTAAAATTTTAGTCCCAGTGATAGCACACATTCACGCAAAATAAGGACTACTATATAACCTCTTGTGACCAAACTATTATTAGTCCAAGAGACAGGTGCTGCTTCTGATGAATATTTTTTTCAGAACTATTTAGTATAGTTTCTGAAGAGCAAAGTGTTTCAAACTATACTAAGTCTCAGTGGTACCATGTAAAACTATTGTAAATCTAGGCACAAAAGTCACCAAATTATGTCATAACATGCACAATTTTACTAACAAAGCCTTTTAGCCACAGAAATAATTTTCAGAGTAAAATACACATTTTTAAATAGCACTGACTGCTGGCCAGTGAGTAGTATTCTCAAATAATAGGTCATCAGACATTACCTTTATTAGTGTCTGGGAAATTTTCAAAGCTAAGATTAGAGATCAAGTCATTACTTATGTAGCCTTTAAAAATAAAGTATCTGAACAGATACTAAATCCCTTGAGCAGAAAATAAAATTACTAGAAAGCAAGAACACTCAACAACAAAAACATGTTTTTCCATGACCACACACCCTTTAGGTAGTTACACTGGACTGTGCCAACTTCAAAGGCCAGAGAGATGGTGTCACTGAAGCTGGCCAATTTTACTATATAAGGACATCTCAGCCATAAAAGTTTTAAACAAGGATGAGTATTGAATAAACTCCAATGTTTACCTCAATGAGTAGTTACACTGTAAAATTCAGACGAAAAAATATACAGAAAATTTGGTTTAGTCTTTGATTTTTAAAAAATGCCAACCATAAATCTAATGAAGACTGGGAAGGGCTCCAAGAAATATTTGACTTTTTGGAAAAACTCTTTAGAAGTATTTTTTCATTGTTAAAAGGCACTACATTATCAGATGCTATTTTGAAGATAAAACATATAATAACGTAATTATGACTCCTATATCATAAATATTAAGCACATAGTTTCTCAAAGTAGAGAATCTCACAGAGATCCTGCCTGATAGTTTATGGAAAGCCAAATGGTAGATAAAGGATTCTGCTGTTCAAAATGTGCCACAAAGGAAAAATAAACAGTGAAGAGGAAAATTATTTTTATATGACAAATGACATGCAAAGAATGTGCTTACAATATTCAGGATTATATATTCTAGACTAGAGTTACTGCTCGTAAAAAGCTTCTACACTGGAAACCAATAATATGTGGCCCTGCACTGTCAACTTTCAAGCACTAGTAGCCTGCTATTTAACTTCTTCATTTATTTATAATGATGCCATCTAAGGAGCACCTGGGTGGCTCAGTCATTTAAGCATCTGTCTTCAGCTTAGGTCATGACACCAAGGTCCTGGGATAGAGAGCCATGTCAGGTACACTACTCAGCCTGCTTCTCCCTCTGCCATTCCCCTCACTTGTGCTCACTAGCTCTATGTCTTGGTCAAATAAGTAAAATATTAAAAAGAATTAAACAAAATAATTATGCCATGCAAAATACATCTTTTTTTCAAATACATAATTTTTATGATGGCTTTTAGGTTTGTTTCTTGGGAAATATAAGAGGCTACGTTCTGAAATGTCCTGCAGGTTGGTACCTGACTTCCACTTTCTTATGACTCAGCATGAATCAAAAGTGTTGTTTACCTGCCCAAAATACAATCCAAGATGAGTGACAACGTTGTCTTTTGGGTATGCTCACCTGGACACACATTATTCAAACACAACAATATGCTTATAATATATTTTATATGGGTAGGAAACTTTTAGAAGAAATGTAAAAATATATGGCATTTAGGGCATTCACAAATTAAGTGGCAAAGAAAAGGATGAATAAGAATGAGTCTATCTTGGGACACCTAGGTGGCTTATTTGGTTAAGTGTCAAGCTCAGGTCTTGATCTCAGAGTCATGAATTCAAGCCCCATATTAGGCTCCATGCTGAGTGTGGAGCCTACTTAAAACAAAAAGAATGAGTCTATCTTGCTTCTTTCCCTCATTCCACTTATGATGAAAACCACTAGCATGTACACACAAAGATCTATGTGCAAAAAATTTTTGTCATAATTTTTTTTAGCAAGCAAGCAAGAAGAATCTAAATCCCTTAGTAAAGAAGGAATTTTAAAATTATGGTACATCCAGGGCACCCAGCTGGTTCAGTCAGTGAACCATGCGACTCTTGATCTCAGGGTTTTTAGTTTGAGCCCCACATTGGGTATAGAGATTACTTAAAAATCTTTTAAAAATAAAATTATGGTACATCCATATTGTGGAATACTGAACAAGTAGAGACTTTTATTACTAGCATAATGGAAAAGAGATACCCTAAACATTCTTCCTATTAAAAACAAAGCAAAAAAAAAAAGTTTTTCTAACATTTTGCTGAGCAAACACACATGAAACATTCCAGAGGCCCAAAAGAAATGAGATCAGGAATTCTGAAAGGTATGAAAGGAGTAAATTTGCTTTCAACTTGAGAGTGCCTGCTAAATTCCAGAGACCTTGAGGATCCATACTGACAAAAAACAAAAACAAAACAAAACAAAACAAAACAAAAAAAAAACAGGAGATAAAAAATCTAGAGACCACACAAAATGAAGATACTAGTAGGAGAATCCTCAGTTAAAGCCAGGTCCCCAAAGGGTTCCACCTTCAGTCAGAATGAAGAAGAGAGAAGAGAGAAACTTGCCCCTCAGTAGGATAAAACAGAAGAAAACTGTCTACACCACAGTAGTAAATAAAATGAGCAAACAAAAAAGTCTCCTAAACATGTATAACCAAAGGAAGGTAGGTAGAGGGAAGGCAAAATGGGTAAAGAGGAATGGGACATACATGCTTCCAGTTACAGAATGAGTAAGTCACAGGGAAAGAAGGTACAGCATAAAGAATATAATCAGTGGTACCGAAAGGGCATTGTACTGTGATAATAGCTATACTCATGGTGAGCAGAACATACACATTTCTTGAATTACTTCTATACACATGAATCTAATTAACATTGTATTGGCAACTACACTTCAATTAAAAACTTTTTTTTTTTTTTTAGGGAAGCCCAGGTGGCTAAGCGGTTTAGCGCTGCCTTCAGCCCAGGGCCTGATCCTGGAGATCCGGGATCAAGTCCCGCGTCAGGCTCCCTACATGGAGCCTGCTTCTCCCTCTGCCTATGTCTCTACCTCTGTGTGTGTGTGTGTGTGTGTGTGTGTCTCTCATGAATAAATAAATAAAATCTTAAAACAAAACACTTTTTAAAATTCAACACAGTAAAAAAAGAAACATAGTGAAATGGTAATTTTTTTAAAAAATCTGTAAAGATACCTCAGTTATATAGGAGGAGTGTATAGGGGGAGCATAATTTTCAGATTTTAATCTTCAGGATGTAAATAACTGTTTTTCAAAATGAAAGCTATGAGTTCAAATTTTTTTTAAAAAAGTTAAATAGGATATATATATAAAACATTTCATTTTTACTCAGAAAAAATACTTGGTTATCTTTTTTTAATTGTGATATAACCAACATGTAACATTATATTAGTTTCAGGTATCAGTTCTTACTGGAATATAAGGACTCTATTATTTTTATTTTTATAAGTAGTTATCAAAAAGCAAATGACAAAATCGATTGTGAATTATTTCTAAAAGCAAGGACATTAAACAATTAACTTATAAAACTTATGTGAATTAGTGCTACAAGTTGTTAAAGCCTCACTAAAGGTAAACCTACATTTCCTACAAATTTTTTTTAAAAAGTGTTTTAATTAAAAAAATAAAAGAATGGGTAACTATACCTGGCCTTCTCATGGGTTGTGGTCCAAATCTGACCTACTACGTGGTTTTAGAAAATCTCTAGTACCAACTTTAATTTATAGTGTTCCTTATTAGGTGGGTGGCAAAGCTGAAGTAATATAAAATGGTTTAATAAAAATTAAACTAAAAGAGAATGGGTTAATAAAATGGGTTAATAAAAAATAGGTTAATAAAATGGGTTAATAAAAATAAATCAAACTAAAAGAGAAAAGGCTATTAAGAAAACCAATAAAATAAACAAAATAAATAAGATACAGCATGAAAAACCTAAGGAATAATATTGAGCAGCCTAAAATATTTATAATTAGAGATCCAGAAGTAAAGAATGAAGCAGAAGAAACACTTGAAGAAATAATGAACAAGAATTTCCTAAAACAAACTAAAAACAAACAAACAAAACAACATACTACCAAATCAGTTCTAAGACATCTGAAGAAATCCAAGCAAAAAAAAAAAAAAAAAAAAAAAACAAAATCAGATGTAGCAGGTAGCATAATCAAACTACTAAAACAAAGATAAACAGAAAATCTTAAAGGCAGCCAGAGAAATCACAGATTACATTCAGAAAAAACAAAAGTAAGAGTCACAGTAAACTTGTCACAAACTATACATGGTGGAAGACAATGGGATAACATTTTCAAAGTATTGAAAGAAAAGTTACTAACTCAGCAGTACATAAAAAGTGAAAGTATCTTTCAAAAATGAAGAAGGAGAAAAAAAAATGAAGAAGGAAAAACCAACTCGCTGGCTCAGTTGGTTAAGCAGCCAACTCTATATTTTGACTCAGGTTATGATCCCACGGTCCTGGAATTGAACTCTAAATCAGGCTTCAGGGACGCCTGGGTGGCTCAGTGGTTGAGCACCTGCCTTTAGCTCAAGGCGTGGTCCTGGAGTTCCAGGATCAAGTCCCACATTAGGCTCCCCTCGAAGAGCCTGCTTCTCCCTCTGCTGTGTCTCTGCCTCTCTTTCCGTGTCTCTCATGAATGAATAAAATCTATAAAATAAAGTAAAATTAAATTAAATCAAGTTTCACATTCAGCAAGGAATATGCTTGAGGATTCTCTATCATCCTTTGCCCCTCCCCCTGCTCATGCACCCTCTAAAATTATTTTTTTAAAAATAAAAAACTTGGGATCCCTGGGTGGTGCAGTGGTTTGGTGCCTGCCTTTGGCCCAGGGCGCGATCCTGGAGACCCAGGATCGAATCCCACATCGGGCTCCCGGTGCATGGAGCCTGCTTCTCCCTCTGCCTATGTCTCTGCCACTCTCTCTCTCTCTCTCTCTCTGTGACTATCATAAATTAAAAAAATAAATAAATAAATAAAAATAAAAATAAAATAAAATAAAATAAAATAAAAATAAAAAACTTTAAAAACTGAAGGAGAAATTCAAACAAAAACTGAGTTTATTTTGGCAAATATAGACCATAAAAAATGTTAAAATTAGTTCTTCAGCAGCAGAAGGAATAGGATATAACCAGGCAACTTACAAAGAAATAAAAAGCACCAGAGATTGTATAAGTTAAGATGAATATGAGACTTTCTTTTTTACCACTAGTCACTTTTTAAAAAAGATTTTGTTTATTTATTTACTTGAGAGAGAGAGAGCATGCAAGCAGGGAGAAGAGCAGAGGGAAAGGGACAAGCAGACTCTAAGCCAAGCACAAGCCCAACATTGGGCTTGATCCCATGACCCTGAGATCATGACCTGAACCCAAATCAAGAGTCAGACACTCAACCAACTGAGCCAGCAAGGCATCCCTGTTGTTAGTCATTTTAAAATGCAGAGTGGCAAATGTGGCTAGCATGCATTTGCCAATGCAGAGTGGCAAATGTGGCTAGTGGTCCATGCTAGGCACATCCATGTGTTTTTATGTCTATGGCTGTTCTCACCAAAAAGGCAGAGTTAGGAGAGACTGTTGTGACAGAGATCATATGGCCAGCAAAGTCAAAAATGTCTATCTGACCCATTAAAAAACAAGCTTCCAACTCCTGATCAAAAGCAAACCATAACACATAAAATGTGTTAAAAAAAAAAAAAGGAATGGAGGAAGAGATTTGAAATATTAAAGATGAAGCAATATAATAGTACTTAAAGGTAGACAATAAAAACATATATTGTAAAAACAAGAAAATCACAAAAAAATGTTTACTAAGGACTAATAAACGAAAAATGAGGATTAAATATTAACATAAAAAATAATCTAAAAGAGGAGTACCTGGGTAGGCAGTCTATTAGGTGTCCAACACCTGGTTTCAGTTTAGGTTGTGATCTCAGGGTCATGAGATTGAGCCCCACATCAGGCTTTGCGCTTAGTGCTGAATCCACTTGAGTTTCTCTCTCTCCCGCTCCCTCTGCCCCTCCCCTGCACAGGCTCTCCCCCTGAGATAAACAAACCTTTTAAAATATATTTTTTTCATTGAAAATATATTTTTTCATTTCATTTAGAACATATTTTTTAAAAGATTTTATTTATTCATGAGACACACACAGAGACAGAGGGAGAGAGGGAGAGACACAGGCAGAGAGAGAAGCAGGCTCCAAGCAGGGAGCCCAATGTGTGACTTGATCCCAGGACTCCAGGATCACCCTGGGCCAAAGGCAGACACTCAACTGCTGAGCCACCTAGGCATCCCTAAAATATATATATGTTTTTTATTAAATGCATTTATTTTTAAAAATTATACATGCATATATATATGTGTATATATACATATATACATACATGTTTGTATATATGTGTGTATGTATATATACATATATGTGTGTATACGCATATATATGTATATAAAATCTATAATATATATATAAAATCTAAAAGAAGGCAGGAAAAAAAGAGGAAAAAGAAAAAAGAACAAATGAAACAAATAGGAACAAGTAGCAGAGTGGTAGATTTCAATCCAACCACAGCAATAATTACTTGAAAAATAAATTATCTAAACACTCTAATTAGAAGGTACAAATTGTCAGAATGGATTAAATATCATGACCCAACTATGCAATCACCAATAAATCTACCTTAAATAAAAGGACATATACAGGTTAAAAGTAAAGGCATGATCACACCCACTAGGATATAAATATTGAAAAAGATAAATAACAAATGTTGGAGAGGATATGGAGAAACTTGAACCCTCATCCATTGCTGGTGGATATGTAAAATAGCATGAGCCCTATGGAAAACATTCTGGCAGTTCCTCAGAAGATTAAATATAGAGTTATATAATGACCCAGCTATTCTACTTCTAAGAATATAGCCAAGAGAAAGGAACACACACACACATATATATATAAATATTCAAAGCAGATTATTCATGATAGTCAAAAAGTAGAAACAACTGAAATGTCCATCAACTGATAAATGGATAAATACAATGTGTTATATTCCTACAATGGAATATCACTCAGAAATGAAAAGGAATAAAGTACTGATACACGCTACAACATGGATTAACCTTTAAAACATAATGCTGAGGAATGTCAGGCAGGCTCAGTCAGAAGAGTATGTGACTCTTGATTTCAAGGTCATGAGTTCCAGCCCCATGTTGGATGTTAGAGATTATATAAATAATACTTAAATAGGCATATCTATACAAACAGAATGATTAGTGACCGCCTACAATCTAAAGAGGAAAGGAATATGGAATAATGACTATGGGTTTATGAATTCCTTTCATAATGAAAAATATGTTCTGAAAAAAAAAATATGTTCTGGAATCAGTGGCAGTGATTGCACAATCTGATGAATATTCTAAAAACCAGGGATTTGTACACTTTAACATGTTTTAAAAAGTCCATTTTATGTTATGTTAGAATTTTCTCTTTAAAAAAAGAGCCAAAAACTTAAACACTTCATCAAAGAAGACATGAAGATGACAACTAATACTCAACATCATGAGTTATTAAAGAAATGCAAATTAAGCCACAAGGATATACCATAACATATCTAATGGAAAGCCTAGAACTAACAACAAAAAAAGGCGATACCAAACATTAATGGAGATGCAAAGCAACTAGAAACTCTCATACATAGATGGTTGGCAAAATGGTACAGCTACTTTGGAAAAGAGTTGGTCAGTTTCTTCCAAACTTTGACCACCAGGGAACTCAGCAATCCCACTGCTAAGTTTATAATCAAGAAAAAAAAAAAAAAAAACATATGTCTGCAAAAACAAAATTAAACAAAACTGTACACAACTATTTATGACTATTATAGTCATAATTGCCAAAAACTGAAAACTCAATGTCCATCACCTGGTTAATGCACAAAATGTGGTACAGCCATACAATGCAATGCTATTCAGAAATAAAAAGGAACTACTGACACACCTAACAACATCAAGAAATCTCAAAAGTTACACCAAGTCAGACAACAGACACAAACGGTTATAAACAGTATGCTTCATTTACATAACATTCTAAATAAGTGGAAAAAAATAAATCAATAATTATCAGAGAGTAAGGGTAAAAAAAGAAGAATGACTAAGAAAAGTCTTTAATTTTTTTTTTTTTAATTTTATTTGAGAGAGAGCAAGAACATGAGCAAATGAGCAGGGAGCCCAACACTGGGCTAGATCCCAGGACTCCCAGATCATGACCTGAGCCAATGGCAGACACTTGACTGACTGAGCCCCCGACACCCCAGGAATGTTTTGATATAATCAAAATATGATGTAAATATTTCAAAACCAGACTGCGGTGTTAACTACACAACTATATAAATTTGTCAAAAGATATAGAACCAAATGACTAAAAAGGATAAATTTGAGGTGCCTAGGTGGCTCAGTTGGTTAAGCATCCAACTCTGCGCTCAGGGCAGTCAGCTTGTTTCTCTCTCTGCCCCTCCACACTGCCCCCCTTTCTAAAAGAAAATAAATAAATCTTTGAAAAAAGAAAAGAGAAAATCAGGAAATGATTTCCAACAAAATGGAAAGAATAGATTAATCCTAGAATGACATTAACGTAAGTATACTTAAGAGTCTCAAAGTGACTAAGAAAAAGAACATCCAAAAAAAAATCAATTTTTTAAAATTATGAAATAAAATCAGACAGATACATATCAAGAAAAATTGAACAAAAAGAACCAAATTCTGGAAGTTAAAACTAATAAAAATAATTATAATTACAATAATTAGTTAAGAGATACAGGAGACAAAAAGATGTAAAGTGGACATAGATGAACTGTTTTATGCTAAATGAAATATGCTTATAGCATTTATGCTAAATGAAATAAGTCAATCAGAGAAAGACAATTATATGATTTCACTCATGTGGAATTTAAGAAAATCAAAGGGTAAAGGAGGAAAAAATAAAATAGGATAAAATCAGAGAAGAATGCAAACTATAACAGACTCTTAAACTATAGGAAACAAACTGAGGGCTGCTGGAGGGGAGAGTGGTAGGGGGTGGAGTAACTGGCATTAAGAAGGGCATGTGATGAAATAAGCACAGGGTATTCTATACACTCGATGAATCACTGAACTCTACCTCTGAAACTAATAATACACTATATGTTAATTAATTGAATTTAAATAAAATTTTTAAAAAGATGTAAAACATTACAGTATGATTTCATTTTTATGTGGAATTTAAAAAACACAATAAATGAGCAAAGGAAAAAAGATACACAAACCAAGAAATAGACTCTTAACTATAGAGAACAAGCTGATGGATGAGAGGATGGGG
Source organism: Vulpes vulpes (assembly GCF_048418805.1). NCBI lineage: Eukaryota > Metazoa > Chordata > Mammalia > Carnivora > Canidae > Vulpes > Vulpes vulpes. The sequence continues at coordinate 119,566,444 of NC_132781.1, forward strand.
GGGAGGGAGTATGGGGGGAAGGCTGGGTCAAATAAATGATGGGGATCAAGGAGTGCACTTCTCATGATGAGCACTGGGTGAGGATGTATGGAAATGTTGAATCACTATACTGTACACATGAAACTAATAAAACACTGCATGTTAACTATATTGGAATTACAATATAAAAATAAGCAAATAAAAATAAAAAACATTCCTATAACCTGTAAAAAAAACAACAAAAAAATGTAAAATGTTAAGTCAAAAACATAAAATGTGGCAAGGCAGGAGTATAATGTTGAGCTTTACAATGGGGTCAAACTTAAGTTGTTATCATTTTAAAACACATCATTTTAGGGGTGCCTGGGTGGCTCAGTTGGGTAAGCATCTGCCTTTGGCTCAGGTCATGATCCCAAAGTCCTGCGATCAAGCCCCACATTGAGCTCCCTACTCTGTGGGGAGTCTGCTTCTACCTCTTCTTCTCTTTCTGGCCCTCCCCTCACTGGGGCTGTCTCTCTCTCTCAAATAGATAAATAAATTTTTTTTTAATTTTTTTTTAAATTTATTTATGATAGTCACAGAGAGAGAGAGAGAGAGAGAGAGAGAGAGGCAGAGACACAGGCGGAGGAAGAAGCAGGCTCCATGCACCGGGAGCCTGATGTGGGATTCGATCCGGGGTCTCCAGGATCGCGCCCTGGGCCAAAGGCAGAGGCGCCAAACCGCTGCGCCACCCAGGGATCCCGATAAATAAATTTTTTAAAAAAGAAATACATTACTTTAGATATGTCATTGTATGTAAACCTCATAGTGACCATAAAGCAAAAATTGATAGTAAATACACAAAAAAGAAAAAGGAATATAAGCATACCACTAAAAAATTCATCAAACCACAAAGGAAAAGAGCAAGAGAAGAAGGAACTGAGAACCACAGAAACATCCAGAAAACAATTAATAAAATGGTAATAAGCACAAATCTATCAAGAATTACTTTAAATGTTAGGGGACTAAAATTCTAAGTCAAAAGACAGAGTTAATAAACAACACTCATGACCCATTTACATGCTGCCTACAAGACACTCCCTTTAGATGTGGAGACATATGCAAACTTAAAGTGAAAGGATGGAAAAAGATATGTAATGCAAACAGAAACCACAAAAAAGCTGGAGCAGCTATACTTGTACCAAACAAAATAGACTTTAAAACAAAGACTATAACTATAGTTACAGACAAAAAAGAGCACTATACACTGATAAAGGAGTCAATCCAATAAGACAACATAACATTTGTAAATATTTATGTGCCAACTGTAGGAGCACCTAAATATATAGCAAACATTGGCACACCTGGCTGGCTCAGTTGGAAGAGTGTGTGATTCTAGATTTTGGGGTTGTGAGTTCAAGCCCCACGTTAGATTTAGAGATTACTTAAAAAATAAAAATCTTTAAAAAAATAAATAATTGAAACAAATATTAACAAATCCAATATTAACAAATCCAAATATAAACAAATCAAAAAATAGCAACGCAATAATATCAGGACACTTTAATGCCCCTACTTCCATCAACAGATAGAAAATCACTAAGGAAACATCGGCCTTTACAACATGTAACACCAAATAGACTTAGCAGATATTTACAGAACATTCCATCTAAAAGCAACAGAATATACATTCTTCTCAAGTGCATATGGAACATTTCCCAAGTTACGTCATATGTTGGGCTACAAACAAGTTTTATTAAATTTGAGGACTGAAATCATATATGCATCTTTTCATGAAATGAGAAATTAATTATATGAAAAAAACTGGAAAATTTACAAACACGTGGAGACTAAACAACATGCCACTAAGCAGCCAATGCACCAAAGAAGAAATCAAAAGAGAAATAAAAAATACTTTGAGATAAATGAAACTGGAAAACAACATACCAAAATTTACAGGAAGAAACAAGAAAAGACAATAGAAAAGATAAAGGAAATTATGAGCTGGTTGAGAGGATAAACAAAATAAATAAAGCTTTAGCTAGACTCACCAAGATAAAAAAAAAAGAGATGACTCAACATCAGAAATGAAAGAAGAGATATTATAAATGATACCATAGAAATACAGAAGATCATAAAAGGCTGAACAATTACATAGCAACAAACTGGATAACCTAGAGGAAATGGATAAATTCTTAGAAACATACAACCTACCAAGAGTACATCATAAATAAACAGAAAATCTGAACAGACCAATTACTAGGAAGGAGACTGAAATAGTAACCAAAAACATCTTAACAAGTCAAAGTCCAGGACCAGACAACTTCACTGATGAATTCTACCAAACATTCAAAGAAGAATTAATATTAACCCTTCTCAACTCAACTCTTTCAAAAAAATAAAAGAGGAGGGAACACTCTCAAATTCATTTTAGGGGTCAGCATTACTCTGATACCAAAACCAGATAAAGACACCAAAAGGAAATAAAATTATAGGTCAATATCCCTGATGAACATACATGCAAAAATCCCCAAGAAAATCTTAGCAAACCAAATTCAACATACATTAAGGGGGGGGGGGGGGGGGCTGGGGAGACTTCTAGGGAAGATAGTGGGAAGGGAAGATAGGGAAGATAGTGGGATAGGAGAGTCCTAAGCTCACTTCATCCCGATACAACTAGGTAACAACCAGGTATAAATGTAAATAACCCAGAACACAACCTGAAGACTGGCAAAACAGACTCTCCACAGCTAAATGTAGAGACGGGGCCACATCAAAGAGGGAAGAAAGGTGGAAAGCAAAACAGATCCAAAGGACTGTCCACAGGAGGGAGGAATTTGGCAGATGCAGAGAGGGGAGATGACCAGATCCCCAACCCAGGCACCAGGTACCTGCGCAGGAAACATGAATCCCCCACAATATCTGACTTTGAAAACCAGAGGGGCCTAACAATTAGTAGGGCTTAACACTTGGAATTTTAATAATCAGCAGACTCCACTTTAGGAGAATGCAGAGGGTGGAGCCCCTGCCCTTAAAGAGACAGCACAACAGGGGCACCTGGGTGTCTCAGTTGGTTGAACAACCAACTCCTGATCTGGGCTTGGGTCATGGGATCAAGCCCCGCATCAGGTTCTGCATTCAGTGGGGAGTCTGCTTCAAGATTCTCTCCCTCTGTCCCTCCCCCCACACATGCAGGTGCATGTTCTCTCTCAAGTAAATAAATAAACCTTGAAAAAAAAGAGAAAGCACAAGAAACATTCTTGCTGAGATATAGCACAGCAGCAGCAGTTTGAGAAATGCCTGGGGTATATGCGAAGATTTATTGACTAATCTCAGAATGTGTATGGGAGGGATTGGGATCTTTGGGAGACTTCCCCAAGAACAAAAGAGCTAGCAGGTATCATTTCTCTCCCTGGCCCTACAACCTAGACACACCTGGGGGAACCAGCACAGTACCTATACTCTCCATCTGCTTGCTAATAACATCCCTGCCCACAAGCACTTCTGCAGTTCTGCCCCCTTCAACCTGGCAGGCCTCAGCAAGAGTGTTCCCAGGCAGCGGCAGGTCCCCTCTTGCAGCAGATCAGCGCAGACCATGCTAGCAGTATGAGCCCCATTGTCATGTTCTGCTACTAATGTGCTCATTCCAATACACCCTTGTTAAAAGCCTGTCCAAAGTGGTGTCACAAGCCTGGTAGTTTGCAAGCAGTCTCAAGAGTGCCCAACATCACTCCAAAGTGACTCCTGTCCCAGAGAGAAGGAAAGATAACTTCACACATCACTCCAACTGCAGCCCCAAATGGGGGCAGGCATCAGGAACATAAGTTTCTAAGCAGACAACACCCTTTAGGGAGAGCACCCTAAAGTTCAGTGTTACTGCATCTGGCAAAAAGCTGGTCTGACTCAACTCAAGCACAAGGTGGACCCAGACTGCCCCATTAACAATACGGGGGCCTAACCCTGCCCACAACAGGCAAAGAGAGCCATTAAAGATTAATAGACTGAAGGCAAATGCAGGTCAGCCACAAGAGTAGGGCACACACAACACACAAAGGAGAGCCCCTGAAGTAGTGAAGAGGGAGCACTGCACTGCAGGGCATTACAGGATCTATTCTTCATCAGGCCACTACTTTCAAAAGCAGGAGAAACAGCTGACTTTCCTAACACAGAGAAACAGACACAGAGTGTTAGACAAAATGAGGAGACAAGAGAGTATGCCACAAATTAAACACAAGAATCAAATCATGACAAGAGAGCTAAATGAAATGGAAAGTACTATGCCTGATATGGAATTTAAAGTAATGGTTAGGGGGATCCCTGGGTGGCTCAGCAGTTTAGTGCCTGCCTTCGGCCCAGGGCGTTATCCTGGAGTCCCAGGATCAAGTCCCACGTCAGGCTCCCTGCATGGAGCCTGCTTCTCCCTCTGCCTGTGTCTCTGCCCCTCTCTCTCTCTCTCTCTTTCATGAATAAATAAATAAAATCTTTTTTTAAAAAAATTAATAAAGTAATGGTTAGAAAGATACCCAATGGACTTGAGCAAAGAGTGGAGAATCCCAGTGGGGCCCTCAACAAAGAGAAAGAAAATGTAAAATGAACCAGAGATGAAGAGCTCAAAAGTTGAAATTAAAAACACACCAGATGGAATAAATAGTTGACTACAGGAAGGAGAAGAAGGAATCAGCAACCTAGAGGACAGAGTAATGGAAAGCAAACTGAACAGAAAAGAAATAATAATAATAATAATAATAGAATAATGATAATAAATAAAGACTTTGGGAACTCAGTGACATCATCAATGTGAAACAACATTCACATTATAGAGATCCCAGAAGAAGAGAAAGTTTAAAAGGGATAGAAATTTTATTTGAAAAATAGTTGAAAACTTCCCAAGTCTGGGGAAGGAAACAGAAAGACAGATTCAGAAGGCACAGAGAGCTCCCAACAAAATCAACCCAAGGAGGTTCACACCAAGACACAAGGTAATTAAAATGGCAAAGTAGTTATAATGAAAAAAAATTTGAAATCATCAAAAGAAAACAGTTACAACAAGGAAAAACCACTAAGGCTATCAGCTGATTTTTCAGCAGAAACTTGGCAAGCCAGAAGGGAGTGGAACAATATATTCAAAATGCCAAAGGAAAAAAACCTGCAACCAGGTTTTTCTCTATCCAGGAGACAAAAAGAATTTCACAGAATAGGAGCGATAAAGAGTTACCCATACAACAAAAGTTAAAGGAATTAATCACCACCACACCAGTCCTACAAGAAATGTTAAACAGAACTTTCAATGGAGGGATCCCTGGGTGGCCCAGCGGTTTGGCGCCTGCCTTTGGCCCAGGGCACGATCCTGGAGACCCGGGATCGAATCCCACATCGGGCTCCCGGTGCATGGAGCCTGCTTCTCCCTCTGCTTATGTCTCTGCCTGTCTCTCTCTCTCTCTCTCTCTCTCTGTGTGTGACTATCATAAAAAAAAAAAAAAAAAAAAAAAAGAACTTTCAATGGAAAGGAAAGACATTAAGTAGAAGAAAAACAGGAACCACAAAAGCAGTAAAATTAGGTTTATATATAAAAATCAGCCAAGTAATTCAAAAAATGAAAGGACGTAAAACATGGGGGGAGGGTGGTGAGTGAAGAATGCGTTCAAACTTAAGCGACCATCAACTTAATATAGACTGTTATATGCATAAGGCGTTAAATATAAACCGAATAGTAACAACATATTAAAAACTCTTAGTAGACACACAAAAATAAAGAGGAAGGAATCCAAGTATATGCCAGTAAACTTTGAGAGAAGAGACCAAAGGAAAAAAGGAACAGAGAATACCAAGAAACAAAAACAAATCAAAACAAGTAAAACCACAAAACCCACAAAACAAGTAACTAAATGGCAACAAGTATATACCTATCAATAATTATTTTAAGTTTAAATGGACTAAACACTTCAATCAAAAGACATACAGTAATAGAATGGATAAAAAGGCAAGACACATCTATATTACTGCCTACAAGAGATGCATGAAGATTGAAGTGAAAAGAAAGCTGGGATAGCAATATTTGTATCGGACAAAATAGACTATAAAACAAAGACTAGGGATCCCTGGGTGGCGCAGTGGTTTGGCGCTTGCCTTTGGCCCAGGGCGCGATCCTGGAGACCCGGGATCGAATCCCACATCAGGCTCCCGGTGCATGGAGCCTGCTTCTCCCTCTGCCTGTGTCTCTGCCTCTCTCTCTCTCTCTCTGACTATCATAAATAAAAATAAAAATTAAAAAAAAAAAAAAAAACAAAGACTAGAACAAGAGACAAAAGGACACTATATAATCATAAAGGGAACAATCCAACAAGAAGATGTAACTGTAAATATTTATTCACTCAACATGGGAGCACCCAAATACATAAAGCAGCTACTAACAAACAAAGGAAGTAATCAATAGTTACCTAAAAAACATTAATAGTAGGAAACTTTTAACACCTCCTTACATTAATGGACAGCTTGTCCAAACAGAAATCCACAAGAAGAAAACAGTAGCTTTGAATTATACATTGGACCAGATAGCTCTAACATACATTCAGAACATTCCATGCTAAAACAGGAGAATACACATTCTTCTCAAGTGCACATGGAACAGTCTCAGGAAAAGATCACATATTAGGTCACAAAACAAGTTTCAGCAAATTCAGAAAGACCGAAGTCATGCCATGCATCTTTTCTGATTACAACACTATGAAACTAAAACCACAAGAAAAAATCTGGAAAGAACACAAATACATAGAAGTTAAATAACAATACTAAACAAAGAATGGGTCAACCAAGAAATCAAAGAAGAAATTAAGAAATATAGACAGACAAATGAAAATGAAAACACAGTGGTCCAAAATCCCTGGGATGCAGCAAAGCTGTCCAAAGAGGGAAATTTATACCAATACAGGCCTACTTCAAGAAACAAAAAATCTCAAATAAACAACCTATCCTGCCACCTAAAGGAGCCAGAAAAAGAACAAACAACTCAAAACCAGTAGAAGGAAGAAAATAATATAGACATAAACAGTAAAAATAAATAAAATAGAAACAAACAAAAAAAACCAATACAACAGATCAATGAAACCAGGAGCTGGTTCTTTGGGGTTGTTGTTTGTATTTTTTTTTTTTTTAAGATTTTATTTAGGAGAGAGCGCCGAAGTGGCCAGGGGGAGGGGGCAGCAGAGGGAGAGGGAAAAGCAGGCTTCCCACTGAGCACAGAGCCTGATGTGGGTCAGGCTCATTCCTAGGCCCCCTGAGATCATGACCTCAGCCAAAGGCAGATGCTTGACCAACTGAGCCACCCAAGCACTCCAATTTAAAAAAAATTTTTTTAAAGTAATCTCTACACTCAACCTGGGGCTCGAACTCATAACTCCAAGATCAAGAGTCGCATGCTCTACCAACTGAGCCAGCCAGATGCCCCAGGAGCTGGTTCTTTGAGAAGATCAACAAAATCGAAAAACATTTAGATACACTCATTAAAAAAAGTAAATAAACAAAAAAGAGAGATAAGACTCAAGTAAAATCAGAAATGAAAGAGGAAAAATAACTGACTCTACAGAAATACAAGGATTATGAGAATGAAAAATTATATGCCAATAAATTGGGCGACCTGGAAAAAAATGGATAAATTCCTAGAAATATATATAACCTCCCAAAATTGAATCAGGAAGAAACAGAAAATTTGTTTTGTTTTTTTTTGAAACGGAAAATTTGAACAGACCAATTACCTGCAATGAAATTGAATCAAAAAATCAAAAAGTCCCAACAAACAAAAGTCCATGACCAGACAACTCTATAGGTGAATTCTTCCAAACATTTAAAGGAGAACTAATACCTATTCTTCTTGGGGCATCTGGGTGGCTCAGTGGTTGAGCATCTGCCCTTGGCTTAGGTCATGATCCCGGGGTCCTGGGATCAAGTCATCAGGATGCCCACAGGAAGCCTGCTTTGCTCTCTGCCTCTCTCTCCCTCTCTCTCTGTCTCTTATGAATAAATAAAATCTTAAAACAAACAAAAACCTATTCTTCTCTATTCTAAGAATAGAAAAGGAAGGAAAACATCCAAATTCATTCTGAGACCAGCATTACTTTGATACCAAAACTAGATAAAGATACCAGGAAAAAAAAAAAAAACTATAGGCCATATCATGAACATCGCTACAAAAATCTTCAACAAAGTATTAGCAAATCAAATCCAACAATTCATTAAAAAAATCATTCACCACAATCAAGTGGGATTTATTCCTAGGATGCAAGGGTGGTTTAATATTTGCAAATCACTCACTGTGATACATCACATTAACAATTAAAGGATAGGAACCCATATGATCATTCAACAGATGCAGAAAAACATCTGACAAAGTATAAAACACATTCATGATACAAATGTTCAAACAAAATAGGTTTAGAGGGAACATATCTCAACATAAAGGCTATATGTGAAAAACACACAGTTAACATACTCAATGATGAAAAATGGAAAGCTTTTCCCCTAAGATCAGGAATAAAACAAGTATGTCCCCTCTAACCACTTTTATTTAACAGAGTACGGGAAGTTCTAGCCACAGCAATCAGACAAGAAATAAAAGGCATCCAAATTGGTAAGGAAGAAGTAAAACTTTCACTATGTGCAGATAACATGAAACTATATACCGAAAACCCTAAAGACTCCACCAAAAAGCTATTAGAACTGATAAATGACTTCGATAAGGCTGTAGATCACAAAATCAACGTACAGAAATCTGCTGCATTTCTATATACTAATAATGAAGTAGTACAAAGAAGTTAAAAAAACAATCCCATTAATAATTCCATCAAAAATAATAAAATATCTAGGAATAAACTTAACTAAGATGAACAACCAGTTCTCTAAAAACTATAAAACACTGATCAAAAAAACTGAAAATAGAAATATATGCCATACTCATGGACTGGAAAAACTAATATTGTTAAAATGTCCATACTACCCAAAGTAATCTACAGATTTAATACAATCCCTATCAAAATTCTAATGGCATTTTTCACAGAACTAGAACAAACAATCCTAAAAGTTGTACGGAGCTATGAAAGACCCCAAACAGCAAGAGAAATCTTGTGAAAGAAAACTGGAGGTGTCATGCTCCCTGATTTTAAACTATATTACAAAGCTATAGTAAACAAATACAGTACTAGCCTAAAAGCAGATCAATAAAACAAAATAAAAAGCTCAGAAATAAGCCTACACATATATGATCAATTAATTTACAAGGGAACCAAGAATATAGAATGAGGAAGTGAAATCTTCTCAATAAATGGTGTTAGGAAAACTGGATAGACATATGAAAAGAATGAAACTGTAACACTATCTTTATCTTACAGTGTGTACAAAAATCAATTCAAAATGGATTAAAGACTTGAACCCGGGCAGCCCGGTGGCTCAGCGGTTTAGCGCCGCCTTTCGCCCAGGTTTGAGTCCCATGTCAGGCTCCCTGCATGGAGCCTGCCTCTCCCTCTGCCTGTGTCTGTGCCTCTCTGTGTGTCTCTCATGAATAAATAAATAAAATCTTAAAGAAAAAAAAAAGTTAAAAAAAAAAAAAAGACTTGAACCTAAGACCTGAACCATAAAACTCCCAAAAGAAAACTTAGGAAACAAAAGCAAAAATTAAAAAAAAAAAAAAAAGTTTCTATGCAGCAAAGAAAACAAAATGAGAAGGCAACTTATGAATTGGGAGAAAATATCTGCAAAACATATACATGACGAGGTGCTAATATCTAAAATACTTAAAAAAGAACTCACATAATAGCAAAAATAAATAAATAAAAAATCTGGGACACCTGGGTGGCTCAGCTGTTAGGCATCTGTCTTCATCAGGGAGTGATCCCCAAGGATCTGGGATCAAGTCCCCCATCAGGCTCCCTGTGGGAAGCCTGCTTCATCCTCTGCCTATGTCTCTGCCTCTCTCTCCGTGTCTCTCATGAATAAATACATAAATATTTAAAAAAAATAAATGTAAAAAATATTTAATGATGGGCAGAGGATTTAAATATACATTTTTCTAAAGAAGACAGAGAGATGGCCAACATGTAAATGAAAAGGTATTCAACATCACTAATTGTTAGGTAAATGTAAATCAAACCACGATGAAATGCCATCATAAATCTATGAGAATGGCTATTATCAAATCACAAGAAATTTTAAAAAAAATCACAAGAAATAACAAGTGTTGACAAGGACAAGAAGAAAAGGGAAGACTTGGGCACTCTAGGTGGAAATATAAATTGCTGCAAACATTATGAAACAGAGTCTCTAGGTTTCTCAAGAAAAAAAAAAATAGGGACACCTGAGTGGCTCAGCGGTTGAGCATCTACCTTTGGCTCAGGTCGTGATCCTGGGGTCCTAGGATCGAGTCCCGCATCAGGCTCCCTGCGAAGAGCCTGCTTCTCCCTCTGCCTATGTCTCTACCTCTCTATGTCTCTCATAAAAAAAATAAATAAAATCTTTAAAAATAAATTAAATAAATAAATAAGTCAACAGGGATGTAAACTACAGCATGCTAACTAATTATATTCTATTGTATATTTGAAAGTTGTTAAAAGAGAAAATCTTTAAAGTTCTCATCACAAGAAAAAAATTTGTTACCACATATGCTGATGTATCTTAACTACACATACTATGGTAATTCAAAATATATACAAACAGTGAATCATTATGCTGTAGACCTGAAATTAATATGACATTATACATAAATTACGTCTCAACAAATAAGTACCAACTTGGACATTTACAAAATACCCTATTTTTTACATACAGATTTAAACGTAATAGACTTATATTTAAATCACTGTATCTAGATAGATATCATCAAACATACAAATAAATAGAAAACGGGACTAATAATCAGGAGAAAACTTAGTTAATAAAAATAGACTCAGGAGAGAAATAAAGCAATTAGCAGATAAAAAATTTAAAAAATAGGGCACTGAGGTGGCTCAGTCAGTTAAGCATCTGCCTTTGGCTGAGGTCATGATCCCAGGGTCCCGGGATTAGGCCCCACAGACTCCCTGCTCAGCGGGGAGCCCCTTTCTCCCTCTGCCACTCCCCCTGCTTGCTTTGTCAAATAAATAAATAAATGCTTTTAAAAACGTTAAAAATATTATAATAAACATGATTAAGAATGAAAGATATGAGCTTAATAAGCAGAGAAAGATATCAAAAAGGGGCAAATGCTACTTCTGGTGATCAAAAACATTGTATCTAAAGCAACAAAATCACTGGAGAGGCTTCATAACAAATTAGACACTATAGTAGAAAACAGAATTGAGCTATCAAGCCATGAGAAGACATGGAAGAAATTTAAATGCATATCACTAAGCAGGAAAAAAAAAGTCACTCTGAAAAGATTACATACTATATGATTCCAACTATGTACACTCTGAAAAAGGCAGAATTACAGAGAAAGTAAAAAGACCAGTGGTCACCAGAAGTTTGGGGAGAGAGGATGAATAGGTGGAAGACAGGGGGGACTGAAACTATTCTGTATGATACTGTAATGGTCAATAGAAGGCATTACACATTTGTCAAAACCTACCAAATTGTATAAAACAGTGAATGCTAATGTAAAGTATGGATCTTAAATATTAATGTATCAGTATTCCTATATCATTTGTAACAAATGTACCACACAAATGGAAGATGTTAAAAGAATAAGTTGGAGGGGGGTATATGAGAGCTCTTTGTACTTTGTGTAAATCTGAAACTGCTCTAAAAGAGAATTAATTTAAAAAACAAACAGGGGCGTCTGGGTGGCTCAGTTGGTTAAGCTTAAGTGTCTGACCCTTGATTTCAGATCAGGTCATATCTCATGGGTTATTAAGACTATGTCAGGCATGAAGCCTGCTTAAGATTCTCTCTCTCTCCCTTTACCTCTGCTCCCTCCCCTCCAACCAAGTGCATGCACCTGTGCTCCAGTGCTCTATCTCTAAAAGAAACAAACGAAAAAAAGTGAGAGACAAGTTGGAAACAACCTGAAAGAACCAATGACCAAAGTGGAACTACTTGAGCAACAAAATATCATAGTTTCAGTTTATAATCCAGAAATCCAGCACTTAGACCAACCATACCTTAGACAATAGAAATCTGCAGAACACAGTATGCTCATACCTAACTGTGAGGGATGCTGCTACATCTTAGAACTTTACTGTGTTCCCCTCATTAACTCCCATATTCCTAAACACTTCAGTCCCCTCCTTTTCTCTTCCAGGGCCAATATTACAAGCATTATGCAAGGCTACCCACTAAGCTATCTCTACCCAAAGTTCCTCCAAGAACTTATTTATTTTCAAGGCTTCAACTTGGCTAATGGCTCGCAAAACAGCATTACCCCCATCACCTGCACTATGTCTGCATCATTTGTCATTTCTACCTGTATGTCAACATATCCCAAATTAAACTCCTTTTATCCCATACCAACACTCCCTACAGTTTCCCCATTTTAACCGCAGCTATCAATGATACCACTATTTGCCCACTCACCTAAGTCCCAATCCTGCAAGTATCTCCCTTGTATCCTATATATTCCCAATTTATCACTAAGACTCATCATTTTCTTTCATACTGACCCTTCTCCTCTCCATTCCACTTCTGCCACCTTACCTTATACTTATATTACACTCCTAAATTACTTCAATAGCTTCTTCTGTAATCCCTGATTAAACTCTCCCTAATTCATCCTACATATATTACCAATATTTTTCATGTAGCTAGCCTTCAACTGTTGGTCACTGTAAAGACTCGCTGACAATTTTAGTAGACATTATTGGTTGTTACCCAAAATCCATTCCTCTTCTTTGTTGATAGAGCCTAAATTTGTTTCAGGACCTTCCATTTCCCCCAAGTGATTCAATGAAGTGAATCCTAAGGTGAATCTTGACTGGCCTTACCCAATCATGGCAGTCCCATCCCCCATAATTTAAGCCCAAGCATGTTCAGTTCAGTTCTTGTCATGAAACGTGAGAGGTGGGAGACTATTAAAGACTTCTGGGAAAGATTTCTTTGCTCCTACAAATGTGACATAGAAAACATGGTAATTCTAACTCTAGATGTTGTCACATCTGAATGAAATATCTGGGACTCCTATAGCCAACCTGAAGATAAAGCTGGCAAGCACAAAGAGGGCAGAGGCAAAAGTAAAGAAGTGGAACTGAAGCCCAGTACTGAAGGCCTGATATCAACACTGATAAATCTCAAAAGCATTGTTCTTAATGAAAGAAACAACATAAAGGAGCACGTTCTATAATTTTATATATATATTCCTTACGAAGTTCAAAAGCAGGCAAAATTAATCTACAGTGATACAAGTCAGATTATTAATTGCCTAGGGCAGAACCTGGGGGAGGGAAGAAATGACCTGGGAGAAAAAGGAATTTTTGATGAAAATGTTCTATATGATGACTGGAGTGGTGGTTGCAGTTGTCAAAATTCATCCAACTGTATTCTTAAAAATGAGTGTATTTTACTATATATAAGTTATAGTATAACTTTCAATAAAGTCTACTTAAGAAGGTAAAATTTACTTTAACTTTCAATAAAGTTTACTTAGGAAAAATGGATAATTAGTACTAGAGTATGCCAGATGGTTATAAAGTGCTATGGAGAAAAATAAAGCCAAAAAAAGAGAATACAAAAGGCAAGTAAGTCGGGGGAGGAAGGGTCGAAGTATGAGTACAATTTTAAATAGGATGGTTATGAAAGGCTTCAATGCCTTTTTAATAAAGACCTCAAGAAGATAAAGATGTACAAAGGCCTCAAGAAGATAAAGATGTACGGAGACATCTGGAAGAACAGAGCTCCAGAGAGAGAGAGATCAGCACCTGCAAAGTCCTTGTCTTTTTCAGTGATAACCATCTGAAGGTTTTGGCTAGAGTGATCTGACTTATGCCTTAAAAGGATCACTCTGGGCGCTCAGTTGAGAAAAGCTATAAAGTGATAAGGATGGAAGTAGAGAGTTCAGATAGGAAGCAGTTACAATAATCCAATGCTAGCTAAGGTCAGGGTGGTGCTAAGTAGAAATGTTCAAATTCTGGACCAAACTTAATGTTAGTCTTCACTAATGGACTGAATGTAATATTGAAAGAGAGGAGTCAAGGATTTCTACAAGATGTAGAAGGACAAAAAACCATTTACTGATATGAAGAAGACTACAGGGAGGAACTGGCAGTGAGAATTTTATTTTGGTCAAGTTAATTTTGAGATGCCTATCAGACCATCAAATGAAGATATAAAGTAGTCGCAGGTGGATATACATGTTTAGAGTTCAGGAAAGGGGTCTAAGCTAAAGATAAAAATCTGGGAGTTGCCAGTATATAAAAAGGCACTTAAAGAGATAAGCCTGGATGAAATCACTAAGAGACTGAGTATAGACAAGAGAAGGGAAAATATTCCAAAGGCTGAGCCCAAGGTCAATCTAAAATTTGGAAATGGGAAAGAAAAAGGAACAGTAAAGGAGAATGAGAAGGAATGGCCAGTGAAATAAAAGGAAAACCAAGAGGGGTTTTTTTTTGGTATCCTAGAAGCCAAAGGAAGAAAACGCTTCAACAAGGGAAGCAAGACCAGCTGAAATAAACACTACTGATAGGTCAAATTAGATGAATATTGAGAATTCACTGGAATTATCAGAGAACCATGGTCCCTTCAGGAATCCAGGCCCATATAATACATCCCTTTTTCTAGAAGAGTAACTCATGTACTGCTAGGTTCAATTTGTACTCATTAGAAATCACTGTGTATTTTTAAATCAAACTATTACTCCTAAAATGGAAGTAGTATGTTAATCTATTTTAAACATGATGTTTATTTATTTTTGGTCACTATTTGGTATTCTAAGTATTCTGGTAAATATTCACCTCTGATGTTTACCACTTTTACTCTAGCCTCATTAAACCCCAAACATATCCACATATAACCATCAAGATTTGCCTCAACTTTTTCCAAGATATGATCTTTATTTTACTAGGTTAAAATGTAACACCAAATGAAATGTAACCACTGAATAGAAAAAATTACTATCCAATGAGTACTGAAGGACATAAACAGAAGATTTCTGGTACAAAAGCAGAAAGTCAGAGAAATATAAATATTTTGGCACAAATGCGTAAGAGTCAGTGAGACACACATACAGGATGCATATTGTGATTCAAATCTTTTTACCCTGAGCCAAACAATGTAAAAGACTCGGTTTAGGGCAGTCATGCTCTTATCTATTTAAAGATACATTTTTAATACTGGATTCTTGCTGCTGTGCAAATTTTCATGTGAGAACATTTCAAGTCCTCTTCAAAACCAAGGAAACAGTATCTTCCAAGTAATCTGGTCCATTTCAAGGTAGCTGACCTTCCTCAAAACAAGAGATGGTAACGAGAGTTCCTAGCCAGGACAATAAGAGAACATTCCCTCACATATGTCTATTCGAACTCAAATGCTAAAAATAAATTGAGCATACATTCTTCACAAAACCACAGGCACTAATGGTGCATGCAACAAACTGCAATCCTAATCATTCCTTCTGGTCAAAGGGTATTTGTAGCGCATAGCAATTCTTGATACAATAAACAGGAAAGAATACTAAGAAGTCACTACCAAGTGTGTGTTCACATACATGGACTGACTTTTCCCCTTTAGGTCAATATTTTTTCTTAGCTCCTTTTGGATGTTTCGTTAAGCAGATTATGTTCCTTGACATGACCATTTCAGTCCTCTCTCAAACAGATTAGATAGCAAATTGTTCCTAAATTTGCCATTATGAGATAAGTGGCAGCTAAAATCAGAAAATTCTCAGTACAGCTTAACACTGAATGTTTTTCATTTCAGAAACTCAGCTGAAGTCAGTTGCAGCAAATAATTCCCAAATGACAAAGTAACGTAGTTCAAGGTTACTGTTACCTTAACTTTTATTTACATAAGGAACAAGGTAATGATACTTTTCATCCTTCCCTCAGTTTACTAAATCAATCCTTATCACCAATTGGAATACACTGTAGTATCCTCTTGTGTTGCTGAGTAAATTGCTACTTTCGTGCAACAAAAGCAGGTTTTGTTTAATCCTTTGCCAGTTAAAAAAAAAAAAGTCAGGCCTTTTGATGTCAGGAAATACAAAAGCCAAGTCCTCCAAGTAACCAAATGAATCAATTACATTTACATTTTTAAATCAAGTTCGAGCCTAAAATATGTAACCCTACAAGGACACATTAAATAAAAATTTTATTTTTGCATGTTTCTACATCCCAAGCTAAGAATAATGGACTTCTTTTCCTTTTTTACAATAAACTTCTAATTAGCACAACAATTTTTTAATCTAACTTCCTGTGTTTCAGTGAGTCTGGATTCTGGAGGACATGGGAGGGGAGGAAGGGAAAGAATTAATAAAAGTACTCTTCTGAAGAAGAAACATAGCTATGTAATTCCTACGCAAATGTTTGTTAACTTCCCCAGGCGCAAAAACAGTGATGTCATCCCACACAGCCTTACAGCAGAGTTATAATGAACATTTGAGTTCTTAAATCACTGACAACTTAAGGAAATTAAGAATATTACTCAAAAATCTCCTCTCCCTAGAGTATCCCATCTGTGAAAGATGAGAGTATGCCCATCTGGGGTCATATACATACTCAGGATCAACAAGACTGAAGTCATTTTTCCCTGCACAACAGGAAAAGTTGGGTTTTTCCCCCCTTAGAACTCTGAGCAATGAAAGCCAGGATTTTAAATGGCTCTGTATAAAAACACAAAAAGGGTGGGTCACAGTCTGTTAGTAAAAGCAGCTCAACATCAAGAACCCCTCTTCCTTTAAAATGAAATCTAAAAAACAATTTTCAAAGGTAAGAACAATTCCTTAGCTATCTTTGCTTCATTTTTTTCTAAAATACAGATTACCTTTAAAGAAAGCATACAAGGAGTAAAGAAAGCATACAAGGAACCAATAAATTTATATCCGTAGTGTGCTCTCACAACAAAAATAATGTGCACATTTTTTTCTCCTATAGTAATCACTAAATAGCCAAACTTGATTCCAGTAAGAATATAACTATTTTTACCATAACATCAATAATATTTACTGCACCAAGATTTGCAGTTTATTTCCTAATCTAGTACAACTATTTTGCTGGCTTTAAAAATTACCTCAAATTGACTGGAATACCAACTCTACAGTTACATGAAATTGTAAAATGGTTGCAAAACTGGAGGCACCATGACCATGTCCTTCTATTAATATTTAACATAACAAAACAGGGAAAGAGCAAATTACTTCAACTAGGCTTTACTCAATGTCATGATTCAAATTACAGGTCAACATCCAAACTAACAAAATCACAACAAACCCAACATAGTATTTTAAACAAAAGGTAGTTCAATCAAGCTGTCATGAAGAATTCATTAAATCCTAATTAGTTAAAAAGTTGCTCAAATTTTAAGATTTTTGTTGTTGATGTTAATTTGTTGCCTATCAGGAATATATCTACTGTTTTACTTTCTACCTGTGGCACAGTTATCTTAAGTTCCACACTTCTGGATCTTTCAACCATTAGAGATCAACCATCAAATTACTTCAACAAGTAGAAATAGCAACACCGCTCCCAAACAGCAATTTCTGCATTGCTAGACACTTATCTAGTTGGTAGATTTATACCATTGTTCATTCTTAGTTCCTTAAATGTAAAAAATACCCACAGAATAGTGGCATACCTCTAAATTGGTTTAAATATGGTACAAAGTTATTTTAGTTAGGTTCAAGTTTTTTTTTTTTTTTTTTTTTTTTTTAGGTTCAAGTTTTAAAAAGGCACTAATCATTCTTCTCAAAGGCTAATCTACTCAAGTTCATCCCATATTAAAAAAAAATTAAAAGCTTCATTTGTCTATTTGGAAAAGAAGAAATTTATGTAATGCTCAAGTAAAAGGACATTATAGAATAAACTTGACATCACACCTACTGCTAATAAAAATAAGTCTGACATTTATTCTAATGATGGTCCTTCCAAATACCAGCATGGTTAAATGTCCTTTACATGTACTTTCAAATATAATTCTTATTTTTAAAAAATACTCTTTTATTTTCTAGTGTGTACAGTAAAAGGGAAGAAAATCCCCATAAACCATTATAAACTGTTCTTATTCATGAAGATACAAGAAACATCCATGTAATATTTGAGAATTATGTCTATTCCTTTCTTGCATGCTAGAAAGATGCAAAGACAAACACTTGCAACTATTCAGACAGATCATGCCACAGTTGTAACTTTCATCATAGTTCTCAAAGCAGTATGGTGAGGTCAGCTCACAAACAGCTTAAGTAGCCAAACTAGAAATTGGTGGTAGTAGTATCAGGCTACATAACAGCCTCTCCAAAGAATATGAAGTAAGAGAACTAAAATGTGCTGGCAACACGCCAACAGACTGGATGGAATATAGCTTTGAGCAATGAATATGGAGAACTTACATTCTATAGCAATTCATCATCTCCTACCCTGTAGCTTGATTTTTCTTGCTTAAAACCAAAATTAGCTGTATATGAGAGGTATTTAACATTACCAAATTTCTCCATACTTATGACTTGAAAGACATGTGAGCTTGCAAGATTTGATTAAAATAAATACATACCCTATATACCCTATAAAATCTGACTTCCATCCTATATGAAAATGAGGAAGGAAAAAAAAAAAGAAAATGAGGAAGGTAAAAGAGACACTATTATACTGATAGTATTCTGCAAAGAATAGTCTTTATTCTCTAAGGATTATACTGACCTCGGTATAATTCTAAAGGCTTCGGTTCTTCTATATTGTCAGTTGTGAATGAACATCTCTGCAACTGGTTGGCATTTAGAATTGTTCAACTTTCTTGGTAAATTTAAAGAATTAATCCTGTCCAAACGACAGAAATAACTCCTCTGACCTTAGTCAAAATAATATTACTTATACAATTTCACCTTTGTTGAATCATATTTTATTTTAAAGATTTCATTTATTTGAGAGAGAGAGAGAGAGAGAGAGGACAAGAGACTACAAGCAGGGGGAGCAGAGTATAAGCAAGGGGAGAGGGAGAAGCAGACTCTCTGCTGAGCAGGGAGCTGGATGAAGGGCTCAATCCCAGGACTCTGGGATCATGACCTGAGCTGAAGGCAGATGCTTAACCAGCTGAGCCACCCAGGCACCCCTGTTTAATCATATTTTAAAAGAGATTAAGAAAGCCTAATTCTTAATTGTCCAACTTTCTAAACTCATTTTCTTTCTAAAGAAACAAAAGAAAATGCAGTTATTTTAGGCAAGAGAAAGAATTATACTCAATTCAAATCAAGACACATTTAACACCTATTTTGTGCCAGACATTATATCGAGAACTGAGGCAACAAAATATGTATATGGTCTCACAGAACTGACAACCTAGTTGAGAAAAATTATCCACTTAGAAATCAATCGTCTCTCTCTCTCTTTCTCTCCCCCCCCCCCCCACTAGCTATAGGAACAAAAGCTCTGCTATCATCCAGCAAAGTATAAATACGTAAGGGAGGACAGAAAAATCTTCAGAGAAGATGAGCTGTGTCTTGAAGGATAAGAATTTCACAAGGAAAGCTTCAGGCCAAGGGCAGAATGAGTAAAAGCAAGAAAGCATAAAAACCTGTGTGACAAAGCCCTGTGAAAAAAGGTAGGGGCAACCATTTCTGGTACATGTGCTAATTACTACTCTTCTACCGTCACCCATGACAGACATTACCAATCAACTAAAACATGTTTAAAGCCCACATGGGAGTCAAACTCCTTCTCAAGAGATAACTCAAAATCAATGCAAGAAGTCCATGACATGAAATTTACATGCTATCCTGAGCTTGGGAAAAGAAAGTTGCAGGACCTGAGGTGAAGGGGGTACACTGAGGACAGATTATGCATGAATACAAATGATAGATTAGTAAATTTAGATTTTATCCTGTGGGCACCAAAGAATTTTATGAAAAATATGGACGTGATCAATTTCAGCAGATGTATAAAGAGTGCATTTGGACAAACAAAACAAAGGCAGAAAGAACAATCAAAATGCTATTGCAATAATCTAGGCAAGATACAATGAAGCCTGAATTTCATCAATGGGAAAAATCTACTGCAGGTACTAAAACAAAAATGGAGTGTCTAGGATTTTATAATTCATGGTTTTAAAACACCTTGAGAAAAATTAGTATTCTAACTAGAATTCCCAAATAATACTCAAAAAGGAAAAGACAAATTAAGGTAAAGACTCGAATTAAAGAAGTGAATCACAATGATACTCAAGATTACTCAAGACTATAAATTCAGAAATAGTTATTTCAGGTTTAGCATCAAAGGAGAATATCCTCATGACCAGACTAATACTCAGCAAGTCTTTTCTTCCTGAGGGCACTAATACTCTAGCCAAACAACAAACGCTATTCACCTTACATGCCCCTACAATGCAGGGTCATATTCGCACTCCCAGTGGGATGCAGAAAGCACAAAAGTCAAATTGAAAACCAAAGCTTGAAATTATGTAGGCTTCACTTTATCCAAACACTTAAAACTATATATTTCTTTTACATGAGATAAATCTTCCTGAAATACTACTACTGTTTTACTGTTAACTAAATAATATCATAGCCTTTTAACTCTAGACTTCTATGTGTAGAATACAACCTATTTGTAGCACTTAGGGCGGTATGCAAAAAAAGCAACTACCCTAGCACTTCTGCACAACGTTTAATAAATTAAATTATTCTGATTAAAACTAAAAATTTCATTATAGCTCAAAAGGCCAAAGACAGTCAAAAGAATGTTGCTATTTTTGGCAAAAGAGATTCTTTAACTGTTGCAAAAGCTAATGTTGTGACATGAAGTCCAGGTGTAACATGTTAACAAACATGCCATAAAAGCTAGCATTACTGTTTTAACACCAGGGATATTCACATTAAAGATAAAATTATCCTGTAGTGAATGCCAACAATGCACCTCATACTACACAGACAGATATTTAAGGGTTCTACTTTGTTATCATCCCAATTATTTCGTGTCCCAGTAAGCAAACTCTAAAAGTGGGATTCTCTTCCTCTAAAAATAAGCTAAAATGAAAATTATGAACTACAGAGATAAAATTTATTTGTAACACATTGTTTATGCTAAGAAAGCAAATCACATGTTTATCATAATATATCTCTTTTCAAAAAGAAATGGAGTAGATAGTCATGAGCACAGTCTACTTCTCATAATGTCATTCCAAAGCCATTACTAAAGGTTACACATGTTATGCTTTCTTCAAATCAATCACAAAACAAGTCATCCTAAGACTAAGGTCAAATTCCACTCAACTAAAAGATCCCCAAACTTGTAGTAATGGTCCACTCACTAAATAATATTCAAAGACCAAATTCCAGAAAAACCCTCCTCTTGCACCTCCCCCGCTTAAGAAAAAAATCAGTCTTCTCCTTTTAGCTCATTGTAATGGAATGTGACCTGTAGTTAAAGGCTTTTCCATTCCTTATTTACTGCTTAGAGAACACGAAGCAGATCTATTCTCCCCTTATGAGAGATGCAGTCTTTCTCAAATTTATCTCTTAAAAGAAAAAAAAGTTCAATGTAGGTGGTTAATAATATAACAGAAAAAAACAGAAGGAAAACAAGCTTACTTGATTTCTCATGGTTTTTTTTTTTAATTTTTATTTATTTATGATAGTCACAGAGAGAGAGAGGTAGAGACATAGGCAGAGGGAGAAGCAGGCTCCATGCACCGGGAGCCGACGTGGGATTCGATCCCGGGTCTCCAGGATCGCACCCTGGGCCAAAGGCAGGCGCCAAACCGCTACGCCACCCAGGGATCCCGATTTCTCATGTTTGATAGAATGACTGTATTTAAATGATATACAAATCTTTATTATTTTTATTTTACAACACTGGTCAAAGACCTGAAAGATCCATATTTTGTACAACTCCTAATAAATCAGATAGGATAAGGGAAGTTAAAACTACATCTACTTAAATCTTACACACAAAATTACATCTTTTTCTGACAAGTCATATATTTGTCATTGAAGTTATACACTTAAGTACCTATCTGATTATAGAAAGAACAGGAAAATATTTAAGAAATGTACTTCAAAGTCTAAAATTAAACATATTTATCTGGAGTTTAGTTAGCATTCTTTGAAAGGAGGTATCTGACTAGATGATCCTCAAAGCTACTCAAAGTTTGTATATTTTAACCCAAGGTGTTTTTTTTGTTAAGATTTTATTTATCTATTCATGAGAGACACACAAAGAGAGGCAGCGACATAGGCAGAGGCAGAGGCAGGCTCCCCTTGGGAAGCCTGATGAGGGAGTCAATCCCAGGACCCTGGGATCATGATTTGAGGCCCTGAGCCCAAGGCAGACATTCAACCACTGAGCCACCCAGGTGCCTCTTAACCCAAGTTTTAAAATGAACAAATTCTGGACAAAAACTCTCCCGTTAACAACCCCCTTAAGGATATATTTTACTTACATTCTTCCTACACCTTCATACATGTTAGTCTCATCTACCAAAGTCATAATCTCTGTATCTGTAAGATGTGCGTGCTTTTTCGTTCTGTTTAGCTGTTCAATCTGTATGTCTGCAAGCTTCACCTTCTGTTGAGTATCAATAACTTTGGCTTGAAGTTCTGTGAAGGCCTAACAAAAACAAGCCCTTGATTTAGTGGGTGAAACATTTTATAGGAGACACTTAAATCAAATCCAAATATATTAAAATAAAGCATGCTAACCAGAGACAAAGCTGTTAAATTTACCAACACAAACATCAGTAAAAGTCAATGATTGTAAACAATCAAGCCACCATACTAAATAATGAACTTATCTTGTCCTCAGAAGATGCAGTCTATTTGAAGCAGAACAAATGCACATTAAATAACCATATGAAGGAGCAGGTGTCCAAGGAGTAATAAAAACAATAAATGCAAGAGTCAGAGGATGAAACCCAGGGATTCAAAACAAGAACCGTAAACACAAGGACTTACTTCATTTGTGTTACATGACTAGGTTTCAAAACACCTTCCCATTATTTGTTTGAAATACTAACAAGGGAATATTAATATGAGAACACTGAGGAATTACTAATATCTCATTTAGTCCTCTCAATAATCCTATGAGTTAGGGATGGCAGTTTCATCATCACTCTTTACAAATTGAAGTAACAAATTTATTAAAGAGATATAAGTGGCCTGCACAGAGTTCAACAACTATCAGGTGAAAGACGGGTACTTAAATCCATTTCTTCTGACCCCTAGTTCAGGAATGTTTCTATTCTACTGTCTACAGTAATATTCAAAATACAAATATTTTTGAGATAAAGATTAGAAACAAAGAAAACAAAGCATTGGTAGAATTGCATCATGATCTTCATACACAAATACCAAGCCAAATTTGACCCCTCGTGTACACATCTCAAAGATAAACACAGTTCTTGGATACTCTTGTTTAAGTTTGGGAATGACTTTCAGATGCTGTCAAACTTATGCCTTAATAATAACATTTGTGACTGCAATACACGGCAAAGGCTACTACTTAACTTTTTTCTGATTGATGACTAGTAAGTTTTTAAAAACTAATCTGGGGAGACCGGAGGTGCCTGAAATTTCCTACTAGTCTCCAAAAAAAAAAAAAAACAAACAAAAAAAAAACACCAAAACCTTATAAAGATACTAGAAGATTAAACCTTTAAACAAGTTTCCTTTTTAGTTAATTTAATTAGCCGTCAAAACTATCCAATTAAGGTCTCCAATCATTTGCAGTCATTGTCCAAGGGTTTCTATTAAGAAACTAATTCAAATACCAGGAGGTAAGTCCATTCACAGCTGTATTCTATTGCTACTTTCACTAAACCCTGATTTACATTTGAACCTTAACAGAAGAAAGGTAAACTTTTAGAATGCGTTAAGACTTCTTAAGATGGATTTTGTTTTGCATGTAAAATTCCAGGTTCTCTACACACTTTGTTAAGGAAGCTGGTATATTGTTTAAACTGAGATGTTAGGGTATTAGGGAACACCACGTTAAAGACTAAATTTACAAGTTTCAAAAGAAGAAATACAAAAAGCACATTACATACAATCCACAGAGCAATAACAAATAGCTTCATTTATTAGGAGCAACAACTATTTCAGCTGTCCTAGTTCATATGCAAAGGTTGACCAGAAGTACTGTTAAGACGTAAAATTTGCTCTTCCGGAGAACCTAAATTAATAATCAAAAGATGTGGCGTAGAGAATAGTGGATTCTAGTCCCAACTTTTGACTAAATCTTTTCTGGAATTCAGTTTCCTTTTCCAGAAAAAGTACAGGATTAAAGGAGATAAGGTCCAGGATCCTTTCCGTGACAAGCCTTAGATGGCAAAAAACATTTTGAGTAAAACACATTTATAAGCAACTGTTTGAAGAGAGAAACCCAAATCCTTCTGATAACAATTTTATTTGGAAAATTTTACGGACTCTTCTTTTTTTTTGACAAGTCCTTCAAGAAAAGGGGAATAGAGGGAGGGCGGGAGTTAAAGCCCTGAGTTAAAGCATTGCTATGAAACTAACTCTGAACGGTACGTAAATATTGCGACCTTTTAAAGTATGGGGTCGAGTAAGTGGCCTAAGAACACTGGGTGGACTTGAAGTCTTCCAAAGCAAATGAAGTTTTAGAATTACAAATGCCTCAGCTCGAGCAAGCTCTCCGAAGGAGCTCCAATTTGAAATGCTATGGAACTTCAGGCCTTGCTATGCAACTGAAGGATCCACACAACGAAAAGGCTCTGGCGCTCAGAACGAGAGGACCCGCCAGCCACCTGCCCGCCAGCCTCATCCAGACTAGCCCAACCGGCTCTTACCCAGAGAGAGCTGCTCGCCTCCCGCCAGCCTAAGACCTAGACCCGCCTTAGGACTCTGGGAAATCACTCCCCGTCCCCTGGGGCCTCTTCCCTTCCTCAGGATTCGAGCCTCATTTGATATTCTTATCCACAGTCCCCTTAGCTTCCCAAACAGAAGCCTATGGCAGGTCAGGACCCTCTTTTACCTTCTTCAACTCCAGATCCACGGGAGCCGCCATCTTGGTTCACTCGGTGCGCCTGCGCAGCCAGAGTCAGAAAGAGGGTGGGGGAGGGGCGCGCCTGCGCATGAGTCGCACCCGCAGGGCTTCTAGAAATACTAGGGACGCAGGTTACGTCTTCCTCCACGTGACTTAGCAGGCTTGGCACACAGATTTTGAGTGTGGTTTTAAGCACTTTGACAAATAGCTTAGTTTGTGCTCGTTGAATAGAGTTGTATGTAGATAAGGCCAAAACGTCTTCAGGCATTCATTACTTCAACGAGTCCCTGTGCTCTCGGGGAAATCCGAGAATCAGCCTACACCTCAAGAATGCCAGTATGGAGAAATCCAGAAGTTTTAGTACCTGTTCTTCCAAAGAATTCTACTGAATTTCGACTGAAATCTGGTGGAAGACTTTCTAGGCACAGTGGTTCTCGAGAGGCCAAATAAATTTGTTAAAAGAATACAGATTCTCTGTGGGGTACCTGGGTGATACAGTCAGGTGAGGGTCCAACTGGGTTTCTGCTTGGGTGGTGATCTCAGGGTTTTGAGATTGAGCCCTGAGTTGGGCTCCACGCTTAGCAAGGAGTCTGCTTCAGATTCCTCCTCTGCCCCTACCCCCTGTGAGAGTGCTTTCTCTCTCAAATAAATAAATCTTACTAAAAAAAAGAATATAGATTCTCTGGTCCTCATCCCAAACTTAATGACTTAAAATCTTTGAGACTGAGGCTTGGAATTTTGTGTTTACACAAACACAAAATGACCTGATGACCTGATGCAAGTCTACCTGCAGACTACACTTTGAGGATCTGCTGTAAAAGACCTGGCAGCTGAACCAGAAGAATGACTAGTAGTTAGACTTTTAGAAACTAGAGATGGAGGTTTTGCCTACATTAAAAATTTGAGAGGGAAGGGAAAGGGCAGGAAATTTGGAGCCAGCCAGATCTGAATTCAAAGCTTGCTCTACCTGGAGCCTAGGTCTGTCTGGTTCCACTTCAGTAGCTGTGTGACAATAGAGTTTGCATCTTTATTTATTTTTTAAAAAGATTTTATTTATTCATGAGAGACAGAGAGAGGCAGAGACACAGGCAGAGGGAGGGAGAAGTAGGCTCCATGCAGGGAGCCCAATGTGGGACTCGATCCCGCATCTCCAGGATCAGGCCCTAGGCGGAAGGCAGTGCTAAACCGCTGAGCCCCCTGGGCTGCCCCTGCATCTTCATTTAATTGGAGAGTAACAATATTGACCTCACAGTGTCATTGTAGGGAATAAGTAAGACCAAGAAAAGCTCCAAGCATAGCACCGTGCTCACAGTAGGTACTCAATAGTTAAGTTAATGTAGTTAGCATTATTATGTTTGTCTTTCAAGTTCTAGGAAGCAGGCCACCTTTTCCAATATCTTCTTGCTTTTTTGTATCACTCATCACACAGACCAAAAATAATCTTTCCGCTGAACTCTCTCCAAGGCTACATCCATTACTTTCTCAGGTACATGATACTTCCTACCTGGAAAAAAAAAATTCAGGGGCACCTGGGTGGTTCAGTTGAGCATCTGACTCTTGGTATAGGCTCAGGTCATGATCTTGCCTTTGTGGGATTGAGCCCCGAGTAGGGCTCTTATCTCAGCACAGAGTCTAGTCCAGATTCTCTCTCCCTCTCCCTCTTTGCCCCTCCCTCCAGCTAATACTTGCTCTCTCTCCCTAAAATAAATAAAATATTGAAAAAAAAGTTCTTAGCAAACTGTAAGCTCCTTGAAATAAAGAACTATGAAGTAATGGTTCTCCCACTTATACCCAGGACGCCTATCACAGTACCTCACGGGGAAGAAATACAAAATAAACAGTAAGAATGAATTCTTCAGAAGAAAATTTGTCATTTCACTCTAATTTGGTAAAGAAAGAAAGGCCTGGGGCAGCCCAGGTGGCTCAGCGGTTTGGCACCTGCCTTTGGCCCAGGGTGTGATCCTGGAGACCCAGGATCGAGTCCCATGTCGGGCTCCCTGCGTGGAGCCTGCTTCTCCCTCTGCCTGTGTCTGTGCCTCTCTCTCACTCTGTGTCTCTCTCATGAATAAATAAAGAAAATCTTTTAAAAAAAGAAAAGAAAAGAAAAGCCTAATTCTACACTGAGACCTTCTTAGAACTTCATTATAGATAATAAATAAAATAATTACGGAATATTAAAATTCAAAGAAAGTCTCAGACACTTTCCTGTACATTACCTCATGAGATTTTTTTTTTTTTAATTTTTTTTTTTTATTTATGATAGTCACACAGATTGAGAGAGAGAGAGGCAGAGACATAGGCAGAGGGAGAAGCAGGCTCCATGCACCAGGAGCCCGACGTGGGATTCGATCCTGGGTCTCCAGGATCGCGCCCTGGGCCAAAGGCAGGCGCTAAACCGCTGCGCCACCCAGGGATCCCTACCTCATGAGATTTTAAAACACTCCTCATAGAGACATATGTAAAGTAAAAGTTAGAAGCATAGACTAAGGTATCAGACAACTTGGGTTCAAGTACTTCCTGCACTGCTTAAGAGCAGTGTGACCTTAGGAAAGAATCTTCTCTCAATTTTTCTGATCATTGTTCCTTTTGCATACCACTCTTTCCTTCTGAGTTCAATTTTCTTATTGATGAAGTAAATCCTTTAGTAGATTCTTTCAGGAAGAGGCTTAGAGAATAAACTCTTGGCCTTTATGTTATGGGTTTGACTGTGCCCCCCCAAAAAAAGATGAGTTGAAGTAAATCCAAACATCATCTGTTTGGAAATCAAATCTTTATATTGGTAATTAACCTTAAAATAAGGTTGTTGAGCTGGCCCTAAACCATTATGTCTTAGTCCTTCAGGCTGCTATAATAAAATATCACAGACTGGGTGGCTTATAAACAGCTAACGTTTATTTCTTATAGTTCTGGAGAGTGGAAATTCAAGATCAGGGTGCCAGCACAGTTGGATGAGGGTCTTATTCTGGATTACAGACCTCTGACCTCTTTCTCTGTGTTCTCACGAGAAAAGGTGAAGGATCTCAGTGAGGTCTCTTTTATGAGAACATCAATCCTATTCATAAGGGTTTCTTTCTCATGACTTAAGCACCTCCCAATAGCCCCACCTCCTAATGCCATAATCTTTGTGAGTTAGGATTTCAACATATGAAGTTTGGGGGTGCACAAACATTTATACCATAACACAATGACTGGTGTCCTTATAAAAAGGGGGACTTTAGACACAGACATAGACATGTTCAGAAAGAGGACTGTGTAAAGAGGTAGGAAAATGCCATGTGAGGATTATAGTTATGCTTTTGGCTCTCAGAAGCTGGAAAAGGCAAGAAATCCTCTATAGCTTATAGAGGGATAATGACAATGTCAACATCTTGATTTCAGTCATCTAACCTCTAGAACTATGAGAAAATAATTTCTGTTGTTCTAAGCTACCCAGTTTGTAGTATTTAGTTATGGTAGCCATTTGAAAGTAAAATACTTTGTATATGTAAAATTGTCTTAATTTCACCCTTCATTTTGAATAACAAAGTAAATGTGTACGGAATTACAGATTCACAATTATTAGGCATTTTTCCATAGTCTTCCAGCTTTCACATACTAATGAAAAGTCCTGTCAGGCTGCTTTTCATGACTTTTTTAGAAATTTGTCTTTTCTTTGGTGTCTTTTTAGACATTCACTTTGTTCTAAGTTCTGCCCTTCTACCCATGGCTGTGTGTGTGTGTGTGTGTGTTCTTTATTTTTCCTGTTTGGGACATTGTATACTTCTTTAATCTGAGGATTTATGTTAATCCTGAAAAAATGTTCAACCATTAATTCATGGAATATTGGCTTTCCAGCATTTTCTGTCATTATTCCTAACTAGAACTCCCATTAGAAATATGTTGAATCATTCATATCTCCTAGCCTCCATTTTATACTATCTATCTCCTCATGCTGAATCTTGGGTGATTTATTCAATTTTCTCCACTAAGTTACTAACTCTCTCTTCAGCTATGTCCAGTTTACTATTTAAGCCCTTCCTTGGGGTTTTATTTGAATAACTATAATCTTTAATTCTTAAAATTCTATTTGACCCTTTCATGACAAAAACACTTAACCAACTAGGAATAGAATGAAACGACTTTAACATAATGAAAACCACATATAAAAAACCCATAGTGAATATCATATTCAATGGTAAAATACTAAAAGCTTTTCCACTAAAATCAGGAACAAGGCAAGGATGCCCACTTTCACCACTTCTAGTAGTGGATGTCCTAGCCAATTCAGGCAAGCAAGAAAAGAAATAGAAGGCATCCAAATTGGAAAAGAATTAGTAAAATTATCTCTGTTCACAGATGAAACAACCTCATAATTTGAAAATCCTGAGGTTTACACAAAAAAATTGTTAGAATTCATAAATGTATTTAGCAAACTATAAGGATACAAAGTCAGCACCCAAAAATCATTTGCATTTTTACACACTAGCAATAAATAATCTAAAAAGGAAATTAAGAAAACAATTGCATTCACGATGGCATCAGAAAAAAATTACTCACAAATAACATAAAAAAGGAAATGAAAGATTTGTACGATGAAAACGACAAGATGTTGCAGATGGAAATTTAAAAAGGCACAAATAAATAGAAAGACATTTTGTGTTCATGGATTAGAGAATTTAATATTGTTAAAATATCAATCCTACCTAAAGTGATGTATAGATTTAATGCCATCCCTATCATAGTCCCAACAACTTTTTTGCAAAAATAGATAAACCCTCCTGAAAAGCATATGAAATCTCAAGGAACCCTGAATAACCAAAGCAACCTTGAAAAAGAGGAGCAGAGCTGAGAATTCACACTTTCTGTATTCAAACTTTATTACAAAACTACAGTAATCAAAACAGTGTAATACTGGCATAAAGACAGACATGACTACAAATGGAATACAAAGGAGAGCTCAGTAGGGTGTCTGGGTGTGCAGTCAATTAAGCATCTAACTCTCGGTTTCAGCTCAGGTCATAATCTCAGGGTTGTAATCTCAGGGTTGTGGGATTGATCCTCTTGTTTAGCCCCAAGTCGGGCTCCACACTCAGCTAGGACTCTGCTTAGAATTCCCTCACCCCCCTCCCGTAGATCCTCCCCCTCCCCCTGTACTCTTTTTCACACTCTCTTTCTTTCTTTAAATCAATTAATCAATCTTAAAAAAAAAAAAAAATAGAGAGGGTAGCCCCGGTGGCTCAGCGGTTTAGCACCACCTTCAGCCCAGGGCATGATCCTGGAGATCCAGAATCAAATCCCATGTCAGGCTCCCGGCATGGAGCCTGCTTCTCCCTCTGCCTCTGTCTGTGCCTCTCTCTCTGTGTCTCTCATGAATAAATAAATAAAAATCTTAAAGAGAGAGAGAGAGAGAGAGAGAGAGAGAGAAAGCCCAGAAATAAATCCTCAATATATAGTCTGATTTTTTTCCCACAAATGTGCCAAGACCATTAAATGGGGGAAAGATCAGTCTTTTCAACAAATTATACTGGGAAAAATATATAATGATACAAGCCTACCTAAAGAAATAAGAAAAACTCAAACAATGTAACCTTACACCTAAAGGAACTCAAAAAAGAACAAAGAAAGCCCAGGATGGAAGGCAATAACAGAAGGAAGGAAATATTAGGGTCAGAGCAGAAATAAATGACAGACAGGTGCCTGGCTGGCTCAGTTGGAACGGTGTGCAACTCTTGATCTTGGGGTCATGAGTTCAAGCCCTATGGTAGGCATAGGGTTTACTTTAAAATAATAATAATATAAAATTTAAAAATAAAATAAAATAATAATAATAATAATAGTAGTAGTAGTAGTTTTCTTAAGAAATAAATGACAGCATGACAGAGACCAAAAGAAAAAAATTAACAAAATCAAGAGCTGGTTTTTTTTTTGTTTTTTTTTTTTTTTGTTTTGTTTTTTTATGATAGTCACAGAGAGAGAGAGAGAGGCAGAGACACAGGCAGAAGGAGAAGCAGGCTCCATGCACCAGGAGCCCCATGTGGGATTCGATCCCGGGTCTCCAGGATCGCGCCCTGGGCCAAAGGCAGGCGCCAAACCGCTGCGCGACCCAGGGATCCCTCAAGAGCTGGTTTTTTAAAAAGATAAACAAACTTGATAAATCCTTAGTCAGACTCATCAAGGGAAAAAAGAGAAAGGACCCAAATAAATAAAATCAGAAACAGAAGAAGAGAAGTAACAACTGACACCATAGAAATATGAAGGATAATAAGAAGTGCTGTGAAAAATTATATGCCAATAAATAGGACAAATCTATAAGAAATGGATAAATTCCTAAAATCATAGTCTTCCAAAATTGAATCAAAAAGAAATGTAACATCAGAACAGACAAATAATTAGTAATAAAACTGAATCAGTAAGAAAAAACTACCAAAAAATAAAAGTCCAGGACCAGATGGACTCACAAATGAATTCTACCAAACATTTATTTAAAAAAAAAGATTTTGTTTATTTATTTATGAGACAGAGAGAGAGAGAGAGAGAGAGAGAAAGAGAGGCAGAGACACAGGCAGAGAACGAAGCAGATTCCATGGAGGGAGCCCAATGCGGGACTGGATCCCGGGATCCCAGGATCACGCCATGAACCCAAGGCGGGCGCTAAAGCACTGAGACACCCAGGCATTCCTCTACCAAACATTTAAAGAAGTTAATACCTATTCTTTTCAAACTATTCCTGAAAGTAGAAGAGGAAGGAAAGCCTCCAAATACATTCTTTCTCTTTTTTCCCCTTTCCCTCCTCCTTTTTATGTGTATGCTGTCATATACCTTTTTTCGTACCTTTTAAAATCATAACTCTCTATAGAGGATACTGGAAAAAATTGATATCTACATGTGGAAGGATGAAATTAAACCCTTACTATGCACCATGTACAAATATTAACTCAAAATAGATCAAAGATCTAAATGTAGGAGGAGAACCTAGAGGCTCAGTCAATTAAACATCTGCCTTCAGTTTAGGTAATAATCCCAGGGTCCTGAAATTGATCCCTGCGTCAGGTTCTCAGCTCAGTGGGAGCCTGCTTCTCCCCACTTCATCCTCCATTTATGCTCTTACTCTCGCTCTCTCAGATAAATAAAATCTCTTTAGAAACAAATAAAATCAGGGACACCTGGGTGGCTCAGTGGTTGAGCGTTTGTCTGCCTTCAGTTCAAGGTATGATCCTGGAGTCCTGGGATCGAGTCCCACATCGGGCTCACTGCATGGAGCCTGCTTCTCCCTCTGCCTATGTTTCTGCCTCTCTCTCTCTGTCTTTCATGGAAAAAAGAAAGAAGAAAGAAAGAAAGAAAGAAAGAAAGAAAGAAAGAAAGAAAGAAAGAAAGAGAGAGAGAGAGAGAGAGAGAAAGAAAGAAAGAAAGAAAGAAAGAAAGAAAGAAAGAAAGAAAGAAAGAAAAAGAAATCCAAAGACATAAATGTAGGAGCTAAACTGTAAAATTGGAGAAATCTTTCTGACATTGGATTTAGTAATGATTTTATGTAAATGACACCAAAAGCACAGACAACAGAAGAAAAGTAGATAAGTTGGATTTCACAAATTAAAAACTTTTAAGCATGAAAGGACACTATTTTTTTTAAAGATTTTATTTATTTATTCATGAGAAATACAGAGAGAGAGAGAGGTAGAGACATAGGGAGAGAGAGAGACGCAGGCTCCACTCAGGGAGCCCGATGTGGGACTCAATCCCAGAACTCCAGGATCATGCCCTGTGCAGAAGGCAGGCACTCAACCGCTGAGCCACCCAGGTATCCCAAAAGGACACTATTAAGAAAGAAAAGACAACCCATGGAATGGGAGAAAATATGTGAATAGTAAGGAATTAGTATCTAAAATATATAAAGAACTACAATTAAACAATGAAAATGTAAACAACTCAATTAAAAATGGGCAAAGAGGCTGGGCAGTCCCAGTGGCTCAGCAGTTTAGCACCGCCTTCAGCCCAGGGTGTGGTCCTGGAGACCCAGGATTGAGTCCCACGTCTGGTTCCCTGCATGGAGCCTGCTTCTCCCTCTGCCTGTGTCTCTGCCTCTGTGTGTGTGTGTGTGTGTGTCTATGAATAGATAAATAAAATCTTTTAAAAAAATGGACAAAGAGGGATGCCTGGCTGGCTCAGTGGTTGAGCATTTGCTTTCAGCTCAGCTCCTGCATGGAGCCTGCTTCTTCCTCTGCTTCTCTCTGTGTGTGTCTCTCATGAATAAATAAAATGTTAAAAATAATAAAATAAAATAATTTTTTTAAATGGAAAAGGATTTGAATAGACATTTCTCCAAGAAAGATAAATACATGGGAGGATCCTCAACATCACTAATCATTAGGGAAATGCAAATCAAAACAATGAGATACCACTTCACAACCATTAGGATGGCTATTAATAAAAACAAAAACAAAATATAAAATAACAAGTATTGACTAGATGTGGAGAAATCAGAACCCTGTGTTTTGCTGGTGGGAATGTAAATGGTGCAGCAGCTCTGAAAAACAGTATAGTGCTTCCTCAAAAAAGTAAAAAAAAGAATTACCATATGACCTAGCAATCCTACTTCTAGGTGCATCCCCAAAAGAATCCAAGTGAGTACTAAAGCAGATATGTGTACACTTATGTTCATAGCAGCAAACTCACAATACCCAAAATGTAGAAGCAATCCAAGTGTAATTTATCTGTTATAAATGAATAAACAGTATGTGGCATATATGTACAATGGAATAGTATTCAGCCTTTAAAAGAAATGAAATTCTAACACATGCTACAACATGGATGAATTTAGGGCATAATGCTAAGTGAAATAAGCCAGTCGCAAAAAGTAATGCTATATGATTTCACTTACATGAGGGACCTAGAGCAGTCAAAATCATAAAGACACAAAGTAAGATGGTGGTTGCCAGGAAGTGAGGAGAAGGGGAGGAGTGGAAAGTTATTGCTTAACAGGTACTATACAGATTTCAGTTTTACAAGATGAAAGGATTTCTGGAGATGGATGTTGGTGATGGTAGCAGAACATTATAAATTTATTTAATAACACTGAACATTATACTTGAAAATGGTTAAGATGGTGAATTTTATGCTATGTGTATTTGACCACATACAAAATGGAAAAAAATTTACTTGTTCCTTTTTCAAATCCACATGCTCTTTCTTTTTCATACTGGTGTGTAATGATATAGTCTTGTCTAATAGAACATAGTAAATATAATTATTTAAAAATTTCTTAACAATGTATTTTAATTTTTCGGCTTGTGAATTCTTTCACTAGGAGTATTGCTGACCTTTTTTTTTTTCATTTGCTGACCTCTTTTTTGACAGTTGATTTTCTCCTGTGATTCATGAGGTGTTTTTTTGTTTAAAGATATTATTTATTTCTTTTTCTTTTAATTTTTATTTATTTATGATAGTCACAGAGAGAGAGAGAAGCAGAGACATAGGCAGATGGAGAAGCAGGCTCCATGCACCGGGAACCCTACGTGGGATTCAATCCCAGGTCACCAGGATCGCGCCTGGGCCAAAGGCAGGCACTAAACCGCTGCACCACCCAGGGATCCCTAAGATTTTATTTATTCGGGACGCCTAGTTGGCTCAGCAGTTTGGTGCCTGCCCAGGGCATGATCCTGGAGACCCGGGATCGAGTCCCATGTTGGGCTCCCTACATGGAGCCTGCTTCTCTCTCTCTGCCTCTCTCTGCCTGTGTCTCTGCCCCTCTCTCTGTGTCTCTCATGAATAAATAAAAAAATTTAAAAATTTTTATTTATTCATGAGAAACAGAAAGAGAGGAAGAGATATAGGCAGAGGGAGAAGCAAGCTCCCCAGTAGGGGCCTGATCCAGAGTTGATCCCAGGCCCAGGATCACACCCTGAGCGAAGGCAGATGCTCAACTGCTGAGCCACCTGGCAGTTTTTGGCTAACAGTTTGTCTTCAGTGTCTAGCATGTCCTGAGCTGTAGAAATATCCCTAAGCATGGCCTCACATTCACTTCTATCAAAGCCCTATGAGATTCCAGACCAGTTTTTAATGTTAATTCTTTTTTTTTTTAATGTTAATTCTTGACATACACGAGCAAAGCAAATCTGGGGAAAAATAAAACTTTCCCTGGGCATAAAATTGGCAGAATGTGATATATATTTATAGACTGGAAGCCATTATATGTTTCTCCCTTTCATTTGGGTCTTCAAGATAAATTATTTCCTTTCTCTCTCTGTAACTTCTTCTTCTTCTTTATTAAATCTTATTTATTTATTTCAGAGAGAGAGAGCACAAGTGGGGGAAGGGACAGAGGGAAAGGAAGAAGCAGGCTCCCCGATGAGCAGGGAGCCTGACTCAGGGCTCGATCTCAGAACCTTAGGAGCTCATGACCTGAGCCGAAGGCAGAGGCTTACTGACTGAGCCACCCAGACACCCCTCTCTCTGGAACTTCTAAAATGTCAGGAAGACACTATGAAAATCCTGAAGGGTTTACAGTCCTTAGACACTTGCCACAGTGTCTAACCATGATGTGCTAGCTTCTACTGTTTTCACAGAACAAATAGACTTCACACTGAAGGCTTCACTAGTACAGAGATGTGCTCCTTCCAAGGTTGAATCAGTCCACAGTTGTGGAACTTAAAAAAGTGATCGATCATTCCTCCATTCCACCATTCCTATGGTGCATCTCTATTATGCACCATAGTCAATACACTTATTCATTCAACAAATATTTATTGAACATCTGTTAGACACTGATCTAGGCCTTTGGGATATAGCAAAAACAAGAGACAAATTCTCTAATCAGAAAGAAAGTTGGTGGCAAAGTGCAGGAGGAAGTTGAGCAGACCATGAAAGGTCTTTGCAAGCTACTGTCAGGTTAGAATATTATTCTGATGTGATTGGAAGACACTAAATGAATTCAAACAGGGTATTGATCTGATCTGAAGAGAGTGATACGATCCCATTTGAAAGAAATTATTGTAGGTGCTAGATGGAGAATGGATTGGAAGAAACAAGAGTGGAAACAAAGTGACCAATTAGGAGACAGTAAAAGTGGCACAAGAGAGATGGTAGTGGTGTGAGTGAGGGTGATAGCAACCTAAAGGTAGAAGTAGATGAACTCAGGTAGAGGTTACTGAACTTGGTGATGGAATGGATTAGGGTCAGGGGGGTGGCAGTGAAAGAAAAAGAAAAACCAAAGATTATATATATATGGCATCTTTCTTTTTTTAAGATTTTATTCATGAGAGAGACAGAGAGAGAGAGAGGCAGAGACACAGGCAGAGAGAGAGGCAGGCTCCCTGCAAGGAACCCAATGTGGGACTCGATTGGGGAACTCCGGGATCAGGACCTGAGCCAAAGGCTGACAGTCAACCACTGAGCTACCCAGGCATCCCCAAAGATCATTCCTAATCTCCAAATAAGTATGCTGAGTGGAAGAAGCCAGACAAAAGAAGAGAAACATACTATACAATTCCAAGTATATGGAATTCTAGAAAATGCAAATAAATCTGAAGTGGCAGAAAGAAGATCAGTAGTCAGAGAGAACTGGGAATGAGAGGACCTGGGGAGGAGATAGAAGAAAGGGATTACAAAAAGAAGGAGGAGGAGGAGGAGGAGGAAGAAGAAGAAGGGAAGAAGGAGAAGGAGAAGGGGAAGGAGAAGAAAGGGACTACAAAGGAGTATTAGGTAGCTTTTGTAATGATGGATATGTTTATTATCTTGATTGTGGGGAGTTTCCTGGCTAGAAACTTACCAAATTGCAAACTTTAACATATTCAGTATATTGCATGCCAGTCATACTTCAAGAATGCTAGTTGCGGAGCCCTATACCAGGCTTGATCTCATCACCCTGAGATCATGACCTGAGCTGAAATCAAGTCGGGTGCCTAACCAACTGAGCCACCTAGGCACCTAAGAAGGTTGTTTTAAAAGGAAAATACGGTGTTCTAGGTTTTTGACCTGAGCAACTACTTGAATGGTAATGTCTTTCACTGAGAAGAGAAGATTAATTTTTATGATACAGCCTGCATGCCATTTCAAAGCATCTGTATAGGAAAAATAATAATAATCCTCCCTCCTTGTAAAGAGACTATATTAGTTAGAGTATAGGTGTAAATGTTATAACAGAGATCCAAAATGGCTGAAACAGGATAGAAGCTTATTTCTCTCTGTCACAGTTATCCAGACAGATGCAGTGTAGGATAAATATGTGAATTCCACAAGGCCAGAGTTCTCAGGCTCCTTCTATCTTATCCATATGATCCAAGATTACTCATCACCACCATGTCCATGGCCTACCTAGAAGGAAGGGGAAAAGGAAGGAGGAGACTCATTCACTGTCTTTAAAAAAGCCAAGTCCTAGAAATGGTAGGTATGGTTCTGTTCATACCACATTGGCCCAAACAGAATCATATGGCCATTCCTGGCTTAGGAAAGCCTGGAAATGTAGCTAATTATTATGGGCAACTATGTGTCTAGTTAAGTTAAACACCAAATATCCTATTATTATGAAAGGAAAACAGAAGATGAATTTAGGGGGTGGAAATTAGCAGTTTCTGACAGAGTTTTTCAGCTTACAAAGCCATGTTCTATTCATCAGGTCGTTTGATCTTTGCAACTTTGTAAGATAGATAGAACTTCAAGGGTTCATTCAGTTTTAGAAGAACTTTAACAGTTTCAGAACATTTACTGGCTGTAAGATCTAAGGAAAATTGCTTAATTTCCCAGAACCTCCATCTCTTTAACTATAAAATGGAGGTAATAGCATTTATGAGTTATCATGTGAATTAAATGAGATAATGCATGTAAAATTTCTGGTGTATAGTTGCACCTAATTAACAGTTGCTATTATTATGTGTCAAGTATTGCAAGAAGACAAATAAAGGGCAGTTCATAGTACAGCAAGGTTCACAGATAAACAGAAAGTTATAAAAGAATATGAAAATTCTGCGATAGAGAGAGTAACTCCAAGAGCTGGAAAACACATAGGAAAGTCTCCTAACCCAGGAGTCTTATAGGTTGGAGCCTTGTTTGGTTGCCAAGTAGGGGAGGAGGAGGGGGATGAGTCAACTAGGTGAAGGGGATTAAGAGGTATAGACTTCCAGTTATAAATAATTCACAGAGTTAAAAAGTTTAATATTGAATATAGATATAGACAAACATTTATATAAAAAGAAGTTCTTGGCAAAGAAGGGAGAAAGGGATAGTGCTAATATTTCTAGAAGAGAAAAGCACCAAGGTGAGAAGCTGGTGTCTTCAGGGAAATATTAGTCGTTTGGTGTGGCTGGACTACAGTAGCTTATTAACTATGAAGTGAAGGCCAGAGAGATGGATGAGGGCCAATGGCAGAGGGCCTTCCAAGTCAAGCTCAAAACGTTGGGATCTCTCCTCATCCAGTCACTGAGTTCAATGGAATGTTACATGCAAAGGAGTGACTGGTCGCATTTATGCTCCCGAAGATTGCCATGATTACTTCATGTGGAGTGATTCTCAGCAAGCAGAAGATGAGAAACTAGGTCAGAACTGAAGCAGCCATCCACATCAGGCAAAGGGCACACAATTAAGGCAGTGGAAAAAGAGGAAAGTCCCAGAGTTCATCTGCTCTTCAAAATTTCTGTCCTGTCTTGAGCAAGTTCTCTCTTAACTCCACTGTTTTTGTATCAGCTTCCTAGATAAACATCTTCTTTGATAACATTTCTGTATAAGGGTGACCAACCATCATGTTTTGCTCGAGACTGTACCAGTTTTTGCACTAAAAGTCCTGTTTTCTGGGAAACCCTTCGATCCTGGGCAGGCCAGGATAGTTGGTAGCCCAAGCTTTAGAGGTTTATGGAGAGGCAGTGTGGTTTAATGGTTAATAACAAATTCTGGAAGAAAATTGTCTGGATTCAATTCCTAAGCCCTCTCCTGTATTAAGTACAGGACCTTGAGCAAGTTAATTCACTTCTCTGGAGCGCAGTTTCCCCACATGAAAAATGGGAGCATGCATGGTAGTGACCATATTATAGGATCATTGTGAAGACTACATAAGTTAATATACGAATATTTAAAATGGTGGCTGGAGCATTCTATTTGTTATGAGCATTTTGAAATTACAGCTGTTATAAATCTACCACCTTCTGGTTTATTTCAATTCTGTCCCACATATCCCCTTGCTCTGTCCTTTCTTGGATGCTTCCAGACCTTTCCATTCAGCCTCTCAGTCATCCAAACTGAGGGTAGTTAGAAAAGGTAATTCTGTGACCCTGGAGACTCTCTGGCCTGTGGATAACCTCTGAGAAGATTAAATTGAATTAAAAAGAATTAAAGGTTTTTAAGACTCTCTCACAAGTGGGCTACTTCCTGATACCAAGAATGGGTAAGTCTCGCCTGTTACCTTTGAAAATGAATTCTGCACAGTGGCCTGCCTAGGAGTAGGATGGGATTGGGCGGGGCATTTGTAAAGCTTGTATGGTAGTTCTGGGCCTGAGTGATCCTTTCCAAGTGACACATTTGCCAAGAAACTCTGAGATAGCTCTTCTAGTTAACAAAGTTAGGTTTGGAGCAGGGACCTTTCTAGGAGAGAAAGGGGAACCTTAGCTGTGCCTACCAAATGAAACAGTCATTGGAAACTACAAGGAGAGGAAGTGACTCTTCGTAAGCAGGAACTGGTGGTGGCTTTTCCCAGGCACCTTGCCACATCTGATTCAATCTGTTTATGAAAAGTCCAAAGAAAGTGAATGTTTTCAATCAGTCTGGTGATTTAAACCTGTGTAAGAGATGAGGCTGGGTAGCAGAGCATAACAAAATCTGGATGTCAAAAAAAAAATCTGGATGTCTATCCCACAGCTCACCAGAGAAAGTGAGAGTGTGGAGCTGGCCAGAGGTGAAAGCCAAGAACAGGAGATGTGCCCAAGAATAGAAAAAGAATAAAATCAGGGAAATCAAATCTAATGGAGGATCCATGCCTCCATCACCTGCTCACCCCAAGCAGAAAAAGTTCACAGTCCTTTAGAAGAGGAAGAGGAATACAATGGGGTTGAGTAGAAATCTAGACAAAACCCTGTATGCATTTTATAAATAGATACCAAAAAGTACCAGTACAGAGAAATAAATGTTTTTCCAACCTCAGAGCTGTACCTAAGATAAGGTGACTAACATTTTTCCCCAGAGCACATACACTTAGAAGCTCCAAACATTTTTATTTTAAGTAAGTTCCATGCCCAGCATTGAGCCCAATGCAGGGCTTGAACTCACAACCCCGAGATCAAGGCCTGAGCTAAGATCACGGGTCACATGCTTAACTGACTGAGCCACCCAAGTGCCTCTCCAAAAGCTTTTCTTTTTTTAAAAGATGTATTAATTTATATTAGAGAGAGAACATGCCTGTGAGTCATGGGGGGGGCAGAAGGAGAGGGGGAGAATCTCAAGCAGACTCCTTGCTGAGCATGGAGCCCAATTAGGGGGGCTCAGTCTCATGACCCTGAGGCCACAACCTGAGCCTAAATCAAGAGTTGTACACTCAATCAACTGAGCCACCCAGGCACCCCTCCTCCAAGTTTTTAAACAAAAATTTATTTTCATTGTAAGAAGCTAAAATTTTTAATATTTTTCTTTTATAAATCAGACATAAATGAGTGTAGCACACAGTAAGCAAGAAACTCAGTTGAAATAGGAAGCTCCACATCTTCCACCTTGTTGCTAATACTCATAAATATCCACAAGCAATTCCAGACTTACATTTAGGTTAGCTTCCACAGTGGAAAGAGTCAATGCCTTTTTCCTTCAGTCTTTAGCTTTTCCTTTTGCCTTTTCCTTTTGCCTTTAGCTCCAGAAAGAGCCTCAGGATTGAATTTCCCTGACCCACTTGGGTAATTGCCCATTTTTCTAACAATCACAATAGCCTGAAATATAGAATGCTCTGATTGATTAGGTGCATTCCTGGAAGGTGAGGGGTATCTTCTCATCCAAAAAGCACATGGACTGAAGGTGAGTAGAAAATGTCTTCTTTACAAAAGAATAAAGTATAATTATCAAAGGAAAAAGCAATTGCTGTCACAAAGAGAAAAAAAAAAAAAACAGATGTCCAGTATTTCAATCCTCTCTCCAAACGAATAGGTCAATTCCATTTCAATGGGCACATAAGCTTCATGATTGTGAACCCATATTCTTCTCCAGATGGTGATGGTCAGGACCTCAAAGAAACAGGCCCGCATTGCACTGGAGTCCTTGGATCCAATGGACACTGAAGAATACCATCCTAAGGGACTGAATCTAAGATTTAATGTTGCTCAGAGACAATAAGACTGTCTCTCAGTTTCATTAAAGACAAATTATAACTGTGGATAAGGATGTGGAAGTTACCACTTCCTTTTGTCCCCTCAGCTAAGGTCAAATGCCTCAGCCTGGGTTTGGGAAGATGGCAAAGTGTGGTTGGCTATGGGAGAGTAGCCTCTGTGACCTCACAGGGCTTTGCCTTTCTAACCACAGTGATTAGTAGAATACCTAAGAGGTCACAAGCTGGAGTACTTCCCTCTGGAATACCAGAATCTGGAGGCAGAAGGCCATATAGAATTGTGAAACAAACTCTCCAAGAGACCCTATTAATCCATCCATTTGTGCTCTGCCATCTAAAGTGGATCCTGTATAAAATTTCCTGAAAAAATCTTAGGCTAAAAGAGCTGGAAGGGATCTTTGAAGTCCTCTAGTCTACCACCTCCATATACAGTTGAGGAAAATGAGTCTCATAAAAAATTGACTTAGCAGGGATGTAGCAAATTGCTTTCCAAGCTCAGAGTCTTGGAGTCCCTTCCAGAGTTCCTTCTACTCTATGTTGTGGCCTTTCTTGGATGGATTCCAGCAGTACTGTTGAGTTTCAAATAGAAGGCTCCATTTGTCTTGGGAATGGAACTCCTCTTTGTAGCCACTTACCCTCAATTGTGCTTAAACATCCAGATCTTGAAAAGGGCCCCAATCCCAGAGCACCAAGAGATGAGACAGAAAAAGCCCTGGGGCTCTTCTCCCTAGAAGCAAGAAGAACCTGGTCTTCTTTTAGACATGGACTATGAACTGGGAATTTTGGGTACTCCATAAATACACTAAGCTGTCTGGAATATCCTTGACAGTGTATACTAATTATTGTACCTATGAGGTGTTTTATTCTGGATCAGGATGAACACAATCACCTCAGCATCTTAACGGGGTTAATCACCCTCAAAAGTTTAAGAACCACCACACTAAAGTGATCTTCCAAATGTGGTTTGACATCAGAATTTCCAAGGAAGCTTTAAAAGCACTGTTACCTGGGCCTGGAGGTAAGGTAGTGGTGGACTGGAGTGGTGGACTCAGTGGATCTGGGCTGGAGCCCAAAGAATCTGCATCTTTTAGAAGCTCACAGGCTTAGCAGCTGTAGCTCTAGAAGAAAATATTAATGGAAACACTTTCTTGGAATTAAAAAAGAAAAATTACCTTAGGACTTATCACTTTGATACCATTTTGATGTAAATGCCTCGGATGTTTATGACAGAGAAATATTAGAATTCCTGGAAAGAAGGGAGAATTGGAACTCAAGAAGCCATAGAGAAAACGGGATTCAGAAAAAGGCTGAGGTTCTGTGATAGTGCAGGGTGACCACAGCATACACCCAGGGAAATCAGCTCTTAGCCCATACTTTGTCTCCCTGACTCTACCCTCCTGGGATTGTCAGATTCTGTAAATCCCCAGTGCCCAGGGCAGAGGAGCATCAGTGCCAATCCACCATTTCTTTTTTATAGGTGTTTTTATAGTTACAGAACAAAAAACTTTGCATATTTTGTTCATGTATGCAGGAAACAAATATTTAAATGCCTATAGGATGATGGGTTCTATTCTAACAGTGAATGAACAGGGCACTCTCCCAGGCCTCAGGATTTTAGCAGCTCCATCACACTAGTTTCTCTTCTATTTCTAGAACACAACATACATGTTCTTCCCTCCAGGCCTTCTATGT
This sequence comes from Vulpes vulpes, assembly GCF_048418805.1. Taxonomy (NCBI): domain Eukaryota; kingdom Metazoa; phylum Chordata; class Mammalia; order Carnivora; family Canidae; genus Vulpes; species Vulpes vulpes. Next base: position 119,609,446 of record NC_132781.1, read on the forward strand.
GCCTGTTCTCCAGAGCATTCTTACTTGCGCTCAGCCTGGCCCCTGCCTTGAAGTCTGTGGGTGGAGGAGGGCTGCTTGGGGGAGTCAGCAGTTGACCATCTGCCTTCTGCTAGGGGCTTGATCCTAGGGTTCGGTATGGAGTTCCGCATGGGACTCTGTCTGTGTCTCTGCCTCTCTCTGTGTGTCTCTCATCATTCATTCATTCATTCATTCATTCATTCATTCATTCTGGGCACCTGTGTGGTACAGTCGGTTAAGAGTGGACTCTTGGTTTCAGCTCAGGTCATGGTATCAGGGTAATGAAATTGAGCCCTGTGTCAGCTCCATGCTCTATAAGGAGTCTCCTCCCTCCCTCTCCCTCTGCCCCTCCCACTCATGCTCTTGGTTGCTCCCTTTCTTTCACTCTAAAATAAGTAAATCTTTTTTGAAAAATTAACTCATACAATAACTATTTATTAAATGAAAACAGGGACGCCTGGGTGGCTCAGCAGGTTGGGCATTTGCCTTTAGCTCAGGTCCTGACCCTAAAATCATGATCCTAAAATCAGCCCCACATTGAGGTCCCTGCTCAGCAGGAGACTGCTTCTCCCTCCCCTTCTGCCCCTACCCCCTACCACCACCACTTGTGTTCTCACTCACTCTGCTTGCTCGCTCTCTCTCTCAAGTAAATAAACCTTTTTGGAGGTGCCTGGGTGGCTCAGTGGTTTAGCGCCTGCCTTCAGCTCAGGGTGTGATCCTGGGGATCCAGGATCAAGTCCCACATCGGGCTCCCTGCATGGAGCCTGCTTCTCCCGCTGCCTGTGTCTCTGCCTCTCTCTCCTTGTCTCTCATGAATAAATAAATAAAATATTTTTTAAATAAATAAATAAACTTTAAAAAAATAAATGAAAACATAAATCCTATAAGAGGGAAAGAAATTTAGCTTCCTGCTCTTGACCCCCTGATTCTCGAGGTAAATACTCTTAGCCCTTACATTCTCTAGATATTCTCTGCTGTCTTGTGGTTCCATGTAATTATTTATTAACTGGCTATCTCCTGTACCAGGCTGTGAGTGGTACTGTGTCTATTTGTTCGTTGCCTTTTCCCTGGTACTTGGCGCATGATCAGCACCTTAGATACTGGTGGAATGAATGTAAGGATGTTAAAAGAACAGAAAGACGAGTCAGTATCTAAACTGCCAGCTCTTGTATATTTCTGTGCCTCTGCTCAGCACGGAGCAACACAGTGAACTCTATTGACACTCCTGTGCTCCCCTAACTTTTGGTGTATACCTCTGCAAGGGCAACCTCTCTCGTGGTACTGAAATTATAGTTCTCGTCTGCCCATCTCTCCCCAGAGGCTGTGCACCGCTAGAGGCCAAGTCCTTCAATCTGTGCTAAACTTTCGGACTGGTTGCTTATCTAACCTGACTCACTGGACTGCTGGCTTCTTTGCAATTCTGTTCTCAAACTTCACTTTGCAGCTTGTCAGAGCAGTTAGGAGTTGTTATTTTTCCAATGAAGACTAGTTAGTGTCTTCTTCAGAATCTCTAGAAAGATGCACTTCCCTTGGTCTTTACTGCAGATTCTCATTTCTTTAAGGACTCAGTTTCCTCATCTATAAAATGGGGATAAGCATGCCAGCCTTCCAGAATTGTTGTGAAAATTAAATGAGGTCTTGTGTGAAAACACCAAGCGCATCAAGGCAGCTGTTCATTTCCCCACTCACTTTCAGCAAGAGTCTCTGTGCCTGGTTTTTTTAAAAGAATTTTTAAAATTGTATTTTATTTATTTGAGAGAGAGAGAGAGCACAACCAAGGAGACAGAGGGAGAAGTAGTCTGCCCACTGAGCAGGGAGCTCGATGCAGGGCTCAATCCCAGGACCCTGGGATCATAATGTGAGCCGAAGGCAGACACTTGACAGACTGAGCTCCCCAGGGCTGTTTTCCTGTGCCTATTTTCCTGAAAAGGAGAAGTCTCTGCAGGGGAAGTAGTGTCTTGCAGACAGGAATTTTAATTCCAACCCAAGTTCAAATATTTTTGAGACAATGAGATGAGAATCATTAATAAAGTAAAACAAAAACAAAAACAAAAACCCACCAAAACCACCTTCTTTGAACAATGACTTGAAATATAATGATGGCAGGTCAAAGAAGCTGCTGAGTGATCATCCTCAGGGAATACAAGGACTCGGGAGGTCCCTCAAGACCATGTGCATTCTGGTTCCTGTCCACCCCCCATCTCATCTTGCAGGTGAGACTGCCTTCCTCCCCTCCAGGCTTTAGCCACATTGAGCCTCCTTTGTTCCTCCGGCTCACACTGTTAATGCCAGGCCTTTGCATATGGTCTTCCATCTGCCCGTCACTCGCTTATCCAATACTCCAAGCTTTAAACATTTCTTCCCTGGGAAGTCTTCTCTTTACCTCCTGAGCCTGATGAGGTCACTGTGCCATAGGCTGCCCTATAGAACCCTGTTTTTCCCCTTTCGTAGCAATCATTATAGATATGAATTTCCAGAAGGCCTTCATCCAAGCATGTATTTATGCAACAATTATTTCCAGACTTCCTGCAATGTGCTGGGCATTATTCCGGCAGCTTGGGGAGGTAGTAATAGGCAAGATAAGCAAGATAAGCATGTTCATGATGCTTTCTAGCCAGAGAGACAGATAATAAACTGACAAATTAATATAGGGATTTCTGCCTTACTTGTTGCTGCATTTCCAGAATTGGACATTGTACCCAACACATAGTAGATCCTCCATGAATATTTGTTGAGGTGAAGGAAAAGAGGTGAGGGAGAATGGCAGCTAGCCTCAGGGAAGAGGCAGGAGTGACCAGTGTCAGAGCCAACACCACTAACCACCACAGGATCATTTCACCCCGAAGATCTGCTCAATTTAGGGCAGGTCCCTGAGGAGGGACCAAAATCGGTGGAAGCCTACCTTCCCCTATTGGTCTACAAGAACATGAGCCTAGGGAGCGGAAGCAGTGGCTTTGCTCTATTTCTGTCCGCCTGTTCCTGTGTAGGCATGTACAAATGGGAACAAATGAATGGGGAAAAGCCTCAGATTTGCCAAGCGATCTTATCCACTCCCGTGCATTCTTGTGCCAGAGACTGGCTAGCTGGTTGCCAAATTTACTTCCTCTTTCTCATGGACACCTACCTAAATAACATCTTCCTACACTTCTTATAGTTAGGTATGACCTAAGTGATAGAATCTTCCATGCACCATCCTTCATGCTCTTTTCACCATCACAGCAACCTTGAAAGCTTGTGTATTAAAGAAGGCAGAGATACAAGATGGAAGGACGTGGGTCCCTGAACTGCTACTTGGAAAGGTGTCTCCCATTTATTAGGGCTTCCCATTTTGGACTTAGCCTGAGTGAGAAATAAGCTATTGTGATAGGCCCCAAAGGATAGGAGTTTGCCTGTTAGAATAGCTAGTGCTGGGGCAGCCTGGGTGGCTCAGCGGTTTAGCGTCACCTTCAGTCTGGGGTGTGGTCTCAGAGACCCGGGATCGAGTCCCACGTCAGGCTCCCTGCGTGGAGCCTGCTTCTCCCTCTGCCTCTCTCTCTCTCTCTCTCCCTCTGTGTCTCTATAAATAAAAATTTAAAATATTAAAAAAAAAAAAGAAAAGCTGGCGCTGTCATAACTCTGTAATTCCTCCCTCTCTCTAAGCCAATGACACCTCTCCAGCCCAGATCCCATCCCTAGGCTCAAGACTTGGCTCTATATCTATGCACTGAGCATCTCTTCTGACAAGGTGGTCACTACTTTATTTTTTTAAAACTTTATTTATTTAGTTGGGAGAGAGTGAGAGAGAGCACAAACAGGCGGAGGGGCAGAGGGGCAGGCAGAGGGAGAAACAGGCTCCCCACTAAGCAGGGAGCCCCATGGTGGGCCCAATCCCAGGAATCCCAGATCACAACCTGAGCAAAGGCAGATCCCCAACCGACTGAGCCACCCAGGTGCCCCAGTGGTTACTACTTCAGACTTAATACAACCCAAACTAAGCTTGCTATCTTCACTTCCAACCAGCATCTCCTCCAGAATGGCCAATCTCAGTGGATGGCACCACTTTCTACCAAGGTGTACAAACCTAAATCTCAGTCATCCTTAACTCCCTTTCCTTTTCTCTCATCCTCTACGTAGATAGCTCTTGAATTCACATACTTCTCTTCTTATCCGCTGCTATAACCATCAGACCTGGATACTGTCTCAGCCACCAACCAATCAGTCTCCCTATGCAACTGTAGCTACCTTTCTGGCCCATTTTCTACACTACAGCCCGAGTCATCTACCCAAAAGTAGATCTGATCATGCCACCTCCTATCTACACTCATGTGAAAACCCTGCACTGGCTCTCCATCACACTGAGAAACCAATCCAAAATCCCTGGCACAGTTTTGAAGGTGCCTGTATAATCTGGCCTGGTCTCTCTCTGTAGCCTCTTCATCGCTTCTACTAACTTCAACCCAGCTGTCTACACTCCTGTCACACCAAACTCACTTAAGTTCCTCATTCACATCATCCTCTCTCTCTCTGTTCTGTTATCTCCTCTTACTCTTAATAACCTCCCCTCTTCCTTTGGACCATAGCTGCTCATCCTGCCTTACGTTGAATTTTACTTCCTCAAGGAAGTGGCCCCCTTAACCCCTGGAACAGTCTCATTCACCTGGAACCTCCTACCGCCCATCATAACTGTCTTGACTCAACTATTGTGATTTGTTTAATTGTCTCGCTTCCCTGTTAGAGTGCAAGCTCCTAGGGGGTAGGGCCTGGGTCCTGTTCACTCTTGTGTGTTTAGCTTCCAGAACAAAGTAGGAATCACTGTATGTCTGTAAATAAGTGCACATGAGAGCAGTGAACAAGTTCAATCATTGCGAACTTAAACTCACAATATAGACCCCTTGGACAGCTTCTTAGGAATATCAGGGTTCTTTTATGATAGCAAAGAGTTAATTCTCAGTTTCTCTGCAGTCTGAGTCAGAGTGATTAGCCTGGCTTATTAATGAGGAAATGGAACCCCAGGGGAGCAGGTGCTCTGCCCCAGGGAGGCAGCAAGGTGAGGTAGTCACAGGGCTCCAGCTCTGACCACACTACTTCTACCTCCCCCTCCTACTTTTCTTGTTTCTGAGCAATAGGCAGAAACGTAATGTCATGACACATTGGGGATTTCTTTCTTCCATTGCATTTTTTTTATGTGACTCCAGCCTGGGGGTTGGGGGAGCACAGGCCAAGGAGAAGGGAGGCGGGTGGTGGGGAGGTTACTGCCACATTCCTCAGCGGCCTCCGGCCTCCGTTTGCATAGCTCTGAGAAAGAAGAAGGAAGTTAGCAAGCTTTGGCAGGAACACTGGGCATTCAGCTCCCATTCTGGCAGCTGCAGAGGCTGAGCCTGAACACACGCTCTGCCAAGGCCAAGGAGGCAGGCTCTCTCTCTCCTGGCTCAAGCTGCCAAGACGAGGTGGAGAAGGTCAAGGCCTTGGCCTAACATGGGGGATCACAGAAAGAGTCCCCTTCTTTCTGCCCAGCCTAGGAGCCAGTTGGCCATGAGCCGTTAAGTGTATGCATATAGGGTGGGGGTGGGAATTAGTGTCAGGGCCTCAGTGCAAAAATCTTTCCAGGTTGGAGAGTAGCTTTGGGCATTAGATAGCCCAAGGGCTATCTCAGCCCCTCACTCACCCCACACATATTGGAGGGGCAGTCCCTGAGCAGATGTCCCCTCCCAGCCGTTGGGACCACTGCCATCACATTCCAGAGAAGGTCAAGCACCCCAGAGCGTGGCTTGAGAAAGAGCGTGAGGCCCCACTCACCATGGAAACTAGGCTTCCTAGGAAAAGGTCACATATTTGATGTGGCTGTCATCCAGGCACCTTAAATGCAGCACTGTTCCTGTTTTCCTGAGGACACCCGCCAGCAAAGAAGCCCTGAGACAATGGGGGTGGCAGCTGACCTGTTTGCCACTTTAGGCATGTCCGTGTCACAGTTACCCCTTCTCAGCAGAGCCCAGGGCTGTAACCACTTACCCAGCCTGACTCCAACCTGCACCCACTGGGACAACCCAGCAGGCTGAGCCATGAGTCTGGCAAGGACACGGCTGGGCCAAGAATCTGGAGAAGGATGTGCCCACAAAAGCCACGAGTATTAAAAGTAGCAGAGAGCTAGAAGTCAGAGCTTCTTAATAGCTATCGTGGACTGGCTACTTACTGTACACCAGGCACTGTGATAAATGTTTTATGTGCATTATAATACTCACAAGAACCCTAAGAAAACTGAAACTTTGAAACTTTGAAAGGTTAAATACTTTGTTCAAGATTATTATACAACCAGAAAAATGGCATGGTTAGGCTCTGAGCTAAGCTTTGTCTGATCAAGAGTCTAAGCTCTTTTAAAATTTTTTTTAAATTTAAATTCAGTTAATTAGCATATAGTGTATTATTAATTTCAGAGGTAGAGTTCAGTGATTCATCAGTCCTCTATAACACTCAGTGCTCATCACATCACGTGCCCTCCTGAATGCCTGTCACCCAGTTATCCTGTCCCCCCACGCTGCTCTCTTCCAGCAACCTTTAGTTTGTTTCCTATGATTAAGAATCTCTTATGGTTTGTCTCCACAGAGTCTCAACTCTTAACCTCTACTCTACCTTCACTCTTTCATTTATTCATGCATTCATTCATTTATTTCATTGTCCATTCACTCATGCATGCATCAGACATTTAGTGAGAGCCTCTGATATGCTAGCAGTTGTACTGGGTGCAAGCATCCAGAGCTGCAAAAGGACATGCTCCACTACTCCAAGAGTTCGCAGTGAGTGAAGTAGATGAGTGAACAATGACAACACATGGTGTGACAAATACCATGAGAGAGGAACACCAAAGCTGCTATAAGAAGAGGACTAATTTTCTTTGCATTGTCCAAGGCTCAGTGATGTGAAAGTATGGAGGAGGGGTGATGAACACACCTGGACTGAGTGTGGGTGGCAGACTTTCTCTAGAAGGTGCCCAAACATGCACCTGGAAGAGGATGTTTGTACCTGTAGGGTTGAACTTGTCTCAGACTTCTTTCAGCCTGGAGTCTCAGGATCCAAAGTTCCAGCCACTGGACAGAAGCAAATATTTCCTCCCAAATGAACCTGATCAAGCCATCCATCCCAAGCACAGGGCTTCCCAGGGCCACCCAACCAACTCAGCATCACTGAAGAAAGAGAAGTCAGGCCTTCCTAGAGAGCCTTGGGTTGAGGTCATGGCTTACCTAGCTAGCCTTAACCCAGACACTAGGAACATAAAAGAAGAACCAACTGGTAGCTTCTTCTTTCTTTCATGGTCCCAATGAAGCTGGCCTGCTATCAAAACCAAGGGTCAGCAGAAACAAAAGTAGTCCCTCATTAAAAGGAAGCCAATCCAGTGACTTCTAGGTTAGGCAAGAAAAGAATGGTTGGTAAAAGGGTGACTTAATTCCTCCCGTCTGTCTGGTTCCTACACCCACATCATATGTCTTTGAGGAAGTCTCCCACACAGGCTATGATCCATTAACTACAGCAGTCCAGCCCTGAAAGGAGCCCTTCTCCTTAGATCCCCTGTTGGTTAGTAATGGCCAAGATGCTGGGGGGGAAGAGGGAGGGATGGAGAGAGGGAGGGGTGCAGGGGGGAGGGAAGCAGGGAGGGAGGGAGAAAGGGATGTTCTCTGAAGAACAAGAGGGCAGCTGACTTCCTTCACAGCTGTGTGGGTGGCAGTGAGCTAAGAGGTCCCTGATCTCTTTTCCATCAATCAAGAGCCAATCAAGAAAAAATGTGCCATTTAAAAAGTTCAAAAAGAAAATCCAAACCACAACAACCTCCAAATTATATTAATTTGGTGGTGGTCTCACATTCCGGAAACAAATCATGGAAGGGGACAATTCTAACTCCCTCTTCCTGCTCATGAATGAGGTTAGCCTTTTTTTCTCTTTTCTCCAGGGTCTGTCTTCATGGAGCTTCACTGCCTGGTGCCCTGTTCCCTGGAGGCCTGGCCTGGTCTGGGCACTTTATCACAGCGAGGAGGAAAATACAGAGGTTTCTCCTCTCTTCTCTTTTGGGAGGATGGTGGCCAAGATGGGAGTCTATGTTCACTGAGGAGACTAGGCCCTCCTGGGAAGGGTCAGAAGCAAAATTGCATTAGCTGACAGAAGTCCTGTGTGACATAGTGTACCTCTCAGAGCCTCTTGGCTCTTATTCATGAAACTGGGGATAATAATACTACCTGAGGCACTATGAGAATTAAATATGATGCTATAATAGGAACACACTTTAGAGCCATGAAACACCATGTTAATGTCAGGTGTCCTTACTGTTTCTGTTTTCAGATCCTTCTTATTTACACTTTTGCCTCTTTTTTTTCTTCCTTGCATCCCCCCTCCCTTTCATTGTCTTCTCTGCAGTGCCCTCCTTCACTCCATATGGACTTATTATGTCCACAAAAAAATTTTTATTACGAAGGCTGCTGTGAACTCCTCCCCCATTCCTTCACATTTTGATGAATAGAATCATCCTCTACTCAGTTTCTCAGGTTAAAATCCAAGAAGTTGTCTTCAAACACCCACATTCCACCCACATGTCTCACAGGTGATTCCTCCAAAACATATCCCGAATTTGACCATTTTTTACCACCACCTCTCCTACCACTGTAACCCTGGCCACCAGCATGTCTTCCCTGGATGACTGCAGGGGCCTCCGAACTGGTCTCGCTTCTTTCACTTTTGCCCCCTTGAACCCCTTTTGTGCATAGCAGAGTCATATTTGTAAAACATAAATCAAATAATATCATTCACCTGCTCAAAACACTCCACTGGCTTCCAAATGGTTTACCATAGTCTACAAGGCCCTACATAATCTCGTTCTTGCCTTCCTCTTTAACCGTCAATGGCTATACTACAGCTCAGGGGTGTCTTTCTGCCCTTCATACAAACTACACTTATTTTTGTCTTAGAGCCTTGATATGCCTCATCTCATCTTGTCTCAGTTCAGATGTTACCTCCTCAGAGGGACCTTTGAGCTGCCTATATAAATTAATTCTGTCCCCAATGACTCTTCAGCACATCATTCTTTTGTGTGTGTGTGTTACTTATTTCTGAGGTTATCCTATTTCTTTATTTATACATGTATTATTGGTCCACGTTTCAGTCTCATCCACCAACCTCCAGTGGCAAAGAACAATACTTAGCACACGATAAATGCCCACTCAATTTTGTGGAGGAATGAATGAATGCCCTTGCTCCAGAAGTACTTCTCTCTCTTTTCTTCCCCTACCCTTGCTCCAATCAAAATGCCCTCTCCTTCAGAGCATGGATTTCATTCGGAAGGTGATAGGGAGGTCTCCACAAATATTTGCTGAATGAATGAAGCTAAGATGAATTACACCAACAAAGAATGTCAGCCTCTTGATGCTTAGCTATTCCCAGAAGCATCAGCATTCTCAAACTGGAAGCTTGAATTTCAGGCATTGTTGACAAAGGGAAGAATTTCGGGCCAGCCAAGTTGAAGTGATATATTTGGATAGAATTGCTATTCCAGGGCTTCTTAAACCCACGAATATTTATTAAGACCCTTTGTTATTTTTTAAAGATTTTATTTATTTATTCATGAGAGACACAGAGAGGCAGAGACACAGGCAGAGGGAGAAGCAGGTTCCATGCAGGGAGCCCGATGTGGGACTCGATCTGGGCACTCCAGGATCACTCCCTGGGCTGAAGGCAGGCACTAAACCCCTGAGCCACCCAGGCATCCCTATTAAGACCCTTTAAAGCTCCTCTGAAACCACAGTTGACATTAAATGTAAAACAGTGATTGAGAAGCACTGTTTGTGTCTAAGGAAAAAATTGTGGACTAGGAATCAGGAGGCTGGGTTTCAATGCCCAGTGTGCCTCTAATTAGTTCCTTGGACAAGTTGCTAAAGATTATTAACACTTACTGAGTATCTAACATGTGCCTGGCCCTGAGCTAGGCACTTCCTTCACAGATACCATTTTTGCAACTCCTCAACGTGGATATATTTAGTATCTCTTTTATAGGCTGGGAGAGAGGTTCAGAGAGGTCAGGTATCATGTATGAGGGCACTCCCTAATAAACAGTGGAGCCTGGACTCAGACCCAAGATTGTAGCAGCCCGCCCTCCCATTGCTTCCCCTGTACACTGATAAGGCACCTCACACCTTCTCCCATGAATTTGTAAACTGGGGGCAGGGGAAGAAACTCTTGGGCTTTAAGGAATTGCTTTCTGAAATCCCTTTCATGTGAGCTCCTCTCTGTAGTCTTATTTTTGGATGAACACAGGAAGAAGAGAAAACAAGTCTGGCCATAAGAACTCATTTACGGGGGAGCCCTGGCTGGCTCAGCGGTTTAGCACCTGCCTTCCGCCCAGGGTGTGATCCTGGAGTCCTGGGATCGAGTCCTGCATTGGGCTCCCTGCGAGGAGCCTGCTTCTCCTTCTACCTGTGTCTCTGCCTCTCTCTCTCTCTCTCTCTCTCTCTGTCTGTCTCTCATGAATAAATAAATAAATCTTTGAAAAAAAAAAAAGAACTCATTTGGGAATGTAACTTAGTAGTTCGAGTGAAGGTTTGGGAGTTAAGATCCTAAGTTAACATCTAGATTTTGCCACCTCACCTTAGGCATCCACAACATGGGTAATCAGAGCACCTGCCTCCTAGGTCATGATGAGATGCAACCGAGATGATGTTGGTAGAGTGTGAGGCCCAGCGGGCCCGGGTCAGGGAGCACTTCCTTGACTATCAAATATTTGCTAGCTTAATAATGATTATGATGAACATTATAAAAGAAAGTATGGTAAAGGCAGCCAAAGGGGAAGCACATAGGCGAAGAGGTAGGTGCTTCTCAGTGCACAGGAGGGCCAGATTACTGGTAGCCAATCTTGAGAAGAGGCTCCCAGAGCCGCATCAGCCAAGTAGATGCCCAGTGAGGGCTCTGTTGAAGCGGAGGGAGCTCCCAGCAGTAGCAGCAGCAGCAGCAGCAATAGCAGCAGCAGCAGGAGAGAGCTCCTGAAAGGCAGGAAGCCCAGAGGCCGCAGGAAACATTAGCTGGAAAAACCAAGTGTGTTTGAAAGGCTGAACCTGGTATAAGATTGGAGCAGGAGAGCCCCACGAAGAGTTCAGAGTAACTCACTGCTCCATAGTTATTTCTGACATCTGTACTATTTCTCTGATTACCAAAGTAATATACTGGTACTTTACAGAGCTTTATATAATGCAAATAGCAAAAGAGTCCCCTATCCAGGTTTTGAAAAGTCTTTTTATTGCAGTTTAATATGTACAGAGAAATGCACAAAACATTCTCAGTGAATTTTCTCAAAGTGAATACTTCCTGGTAGCCAGCACCCAGATTGTGGAACAATGTTAATCAAGGGGCCGGAAGTCACCCTGTCTTGCCCCTTTCCAATCACTGCTGATCCCAACAGGAATTTCTTTCACCGTAGATTAGTATTACCTGTTTTAAATTTTTATTTTTATTGTTTTTAAAAATATTTTATTTATTTTAGAGGAAGAGCATGCAGGAGTGAGGGAGTGGGGGAGGGGCAGAGGGAGAGGGAGAGAATCTCAAGCAGATTTTGTGGGCAGCACAGACCAAGGCAGGACTTGATCCCATAACCCCTGAGATCATAATCTGAGTTGAAATCAAGAGTTGGATGCTTAGCCGACTGAGCCACCCAGGTGCCCCGTTTTAATATCTTAAATGAATAGAATCACATAGAATGTACCCTTTTGTGTCTGGCTTTTTTCACTCAGCATTATGTTGTAAGATCATTCCATATTGCTATCTAGTATTTCATCATGTAAGATATACCACAATTTGTTTGATATTTCATTTCATTGTCAAATGTTGATGGCTTTAGGGGTAGTTTTCCAGTTTTTAATTTTTGTAAGCTGCTTTTAAGCTATTGTAAACTATTTTTAATTATTTTATGTTAAGATCACTCTTGTATATGTCTTTTGGTAAATATATGCACTCAATTCTCTTGTATATATCCCTAGGAATGAAATTGCTGGGTTATAGGATGTGTATATGTTCAGCTCTGGTAGTTACTAGTCTCCAAAGTTTTAAAACATATTCAGATATAAGATCTCTGTGTGGGTTCCTGGAGAAATTTGAGAGTATCACAGTTCTCTAAGAGAAAAGGATGAGGAGGGAGCAGTCCAGTAGCACTTGTCCAATGACTTCCCAATGGATCTCTCTGCCTCCAATCTACCCAGGACACCATGGCCAGATGACCTACCCCTAATTTCACATTTATCCCGTCATCTCCACCCATCCTCCCCAACAGCTCTTTAAACCCAACCACACTTCCAGGGCAGCATTGGATCACATACCTGCCCACTTGCCAGCCTTTGACTAGATTTTAGTCATTTCTTATTTTCATTCATCCATATTGACAAATATTGAAAGCCTATGATTAGTGCAATGTACATATCCCTACCTTCATAAAGCTAGCATTCTAGTAGGAAGAGATAGACAATCAACAAATAAGAAAATGGGGATGCCTGGGTGGCTCAGCAATTGAGCATCTGCCTTTGGCTCAGGGTGTGATCCTGGGGTCCTGGGATAGAGTCCCACATCAGGCTCCCTGCAGGGAGCCTGCTTCTCCCTCTGCCTGTGTCTCTGCCTCTCTCTGTGTGTCTCTCATTAATAAATAAATAAAATCTTAAAAACAACAAAAACAAAAAGAATGTTAGTCTTGATTAGGGCTCTGGTGGAAAAGAAAGCAATGTAAGGAGAATAAGAAGCTACTGTCAAATAGGTTGGTCAGGGAAAGCCTGCAGGGCAGATAGTAATGCATTCAGCATTATTCTAAAGATAGGAGTGAAAGGCTTTCCTGATAGATTGGTTGTGGAGCATGAGAGGGAAGTCAAAGATGCCTTGTTTCCACCAGAGGCAATGCCTCATTGTGGATACAGCACAGGACCAGGCCCTGAGCCCAGAGTCTATTGACTAAATGAGTGGACATCTTTCCTGGTTATAGCCAGTCAAACTTCCAATGTGAAAGGTTTATTTTCTGTTGTCTCAGAAATAGTATAAGTATAAAGACAAATAATTGCAGTCAGACTGCCAGTCCCAGCTCTGTCACTTACCAACTGTGTTTCTTCAGGCAAGTTCCTCAGTTTTCTCTTCAGGAAAAATGGGATGATGACAGTACCTCTATCACACTGTTGTCAGGGATACCAAGATAGAGTACATAAAAAAGCCTGGCCTAGAGCCTAAAATATTGATTCAGGGCTTAGGAAATACCTATGTTAAACCAGTTCCCAGATAAAACAGAAAGAAGTCTATGGAGTATGGGTTATCTTTATTTGAATTGCAAAATATAAATATGAACCAGGTTTGGAAATACAGGTTGTAACAGTTCAGAAATGGCACCAGCAACTTCCAGAAGGGACCATGACAGCATACCTTTTTAGTTTAAGTGAGGTGGATGGGTTTACACAGAAGCCCCCGACCCCAAACTCTGTAGTAATCGGTAGGTTATCAATTAACAAGAACAGGCAGCTCCAATGTTTCCTGCTCCTCCTCAGCCTTCTTCTTTGCTGATACCTTCTCTAGATCCTCCTCTGCTGCACTGACCCCTGCATGGAGTAGCACCAGAAGAATGGCAGGAGTAAGAAAAAATGTCTTGACATGAGAAAAAAGGAGTTCCCACTCTGTGGGCCTGGGGCCATAGGGGTGGAGGAGCCAGGAAAGCTGCAGGCATGGAAGTCCAACCTCTTAGGAGATTTGGCAGGGAGAGGACACAAGGAAACACCAATATCTGTTACACTTTGACATCAGCACCTTGGGCTTTTGAAACATAAACGGTAGACAAAATCGCCTAGGCAAGACTGCAGTCCAGCTCATAGAGTGGATCTGACAAAGTTAACTCCTATATCCTGACCATACTGACCTCCCCCTGTGGCACCATGACTGTGGAAGATCTTCAGAAATGTGCACAGATAACAAATGACTACAGATGGGTCACAGAACCATCTCAAAGTTATGGCAGAGGAGAACAATGCTGAGCCAGATGGTGGGCATGCCAGGTGGAGGGCCAGGACACTGCCAAAGTAACAGACTAGGCACTTGAAATATTATTGTTAGATTGTTAAAAACTAAATAAATTAACATACATAGAATAAAATAAATATATAATTTAAGAGGCATTTTACAAACAAACAAACAAACAAACAAAAAATAGTTGTTATTTTTCCATCTGGGTAGAAGTCCCAAAATTCAGAGTTCTCAGGCTTGTGGTATTTCACAGTTAGCTCATCAAATCCAGCGCTTGAGGATCCAAACAGCAGATCCCTTGGTGGCTACTTGAGTATATGGCTTCTCAATCTTTGTTACTTTCTTTCAATCCACAAATCTTTAATTCTTCTTCTCCTTCTTCTTTTTTTATCTGTCAAAGATCCTGGAGCATATGGAATTTAACTGGCATCTTAATCCAGAAGTTAATTATTTAAACAAACTTATGGGGGTAGGTGGGGTTTGGTGGAAGGAAATCAGAAGGGCATGAAGGTCTCTCACTTTCGCTTTCTTCTGACCAAGATTCCATTTTGACATATTCTGTTTGGCACTTGAAGGCTCTGGTATTTTGGCAAAGCAATTATGAAGGGCCAATCTAGATAGCAACTGGGAAAGAAGGAATCTTCCTGACTAGCTGTGACGTCCTTTCCCTCTGCAGAGTCTACGATCAGCTGTGTCTTCTCGGAGGTAGCAGTCCCCCTGCAGATTCCTAAAGCACAAGAGGAAGGCATTTAAAGCTGGATCCAGCGGCAGCTGGGTGGCTCAGTCGGTTAAGCATCTGCCTTCGGCTCAGGTCATGATCTTGGACTTCCAGGATCGAGCCTCAAATCAGGCTCCCTGCTCAGTGGGGAGTCTGTTTCTCCCTCTGCCTCTCACCCCACTCATACTCTCTCTTTCTCTCAAATAAATAAACAAAGCTGGATTCGGTCTTAAGAGTTTCCCAGGTCCAGTCTTATGAAGTAGGAAGATCACCTGGGGCAGAAGAAGGAACAAGGATAGGAGAAAGTATTGTCTCAGGCATCTCTCTTGGGTATTTCTCTAGGAACTGTCACCCCAAGTGGAGACAACCCACTGAAAACCTTTTTGAAACCATTCTGCAATAGGACCCTAACTCCACAGTAGCCTGCCCCCAACTCCTAGGTCGAGAGAAGAATTCAGAATACCTTGAAACAGATCTAGAGAAGATGGTGATGGTGCCATGGGGCAAAAGATGGACCATTACCTTGAGTACAGGTCTCTCTCAGTGGGAAGTAGTCATGCCTAACTTCACTTTCTCTTCACTTTCCACATCATAGCCTCCTCTCCTATGGTACCTGAAGGAGACAAGTTTTGTGAGCAAGCTCTGCCTGCTATGACAGGGTGCAGGTCCCAGAAGGTAGTGGTCCTTCAAAAGGCCATTGCCATGGTGGTTCCCTCCATTACCTGGAAATGCCAAGAGGCTATGGCAGCCCAATAGATCTCTGGTCAGAGGCCCAACTGCCCCAAGGAATGCCTGTCTCTAACAGCAGTCTATAATTTGTTAAGAACTTTGACCTCATCTACACGATCCTCATAATATCCTTATGAGGTAGGTAGAAATTACAATCATCATGAGATTTTAACCCTCAGAAAGACAGGTAACTTGGTCCAGGTCTCCCAACAGATGAATTGTACAGCTTGAAAATGGGCATCGAGCACTTGGTAGGTCTCCCTCAACCTAGAATACAACCTGGACTGGAAGCATGGCCTGAGGTTGAAATGCCTCAGAATTGAAAAGTATACCAATAGCCATATACCACCCATGCTTTGTCTATCAAACCACACACTAATGCCATCAGAGAACAGAGCAAAGGGAAGGAACCATATGAAGAGAGACCCATGGGTGGGTTACTAGACTTGCTGTGAAAAGCAGGACCTGCTATGACCTGGCAATTTTTGCCCTGGGCTCTGGACACTGGACTCACATCTCACCCAAGAAGCTAGGTGCCTAGAGAAGCTAGGTTCCTCAGGTATGTCAGTCAAGTTCCTAGCCTGGAATTTGGGAGGTTGAAGGGCTCATGTGTTCACAGGCAGAAAACCCAGCAGGAGGAATGGAAGTTATTTGCAGAAACAGCCTGCAGGGGGCCCCAATACTCACCTAAACATGAGAAGCCCCGCGATGACAAGCAGACAGACAGATGACAGCACCACAGCCACCACAGCCAAGATGGTTGTATGGTCATAAGTATATAAGCGATTTTCTACTGGAAGGCTCAGCCCATGGCACCTCTCTCCATGGTAACCGGGGTGGCAGCTGGTTCAAGACAGAAAAAAGCAGAGATGACGTTAGTGGTTTGGCCTCTCTCTCTGTAGGCAATGACCCTCCTACCTAAGCCAGATCCCAGTCCTCACAGCCTCAGCCTATCAATCCCTGGTCTTGATCCCTGCCCTTTCTCTCTCCTTCTAGTAGGGATCTAGGAGAAGACTCTTGAAAAGCCCCTCTGAAGGTTCTGTGGCTTTCCTCCCCGCACTCCTAGGCCCCCTCTCCATTCCCTCTGGTTATCTGGCTCAAGATTACTGCTCCAGGCAGGGAAAAAGTGAGGAAGGACTTCAAGGTCCAAGCTACATATGTTCCATGTGTGGATGATTTATTACATGTGTATTAAGACAGTCTGTTTAAGCCCCTCATAGGTGTAGGCCTATGTACTAGTGGGTTGAGTCGAGGGGACTATCACTCCTTCTAGTGAGGCCCCTTAACTCTGACCCAGAAATAAAGCCAGCCTTCTCCACCACTGCTTCCAGCACTCAGTGCCTCTCAGCCACAGCCCATCCTATTAATAGGTCCTGTTCCTTTGCCAGGAGTCATTTTTCTCAAGTTCCCTTCATTGAACTCCCAGCTCCCTCTGGGTGCAGGGCCCAACTTGAGAGCTTCACATTGACTTTTGGCCTCTGAACCCTGGGCTATCTGACCTCCTACATCATAGGACAAAGTAAACAAACCAAGGTAACTTCTTGCCCAGCTGTCTAGCCAGAGCATTGGAAAAAAATTAAAAACCTTTTGGGTTTTCACACTCAAGAAATAAATCAGATGGCAAATGCCTGTTCTAACTAAAGCATTTCCTTGAAACTCTTAGGAAGACTTGGAAGCACTTTCAATTGAACAAGCACATTCATGTCCCTTCCCTTTATCCAAGCACTGGAAAGGCCCTTTGATGTAGGTGGAACCCCATGTTACAGAAAGGCAGAGCTGTCTTCCCCATGGTCACTTGGCAGAGCAGAGGTGTGGTCTTGGTTTGTTTGACCCTGAGCTCCGTTTGTCCCATCACACTCACAACTGCATTGGTTCCATCTGCGTGGGGACTCTAGGCCATTGCCTCACTGAATAGTTGGCTATTGGCCCTCTATTTTGAGTTGGCCCTCCTCTGAGAAGCAGGTCGTACATGTGATGCCTCAGAGCAAGGAATCCCTTCTTCCTACTGAGAGGCACCCCAGAAGCAGACCTATCCAAACCTGGCAGCAGTAGGGGGGGCCAGGCTGCCCCTGTGGAGTGCTGGGCACCTCTCTCTGGCTCAGCTCCTCCTGGGTGCTTTGGGAAACCACCTCACTGCAGGATAAATGTGTGTCAGCCCCATATACACACAGCAGGGCACCCAGCTCCTTACCCAGCCTCTCTATGCATCTGTCCCGTTGGCCAAGGCGGGGCAAACAATAACCTCCATGCTGACAGGATACAGAGGAAGCTCTTGGGAGTGCCCTTGGAAAATTGCTCATGCACAGCAGTTTATAGAGCACACTACTTATCTGCTAGCCCAACTGAGACTCATAACATCTGGTGGGCAGGTACAGCCCCATTTTACAGACTGAAAGACTAAGAGTAAGGGTTAAAGGGATTGTGATTTGCCAAAAGTAGCACGACTAAGAGGCAACAAGACTAAGATGAGAAACCAGTCTTAGCAGATTCCAAATTCATGATTCTTCTCACTCTGAACAGTGCAAATTACCCCAAGGAAACACATATCTCATGAGGTGATAGCTTCCTGGGGCTGTCTGACCCTGCTCTTTGACTTATTATTATATTATTATTATTAACTTGGATAATAAATAGCAAACATTAAAGGCTTACTGGGAGCCAAGTATCTATGCTAATTGCTTTACAAGAATCATGTGGTTTAATCTCAAAAACATCTCTGTGAAGTAGGAGTTTCTATCCCCATTTTAAAGAGGGAGAGAGGGGATCCCTGGGTGGCTCAGCGGTTTAGCGCTTGCCTTTGGCCCAGGGCGCGATCCTGGAGTCCCGGGATCGAGTCCCACGTCGGGCTCCCTGCGTGGAGCCTGCTTCTCCCTCTGCCTGTGTCTCTGCCTCTCCCTCTATGTCTATCATGAATGAATAAATAAATAAAATCTTTAAAAAAAATAAAGAGGGAGAGATTGAGGCTTAAGTTCCTAGCTAATTTGCCCAAGGTTATACAGCCAGTGAGAGATAGAGCCAGGATTTAGCCCAACAGTCTAGATGACTTCAGAGACTATGCTCCCCTGTGGGGGTGGGGAAGGGAAGCTGAGGCTGTTTTTCACTTCCAGCCATCACTCAAACCCCACAGGTAGTTACTCAGATGATAGAAATAAAGCTTGGTCTCAGAGTCCCGCAATTCAGTTACATAATCCCTCCACCCCCATCCTGAGTCAAAAGGATAATAATGTAAACATCCTAATATTACCCACCTCCCTCTCCCTTTGCAAATGACTCCTGGCCTTCCCAGGGAGTGGGGGGCAGATGAGTATGTTCCAAGCATGGGGGGGGGTGGCAAGGGGGGGGGCAAGATAATGTGTCTTGCTCAAAGCCAGCAACCCACAAAACTGGAACATGTTCCTCCTACTGATGGTTGTGACCCATTTCAGAACTTGTATTACAATGGCAGTAAGAAACCTCTAGGGTCCAGAGACATTTTCCAAACCAGGTTTCTCCGCCCCTACACCATGTCTTGTTGCTATTTCTAGCCAGGTGGTCTTGAGCAAATTACTTTTACCTTTCTAAGCTTTGGTTTACTCATTTGAAACACAGGAATAATAAACACCTACCTCTCCAGAGTATTTTGAAGATCGAATGAGATACTACACTTAAACAGCACTTAACAAAAGGCCAAGCCCCACATATGTGTGAGTTATTACAAAATTAGACTCCACAGGGTACTGCCCTGAGGAATTAGTACCACAGGGTACTGTTGAGAAGGGGGCTCGACATTCCTTCTCAGCATCTGGCCAATGAGGCCAAGGGAAGGCTCCTTGCCTGTCTCCCTCCCAGCTGATTCTCCTCAGCCTGACTGCCTCCAGGCTTCCTCCGGCCACAGGAAACTTTGCAGCCAGCTTCTGGGTCAGCAGCCAGTCAGGAGCCCCAGGAAACTGCTCTTTGAGGGCAACTTTTGGCTGGTGACACAAAAGCGTTTTCCTGTGTATGGTGGCTGTGGAGGAATAGTTTAGGAAGCCAGCTAGCCTCAAGCTCCTCAGGGCAGCCTGAATGCACCCTGGCTGGCGGTTCCTGAGTCTAGAGGGAAAGAGGAACAACAAAAAGCCCCAAATGTAGGTAACCAAATATCACATTTCCCCAAACTGGGAGCTCTGTGTCTTCTTGCTACATTCTGCCCTGAGCTCCAAAGGCTGGAGGCAGGGGGAGCCAAAGCAGACACACAATCCAGTCTCTAGAAAATCTGTCTAGGAAGCAGAGACAAAGTCTTCAAATCAGACTGCCATGCTCTTAGGCTAGTGAAAACCTTCAGAGACCTCTAACCTAACAGCTGTCTCTATAAAATCCTATTCAAACTCTGGAAGCCAATACCTGGTCCTGCCTGGGGGCATGAAAAGCATGCTGGACTGAAAGGCACCTGAATCCTTGTCCTGTTTCCATCCATTTATTTAGCTGTTGATCTCAGGCAAATCACTTCCAACTTCCTGGCTCTAGTGTCCTCATCTTTCAACTAGAGACAGCAAGCCCTGTCAACCACCCTAGAACTTTTGATAATTCCAGGACAGGACTATAATTCCCCATTCCCTAGAATAGTTGGCACCAAGTGGGTACTCCACACATACTGGCTCGGTTCAGCTCATATTAAATGTTAATTGTGAGGCTATGGGGGGCAAAGGAGAGGAGGCACCACCTTTGTCCCAGGCACCCTCATCTACTGGCTTTAGCTGACAGTCAGGATCTGTTCTCCAGGATAGCAGCCTTACAAAGGTTCTCAGCTAAGCAGTGGAAGTCCATCCACCAAAGCCCTGGACTAGTTTGGACCAGACAGACTCCTGGTCTCAACCCATCTTGACTGCCTTCATCCTGTGCTAATGATGGCATTTTACAAATTTAAGACAACCATTTCCTACCCTATCCCCAAGACCTTGGGAAGAATAATATGGGAACTGTCTATGTTACTTTAAAGCAACTCCCTCTAATTCCAAGCTCCTGAAAAGGATGTTATAGGGGAGGACACACAAGTGATCATGAACATGGTGGAGAGTGACGGGTCTGCCTGCCAGCTGCCAAATACAGGGCAGCTTTGCTATGTAAGATCAGACAGGACAAGGAAACTTTAAAAAGCCAAGGGATCTGGACTAATCACAGTAGCAGAGATGCCAGGCAGCCAGCCTTTTTTGATAGGTTGAGATGTGGTGTGCACCTAATAATCTCCTGGTCCTGTCCAGAGTCTCCCAGGTCACAAAGCCTGTCTCTCCATAGGGACCTTGTGCCCAGAGGAAGAGAGTGGATGTTTGTAGTCGAATGTGGGTGTTGGCCTTGGGTACAGTGGCCACATTATGCCTGCCAGATAGCAGGACAGTGTTGTCATCCCTGAGGGGTGCCAAGGCAGCCATTTGCTGGGCTTGGCCTGGCAGAGAAGCTGGGGAACCCATGGCCCCTCCACCCAGGAAAAGGGTGGTGCTGCCTGACCAGGGGCTGATGTCTACTGGGTTGGGTTCCATTTCCTGTTAATCTTGCACAAAGGAAGTGTTCTCCCAATCCCATGGCCAAAGGGCAATTCCCATTATGTCCCCCAGGTCTTGGCCCTTGCTGGGATGAGGAAGAAGAGGGGAAAGGGCCTCTCCCTGCTCCTGCGATGATTGCTTTCTGTATAGTCCTGCCATGCCTTCAAATCAACCCACGTGTGCTCACTCATGTGGGCACACATACATCCAAGCACACACATCTGCACAGCGTGGGTCCAAATGCACCTCCCACCTGTCTTCAGGGCTTGGGAAGGGAGGCCATAGGAGCTCCACTCCACCCAGGAAGCCTACATGGGTCCTACTGGTTTATCCCACATGGAATAGGGCATGAAGTAGGAATGAATGAAGGACCTGGCTGCAGGCATCAGCTCTCTTGGCCACATGTCATGCCTGAGCAAGCAGGAAATGTCCCTAAGGATGAAAGAGCGTCACAAATCTACACCACAGGAAATTACAAACCCATGCAGGGGAGAGCCCCTTCCGCTGACTAAAAATATTTCCCCTCCTCCCAGCTTCCGCCTAAAGATTGAGAAGCAACTGGGTAGAATTATGAATTCAAGGAACAGTGACAACGAGGAACAGCCACGTGACTACAGCTCAGGGAAAGGACACTTACATGCAGGATGGAGCCCGGAGCTCCTTCACATATTTGCATTCTCCATGGATGCAGAAGTCCTTGTATTTCCGAAGACACGGGTCTCTCTTCCTCCCTAAGCCTTTGCCTTTCTTCTTTTTTTTCCCACGTTCCTCCTTACTGGGTGTGGCCAGAGCCTGTGGCTTGGAGGAGAAAGCAGCTGCTAGGGGGGAAAAGGACCCTGTTAGGCCTTTAACTCTCCTGGGGGAAAGACTCAGAACAGCACCATGTCTAGAAGGAGTACAGGCTCTTTAATCTCACCTGTAGTCAGAGGCCTTGGGAAGCCCCTTGGCTCAGTGCCTCCCAGGAGCTAAAGACTGAGCAGGACCACCAGAAGGCAGGGGAGGAAGCAGAGGCTACAGGGGTCCCAAGGAAGGAATTTCTCAGACTTAGTTCAAGAACTTCATTCGAACAATGCTAGCTTCTGTTGAGTTCACTGCCGCTGACGGGGCAGTTCTACTAACCTCACCCCCACCCCACTGTCCATCCCCATCTACTCCCCCACGCCCACTTGGTGCTATTTTGGCCTTAAATCAGCATCATTTCCTGATGCTGCACTCACTGACCCACTTGCAGGAAGACAGTGTCAGAGATAAAAATTGTTTCTGGAGAAGGTACTTGGAGGGTTTTTTTCTTTCTTTGGTGGTGGTGGGGGAGGCTCCTAAAATAACAACAGTGTCCATGTCCAGATGGCCCTCTCTGAAGCACCCACTAGCACCAGGGTACCATGCACCCAGGCCAGAGCCAGGCTTGGGAACCACAAGCAGGCCATCCCTGGTCAGGGCCTTGCTTTTTTGACCTCAGAGTATTTACCCTGCTCTATGTCCTTTGCAGCTTACCACTCCTCTCAAAGGTCTATTACATTTATCCCCAAATGTCCTGTTTATAGCTCTCTAGGATGGATGAGTATAATGTGTACAAGGGGGAGAAAGATGGAAAGTAAGGAATTACCTAGAAGGAACTGGAACAAGGATGACTCCCCCCCTTTTCACATTTTCCAGCTGGGACTGACCATGGGCTACACCCAGCAGCCCATCAGGGGTCTGACACCAGTCCCCTTTCCCCTGCTCCCAGAGGAAAAAAAGTGCCCACTGTACAATGGCTGTAGCCTTGTGTCTGGTGCAAGGGTTAGCATCAAACATTAGACTGGAGACGCAGGATCCTCAAGCGGGGAGTGACTTGAAAGAATATCATGGCTTTCCATTTTCTGATAAAAAACTTGAGGTCTCTTAAAATTTAAAAAAAATGTTTTTTAATTAAAAAAAAAAAAACTTGAGGTCTCGAAAGGCAGTGATTTGGTGAAGGTCATGCAGAATTGAGATCAGAAATGTGGTCTCTGGATTCCATATCCAGTGCTCTTTCTCAATATACCAAACTGCTCACACACCCCTGTCC
Source organism: Vulpes vulpes (assembly GCF_048418805.1). Taxonomy (NCBI): domain Eukaryota; kingdom Metazoa; phylum Chordata; class Mammalia; order Carnivora; family Canidae; genus Vulpes; species Vulpes vulpes. The sequence continues at coordinate 119,632,442 of NC_132781.1, forward strand.
CTTCCCCTGTACAAGTCTAGAACACCCCGGATATTGAACCAGGAAGGAGACAATGAATGGACTCTGAAGTCAACAGACCTGTGCTCCCGCTTCAGCGCCATGAACTTAGGCAAGTGACTTAATCTCTCTGAACCTTGGGGTGCTCAGTAAGTAGTGGCTAGCAGTGCAATTTCAGAGGGTTGCTACAGGATTAATTAACCCACAATAGCATAATGACTGCCTAGAACACAGCAGGTACTTAATAAACAGTAATAGTTATTCATTTTAGATGATAGGATCCCCAGACATGAAAATCAGTTTTCACCCAGCAAAGCCAAGAGAAGGGAAGAAAGGCAGGTGCCAGTAGTCCCACAGACCCCAGTTTCCTCTGGTATAGACCCAAGCCTCTTCAGCGCTCAGAAGGTGAAGCAGATGCTCAAGAGTGACCAGAGCTGTGGTAAAATTGTGGCAGAAGGGGCAAGCCAACCAGAAGGGAGGACGAAAGTGACAGGGTGACAGCCAGGCTCCTGCCAGGGACAGGGAGCAGTGAGTCAGGTCAGCAGAGGTATGAGGAGCAGCTGTGTGGGTGGAGGGTGAGTCACAGCCCAGCTCTGCCCAGCCTAGGAGGCGATGGCTAGGAGAATCCAGGTTGTTCCAGCCACGGGCAACCCAAAAGGCTACTAGGAGAGGATGAAGGTTGACAACGCAGGCCCAGCTTGGGAGCAGACCTTTGATTTATACAAAGCAAGACAGCACCTCACTTAAGGGAAGCTCTGGGTAAGGGGTGGCTAAGGGGCAGGCGGGGCTAGAACAGGTGGGTATCTTTCCAACCCAATATAGTCATTCTGGTGCTTCAGGGCCCAGTCCCTGCTCCACCCTCAAGAATCACTTCAGGTGGCTGGGGGCAGGCAAGTGGGCAACGGTGAAGGCTCTGGACTCTGCCCTGTGCCTGTACTCAACTACAGCCACATCTGCTGGAGGATCCCACATGGCCCTTTTCCCTTGGAGTGTCTCTCAGGGACTCAGGGTGGTCAGGAAGTCTCCAGGCTTTGGGTAGGATTTGTAGACACGGAGCATTTCATTATGTCTCCCTAGGGACCCAGTGCCCATCATTCACAGCCTCCCAAGGAGGTGCTGGCCTCACCTGGGAGACCAAGAGATCCTCATTCCCCTCTGTTTCTCCAGCCTGGAGACAGGTGGACGGAGAAGACTGCACACCTACTACATTCCTAGGCTCTCCACATCTGTCATTTTATACACAATGGTCATTTGATAGAGGAATTAAGACTTGCACCGATTTTTACATAGGAACTTTACAGAAAACATCCCAACCATTCCTTGTTCCTTACTCCAGCTTACCCAGAAGTGTACAAGACCACGGACACCCTGCCTGCTCACTTTGCCCTAAACTACCCAGAAGGGGAGCAACTGGACATGTGAGACTCAACAGCAAGAAAGACAGAGCGATCCACATTTCAGGATCCCCTAGCAAGCTTGTCGGGTTTAGCAGGTTTTCCTTAAAGTCCGCCATGAATACTCCCAACTCACAAGTGTGCCCAAACAGCGTGAACCCTGGATCCACTTATTCTTCAAGTGCCCACAGGGGTCAAGGATGAGGAGCCTTCATACCCACCTCTTAAAAGGTCCAGGTCCGTCTCTTCTAAGTCCAGGACTTCCCTGGCCCGGCCGCCTTCCGGGGGCAGCAGCCGGTCCGTGGATTCGGTGGGAGAGTCCGGGTTGCCAGTTCCGGCCGCCAGCCCTCTCCGAAGACGCCCCAAGCTCTCGCCAGTCACCGACGCCGAGAGCACTGCAGGGGGGTGGGGGCGAGGCCGCGCATCAGACCCCTCTGCCCCCCCGGGTCGCCGCGCGCACCGCAGCCGGCAGCCGTCTGCCGGGGAGCACGGGCCCCACCAAGTGGCCCGCGGCGGAGTCGCTGCAGCGCCCTTGCCCCCGGGCCCCCGGCACAGTGGCCCCAACCCCCCCCCCCACCTCCGGGGGCGTCGGCAGCCCTCTCACCTGCAGCCAGAAGGAGCTTCAGCACCACTGACCGCAGCAGCTTCATGGTCCCGGACCCGGCGGAGGCGGCGAGGCGGCAGTCACTTTGGAGGCGGCGACTGCGGGGCGCTGGCACGCGAGCCGGGCCGGGCGGAGCTCAGGGGATTCGGCCGGGCTGCGTCTGCCGCCGGCCTCTGGGTGCAAGCCTAGCCGGGACCTGCGCCGAGCCGGCGGCCGCTGGGTGTCTGCTCGCTCGGTCCGTCCGCCCACCCGGGCCCCTTGCGTCTCTGTCAGGCCGGCCAGCTGCTCGCCGCCCGCAGATCCCTCGGTGACTGAACGCTCCTGGCGCGCGGCGGGGAATAAGGCTCCTAGAGGCGCCGAGGCTCCGCCCCGCCCCCTCCCGCCCCTCCCCCGCCCCTCCCCCGCCTCCGCTCCCTCCCCGGCCTCCCGCGCTGGGCCGCTCGCCCGGCTCCGGGCGCCCCTAACTCCGCGGGCGCGGCGAGGGAAGGGGGCGGGAGTAGGGGATGGCGCTCACATAATCTGGGGCCCGGCCGGCCGGGGTAGCCACCGTCTAACTGTGGGAAGGGCTGCCGACCGGCAGGTGGCGGAGACCCGTTCCAACCTTTCCGCAAACGCCGGGTGCGCTGCAGCCTCGCGAACGCTGAGCTGAGCCCTGCCCTTGGACACCCCTCGTTCCTTCCCCTACTCCAGGCCTGGTCCCTCCAGCCATCCCTGCTCCAATCCAGGGATCTGCACCCATGTCACCTGCTGAAAGTAACATTCTCCGCTTTGCCTAGCTACACAGCAAATAGTAAATAATGAGTTCGTTTATCATTTAAAAATTAGGTGAAAAAAAATTAGATACACGAATGCCAGCAGGTCTCATGAGCCCGAAGTAACCAGAACTGCAGTTGCAGGCACTTGGTATCAATCCAGCAAAAGCAAAGGAAGTATTCTTCCAGCTGCTGGAGTGGCTTCCCTCCATCTTTCTCCCAGAGGACATAGTCTTCATTAAGATTTTTGAACTATGGATTTTAATTCCCAGGCTTCTGGGATCTGAAGGACAATGGTTGTGCAACAAGACTCATACTATTCCTTGTCTTGGAGCACCACTTTCTTCTCCAACTTAAAAACTGAGACCCTCTCCTATGGGACCCAGCTGGCTAGCATAGGTTGCTATGTTCAACAGGTGCCAGGAGATTGATGTATTTCTCCTCCAACCTAGTATTTTTACAGGGATCTTCTGCTGTCAATGTCCTAACCCAAAGAAATGACTCCCAGTAGATATTTCAGCTCCCAGGGACGTGCCGGGGAGGGAGTTGTATGACACAGGGCTGGGTTGGCATTCAGAGTCCTCAAATTGTGCCAGATAGAGCTGCTTGCCTGATTCAGCCCATGTGTAGAGATAAAAACAGGCTTCCTATTTATACACAGGCTATCCCACTGTTTCTATCCATCCCCACTTTTGTAGGGTCTGCCCTCTTGACTTACCCCTAGCAATACTTCCCATGCCTGGGTTTCCATAGTACACTGAAATCACTACATATGTAAGTTGAAATCTGGACCTTACTACTTACTGAGTGACCTTGAACAAAGTATTTCATTTCACTGAGCCTCAGTTTCCAAATCTCTCAAATGGAGGTAACAATAATAAGACTTTGTAGAGAGCTTTTTGAGGATTGAATGAGGGAACTCATATAAGAAAGCACTTAGTACAGTGCCAGGCATATTATAAGTTCTCAATAAATGTAAGCTATTATCTTATTATTACTAAGCATTCTACTTTGACAACTCCATTTCCTTAGAGGCTTTTTTCCTCTCCCTTCCCCCTGGGTCTGAGGCTATATGTTGTGGTTGGACTGGTTTCAGGCGGAAGCTCACCTGTCACCCATTTGGCCAAGTGCCACTGGGGGATTATTCTTTTGGGTGATCACTAGAACCTTAGTGGTTGGTCATCATCCAAGCCACACCTTGGTTCTCCCTCAGCAACCACATGACCACCTCCTTCCCCCAAATAAAACCACTTTGGGATGAGAGCTCTCCCCAGGGGAGGGTGGAGGGAAACACTTCCTGACACACAGCCAAGTCACCCCCTTCCCCTACCTGCCGCCAGGTTCACACCCTGCTCTCTTGTCCCAGCCTGCCTCTTCCTTTGCATGCTCTGTCTTTCTGCCTTCTCACCTCCACATCAGCCTTAGCCCCATTCATGGGGCAACTCCAAGCTTTCATCACACCTAGGAGCCTCACCCCACCTTGGTTTGTGTGTCAGCCAGGTTTTATGGGAAGGGCCTGGAAGATGAAGACAAAAGGCCTGGGATGTTTTGGGACAGTCACTTCCCCTCTCAGAACCTGGGGTGTCCTCTGACCAAAGAAAACAAATCACAATTCAGGCTGGAGTAATTTCAGTAGCTTATTTATTCCACAAACATCCAATGAATGCCTTTCAGCCACAAGGGACCCAGCAATAAACAAGACCATCAAGAATGCACTTTCATGAAGCTTCCACTCTGCAGAGAGGGAAACGGGCAACATGTTAAGTAAATAAAAACAGCTCCAGGGAAAGTTCAAATACAATGATACACTATAGGGTGATGTGTCCCAGTGCTTGGGATGACACTTTAGGTTTGGTGACTGATCAGCAGTGTCCTCTCTGAGCATGTGACATCTAAGCTGAAGCCTGAATGAAAAGACAGAAACAGACTTATGGTCATCCATTGCAAAAGCATCCCAAACCATGCAAATAGTTCAAAAACAGAAGTGGAAACAAACTTGGAACATTCAGGGAACAGCAGGAAGGCCAGAAAGGAAGGAGGGATATATAAGATAACGTTGAAGCAAAGGGCTAGTGACAGATGATGGAGGACATTACAAGCCCAGGCAGATGATGGATTTTATTTTCCTATCACTGTGGGCATCAAATGAGATGTTGATGGGAAAGCAGGATTATGCAGGATTTTTCATGTACTCCTCCACCTGCTCTCTGGCTGTCAAATACCAGCGACATACTCCTAAGGAAGTAGAGTCCAAACAGGCCACTCCAATTTCTTCAACTGTCTATGGATCTTGAGCAAACTGAGGCTTGAAGACTTCCTGGCCTTCAGCCACCAGTGAGTCACAAAGGGGCAAATCCAGAGCAGAAACCTTGGCATCCTGTTTTCCAGTTCTGTCCTGGGTTCCCTAGCTTCTGGGAACACAGGCTTCATGGGACACTGAGTGTCACTGACTCACTACTAAGCCATACAGACCTTGAGGGGGACAGAGGGAGGGAGAGGAGCCAGTGGGGAGGAGGTGGGGGAAAGGGGTAATTGTGGTGGGAAAAAAGGGGGAAAGGGAGTTGGAGAGGGAATCAACTTGAATCCCTTCCCCAACGTGGCTGAGATGTCTGTGCCAGTAGATTCGCTCCCCCAAACCGGCTGCGTATCAGCATTACCCGAGAATTCATTAAAGATAAAGAGGTCCAAGCCCGATCTAGTCCTCCTAATTCAAAATCTCCTGGGATGGGGCCCAAGCACTTATACTTTTGTTAGTAATTCTGGCATCAGCCAGTGCAGAAGCACTGGTCTGCAGAGTTAACCAGAATAACTTATAGCATCTGAACAAAAATCTGAACCTCTGAGGCAGAGGAGCTTTAGGTAATGAAACTTCTGTGCTCAACACCTCACCTGCATTATCTAGCACAATCCACACAATTGCCCTCGGACTAGATATTCCTCCCCATTTTAAAGGATCAAGCTAACACAGGTGAGTAACAGTTCCAGGTCACCCAGTTGGTGAGAATCTAAGCCTCAATTTGAATTCATTTTTTTTTTTTTTAAGATTCTATTTATTTATTCATGAGAGAGGCAGAGACACAGGCAGAGGGAGAAGCAGGCCCCATGCAGGGAGACCAACCGGTCTCCAGGATCACACCCTGGACTGCAGGCGGCGCTAAACCGCTGAGCCACCGGGGCTGCCCCTCAATTTGAATTCTTTCCTTCTATCCAGGCCTGTGTTTTTAAGCTCAACACTAGCCCTTAACAATCAAATGAGACAATGGCTGCCTTCTCTCTGCTTCTACAGACAGTAACACGGTCAGCTTGACTGAGCCTCAGTGGTCCCCAGTGGTCCTGCAGGGACAGTGATAAGAATCTGCCTCAAGGCTGGAAGGAGGCCTCCTTAGGACAGCAGAACAGGGCATACCCTTGAGAGCCAGGAAGCCCAGGGTTCAAATTTCGAATATGCTTTTTTTAAAAGATTTTATTTATTTATTCATGAAAGACATAGAGAGAGAGAGGCAGAGACACAGACAGAGGGAGAAGCAGGCTCTATGCAGGGATTCCAGGACTTCAGGATTATGCCCTGGGCTGAAGGCAGACACTCAACCACTGAGCCACCCAGGCATTCCTTGAATATGTTATTTTTTAGCTTTCTAACTTAGGACATGTTATTCAACTTCTCTGACTTACAGTTTGCTCATCTGCAAGATGGGAATAATAGTAGTAGCTGTTCCTATAGGGTTTTGTGATGGTTCAATCAGATCATGTGCATAAAGCAGAATATGATGCCTGGCACATAGGTAGGTGCTTACTTGGTGACAGTTGCTACTAAGAACAAACACTTCAAAAAAAAAAAAAATCCACATACACAAAATCCCCAAATGCTCACCTCTTCCTCTCTTCCCTTCCCTTCCTTCAAGTGGTCCTAAGAAGACCCAAAGCTCTGCTGGCTGGGGAGAGGGCACCTCCCTTGAGGCTAGGGTGCCATTAGCCCAGAGTTATCCACACTTAAAAATTGAGAGTTAAGGAGTCATAGCTCCTTGCCCCAGGCTGCCTTCATCCCAGCTCTCTATCCTCAGCTGAGTCAGTGAATCAGGTTGTCTTAGGGGTGCAGCTGATTTGTACTCAGATCTGCCCTTTGGAACTCCTTTGTACCTCCTATGCTGCCTGGGGGCTCCTGGGAGTGGAGTAAGATAACACTTCATGCACACCCAGGGATAAACAGGATTCTCCTGTCTATTGCCTGAGGTCAGGATCGATTTGAATAGGATGAAGACTAGGAATGGATGAGGTGGGAAGGGGGTTTAAGGGAATCAGGAGTCCTCATTTCCAGATGTTGAGGAAGGAATATTTATAATGTGCTTGCTCAGGCCTGGATTCCAAGCCATCCTCCTCCATTTCTGTGACTTTGAGGGTTAACAGGACTTTACCACTTTGGTCATCCCCTAGCACAGATGGCTGTCTGTCATCAGGGAGGGGGCAAGTGATTCCTCACTCATCCATCACACAACCCATCTCACTCTTTAAGCCTCAGGTTCCTCACATGTAAAATTAGAGGTTGAGACAATTGTTCTGTATTCAGGCACTGGCCAGTAAATATCCATCATGGATTGTTAGCAGGCAAGCTGCTATTCAAAGTCCTGCTGAGACAATTCTATGACAGCCCACAGTGCCTGACTTATGGGGCATGCTAACCTTTCTTCCTGTGCTTCTTTGTCTCTCAATGTGGAGAATAACAATCTACTTAGGGGGTTCTTGTGACCCAGGAGATAGCACCTCTGCAAGTGCTTGGCTAAATGGAGAGCCCTACATAAATAGGTCAGTACTATTGTTACTAACTTCTCTAGGGCTCAACCATGGAGTGAGGTCTCATCACATCCTGTACCAGGAATGTGTAAGTTTGGTTCCTCTTAGAAATGCAATCACAGAGCTGCAATTTAAAAATGTAACCTCCGGACGCCTGGGTGGGTCAGAAGTTGAGCATCTGCCTTTGGCGCAGGGTGTGATCCCAGTTCAGGGATTGAGTCCCACATAGGGCTCCCTGCATGGAGCCTGCTTCTCCCTCTGCCTGTGCCTCTGCCCCGTTCTGTGTCTCTAATGAGTAAACAAATAAAATCTTAAAAAATAATAATAATAATTTAACCTTATCCGTTTACTTTTTTTTTATAACAGGGTTGATCAAGGCAATGGTTCACAAAGGAAGAGATACTGCCCCCTACGGGTCATTCTAGGAATCTGTGGGGAGTTTTGGTTGTCCCCCAAACTAGGGAGTCCTCAGGCATTTGAAGGAAAAGATGTCAAGTTCACACAGTTAAAATTGTCCCCCCATTGTCCCATATTCCACATGCTTTTGAGTGTCCTGGCAGACATACATGTGGGTGAAAAACTTGATTATAATCCCTTGAGCCTAGAATCAACTCTAATGTACATTAAAATATAACAAGTGTTTCTACATTGACTTTTCCAGGAATGAAATTAGCATGAATTGGGGCACGTGGGTGGCTCAGTGGTTGAGCCTTTGGCTCAGGTTGGATCCTGGGGTCCTGGGATAGAGTCCCACATTAGGTTCCCACAGGGAGCCTGCTTCTCCCTCTGCCTGTGTCTCTGCCTCTCTCTCTGTGTCTCTCATGAGTAAACAAATAAATAATAATAATAATAATAATAATAAAGAAGTTAGCATGAATTGTCCATTTGGGTGGTATCTGAGTTGTCAAACAACACACTTGTTCAGTCAGTATTTGTAGCTGTCACATTCAATTTTTTTTAAAGATTTTATTTATTTATTCATGAGAGATACAGAGAAAGAGGCAGAGACACAGGCAGAGGGAGATGCAGGCTCCCTGCAGGGAGCCCGACATGGGGCTCAATTCTGGGTCTCCAGGATTACACACCCAGTAGAAGGCAGTAGAAGGCGGTGCTAAAACGCTGAGCCACCCAGGCTACCCCAGCTGTCACATTCAAAGTAAATCTGTGTAGGTGCAAGCAATGGGCTTCTTCATTGAGATTTCTAGAGTAGTTCTGAGCAAGTATTTGCATATTCAAATAATGTTATTTAGAAAAACATTTTTAAAGATTTTGAGACAGAGCACACGAGAAAGGAGAAGAGGTAGTGAAAGAGGGAGAAGCAGACTCCACACTGAGCAGTGAGCCCGACAACATGGAGGACAATGTGGGCTCCACATGGGGCTCAATCCCAGGACCTTGGGATCATGACCTGACCTGAAGACAAAACCTTCAGCAACTGAGCCATCCAGGGGCCCCTTAAAAACTTTTTTTTTTTTTTTTTTTAATTTGGGACGCCTATGGCTCAGCAGTTGTGCATCTGCCTTCACCTCAAGGCATGATCCCAGCCAGGATCCTGAAATCAAATCTGGCATCAGGCTCTCTGTGAGGATCCTGCTTCTCCCTCTGCCTATGTCTTTGCCTCTCTCTCTGTGTCTCTCATGAATAAATAAATAAACAAAATCTTAAATTTTTTTTTTAAATTTAAGTAATCTCTACATCCAACATGGGGCTTGAACTCACAACCCCAAGATTAAGAGTTCTATGCTTTTCTTTTTTTTTTTTTTTATTTATTTATGATAGGCACACAGTGTGAGAGAGAGAGGCAGAGACATAGGCAGAGGGAGAAGCAGGCTCCATACACCGGGAGCCCGACGTGGGATTCGATCCCGGTTCTCCAGGATCGCGCCCTGGGCCAAAGGCAGGCGCCAAACCGCTGCGCCACCCAGGGATCCCAAGTTCCATGCTTTTCTGACTGAGCCAGCCAGGTGCCCCTCTCTATAATTATTTAAAAGTACTTCTGAAACCTAGGTATAGGTAAAAAAAAACAAACAAACAAAAAAAAAAACGGAAAAATACATCAAAATATTAACATGGACAGATTTCTACAAAGGAGAAAAAAGTAAATGTAGAGATAGGATATTCTCTGTGAACTTTATTTCAGGATAGTAAAAGAGTATTAACATATTTCCTATAAAAAGAAAATATTTATTCTGATGGGGCTGAAGACCACTAACACCAGAAGTCTTCACATAAGAAGCCTTTCTGTATCCTTTGTAAAATGCTGTTCTAGAGACTATTACATATAAGGTCCCTGGCCAGAGCCTAAAAAAGGTGTAACAACTTCCTCTTGTAGTTAGTTCAGTGTTAGAAAGTTTGACTCTTGTGACTATCTGGCATAGCTATTTCCTTTTACTAGATACTGACAAATGTGGAACTCCTATGTTCTCTTTTTGCCTCCAGTACCAGAAAGATCACAATTAAGTTTTGATGCTGAGTTGCAATGATTATTGCCTAGCCCAGAATTTTGAGTACAATTATTCCTTTCTTCTCCAATTTGGTTTCATTATGGGTAATCGTTTTTTAAATATTTACTTGTATCCACGTCTTTTATTGTCTTTAAGTCTTTTCTGGAAGTAAACGGAGCAGATATAATTAATGTGAAACCCAAAAATCACATACCTGAAGTTGCCTTCCCAACATTTCCTAATGTTCAATGTGGGCTTAGAAAGCCTGAGGTAGAGCAGTTTATGGCATGTGCAGATGGTTTTGTATAGAGACCAGCTTCTCTGATACCTCTTCCTTCTCCCCTTCAAACACCCTCACCCCTATATTCTAGATGGAGTGTGAGCAGTGTGAGGGAGGAGAAGCGGGCTCCAGTTGTCAGGGCCTGTTCCAAGTGTTGGCTGGATGTTGGTGGCCTAGGGTTAAGGTGGGCGTCAGGCAAGGATATCCCAGCTCCAGGGTCAGAGAAGCCCAGACCTCCAACTGGAGAGACTTTCCCCCCACATTCTTTTTTTTTTTTTTTTTTAAGATTTTATTTATTTATTCATTCATGAGAGACACACAGAGAGAGGGAGAGAAAGGCAGAGACACAGGCAGAGGGAGGAGCAGGCTCCATGCAGGGAGCCCGATGTGGGACTTGATCCTGGGTCTTCCAGGATCACGCCCTGGACTGAAGGTGGCACTAAACTGCTGAGCCACTGGGGCTGCCCTCCCTCCACATTCTGCTAGCATCTTGTCTGAATCCCTCAGAGCAGAGGCTTTGAAGCTTAAGCTGAGTTAGGAAACTGACCCCTTTCTGAGCCCTGGTCCACTAGCCCCCAGCTATGACTTTGGCCAAGGTACCTCAGAGACTCAGTTTCCTCATTCAGAAATGGGACCGGTACTTACCTCCAGGGGCTTCTGTGCTCTTGGAGATGACATGCGAGGTGCTAAGGTAGTGCTTGGAACCCAGCAAGCTCTTGGAAGCCAACAGATGCTGCTCATCCCAGTCAGCCCCAATCTGTGTTCCTCTTGTTCCTGTCTGCTGCCCCCAGCTGGGAGCAATGAAGGCAAGAGTTTTGACTCCTCACTCATAAGCTCAGTAGTCATAGCAAATTGCTTAACCTTTCTGAGTCTCAGTGTTCTTATGATAAAGTGGGAATAATGAAATATGTCTCATTTTTGTGGTACAAGTAAAATTATCAATAGTGGTTATTTTATGGGAAGGGCATGAAAATTTATTTTGTTATTTTTAGTTTTAAGGGCATTTTCTGGTTTTTTTCTATAATGAATATGAACTTAAAAATAAATATGAATGATTTATATATCTCAAATCACTTTTCAAAACATGCTTTTTCTAAAAAAAAAATTACTGGGGCGCCTGGGTGGCTCGGTTGGTTAAGGATCAGATTCTTGGTTTCAGCTCAGGTCATGATCTCAGGGTAGTGGAATCAAGCCCTGAACAGGGCTCTGTTGAGTGTGGGGTCAGTTTGAGATTCTCTCTCTCTCTCTCTCCCTCTTGCCCCTCCCCCCGACTCTCTCTCAAATGAATAAATAAAAAAAAATTTTTTTTTTAAGATTTTATTTATTCATGAGAGAGACACACACACACAGAGGCAGAGACACAGGCAGAGGGAGAAGCAGGCTACATGGAGAGAGCCTGATATGGGATTCGATCCCGGAACCCTGGGATCACACCCTGAGCCAAAGGCAGACGCTCAACCGCTGAGCCACCCAGGTGTCCTGAATAAATAAAATCTTTAAAAAAAAATTAAAAATACTTAAACTTGTTGAGTGCTCACTACATTTTAGGCATTGCTCTGATCACTTTCTATACCTTATCTCATTTAATTCTCACCACAGTCCTCTGAGGAAGATAGTATTTTCATCTCCAGTTTATAGATGAGAAAACCGATGCTGAAGGAAGTTGAGCAACTTGCCCAGCTTGTGAGTGAATCTATACATGTCATACACTTTCATAAATCAATATACACACAGACATAGACAAATGAATACATGTAGAAACAAATGAAATCTGAATAAGACCTGTAGTCTAGCTAACAGTATTGTGCCTCTGTCATTTTCCTGGCTTGGATATTGTGCTATCTTTATATAAGATGTTACCACAGGGGAAAGCTGGATGAAAGGTACTGGCTGGAAACCTCTCTGTATTTTTTTTGCAACTTCATTGTTTCTTCTTCTATAATTAGGCTCTCAAAAATTAAAGTTTTATTTTTAAAGATTTGAGGGGGAGGGGCAGAGGGAGAGACAGTCTTATTTTTTTTTTTTTCGATTTTATTTATTCATGAGAGATAGAGACATGAGAGAGAGAGAGGCAGAGACATAGGTAGAGAGAGAAGCAGGCTCCCCGCAAGGGGATATGGGACTTGATCCCAGAACTCTGGGGTCACGACCTGAGCCACCCAGGGGCCCAAGAGAGACAGTCTTAAGCAGACTCCAGGAGCACAGAGCTCGACTTGGGGCTCAATCTCACAAGCCAGTCACTTGGCCAACTGTGTCAGCCAGGTGCCCCAAAAAGTAAAAAAAAAAAAAAAAAAGTTTAAAGCTTGTTGCAAGGATTATGTGAGATAATGGGCCTAGCAGAGTTGGATACAATTGGTGTTCCAATATATATTTTCTTTTCCCCCACTCTATGACAATTTTCAGTTATATAGTAATAACAGCCTCCATAATGTGTATACTGTGTGGTAGGCTTAATTTGCATGCATTGTGTCATTTAATAAAGACTATGGTGTGGGTACTTTTTTTACATTTTGCTTGTAAGAAAACTCAGGTTCTGCAAAGATAAACCTCTTTTCCACTTGTTAGAAAGTAACCAAGCCTGGATTTACACCAAGACAGTCTGTTCATGACACCACTCCCTTCTACTCAGGGTTCAGCTCAGAGTGTTGCGTAAAGGTATGCTTTGAACCATGGAAATCATCTACCCAAACTGTTTCGGTTTATACAAAGAAAACAGGCTCAGAAAAGGGAGGACTTTGGTCAAGAACACCTAATAAATGTATGACTGAGCTGGGATGAGAACTCAATTTTTGGATTCCTGTGTCAGGGTATTTTCCAGTGCCTACACCCGACGCTGCTCGCCCATATAGCCTTCCTTCCCTGAGCTGCCTGGGAGACCACTGGTGCCCACAGACAAGCCTGTGGGTCCTCACTCACACCCCTCACCAACCTACACAGCTCAGGGCACTCAGGACCCAAGAGGTAGCAGTGGAGCCTGGGGAGATTGGAGGCATGGTGGTCCTTTACTGCAGGCATCCTTGGAAGGCAGGGTAGCTGGGGCCACAGAGAGAAAGGGAGGACCCTCTGAACTTTGGCAGGAGTAGGAGTGGGAAGGGAGGATGTGTGTGTGAGAACGGGTATTCATGCCAAGTGCCTGTTCCTGTCCCCCTCAGGCTTTTTTGAGTCACTTGCCCTGAGGTTGGGGCACATTCTTGAAGTGGGTGGTCACAGGGATTCCAGGACAAGGATTCCTCCTGGGGCTGAAACCAACACCCCCCTTGGACTCAGCACCTCGTCCTCAAGTGGTAATATAGTGACTCACTCCTTTCATTCCTATCCTGGGACCTCCTTGGACTTTCAAATTGCTCCAAGTTCAGACGTGGAGTTGGTGGGGAGGATTAGCCCAAGTCCCACTTCCCAGGGAAGAGACGGGTCCTACGTATCTAGTGGAGGGTTTGATCCACGTTCAAAAGAGCACGATTAGCCCTCTCTCTCCATCCTTGTTGCGCCTCCCCGCCCCCCATCCCATCCCACTGGGCCAATCCAGGAAAGGTTGGAAGATTAAGGACCCCTTCTTGCTCCCTTAACACCTCTGCGCCCTGGCGGGCCACTGGGGAAGCAAAGCCAGCTGGTGGGTAGACCAAGCAATCCTGTCCGCGGGGAGCAGCACCCTCGTGTGACCTTCGGGAGAAGCGCATTTATTTCCCAGCCCCTCCCCTCCGATGCGCTCTTCGAACAAGTATTTTTGAGGGCAACTAGGTGTGCTAGGGACAGCCATGAAGAAGACAGGTAAAACACCTGCTCCGTGAACGGTCATTCCAGATTGCGTGTGTGGCGGGGCAGGCAATAAAGGACAAACAAATAAATGAGGCAGATAGTAATAGTGATAACTGCTGGAAAGAAAATAAAACAGAGAAATGTGATGGAGACACAGGGCTGGGCGGGGGATGGGGAGGTCTCCTTGAGCAGGTAATGTCTCAGATGACACTTAGATATAATAATAATAATAATAATAATAATAATAATAATAATAATACACTTAGGTTCAAGGATCCAGTCAGGTGATTATCTCAGGGAAAAGCTTTCCAAGCAGAGCGAAGAGCTGCTGCGAAGACCCCCCAGGCAGGAACAGGCTTTGCATAACAAAGACCTGCACCGCTGGAAAGGAGTGAGAATGGTAGGAAATGTGGCTGGGGACGTAGACTAGGGCCAGACTGTAGATCTTGTAGGTCATGACAGAGTTTGATTTTTCTTCTAAGAGTAATGGGAATATATTGGGTGAGTTTTGAGAAGAGTAATGCAGCTTGATTACCTTTTAAAAGGATCCCTGAGGCTGCTGTGTAGATTAAGAATTTGGGGCAAGGAAGAGTGGAAGCAGGGAGATTATTGCAAGATATTAAAAAGCTATTGCAATAATTCAGGTGAGGCAGGATGGTGGCTTGGAACTGGGTAGAAGTGTGGGAAGCCGGAAGATGTGGTTGGATACTGGGTTTACTTTGAAAGTAGAGCCAACAGGACTTGCTAATAGACCACATTCTCCTTTGCTCTTTTGGCTGTAGGACTTCCTTCACATACACACTCTCACGGACTCCTCTACCCTCAATGCCAGGCCAAGTTAGAAGGGCAGAACCCAGGGGCAGGAGCTAAATGGAAAGTTTCCAGGTGTAGTCTGACAAAAGGAATTTAAGCCTCAGGCACTGTGTTCCCCCTGGCATGCCTCCCTAGCCCGTTAAACGGGCTGAGACTAGGCCTGTTGTCTCCCTTACTGTGTAGTCTGGCTTCCGCAGACCCAGTTACTTATCAGGTCTCTGTTTATCCAAACGAGTACCTTAGGGTGTGATGGTGACACCCCAAACAGTCCTAGAGGGTTGGTGTTTGTATTTGATACAGAGTAGGGGGCAGGATTATCTGAGGGTCTTAGTCCTCAGACCCAGGTTAGTGATTTACTCCCATTAATTTACACAAAACACAGTGGGGTCAGACCTGATCCCACAGAAAAAGCACACAACACTTCTGCCCCAGGCTGGGCATTTCTGGAGAGCCTGGAAAAGATCAGGTTAGCCTTACAAACACTCTCAGGCAGCAAGGGCTGGAGAAAGCAAGCAGAAGAGGGAATGACCTGGTTGGCTCTGGAGTCAGCAGGCCTTGCTCTGTGTTGTGCTGCATGGGGTAGTGCATTATAAATGCAGCCAGTGGAAGGCCCCTGAACTCAAAACTGTACCAGTCCCCAGAGTCTGTACAAGCCTCCCCAAGATGAAGCTACCAGGCCAGGAGGAGTTCGAAGTCTCCAGTGCTTGTAAAAATGTGCCCACAGGAGAGCTAGACAGTAGCCCTGGCTCTGGCCCCAGGCCTGATGGCCCCTTGGACACCAAGAGAGGGAACCTGGGGGTATCCAAGGATCCGCTGCTTTTCATTCAGCTGAATGAGCTTCTGGGCTGGCCCCAGGCACTGGAGTGGAGAGAGACAGGCAGGTGAGTGGGACCCAGAGCCTTTTTATGTGGTCTTTCCCTTTCCCCAGCTGGGGACTCTTCCGTGCTTGTGTATGAGGCAATCAGGAATTCCTCTCTGCGTTCTCCAATTCAGGCCCTCACTGTCCATGATGCTCAGCTTTCTATGTACTTTACTTCTGAGTTCCCCAAGCCCCCCAGTCGAGGGGTGAATGCCCATGAAGGGGCATACTTTGCACCACTGGGCCCAGGACTCCCCCATTGCCCTAGCTTCCTTGGCTCTACTGTGTCCCCACTCCTAGACCTGGGAAGGATGACTTCAATAACATAGTTTACTCCTCTTCACTGCAGGTGGGTGCTGTTTGAGGAGAAGGTGGAGGTGGGTGCGGGCCGGTGGAGTGTCCCTCACGTGCCCACCCTGGCACTGTCCAGCCTTCAGAAGCTCCACAGCCTATTGGCCGAGGGCCTTGTGCTGCTGGACTGTCCAGCTCAGAGTTTCCTGGAGCTCGTGGGTATGCTGGGAGCCTTGGCAGGGAGGGCCTGGGCAGTCATGCCATTTCCCCAGGACTTCCCTCCAAAATCTTAGAACTTTCCAGAGCTCACCCCACCCCCACCCCCCAGGGATTATCCTTCCCTGTCACCATGGGGCAGGAGGGGAGAGATGGAAGAATAGAGTGCAGGAACAAGTTCCCTGAGACCCCCAGAAGGGAAAGGGATCTGGGCAGGGGAAAGGGGAAGAGTTTGGGGCAGGGAGCTCTCAGGAAAGGGTTGGAGCCCCACCTCTGTTCTTCAGAACAGGTGACCAGAGTAGAGTCGCTGAGCCCAGAGCTGAGAGGGCAACTGCAGGCCTTGCTGCTGCAGAGACCCCAGCACCTCATCCAGCCCACAGGCACCAGGCCCTGCCAGGGTGAGAGGCCCATCCCTGGGCCCAGGACCAAAAGCCCTGGGTGAGAGTGTCCCCCCGCCCCCTCCCTGGGCCAAGACCAGCCTAGCCTTGGCTCATACCTCCATCTAGGCCTCATGGTAAGAAGCGGAGGTCACGGTGAGGAGGAATGACGGAGGGGCCAGAGTTCTGGGAAGGGATGTTCTGGTAGGCAGTGTGCCAGGAGCTTTACATGTAGTATCTCATTTAATCTTCACAACCATCCTGTGAGGTAGTACCACAATAGCCCCATTTTAGTGATAAGAAAACTGAAGCTCAGAGAGGGGAAGCTCCAATTTGTCAGAGGTAAAGCTGGTCAGGGAGCCCTTGTGGATCTACCCCTAAAGCCCATGTTCTTAGTCACTGCCTAATCCTGTTTTGAAGGATCTGCCCATCCAAGAGAGGCTTCTTACAATGAGGAAGCCCTGCTGAAGGAACAGGTTTGTGGCCCTTCCTTGGACAAGGCTGGGAGAGGAGTCGGGGATTAACAGAGGCCCTCCAATGGCCTCAGTATCAATCAGTATCTTGCCAACATCCACCTCCTCAAATAACCTCTCATCCTTTTTATTTCCTCAAACCGCTCTCCAGCATCAAAACCCTCTGAGACAGAAGCTGCCTCCAGGAGCTGAAGCAGCGGCTGTGCTGGCAGGAGAGCTGGGCTTCCTGGTGCAGCCCCTGGGAGCCTTTGTCCGACTGCGGGACCCAGTGGTGCTGGGACCCCTCATGGAGGTTCCCCTTCCCAGCAGGTGAGGCTGCTGAGAGTTGGGGGTCCTGGAGACCAGAAGAAGGCTCTTTACTGGGGAGGGGATTGGGAGGTCTGGTCTAGTTCTTTTGGGGGTGAGTGTAGGAACATGCTTGGGGGTCTGGGGAAGGGTAGTGGTCAGAGCGGCAAAGCAGGTGTGCACATGAGTGTACATATGGGGGCTGGTAGGGAGGTTGGAGATCAGGGCTGCCTTACGGGATAGTAGCCTCTGATTTTTGTGGGGCCTGGTTCCTTCCTCAGATTTTTCTGCCTCCTCCTTGGTCCCTCCACAGTGGGAAAGGGCTACCACGAGATAGGCCGGGCAATGGCTGTCCTCCTCAGTGACTCGGTGAGCTGGGCAGGGTGTGTGTGTGTGCACGTGCACATGAGTGTGCATGTGTGGACTCTAGATGTGTGACTGAATACGGCAATGAGGCAGAGCGTGGCTTTATGTCTCTAAGCATGAGGTTGGAGCCCCCTTATCTAGCACAGTGCTGGCACAGAGTAGGCACCCAATAGATACTCACTGCATGAATGCATTCATGAATGCTTGAATGACTTCTCTGCCTACCTGACTCATGTCTAGCTTTGAGACTGTGAAAATGTATGTAAGGATCCAGATCTGCATTTCCTGCCCCCATGTGCTCCTACCGCTAGCAATTCCAGTGGACAGTTCGTCGGGCCAGCAACCTTCACGACCTTCTGGCAGCCTTGGATGCCTTCCTAGAGGAGGTGACAGTGCTCCCTCCAGGTCTGTGGGACCCGACAACCCGGATCGCCCCACCTAAATGTCTACCCTCCCAGCACAAAAGGTATATGGGGACCTTCTCCACAGGCCTTGGGTCCAGTCCCACTGTTGAGGAGGGTAGGGGGAATCCCAGGAAAGGGATAGAAACTGATCTTTGGATTCATAGCTTGCTGGCAGAGACACGAGTAGCCACCAGGGGGCAGTCGTGTTCTGGTTGGAGAACTTCAGGCAACCTGGGTTCCCCTTCTCTTCAGGCTCTTCTCACAACTGAGGGAGGTCAAGGGCCCTCCTGCCCCACCTGGGGCCCTGGCTGAGGACAGGCACGGCCACTGGCTACGTACACCCAGCCCAGAGTTACAGCGGACAGGCAGGTGAGGTGAGCTGGGGTGAGAGCTAGGGGGAGGGTATGGGGAGGGGAGAGGGGTCACAGGGCACAGAGATTATGCTTCCTGTGGAGGGGCTCACCCAGTCCCAGGGGAAGTAGCAGGGATAGGGGTGTGGGGTGTGGACATCCGGATCACTGACAAGCCACGGGTGGGAGGCTGTTTGGGGGCCTACTCCAGGATGTGCGCCGGAAGGCTTCATGGTACCCTAGCGACTTCTTGGATGCGCTACACCCCCAATGCCTGTCAGCTGTGCTCTACATTTACTTGGCCACAGTCACTAATGCCATCATATTTGGGGGTCTGCTGGGGGAAGCCACCAGTGGTGCTCAGGTGAGTGGGGAGGTGTGAGGGGACACTGCCAGCCATGCCCTTTATGCTTCCCTGGGACAGGGGGTGGGCTGCCATGGAAGCTTGGGTTGCTGTGCTGAGGACCCCAGTGTTCTGTGCTGACAGGGTTCCCTGCCGACTTCTAGGGTGTGCTGGAAAGTTTCCTGGGCACTGCAGCAGCTGGAGCCACCTTCTGCCTGATGGCTGGCCAGCCCCTCACCATCCTCAGCAGCACAGGGCCAGTGCTGGTCTTTGAGCGCCTGCTTTTCTCCTTCAGTAGGTAGGTCACCAGACCCCTCACTAGCTGCACTCTCGGCCTGGTCCTGGCTGCGTCAAGAGGGGAGGGTGGAAACTATCTCCAGGGGAACCTAACTGAGGATAAGTGGAGAGCAGAACAGCTCTGCCAAGTCCTGTCTTTCTCACCACCTCCCTCAGAGATTACAGCCTGGACTACCTGCCCTTCCGCCTATGGGTGGGCATCTGGGTGGCCACATTTTGCCTAGCACTGGTGGCCACGGAGGCCAGTGTGCTGGTCCGCTACTTTACCCGCTTCACCGAAGAAGGCTTCTGTGCCCTCATCAGCCTCATCTTCATCTATGATGCTGTGGGCAAAATGCTGAGCCTGACCAGTGCCTATCCCATCCAGAGCCCTGGCTCCCCTGCCTACGGCTGCTTTTGCCAGTATCCAGACCCAGGAGGTGGGTGAGGGCAACAGGGAGCTTGGTGAGATGGAGAAGGACACATGAGGGGGAGGGTTGTCCCCTTGCTGACCCCCTTATTAGGGTCAGCAAAATCCTGAATACTCACCCAATAGCCAGCAGCACTCTTCCCCATTCTGGTTTTGAATCAACTGAGAAGTAAGAGAGCAGGCCCGATATTGTCTTTATTTCTGACAATGCTGATTGGAGAATGTGCTCATATCTATGGGGGAATGGGCTTCCTAACAATGAAACCAAAACTAGAGAGGTTTACCCACCCAGTCATGGCTGCACTGAATGGGAATGTCTTGCCCCAGAAGAGCAGAACTAACTGCATGCACAGCACAGGCAGCTTACTCCCAAGAGTGGGGAGATGAAGGGACAGGGAGAGGCATGCCCAGCTTCTTCTCTCAAACTCACCAATCAAATAAAATGCTGCTTTTCCACTAGTCTGAGTGACTGACTCAGGGGGAGAGCCGTTCAGCATATTATACTCGCACAAATACCTCCACGTGGAAGGAAGCAGCAGGAATGGGGAAGAAATGTCCTCTCAAGAGTGCCAGACTCTGCTGGGCATGAACAAAACCAGTTCTGGTCCTGGTAGAAACCCAGAGATTGGTGTGCTTATTCATTAAGCAAACATTGGCTAGGCGTCTGCTCTGGCCAGTCTTGTGCTGGGCACCAGGGATACCAATAGGTAAGGAATTTGAGGGCACCAGGCAGTGTACTGAGGAGCACAAACTTGGAAGCAGTTGGAGTCATCAGACAGATGAGTCAGAACTAAGAACTCTCTGGTTCACTTGGACTGATGAGATTAGGCTCCCAAGGGGTTGGAAAAGATTCCCAGGAGAGGGGCATATACCCAAATTGTTCTCTGCTTCCCAGGAAATGAGTCTCAGTGGACAAGGACAGAACCCAAAGACAGAGATGACATCTCAAGCATGGTGAGGCCCTGTTCCTGGGAGGGCCTGGGAAAGAAAGGCTAGAAGCCAAAGAAGTCAGTGGTTCCTGGCTTTTCCCACCTCATAGGCTAGGGAAACCCTCCTAGGTCACAGAGGCCCAGACATGTGCTATAGCTGGAGACCTCTTATTCTGGGTCCTTGCTGTCTCAGTGCATGTCAGTCAATGTTAACCCATCCCTGACCACCCTTTCCATACAGGACCTAGGCCTGGTCAATGCCTCCTTGCTGCCCCCAACTGAGTGTGCCCAGCGGGGAGGCCACCCTCGTGGCCCCAACTGTCATACAGTCCCAGACATCGCCTTCTTCTCCCTCCTCCTCTTCCTTACCTCCTTCCTCTTAGCCACGGCCCTCAAGCATGTAAAGACAAGCCGCTTCTTCCCCTCTGTGGTGAGTGTTACTCTCTTTCTGTGGGAAAGTACTGGCTCTTGGCATCAGGCCCTGTGTGTGAAAGGGAAAGTGTGAAGAAGGAGGGGGCTGGTGGGCTGCATCTGACTTGAGTGTCCACTGTATGGCCAGGTACGCAAAGTGCTCGGTGACTTCTCCTCAGTCCTGGCCATGCTGCTGGGCTGCGGCCTTGATTCCTTCCTGGGTCTGGCCACGCCAAAGCTCACTGTGCCCAGTGAGTTCAAGGTGAGAGCTGGGAGTATAGGACAGAGGGGAGAGCACGGACCTTGGAAGAGGAAGATGCGTAGATCCCATGCTTCTCTTCCTCTGAGCTTCCATTTCCTCGCTTATAAAACAGAAAGAGTAATAATAATGACCTCACAGAGTTATTGTGAGGATTCATGAGGCACTGCTGCTGACACAGTGGTACAGAATACATGATAGCTATTATTATAAATTAGGGGTTAACAGGATGGATTCTGCTCAGCCAGCCCTGGGTTTGAGATCCTGTTTTGCCACTTCCTAGCTGTACGACCTTAAGCAAGTTATCCCACATCTCTCATCAATGAGCCTCAATTCATGCATCTATAAAATGGAAATAATAAATAACAATGGCTCCTACGCTATAAATTGTCCTGAGTTTCACAGAAGATGAGTGTAGAGCATTTTATCACAGTGCAGGGACTGGTACACACTAAGACTTTAATAAATGTTGCTTCTTATTGTCCGAGGTTGGCCCTACCTGCTCCACTATTCTCCACTCTTTTTGCACCCCCAGTTGCCAGCTCTGATCTGGTAAAGCTAGAGCTCCCTCCCAAGGGCATGACAGTGCACAAGACAAGACTTAGCACTAACTTAGCACCTAGGCTTTGCCTGTGCATTTGGAGACCTCCTTTCCAGCTTTCCTCAGGACAGGAGAGCAGGAACTCCAATTGGGGTAGCCTCAGGGGCTCAGAATCTGAGACAGTAACTGGGATCCCCTCCCCCACATAGACGCTTATAATCAAAGCAGACGCAGACACACCCAGCTCTGCCCCTGCCCCAGATCAAGGCAGGTTTGAGCCTGAGTCACTCCACCCTGGTTGGTGGAGGCGTTGCCTAGGGAGGAGGGCTCTGCCCCTGTAGGCAGGCCTCACCCACCATATCCTCTTCTTACAGGGAGGGAGGGCCCCTGAGAACCAAAGTCCAGAACCTCTGGCTCCAGCCCAATCCCCAGGCTGGTCCTCCTGCTTCTGCCCACTTTGAAGACACTGGGATGCTTTGAACCAGCTGTGCATGCACACATACTGTTCCTACCTGTCATCTAGGGTTTTGGGATGGGGGTAAGGGGTTGGAAAATTATGGAAGAATGCCAACTCTGGGGTGTGCAGGTGAGGTGCTCTTGGCAGACTCTTTCTAACTTGTCCATGGAATACCCTCTTCCAGCCCACACTCCCTGGGCGTGGCTGGCTGGTGTCACCTTTTGGAACCAACCCATGGTGGCTGAGTGTGGCAGCAGCCCTACCTGCCCTACTGCTGTCTATCCTCATCTTCATGGACCAGCAGATCACAGCGGTTATCCTCAACCGTGCTGAATATAAACTGCGGGTAAGGCCTGCTGGGTAAGACCCTAGCCCCTAGACCAAAAGACAAAAACTCCAGGATGGGACGCAGTCCTCCCTCTCCCACTCCAGAGGACAGAGAGCCCACGTCTTGTTTAGTTTCACCCTCAAAGCTCCACCACTACCTGCAGAAGGGAGCTGGCTTCCACCTGGACCTCTTCTGCGTGGCTTTGCTGATGCTCCTCACATCAGTGCTGGGGCTACCCTGGTATGTCTCAGCCACAGTCATATCCCTGGCCCACATGGACAGTCTTCGAAGAGAAAGAAGAACCTGTGCCCTGGGGGAGCCCTGCAGCTTCCTGGGGATCAGGTGAGGCCAAAATTCAGGAGGTTAGAGTAAGAGGTGATCATAAGGTGGTATGGTGGGATAGAAAGCTTTGGACAGCTTAAAATCTACGCTGGTGGCTCCAGAGGGTTCTCTCACTGCTCCATGAGCGCTGCAGTGGGGTGAATGAGAGGGTTCTGGACTGAGATGGGTGTGTCAGATCTTCCCCCATTGTCCTTCGGCCATGGGATTGGGAGGGCCCTGGAGAGGAGCCTCATGGATGTAAAGGAAGAGGCAGCCAGGGCTGAGCAAGGGTGAGGTGCCACCTAATAAACCCTGGGCTCAGTGTAGGAATACCTCATTGAAGTTACAGAGTTACCATCACAAAAACAAGTTTGTAACTACTAGAAACACAATCTGTGGAAAGTATGTGAAATCAACTTTGAAACTGTGAAATAAAAATTTTTATGGGAGTGTAAAATAAAACCCAAACAACAACAACAACAACAACAAAAACAAATGATGAGCTTGAGTTAATGGGGAGGCCTGGGACACCCAAACTGAAGTGCCCTGACCATTTCTCTCCCCAATTTCACACACCATGCTAAGGCCCCTCCCTGCCAGGTGACTATTGGGGGATCCCTCCACGTCCCTCCTGCAGGTCCCTATAGTGGTATCTGGTCCACATCTCCAGGTCCAGCACCTTAGGGGCTCTCCCAGACCCTGGCTAAATTTTCCCTCTCTGCACAGGGAGCAGAGGCTGACAGGCCTGGTGGTATTCATCCTTACAGGAACCTCCATCTTCCTGGCACCTGTACTCAAGGTACCTTTGTTAGGCTGGCATCAGGGGCAGGGCAGGCCAGTAATAATAACAATAAATAAAGTGAGAACTGACACTGGCTAAATACTTACTGCACACCAGGCACTGTGTTCAGTTTTCTCCACTTGGTCTCATTTGATCCTCACATGAACCCTGAAAGGCATCTGTACTTCACAAATGAAGAAGCGGAAGGTTGAAGAGGTTAAGTAGCTTTAAAAAGATGGATCTCATCTGAGAACTCAAACCTTACTCAGGGGGCTTTCTCCCCAGTGGAGCAGGGTGTGGACACACCTCCATCCCCTAGGGGACAAGTGATATGGTATCATTGCTCCAGCCTCCCAACCTTAGACTAAGAGTGATCATCATGTCCCAGAAAAACTGTGAGGCAAAACCCCTTCACTTCTCCCTCACCAGATATTTATAGGACACCTACCGTGCTCAAGGCTCTGCTAGGCACTTGGGAGAAGGTGAGGGCAGGAATATTGAAAAGAGATATAGAGCCAAGCCTCTATCAGCAACATACACACATGAACAAGAATTAAGTAACAGGTAATCACAGAAAGTTTCCACAAGCCAAGGCAGCAAAGCAATCGAGGAGCATGGAGAATGGCATACAAAAGTCACTGGTGAGGAGGGGTTTGGGGAAGGAAAGGTCATGGAGCTGAGTGAGAGTGGAGTAGTTGAAAGAGCCAGATGGACCAGATCAGCTGTTTACTAACTAGGTGACTCCTGTTCAGCAGAGATGTACTGAAGAGCATAAACCATATGCAAGGCACCGTTCCAAAGACTGGGGATATAGTAACGATCAAAAGAGGGAATCTCTGGGTGGCTCAGCAGTTTAGCGCCTGCCTTCCACCCAGGGCGTGATCCTGGAGTTCTGGGATCAAGTCCCAGGATTGAGTCTCACGTTGGGCTTCTGCATGGAGCCTGCTTCTCCCTCTGCCTCTCTCTCTTTCTCTCTCTGTGTGTCTCTCATGAATAAATAAATAAAATCTGAAAAAAATGAGAGAGACCATCCACTGCTTGGAGTCTGGTGAGAGGAGACAGATGAAAAAGAATTAATAAAATAGGATAATTTCAGATAGTGATTACTTCTAATGAAAAATATATAAGGTGATTAAGAGTGCAAGGGGTCTACTTCAGATTGAAAGGTCATATCCTTCTAGGGTGTCAAGAGATGAGTAGTGAGAAGCCTGAGTAGTGAGAAGAAAGTCAAGGAAGGACATTTTGGGTGGAGTGAAATAGCAAAGCAAAGGCCTTGCAAGGAAGTGGAAATAAACTTGGGCATGTTGAGGGAAGGAAAGGAAGGCATATAGCAGGAACAGAGACAGCAGAGAAGAACCTAACAGGTAAGACTGGAGAAGTAGGCCAAGTAGCAGAGAAGTTAACTTAGTCTCTCTGAAATCAAATCCCCATTTTTGTAAAATAGAGACAATTATAGAATTTACCTCATCTGACTGTCTTGAAGATTCAGTATCAGGCATGCAAAGTGGGAAAGGAACAGAAAGAGCTGGGCAGGCTTAGATATAGATGCTGGAGCCTAGGGTTGGAGCCTAAGTGGAGGGTGGGGGGCATCTGGGCAGTGAGCAGAAGTGAACTCCTTTGCCAGCTCTCCACTTCTTTCTACAGTTCATCCCAATGCCTGTGCTCTATGGCATCTTCCTGTACATGGGTGTGGCAGCGATGAGCAGCACCCAGGTGAGCCCATTATAAGCACCATACAATCCCACTCCTCCTCTTCTTTCCTGCTGGTACTTCCTGCCTATATTGCCAAGTCCTTCCCTATCCTCTTTTCCTGACTCCCCTGGGCACAGGAACTCTGCTGCCCTGCTCTGAATGGGGAGAGGGGGCACCAAGGGAACCTTCCGACCTCCCGCATATGCTGGGCTTAGATAGCTAATAGTGACACCCTGTAGGCTAACTACCCTGCTTTTCTCCTCCTCTTGTTCCCCTAGTTCACAAAGAGGGTACAGCTATTATTGATGCCAGCAAAACACCAGCCAGACCTCCTGCTCTTACGGCATGTGTCTCTGAGCAGGGTCCACCTCTTCACAGCCATCCAGCTTGCCTGCCTGGGTCTGCTTTGGATAATCAAGTCTACCCCTGCAGCCATCATCTTCCCCCTCACGGTGACTTGGGGCAGGGTTGGGTAGTGTCCCAGGGGTCCTGGGAGACTCTGAGTCTGGCAGGGTGGGCAAAGCCTCCACAGGAGTAAGACCCTCCCCTTCTCACTTGCCCTGGCTCTACCTGGTTGTGAATCTTTGGACAAAGAAAGAAGGCTGAGAGCTGCCCACAGGTAGGCTAATCCTAGGATACCTGATTCAATCCCATTTCCAATCTCTTTGGTCTGACCAACCACAGACAGCGATATAAAATCCAAAAGAAAACTGGGAGAAGCAATACTGGCACTTCTGTTACTCAATCAGGCCATAACACAGATGGTTTCTGGCCCTATTCTTACTCCCTGAGGAAGTTAAGAGCCCTGGGCTTTCTAGTAGGACCAATCTGACTACCACATCCTAGCTGTGTGGCTTCTGGGAAGTTTCTAAACTCTCAAGGCTTCAGTTACTTTCTCTATACAATGGGAACAATTATATCTACCCTGTAGGAACGTATTAGCATTAAGTGAAACAATGCACAATGTCGGGTACATAGGAAGTGCTCAATAAATGTCACTGCTGTTCATGTTTCAGTTGCTATTGCTGACAACCCTGGGTTTTGTTTCTATCCTTGCAGTTGCTGGGCCTGGTGGGGGTCCGAAAGGCACTGGAGAGGGTCTTCTCACCACAGGAACTCCTTTGGCTGGATGAGCTGATGCCAGAGAAGGAAAGGAGCATCCCCGAGAAGGGGCTGGAGCCAAAGTATTCACTTGGTGGTGATAGTGAACATGTAAGCCCCAGAATGGACCCTCTTAGGAGAAGGGGGCAAGGGTGGGGAGAGTCCTTTTGTCCAGGAGTTAGCCCTACAGTTTAATATTTCTATTAAGTCTGAAGATCTGATCAACACCATCATTCATCATTGCCTTTAGGTCCTCACCAATATGGGTACACTGAAGGGGTGACAGAAATCTTTCTTTATAGAGCAGGGGCCTGGTTTATAAGTCCATGGGGGTGGAAAGGTCTGGGAACAGCTCTGGTGGTCTTTTTCTTTTTTATTTTATTTTATTTTATTTTATTTTATTATTATTATTATTATTATTATTATTATTATTAATTATTATTATTATTTTTTTTTTTGGTGGTCTTTTTCAACCATGGTCTCTGTCTCAGTGTGGGTCATATCCTTTCATTTTCTGGGTCCCTTTCTCTCTGCCCTGTCTCTGTCTATTCCCAACTCATCTTGCGATCTTTCTTCTGCAGTCAGAGCTAATGTATCAGCCAAAGACTCCAGAAATCAATATCTCTGTGAATTAGTTGAAGTAGGAGTTTGGGAATAGAGACTTCAGGAAACTGAGCATGAGGTGAGGATGTGAGGGGAAGTGTCCCTGGGGTCGAGGATGGGGAGGTAGGGGCTCAGAAACTTGGAAACTTCCAGTGTGCTGGCTACCCCTGTTTTCCCTTCATGTTCCAGTCTCTCATGAACCCCAAAGTAGGGGAGGGAATAGAAAGATATCTCCAGAGGAAGAAAGAAATAAAGGAGAGTACCTGGGCTTGGCTCCCTATGGCACTAATGCCTGGCCAGTAGAGGGAGCTCAAGTTCACACCAAAATGGATGTAGAGACCCAGGCGGGGGGAGGGGGGGGGGAAAGGGTATGATGACTAAAGACTGGTAGGGAGTGGGGAGGAGAAGGGAGGATAATGCTCCCTGCTGCTTTCCTTTGCCCTGGAGGCCATTCCCTTGGGCTGCTGAGAACCACCCTCCAGACAAGTGGAGGGATTCTCTGTCACTTGCCCACCTTGCCATTCTTTCCATTTTTATTCATCCATTTATCTTTTTTTAAAAAAAGATTTATTTATTTATTTATTCATGAGAGACAAAGAGAGAGAGAGAGGCAGAGACATAGGCAGAGGGAGAAGCAGGTTCCCTGCAAGGAGCCCGATGTGGGATTCGATCCCGGATCCCAGGATCTCGCCCTGAGCCAAAGGAAGGCGCTCAACCGCTGAGCCACCCAGGCATCCCTCGTCCATTTATAAAAACATTTTATGAGTACTATACTTAAGGAGTATCTAGTTACTAGAGATACAGTGGTAAGATAATCATGGTCCCTGACCTATCTCATCAGTATAAATTCCACTGGGAAAGACCAACAGGCAGTTGCTGGAATAGGACAGTGTTGGCTAAGGGAAGCACCAACTGTGGGAGAAGAGAGGCCTCTAAGCCCTTCTTGCAGGGTGGTGACAGTGGGGTGGTGGGAGTTGGAGAACAGGAAATGGTTCATAACTTGAAATTTGGAAAATGAATAGAAACTAGCCAGTATAAGATGGAGGGAAATCTTCTAGGCAGGAGGTACAGCATGTGCAAAAGTTTGGCATTTTTTCCCCTTGATAAGCTGAATTCTCTTTTGGTCCACAAGAACCCCCTTCTATCCATGCCTTTCCAAGCTCGAGAGCCCAAGAAGCCCCACCATTTGCAACAGAACATTCTGGAGGGCAATTCAGCAGCTGGCCCAGAACAAGATCTCCTGGGCTTTCCATATCCCCTATGCTTCTTTGCACTATTCTTTGCCCAACTGTGCCCCTGAGCACTTGTTCTGACATCACTATGTCTTGTCTCAGTTCACAGGTGTTACTCAGAAGTCGGGATATTGTTGGCCTTTGGCTTAACTGCCAGATTCTCAGTTGACCTGAAGGAGAGGGTAAGGCCTAGAGGACAGCTGGCCAAGATTTCCGTTACCCTCCTGAGTAGTGGGTAGAGAGTGATAGAAAATAAGCAGGTTTGCTGGTAAGCGTGGGGAACTGACCAGGCCCCATTCACTCTCTACCCCATTAAAAAGACACGGAAACCCTTCCCATTTGAGGACTTTCTGTCCTCACAAATTCTCTTTTTCACAATTGGGAGTCTTTAGGGAACTCTTTTCAGTTTGCAAAAGGGGAAAAAAATCTTCCAGAAAAATTATTCCTCTATTTAAAAGTTTTTTATACATATGAAAATAATCTTTACTGTTTTTTTTATCACAAAAGTAAATGAGACTAGTGCCAAATAGCAAAAAACTACAGATATATATAGTTTTGAAATGAAAATTGTACCAGTGATATTCAGTGTTCAAATTTTGGTGTATATTGTTCAAATTTATTTCAAGGGATACATTAATATTTTCATTAAAATGAGACTATACTGTTGAATTCTACAACATGCTTGTCCTTCGATATGCATTGAACATTTTTCCATATCTACCTCATTCTTTTTGTCATCTGCACAGAATGAACAACCTTATAATCTGAAAAAGGTACCATATATACAAAAGAGTACATAAAATGTTTTCTGCAAGTACAAGAATTTCTTCAGAGCACATACCTAGGACTGAAATTAAAGAGTAAAAAAAGAATACTTGTGTATGTCAGTTCGTCTATGAATTCTAAAGTTAACAATTATACTTAATCTGGGATCCCTGGGTGGCGCAGTGGTTTGGCGCCTGCCTTTGGCCCAGGGTGCGATCCTGGAGACCCGGGATTGAGTCCCACATCGGGCTCCCGGTGCATGGAGCCCGCTTCTCCCTCTGCCTGTGTCTCTGCCTCTCTCTCTCTCTCTGTGTGTGACTATCATAAATAACTAAAAAAAAAAAAAAAAAAAAATTACACTTAATCTAACATTTTAGTTTTAATTAGGAAAGTTCAGAAATTTTAATCTATAAAATGCAAGAAGTGGAAATTATTTTTTATTTAATTACATTTTATTTTTAGGTGATCTTGACACACAAGGTGGGGCTCAAACTCACGATGCCAAAATCAAGAGTTGTATGCTCCACTGATTGAGCCAGCCAGGTGCCCCAGAAGTGGGAATTCTAGTGGCTTTTTAAAATGTTTTAAAGAAGGCTCCTAAGAGCCCCTGGATGGCTCAGTCAGTTAAGCATATAACTCGATTTCAGCTCAGATTCCAATCTCAGGGTTGTGAGATAGAGCTCCAGGTCAGGCTCCTTGCTCAGCAGGGTGTTTGGTGGAGATTCTCTCTCCCTCTCCCCCTGCCCCTCCCTGATCCCCACTTGTGCTCCCCGCCTCAAATAAATAAACAAATCTTTAAAGAATGCTCCTAAAATTATAGTCTAAGTATCTATTGAGAGAAATATATACCCAAAGTATAATTTAAACTTGGATAATTATATATTTTACCTGTTTCCACAGCATCTACGTTTTGTTTGTTTTGTTTTTTAAGATTTTAT
Organism: Vulpes vulpes; assembly: GCF_048418805.1. Taxonomy (NCBI): domain Eukaryota; kingdom Metazoa; phylum Chordata; class Mammalia; order Carnivora; family Canidae; genus Vulpes; species Vulpes vulpes. The sequence goes on from NC_132781.1 coordinate 119,662,298, forward strand.
TTATTTATTCAAAAGAGACACAGAGAGAGGCAGAGACATAGGCAGAAGGGGAAGCAGGCTCCCCTCGGGGAACCTGATGCTGGGCTCAATCCCAGGACCCCAGAATCACGACCTGAGCCAAAGGCAGACACTCAACTACTGAGCCACCCAGGCGTCCCACATCTACATGTTGTTAAAAACATCTTCAGTTAGTCTTATTTAAACATTCAATAAATGCTTAGTGTATATCAACAATATCCTGTCAGATAGTTTTTAACTTCATGGAGTTTATACTAAAGGACAGAAATAACAAAGAAAAGCTAAGAATATCTGAGATAATGACAAGTACCCTGAAGAAACTCAAACAGGGTAATAGGGCAGGGACTGGGTGCTCCCAGTCTTCTTGCTTGATGTAGATGTTCAGGAGGGCCTCTCTGAGTAAGGGACCTTTAAGCTGGGATCTGAGTGACAAAGGACCAACTAAATTATTATCTGCCTTCAGCCAAGACATGGTAAACATACACATGAATTTAAGCACTCTATAGTCCCCAAACTGGGGACCACTGTCAAGAAGGAAAGACTGAGGTCAGGTCTAGCTTCAAACTTAGCCCTTAATTTGCTCAGGCCAGGCTGTATGAGCCTGAAACATGCCTTTCTGGGTTCTCACAGGCTTCAGTTTTCTGTCAGTAAAATGAGGCCAAGAGCCCAGATTCTAGGGTGCTATAAGTGTTAATTGATACCTATAACATTCTTTAAGATGTTTAGATGAAACACCTAGGACTGTATAGAGGGTTATTAGAGCCTCCCAAGCCCCAGGGAAAATATCTCCCTATCAGTAATGTAAATCTTCTCTTCTCCAGTCTGTAGCTATGGGACAATGGCTTTCAAACTTCTGTGGGTATTAAAATCAAAGATTGTCATAATGTGAACTCTTGGGCTGTTGGTCTGAGGTTCTGATTTTCTCTGAGGTCCTGGGTTCTTATCTTCTCAGTTCTGTGTTTTGCCCCCTCATCAAGGGCCTCATGCTTCCCAACACTCTAGATTTTTGTCTTTGCAAATGGACCTGAGTATGCACTTGTCCACATATGCGATGGTCAGAGACATCTTTAGTCATTTTTCCTAAGAGTGATCCAGAGTAGCGACTGGGGAAGGCAGGAATGTGTCTGTATCTACTTCTCTAATGTCAGCAGATGTTAGGAAGAAGATTTAGGGGAAAACATTTAACAAAAGAAGGGAGGAAAAGCTGACTGGTAGAAAACGAGAGAAGAAATTGAGTACAAGGAAAGTAATCCTTGTGTGAGGGTCAGTTCACTGCTCCTTACTATTTTTACTGATGCTGAATCCCAGTATAGGGGCTATTCAGGGCTTGAATGACCAATTTATTCATACATTCAATAAATAGATATGTATTAAATATCTATTATATACCAGGCAATGTAGTCAATTATATTCCTATGTGTAGGAATTCAATGTGAAATAAGAGAAAAACTCTGCTTTCCTAGAGTTTCCACTGTAATAGGGGGAGACTGAAAATAAATAAATAAATAAATAAATAAATAAATAAATAAATAAATAAACAAACAAACAAATAAATAAAATGATATACACATGAGACTATTTCAGACAGTGATAAGTGCAATAATACAACATAATGCAACAAAGAGGGAAGCTTTAGTGGGTGAATACCCTAGGTTAGGGGTTAGTAATTGCCTCTCTGAGAAGATAACATTTGAGTAGAGACCTGAATGACAAGAAGTCAGCCTTGGGCATAGGGGAGAGGGAGTGGATGGAAAGCATTTTTGGCCAAGAGACTATCAGTGCAAAGGCCCTCGGGCAAGGAAGGACTTTGGAATGTTTGAGAAGGCCCATATGGCTATAGTAGAAGAGTGACAGAGAGAATATTGCAAGGTGAAGCTGGAAAAGATGAGGATCTGTATGGTAGGCTATATAATGAACACCTTGGAAGAGGCAGTATGGATGAGGCCTTGTCCCTTGGGGTAAGAATAGTAGGGGCCAACCTAGAGTAGCCAAAACAATCTTGAAAATGAAGAACAAGTTGTAGGACTCAGTCTCTGATTGCAAAACTTGCTTCAAAGCTACTATAATCAAGACAATGTGGTACTTGCATACAAAAATATATACAGGATTGACAGTCTGGGAACACACATTCGTACTTACAGTCAATTGATTTTTTGATGAGAGTGCCAAGATAACTCAATGGTGAAGAATAGTCTTTTCAACAAATGGTTCTGGGAAAACTGGCTATCTTCATGGAAAAGAATGAAGTTGGACCCCCTACCTCATATCACATGAAAAAATTAGCTCAAAATGCATAAAAACCTAAATGTAGGAGCCAAACCATCTCTTCCTAGAAGAAAATAGGTGGTAGGATGCGTGGGTGGCTCAGTAGTTGAGCATCTGCCTATGGCTCAGGTTGTGATCCCAGGGTCCTGGGATCGAGTCCTGTATCAGGTTCCCTGTAGGGAGCCTGCTTCTCCCTCTGCCTGTGCCTCTGCCTCTCTCTCTGGGTCTCTCATGAATAAATAAATAAAATCTTAAAAAAAATAAGAATAAAAAAGGTGGTAATCCTATATAACCTTGGACTTGACAATGGTTTCTTAGATATGATACAAAAATACAAGGAACAAATTTAAAAAATAAATTAGACCTCATCAAAAATTTATTTATTTATTTATTTATTTAATAACGTTTGTTCCTTGGACTTTTTTAAAAAAAGATTTTATTTATTTACTCATGAGACACACACACAGAAAGGCAGAGACACAGGCAGAAGGAGAAGCAGGCTCCATGCAGGGAGCCTGATGAGGGACTCTTCCGAGACTCTAGGATCACACCCTGGGCCGAAGGCAGGCCCTCAACTGCTGAGCCACCCAGGCATCCCAGACTTCATCAAAAATTTAAAACTTCTGTCCTCCAAACAGCGTTACTTGAAAGAGAAAAGACAACCTGAAAAATGGGAGAAAATAAACACAATCATATATTTGATAAGGGACTTGTATCTAGAACATATGAAGAACTCTTACAACTCAGTAAGAAGGAAGGGTGCCTGGGTGACTCAATCGGTTAAGCAACCAACTCTTGATTTCAGCTCGGGTCATGATTTCAGGATCAGGATTTCAGTGTCACGAGATCAAGTCCCATGTGGAGCCTTGCATCAAGCCTCAAGTGGAGCTCCACTCTCAGAGTGGAATCTGCTTTAGATTGTCTCTCCCTGGGGTACCTGGGTGGCTCAGCGGTTGAACATCTGCCTTTGGTTCAGGGCATGATACCCGGTTCGGTGGCTGTTGGGTGTAGAGATTACTTAAAAATAAATGAACTTTAAAATAATAAAGAAGATACATTAAGTGGACAATAAGTACACAAAAAGATGCTCAACATCATTAGGCATCAAGAAAACGCAAATCAAAACCACAGTGAGATACCATTCACACTCATTAGGATGGCTATAAATAAAAAGTATTGGTAAGGGCTCTCTGCTCCTCCCCATTCGACAGACAGCCACATCTTCTGCAGTGCCAGCTGCATCCCTGAGACACGATGGTGAAGGTCTGAGTGAACGGATTTGGCCGTATTGGGTGCCTGGTCACCAGGGCTGCTTTTAACTCTGGCAAAGTGGATATTGTCACCATCAATGACTCGTTCATTGATCTAAACTACATGGTGTACATGTTCCAGTATGATTCTTCCCATGGCGAATTCCACAGCACAGTCAAGGCTGAGAATGGGAAACTTGTCATCAACGGGAAGTCCATCTCCATCTTCCAGGAACGAGATCCCGCCAACATCAAATGGGGTGATGCTGGTGCTGAGTATGTTGTGGAGTCCACTGGGGTCTTCACCCACCATGGAGAAGGCTGGGGCTCACCTGAAGGGCAGGGCCAAGAGGGTCATCATCTCTGCTCCTTCTGCTGATGCCCCCATGTTTGTGATGGGCGTGAACCACGAGAAGTATGACAACTCCCTCAAGATTGTCAGCAATGCCTCCTGCACCACCAACTGCTTGGCTCCTCTAGCCAAAGTCATCCATGACCACTTCGGCATCGTGGAGGGCCTCATGACCACCGTCCATGCCATCACTGCCACCCAGAAGACCGTGGACCGCCCCTCTGGGAAGCTGTGGCTAGACCGCCGAGGGGCTGCCCAGAACATCATCCTTGCTTCCACTGGCGCCACCAAGGCTGTGGGCAAGGTCATCCCTGAGCTGAACAGGAAGCTCACTGGCATGGCCTTCCGTGTCCCCACCCCCAATGTGTCAGTTGTGGATCTGACCTGCCGCTTGGAGAAAGCTGCCAAATATGATGACATCAAGAAGGTAATGAAGCAGGCATCGGAGGGCCCCCTCAAGGGCATCCTGGGCTACACTGAGGACCAGGTTGTCTCCTGTGACTTCAACAGTGACACCCACTCTTCGACCTTCGACACCGGGGCTGGCATTGCCCTCAATGACCACTTCGTCAAGCTCATTTCCTGGTATGACAATGAATTTGGCTACAGCAACCGGGTGGTGGACCTCATGGTCCACATGGCCTCCAAGGAGTAAGAGCTTCGTGGACCACCAGCCCCAGCAAGAACAAGAGGAAGAGAGAGGCCCTCAGCTGCTGGGGAGTCCCTGACCCAACTTAATCCCCCAACACACTGAGAGTCTCCTGACCTCTGATTTACATCCTAGACCCCGAGGAGGGGGATGGGCTTGGGGAGCCCTACCTTGTCATGTAATATCAATAAAGTATCCTGTACCCAGAAAAAAAAAAGTATTGGTAAGGATGCAGAGAAGTTGGAACCCTCACACATTGCTAGTGGGAATGTAAAATGATGCAGCAACCCTAAAAACAGTTTGTAGTCTTCAAAAAGTTAAATATAGAATTATCATCTGATCCAGCAATCCCACTCCTAAGTATATGCCCAAAAGAATTGAAAGAAGGGAAGCAAACAGATACTTTACACCAATGTTCATACCAGCATTATTTACAATAGTCAAAAGGTGAAAACAACTCAGATGACTCAACAACCCAAAGTTCTAAATAGATCAACAAAATGTGTTATATCTATACAGTGGAATATTATTCAGCAATAAAATGGAATGAAACACTGATACATGCTACAATACTGATAAACCATGAAAACTCATTCTAGGTGGAATAAACTAATCACAAAGGACCACATATTACATTATGTGAGCCGTCCAGAATAGACAAATCTATAAAGACAGAAATAGGTTATTGGTTGCCAAAGGCTTGAGGACCTGGCAGGGGTGGGGTGGGTGGGTGGACGTTGAGAGATAATGGCTAAGGAGTATAGGATTTCTTTTAAGTGCTGACAAAAATATTCCAAAAACAGATATGATGGTTGTAGAACTCTGCAAATACAATGAAAGCCACTGAATTGTACTCTTTGGGTAAATTGTGTGGTCTGTGAATCATATTTCAATAAATCTATCAAAAAAATAAAAAACATTGGTAGGGGGACGCCTGGGTGGCTCAGCTGTTGAGCGTCTGCCTTTGGCTCAGGGCATGATCTTGGAATCTGGGATCGAGTCCCATACTGGGCTCCTTGTGGGAAGTCTGGTTCTGCCTCTGTCTGTGTCTCTGTCTCTCTCTGTGTCTCTCATGAATAAATAAATAAAATCTTAAAAAAAAAATTGGTGGGGATCCCTGGGTGGCTCAGCGGTTTAGCGCCTGTCTTCGGCCCAGGGCGTGATCCTGGAGTCCTGGGATCAAGTCCCACATCAGCCTCCCTGCGTGGAGCCTGCTTCTCCCTCTGTCTGTGTCTCTGCCTCTCTCTCTCTCTCTCTCTCTCTCTCTCTGTGTCTCTCATGAATAAATAAATAAAATCTTTATTAAAAAATTGGCAGGGGCCAGAGCCTGTCATCTGATTAGCAGGGTCATAACAGGGAGGTCGGAAACCTCTGGGGCCTCCAAGACCAAAGGAATTACCACTGCTGGGCAAGAAATGAGGGAATTCTCCAATACTGACTTTGGGAACCTAACAGCCAAGTGAACCCAAGGGAAGAACCACAGTCTTGGGAGGTTTCTCTAGGTTGTTTTCAGAAACTTGTGTTTGTTCATCTCCTGTGAATATATCCATGCCCAAAGGGGATAATGCACAATGATGCAAACTAGAGCTGTGTTCCCTTCCCAGATCCTCTGCTCTTTTCAATGAGAATACATTTACAACAGAGTGCTTGGTTCTTCTGTTTATTAATAACCATAGGATCACAGACCTAGGAGATCGTCTCATCTTAAAGATGTAGAAACAGAGAGCTACTTGCTTGATCACTTTGACACAGAGAGGACTCAAATCATCATAAAATGCCTTACCCCTCAATTCCCCCTCCTACTGACTAAATCCCTAATGATTCAGTAATAGCCTAAGGAAGGACAGGGCTCAGGCCAAGGGGAGGGGATGGGTGGTAGAAGGGAAAGTGAAAGGTGGAGCTGGATGTGGAGGTGGAATGCGATGTATGTGGCAAAGCAGTAGTTGTTACTATGTTGGCTTACTTTTTTTTTTTCTCTTTAAGTTTGATTTCTTTCACATTGGCCTATTCAATTAACCATATGGGAATGTGGCCTATAAGAATTGTTTTTTGCTTTTTTGTTTTTTTTTTTTTTTAAAGATTTTATTTATGTATTCATGAGAGACACACAGAGAGAGGCAGAGACACAGGCAGAGGGAGAAGCAGGCTCCATGCAGGAGCCTGATGTGGGACTCAATCCTGGGTCCTCGGGACCATGCCCTGGGCCAAAGGCAGGCGCCAAACCGCTGAGCCACCCAGGGATCCCGCCTATAAGAATTGTTGGTTCTTAAAAGTCACAGAAGACTTTAGGGCTATTTTTAAAAGTGGGCCAGAATAGGAGGAAAAAAATACAAGTATCTCTGCTCTAGGAGTTGTCCCTGGCTCTCCCAGTTCCTGCTATTGAGCCCAGTGGACCAGCTATGGCCCCTTATAGCTTGTCCTTACCATTTAAGTTCAAAGTTTCTATATAAGTTCCCTAATGGCTAGAAAGATCCCTCCCTCTCACCAGCCATTTCCAGTCTCTCTCTTCACCCTATGCAACTGCCACATCTTGTCTGGAGATTTAGGGAGAAAGAGGAAAAGTAGTGCCTTTTTCCTTTCATGGATTCCCACCAGAGATATCCAGAGCATAGTTCTGAATTCTTCCTTTCCAAGCTTTGACCTCTGGGTTGAAGATGAGAGTTGGCTGAGTAAGGAAGGCCTGAAAACTCAGCAGTCTTCAGGTTATCTCCTCCATCCTTTTGCCACTCCTGCAACTGCTATAGAGTACTGCAGCAGTTCGGAGACTCAGAATCCCTGTAAACACTTATAAATTATTAAAGATCCAAAGAACTCTTGTTTATATATGTGCGTTTTATCTATTGGTATTTAGTATATCAGAAATTGAAAATGAGAAATTCATAAAAATCTGCTTAGTTCAATTCATAAATGTGAACATAAGTAACATCTTTTTTGAGAAAAAAATATTTTTCAAAGCAAAATTTATTAAGAGTGAATTTTTAATGTCTGGCTTAATAAAAAGATTCTCCTGTCTGCTTCAATATTCAATTAATTGCAATATAGTATTTTGGTTGAAGAATATGAGGGAAATCTGGACTCGCATGGATATATAGTAGGAAAAGGAGGGATATATTAATGTTTTTTTTTTCAGATAAGTGTGGTTATTATCTTTCTAAAAAATATTTATTTATTTTTGGAGACAGAGAAAGAAAGGAGAAGGATAGGAGAGGGAGAGGAGAAGGAGAGAGAGAGTCTCAAGTAGACTCTGTTGCTGTTGAGCACGGCACATGGACCATGGAGCATGGAGCATGGAGCATGGAGCATGGAGCATGACGCAGGGCTTGATCTCATGACCCAAGAGATCATGACCTGAGTTGAAATCACGAGTCAGACACTTAACCAACTGAGCCACCCAGGCCCTCTGGGTATTATCTTTAATATCAAACCAAAATTCAACAACTGTTAGTTTTCTAAAGGTTGAAACTGTAACTATAAATTTTTCACACTGTGTTATGTTAAAATCTACTGGTCTGTCTTTGAACATTCTTTTATTCATGCATGGTTTTATAACATCATGTACTGGTCATTTGGGAAATATGGTTCACTGAGTTATGCAGCTCTTGAAAATACTGATACATTTTAGTATATAATGTCAAAAATATATCATCACCTATCTCATCAAAAATCTTTAAGTTTATGGAACTGTTAACCAATGACAGTGGATGCAATTTTCCCAAATCCTCATTTTTGCCCCAGAGCTTGAATTTTATATTTGGAAACAAATACTGTCATACTATCAGCTGTTTTCCATCAAGTGGCAGAGTACAGGAAATGTCTGCCAAATACACAAGTCTGAATTACCAAAATTTATGGCAGTCATACTTTCAAGTAAAAATGATGCTTGATGAAAAAATGGTTAATTTAGCTTATAACAAATACAGTTGCATGAGTGTTTTCCCTTGAGACAACCAGTGTTCAGCAGAAGTGCTCTGTGTATATTTCCCATTTCCTCACATAGAATATTAAAAATACATATACTCAAAGGCTGAGACTTGATGAATAAAATTAATCTTTACTGCTTCATTAAAGACTATTTTTTATTAAAGTTTTTATTTATTTATTCATGAGAGACACAGAGAGAGTCAGAGACATAGGCAGAGGGAGAAGCAGGCTCCCTGTAGGGAGCCTGATGTGGGACTTGATCCCAGGACCCCGGGATCATGACCTGAGCCAAAGGTAGATGATCAACCACTGAGTCACCCTGGCGTCCCCATTAAGGACAGTTTTAAAAATATTTTTTTATTTTAGAGAGAGAGAACACAAGCAGAGGGAGAGGGACAAGCAGACTCTGCTGAGCGTGGACCCTGACTCAGGGCTTGATCCCAGGATGCTGAGATCATGAACCCAGAAACCCAAGAATCCAAAGTTCAACTAACTGTTGGCATCCCAAGCGAGGGAGGGGCAGAGGGAGTGGGAGAGAAGCACACTCCCCTCTGAAAGCTGAGCCCTAAGGCAGCTCAACCCTACCACCCTGAGATCATGACCTGAGCTGAAGTCAAGGGTTGGAAGCTCAACTGACTGAGCAACCCAGGTGCCCCTTAAATGAAGCTTTTCTATTATTTTTCTCTTGAGAGCTTAGCCCTTGGATTTTGCAAAGACAGACAGACCTGGGTGAGAAATCCGTCTCCCACTTTCCACATGTACAACTTTTTTTTTAAGTAGGCTTCATGCCCATATGCAGTCCAATGAGGCTTGAACTCAGGATCCTGAGACCAAGATCTGAGTGGAGATCAAGATTCAGAGGCTTAATGGACTGAACCACCCAGACACTCCTATCGGTACCATTTTTGCAATAGCATTTGCTCACTTCATGTGTCTTTGTCATATTTTGGTAATTTCTGCAATATTTCAAACTTTTTCATTATTATATTTGTTATGGTGATCAGTGATTAGTGATCTTTCATGTCACTATTATAACTGTTTTGGAGTGCCATGCATGAACTATGCCCATATAAGGCAAACTTAATAAATATGTGTTCAAGTGAAAAGAAGAATGGTATGTCTCTCATCTTAAATCAAAAGCTAGAAATCATTAAGCTTAGTGAGGAAGGGATGTTGAAAATCACGATAGGCAAAGTAAATTAAAAACCTTCTGTAAAGGATTCACCATTCTAGATGCCATTAAGAACATTTGAGGTTGGGATGCCTGGGTGGTTCAGCGGTTGAGCGCCTGCCTTTGGCTCAGGGCGTGATCCCGGAGTCCTGGGATTGAGTCCCTTATCGGGCTCTCTGCATGGAGCCTGCTTCTCCCTCTACCTATGTCTCTGCCTCTCTCTGTGTCTCTCATGAATAAATAAATAAAATCTTAAAAAAAAAGAATTAAAAAAAAGAATGTTTGAGATTGAGACTATCAGAATTAACAGGAATTTGGAAAAAGTTGATTCTGACCCTTCTGGATGACTTTGAAGGTTCCCCTCTTCAGTGAAAGAAGTCATTGCAGATGTGATTGCAATAGCAAAAGAAATAGAATTAGAAGTGAAGCCTGAAGATGTGACTGAATTGCCACAATTTCATGGTAAAACTTTAACGGATAAGAACTTGCTTAAGGATGAGCAAAGAAAGTAGTTTCTTTTCTTTCTTCCTTCCTTCCTTCCTTTTAAGATTTTATTTATTTATTTGACAAAGAGAACCAAAGAGCACAACTGGGGGGAACAGCAGAGGGAGTAGGAGAAGCAGGCTCCCCGCTGAGCAGACAACCCGTTGTGGTGCTCAATCACAGGACCCCGGGACCACGACCCGAGCTGAACAATTAAGTCACCCAGGCGCCCAAGAAAGTAGTTTCTTAAGACAGAATCTACTCTCAATGAAGTTGTGAAGACTGTTGCAATGACAATAAAGGATTTAGATATTGCATAAACTTAGTTGATAAAGCAGCAGCAGGTTTGAAACCATTGACTCCAAGTGTTTTTTTTTTCTTAAGATTTTATTTAGTTATTCATGAGAAACACAGAAAGAGAGGCAGAGACACAGGCAGAGGGAGAAGCAGGCTCCATGCAGGGAGCCTGATGTGGGACTGGATCCCAGGATTCCAGGATCACATCCTGAGAGGAAGGCAGGCACTCAACCACTGGGCTACCCAGGCATCCCTGACTCCAAGTTTTTAAAAAGGACTTAATTTTTATTTATTTATTTTTTAAATGTAGAGGAATGTATTCTTTTTTTTAAAAGATTTTATTTATTTATTTATTTATTCATGAGAGACAGATAGAGAGAAAGAGAGGCAGAGACACAGGCAGAGGGATAAGCAGGCTCCATGCAGGGAGCCAGATATGGGACTCGATCCAGGGTCTCCAGGATCACACCCTGGGCTGAAGGCGGCGCTAAACCACTGAGCCACCAGGGCTGCCCAGGACTTTATTTTTAAGTAATCTCTTCACCTAACGTGGGGCTTGAACTCACAAGAGTCTCATGCTCTACTAACTGAGCCAGCCAGGCACCCTAGGATTGACTCAAATTTTGAAAGAAGCTCTACTGTGGGTAAAATGATGTGAAACAGCATTAGATACTACAGAAAAATCATTCATGAAGAGTCCTTTAGTGAGGCAAACTTCATTGTTGTCTTATGTTAAGAAATGGCCACAGCTACCACCTTCAGCAACCACCACCCTGATTAGTCAGGAGACATCAACATCAAGGCAAGACCTCCACCAGCAAAAAGATGATGACTTGCTAAAAGCTCAGATAATGGTTAGCATTTTTTACCTGCACCACTACTTATTTAACTACTTACTGATGGACACACAACGTTTCAGTGAACACCTTCATACATGTTTTTTGAATTTATGTGTGAGTGTGTCTGTGTCAATTCCCCCAGAATTGGAAGTGGATTTTGCTAGATTTAAAAATTTGAAGGCAACTCCAAACTGATTTCCCTAAAGATTTTATCAATTTACACTCTTACTAATGGCATAGGTGAGTACAACAGGAAACTTGTGAGAATAATTGTTGGGAATGTGATGATCAGTCTCTGAATAGTGGTCTCACCAGTGCGTTTGAGGGTTTTACAATATTTCTGAGTCTTTCAGTTACTCTCTAGGAATTATATTTATATGAAATCCCTAGTACACAGAACAGTATTGCTGCTTTCTTTGGACTATTATGGCTCAATCTTTGTGAAAAACCCTGGCAGCTTATGGCAGGAAAAGACTAGGGCTTTAACCAAACCTCAGAGGCCACTGACAGGCTTGTCCATTTCTCAGACATTTGTCCTACATAACTCTTTTCATGGTGAAACAATCCTCTTCAAAAGACAAATCTTTTTTATCTACTAGATCTATGCTGGAGAAGTCCAACCCTGGCTATTTTTTCCTTCCTTGTCTCCAGTGGTGCCAATGCCAGGGCTTAAGGGGTCCCTGTAGGTGAAAAGTTTCAGAGTAGAGTCCTGACCAAAATATATTTTTTAAGACTTTAAAAAATTTATTTTTTTTTTCATGAGAGACACACACAGAGAAAGGCAGAGACACAGGCAGAAGGAGAAGCAGGCTCTATGCAGGGAGCTCGATGTGGGACTCGATCCTGGGACTCCAGGATCACGCCCTGGGGTGAAGGTGGCGCTAAACTGCTGAGCCACCCGGGCTGCCCCCAAATTTTTTTTATAGCTTCTGTGAGCTTATATGAGACTGATGTTTTAACAAGACTGTCTATAGGTGTCCTCTCAGAGCCACAACAAATACCTTGTCACTTCCTTGGGGAAGAACACTGGGAGGTGGCACTGTTACCTGCCCTGCAGGTGAATGCCATGCTGCGTCTCTTGGTTTATAGGTCTGTCTTGATGAGCAAGGGGTGTGGCAAATGAAGTTGAGTTCAAACACTCCAGTCTCTAAGAACAGTTTTCAGAGTGACTCAGTTCTCACCTATAAGCCAAAATTGCTCTTTGAGTTGGAATCCTGGGCTTGCTCTCTTCTCATTTTGGTAAGCAATGATGTATTTCTGATTGTTTCAGGGAACATCAGAGGGTGATGGAGGTATTGACCCTAATGCCCAGTCCTCCAGTTTCTTTTTTATTAAAAGGTCAGTATGAGGCCTAGAGTACTCTGCATAGGTCCTTCTGATCTAAAAGTACTCGTTCACTATGAGCTAGACCACCTAGAAGATATGCTGAGTCTTGCTGTGGGGTTATTTAACTATTGTCTTATCAGGAAAGTGCTCAGACTATGAGATTCTAAACTTTCACCAATTCTGGGATCTTCTAGAGTCTGTGGCAGAATGCCATGGTACCTGCCAAGGAGAGTTCTAGAGAAGGTAGGTGTGGCTGCCCAAGTGGCAGGGCATAAGAGGCCATAGGAAACATGATATTTGGTGTAGTCAGCCTCAGGTTTCCCACATATGTGGAATAGGAGAAGTAGGGGCTTCTTTGTGATGCCTATGGTAAAGTCCTGGGTTTCCTCAAAGGATCTATTGATTGCAGGCTCTTAGAACGCTATCTTGTCAGTGAGCTTATTATACAACCGTGGATCGAGGTATCTGGGCTGAAGGCCTATACACTTGCTGAAACTTATTCATCAGTGTGATTCTTGGGCTTCTCTTTTAATTATTACTAAGGGGTGGAGGAAAGCTCATAGAATTACTGCTAGTACTTCAGTATGCATCTTTCTGTGGAGGCAACACCCAAAATAGTTCACCAAGGACTCATCTGGGGGAAAAGTAGCTTAATCTTCATTCACTAACTACATGATCTTTCTGCAGAGAAATGTTTTCTTTTATGAAAACTAAAGCTACTACTTGACAGCTTTTAAAAATTTGTTTCCAGTTACAGTAAAGATATTTATCTGTATTTCTGTTGAATATGCTTCTCTTGGAGTTTTCTGGTAGACTTACCATATAATGCTGTACATATCTAAGTGTTCCCATTGTGGTCTGAAATCAAACACATAAGGTGAACCTATTATCATCTTCCTTACCTGAAAAAGAATTGTTCCTACTTAATTTTCCAAACCCTGCTAATAATTATCTCATTTGACCAATCCTCTGATTTTACACCTATAGTGATTTTTTCTTACAACCTTTACTACATTTTTTTCTATCACCAGAGTAACACATTACTTATACAAATTTTGGAAATAGGGCAACCCCGGTGGCGCAGCGGTTTAGCGCTGCCTGCAGCCTAGGGCGTGATCTTGGAGACCCGGGATCGAGTCCCACATCAGACTCTCTGCATGGTGCCTGCTTCTCCCTCTGCCTGTGTCTCTGCCTCTCTCTCTCTGTGTGCCTCTATGAATAAATACATTAAAAAAAAAATGGAAATAAATAAATAAATAAATCCCACTATCCCACCATCCATAGATAATCTCTGTCCGATGACTGTCACTTTTGTTTTGCTTTGTTTTTTGGTGTTTTTTTCTGTATTTAAGTAATCTCTACAGCTAACATGTGACTTGAACTCATGACCCCAGGATCAGGAGTCACTTGCTCTTCCAACTGAGCCAGCCAGGTGCCTCTGATGTTTGTCATTTTGATGTATGGAAATACTCTATTCATTGTAGTGTATTTAAAATATTATACACCTCTTGTATATGTGCTGCCAAAGCGAACACTACACCTTTTGTTTTATAAATTTATTTTTTTATTTAAAATAATGTGAGCATTTTTGGTGACTATAGAATCAAATCATATACAAGAGTTAGCCATTTTCCTGTTAGATATTTAAGTTGTACTAATTTTTTCCTTCTTTTTATTTATTTATTCATGAGAGACACACACAGAGAGAGAGAGAGAGAGAGAGAGAGGCAGAGACACAGGCAGAGGGAGAAGCAGGCTCCATGCAGGGAGCCCAATGTGGGACTTGATGCAGGGATTCCAGGAGCAAGCCCTGAGCCGAAGGCAGATGCTTAACCACTGAGCCACCCAGGCGTCCTTGTACTAATTTTTTCTATATAATGTTTTGTGCCTATGTCTGATTGCTGTTGTTGTTGTTGTTTTTTTTTTTTTTTTTAAGTCATCTCTACACCTAACATGTGGCTCAAACCCAGAACTCTGAGATCTGAGAGTTGCATGCTCCATCAACTGAGCTGGTCAGGCACCCCAACTCTTTTCTTTTTTAAGATTTATTTGTTTATTTCCGAGAGAGAAAGAGAGAGAGAGAGAGGACATGAGTGGGAGGGGCAGAGAGAGTGCTGAGTGCAGAACCCACCAGAGGGCTTGATCCCATCACCATGAGATAATGACCTGAAACGAAACCAAGAGTTGGATGCTCAACCAACTAAGACCCCCAGTCGCTGGCACCCTCTTAATCATAAATTCCTAGAAGTCCAAAGGAATAAGCATTTTTTTAATTTTTAAAAATATTTTATTTATTTATTTGAGAGAGAGAGAGAGAGAGAGCAGAGCAAGAGAGAGCATAGTTGGGGGGGAGGGGCAGGGAGAGAGGAAGCAGACTCCTCACCGAGCAGAGAGCCCACAGGGCTTGATCCCAGGACTCTGGGATCATAACCTGAATGGAAGGCAGAAGCTTAATGTTCAGGTGTCCCTAAACATTTCTTTTTAAATTTATTTTAAATATTTTATTTATTTACTTATTTGAGAGAGAGCGAGAGAGCACAGGAGAGCATAAACAGGGGTAGGAGCAGAGGGAGAGGGAGAAACAAACTCCCCACTGAATAGGGAGCATGATGAGGGGCTTGATCCCAGGACCCTGGAATCCTGAGAACCAAGACAGATGCTTAATTGACTGAGTTACCTAGGTGCCCCAAAGGAATAACCATTTTATTTTTATATATATTTGTTTGTTTGTTTTTTAAAGATTTTTACTCATTTATTTGAGAGAGAGAGCATGAGAGAGAGTGGATAAGCAAGAGGGAGGGGTGGAGGGAGAGGAAGAAGCAGATTCCCCATTGAATAGGAAGCCTGATATGGGACTTGATCCCAGGACCCCGGGATCATGACCTGAGTCAAAGGCAGACACTTGATCAATTGAGTCACCCAGATGCCCAGCAATAAGCATTAAAAAAAAATTTTTTTAAGATCTACTTTCTTGTGAGAGTTTATGAAATTTATTGTGATAATCATTTTGCAATATATAGGTATATCAGATCATTACGTTGTGCACCTTAAACTAATACAATGTTAAAAATAAGTTATATCTCAACAAAACTGAAGAAAATCCAAATAAAAAAATTTAAATTTTAGAATAGTTTTAGGTTTAAACTTTTTTGGGGGGGGTGGAAAGAGAGATAGTCTTTTTTTTTTTTTAATTTTTTAAAATTTATTTATGATAGTCACAGAGAGAGAGGCAGAGACATAGGCAGAGGGAGAAGCAGGCTCCATGCACCGGGAGCCCGATGTGGGATTCGATCCCAGGTCTCCAGGATCGCGCCCTGGGCCAAAGGCAGGCGCCAAACCGCTGCGCCACCCAGGGATCCCAAAGAGAGATAATCTTTTTTTTTTTTTTTTTAAAGTTTTTATTTATTTATTTATGATAGTCACACAGAGAGAGAGAGGCAAAGACACAGGCAGAGGGAGAAGCAGGCTCCATGCACCGGGAGCCCGACATGGGACTCGATCCCGGGGCTCCAGGATCGCGCCCTGGGCCAAAGGCAGGCACCAAACCGCTGCGCCACCCAGGGATCCCCAAAGAGAGATAATCTTAAGCAGGTTCTACACCCAGCACAGAGCCTAGTGTGGGGATCAGTCCCACAACTCTGAGATCATGAACTGAGTTGAAATCAAGAGTCAGATGCTTAACCGACTGAGCCACCCAGGTGCTCCATAGAAAAGTTTTAGATTTTTTTTTTTTTTAGATTTTATTTATTTATTTATGAGAGACACACAGAGGGAGGCAGAGACATAGACAGAGGGAAGAGAGCATAAATAGGGGTAGGAGCAGAGGGAGAGGGAGAAACAAACTCTCCACTGAGCAGGGAGCCTGATGTGGGACTTGATCCCAGGACCCAGGATCACATCCTGAACCAAAGGCAGATGCTCAACCACTGAGCCACCCAGGCATCCCAAGAATAGTTTTAAGTTTAAAGAAAACTTGGGAAGATAGTACAGTTTCCACATAGCCCATATCCAATTTCTTCTATTTACTAATATCTTATAGTAATATGGTACTGTGTTGAAATTAATAAACCAATATTGACATATTATTAGCTAACTGATACATTATTACTAAGATTCATACTTTATTTAGATTTACTGGTGTTTATTTTTTTTACTTTTTAAAAATTTTATTTATTTGAGAGAGAGAGAGACAGAGAGAGAGAGAAAGAGAGAGACATGCAAACTCCCTGCTAAGCAGAGAGCCCAATGTGGGGCTCAATCCCAGAACCCTGAGATCATGACGGAAGCTGAGGGCAGATACTTAACTGACTGAGCCACTCAGGCATCCCTACTTCATGTTTACCTCATGTCCTTTTTCTGTTCCAGTATGCCAGCCAGGATACCACATTACATTTTGTCACCATGTCTCCTTAGACTCCTCTTGACTATGACAGTTTCTCAGGCTTTTCCTGCATGTAATACTAAGGGAATACACTATCAATACAAGTTATTACTGTTGATGATAATCCTGATAACCTCGCTGAGGTAGTGTTTGTCAGATTTCTCCAGTATCAATTTACTCTACTTCCTCTTTCCATATTTTACTCTTTGGAAGGATATCACTATGCACAGTTCAAACTTAAGGACAGGGGACTTAAGGCTTCACCTCTTTAAGGGCAGGGTTTCTACATAAATTTAAAATTCTTCTGTTTGGAAGACTTACCTATTCTCCCCATTTATTTATTTACTCAAACATTTATTTATACCCATAAGAACTCAAGGATATTTATTTTATACTTTGGGCCATAATTCAATACTCTTTATTTATTCAAATTATTCCAGCTTTAGCCATTGGGAGCTCTTTTTTTTTTTTTTTAAGATTTTATTTATTCGAAATAGAGCAAGAGAGAGAGCATGAGCTGGGGGAAGGGCAGAGGGAGAGCAGACTCCCCATTGAGCAGGAAGCCCAATGTGCGGGGCTCAATTCCAGGACCCTGGGATCATGACTTGAGCCAAAGGCAGGCATTTAACTGACGGAGCCACTCAGGTGCCCTGGGATCTCTTTCAGTTAGCTCCTATTATCTCTCTCAGATACCCTCATTATTTTGTACACACATATTATTTATGTGTGTCTGTGTGTGCATGTGCATACATATGCATGCATGGATGTTTACTACTTTCTGGCACTATAAGATGCTCCAGGTTCATCTTTTATATTTCCTGCCTCAATTCTAGATTCAAGCATTTCTCCAAGGAGCTATGGTTCCTCTTACTGGAGAATGTTATTAAAAACCAAGATGTGGGTGCAAGGCGTGCATGTTGCTAATGGAATGTTATTTCTAAGTCATCTCAGCTAAGAGAGCAAGAAAAAATGTGTGTATACTAACATATGTATATACACATATCTATACATGTTTCCACTTGTAATTATATTAAATAGGAGTTCTGATCTCCAACTCTAATTCTTTACCACACAGATCATCTAGCCTCCTCCCCTTGCTTATCTGTAATCTCCCACTCCAACAGTGAGAAAGTAGGCTCTCACCAACTGCCATCTATTTACATGGTTTTTCTTTTTTTTTTTTTTTTTTAAGATTTTATTTATTCATTCATGAGAGACACAGGCTGAGAGAGAGAGAGGCAGAGACACAGGCAGAGGGAGAAGCAGTCTCCATGCAGGGAGCCCGATGTGGGACTCAACCCTGGGACTCTGGGATTGTGCCCTGGGCCGAAGGCAGGCGCTAAACCACTGAGCCACCCAGGGATCCCCCTACATGGTTTTTCAATTCCAAAACACATACACGGTTTTAGAACTGTTAATGCACATCCCCAGGGAGAATCAACTTTGTCAACTAGAGTTTAGTGCTCATGTGCTGCTGTTCCTTTTGCCTTTAATCTTAGAGCCATAACTGGTATCCAAAGCTATGTAGGTCAGTAACTTTTTTCTTCATTCCCTCACTGAAGTTGTTTTACACATTTGTAACACAACTAGATTTTTTTTTTTTTTTTTTGGTCACCATCTGCATTCCATTCTTACATCCCCTGACCTACCAAATAACTTAAAACATTTTTTTCATACATTAAAATTCACTCTTTGTACATAAAGTCTGAGTTTTGACAAATGCATAGTGTCATGTATCCACTATTACAGTTTCATAAAAAAAACATCATACAGAATTTTACCAGTCTGAAACATCCTTGTACTTCATCTATTCAACTCTTTTCCCACTCCAACTCTTGGCAGTTATTGATCTGTTACCATATCCACAGTTTTGCCTTTTCTAGAATGTTACATAAATAGAATAATAAAGTATGCAGCCTTTTTAGACTGCTTTCTTTTACTTAGCAATATGCATCTAAAATTCATCTATGTCTTCGCATGGTTTGGTAGCTCATTCCTTTTTACTACTGAATAGTATTCTATTATATGGTGATAACACATTTGTTTATTCATTCACTTTTTGATGGGTACCTTAGTTGCTTCCATGTTTTGGTGATTATGAATAAAGCTGCTATGAACAATCACATGCTGAATTTTATGTAGATATGTTTTCCATTCAGTGGGTAAATACCTAGGGAGTGCAACTGTGGATTGTGTGGTAAGACTATGTTTAGCTTTGTAAGAAACTTCCAAACTGTCTTTCAAAGTGAATGTACCGTATTGTATTCTCACCAGCAGTGAGTTCTTATTCTTTGCATCCTCACCAGCAATGGGTATTGTCAGTTATTTGGATTTTAGCCATTCTAGTAGATGGAAATAAAAACTTAAAGAAAGGATTTTTTAGTCAACTCTATGACCAAGGTAGGGTGCAAACTCAATCCTGAGATCAAGAGTCACAGACTCTATAGCATGAGCCAGCCAAATTCTCCTAAAGAAAGGATCTATTTGATATATAATGTTACATTTCTCTTCAGAAATTCTGTATCAGATTTTCTGGAGTAACTTTTGTTTCTATACTCCTTATTCCCCACATTTAATCAGGTACCAAGTCATGCTGATCCTTTATGATTGCTAACAGTACATTTTACTCCATCTGATAGTCACTCCTCTGATCTGGCCTTCATTACCTCACAGTTGGACTGAGTACAACAGCAAGACTGTTTATTTCCCAGACTCTGGTATTTCCTTGTTCTTACAAAACTCAGGCAATGCAGCCAAGACAAAACAAAATTGAAATCATCCTTTAACAATTTTTATCATGATAACTTTGCTTTTTAAGAACTATGGTGGGTGGCCTATTGAATCAAATTTAAAGCCCTCAGTCCAGCATTTAACATTTCTTTAACCAAATTTCTCGTGAATTCCAGTTTTGATTTCTCTATGGTGACCAAGTTAGTCTTTTACCGTCCTGACATACCTTTGAAGACTTTCACTTCTTTGTCATCATTCCTGTCATTTCTTTCCATTTGGAATGCTTTACCTCTTCTATTTCCCTAAGTCACTGTCCTAGCCAAAATGGTCATAATCAAGTTTTCCCTAAGTAAACTTACTCCATTTTAATATCTCTTTTATTTTTTTTATTTCTCTTTTATTTTCTATCTACTCAGTGCTGTAAAATAGTTTGTTATACTGTCTTGAATTTGTTTTCTTTTTTTTTAAATTTTTATTTATTTATGATAGTCACATACACAGAGAGAGAGAGAGAGAAAGAGAGGCAGAGACACAGGCAGAAGGAGAAGCAGGCTCCATGCACCAGGAGCCCGACGTGGGATTCGATCCTGGATCTCCAGGATCGCGCCCTGGGCCAAAGGCAGGAGCCAAACCGCTGCGCCACCCAGGGATCCCTTGAATTTGTTTTCTATTATTCCCTGTACATTTTATCTACCTAATCATCAGCCAGTAAGTATGTGTGTGGGGGGGTGTGTATCAGTATAGTTGAAAGGAAATACATAACTTCTTTCCTTTACATTTTCTCTAAAGCACTTGGCAGACTGCCATGCAAATAGGAGGAATTGAGTAAATGTTGGTTGAATGAACAGATAAGAAAATTGCAAAACTTATTTGAAATAAGTTTATTTAACTTAAATATTTAATTTTTTATTACACAAAATATGGAAAAAACTAAAAAAAAAAGTCTAGACGATACAAATATTCAAAAAAGTAAAATAATTGTATAAATCTGTGTAATTCCATTGCCCAGATATAATTACTACTTTTTGTGCTGTTTTTTAAAAGATTTTTCATTTTATTTTAATTTTTAAAAAATATTTTATTTATTTATTTGAGAGAGGGAGATAGCAAGAGAGAGCATGAGCAGCGGGGAGAGGGAGAAGCAGGCTTCCTGCTGAGCAGGGAGCCTGACATGATGCTCCATTCCAGCATCCTCGGATCATGACCTGAGCTGAAAGCAGATACCTAACCCACTGTGCCACCCAGGCACCCCAAAGATTTTTTATTTTAGAGAGAAAGAGAGTGCACATGCAAGCAAGAGGAGGGGCAGAGGAAGATGGAGAGAGCTGAATCCTCAAGCAGACTCCCTGCTTAGCATGTAGCCACACATGGGCCTTGATCCCAGGACCCTAAGGTGATCCCAGGACCCTAAGGTTCCACCTGAGTGGAAACCAAGAGTCGACGGCTTAACTGAATGAGCCACCCAAGCACCCCTTTTCACTGTTTCTTTTTTTCAATTTTATTTTTCAAGTAATCTCTGTACCCAGTATAGGGCTTGAACTCACAACCCTAAGATCAAGAATGGCATGCTCAACCAACTGAGCCAGCCAGGCACCTCCCCCTCCCCCCATGATAATTACTACTAATCTCAGTTTTACATGTAACTGACCATTCTTTTTCAATGTATGCACCATAGACATGTAGATTAGAAAGCTACATATCTGTAGCACTGTTTGTTAAGGGGGAAAAAAGGAAACAATCTAAATATTTAACATTATAGACTGGATAAATCATCTGAACTGAATACTATAATGTAGTAAACAAGAATGACAGAGCTCTTTATATGCTAACATGGAATATCTCTAGAATGAATTAGGTGAGAAAAGCAAGATACAGAAGTGTGTATGCTGCCGTTTGAGTTTAAAAGGGAAAAAAATTGACATGTATGAAATTGCTTATATATTTAAAAATCTCCAGAAGAATACTTTCTTTTTTTGAGAGAGAGAGAGAGCACACATGCACATGCACTGCACAGGATGGGGGAGGGGCAGAGGAAAGGGGGGTGGGGAGGGGGAGAGGAAGAGAGAGAATCTTAAGCAGGTTCCATGCCAGCACAGAGTCTGAAGTGGGGCTCCATCTGGCAACCTTGAGATCATGACCTGATCTGAAATCAAGACTCGGATGCTTAACCAATGGAGCCATTCAGGCGCCCCTCTAGAAGGATATTTTAAAACCTAATAAGATGGTTTGGGCAGCTCTTTCTGCCCACAGGTCCTGTCCCCATGCTTTAATAAACCCACCATAAACAAACAAACAAACAAACAAACAAACCTAATAAGATGGCTTGCTTATGAGAGAGGATCTGAGTGTTTAATGGGTAAAATGACTCCTTTCATATGTTTTTAAAATTCTTTTTGAAATTTGAACCATGTGACTATATTAACTATTCAGATTTCTTAATGTGAAATTACATGGTCTAAGAAATTAACAATATAGTTGGAAAAAACAGAAAATGTTTTAAATTAAATGTTTCCAGTTGTTATAAAAGAGGAAGGATACCAAATTTGGTGGCAGGCAGGGATAATTTCACATAGAATTCTAATTAGTAGGTCTATAAGAAAGATATAATGGGGGCAGCCCTGGTGGCGCAGCGGTTTAGCGCCGCCTGCAGCCTGGGGTGTGATCCTGGAGACCCGGAATCGAGTCCCACATCCGGCTTCCTGCATGGAGCCTGCTTCTCCCTCCGCCTGTGTCTGTGCCTCTCTCTTCGCTCTCTCTGAATGAATGAATAAATAAATCTTAAAAAAAAAAAAAAAGGAAAGATATAATGGTTGAATTATCATATCAGTTTATCTGATTGATGAAGTTCCTCTGCCCTTGAGGGTACCAAGGGATCAATGTGATATAGTGGGAAGAGCATGGGTTTTGAGATAAGGTGGAAATAAATTCAAATCCTAGCTTTTCCATATATAGGTCCTAGAAACTTGGGTAAGTTATTAAATCTTTTTGGAGTTTCAACTTGCTCATCTAGAAAATGAGTGAAATCCTGATAAGTTCATTATAAAGGTTAAAATATTTAATATCCAAGTGCAACATATTTGTAGTTTTCTTCTTTCCTTACACAAACTGAATTGTGATGCACTGACATGCAGAAATTAAATGTCTTGAGAAAATGCAAGTTGCACATGGAAGAATTACAGCTAAAGTAGTTAAAGTAGCTTACATCCCTGTATCTACAATTTCATTTGTCAATCTCATATTTCTCACAAGAAATGAAGCCTTTTATTACTTCAGAAGTTTTAAAAATCCTTGGGATATACAGTTTTTTCTTTTGCCTTTTCCTTCTATGTCTGAAAGATAGTCAAAAGGAAGAGAGCTTTGAAATACACTACAACTACACCCTAATCAATAGTCCTGCTGGGTTTTGGGAGGAAAACATTTTATTCTAATGAACATTAGAATATATATATATATATATATATGTATATATATATATATATATATAATATATAGAATTATATATATATATTCACTTAAGAGGGATTTTGCTCTCTTTTGCTTATTTAGCATTTGAAAAATTAGTGTATCTTCTGTTAGTGGCAAATACCAACTTAAGATATGATGTATCAAAACCAATATTACCCAATAAATCACATTAAACTTATTAATATTTTTCATTGAATACTTTAAGTGTGATTTGGTTTATTTATTTAATGTATTACTACTTGATATAGTGATGATTTCTCAATTAGATTTCACTTTTGTTACACTACATTATGTGGTATGTATAGAAATATTAAGTTCATATATAATACAGTCTCAACAATAGTCACCAAAATCTATAAGATTGGGAGTTTCTAAACCCTAAAATGATTACTCAATTGTCGTCAAACTCCTGGCAACAAGTGTCTCAAGTAAAGATCCAGGTGAAAAAAGATTATTGCTCAATGATATTTTCCTGGCTATACTCAGGGTTGATTGCTAGGTACTGAGTAAAGAGTATATATTTTTCTTTCAAATATATTGGGAAAAATGCAAATGCCTAGATTTCCTTTCTCTCTGTTCTTAAGATACATTACATTTGTTCAAAGAATTTAATGAGTTTGTTCAGGGAGTTGCATCAGAAATTATTTTTGTATTAGTGATAGGAATGACAAGCAGTTCCTTTGTAATGCTGCACCAGTCAATACCTGTTTTTGCCTAAGGATGTATCCATACCAATTCTGGATAATCCAGCTTTGAAGTGGGTTGGGCAGAGCTGGGTTTCTTTTGTTGGTGCTATTACTTTGGGTTGTGACCTAGTCACACATGCATTCAAAATTTAAACAGCACTGAGAATACAGGCCAATTAAGCCCGTAGGTTCTAACTAAAGACAGTATACAGGGCATTTATATCAAAATAGTTTTGTAGAAAAGGTCAAGAGTTTTTTCCATTTCCTACAATTTATTATCTAGAAAGAACATTCACCCTAACCTTCTGCTTATAGAAAACATTCCTTTAAAAAAAAAATTCATTTATCCACTCAGGAGAGACACACAAAGAGAGAGAGGCAGAGACGGAGAGGGAGAAGCAGGCTCCCTGCAGGGAGCTGGACATGGGACTTGATCCCCAGATCCGGGATCATGCCCCAAGCTGAAGGTAGGCGCTCAACTGCTGAGCCACCCAGGCATCCTGAAAACGATCCCCTGAAAACGATTTTTTTTTAAATCTGAAATGCCAAAATTAGAAATTACCAAGCTAGGCGCACCTGGCTCATCCAACATCTGCCTTCAAGAAGCTCAGGTCTTGATCTCAGGGTCCTGGGATTGAGCCCCACATAGGATAACGATTTTTTTTTTTTTAATCTGAAATGCCAAAATTAGAAATTACCAAGCTAGGCGCACCTGGCTCATCCAACATCTGCCTTCAAGAAGCTCAGGTCTTGATCTCAGGGTCCTGGGATTGAGCCCCACATAGGATCCCTGCTCAGCAGGAATCCTGCTTCTCCTTTCCTCCTGGATGGTGCTCTCTTGCTATCTCTGTCTCTCTCTCTCAAATAAATCTAAAAAAACAAACAAACATAAATTACCAAGCCAAAGAAATGTTCACAATCTTCAAAATGTTAAGTTTGGCAGAATGAAGTTTTTAAAAATTGTTTTATATATATGTTTAAGATTTTATTTATTTATTTTTAGAGATTTTATTTATTTGAGACAGAGAGAGAGAGCACAAGCCGGGAGGAGGGTCAGAGGGACAGGGAGAAGTAGACTCCTGGTTCAGCAGGGAGCCCAATGTGGGACTCAATCCCAAGACTCTGGGATCATGAGCTGAGCTGAGGGCAAACGCTTAACCAATTGAGCCACCCAAGTGCCCCAAGATTTATTTTTTTGAGAGACAGAGCGAGAGAGAGAGAGAGAGAGAGAGAGAGATCCCCAGCAAGTGGGGGGATGGGCAGAGGAGGCAGGAAAGAGAATCTCAAGCAGATTCCCTCCTGAGCAGGAGCCTGACTTGGGTTGGATCACACCACCAATGAGATCATGACCTGAACAGAAATCATCAGCCAGTAGCCTAACCCACTGAGCCACCCAGGTGCCCCAAAATCGTTATATACAGAATTTTCAGATTATAGTTCAAGGGAGGTGAAATGTTAACAATTGCACAATCAAGATATACAAAGCCCTTTGTTAGAGTTGCAAGAGAGGAGACATGCCAAATCTTTTGCTTTTTGGTCAATCTAAGTCATATGGACATTCTCTGGGTCAAAGGACATTTGCCATACAAACTTCACCAAACGCTTTCTGGTGATCCTTGATCATAGGTTTAGTTGAAGCATGAATATTTTATTTTATTTTTTAAATTTTTAAAAATATTTTATTTATTTATGATAGACAGAGAGAGAGAGAGAGAGAGAGAGAGAGAGGTAGAGACACAGGCAGAGGAAGAGGCAGGCTCCATGCCGGGAGCCCGACGTGGGACTCGATCCCGAGTTTCCAGGATCGCGCCCTGGGCCAAAGGCAGGCGCTAAACCACTAAGCCACCCAGGGATCCCCGAAGCATGAGTATTTTGAATTTTATATTCCATCTTTATTGACAAGGGGAATAGAGGGATTGAGATAGAAGAGATAATAGAAGTAGAGACAGATGGTTAGAAGAGGGAAAGACACGTCTGCACGCCCGCCGCCCGCCCCCTCCTTGGCCCCCACCTTAGCTAGCTTGTTTCGAATCACTGAGATCTGACAAGAATTAGGTTGGTTGGCAGGGCCCAGGGTTAGGTGGAAGCCTCCTGAAGGAAGAGTAACTAACAAAAATGGGTCTTCCGGTTTGGCACTTTGCTAATTGCCTTATGCTAGTTACCTAATGTATTCATAACAACGCAATGCGGGACGTGCTGGTATTAGCCCCATTCTACAGATGAACGAACTGATTCTCAAAGATTAAACACAAAACGCCCGTTGGTCATACAGCAAGTGAGTGGTCGCGGCAGAATTGGAAACTGCTCCAGATCACGCACTCCTCACAACGCTATCGGCCCTCGGGTCTGATCTCTTCGAGCTGTTCGCGGGCTTCGCACCTTCCTTCCTGGGACAGTTCCCAGTACCGAGGCATGGCGCTGTCCAGCCCTCAGGCCCGCCGCCCTCCACAGGCAAGAGAACGCGGCCCCGGGGGGCCATCCCGCCCGCAGGCGGTAGAACTGTCGCGCCCAAGCCCGTCGCCTCGCGGCGGCCATCCCCAGCAGCCCCCCGGGGCTTCGCGCTCGGGGTTCCACTCGGAGAGCCTGGAGGGCGCAGGCAAGAACGGCCCTGCCTCCTCGCCTGTCCCAGCCCCCTACTCCCGCCCAAAGAGCCAGAGGCAGAGGTTACACAATCTCACCTGTCCCAGAGGTGGCGACCGCTCGAGTGACTGACGCTTCGCTCCTCCAACCAGGGACTGTCAGGAAGGTGGAGACTAGATGAGGATGATTGCATCTTTCCTCCAATCCCCGTGCAGCGACTCTCCGGCCGCAGTCTCAGCGTCTCGCGGAGAGCGACAGGTGGGAGAGCTTCGTAAAACTTCCGTGCCTCTTGCAATCCTTGACAGAGAAGCCCCAGAAAACTGAGGGTGAATTCTACTCCACATCTTACCAATCCTTGCGGGTCGTCACCTCTGCCGTAATGTTAATCACAAGTGGAAATTCCCCAACCCTTTCCCGTCACCTCAGATGGGGGCGGGAAGAATGGTACTATTGCGGGCCAATTGTACCACGCGACGTCCTGTGACAAAGTGATCGACGCTTTATGGCGCCAATGAAGCCTCTCATTGTCATGGGTCACCGTGACTGACCACAAGACGAACTAATCCACTTTAAGGTCGTGATGCGATAGTTAGGGACATTGACCAATAGACGTAGAAAAAGACCGGAAGTCGGCGCGTGGGGTCTGGGAGGCGGGTGTTCGCAACCGCCTAGGCCTGCGCGGGTCAACGCAGCTTGGGGGCCGCGAGCCAGCAAGCGGCGCGTGACGAAGAGCCTGAGCGACGGGTCACCTTGGCCAATGATCTGCAGCCGCTGGGGGGCTACAGCCAGTGGCGAGTGTGGGGGGCGGGAGGCAGCAGGTTAGGCAGTGAGAAGTTAGTGGCGCTGCTGGGACGGGGGGAAGGAGAAGCTTCTTCCTCCTGCTGTTCCTCTCGTTCCGGGGATCGGCGGCGGCGGTGGCTGTGAGTGACTCGGCAGCGTCTCCGGCTCCGCGTGCGAACCATGCTGACCGATGGCGGAGGCGGCGGCACCTCCTTTGAGGAGGACCTGGACTCGGTGGCTCCGCGATCCGCCCCAGCCGGGGCCTCGGAGCCGCCTCCGCCGGGAGGGGTCGGGCTGGGGATTCGCACCGTGAGACTCTTTGGGGAGGCTGGGCCCGTGCCGGGAGTCGGTGGCGGCGGCAGCGGTGCGGCCGGAGGGGACGCGGCGCTGGATTTCAAGTTGGCGGCTGCCGTGCTGAGGACCGGGGGTGGAGGTGGTGCCTCTGGCAGCGACGAGGACGAGGTGTCCGAGGTACGCTTCCAGGACCCCCGCCTCCCATACGGTGTGAGGCATGAATTCTCTTTGGGCCGGCACAGGGCCCGGGCCACCTTCTCGCTCCCCGGGCAGAGCCGTTCTCTGACAGCGATCGGCTCCATGGCGTCAGTGGCAGCGGTGCGGGCCTAGTGCGCCCTCAGCTTACTCTTCAGCCGTCGGCTCGAGCCGGCCCGGTTCCCGTCACCATCCGTAGACCCACAATGGGGAGTCCTTTGGTCTCTAAGCTTCGCGCGGGAACAAGGACTCCTCTAGCTACCTCCCGCCCACCCCGCTTTGGAGATGGGGGGGGGGGGGGGCGGGGTCTTGCCAGAGTCCCTGCCCTTGGTACTGAGAGACCGAGCGAGACTGGGAGAGGGAGACAGAGAGACACCGAGACCGAGACAGAGCTGGCTAGCTGAGAGAGCATTTCCACTATATGCCTGTTCCCAAAGTTGAGTTCTCTGTCATTTATTTGCCCTGTGCCTTACCTGTGTAGAAAGAAGAGTTCTTAATTTCCTTTTTTAGTTTGAGACAGGTTAGTATGAAGTCTCTCTCTGCTTTTACCCTGAGGAAGCACGTGAGTCTTGCACCTGGGACCTTTTGTGAAGTTACACAGGAAAAGGAAATTCCAGTGCATCTTTGAGCTTCAGCAAAACTGAAGTCTGTAGATTTTTAGGCTTGGAGTAGGTAAAACAATGAATACCTTTTGTAGCATTTAATGAGCAGATCCTTCATTTCTTTTAACTCTTTAACTCTTAACTGTGCCTTAGGTCTGAGCAATGTGGGATGGAAGGCATTGTCCTATTTTGGTCCCTAGGGAAAAGGCCCCTATATGTTTATATAAAATATATGTACTTTTTTTTTTCTCCTGACCATGGTTTGGATTTAGTACTGTTCCTTGATGGCTATTGTTCTGAGTGCCCAGAGTATTCTATTTTGGTTCTAAGGTGCCTGGTTCATTCCCCTATGACCAATTATTTTAGCCTCTGATCTTGGTGTTAAAGTACAGAGATTTCTCTGTATACAACTATCCTGGCTGCTGTATTTGAGAGGAATAAAAAACTGTTTGTGGGTTGCAGAATACAGTTAGTGCATTGTCTTACCATTCCACCATTGTCTTGCCATGTCTGAACAGGGGTTCATTTATATTTAAAACGTTAATGCATTTTCACTCCAACGTTATGCTTTGAAAAAAAAATAGTGTGTGGGATATAAGGGAGCTAGTCCCTTGAATGTCTGTATCTTTAAATTTCACTTTAAGAGAATTAATTTCTAAGTCAAAGTGAGACAGGATTGTATTTGAGTAGGCAATTATGGGGAAAGTTTCTGGAGCATCTCTACTCTTGTGCTTATGGATGACTTTCTTTTATCCTTTCAATGAAAATTGATTAGAGAGGAACCTAAAACACATGTACTTTTTACCACAAAATAAAGTGGGACTACTTTTAGGTTCTAAAAATTAGAGTCTTTTTTTGGTTTTGTTTTAACTTGTAAGAGAGACTGAAAAGGTTTGCTTTGGTCTACATGTGATGTCCTTGATTTTCTGGACCATTTTTTACATAATTCTCATAGGTGAAATGAAAGATCACTATTTCACTTTTACATAAATAGTATTCTTAATTTTTTTCAGGAGAGTGCTGGTGAGCCTTCGAAGTCATAAATCTCTAACTCTTAGCTCATGTGTTATATCTGGGAAATGAACTTTTTAACTATTTCTCTGAGGCTTGTACACACATAAACACACATGCACAGACAGTCTGTCTCTTCCTCTAACTTACTGTATTTCATTTGGATTTCCCATACCGTGTGATTCTGTGAGCAGAATCCACACCATTTTTTGGGTGTTCATTGTGGAAGTTATTTCTGATGATTCTTACACCCATTTAGATTAATGGTAGAAGAACTCATTTTCCTGTTAAGTTTTCTGTACCTAAAAAGGATTTAGGTATTAAGTGTATATGGATAGGCCTCATTTTTTGAGTGAATGTGTCTGGGATATCCAGAGACTTTACCATAGTCTTAAGATAATGCTCAGTGTGAAAAAAAAAAAAAAAAAAAAGATAATGCTCAGTGTATATATAGATTTTTTTCTTAAATTGTGGATAAAGAAAATTTTGTTTTTATGTCTTCTTTCTCCTATATCCTATAGATAAGAAATTCCTGGAGTATCTAATCTTTTCTGTACAGTATGTGTGGTAGAGTATAGTCTATGTATTTGTGAGAGAAATGACCTCTTTTCTTTCACAGGATTAGCTGTCTTCTCCCATATTATGGCCTTTGAATTTCCAGTATAAAGAGACCATAATGTTTACAAAACACTCACCTAATTGGCATTTGATAAATAATACTAAAATCTTTATTTTCATCTTCTCTAGATGTTTTAGAACCAAGCATTTAGAATCTAGACATCCAGAGAAATAAGGAGTTATTTTATAGTTTGAGAGTGAAGTTTGTGTTGTTCTACAAATGGGGCAGGACTCAGTGAGAAATAAGAAATGTGGAAGCCTAGTTTATTTGCTCTAGAATTAGTTGAAGTCATACATTTGATGTGCAGAGGCATAGATACTCTAAGGACCTCTTTTTTGTTCATTATAAGAGCCAATGGCTAAGAAAAAACAAGCTATTTTCCCTTGCTGGCTAAGTCAAAAGACCTTTTAGTTTAAGGAATGGGCTGGGTCTTTCTGTAAATTTTTATTAGAATTGTACAAGCTTAGAGAATGCCACCATTTGGAATCTTGATTCTTGTTTTAAACCTTGGTAAATATCTGTTTTGTATTTCTTCAGGCATAGCAAGATGTTCCTTAGCATCCAAAGCCTTGAATAGAAAGCAGAACTTGCATTGGGTCCTATTGAAATGTACCATTGTTCAGAATAGAGATCAGGTTGAAAATTCTTTAAAAAGTAATTTTTATTTATTTTTATTTTTTATTTATTTATTTTTTTAAAAAGTAATTTTTAAATGTTGACTTTAGATTAGGAGTCTTTTTTTTTTAAGCAAGTAAAAATGAAGAAAATACCTAAAGAAAATGCATTTGTGAGGTTTATGACTTAATTTTTCACTGTCATAAGAATGTATGCATGTATATGCGTGATATCCTTTCAAAATTATAAAAGTCATATAGTCTCATGTTGAAAAATTCAACAGTGTAGGTAGTAGATATAAGGTACAAAGTAAAAGTCCTCACCTCCCACTAACCCTTCAAATGCCATTCTTCAGTGATAACCAATGTTAAAATTTTTCTTTCAGTTAATTTTCTGGGCCTGTATACACACACTTTAAAGACAGATAGCATACCTTTATTTTATTTTATTTGTTTTAGATAGCATACCTTTATTTTATTTTATTTGTTTATTTGACAGAGGAGAAAGCATGAGCAGTGTGGGTTTGGGGGCGGGGGAGGGTGGTACAGATGTAGAAAGTCAGGAAGGAGGGAGAAGCAGACTCCCAGTAAGCAGGGAGCCTGACCTGGAGCTCAATCACAGAACCCTAAGATCCTGACCAAAGTCAAAGGCAGACGTTTAACCGACTGAGCCACCTGGGTGCCCAGACAGCATAGTTTTGTATCATAAGGTTTTTTTCTTATATTGAGGCAGGTGCATATTTATAATTAAATAGAAGCACACAAACACTGTATATAGCAATTTATAGCAAATTATAGCAGAAGCTTTGTAGGGATATTTTTTCCTGAAAAATATTTTTATTTATTTATTTTTAAAGATTATTTATTTATTTATTTATTTATTTATTTATTTATTTATTTATTTATCATGAGAAACAAAGAGAGAGGCAGAGACACAGGCAGAGGAAGAAGCAGGCTCCGTGCAGGGGAGCCCCACATGGGACTCTATCCCAGGTCTCCAGGATCAACGCCCTGGGCTGAAGGCGGCGCTAAACCTCTGAGCCACCCAGGCTGCCCCTGAAAATTATTTTTAGAGGCAAAAGTACCACTATACAATTTCCATTTGATTTTCTCTATTTGAAGAGGAGATGTATCATTTCCTTTAGAGTTCCTTATAATCTATAATCTAGAGGCAAAGTTTCTCAACAGAAACATGCTGACATTTTAGTCCAGATAACTCCTGTTAGAGGCTATCTTGTACATTAGCAACATCCCTGGCCTTTACCTACTAGATGCCAGTAGTACCCACCAGTTGAGAACCATAAATGTCTCCAGATATTGCTAAATGTCTCCTGGGGACAAAATCACCCCTGGTTGGAACAATGAGTCTAAGAGTCCATTCTTATCAGCAGGAATGGCAATTTTGAAAAATTCATTGTCCATGAAAATAAATTTCTAAAACACTTTTATGAGGACTTTGTTCAAGGTAGAAAGGGCCTTATTCCATATATTATTAATAGCGATGAAATAGGAAATATAACTTTGTATTCCAGGGAGCAGATTTTGGAGACATTGGAAATGTTTACAGAAGGAAAAGCTACATGTTATCACTATCACAATTTGTTACATTGCATAAGTATCAACTTTGCATAAGTTTCATTCTGTAAAGCCTTAAGACTTTACATATAAAATGATATATTGATAAGTATGGTTATATGAATGGTGGGTCAAACCAGAGCTGTTTAGGTTTGGATGGAGGAAAACCTCATTGTGAAACTTGAAGGATGAAGGGTTTTCTTATGGTTATTATTTAGTACATTCCAGTAGGTACACCTGTGTACAATTGATGAGTCAGAGTGACGGAAAGGCAAATACAATGAAAAGCCTTGAACTAACCCCCTTCTCCCAAGTATCTTGCCCTCTACGCTTTAATGTTTTTTTCTTTCAGAATTTATGGAAATACAAATATGTGTTTTTATTTTCCCTATTATATAACAAAAAAATAACATACTATATGTGTGTGTGTGTGTGTGTGAGAGAGAGAGAGAGATTTCTAAGTGGTAGATTTGAGAAAGATTTGGACTTTATCTAATGAGAGTGATAAAACATGTTAAGAATGAAGCATTGGAGATGAGTTTAAGCACATTTCTTCTGGAGTCTATCTGGTGGTGATATGATAATGTACTAGATAACTTCTGAAAAATCAATTCTGGCCTTCTGATGAAATGATAGATAAAAGATTACACTTTGACGAGAAAACAAAGCAGTTTTTAAAAAGTATTAGTCTTGAATTGGCAAGTAAAAAGAAATGAAGAGTCTACCTCTTTTTTGTTTTTTGCCAGATTTACCTTTCTACGTAATCAAAGGTATAAGAAATAAAATCAGTTCCTTTCTTTTTTTTACCGATTATAAATGAACTATTTCAACATATCTCTCTTCTTGGATTTCATTATTTACAATTTTCCTTTCTTGTTGCTTGTTTATAAAATCATAGAATCTTGTCTCATTTTTAGGTAACTGCTACCATTTATGGAATACTGCATAATATATGCCAGAACCATATTAGATACTTTTGTTATTTTATTTCATTGTTTCAACACACCTTTCAGGTAGATATCTACATTTTTATAGATTAATAAATGTAGGCTCAGTGCAATGATGAATCCATAAATCATAAAACAAAAGAATGGTTAAAATGCTACATAGCTAGTAAGAGGTAAAGCTAGGATTTGAATCTAGTACTGAATCCAGAAACCATGCTATTATTGTGCTTCTTTAGATTAGGAAATAGACAGCTTTTGGTTATGAAATACTGCTTTTCCAGTAAATGCTTGCTTAGTCCCTGTAGAAATTTTCATATATCTAAAGTAGAATGAGAAAAGTAAGGACAGTGTAGTGAATTTCTCATAAAGCTATTTTTCTTCTCATTGTTGCAAAATGAAAAATTGAAAATATCCATATTTGACAAAATATGAAATTAGAAACTGCATGTCGGGACACTGAGCAAAACCTTACAAGTCTGTATACCTTGAGCTAAGTGACTTGCCCAGGATAACACAGCTTTGTAGAAAATAGGTCATCTGACTCCCATTATCTTACTTGTCCTGCTGACTCTTTCTTTTCCGGTCAGTTGTACCAATGAATTTAATTAGTTGCTTAAGACATGCCTGTCTCAAATCAGCATATGTTGACCTTGTTGGAAAAATTTTATATTACTTAATGAAATTGATAACTGCTGTGTAGATCAGTATATTAGGAAGGCAATTAAAAGTAAGTATACCATTTAGGGGATCTCTGGGTGGCTCAGTGGTTTAGTCCCCGCCTTTGGCCCAGGGCATGATCCTGGAGTCCTGGGATCGAGTCCCACATCGGGCTCCCAGCATGGAGCCTGCTTCTCCCTCTGCTTGTGTCTTTGCCTCTCTCTCTCTCTCTCTCTCTCTCTCTCTCTCTATGTCTCTCATGAATAAATAAATAAAATCTTAAAAAAAAAAGTATACCATTAAACAAAAAAGCATACCATTGAGTATACATTGAGGAGCACTATTCTTTTTTTTCTTTTTTTTTAAGATTTTATCTATTCATGAGAGACAGAGAGATGCAGAGAGAGAAGCAGGCTCCTTGCACGGAGCCCAGTGCAGGACTCAATCCTGGACCCCTGAGCTGAAGGTAGATGCTCAGCTGCTGAGCCACCCAGGCATCGCTTTTTTTTTTTTTTTTTTTTAATTCTATCTGCCAACACATAGTATAACACTCAGTGCTCATCTCGTGGAGCAGCACTATTCTAAGGTAATTCTGTAATTAAACTTACTTGAAAAGTTCAGTTCTTGTCATTATCTTTAAAGATTTAAATAAATATTAAAACTATGGATATAGAAAGGCATATTCCCCTACTTCGCACCTTTGCCAATATGGAAAATGTTGGTTTTGTATATTTTTACACTCTAATTTGTAGAAATTAAAATATGGGGCAGCCCCAGTGCCTAAGTGGTTCAGCACCACCTTCAGCCCAGGGTGGGATCCTGGAGACCCGGGATCTAGTCCCACGTCAGGCTACCTGCATGTGGAGCCTGCTTCTCTTTCTGCCTATGTCTGCCTCTCTCCCTCTCTCTCTCTCTCTCTGTCTCTCTGTCTCTCATGAATAAATAAATAAAATCTTAAAAAAAATTAAATTATGTGTGCTCTTCTCTTGGTAGTTAATGACAGCGTGTAGTTCATATGAATGATCATTTGCCTTGTGATGATTGACTGGCTTACTTTTCTTCTGGCCAATTTTACCTAAACCAGGAAGAAAGTAAAGTTGTATATAAAGCTCTATATTATTTATTTGCTAGACTAAAATTTAGCAGCCATTTGTGACAGAGCACATTTGATCTTCCTCCTTTACATACATTTCTGTTCTCATAAAGTTTTTCCCATAATGGATGTTTTCAGTAGTAGAAAGGGTATTTGTTTTTTTTTTTTTTTTTAAAGTAGTTATCCCATTGTATCCTAGCTGTTTTTTTTTTTTTTTTAATTTTTTATTTATTTATGATAGAGAGAGAGAGGCAGAGACACAGGCAGAGGGAGAAGTAGGCTCCATACACCGGGAGCCCGACGTGGGATTCGATCCCGGGTCTCCAGGATCGCGCCCTGGGCCAAAGGCAGGCGCCAAACCGCTGCGCCACCCAGGGATCCCTCTAGCTGTTTGATATACCTGCATTAGTGTGCAATTTTGAAAAGAGAAAGGCAAGTATACCCCCAGGGGTTGGCCTTAAGAACCAAAGAATTGTACAGGAGAGCAGTTTATTAAGTTGTCGAGGTAAGTTTGATTTGTTTAACAATTTATAATGACATTCATTCTCATGAGCATGAGAACAAGCTTTTTGTTTGTTTGTTTTTGTGTGTGGTAAAATATACAGAGACAGAATTGACCATTTTAACTATTTTTTTGTGTTTTTTTAGTTGTCTTAGAATATACATAGAAAAATTTACCATTTTAACCTTTTTGAAGGATAGCGTTCAGTGGCATTAAGTATATACACATTGTTATGCAACCATCACCGGCAGCCATCTCCAGAATGTTTTCAACTTCCCAAACAAATTCTGTATCCATCCCTATCTACCCTTCCTCACCCTCTAGCAACCACAATCTACTTTCTTTCTCTGTAAATGTGACTACTCTGGGTATGTGTGACTGGCTTGTTTCACTTAGCATTATGTTGTCAAAGTTCATCCATGTTGTAGCATGTGTCAATTTCATTCCTTTTAAAGGCTAAATACTATACCATTTTGTATATATACCACATTTTGTTTATCCATTCATCTTTGATGGACACTTGGATTGCTTTTATCTTTTGGCTATTGTGAATATGCTTCTATGAACATGTGTGTACAAATACCTGTTCAAGTTCATTTGTTCATTCTTTTTCTTTTTCTTTTTTTTTAAGATTTTATTTATTCATGAGAGAAACAGAGGCAGAGACATGGGCAGAGGAATAAGTAGGCTCTCTGTGGGGAGCCTGATGTTGGACTCAAATCCCAGGACCCCAGATTACCACTTGAGCCAAAGGCAGATGCTCAACCACTGAGCCACCCAGGTGCTCAAGTCCTTGCTTTCAATTTTTCTGGGTAGTGGGGTTACGGGATCATTTAGTAATTCTATTTTTAATTTTTTGAGGAATTACCATACTGTTTTACATGGCAGCTATAGCATTTTACATTCCCATCAGAATTGCACAAGGGTTCCTATTGCCACACACTCTAGCAAATACTTGTTATTTTTTATTTTGTTTTTGTTTTTGATAATAGCCATCCTAATGAGTTTAAACTAGTATCTCTTTGTGGTTTTATTTTGCACTTCCCTAATGATTAGTGATGTTTAGGATCTTTTAATGTGCCTTTGGCCATTTGTATGTCCATTCAAATCCTATCCTCATTTTTAATTGGGATGCTTTTTCATTGTTTAATTGTAGATATTCCTTGGGTATTAATCCCTTATATATATAACTTGCACCTATTTTTTTCATTCCATAGGTTGCCTTTTTACTCTGTTGATATAGTGTCCTTTTATTCCTCAAAGTTTTTAATTTTGATGAAGTCCAGTTTACCTATTTTTTTTCCATTTGTTTATACTTCTGCCATCCTATGTGTGAAGTTGTTGCCAAATCCAGTGTCGTGAAGATTTTCTCTGACGTTTTCTTCTAAGAATTTTATAGTTTTAACTTTTAATTTAGGTCTGGGATCCATTTTGAGTTAATTTTTGTATACAGTGTAAGATCAGTATCCAGTCATTCCTTTGCATATGGATATCCATTTTTGCCAGCACCATTTGTTGAAAACCCTATCATCTCCCAATTGATGGATTAAAATTAAAAATTGACATCTTGGGGATCCCTGGGTGGCGCAGCGGTTTGGTGCCTGCCTTTGGCCCAGGGCGCGATCCTGGAGACCCGGGATCGAATCCCACGTCAGGCTCCCGGTGCATGGAGCCTGCTTCTCCCTCTGCCTGTGTCTCTACCTCTCTCTCTTTCTCTCTGTGACTATCATAAAATAAAATAAAAAAAAAATTAAAAAAGAATTGACATCTTTGTTGAAAATCAGTTGGCCGTATATTGGAGGGTTTATTTCTGGCTTGTCTGTTCTTTTTTTTTTTTTTTTTTTTTAAATAAAGGTTTTATTTATTCATTCATGAGAGACATGGAGAGGGAGGCAGAGATATAGGCAGAGGAAGAAGCAGGCTCCACGCAGGGAGCCCGATGTGGGACTCGATCCCAGGACCCCAGGATCACGCCCTGAGCCAAAGGCAGATGCTCAACCGCTGAGCCACTCAGGCATCGCTGGCTTCTCTGTTCTATTCCATTGTTCTCTATGTCTGTTTTATGCCAGCATCACACTTTTTTTTTTTTATTACTATAACTTTTCTAGTAAGTTTTGAAATCAGGCAATGTTGGTTTTTCAAATTTGTTCCTTTTCCAAGATTGTTCTGACTATTCAGGGTCCCTTGAAATTCCACATGAATTTTAGGATGAGTCTTTGGGGATTGCATTGAATCTTTAGATTACTTTGAGTGAGAACAAGTTTTAGTGCAAATCTTAATGTAATTGTTTTGGGGCACCTGGGTGGCTAAGCTGGTTAAGTGTCTGATCCTTGATTTCGGCTCAGGTCATGATCTCAGTGTTGTGGGATCAAGTGCTGCGTTGGGTTCCGTGCTTGGTGTGGAGTCAGGTTGGGATTCTCTCTCTCCTTCTGCCTCTGTTCTTTCCCCCCACTGTCTCTCTTTTTCTCTCAAAATAAATAAATAAAATCTTTTAAAAAGCTTAATATAATCGTTTTATTACATTAGATATTAGGAAATCAAAAGGTTTGAATTTGACAAAATAATAAAAATCATCTATAATAGGGAAAGGTTGTAGGAACACTCAGTTCCTACAGTCACTCAATGTCTTCCCTAAAGACAATGAACCCAGTTAAAATGGAATAGTGTAGATGAGTAGATGTTTTCTGAAATATAATCCTCATTTTTTCCTGATTCATTCTCATATTGACTAACTTGTGATTGACCACAATGCTTCATATATTGATTAAATGCTAGGAAGAATATGTTTTATTTATCCTTTATATAACTAGTGGTGAGTTCAGTTTTAGAAAAATTATCTCAGTATAGTATTAAAGCTAGATAAATGAACCTGTAATATTTTCTTTAATGATATAGAATTGAAATTTCACATTACATAAGCATTTTATGAAATCTTAGTCAGAAAGTAAAGGTTTGGTCTTGCTAGTTAGTTAATACCTCGAGTGGTACACTTTGGAAGGACTTTCAGTTCTTACCAGCGTCTGATTTTTTTTCTCTGTTTACTTATTTTTCTGCTATATCTCTACATTTTAATCTTTGCCTTTTAAAAATTGTAGTCACTAAATTCAGTAACATATGTGAAACAAACTGTCGTTATCAAAGAGCAATCCCAAAAGGGGCAATAGTCAAATTATATTGGATACATTGTCTTTCTTTGTTACTTTTTATTTTGATGTAATTTCAAGCTTACTGAAAGTTGCAAGAATAATACAGGAACTACCCTCCATATATCCTTTATCCAGACTCACTAATGTGTTCATGTTATATTGTCCTACTCTCTCTCTCCATTAACAAATAAATTAATAATTTTCTGAATCATTTGAAAATAGATTGTATGCATCATGCTTCTTGATCTTTAAATTCTTTTTTTTTTATCCTTAAATTCTTCAGTGTACATTCCCTAAACATTCTCTTACATAGCCACAGTACATTTATCAAATTAGGAAATTGAACACATTTCCAAGGTATTTTTCAAAATCAGATTCCTGAAGTTTAAAAAATTGAAACATAATCCACATATCATAGGTTCACTCTTTATGTACAATTCAGTGGTTTTTAATATATTGACAAAGTTGTGCAACTACTACCACTATTTTTTGAAAACATTTTCATCA
Source organism: Vulpes vulpes (assembly GCF_048418805.1). Classification (NCBI taxonomy): domain Eukaryota; kingdom Metazoa; phylum Chordata; class Mammalia; order Carnivora; family Canidae; genus Vulpes; species Vulpes vulpes. The sequence continues at coordinate 119,701,253 of NC_132781.1, forward strand.
CCCACCAAGCAAAACCTTGTACTCATTAACAGTCATTTCCCACCCATCATCCAACTTCCATCCCATATTCTCTGATAATCACTAATGTGCCTTTGTCTTCGAATTTGCCTAGTCTGGGCATTTCATATAAATGGAATCATATGACATGTGGTCTTTTGTATCTTGCTTCTTTCACTTAGCATATTATTGCCAAGGTTTCTTCATGTTGTGACTTGTATCAGTACTCCATTTGAAAAATATTCCATTTTGTTCATTGATTATTTCTACATTTTGGCCAGTAGGAATAATGATGCTTTGAACATTTGTGTACAAATTTTGCATGAACATTTCTTTTCAGTTCTCTTGGGTGTACACCTAAGGAGTGGAATTGCTAGATCATATGATAACTAACTGCAGGGTGTTTGACTTTCTGAGGAACTGCTAAGCTGTTTTCTATGCAGCTGCACTATTTTACATTCCTATCAGCAATGTCTGAGGGTTCCAACTTCTCTACAAGTTTGGTAACTTTTTTTTTTAAGATTTTATTTATTTATTCATGAGAGACACACACAGAGAGAGGCAGAGACATAGGCAGAGGGAGAAGCAGGCTCCATGCAGGGAGCCCGATGTGGGACTCGATCCCAGATTCCAGGATCTCACCCTGAGCCCAAGGCAGACACTCAACTGCTGAGCCACCCAGGTGTCCCTAAATAAATAAAATCTTTAAAAAAAAAACCAAAAAAACCCCTCCAAAACATATTTATAAAAAAAAATCAATTGACTGAAAATGTAGGGGTTTATTTTTGGAGGATTTATTTCTATTAAATTCCATTTATTCTAGATGTCTTATGCTAATTTTATACCATCTTGATTACTGTAGCTTTTAGCAGTAAGGTTTGAAATTGGAAAGTGTAAGTCTTCCAACTTTGTTCTTTTTCAAGATTGTTTTAGCTATTCTAGGTTATTGGATATGTTCTTGTTCTCTTTATCAGGTTTTCAATAGAGTTTAATAGGAGGTATTCAATATTCTGCAGAATTTGTGGTCACACAAAAGGGCCCTCCTCTTGCATTAGTAATATTCTAACTCTTGAAATTTCCACCCCTCTTATATACACTCTTTTGGACTAGGGGGACAACTCGTCATTTAAACTTGTTTTTGCCAGGCTATGAGAAGAGCAAGTTGTCACAGTTTAAGTGTTTGATTTTTTTCATGTATCCTCTCCTTGACAAACCATGGGTATATGTTTGAGAAGAGATAAAACTGAGGTAGGAGGAGATGATTGGTTTTTGTAGCTGTAGTCTGAATGCATCTGATGTGGACTATAGTCTGCATGAAGAATGCAGATGGATTTCTTTTTTTTTTTTTCAGGATAATAGATAAATGAATAAGTGGAATAAAATATAAACCATAGTAATTAAGAGTTTTTGTGTTTAGTATCTTCTAACAACTACTTAGGAGGTGTGAATCCAATATTTAAGTAACATACAATTTGCTCTCTCCCAACCTAGTGTTATCACCTGTGATTAAATTGCAGAAACAGATCTTACATGTGACTGCTCAAATGGTTGCAATTATATTAAATTATTAGTTATTTTCACTCTGTAAACAGATTCTGTACTATATTTTAGTATCTTCTACTTAGGAGTTGATAAATAAAAGTTTATTTTCTTTTAGTTTGAAGACAGCATTATTTAAAGCTATATATAAATCAGGTGCATGGATTTGATCTATTATTCCTCACCCTCACAAAGTTTAGAATAATATGATCATACAGTATTAAAGTTAGTTTTCTATTGTGTATTATATTTCCTTGTTGCTAATCTGTTACAGTCTTTCATTCATTCCCTAGAAAAGAAAATCAGAGCTTAGTTTAGGGTAGAACCTCTTCTTCATGAATTTGTGTCACACATAATAAAGTTATGTCTTTCAGAACTTAAGAGTCCTTGGTAATCCACCCAGGTGTCCCAGCATTGTGTACTTTGGTTGCATTACCTCTTTTTATATTTTCAAGGTCTTGGGGCACCTGGGTGGCTCAGTGGTTGAGCGGCTCAGTGGTTGAGCCTTCAGCTCAGGTCGTGATCCCTGACCCGGGGGGTCCTGGGATAGAGTCCTGCATCAGGCTCACCGCAGGGAACCCAGTTCTCCCTCTGCCTATGTCTCTGCCTCTCTGTGTGTATCTCTCATGAATAAATAAAATCTTTAAAAAAAAAATGTTTTCACAGTCTTGTGACAATCCAAGATCCTAAACACAAATGTATAGATCATTGTCTTGTGTAAGTTGGATGATCACTGTAAGGTTGATATTTGGATGTCTTACTTTAGGAGTTTGATGGGTTTTAGGTGGCAAGTTTAAAGAGGCAATGATTAAAAATGAAACGATACAAAGTCCATCAGCATATGATTGTCTTGTGTTCATATTTAAGTAGAATCACAACTGCTTCATTAGGGTCTGTAAACTCTCCAAGCATGTTGTCCTTCACAGCCTTTGCAGTTTGTTCTCTCAGGAGCATTCTTCTCTAGATATCCATGTGGCTTCAATCTCCTATTTCTGCAGTCTGGCCAAATAGGCTTTCCAACTGCCTACTCTATATGTATTTGCATAAACACCTCAGGGTCACCAATTTTAATTCTGAACTCATCATTTCCCCCTCCATCATGATTTTTTTTTTTTACCTTCGCCCGTGTAAATTGCATTGCCCTAAAATTAGTTACTGCAGTCCGAAACCTCACATCTTCTCACCATACATATTTAAGCAGGCACTAAGTCCTGTAGGTTCTTTCTTAACATCTTGTTTATTTGTCCCTTTCTCTCTTTCCTTAATGCTTCTGCTATAAATAAAACCATTATCTTTCACTGGCATTTATTTCAATAATCCCTGGCTCTGTCTACCTTCAAGATTATATCCCTCTAATTCTTACTCTACCCTGCTGTCAGAGTAAATTCTCTAGTGTCAATTTAGTCATGTCACTCTTTTTTTTTTTAATTAATTTTTATTGGTGTTCAATTTACCAACATACAGAAAAACACCCAGTGCTCATCCTGTCAAGTGTCCACCTCAGTGCCCGTCACCCTAGTCATGTCACTCTTGACAAAAAGCCTTCTCATTTCTTAGATAAAGGATAAGTCAAATTCCTTGACATGGCATACAAGGTTATTTAGGATTTAGCTTCTGTCTATTCTTTTAACTGTCCTTTTTGTACCCTACTTTATTTGTTTTTTGTGTTCTAGTCATACCAAATTGTTGTTAGTTCTCTGAACCATATCAAGCTGTTATAGGCCCTGGTTTAATTTGCTTCTGCTGCTTTGACTTCTAGAATCATATTAATAGCTACTATATGTTGACTGCTTCTTGCCCACTGGGTTAAGTACTTACTTATATTTTCAAATAAATTTACCAGTGCCATATGAAGATTTTTATTTTAATCAAAAATCAAAATTGCAAAAAAGTTAGTTCCAAATTACAGGTGAGGAAAATGAAGCTTAGAGACATTGTATGACATATACAAAGTTGTATATCTAATAATGATGGAGTTGGGATTTGAATTCAGGTATCTTGGACTCTGAAGCTCATGTTTGTAACTACCACTAAACAGTGCTGCTGCTGTCACTGATGTTCCCTCTTTCTCATCCTGCTGGATACCTTCTTGTTCCAAAACTGTCATCTCTAACTCATGTCCTTTATTGCTACTCCATTTGGGATTGGCCATTCTTTCTTCTGTGTTCCCATGTTGTTGTCTGTGTATAACTATTATAGCATCTCTAATGCTTTATTGCATTTATTTGATTTTTTTTTTTTTTTTTTTTAGATTTTATTTATTCATGAGAGAGACAGGGAGAGAGAGAGTGACTGAGGCAGAGACACGGGCAGAGGGAGAAGCAGGCTTCATGCAGGGAGCCCGATGTGGGACTCGACCCCGGGTCTCCAGGATCACACCTTGGGCTGCAGGCGGCACTAAACTGCTGAGCCACCTGGGCTGCCCTTGATTGTCTGTCTTAATGAGCAAGAATCATATTTATTTTTGTGCTCCCAGTATATAATAGAATGTTTGGCATATAGTAGGTGCCTAATAAATGTTGAATGAATGTATTTGTAGTGCTTAATATGTTCAGGTTACTTATTAGCCTGAAATGATTATAATAGATCCTATATTATTTTTGTGGAGTGGAGAGTAGGAATAAAGGAAGACAAGGCAAACTGACTTTAATGATAGTAGTAGTGGTAATATTAATAAGAATAATAGCAACTAATATTTGTTGAGCAATTCCCATGTGTTAAGCATTGTTTTGCAATTTTAGATATAACATCTTGCTTACTCGTCAATAGCCCTGTGATACAGGTACTGCTATCCTTATTTTATAGCTGAGATAAATGAGGTTAAAAGAGGTAAGACGAGTTAGCTAAGATCGCACTGAGTGATGAGCTGGTGTTCTAAGAGTCTTCTTGCTCTTAGTCATTATGCTTTCCTCCCCTTATTGGTATTAATTGGAGGTTTATGGGTTTGTTTTTTTTTTTAAGATTTTATTTATTCATGAGAGACAGAGAGAGAAAAGCAGGCTCCGTGCAGGGAGCCTGACGCGGGACTGGATCTGGGGGTCTCCAGGATCACGCCCTGGGCTGAAGGCAGGCGCTAAACCGCTGAGCCACCCAGGGATCCCGGTTTATGGGTGTTTGAGGCTCTTTTTAACTTACTAAAATCAAGTATTCTTTTAGAGTGTTGAATGCTTATTTTCTATTTGGGATAATAAGTAGAAGCCAGGACTTCTTTCTAACCTCAACCATACCCATTTATTATGATAGAGAAAATACAAAGTTTCTTCTTTCAACACAATGCCTAATGAGTATGGGAGCAGTCTTCTTTTTAAAAAACCTATTGTGGCACAAATTTTGTTGTATATGTGTTGTACACTAGAAATAATATAGATGTGGGTGCCAGAAATTACTAAATGAAAACATGATTTGTCTTTTTTTTTTTTAAGATTTATTTATTTATTCATGAGAGACACAGAAAGAGAGGCAGCGACACAGGTAGAGGGAGAGGGAGAAGCAGGCTCCATGCAGGGAGCCTGACATAGGACTCGATCCTGGGTGTCTAGGATCATGCCCTGGGCTGAAGGAGGCGCTAAACCGCTGAGCCGCTCGGGCTGCCCATGGTTTGTCTTTTAAAGAACTCTGTCAGAGAGGTGTTAGTGGGTTTGGTGATCTTGATTACACTTAATTTTATTTATTTATTTTTAAAACTTGGCACCCCCCCCCCCACAATTAATATCATTTTATCACCAGCAGCTTTTATTTTTTAAAGATTTTATTTATTCATGAGAGGCACACAGAGAGAGAGAGGCAGAGACACAGGCAGAGGGTGAAGCAGGCTCCATAAAGGGAGCCTGAGGTGGGACTCGATCCCAGGTCTCCAGGATCACGCCCCAGGCTGAAGGTGGTGCTAAACCGCTGGGCCACCTGGTCTGCCCTGCACTTAAATTTATTTATTAAAAGAGTTTTTTCCTGGGACGTCTGGGTGGCTCAGCGGTTGCACATCTGCCTTTGGCTCAAGGTGTGATCCCAAAGACCCGGGATCGAGTCCCACGTTGGGCTCCCTGCATGGAGCCTGCTTCTCCCTCTGCCTATGTCTCTGTCTCTCTCATGAGTGAATAAATGAAATCTTAAAAAAGAGTTTTTTCCTGACACTATTGTTAAACTGAAGAATTACCGTATTTATAATTTTTCTGCTTTCTTTGTTAATGTTTGTTTTTTTAGAAGATTCGCTTAATGTGGTTTGGTGTGGTAAAAAGAGTATGAGCTTTGAAGTCCAAAATACATAGCTTCAGATCCTGTATAGTTATGTGATATTGGGCAAGTCACTTTTCTGAGTTTCAGTTATTTAAAGTGAAAGTCAGTTAATCTAACTTGAGTAGTTAAGATGATTGATTGAGGGGCACCTGGGTTGCTCAGTCCATTGAGCTTCCAACTATTTTTTTTTTTAAGATTTTATTTATTTATTCATGAGAGACACACACACACACACACAGAGGCAGAGACACAGGCAGAGGGAGAGGGAGAAGCAGGCTCCATGCAGGGAGCCCGATGCGGGACTGGATCCCTGGACTCCAGGATCAGTCCTGGACTGAAGGTAGGCGCTAAACCGCCAAGCCACCCAGGGATCCCCTAACTACTGGTTTCTATTCAGATCATGATCTCAGGGTTGTGAGATTGAGCCCTGCATTGGGTTCTGCGCTTAAGAGTCTCTCTCTCTCTAAAATAAATAAATTAATCTTTAAAGAAAAAAGATGATTGGAATAATATATGGAAAATGCTGGTGATATTAGGCATTTTATTAATGGTAGCCTATTTTTTTAATGCACTTAATTCATGGTAGCTTTTTTTTTAAATAGAGTTTTTGTTTTTATTTCTTTATTATTATTTGTTAAGCAGATGCTTTGCCCAAGATGGGATTGGAACTCATGACCCTGAGATTAAGAGTGACATGCTCTACCAACTGAGCCAGCCAGGTCCCCCAAGTAGCAATTACTTTTAAGAAGACCTTCCTTTCTCCCATCTTTGATTAGAAACTTCAAAAGAAAAATAGATTCTGTATTAAAACTATAGTTTAGAAATTGGGTGTTTATAATTGAGCAAGGTGAAGTTAATTTTCTCTAGATTTAATTTAGAATTAGGAAAAGCATACTGGTTCTTTCTTGTATGTGCTATGTGGAATTAATCAACTTCAGATATCCCAAAGTATCATTTCTGTTTTTTTGTTTTTGTTTTTTAAGATTTTATTTCTTTGAGAGAGAGCACACAAGCAAGGGGAGGGGCAAGGAGAGGGAGAAGCAGGCTCCTAGCCAGCAGGGAGCCTAATGTAGGGATTGATCCCAAGACTCTAAGATCATGACCTGAGCTGAAGGCAGATGCTTAACCTACTGAGCCACCCAGGCGCCCCACCATTACTGTTTTTTGAGAAGAGGATTGTGGGTTTGAACTTAGAAATACAGTTTTCCTTGTAGAAAGAAACTTGAAAAGTTTTTGTTAAGGAATACAATCTTTTCATTCCAGTATTTCAAGATGTTTTTGTTGATTTTATTGGGTCTTATAGTATCAGCAAAACTTATTCCTAAATTTATCATTATTTGGTCCTAAATTGCAAATGTATTACTTTCTCCCTTTGAGTACATTTTGGGGGATGTTTGTGGTGATACTGTTATCAAAACTTTTAAATACTGTGGTTTTTTGCAAAAAAGAATTGCTATGTCCTTTATTAATTATCTCTTGGAACATGATCCATACTTTTTGCTGTTCCAAGTAGAAATCAGTAGTAAACCACCTGTATTCTGAAATGGTATAAATGCTGATTCTGATTTAGAGGGCTTACTGTGAGTGAGGAAAAGTAAGACATACTGGTCTATCCAACTATAAACTACAAAAGAGAAGAGATATAGCAAATGCAGTTTAAAAAATGTTACAGGTGTTTACAATGTTTTACCTAGCTTTCCATTTTAAATTATCAAATCTGAATCTCTTATTTATTTATTTAAAGATTTTATGTATTTATTCATGAAAGACACAAAGAGAGAAGGAAGAGACTTGGGCAGAGGTAAAAGCAGGCTCCCTGTAGGGAGAGAGAGCACACAAGCAAGGGGAGGGGCAAGGAGAGGGAGAAGCAGGCTCCTAGCCAGCAGGGAGCCTAATGTAGGGATTGATCCCAAGACTCTAAGATCATGACCTGAGCTGAAGGCAGATGCTTAACCTACTGAGCCACCCAGGCGCCCCACCATTACTGTTTACTCGGCTGATGCCGAGACTGGATCCCAGGATTCCGGGATCCCAACCTGAGCCAAAGGCAGACACTCAGCCACTGAGCTACCCAAGTGCCCCTGAATCTCTTTTCTTTTTAAAGAGAATTTTTAAAACGTTTATTTTTTAGTAATCTCTACACCCAATATGGGCTTGAACTCCTAACCCCAAGATCAAGAGCCACACACTGCCCTGACTGAGCTAGCCAAGCACTCCTCAAATCTGAATCTTTTAAGGGAGCTTTATTTTTGAAAGTTTGTGAGAAGAGGTAGTGTAAAACATTTACCCTTCTTTACAGCCCAGGTTGGAATTCATGGGAGTGAGATTCTTCTTCTTCTTCTTTTTTTTTTTTTAAAGATTTTATTTATTTGAGAAAGAGTGAGCGAGGACGGGGGAGGAGCAGAGGCAGAGGGAGAAGCAGGCTCCATGCTGAGCAGGGAGCCTGACAAGGGACTGGATCCCAGGACCCTGGAATCATGACCCGAGACGCTTAACTGACTAAGCCACCTAGATGCCCCATGGAGTGGTGATTATTCATAAAGATTAGCGGAAACAAACTTTGTGGCTATAATATTTTAGTCCCCAACTCAAAATACAAATTTATTTAACATGTTTGAAATAAAAGTTTCATAATTCATTGTTAGGTTAAAAGGTGTTCTATGTAAAACAATGTATTTTCAACTTATATTTGAGAGCTTGGTAGTCTTTGCTTGTTGCATGATATGACCAAGTGACTGGAAAATATATAAAGAAATATATATAATGTACATGTTTTGGGATGCCTGGGTGGCTCAGTGGTTGAGTGTCTGCCTTCAGTTCAGGGCATGATCCCAAGCTCTGGGACTGAGTTCTGCATTGGGCTCCTTGTGGGGAGCCTGCCTCTCTGTCTGCCTGTGTCTCTGCCTCTCTCTCTCTGTGTCTCTCATGAATAAATAAATAAAATCTTAACAAAAAGTACATGTTTTATGATCAAACATTCCCTTTTTATTATTTTCTCTAACTAGCAATTGCTATTTCCAGAAATATACCTTAGATAAGGTAGCAATTGGTTATTGACAAATGTATTGGTGAGGTTTTATCGTTTTACTTTTGTAAGACTTAAAACATATTAATATTGTTAAAGTTTAATTGTAACACTGGTACTTACACTTGATAGAAATTATGTGGGGGTTTTGGTTGTTGTTTTTTAGTGGAATTGAGTTTTGGCCAAAGCATAGCTGGGTTAATAAATGATTTTTCTAACTAGTTTTTAGCCAGGTGATTGACTTTGTTTTTTCAAGGTGATAGTAGTTGAGTCTGTGGTTAATCTTCTTAGTCACTGTTGCCATCCATCCAGTTGTTCATTTTAGAAATGCCAGATGGGATTCAAAAAAAGAAAAAAGGAAATGCTTGTTCCCTTTTTCTACCCTGCCCCCCTTTGTTTAAATTCTGTTTTAAGCTACTACTCTCAGCTTTTTTTTTTAAAAGAAGGGAACAAGAGAAAAGACTTTTGAGAAGGAAGACAAAGTGTTTTGCCTGTAGCATTTAGAAAAGATTACCTATAGGAGAAAAACAGTTTTTGGGGGGCCAGATTCCCTCTCATCTTTTTTCTTCCATCTTTTGTTTTTGTACCTAATCAGGAGATAGAAAAAGAATCTGCAACCTTTAAGACTTGAAGTAAACTTTCTTGTCACTGGCAAAAACAGTACCACTATAAATGGATGCTTTATGTTTGCTGTTCAGGGTAGCTGCTGGATAGAGGAAGCAATGTAATTATCATTGAGCAGTAGGTACATTTCTGTGATCCTTTAGCTGTATGTAAGAAACTTTGGGGCTTCTTTATTCACTTACATGATAAAGACTAATTTAATTAGATATAACATTATTTTGGACTTACCTATTTTCTAGATGTGTTTTTTGGGACTACATTACCAAGCCTTTTATGTTAAATATACCAAGCCTTTTATGTTAGTCTAATTTAGTATTTTCATGTAACTATAGATGGTTTCTGTGTTGTCTTGTTGAGGTAATGCTATTGCAATCTGAATTACAAGAGTATGTGTTTCAGTAGTTTTACCGGGTAAGATATTTAAGAACTACCAAAAGTAACGCCACAAGTATTCTCAAAGTGATAGGTATAACTGGATATTTTGTCTTTTTATTGACTCCACATTGAGACTCGCTTTTAAAATTTTAGAGAGGTTAGGACAGATGATATATTAGAGTTGAGTGCTTTTTGGTACATCTAATTATATTCAAATCATTTGTGTGTATAGTTAAATATACCACAACTCATTCTGGGAAACTTAAGTTTTAAGTTTTACACTTTTTCCCGCAAGTGTAGATATTTAAAATTTTATCTTTTTATTATGTATTTATTTATTTTTAAGTTTTATTTATTTAAGTAGTTTCTACATCCCACATGGAGCTTAAACTCACAACCCTAAGATCAAGAGAGAGAGAGAGAGTTGCATATTCCACTGACTGAGTCAGCCAGGAGCCCCTAAAATTTGATCTTTTGGGTCAGAACTTACGTATAAAATGCCTAAAACTACACTTGGAAATTAAAGTGATCATCACAAGAAAAAAAATTTTAACTGTGATGTGATGGATGTTAATTAAACTCACTATGGTGATCATTTCACACTATATACATCCATGAAATCATTATGTTGTACCCCTTAAACTCATACAATGTTATGTGTTAGTTATAACCTAATGAAACTGGGAAAAAATAAATAAAATAAAAATAAAAGAATTCAGGGGAATTCTGATGAAAGTGTATCATGTGAGATTCTTAGTGAATATCATTTTTCCAGTTTGAAAGGTCATAGAAGATAGATACTATGGTAAGGGACAGGACAAAAGAGTTGTAAGTACACAGAATTAATATTCTAAAAATTACGTTTATATAGTATTTTATTATTTTCAAATTATTTTGCCTTATTTCATCATTTCAATAGCATTGTAAGATAGAGCAGGTATTGTCTTTGTTTATTGAGGAAGAAATGAAACATCAGAAAGGCAGAAAGTGAGAAAGTGCCATGTCTAACGTCACACATTGTGTCTGGTGAAAGTGATACTTCAATATCATTTTCCTGATCTGTAGTACAGTATTCTTTCCATTATGTCATGTTACCTAACTGAAACGTGAATTTACATGTATTTTAAGATGTAGAATTAAACTGAATAAATTGTCTTGTGTATTATAATTTTTAGAAGTTATAAGCCCCTTGAAGCCAAGGGACCTATCTCTATTTTGTGTTTTTTTCCCAAACTTGGTTCTTCCCAAGCACTTAGGAATGTGCTGTCTTGTGTATATGATACTACTGTTACTGACATCCAGGATGACATTGCTACTGATTCTCTCTTAGTGATGGTGACAGGTAGATGATGAGCAATCTGTCACCTTTTGCATGGTCTTATTCAAATCTATCCCCAGTTCTTTCTAGCCTAAAGCTATAGTGGTGCTCTAGGTACTTTATGGTTTTTTTAAAATTTGAGATAAAATTTACATACCGTAAAACTTAGCATGTTAAGTGTACAATTCAATGGTTTTTTAGTATATTTAGGTGTACAGCAGACACCACTATCTAATTCCAGACATTTTCATCATTCCAGAAAGAAACTTTAGACCCATTAATAGTCCCTGCCATCCCTCCCTCTCTGACTCTTCACTTAAACCATTAAGTTACTTTCTGTCTCTATGAATTTGTCTATGTTAGACATTTCATATGAGTGGAATCATACAATAATTGACTTCTTGTTTCTTGCTCTTGCATTAAGCATAGTATTTGCATGGTTCATCTATGCTATGGCATGTGTCAGTACTTATTCCTTTTAATGGCAGAATAATGTTCCATTATTTGTATATATACCATATTTTGTTTATTCATTTATCAGTTGATAGACTTTTTTTTTTCTATTTTTTGTCCATTACACGTAACATAGCTATTAACCTGTATGCAGATTTTTTTATGTTTTTTTTTTAAATTTATTTATTTATGATAGTCACAGAGAGAGAGAGAGAGAGGCAGAGACACAGGCAGAGGGAGAAGCAGGCTCCATGCACCGGGAGCCCGATGTGGGATTCAATCCCGGGTCTCCAGGATCGCGCCCTAGGCCAAAGGCAGGCGCCAAACCGCTGTACCACCCAGGGATCCCTATATGCAGATTATTGTATGGACATGTTTTAAATCCTCTTGTGTAGATAGAAATGAAATTTCTGGGTCATATGTTTATTCTATTCTGTTTAATTTTTGGACCACCACAAAACTGTATCCTGAAGTAGCTGTGTCATTTACATTCCCACCAGCAGTATATGAAGGACCTTATATTTCTTGAGAGTGGACCATTCATCACTTTCCGAATGCATCTTCAAGCCCCCTTTTAATTTCATTCCCTTTTGCCTGTATTCCCAATGCCTAACCTATATGCTGTTTCTTGTGCAAAGTCTTACATTCCTGGGGCTGGAAGCAATTTCTCTCTCTTTAATGCATTAAATGGTAGTTATACCATTTATTTCTCTTCAATGCCTTTTGTGATGGTCATGTTGCCTTTGACTTATATCTTCTACCAACATTTTTGTACTGTCAAGGTGCTTCATATAAAATAGGACTTCAGTAAATATTGGGAAATGAGTAAGAGAGAATAGAGAATTCTTAACTTGGATTTTTAAAATATTACATGGCACAAATCTGTATTTGACTCAGTAGTACATGTAATGCCACATTAGACCAATGTCTTTTATGAAATAGAAATGATAACTTCTAAATACCATCTGTAATAAAAAATTCCAGAATTTGGCATGATGGTTTTATCTAACCTCATAACTGGCAAGTATATGTATCTGCAAATACCTAATAATTTCTTGGGCCTGTGATTTTTTTTTTAAAGATTTTATTTATTTATTCATGAGAGACACACACAGAGAGAGAGAGAGAGAGGCGCAGAGACACAGGCAGAGGGAGAAGCAGGCTCCATGCAAGGAGCCCGATGTGGGACTTGATCCTGGGTCTCCAGGATCACACCCCGGGCTGCAAGCGGCGCTAAACTGCTGCGCCACTGGGGCTGCCCGGGCCTGTGATTTTTATTGTACAAGCGGTTATCTTTTCATATCATTTAACAACTGATAGGCCACATTTATCTACTGGCATCTTTGTCTGTAATTACATATTAAAGAAGCTGTGTTGCAGCAGCATAGTAATGTGGCTCAATGTTATTAGATGTAAAGTTAAAAGATTTATTTTGTAAAATTTTAGTACTTCACGAGGTAATAAAATGTATCCAAATCATTTTAACTTTACAGTCTTTGTTGGGACGTTTATTTGATGGCCATTATGAAACTGATGACAAAATAGCCAAATATGCCAAATAATGTAGTCCAAATACTGTGGTCCTGAAGTAGCATTGTCTAGCTCTATGGTGGGGTTTGAAACCTGTCTTTGTCATTTATTAGCTATGTGACCTTGGAGAAGTACTTAACCTTCTGTTCCTGTTTTTCTGTCTACAAATATGTTAACCTCCCTGGTTGTATGTATTTACATATTATAGATATATCTAGGTACATTAATATATACTCATGTTTATATACATGATAGTCTTGTTCATGTTTATATTCATGTGTGTATATATACTTTTAGCAAAATAAAGATCATATTGTTTTGAATCTTACGATTTTCACTTTATGAATACTTTCTCATGTCACTAAATTTGCTTTAGAAACATTGTTTTTAATGACTGTACGGTAGTCCGTCCTATAACTGGACAGAATGTATTTATCAAATTACCAATTTTAGTTTTTTTCCTCTCATTTTTGGAATTTGAATTCATGTGCAGTGACCATCCTTGCATATTTTTGTCTTGCTTTCAGATACCTTTTTAAGGATAGAATCCTTAAAATACGGGACGCCTGGGTGGCTCAGCAGTTGGGCGTCTGCCTTCAGCTCAGCGCGTAATCCCGGGGTCCTGGGATCGAGTGCTACATCAGGCTCCCCATGGGGAGCCTGCTTCTCCCTCTGGCTGTGTCTCTGCCTCTCTGTCTCTCTGTGTCTTTCATGAATAAATAAATAAAATCTTAAAAAAAAAAAAAAAGAATCCTTAAAATGGAATTGCTAAGTTAAAGGGCATGAGTCTTTTAAAGCATTTTGATACATATTTCCAAATTGCTTTTCAGAAAGATTGTACATATTTTATTTGTTAAGAAAATTCATTTAAGAATTAAGTTGATTTGAAATTAGAGGAGTATGTGTTTATTTTCATAAGTTGCTTTTGCTTATGCTATTCATTCATTTCAGTAAATACAGATTCAGTACCTACTATATATGAGGTATTCTTAAGCCCAGAGAACAGAGCATTGAACAAACAGGTATGGGTCCTAACTTCATGAAGCTTTCTTGTATATAGGGCTCCAGATATTTGCCAGTGTATGACGTCTTATTTTCGTTGAAGAATCAGAATTTAATAAATTGATTAGAAGACAGAAAAAACTGTGCTTTAATGACCTACCCATGCTATCTAGTCTTTTTACATCTAGGCCTGTTTACATCTTCCCAAGGACTATGCTCATGTACTTGTTACATTTAAAAAAACAAAAACAGGGATGGCTCAGTGGTTGAGCACCTGCCTTTGGCTCAGGGCATGATCTGGAAGTCCTGGGATCGAGTCCTACATCAGGCTCCCTGCATGGAGCCTGCTTCTCCCTCTATGTCTCTGCTTCTCTCTGTGTCTCTCATGAATAAATAAATACAATCTTTAAAAATAATAAAAAATAAAATAAATTTTAAAAAAAGAAAAGCTGTTTTACAAGCTCTGTGCTAGGCACAGAAGATATAATGCTCTTCAGGAAATTTGAATCTGGTGTGTCTGAGGTATATTGTAGTCATGTCTGAAGATAAGCAGGTAGGAGGCTCCCTCTAAAGTCCCTTCCCACAGCCCCATGTTTTTATAATAATTTATAAATTCCAAACCAGAAATCATACTACCTTAAAGTGCAGTTATTCTAACAATATTGACATCAGTTTCATGAATATTGCATTTTTAATTCAAAAAACAGGTTGAATCATTTATTTTGGACCAAGAAGATCTGGATAACCCAGTACTGAAAACAACATCAGAGATATTCTTATCAAGTACTGCAGAAGGAACAGACTTACGCACTGTGGATCCAGAGACACAGGCACGATTAGAAGCATTGCTAGAAGCAGCAGGTAATTTTTTTTCTTGTTTTCTTATTTTCATCTCTTTTAAAAGTCTAGATATCTGTGTAAAGCTATACAAGAGTACCCCAAAATTATATGACATTATATGAAATTTGAACTCTGACAGTGTATTATATTTTTTCTTTTCTTTTTTTTTTTTTAAAGTTTCAGGAGATACTGGCTTTCTTTTTTTATTTAAGAATTTTATTTTATTTTAAAGACTTTATCTATTTATTCATGAGAGACAGAGAGAGAGAGAGAGAGAGAGAGAGAGAGAGCAGAAGCAGGCTCCATTCAGGGAGCCCGATGCGGGACTCAATCCCAGGACTCCAGGATCACTCCCTGGGCCAAAGGTAGGCTCTAACCCGCTGAGCCATCCAGGGATCCCTATTTTTTATTTTCTAAAGAAAATATTCACATTTTCTATTTTAAAAATTTTTGGTTGAAAGTTGTCAATGGATGATTACTGGGTTCAACATTGTTTTTAAGTCTTAGATAATCAGCTAGTTATCAAGGAAAACTTACTTATTACCAATTACATTATAAGTGTGGGAGATAGAGTTATCTGCCTTTGGCTCAGGTAGTGATCCAAGGGTCCTGGGATTGAGTCCTGCATCAAACTCCTAACAGGGAGCCTGCTTATCCCTCTGCCTATGTCTCTGCTTCTCTCTCTGTGTTTCTCATGAATAAATAAATAAAATCTTAAAAAAAAAATGTGGGAGATAAATTTTGTTCATCAAATTATGAATCTTTGATCTTAATGAACTGATTTGGGGTATTCTGCATGTGATTACTTGTTTACTTTTATCTAGGGGTAACTTAGTTATGAATTGCTATTTTTTTCTTAGAAGACAGTTAAATAAAAATTGAACACTAAATTAGACTGAAATATACCTAGCTGTATATCATCTTCTTGTTCTGTGGTAGCTTAAGAGAAAAATCTGTGATAAGCTTGTTTTCTCAATAATATATACTTATCACTATTTTATATTGTGCAATCTACATATTATTTGTTGTATGGAGTTTCCATTCCACTTTAATGAAAGCCTTTTATCAGCTAAAATTGTTTTAAGAAGGAAGTTAATTTTTTCTAATCTTTGTATATTGCTTTTCTTTTTTTCGGTATATTGCTTTTGAGATACATTCATTTTATATGATACTCCTTTAAGTTACTTATTTAGCATAAATATATGTGCATATTCAATACGTGTAAGAATTTGTTTTAAAAAACTTTTAAAAGATTTATTTATTTATTTGGAAGAGAAAGAGAGAACACAAGCAGGGGGAGGAGTACAAGGAGAGGGAAAAGCAGATTCCCCTCTGAGCAAGGGAGCCCATTGTGGGGGCTTGATCCTAGGACCATGTGATTATGACCTGCACCAGAGGCAGGCACTTGCTTAACTGACTGAGCCACTCATGTGCCCTACATGTAAGAATTTAATCTAGAAGAATGTATAGGTTATTTTTGAAAATAGTGTCCAAGAATATATATTCAGAAAAATCACAGCAGCCTTTTATCACATTTCATATTGATTGAAGAAAAACAGTATTACATTTGACCAAATAATGATAGGACAAATAAGAGCAAAAATAAATTGAGCACTTTTATATTATTCTTGGAAAGACATAGATGTTATGTTAAAATGAGCTTGCTTGATATCCTCTTGTCATTCCTTTAACTTTGTCCTGTTATGGAAAAGCATAGGTACAATTTGTAGCAGATTGACTTTAGGCAACCTAGTGTTCTTTTTGCAACTGATAGAAACTTAAAATTAGAGTCAACAAAATAAGACTATTTAAATTAAGGCAGAACTAGTCATTTTTTAAAAAAAGGTATAAAGGTCACATTAATAATTACATTGAATGTCCCTCCCTTAGAGTCTGGGTTTCCTGTGTGTCTCCTACTTGTGATTTAGAGATATCCTGTATAAGATTCCTGAATTGGCAGTGCCATGACCATCCTCTAATTTTGGGGGGTGTTATGTTTTTGCTTTTCTTTGGAACCTTACATTATTTTGCTTAGAGCAGAGAGAAATGTGGAGAAAAGACATCTCTTTTCTCCAAGTCTTCTCTGCTTTCCTTTTGTTTCCCAGATCAAGCTTTGTTTACTGGTGGTAGTACATTTTTACTCTCTGGCATAGGCTCACACTTCAATCATGTTGTATTACTCCTTAGTCCCTAACTAAGAATTTTAAACTCATTTTTCTTTTTTTTCTGGCACTTCATGATTCTCATTCAGAGCTGTTTTCTGATAATGTTAAACATTTTACTTTCCTTGATTTCTCTTTTTATTCATATTAAGTCTGAAATAATCATCAAGATACCTTAGAATTGCTTGTTTGTCATACCTATATTGATAGAAAGAAAATAATCCTTGAAAATAATGATACCTGCCTTCCTGGGGGGGTGTCAAAAACTATTGAATTTTTTAATTTTGTGTGTTTTGACAATTTGAACTCCATACATGGTTGGATATAATGTTGTGTCTAAAGAAATTGTTAGGCCTATTTTAAGATTTTTAAATTTAATTTTTATTATTTTTAATAAGTTCAATGACTTTTTTTTTAAGATTTTATTTATTTGAGAGACAGAGAGATCACAAGCAGAGAGGAAGGATAGAGGGAGAAGCAGACACCCTTCTTAGCAGGGAGCCCAATACAGGACTTCATTCCAAGATGCTGGAATCATGACCTGAGCCAAAGGCAGACTCTTAACTGACGAAGCCACCCAATGCCCTATTTATTTGGAGAGAGAGAAAGAGAGAGAGAGAGAGAGAAATAGAGCATGAATTAGGAAGGGGCAGAGGGAGAGAATGTCAAGCAGACTCCCTGCTGAACGCAGAGCCTGATGCAGGGCTTGATTTTACAACCCATGAGATCATGACTTGAACAAAATCACCAGTCAGACACTTAACCGATTGAGCCACCCAGGGCCCCCATCAGATGTATTTTAAAATGATGTGCTCCTTTCTAAGACCTGTGCAAGCTGACTATTGGATTAATATTTTCTTTTTGTGCTTCAGTATTTTCATTTGCTTTTTGAACATTGTGTTGAGGAATTTTTAGACTCTGTATGTGCGTGTGTGTGTGTGTTTAAAAGTAATCTCTACACCCAGTGTAGGACTGAAACTCATGACCCTGAAATCCAGAGTCACACTTTTCCAATTGAGCCAGCTAGGTGCCCCTAGACTCTGTGTTTTTAATTATGAGAACATATTAGGTATTACTAGGCTTCTTAGTTTATTATGAGCATTGTATAATATGGTATGTCTATCTCCCTTCTTTCTTCATTTTTGTTTTATTTTATTTTATTTTATTTTTTTGAGTGTGAGGACAGAGGGCACATAGAGAGGGAGAGAGAATGTCAGACAGGTTCCCTTACCCAGCACAGAGCCTGGAATGGGGCTCTATCCCACAACCCAGAGGTCATGACTGGAGCTGAAACCAAGAGGTAGATGCTCAACCAACTAAGCTACCCAGGCACCCCTGTCTTTCTCCTTCTTTTAAAGGATAAGATAATATTCTCTTGCTTAGATGTACCATAATATATTTTACCAATTCCTTATTGAGATACTTAGATTATTTCCTATTTTCCGGTATTACAAGTATGCTATAATTTATATTCATATGTAGCTTTTCTTATTTGTGCAGGTATCTTTATAGGACAAATTATTAGAAAGTGGTATTACTGTGTCAAAGGATGTTTACATATAAATGTTTGATAACTTGTCAGATTTGCCCCCACCCTGCCAACTTTGTACCCCGGTATACATTCCTATCAACAGTTTCAGAAGGCCTTACTCCTCAATCAATTTTTTGTCAGTTTTATAATTTGTATTCCTTTAATAACAGTAAGTTGCATCATACTCTATAAATGATTATTTAAATTTATTGGGTATTGATTTTTTTCTGTTTTTATTTTGCCTTAATTTATTTTATTTTATTTTTATTTTTTTATTTTGCCTTAATTTTATACTGTGTTTAATTACATAGAAATTTTTACTGAAATTAGAAGTGTTCAATATCACATGTATTAATCTTTTATTTTGTGGCATTTGGAATTTAGTCCCATGCTTAGAAAAGTCTCTCTTACATCTACATTAGAAAAATACTGCATAGTATGATAGTACTTTTCAGGGTTTTTTTTTTTTTTTTCTTTTATATTTAAATCTTCAGTCTGCCTGGTATTTATTTTTGTAAATGATGTAAATTAGAGATCTGACTTAATTTTTAAATGGTAACCAATTTCTGACGAGTGTTTTTGAAATGAGCCCTCCCATCTCCTTTGATTTGAAATTTCACATCTATCACACATTGAATTTACAAATAATCTGGGGTCTTTTTTTGGTCTCATAATTATCTGTTTTGTGCAAGTATCATACTGTTATAATTTGCACATAATGGCATCATAATACATTTTATATTTTATTGGGCAGGTTTTCCCTTCTTGTTTTTCTTCTTGTTGTTCTCCAAAACTTTATTGACTTTTCCTCTTATTTTCAGCAGTGATCAGGCAAAATTTTCTTTTTTTTTTTTTTTTAAAGATTTTATTTATTTATGAGAGATAGACAGAGACACAGGCAGAGGGAGAAGCAGGCTCCATGCAGGGAGCCTGATGTGGGACTTGATCCTGGGTATCCAGGATAACGCTCTGGGCTGAAGGTAGCGTTAAACCACTGAGCCACCTGGGCTGCCCAGGTGAAATTTTCTGTACAGTTGTCACTGATTCCTTACTGAATCAAGAGAAAAAGTTTTATTGGCAACTTACACATCTAATAGTCCTACTAGACTGTGAGCTCTTTGAGGACAGAAGCTATGCCTTATCCATCCCTTTTTGTCTCCCTAGTATCTGGCACATAATAAATATGAGCATGAATTTATTTTAATTTACACTGTTTTCCTAGAGGATGGTTCTAGGTGGCTTTTCAACCAAAGGGAGAAACTGTCAGATTGTTTATTGTATTAATGCTGAATAGTCCCTTTATTACCACTGAAAATATGATCTTATACTAGAGATCTTATAGTATGACTATATATTTTGAAAGAACTTTCCTTCATTTACCTCAATGAGCATCATGTTAAGTTACATTTGGAGTTAGGTAGGGCAAATTAATATTACATGCATTGTAAAGATGTGGTTATGTGATGGCCTTTGCCATTAGTGGCAAATTGATATCAACCTTATATTCTGATTATCAGCCTTATCAGTGGAAACTATGCTGTTTGTGCCCTAGATAATAGTGTTTAGCAATGTAATTACAATTTTTTTTTTTTGTAATTACAATTTGTACTTCTATGCTTTTTCTTCCCCTGCACTACCTGATTGATTGATGTACACTGAAGGAATTGGCAAATTGTCAACTGCTGATGGTAAAGCTTTTGCAGATCCTGAGGTACTCCGGAGACTGACATCCTCAGTAAGTTGTGCATTAGATGAAGCTGCTGCTGCACTGACACGGATGAGAGCAGAAAATAGCCACAATGCAGGACAAGTAGACACGTATGTGTATAATGACTTCTTCTGGGTGTAAAATATATTCTTGAATGGAATTTGGGGAAGTAGCAACTTTTGGTTAATTATATCTTTTGGAGAGGATTATAGACTTTATCTAAAGGGATATTAGAATAGATATTATATTTTAAGTAGATATATAAATATTTGTATGTTACATGGATATAAAAATAGATACCATACTTTTAGTCTTGCATTTCACTCATATTCATTGAGCATTCTTGTGGCATGTACTATACTAGATTCTTCTGTAAGAAATCCAAAGTAAGATCTTATTTCTCTTTCTAAGGAAGTTACATGGGCTAAAGATTATAGTAGTAAACTGTAAGCTGACTGCTTGAGTAAATAATAAGTGAAATGAGTTGCTAATGCAGTAATCCAGGTGCATGCTACTGAGATATGGCCCATGACTAGCAGCATCAGCATAACCTTAGATCTTGTTCAAAATGCAGACTCTCAGACCTCACCTTAGAACTACTGAATCAGATTCTGCATTTTAACAAGAAATGGGTGATTTGTACACACATTAAAGTTTGAGATTGATTGATTTTGTTAATCATCGTGCAGTAAAATTTTTACATAGATTACACCTTCTGTTATCAAATAAAATTTTTAAGCCATGGAATTATACCCCAAATATCCTTGGGAATTATTGTACTGGTAGAGTTTAAAAACTTGTGCATCTAATACTTTTTAAAACTTTATTTAAAATTTAATATAAAAAAATAAAATTTAATATGACAGTATGTTAGAACATTTTGAAAAATAAAAATGACAGCTGTTTTCATATTCAATGTATTGCCTTTCTGGCTTGGTTGGCTTACATGAATAATTAGCATTGCAAACACACAAAATGTTCATATAATTTTTTTCTTTATTGTATCAACTCTTTTCTGTGTATATTTAATATAATTTATTATCATAGGATTCTGAGTGTTTCTTTGTTGGTTAATTGTTGGTGGTTTTGTTTTCAGTCGTAGCCTGGCGGAAGCTTGTTCAGATGGGGATGTGAATGCTGTTCGTAAATTGCTAGATGAAGGCAGAAGTGTAAATGAGCATACGGAAGAAGGAGAAAGTCTACTCTGTTTGGCTTGTTCAGCAGGGTATTATGAATTAGCACAAGTAAGCACAACTTATCTTGAGTGATTGAAATTGTGGAAGGATTTTGATAATCAAAGAAATTATCATTAGAGGCGAAGTTCTTTTTGGCAATAGGTAAAATAGAAACTCGTACATAAATAATTTTGTTGCCTACACATGTAACTGGGCATGGTGCATTTTTCTACCATTTTCTTAAAACTATTCCTAATGGATAAGAAACACATAGAAGTAATAGTAATATTTTCAACTTGTGTTTAGAAATAATACACAGCTATAGTTGAAAGTAGTGATTTATTGTCATTTCACCCAGATTACCTCAATTCTTCTCATTTTTTTCTGTCTGTTATAGCAATATTGGAAAATAATCATGTTTTCACAAGTTAGTTTCTGTCTTAGGAGTATAGTTTTGCTGTTCTCTTGCTAAATAATCCCAAATGTAACACAAAATCTTTGACAAGAGCAGTTAACATTTTATAATAGGATGGATAATATGATTATCTACTTTACTTAAAGATTAATATGTAATGGTATCATAAAATATTGCACCATTAGGTTGCTGTTATGAGTGGTGAACACTGACATATTTTCCCCAAAAGTTATTATTTTTTATTTTTTTCACCCCTATTCTCAAAGAATATCCTTCCAGATTCAGTATATTCTCTAGAAATACTATTAATAGTAAGAATTGACAGTTTTTGTGTAATGTGTTTTAAAGGTATTACTTGCTATGCATGCTAATGTTGAGGATCGAGGGAATAAAGGAGACATAACTCCCCTAATGGCAGCATCCAGTGGAGGTTATTTAGATATTGTGAAATTATTACTTCTTCATGATGCAGATGTCAACTCTCAGTCAGCAACAGGTAAGTTGAAAATTATGTTGTAATTTGAGGAAAATAAATTAATATAATTAATAATAACCTAAGAAATAAAAATTTGATTTTTACAACTGGAAAATGAATTGTAAATCTACAGAAAAATCATAGGCGTTGTTTAGAATCTCTGAGTAAAATATAAATTAATTTGATATCTTCAAAAGACTAAGATTCTATTTGGCTAAGATTGACAGTTTTTCTGCTGGAAAAAGTTTATTTGCCATAATGATGAGGCAAAATTATGAATTGTATGTCTTATAATTCTTTATCTCATTTAAATCCAGCTGCCTTGACTTTAGATTATAGATTAACCTGAGAGTATTTACCTTGTGGGGTTTTTCATGTCAGGCATACTGAATGCATTTACTACTACTAAGATATTCTTGTGGCAGAATGCAAGCTATTCTAGTAAGAGTTATTCTTTTAGTTTTTTTATTTTTCCCAGACACATAGATAGGAGGAGCCTTGGTCATGTGTCTTGAGTTATAGGTATAGTTTTAATAGTAGGATTAGTTGGATTTAGTGAGGCAACAACATCATTTTTTAAAATGTACATAATGAAAGTATATCATTGTTCCATACCTTAAGTGAATATTAAATGTAAATGAGCAAGACTTCCTAGAAGGGATTGTAGACTATTTTGCTGACCACTTTGTTTTAGTTTTAATGATAGTAATATGCATAATGTATGAAATGGTTGAGCAGTTGAATTCTGAACACATTGGATTCTGGAATATTACTTTTCTTGCTGAATCTCTAAAACAGTCTTTTTCAGTGTTATATCATTAGATAGTTAAACCATCTCCCTTGCCCCTTCTAATTAATAAAAAACCTCAAAACAAAATCAAGAAAGAAATAATGGCAAACCAAGGGATAATGACCTTTTTTTTTTTTTAGTATTTATTTATTTATTTATTTATTTATTTATTTATTTATTTATTTATTCACTCAGGAGAGACACAGAAAGAGATGGGCAGAGATATAGGCAGAGGGAGAAGCAGGCTCCATGCAGGGAGCCTGATGTGGGACTCAATCCTGGAACTCCAGGATCACGCCTCAATTGCTGAGCCACCCAGGTGTCCCGGATAATGACATTTTAACGAAATTTTGCTTTTGAAGGAGTTATGCTGAAAGGGATTTATATCTTCCTTATTAGCTTGTGAAATAAAATTGTTATCTTGAAAAATCCCTTTCAATATATTTTTATTTAAAATATTATAATGTATCATTCAAAATTATTCCTTTTTCTTTCTTTTTTTGTATCCTTTTTCTTTCAGTACTGTACAACCTAAAAATCTTCAACATTTTCTTGTATATATATTCATTTCTTGATTTTCTTTTACCTTTCCTTTATCTATGCAGATTTATTCATAAGACAATTTGTTGTTTTAGGTACATTTTCCTTCTGATACATATCTTTAATCTAATAGGAAGAGAAATAAATTGGCCTGTTTATAATAAGTCTTTGCATTAGTAAGAAAATTAAGATGATGAACCAATAGAGCAAAAAAAAATTAAGATGATGAACCAATAGAACAAAAAAAATTGAGATGATAATTTTAGTAGTTTACGTAAGGAAATTGAAGAAGTAGAACTAGAGGGGTGCCTCAGTGGCTTAGTCAGGTCATGATCTCAGGGTCCTGGGATCGAGCCCTGAGTTAGGCTCCCTGTTCAGTGGGGAGCCTACTTCTCCCTTTCCTTTTGCCCTTCCCTCCTGCTTGTGCTTCTCTCTCTTTCTGTGTCAAATAAATAAATAAAACCTTAAAAAAAAACCATAGAACTAGAAATAACATAGTTATAGTTGTATCCATTTTATCATAATTCTGTATATCTTTTTATCTCTTGTTAGGAAATACTGCATTAACTTATGCCTGTGCTGGAGGATTTGTTGACATTGTGAAAGTGCTACTTAATGAAGGTGCAAATATAGAAGATCATAATGAAAATGGACATACCCCCTTAATGGAAGCAGCTAGTGCAGGTCATGTGGAAGTTGCAAGAGTTCTTCTGGATCATGGGGCAGGCATCAACACTCATTCTAATGAATTCAAAGAAAGTGCTCTTACCCTTGCATGCTACAAAGGTACTCTATATATATGAATATTTACAATTTTTTCATAACAACTTTGAAAATTTAAATATTTGAGGGTTGAGTATTTGAATTAATTTTATATTACTTATGTTTTCCCTGTGCTGTCAAATTATGTAATTTGTAAGAGATTATATAGAAAGTCCATTTTAGCCTGTATTTTGTAAAGTATAATTTCACAGTGTATGTTTCTTTATTATTTTAATTCAGATTTATTCAGGTAGCTGTGAAGTCAACAAAAGCTCATAGTACAGATTTAGAGAGTTTCCATTATTTAATAACTTTTGTTTTATATGATTTTTCCAACCTTTATTTCAAAAATAATACTCAAATAATAGTGATAATCATAGTTGATACAGAAAACCTCAAAAAACACAGAAAAGCATAAATAAGGAAAAGAAATTTTACAATGACATGTAATGTTGCCACCTAAAGATTAAAGCATGTAAGCAGTATTTTAGTGTACTTATTTCCAGTGAGTTTTTAAAGCATATATATAAACAAACATATATACATATATATATTTAAACTAAACAACCATATTGAACTGTTTTATAGTCTGCTTATTTTATTTAGTAATAAATCATGAACATTTCCCATCTCAAATATTTTTGTAACACAACTTTTGATGGTCACCTAGTATTTCCCTATTTCAGCTAGCAGTAAATATGGCTGCATGTGTCATGAAACCTAAACAAATAATGATTTAAACAAAAGAGAAGCTTTTATATATATATAAATCAAGTCCAAGGGTAGGTTGTTTAGAACCAGTATAACCATTCCACTGCTATCAGGATCTCAGAATTCTGTTTTTCTGTTCTGCCTTCCTAATATCCTAGATAGTGGTTTCTATCTTCAAAATTACCTTTAATCCAAGATGGTAGCTAGAGCCCCATTAATCTTTATTGTAGGAAGAATGAAAAGGATAAGGGCAAAATGGGGAGTGCCTTCCAAATTAGTAAGCTACCTTTAAGGAATTTTAAACGTCTGCCTCATAGCTTCTATTTACATCTCATTAGCTACACGTAGTGAGGGAAGCTGGGAAATGTAGTTAGGCGTTTTACCACTCAGATAAAATCAGAGTTCTATTATTCAGGAAGACTGAAAGAGTGGATATTGAGTAGGGAACTAGTAGTCTCTGCAAATACATCAAATGGATGCACCATAATTGCCTATTGTTGGACCCTTGAATTGTTCCCAGTTTTTCACTATTATTAAAAACACTGTAATAACATCCTTGTGCAGACATCTTTGCCTAATCTCTGATTATTTCCTTAGGATAAATTCCTGGAAGTGGAATTGCTGGGTCAAAGGGTATGGACATTTTTAAGGCTTTTGATACATATTGCCAAATTGCCTTCTAGAAAGGTTGAACCAATTTGCACTCCCACCAGCAGTGTTTGAGAGTGCCCTTTATCCCACCCTACACCCTCACCAACACTGGGTATTATCATTCTTTTTAATATTTGCCATTTTGATAGTAAAAAATGGTGTCTCATTTTAATTTTCATTTGTTTAATAGGAAGGTTTAATTTTTTTTTCAGTTTAGTATTCATTTGCATTTCTTTTTTAATAATCATTTCATGTCCTTCATCCATTTTTCTACTGGAGTGTTTGTCTTTTTCTTACCGACTATTAAGGATTTTTATATATTAAATGTATCCAGAGGGTTGAAATTATTTTGAATGGAGTTTTCTGTGCCTGTTCATTGCCACAGTGAGTTTATGGTCATTATTTTAATGCTGCTTTTATGAAAAATATGATCCAAACCTATTTTGCTTGGCATTCTATTTGATTTCAGTGTTTTGATTTGATAGTTTGATAAATAGTTTATATAGATTAAATCAAAGAATAAGTATTCTTGCTTTACTTAACTTGAGTTATGTGCTTTCTACTAATTCCATCTTTAAAACCTAGATGCCTTGATGAGAGCCTGCTTATTATTTTGGATTGACTTTGTAAAACAGTCATTCCTTTCTTGAATGAAAAATGAATTCTCATAAATTTTTGTATAGATACCTGAAAGAAAATGTTTCCTCATTTTAATACTTATATATTAATACTCAATTCCTTAGAAATATAGTTTGAAAATTTATGTGTTTTGTTTTTAAGGCCATTTGGATATGGTTCGCTTTCTACTTGATGCTGGTGCAGATCAAGAGCACAAAACAGATGAGATGCACACTGCTTTAATGGAGGCTTGCATGGTAATTTTAAATTGCACTCCTTTGAGATGACACTGAAATGCAATGTTTTGTTTAACCTTTGTTTTTGTTTTATTTTTTTGAAAGAGAACTTACTACTTTTATGTACAGAAAATTCAACAGTATACACTTAGCCCAGTTTGGTGACCAGTTCTTTAGCCTTTGTCTTTTCCGTCTTAGCAATGCAAATCACCGAGTTTGGACCCAGGTTGTTGCCTCTCCAGTGACAGCAGATCTCATCATATTTGTCATTATAATTGGTCCTGATAGCTTCTGCCAGCTTAGCCAGAGCTCCTTTGTCTTCTGAGTTAATCTGTGTGAAGGCAGGACAGTGGTGTTGGTCTTCCCATGGACCAGATGCCCTAACCTGGCCTTCCCCTTGATAATGAAGTAGGAAACCCCATCTTACAACACAGGGCAGGCAAGAAGACAACAACTCAGTGGGATCCACATCATGTGCAATCACTACTAGCTGAGCCTTCTTATTTTCCACTAAGATGGTGACAGTATTAAGCCCAGCTTGAAGGACAGGCAGCCTCTTAGTGGGGATATTCCTTTGGCTCACAACTTTCTTCTCACCCCATGTCAACAATCTCTCCTTCTCTTGCTTTGTCTCTGGTGTTTATTTGTGGGCCAACTTAAGTAGTTGAGTAACTGTTTGGTGGTCCAAGGCCTAGGTGAACTGATTAATTGTGGGCATTTTTAGGCATTTATAGAAAAATAGCCTTTTGCTGCTACAGGTGGATATAGTGGGGCCATTTGACAAAGTGGGTGAGGTCCCTTTTGGGCTGGATGTCTTGCCTGATGCCAGAATTCTTGGGATTTTCATAGAAAGGGTTGACTACCTTCTTGGCCTTCTGCTTCTTCATAACAGCTAGGGCCAAGGCCACTTTCTTCTCTTAAGACTTCTTTCCGTTTGGCATCTTGGATGGCTAGAGGAGGTTTGTTTAACTTTTTTTTTTTTTTTAATTTTTAAAAAAGATTTTATTTATTTATTTGCAAGAGAGAGAGTATGCAAGCAGTGGGAGGAGCAGAAGGAAAGGGCAGAGGGAGAGGGAGAAGCAGACTCCCCACTGGATAGGGAGCTTGACTTGGGGCTTGATCCCAGAACCCTGAGATCATGACTTGAGCTGAAGGCAGACACTTAACTGATTGAGCCATCCAGGTGCCCCAGTTTGTTTAACTTTTGGTAGTAAATCTGTCATTGTAGGTAACAGTACAAAAGGCAGGCTTGGCTCTGTCGATTCTAACATATTGATAGACCTTTATTTTCTCTAATTTTTTTATTGTGGTAAAAGGTATAAAATTTGCATTCTTATACATTTTTAAGTATATAGTTCAGTGTATTAAGTACATTCATGTTCTATAACCGTCACCACCATCTATCTTCATAAGTCTTTTCATCTTGTACAACTAAAACTGTAACTATTAAATAACAACTTCGCATTCCTTTCTCTCCCCAGCCCCTGATCACCATTCTACTTTCTCTTTATGATTTTGATCACTCTGTCTCATTTAAGAGTAATCATACAGGGCATCCCTGGGTGGCTCAGCAGTTTGGCGCCTGGTGTGATCCTGGAGTCCCAGGATCGAGTCCCACATCAGGCTCCCTGCAGGGAGCCTGCTTCTCCCTCTGCCTGTGTCTTTACCTCTCTTCTCTTTCTCTCTGTGTCTCTCATGAATAAATAAATAAAATCTTAAAAAAAAAGTTATCTTACAAAATTAATTAACTAGTTAATTAATTAAAAGAAGAGGAATCATATAGGATTTGTCTTTCTGTGATTGCTTTCTTCCACTTAGCAGTGTTCTTAAGGTTCATCCATGTTGTAGCATATGTCAGAATTTCCTTACTTTTTAAAGTCTGCATTATGTTTCCTTGTATATATATATATAAAATACATATATATAAAATACAGTTTGCTTATTCATTCATCCTTTGGCGGATGCTTGGGTTGCTTCCATGCATTAGCTATTGTGAATAATGCTGCTGTGAACACAGGTGTACAGATACCTGCTCAAGTTCCTGCTTTCAGTTCTTTTGAGTATATACTCAGAAGCGATATTGCTTGATAATATGGTATTTCTATTTTTAATTTTTTGAAGAATTGCTACCATACTGTTTTTCTACAGTGGTTATACCATTTTTACTTTTCTGTAGTGTACAAGGATTCCAATTTCTCTATATTCTCACCAACACTTGTTATTTTCTGGGAGTTTTTTGGTAGTAGCCATCCTAAGGGTTCTGAAGCGATATCTCATTATAGTTTGGATGTGCATTTCCCTAAGGATTAGTGAAGTTGAGCATCTTTTCATGTGCTTATTAGCCATTGTATATCTTCTTTGTTGAAAAGTCTATTTAGATCCTTTGCCTGTTCTTGAATTAAGTTGGTTGGTTTTTGTTTCTGAGTTTCAGGAATTCTTTATATATTTTGGATATTAATCTCTTATACCCATTATAGATATATCCAAATATTTTCTCCCATTCTCTGGGTTGCCTTTTTACTCTATTGATAGTATCTTTTATATACAAAGCTTTTTAATTTAATGAAATCCAATTTGTTTATTTTTTCTTTTGATGCCTGTGCCTTTGGTATCATATCCAAGAAATCATTGCTAAATCCAATGTCATGAAGCTTTTGTCCTATGTTTTCTTTTAAGAGTTTTGTAGTTTTAGATTTTTGATCCCTTTTGCATTAATTTTTGTATATGGTGTTAAATAAGGGTCCAACTTAATTCTTCTGCATGTGGATATACAGTTTTCCCAGTATCATTTGTTAAAAAGACTATCCTTTCCTAATTAAATGGTCTAGACATCCTTGTCAAAAATCATTGGCCATATATGCAAGAGTTTATTTCTGGGATCTCTGTTTTATTCATTTTGTGTATGTCTATCTTTATGCCAGTACCAGATATTATGATTACTGTAGTTTTGTATATGTTTAGAAATTAGAAAGTGTGAGTCCTCCTGCTTTATTTTAATTTGTCAAGATGGTTTTCAGGGGTCCCTTTAGATCCATATAAATTTTAGAATTGGCCTTTATATTTCTGCCAAAAAGTACCATTGGGCTTTTGTTAGGAATTGCATTGAATCTATAGATTGCTTTGGTTAGTATTGACATCTTAACAATATTAAGGCTTCCAATCTGTGAAAATGGAATGTGTTTCCACTTATTTATATCTTCTTTAATTTCTTTCAGCAATGTTTTATAGTTTTCATTATGTAAGTATTTTACTTTCTTGACTAATTCCTAAGTATTTTATTCTTTTTGATGATATTGTAAATGGAAGTGTTTTTCTAATATACATTTCAGAATACTTATTGTAAATGTGTTGAAATGCAACTAATTTCAATCTGTTAACTTTGCATTTTGCTACTTTGCTGAATTCATTTATAAGCTCAAATAATTTTTTTTAAAGATTTTTTATTTATTTATTCATGAGAGACACACACATAGAGAGAGAGAGGCAGAAACACAGGCAGAGGGAGAAGCAGGCTCCACGCAGGGAGCCCGATGTGGGACTCGATCCCGGGTCTCCAGGATCACGTCCTGGACTGAAGGTGGCACTAAACCACTGAGCCACCAGGGTTGCCCCCTCAAATAGTTTTTTTTGTGTGTAGTCTTTAGTGTTTTGTACATACCATCTGTGAACAGAAATAATTTTACTTCTTCCTTTCCTTGAATGCTTTTTTTTTTTTTTTTTTTTTACTTTTCTTGCCTAATTGTTCTGGCCAGAACTTCCAGTACAGTTCGAATAGAAGCTGTGAAAGTGGGCATTCTTGTCTTGTTCTTGATCTTAGAAGAAAAGCTTTCTGTCTTTCACCATTGAGTAGATGTTCGCTGTGGATTTTTCATACTTGACTTGTATTATTTTGTGATAGCTTCCTTCTATTCCTAATTTGTTGAGTATTTTTATCATGAAAATATGTTGAATTTTGTCAGATACTTTTTTTGTATCAATGGAGATGATTCTGTGATTTTTTCCCCCCTTATTCTGTTAATGTGGTATGTTATATTGTTTTATTTTCTTATGTTGAGCCATCCTTGAATTCCAGGAATAAATCCTCCTTGATCATGGTGGATCAAGGATAAACCTTTTAATATGCTGCTGAATTCACTTTGCTAGTATTTTGTTGGGGATTTTAGCATTTGCCATTCATAAAAGACATTGGTCTGTACTTTTTCTTATAGAACCTGTGGCTGAGTTTGATATCAGGGTAATGCTAGTCTCATAGAATGAGTTAAGTATTCCCTCATCTTCAGTTTTTTGAAGAAGTTTGAGAAGGATAAGTGTTAATTCTTTTTTAATGTTTAGTAGAATTCACCAAAGAAGCCATCAGATCCATGAGTTTTCTTTTTTGGGAGATTTTTTTGAAATTACTGGTTCAATCCCTTTATTAGTTAAAGTTCTATTCAAATTTTCTATTTCTTTGTGAGTTAGTCTTTATAGATTTTGTGTTTCTTGGAATTTGTCCATTTCATCTAGGTTATTCATTTTGTTGGCATACAACTGATGTGCTGTCTTTTTTTTTTCTTAAGATTTTATTTATTTATTCATGAAAGAGAGAGGCAGAGACATAGGCAGAGGAAGAAGCAGGCTCCCTGTGGGGAGCTGGAGGAGGGACTCGATCCCAGGACCCCGAGATCATGAACTGAGCCAAAGGCAGACACTCAACCACTGAGCCACCTAAGTGACCTGATGTGCTGTCTTGTAATCCTTTTTATTTCTGTAGAAGTGGTAGTACTGTCCCTACTTTCATTTCTGATTTTACTAATTTTTTTTCTTTGTCCATCTAGCTAAAGGTTTCTCATTTTTAGTTACCCTTTCAAAGAACCAGCTTTTGATTTCATTGATTTTTCTCTATTTCATTCATCTCTCTTTTAACCTTTATTTCCTTCTGTCAGTTTTGAGTTTAGTCTTTTTTCAGTTCCTTTAAATGTGTCTAGCTTGTGTAATTAAAAAAATTTTTTTTAATTTCATTTCAGTATAGTTAACATACAGTTTTATATTAGTTTTGGGTATACAATATTCTGATTCAACAATTCTATACATTACTAGTGCTTATCATAATAAGTGTACTCTTCAAAATACACACCGTGTATTTTGCCCGTCCCCCTACCCACCTCCCCTCTGGTAGCCATCATTTTGTTCTCTGTAGTTAAGAGTCTATTTCTTGGTTTCTTTCTCTTTTTTTTCCCTTTGTTCACTTTTTGTTTTGTTTTGTTTTGTTTTTAAAGATTTTATTTATTCATGAGAGACACAGAGGGAAAGAGAGGCAGAGACGCAGGCAGAGGGAGAAGCAGGCTCCATGCAGGGAGACTGACGTGGGACTCGATCCTGGGTCTCCAGGATCATGCCCTGGGCTGAAGGCAGTGCTAAACCTCTGAACCACCTGGGCTGACCCATTTGTTTTGTTTCTTAAGTTCTGCATATGAATGCAGTCATATGGTCTTTTTCTGACTTATTTAACTTAAGCGTTATACTCAAACTCCATGTTGTTGCAGATGTCAAGATTTCATTCTTTTTTAATGGCTGAATAATATTCTGTTCCATTGTGTATGTATATATGTGTGTATATATATACACACACCACATCTTCTTTATCTCTCTATTTATTTATTATTATTATTTTTTATATCCATTTATTTATTGATGGACACTTGGGCTGCTTCCATAATTTGGCTATTACAAATAATGCTGCAATAAACATAGGGGTACATATATCCTTTTGAATTAGTGTTTCTGTGTTCTTTGGATAAATACCCACTAGTGCACAATTACTGGATTGTACAGTAGTTCTATTTTTAATTACTTGTGAACCTCCATACTGTTTTCCACAGCAGCTGCACCAGTTTGTATTCTTACCAGTTGACCACAAGCATTCCTTTTTCTCTTTGCCAACACTTGCCATTTCTTGTGTTGTAGATTTTAGCCATTCTGACTGTTGTGAGGTGATATTTCATTGTAGTTTTGATTTGCATTTCCCTGATGATGAGTAATGTTGAGCATCGTTTCATGTATCTGTTGGCCATTGGTATGTCTTCTTTGAAGAAATGTCTATTCATGTCTTCTTCCCATTTTAAAATTTTAATTTAAAAATTTTAAAATAGTTTATTTATTTATTCATGAGAGACACAGGAAGAGAGAGGCAGAGACACAGGCAGAAGGAGGAGAAGCAGCTCCATGCAAAGAGCCTGATGTAGGACTCGATCATGGGAATCTGAGATCAGGCCCTGAACCAAAGGCAGGCATTCAACCATTCAACCGCTGAGCCACCCAGGCATCCCCCTTCTTCCCATTTTAAATTGGAGAATTTGTTTTCTGGGTGTGAGTTGTGTAAGTTCTTAATACATTTTGATACTACCACTTTATCAGATATGTCACTTGCAGATACCTTCTCCCATTCAGTAGGTTGTCTTTTAATTTTGATGATTGTTTCCTTAACTATGCAAAAGCTTTTTATTTTGAGGTAGTCTCAGTAGTTTATTTTTGCTTTTATTTCCCTTACCTCAGGAGACATATCTAGAAAAATGTTGGTATGGCCAATATGAGAGAAATTACTGCCTGTGATTTCTAGGATTTTTATGGTCAGGTCTCACATTTAGGTTTTTTTATCCACTGAGTTTATTTATTTTATTATTTTAAAAAGATTTTATTTATTTTTGGGGCATCTGGGTGGTTCATTTGGTTGGTCATCTGCCTTTGGTTCAGGTCATGATCTCAGGGTCCTAGGATTGAACCTCACATTCGATTCTACTCAGTGGGAGTCTGCCTCCCCCCCCCCCCCCATGCTCACGCGCTGTCTCTCTCTCTCAAATAAATAAATAAATCCCTATCAAAATACCATGGACTTTCTTCAGAGAGTTAGAACAAATTATTTTAAGATTTGTGTGGAATCAGAAAAGACCCTGAATAGCCAGGGGAATTTTAAAAAAGAAAACCATAGCTGGGGGCATCACAATGCCATATTTCAGGTTGTAGAAGCTGTGATCATCAAGACAGTGTGGTACTGGCACAAAAGCAGACACATAGATCAATGGAACAGAATAGAGAATCCAGAAGTGGACCCTCAACTTTATGGTCAACTAATATTCGACAAAGGAGGAAAGACTATCCACTGGAAAAAAGGCAGTCTCTTCTATAAATGGTGCTGGGAAAATTGGACATCCACATGCAGAAGAATGAAACTAGACCACTCTCTTTCACCATACACAAAGATAAACTCAAAATGGATGAAAGATCTCAGTGTGAGACAAGATTCCATCAAAATCCTAGAGGTGAACACAGGCAACACCCTTTTTGAACTCAGCCACAGTAACTTCTTGCAAGATACATCCACGAAGGCAAAAGAAACAAAAGCAAAAATGAACTATTGGGACTTCATCAAGATAAGAAGCTTTTGCACAGCAAAGGATACAGTCAACAAAACTAAAACACAACCTACAGAATGGGGAAGATATTTGCAAATGACGTATCAGATAAAGGGCTAGTTTCCAAGATCTATAAAGAACTTATTAAACTCAACAGCAAAGAAACAAACAATCCAATCATGAAATTGGCAAAAGACATGAACAGAAATCTCACAGAGGAAGACATAGACATGGCCAACACTCACATGAGAAAATGCTCTGCATCACTTGCCATCAGGGAAATACAAATCAAAACCACAATGAGATACCACCTCACACCAGTGAGAATGGGGAAAATTAACAAGGCAGGAAACCACAAATGTTGGAGAGGATGTGGAGAAAAGGGAACCCTCTTACACTGTTGGTGGGAATATGACTTGGTGCAGCCACTCTGGAAAACTGTGTGGAGGTTCCTCAAAGAGTTAAAAATAGACCTGCCCTACGACCCAGCAATTGCACTGTTGGGGATTTATGCCAAAGATACAGATGCAATGAAACGCCGGGACACCTGCACCCCGATGTTTCTAGCAGCAATGTCCACAATAGCCAAACTGTGGAAGGAACCTCGGTGTCCATCGAAAGATGAATGGATAAAGAAGATGTGGTCTATGTATACAATGGAATATTCCTCAGCCATTAGAAATGACAAATACCCACCATTTGCTTCAATGTGGATGGAACTGGAGGGTATTATGCTGAGTGAAATGCGTCAATCGGAGAAGGACAAACATTATATGTTCTCATTCATTTGGGGAATATAAATAATAGTGAAAGGGAATAGAAGGGAAGGGAGAAGAAATGGGTAGGAAATATCAGAAAGGGAGACAGAACATAAAGACTCCTAACTCTGGGAAACGAACTAGGGGTGGTGGAAGGGGAGGAGGACAGGGGGTAGGGGTGAATGGGTGACAGGCACTGAGGGGACACTTGACAGGATGAGCACTGGGTGTTATTCTGTATGTTGGCAAATTGAACACCAATAGAAAATTTATTATTAAAATAAACAAACAAATAAATAAATAAATACAATCTTTAAGAAAAGGATTTTATTTATTTTTTTATTTGAGAGAGAGCATGAGTATGGGTGTGCACACATAAGCGGGGGTAGGGGCAGAGGGTGAGGGAGAAGCAGACTCCCCACTGAGCAGGGAACCTGATGCAGGGAGCCTGATGCATGTTTCCCAAGACTCTGGGATCATGACCTGAGCTGAAGGCAGACACTTAACTGAGTGAACCACCCAGGCTCCCCAATTGAGTTTATTTTTATGTATGGTGTAAGAAACTGATCCTTTTTCCTTCTTTTGTATATAGCAGTCCAGTTTTCCCAACACTGTTTGTTGAAGAAACTATCTTTATTCTGCTGGTTGTGGTAGGGTGTTCTGTAAATGTTAGATCCTGGTGGTTAATGGTAGAGTTCTTCTACATTCTTTCTGATTTGCTGTCTAGTTTTTCTAACAATTATTGAGGGACTTGTGTTAAAATCTTCAGTTGTACTTGTGGATTTATGTAGTTCTTTTAGTTGCTTTTCATTTTTTTTCCCACATGCTGGAGCTCTGTTGCTTGGTACCTATACATTTTTAGAATTGCTATGTCTTCTTTGTGATTGAGCCTTTTATCATTATGTGATGTTTCTCTCTTTGGTAATCTTCTTTGTTCTGAAGTCTCTTTTGTTAACATAGCTCCTGATACTAATCAGTTTTCCATCGATTGTTTCCCTGATAAATGTTTTGATCCTTTCCTTTCAATCTTTGATATGTTTGATATGCCTATATTGTTATACTAAAGTGAGTTTTTTGCAGACAACATATTTTTTAGTTCATGTTTTGTAATCCATTCTGTCCGTCTTTGTTTTTTAATTGGTGTGGTTAGACCATTTATGGCTAAGTGTAATTGTTGATATGATGTTCTTATTTCCTGATTCTATGTTAAAATTTTTTAATTAATTTTCTCCATTTTCCCCCTTTATTAATTTATTTAATTTTTAAAGAAGATTTTAATTTATTTATTCATGAGAGACACAGAAAAATAAGCAGAGGCATAGGCAGATGGAGAAGCAGGCTCTTAGCAGGGAGCCCAATGTGGGACTTGATCCCTAGACCCTGGGATCCACGCCCTGAGTGAAGGCAGACACTCTCAACCACTGAGCCACCCGGCATCCCTATTTTCTTTAATATAGCATCAGTGGTCCTTCTCTTCCATTTCTTGTATTTGATTTAGTTCTAGGTCTAATTTTATTGGTTATTGTATATATTGACAATCAGCACATTTTCCTGCCTTTTAATGTGTCTGGTATTTTTATTTGTAAGCCATATGCTATAGATGATCCCTTTTCAAGGATCTTGATTATCCTGTCCTTCTTGTAAAACTGTTATGTTTTGTTCTAGCAGGCAGTTAAACTACCAGTATTTATTCTGAGGGTTAATTTCAGCTTGACTCTTCTACTCCTAGTTCCTTACTCCTTGATCTTTGGCTACTCCTTAGGTATGGCTCTCTACCATCGCCTTTGAAAGCCTGGATATTCACCATTTGTCTTTCTATTCTGATTGAGGTCTTCAACCTTCCAGCAGTCATTCTCTGCTAGGCATTCAGGAATGTCATTTTTGGTGTGTTCAACTCAGGATTTGCCCAAGTATCTGAAGATAATTTTATACAGATTTTTGAGATTCCTCTGTATTTTCTTTTTCTCAGGTATCTTGCCCATACTCCTCACGTCCCAACTGTCTTGGCTACTTTGTATTCTGATCTTTGTTTTCTTGGCTGAAAGAGATCTTCACTCTGTTTAGCCTCAGTTTCCTTAGACCATGGCTTAGAAGATGCCTGAAGAACGAAAGCTAAAGTGAATGTAGGGTTCATCATATTTGCTGCCTTTTTTGGTGCTTAGCCTCAGATTGGTTGCTATTCAGTGCCGCCGGTTGCTTTATCTATTTTTCCCTAATTTTAAAGTTTATGATAGAATGAGTCCAGTATCAGCTACTGACTAAAGTCTTAGAATTTTAAAAAATTCTAATGATTCTTTTAGACCTTTAAGATTGGATTATTCTGTTTTTACTTCATTCTTTTTTCTCCTTTGACAAAATTAATACTTTTTTATTAAAGCAAAAAGTGCTTACTATAACTTCTGTCTTAATGTATGTACTCAAGATAAGGTAGCACAATCAAGAAAGAAATTGAAGTAAATTCACACAAAACTGGGAGCCTAGAGGAGCAATGCATGATGGTAGTTCCCTGATCTGTGAATACTTATAACTTTTGTTTTCTTTCCATTAAAAATGTATTTCAAACACCAAATAACTTACATGTAAAATAAAACATATTTTAAACAAATTATGTATTAAGTTTATTATGCATTATTTTACATGTATTTGAAATATTAACGTTTAGTAGTAAAGCTAGAATTTTATTTTATTTGAATAAATCTGTAATTTTAATGCCAGTTCATTTGTTTTTGATATGTCAAAAGTGATTAAAGCTGGTCTAGTAATTTAGTTGAATATAACGAAACTCTTGATAGATACTGAAATTTAATATTTAATTAAGGGTTCTTTAATTCTTTAATAAGAGAATTGCCCAACCTTATAAAACCTTATTTTATACTCAGTCTTTACCTTTCATTAGCAGTATTTTGGTCATTTTTGAATTACAGGACAGCACAGCATTTGACTTTATATGCTATAAGAGTTAAGGCCTATATAAAATTTTGAAGTAAAGAATTTGAAACTAAAGAAAGATATTTATGGCAATAGAAGGATAGAATGAATTATCAAGAGAATGTTTTATTAATTGCCTTACTGTCTATGAAATGGATCCATGGTAATATTATTTACAAATGAATAGATAATTTATTTTTACATCTTTGTAAAAATCTTTCTTTCATTGCAACGAGCTAGTGCTGAGGAAAAATATAGGGTACTATGGGTCCACAGGAGTTTTCCTTGGTGACATAATCCCAAGTGGTAATGACTTCATAGAATTTGTTGTTATTTTTTTGTCAAGTCTTTGTTTCTTAAATAGATCTAATACAGTTTCTACACTTAAATAGGACACCTAGGTTTGAGGGTATAGTTATATTTGACTTGGCAGTAGTATAAACAGTAATTATTTTAAGTATTATTGTCTATGGATTTAATGGTTTTTGAACTTTTTCAAAGAATGTGAAAATTTGAAATTGTTTGGAATTGTTAATGCATGTCACAAATCTGATTCTTATATAAAATTTTGGGTTTGTTTAAAAGTGAGGTAAGGTAATTTTAATGGAATTTTTGATAAGATATCTCAAGTTTCTCAGATGAACATGGTAATATGTATGGCTCTAAGGTGCATCTCCTTTTCTTCCTTTCTGTCTTTCCTCAATTCTTACCTCTTTTCTCCCAATTAAAAAATCTCAAAAAAAAAAAAAAAAAAAAACTCAAACAACAACATAAATTCCTTCCTTCTTGCCTTACTTCTAAAAATCTGCAGGATGGACATGTAGAGGTAGCACGTTTGCTTTTGGATAGTGGTGCTCAAGTGAATATGCCTGCAGATTCATTCGAATCTCCGTTAACGCTAGCTGCCTGTGGAGGACACGTTGAATTGGCAGCTCTACTTATTGAAAGGGGAGCAAATCTAGAAGAAGTAAATGATGAAGGATATACTCCCTTGATGGAAGCTGCTCGGGAAGGCCATGAAGAGATGGTGGCACTCCTCCTAGCACAAGGTAAAGTAGTTTTACTTCTTCTTCTTCTTCTTCTTCTTCTTCTTTTTTTTTTTTTTTTAAGATTTTATTTATTCATTTGACGGGGAGAGAGAGAGAGAGACCAAGCACAAGCAGGGGGAGCAGCAGAGGGGAAAAAAAGGGAGAAGCAGGCTCCACAGCAAGCAGGGAGCCCAATGTGGGACTTGATCCTAGGACCCCAGAATCATGACCTGAGCCGAAGGCAGATGCTTAACCAACTGAGCCACCCAGGCACCCCTAGTTTTACTTCTTTAATAAAGAAATCAATTTTCTTTAGATGGCTTGTGTTGAGTATCAGGGAAGTTTACTACAACTTATTGATGGTAAAATAAATTATCATCACCCTAGAAGGAATCTCAGAAGTAGGGAGAGATGATTAACACAGTTTAGAAAATATCTTTATCATAAATCTATTGCAGCTAGTTTATCAATTTTTGTGCTTTTCTCTCAGGAGCAAATATAAATGCCCAGACAGAAGAAACCCAAGAAACTGCTCTGACCTTGGCTTGTTGTGGAGGATTTTCTGAAGTTGCAGACTTCTTGATTAAGGCAGGGGCTGATATAGAACTTGGCTGCTCCACACCTCTGATGGAGGCTTCACAGGAGGGACACCTTGAACTGGTTAAATATTTATTGGCTGCCGGTATGTGGCTTTAAAAATGCCTTTTAGGAAAAGGCTTTTTTATATTGTTTTCATAACTTTGCCAATTAATCTTAACTTTTTCATAACTATAAAAGTTGAAAGCCAGCTCCACAATTTGACTGCTCTTCCTAGGCTCCTAAATCTTTAAAAATCTCATTTTTAAGACATTTTCTTATTGTTATTAATGTTTGCTTTGTGACCATAGCCTTCTCATTGACCTTCTCTCTCCACTGAATAGTTTGTGGTTTCTGGAAGAGAGAATTTATTTTTTTTTAGTCTCTCTTAGTAAGAGGAAGTGAGGATGATATTATTGAGGTTGTATTTTGACTCTTTTTAAAAATATTTTATTTACTGGAGAGAGAGCAAGAGAGCTTGCATGTGCAGGGCAAAGGGCAGAGGGAGAAACAGATTCCCCCGGTGAGCGATGAGCCAAACGCAGGGCTCAATCCCAGGACCCTTGGATCATGACCTGAGCCAAAGGCAGATGCTTAACCAATTGAGACACCCAGGAGCCCCTGGTACAGTTCCTTTCTGTGTGCCTAAAGACATAAAAGAAAGTTAGGATACTTAAAATATCCTATAATATTTTCAAACTTTGAATTCATCAATTTCATCAAATTGTGAAATTGGACTATTTAACAAAACTTTACAGTTCATAAAGTAAATATTTGTTTTATTTTGTTTTTTGCTTACTAGGTGCTAATGTTCATGCTACAACAGCAACAGGAGACACAGCCTTAACCTATGCTTGCGAAAATGGACATACGGATGTTGCAGATGTTTTACTTCAAGCAGGAGCTGATTTAGTAAGATATTTTTATTTTTTATTTTTTTATGTGAATGTTGATATTTCTTCATTTATTTTTCACATTTAGAAAATATTTCTAAAGGAGATCAATAGTTTACATACTTTGTATAAAATAACTTAAAAAAAGTTATTTATAGTTGTAGTTATTGGTTTTCTTAAATATATTTGAAAGTACTTAGTTTTTAATAGGGCACACTGTTTCTTTACTAGGTAAAACTGTTAGTTCATTTCTTCCACTCACCCCAATCCCATTTGACATTCCTGAACTTTTTAAACTGCTCTTTGTAGACATATCATAATTTAAATGATATGTTTACAGAATAGAATAACCTATAAATCACTTTGATTTCTTTTGTTTCTTTAGTTAGTTTGACATTTAAAAACAAAGCTACTGTCCTCTTCCTAAAAACATTATTACAGCATTCTATTCTTTCTCTGTTCTTCTAGTGTTTTCTATTTTGGCTTTTCAAAGTTTCAAATTAGATGGCAGGTTCGTATGTGTAATAATCTTTACAACTGTGGGGAATTGTAAATAGTTTAAAAATTCATACTTCTTGATGAAATGTGTGCTTTGGCTAATTTTTATATTGTGAGGGTACTTTAAACTGCTTTCTAGAGTTTTCTCCAAATTTCCTTATATATTTCTTAAAAATCTGTGTGAGACATAGACAGCTATAAATGTTGTAGAGAACTGATACATTATTTAGAAAAACATGTGGAAATACTGCCTTTTAAACCATTTCAAGTAATAGACATTCCCACATAGATAACTGAGAACATTATTGGAAAGTAATTATTGGTTACCATAAATGTATAGTATGATTATGCTCTTTATTTATCACTATTTCTACTGATAATACATATTATAAGGATAACAATAAGATTCATTTTCATCAATCAGGATCTTCCCCATTAGGTCAGAATTTCTGAAAGGTATTCATTTTTTGCTTGAAAAGTATTCAGAGTGATATGTTAAGTAGATACCAATTTTCTGCCTTCTTTCCTTTTTTAGACTTGCTTTGGGTCATCCATAAAAATTAAGAATTGAAATATTTCATCACTTAAAATAAAGAAATAGGGTATAACAAAAAAGCTATATGCAAATTTAATACTCTTATCCTCTAAATTCTTATCTGACTTCCCTCTTCCTTCCATTTTCCAATGCAAAGTCATTTTCTTTTTTTTTTTTTCATTTTCTTAATCTGTTGAGAATTATTCTGAAAATATTCTATAGTAAAAAGAGAAACCATAATATATAGAAAACCTTACTGATTTTGATGGAATTAAAAATCTATTATGAAATATTTTTAAGTGTTTTATTTTTGTTGGTCTGGAATTATACAGAGTATGATTAGAATTCCTCAGAAGAATCAAAAGATTTGAATTTATCATACTATTTTACATTCAAAATGTACAATTAAAAAGTGGCTCAGATAAATATATATCTTAAGTAGAAGGGTAATATTGTTAATCTAATATAATTGTTTATTCTATTTTGCAATCTACCTTTGCATTCATATTTATGTGTAATTATAACCATAATGTAATATAGTTTTCTATTTTTTCCATTGTGTTCTGTCATAATCTATTCCATATTGCTATATAGTCTCTATATTTCTAGCTCTTCCATTAAGTTAATGAACCATAATTATTCACTTATTGAACTTTTTTAACTTTTCATTTTTCACTGTTATACTGTTAGATTTAATAACTATATGCATAGCTTTTTTCTTTTCAATAACTTCATATATTGATTTTTACTTTAAAAATATATTGCCTTTTCCATGCTTTTGCCATCTGTGGAGACACATTTCAGTTTTCATATTAGTTCTTTTCCTCATTAATAAAAAGCAGTACCCATTCTTTATATGAAATGTGGCAAGTATGAGAAAAGATAGTAAGTTTGGTATTTAAAACCTATAAATAGGGGCAGCCCTGGTGGCTCAGTGGGTTTGGCGCCACCTTCAGTCCAGGTGGTGATCCCAGAGACCCTGAATCGAGTCCCGCATCGGGCTCCCTGCATGAAGCCTGCTTCTCCCTCTGCCTGTGTCTCTGCATCTCTCTCTCTCTGTGTCTCTATGAATAAATAAATAAAATGTTTAAAAAATAATAAAATAAAACCTATAAATAAACTTTGTGATTTCAGGCTTTACTTTGTAAGCAAGAGTGGGATAAACAAGACATAATAAAAAATAAGAAGTGAGTAAAGCAGGCAGATCAATCTCAATCCTGAGAAAAAGTGACTGATAATTTTTACTGGCTGAACCTTACAAGACAGTAGCAGAGTAGCATCTTTCTTGTCCTCCATTCTTTGCTCTCACCTTCTCTGTCTGTTTCAGGCTGTACTAATTTTCTCCATTGCTTTGCACACTCTCCACTCCTATTCTGTCCCTGGCATCCCATTGGTGTGGTTCTGATACTTACATTAGCTAGTTGTTTAAGTTAAATGAAATTTTTGTGTGTGTGGGCTGGCTGAGGACCTTCATTTTTTTTGGAACGATTTTGACCTTCAGTTTTAAATAAGGATGTACAAGTCAACCTTTGGAACACAGTCTGAACCAACCCCTATGCTCTGTTAGATTTGAGAGCCTAACTTTTGTCACAGTTAAAGGTTTTGATATTATAGTTTGTAAAAAGGAGCTTAAAAACTGTTGTTTCTCATTCTTTAAAATATCTTGTACCAGAATCAGGATACTATTTATGGTTTAAAAAACTCTTAATGCAACAATTTGGTTTCTTGTATTGTTGCCTGAGATGAACCTGAAAACTTTTACGACTTTTCATTCTGAATGTATAGTAGGTATAATTGATGACTTGTTTTAAGGGAAATGTAGAAATTTTCTTATTGATTTTAAAAAAAATTCTCAGCTAGAACTGTTGGTATACTTGAGTGTTTTCAGGTAGATCCTCAAATTATGTGCATGTTCTAATTTTAAACTTAGTTATTTAAAATGTCACTTTTTCTAGTTTTAAAAATATTTTAAATTAAAATTATTTATA
Source organism: Vulpes vulpes (assembly GCF_048418805.1). Classification (NCBI taxonomy): domain Eukaryota; kingdom Metazoa; phylum Chordata; class Mammalia; order Carnivora; family Canidae; genus Vulpes; species Vulpes vulpes. Next base: position 119,744,552 of record NC_132781.1, read on the forward strand.
GATATATTTTTTAAAGATTTTATTTATTTATTCATGAGAGATACAGAGAGAGAGGCAGAGACATAGGCAGAGGAGGCGGGCTCCATGCAGGAAGCCCGATGTGGGACTCAATCTTGGGACTCCGGGATCCTGCCCTGAGCCAAAGGCAGATAGAGCTCAACCACTGAGCCACCCAGGCATCCCTATTTATAGATATTTCTAGTAAAAAGAACACTGAATATCATATTTAGAGGTTGTGGATTGATACGTAGCTTGTCTAACTTTTTAATAATTGAATAAATTTGAATAATCTGTTTAAAACTTTTGGACTTGCTTAGTATCCTTAAATAGGCTACTTAAAATTTCTTCTTGAAAATAAAAAATTAAATTTAAAATGGTCCATTAATTCCAGAAGTTTTTGAAAATCCTCCCTGTTTGGCATGCAGAATCATTTTAACTACTCTGTAAATAGAAAACATTTAGCAAATCCCCTAATTCATATATTCCTGATCTTTCACATCTCGTTACTACAGTAATGGGAATCATTGTATATTGAAATAAAGATTATTCCTTTATGTGTTTTCTTTCTCTGCATAGCATCTTTGTTTATTGGGCCCATGTTTATTTTTAGTATTTGATATGATTATAGGTATATGATGTAAACCCATTGTAAGAAAGTTTGTATTAAAATGCATTAGCATTACTTAAAATCTAAAAGAAATATATTATTTTAAAAACTGCCTTTGGAAACTACTTAATCTCATTTCTCTGAAAAGGAATTTTCATGTTATTTGTGTCTTCACACATTTGTTGCTAAACCTTTTGGTCAAAAATTACTAATAGCATTATTTATTTATTTATTTATTTAATAGCACCATTTAATAACTGAAATTGACCAACTCCTATACTCTTTTAGACCCTGCTGTGGTGTTTTTTTATTACTCTAAGCTATTTTCCCCAATTATTGGTCTTTCGACCAGAAGGCAGAGTTTTAGTATTTCATACTTGTTCTCATCTCTGTAGCTAGCTAGATTCAGCTAAAGTACTTATGGCTTGATTTCTTTTACCACAGTTGTCTTCTTAATATTACTTTTCAGTAAGAAGAATTTGCATTGTTAACTATTCGACAGTTTAATTTAATTATAAAACTTTTTTTCTCATGTTTGCCTTTAATTTTGACTTTGTGTTGGCTAACATGTCAGAGGTGTTTTGATTTGGTGTTTGTGTTTTTCAAACCATTTGTGAAGATGATAGATTCTTTCTCTTTTCATCATGACATGTTAATTTCAGTATTAAAACTTTGATACATTTGTTAAGATAGAAGAAATAATTGTCATCTGTAGAATTTCCTTCACATGTATTTGCAGCAAAGCTGAATTTGGAATGGGAGAAAGAGTAATATATAAATCAGGTAAATAAGTCTCCAGCTCCTTGGCCTTTCATTTCTAGAAGAGGTATATCATAGGATAAATGATCAGTAAATTCCAAAGTTGAGGAGTACTCCCTATGATATACAACTAACATAGGTATTAGGAATATGAGTACATTCTAGTTAGGTTCATATAAAAAGATTTAGTGACCCTACTTAGCATTTTATAGGCCAGCATTGCTATTTGAAAGTAGAACTTACTATAAACTTACTATAGGAAAAAATGTTTATAGAAGATATCCTATAATCCTATATCTAAATGGAGGTCTAATGAGTGACAAAGGCTACACTTAGTTGTTTAAGAAGAACTAATGCTGTGGAACATTAGACAGAACATCTACGTTTTCAGTATAGCCATCAAATCACTGATTAATACAATTAGCAAACATTTGCCTCAATTTCCCATCTGTTAAAGTGAAATTTAGTATTATTTTCTGAACTATTTTACCAAGTCCTGTAAAGATTCTCACTTTGGTTCTGCTGGATATCCTTGGGCAAATCACTTAAATTCTCCAAGCTTATTTGTTTCTCTTCCTTCTCATCCTCATCTTCCTCCTCTTCTTCTTCTTCCTTTTCTTTTTTTTTTTTTTTTTTTTTTTTTTTTTTTTTTTTTTGTGAGGAGTTTAGACCAGATGATCTTGACTGCCTGGCTTAAGAAATCTAATTTTGTGATTTCTGAAGAACAAGTGAATTGCCTGTTTGGAGGTATTACATGCTCTAGATGATCTTGAGTGCTTGTTAGTCTAAGAATATGTAAAGTGCTATGAGAGCTTAAAGAAAATGATTTTTTTTAAGACTATAAACCATCATTACTAATAATGGTGATAAATATTATATAAATTATTCTCTCTTAAAATATTTGTATCTATTAGATGTATTTTAATTACTCCAAACATTATTTTTGGATATTAATTATAACTAATAGCAGATTTAACTTGTCATAAAATATTTTATAGATACTTTTTTTTTTAAGATTTTATTTATTTATTCATGAGAGACAGAGAGAGATAGAGAGAGAGGCAGAGACACAGGCAGAGGGAGAAGCAGGCTCCATGCAGGAGCCCGACACGGGACTTGATCCCGGGACTTCAGGATTGTGCCCTGGGCATAAGGCAGGTGCTAAACCGCTGAGCCACCCAGGGATCGCCCTTTATAGATTATCTTAACGGATAAAAGTTATTATTCCCTAGAGTGCCTTGGTGGCTATACCCTTGATCTTATCTCTGGTCTTGATCTCCAGGTCATGAGTTTGAGCCCCGTGCTGGGCATGGAGTCTACTTAAAGAAAAAATAAAGTTACTAATCCCTAAAACACACAATTAACTTGGTAAAGAATAAATAAAGAATAATCATTTTAATGCTAAATCATTATCTCTTCAATCCTAAGTCATCTATTAATATTTTATTCTACTTAAATACTATTAAAGAAGTAGGAAGAGGGACGCCTGGGCGGCTCAGTGGTTAAGCGTCTGCCTTCAGCTCAGGGCGTGATCCTGGGATCCAGAATTGAGTTCTGCTTCAGGCTCCTTGCAAGGAGCCTTCTTCTCCCTCTGCCTGTGTTTCTGCCTCTCTCTCTCTCTCTGTGTCTCTCATGAATAAGTAAATAAATAAATCTTAAAAAAAAAAAAAGAAGAAGAAGAAGTAGGAAGAGTTTCTTTGTCATGGATTTTTGTTTTAAGTGAACTATTTCCTCAAGAATACAAGTTTCTCAGTTATTTTTGGAATTATTCAATTATAAATACATTCTTTTTTTCTTGCAGTTAAAGTTTATTTCAAGTAGTAGGATAAATTTGTGTTACATCTTTTCATCTTACATACCTTAAAATTTTTCAAAATGTCCTTTGGGTAGGATTGTTTTTACAGCTTTGGGTTTCAAGTATATGTAAGCAATGTTCAAAGAGAGACAAAAATTAGAATGCGATTTTACTTTAAGATGTCTGCCACCTTAAAGATAGGAATGAAAGAGGGAGAGGATACCAAACACATGAGCTAGAGTATGGTTTTTTCTTTATGCTCACAATGAATCTCTTTTAGGTGAAATGGATCAGAGTAAATAAATAGAACCAACCTAAAGAAGTGTGGTCGATCACAGCATTGCTAATTATGGTGTCTTTGCCATATTGAGTAGAAGTTGGTCCTATACCAATTGCTTATTTTCCTTGTTATTGTGGCTAAATTTTTGTTTAACAAAAGTTTATAACTGATTGAAATTTTTTTCCTTAGTTTTAAATAGGTAATATCTTTACATGATTCAAAATTACAAAACATAAAAATGTCCTGTGGGCACCTACTTTCCCTCTCCATTGGCAATAATGTTGTTCATTTCCTGTATCTTTCCAGAGATATTTTATGTGTGTATGATGAAAAGTCACATATATTGAAAGAGTTAGCAGTGTTCAGGGTTTTGTATAATTCCTTATTGAGATTGAGTTTTGGTTTTTGCTATACTATAGCAAAAGTTTTGACCATAGCTTTTAAGAGTTTTTAACATTTTTAATATTTTAATAAAAATTGAAGCACTTGACACTAATGAGAAAATTGGGCACTCTGAATATGTCAAAATAGTCTGTCACTGATTTTCATCCCTAACCATAAAGGAGGCTTCCTGACTCTTTTTGCTTTTCTTGGATTATATCCTGCAGCCAAATGAACTTTTTGGGGCATTTTTTAAGAATACTTGAAACTAAGTGATTTGGAGAAGGATGCATTAACACTCTCGTCCTTATTCATGGAATTTATTTCTTTGAAATGAGATTTGATTGGACTTATATCAAAAGAAAAAGTTTAGATTAATTTGTATCTATATTAAATCTTATGTAATGGAAATGCGGACCAGGTCCTCTTTCAGAAGTTTTGTTTTTTTTTTTTTTTTTTAATTTCGGCAATATGTTGTTTGTCTTTCTAGACATTTCTATCCCCTGAACATATATATAGTTTGTGTATGTGAGCAATATGTCTTTTTTTATATGAATGGTTTCTTATCACACGTATATATATATATATATATATATATACACTCTTCCATAAATTTTTTCTTATAATATTTTTCTATATTAGTTCCAATAGATTTCTCAGTTTTTTTCCACAGGTCCCAGGGTTCTATATAATTTATTGACCATTTATTTATTCATAAACTTCTGAGTTATTGCAGTTTTTAAATATTATAAATGGTGGTATACTAAGTGTTGTTAAATGTATTTATATATTTTTGCTACTTTTGTAAATATATCTGTAGGGATAAATTCCTAGAAATGAAATTACTGGTTATCAGAGGATCCACATCTAAAATTTTGATAGCTGTTGCCAAATAGTTCGAAAATTCTGAACCAGTCTGCATTTCTATTAACAGTTGAGACCTGATTCCCCACATCTTGTTAACATGAGTTAGAGTTCTTTCTTTCTTTCTTTCTTTCTTTCTTTCTCTTTTTCTTTCTTTCTTTCTTTCTTTCTTTTCTTTTCTTTTCTTTTCTTTTCTTTTCTTTTCTTTTCTTTCCTTCTTTCTTTCTTGTTTAATTTCCTAATCTTTGATCATAGTCCTCATGTTTGTTTTATCTAAAAAATCTTTCTCTGTTCCATAGCCCTATGGGCTACTACTCATTAATTGCTCCTAAAGCTTTTGTGAACTATGTAAAACAAAGGTATAAAGTTATTTTCTGAAAGAGTATTCAGACATCATTTACAAATGCAAACTTTGAAATATTTTGTTAATTTCTTTAACATTAATTTTTTCAAAAAAATCAAATATTTAAATAGTATCTATTGACTTCATTCTGAAAGAGGATAATATATCTTCCACCATAGGATTTGTATAAGTTTTTTTATTTTGCACTGTCTTGGTTTTATAACATTAACATTTCGGTTTTATGGCCCTATTTCTCACAGTTGTTTAACTCCAACTGTATATTTAGGGGACTCAGTGTTTGCTATACTACTCTTTTGCAGTATGTACCTCTTAATTCCTGAGTTCCTAAACTTGACTCTCCTTTTGGCTGGCAGATATTTGGTATTTTTATTTGAATTTACTCTTCTCCCCCCCCAAAAAGGAGTTCACAGGTGTGCTCATATTTTTGAGACTACTATATATTGTATTTATAAATGAATGTAACCATATATAAAATTATTGAATCGCTTCTTTTTTCTCCTCAAAATTTTAAGCCATGTATTCTACTGTCTTCTGATACTGAATATTTCCAAAGCTTGCTAGATTATTCCCTATTATGTGTGAGTAACTTCCTTTTTTTGCCTGGATTATCATTAGTCATTACACTTTTAAACCTCTGTGATTTCATCAGAATTATGTTTTAGTGTTTATTATTTTATATTAATTTTTTCTAGAAATCCATGAGTGCTTTCTGTCTGAAGATTATAGGTCATCCTCTTAGGTCTTCTCTCCTCCCCCTCCTATGGTTTTCTTGTACTTTATCCTTGAAGGCTTCTTTTTCCACTCTGTTTTCTTCTGGAATATTTATTATTTGTATATTGGGTTCTTCTTGTCTCTTTCATCTTTATATCTGATTCTTTGCATTTCTTTATTTTTTCCTCTGTGTTGTTTCTTAAACCCATTCTCCAGGTCACTAATTTTTCTGTACATTTCTGCTTCTATGTGGTTTTCATGGTTTCATTATTTTATTATTACTTAATTTCTTCTGTTCTTCCAACTTTTAAATCTCCTCTTGCTGTTACATCACTTTGTTTGGTTATTTAAAGAGTTCAGGTTCTTTTTTTTATTTGGAAGTATAGGGGATATTTGACTAAAATTTTATTGTTTCCATTTTTGTAGGAATTTCCTAGTAGGTTCTCTGTTGGATACTTTGTGCTTATTATTTGTATTTGAATGAGGCTTGCTATTTGTTGAACATCGTGTGGGGATAGGGCAGAGAAAGGAAGTAAGTCCTAATAGCTTCAGATTTTATAATTGTCTCGGCATACTTTCTCACCAAATCTCTACCAGAGGAGCACATGTCCCCTTAAGCACGTCACCCAAATAAGAGGTAGGAGTGACTTAAGAGTGAATTTTTCTTGGGGCACCTGGGTGGCCCAGGTGGTTAAGCATTTCAGCTCAGGTTGTGATCTCAAGGGTCATACAAGGGAGCCCTGCTGCTGCCCCTGGGAGTTGCACACTCAGGACGAAGTCTGCTTGAGATTCTTTCCCTTTCCCTCTGCCTTCTTCCCCTCCCCCCACACTGTGCTCTCTCCCTCTCCCTCTCTAAAATATATAAACAGGGGGATCCCTGGGTGGCGCAGCGGTTTGGCGCCTGCCTTTGGCCCAGGGCATGATCCTGGAGACCCGGGATCGATTCCCACGTCGGGCTCCCAGTGCATGGAGCCTGCTTCTCCCTCAGCCTGTGTCTCTGCCTCTGTGTGTGTGTGTGTGTGTGTGTGTGTGTGTGTGTGTGTGTGACTATCATAAATAAATAAAAATTAAAAAATATATATATATATATTTATATAAATAGGGCAGCCCGGGCGGCTCAGCGGTTTAGCACCACCTTTGGCCCAGGGACCCGGGACTGAGTCCCACATCAGGCTCTCTGCATGGAGCCTGCTTCTCCCTCTGCCTGTGTCTCTGCCTCTCTGTCTCTGTGTCTCTCATGAGTATATAAATAAAATCTTTTAAAAATAAATAAGTAAATAAATAAAATATATAAATAAATCTTTTTTAAAAAGTTAAAAAAAGAGTAAAGCTTTCTTTAGGCCATCTTTCTTTTATTTGGAGACTTACTTGACCCTGGTTAGTGACTGAAAAGCTTATTGCTGTTTCTTCTACTGTATCCCTGTCTCATCTTCAGGTACTTTCTGTCACAAGTCTATATTGAGAGAAAATAGATCTATTCCATATCTCAAGTTCTTTGGAGGTTCCTGTCTTAGTTGAAAAGTATGAGTATTAAGGGCATTTATAATCAGGGAGAAAACTATGTAACTATTTAAACACCTTATAGTATTTTCCTTACTTTTTCTCCCAACTTCTGATATTCCCAAGTCCTTTGATTTAATTATTTTCCTGGGTTAGATATTAAGACACTGCTCTTGATTCTGGGGCCTAGTTGTATTTGAAGACAAAGGCATGAGTTCAAGTAATTCAGCAGAATTTTTCTGTATGTGTTAAAGTTTATATTGAAGTTATATTGTAGAGAACCACATTAATGGGGAAAAAAATCATAGTCTACTCCTGAGATTATGGTCTCTATAGATGAGAATCTTTTTAGTTGAAGATCCTGAGTTTACAAAGCCCAGCACCTGAAATACCAGTCACAAGGTCTTCATGGCCAAATGTGATTTTCATTTTTGGAATAAGATCCGTGAGTTCTTCTTTTTCCTTTCACAGGACAAGCAGGAGGACATGAAGACTATTTTGGAGGGCATAGATCCGGCCAAGCATCAGGTGAGGGAGGCCTTTGATGCTTGTAAGCTACTACATAAAGAATAGTTGTTGTAGGTAACAAGAACTCTGGATATCTGAATTCCAGCCAAGACGTTCCAGGACCTTGCTGGGTGACAAAGGAAATCTTCTTCAATTGAAAAAGATTATGAAGTTCCAATAAAAAGAGATTTATGTTACTAGTAGTTTGCTTCTTTAGTATTCTTTTTATGTGGTATTCCTAAAACATCTCTTAGTTGAAAATAGATTTTTCTTATTCAGATAGTTCTTTTGCATTCTTCCTTATTGGGAGATACAACATACTACAGAGAGAAATTCTTAGTTATAAAGTCCTTTGCATTCAAATTTGTTCATCAATTTCTGAAACTCAGTCTTAGGGAGCTACATTGGATTGTTTTTTATATAATCCTCAAACAAAAAAATTAGTGAAACATTTACTATATTATTCATGCCATTAATTTCTATAAAGTTAAAATTATTTTAATAAAATTGTCCCTGTAATTTCATTTTGAAATTGGTTTTTAAGGAGGTAAATGCTTATTCATAAGCAAACATTTCTTTTGAGAAAATGTTTTAAGTTTGTGCCTGATGGTTTTAAGAGTCAAGCAAATTTAGTATCCATTTTAATCCAGAGAGATTTGTTTAAACTCAGGAAGCAGTGTTTAATTTTCAAATTAGGAACAAATTGTGATTGTATCACAATTAACTTAGGCCTTCTAAAATAAATTTTCCAGTATCAAGTCTCTCTTAATCATAATGCTTATTAAGCACCTTCATTATTGGCATGTTGAATGAAAAGTTGTTATAGTCATTCTATTTTGAACAAAGTAAATAATATATTTCACTAAATTTTATGTGAAAATATGAATTTTTACTCTGTTGTATAGTATCTCAGGCTCCTATCAAAAATATAAAGCTGAATGTTATTTCAGATAAAGTATTTCTTTCTCTCCAGATTGGTTAAAGGAAACGTGATTATAAATATCTCTTTCTAAGCTAGAATTCTCAAAACTTGGGATACTTTTTTTTTAATGAGTTTTGTGGCCCCACTTTTAGAGGTTCAGATTCAGCAGATCTGAAATGGGGAAATCTGGATTTTAAATGATACCCAAGGAGGTTCTGGTGGCAAGTTTTCCATATTCTGCACTTTGCGATATTGCTAGAGTCCATAGATTATTCTGCATCAGTGTTGAGTTCTCCTCCTTTTCCATCTTTGCTTTATAATCCATCATTCTTCCTCCATCTGAACTGAGTAAGTTTGGTTTTTCTCTTTGTTACTTGTGATTTTTAGTAACTGAGCTAAACAGAAGCCCTAGAGTAATGCCTCAATCTTTTTTCCATCTCAGTTGACCTTAGGGATATGAATAAGATCAGTAACAGCAGATCACTGAGGTAATAATAAATAAATAGGTAAGGTAATAATTAAAACAGTGGTGGATTGGAAGAACATACCCCCTAGATGAGAGTATCAGAATCCTCTAGTAAATATATAGTATAAAGCAGTCTCCCTCTCTCGTGATTTTGGTACATCCCTTGACAATGTTCTCCTCCTCCAACTTCAAGAAGCTCTGTGATATAGTTACAGTCCTTCTCTGTATACCTTTGTTGTCCACGGTTGTGATTTTAAAGGAAATCAACTAACTTTTTAAAAAATAAACTTAATTTAAATTTTGTGCTCTAAGTCCAAATGGGCAAAAACTACATTTTTTTCCTCCTAGTGCTTTATTCATCAGAACTAGAACTTTGCCGTGTATTTTTCATGGATAAGATTTTCAGGGACTTTTAAAGTTCTAATTTCCCTTTTACCAGCTGAATTTTCCATTTACCAGTATATTTCAACCATTACTGATTAGCTTACCTTAATTAACTTTAAATATGACCTCCCACTTTTTAAATGTTAACTTTTTATTAAGGAATAACATATATACATTTTTTAGTTTTACTATCCAAAGCAGGAAAACTTTTACCTACTTTTTTCTTGATCTAAAACTATTTGTGAAATATACAAAACTCCTAATACCTTTCCTTTTAAAGGCCAAGTTCTCTCTTTCTAGGTTATTGTATGTTGAGTGAGTCCGTTTCAGCTATCTCAAGTTTGTTTATATAAAAGTACAAATGATGTCCAGTCATGAAGGTAAAGTCAGTGTTAGTATATTTTGAAACCTCTCTGCTCTCTATCATTTCAAGTACATAGATATAATAAATAAAATATGGTAGGAAAACAAACTAAAAATATATAGCTCTACTGAGAAACAAGATTAAAGAACATTGGACTAGAAATGGAGCATATAGATCCACAGCTGAAGCTATAGGCCCAAGGAGAATTAAAACTAAAAGGGGGGTGGGCATAGGGACTGGGATTTCAATTTCTGTAGGTAATAGGGACTGAATGCATCACAAATGGAGAAGGCCAGTAGATCTAGTCTACTTGATTGAAACAAGGAACTGGGACTTTTTGCCCTACCTGTGAACAAAGATGGAAAAAATCTTCAAGCAACTTCCTGCAGTTGCAGTTAGAAATTATCTATTTATTCTTGTTAGAATGAAGATGTAAAGAAAACAGTGTAACTAAGAATTTGAAGACACTATTTTTTAATTCAGTGAGCAGAACTGAAATAACTCCATGAGGCCAGAAGTTTAAGTTGCCAATGAAAGATCTACTTCAGAAATGGACTTTTAAGGCCAGATTCAGGCAACTTAGAAAGCATCTGATGAGAAGGGAAAAGTTTGTGGATAGAAATAAAAGAAAAAAAAAAACTCTTATGCAAAATGAGCTTTTCAAATAAAAAAAATTATGAAGTTCAGGAGCAAATCTACCTCGAGATAGTCAAAATGTAAGCAAACAAACAAAAAGCAGCAGAACAGGAGAATACAACCCAGGCAATTGAAATAAAAGACTTTAAACATGCTTATTCTAAACTGTAAGCAATAGCCAAAAACAATGTGAGACAATGAAACAAAAGTCAGTAACTATAAATTAAGAACAGATGGGTATGAAATAAATTTAAGCTTTGGGGGAAGAAAATTGTGGAAATAAAGACTCAATATATGGGATAAATAGTATATTGGACACAGTTGAATAAAAATTAGTGAATCAGATGATAAAACAAGAAATAACACAATATTGCAAAGAAAAAGAAATGGAAAATATGAAAGAGAAATTGAGATAAAGAGGACAGATTGAGAAGCACTACCTCACATTTGAATTACCTGAATGAGAGGATGGAAATACAAAGTAGAGGCAATGTTTGAAGAGATAATGATAGAGAATTTTCTGGAATTGAAGCCAGACATGAATACTTGGTTGAAAAATTAATAAGTAAAACAAATGAAACTGTAAAATTTGAACGATGAAGAATATCTTAGAAACTACTAGAGGAAAATAATGCATTACTTCAAAGGAACAACAATCACATTTTTGACAGCAGATTCTCATCAGTAATAATCACAGAAGACAGTGGAGAGTAATACCCTCCAAATACCAAGAAAAAAAAATAGAATTCTGTACTCAACTACTCTTCCAGAGAAGGAAAAATAAGCCTATTTTCAGATCTACAAAGAATAAAAGAGCTTACCACCTCACATCCTTACCAAAAGAACTTCTAAAAGATATGTACTTCAATAAGGAGACAGATATATCCTGGAGGAAGGCGTGGGATGCAGGAAGCTACGGTAAGCAAAGAAATTAGTAAAACATAAATATAAATTTTTTAATACAAAACCTAAATTTTTATGCTTAAAACCAAAGTAATACTAAACTTCTAGACAGCAATAGCATGAAATTCAGAAGGATGTGTTAGAAGGTTGAAAAACCATGCTAGGATCCCTGTGTTTAGTAGAGGAGGATCAGGTACTGAATAAAGATTTTTTTTTTTGCAAAATTTATTAGTAATCAAAACAAATATAAACCCATTGAACACGGTTGTTAAAGGCAGAGAATTTTGAATTCGATTAAAAATCAAAATCTAGTCAATTTTTTTTCAGAGGATAAATCTAAAGCAAACTGATAGGGGAAGATTGATAAAATGATGGAAAAAGTTATGTAAGGCAATATTAATATCAGATGAAATGGGATTTTTAGTCAACATTTTTAGAGATAAATGTTCCTTCACCTGATAGTAACAGTCAGTTATTAATCAGCAACTAATAATCTGCCCTCTAAAGAAAAGAGAAAATTACAAAGTTACAAGAAAAATAGGTCTATATTTGTGGGTTTAGGATTTTTCCACACACTTCTGTGTGAGCCTGATCAAACAGATAAAACAATTGCTAAGAATAGAAAAATAAAAATTGTTCCTATAAATAGAGAGCTAACATTCTGTTTCCATCATATATACTATATATTCTTTTCTAGTACATAGAACATGTATAAAAATTGTCCATGTTTTAGGCCACAAAATCTTTAAAACAAACTCCTAGTCACACAGACTAAATTCTTTGATCTCTATTGCTTTAAAATTACAAATCAACAATAAAACCTTTTTTAAAAAATCTCATACATACTTACTATGTCTTCCTGATAAACTAACCATTTTATCTTTATAAAATGTCCTTTTTTAATCTCTAGAAAAAAAATTTAAAAAATAAAAAATCCCATATACCTAGATAAGAAAAATACTTCCACATAATTAATGGGTTAATGAGCAATCATAGTAAAAATTACAAAGAAATTATCACAAAAGCTACACATCAAAACTTAGGTGAAAAGTTACAGGTAAAGTGGTCCTTAGAAGGAAAACTTTTTATATATATAAAATGAGAGTAAATGAAGCTAATAAAAGAACAACAAGCAGCACAAAGAAGGGAAGGAAATAATAAAGATAAAGGCAAAATTAATATAATAGAAAACAAAAATAAGGAAGAAAAGCAAACTTAAAAGCTGATTTAACAACAACAAAACACAAATACTGAAACATAAAATAAGGCCCCTTTTTTTTTTCCAGAGGGCAAAGGCACAGGTAAATGATAGAAATTTAAAGGGAGTCATAACTATATGATACAGTAGAGATCTTTAAAATTTATAAGGTAATCATTTGAACAATCAATAAATTTGAATACTTACATGAAATGAATACTGATTTTTTTCTGTGAATATATAAATTATCAAAATTGACTCATGAATAAGAAACCTCAGTAGAACAATAAGTATTACACATTGAACCGGTAGTTTAAAATCATCCATCCAATGAAGGTAGGAAGCTCAGATGAATTTATAGGTGAGTTTTACCAAATGTTCAAGAAATAAATAAACCCTAAATTGTTTTAGCTATTTCCAAGAACAGAGAAAGAAGAATGTTATAATGTGCAATATATAAGTTTATAACGTTGGAAAAATACCATAATTTATATCCTAAAATTTGATTGATCTTGAACAATATTGGCTGTGCTAACAAAACCCAACATTCATAAGTAAGTATATACAAATTTGATTCCTATTTTAAAGATTTATTTATTTAGAGTGAGAGAGCACATGTGCACAAGAGAGAGCAAAGGGGGGAGAGTGATAAAGGAGAAAAGGAGTCTCAAGCAGACTCCCCACCAAGCACAGAGCCCACTGTGGGGCTCTATTCCAGGACCTCAAGATCATAACCCACGCTGAAATCAGGAAGTGGCCACTCAACCGACTGAGCCACCCAGATGTGTCTGATTCCTATTTTAAGAGAAGAATTTAGTAGTCAGGTATTTTGGAACAAATTATGTATGTTATAGGATTTACATTATTGATTTTAGGACATGAAATATAAATATAGTATAAAGTTGGGGCATTGTTTTACCAACCATTTCCTCAAATATAATTATGTTTTTCAAAACCAAAGAATACATATATATATGAATAAGGAGGAAAGTAAAATAGGCAGCTTTTCATACCTTTTATTTCAGAAATTTTATTAGTATGTTGAACTTTGGAAATTTGACTTGGGATGAGGATCTTGGGACTGTACTTTCTGATTTCTTGTCTTTTAAGAGCTTTAGTAATTTTTTATATATGCAGAACTAACAGTTATTTTAAAAGTTTATTCTAAAGGAGGGCTTTCCGACAGCCTGGGTGGCTCAGTGGTTTAGCGCCACCTTCAGCCCAGGGCCTGATCCTGGAGACCCAGGATCGAGTCCCATGTCAGGCTCCCTGCATGGAGCCTGCTTCTCCCTCTGCCTGTGTCTCTGCCTCTCTCTCTCTCTCTCTTTCTCTCTCTCTGTGTGTCTATCATGAATAAATAAATAAAATCTTTAAAAATAAAATAAAATTAAGGGCTTTCACAATCTTTTGTCATTGCCATTACTCATGGGACCTAGTTATGCTGATAGGTGTCACTACTAGGCTTAAAACATAAGAAAGAAAGAGAAAGGAAAAGTGACGTTAATATTGCCCACCCATGTTCCAGTAACAATGTGTTATCAAATGCAGATAATGAATGTCTAACTGGGTTTAGCTACTGCTCTTAATTTCTTGTTAAATTAACTTTTCTTTCTCTTATTTACCTAGTAGAAAATTAAAACTTCAAACCTCAGTACTAGGAGGGAAGATTTGAGAGGTCAGTTACACTTAGGTTCCTTCTTGGTAAACCAATTCATACACCTTATTGTTTTAGACATTCGATACATAATGGTAAGCAAAAATGGACACAATTCCTGTTCTCATGGAGCTTACAGTTTAGTGGCAGAAGCATGTTAGCCAAATAGTTATACAAACTAATATATGACTGAAACTTATGAAGGCATAGTTCATATAGCTATGTCCATACAGATGGTCCCAGACTTACAATGGTTCACTTATGATTTTTTTGACTTTATGATGGTGCAAAGCGATATGTATTCAGTAGAAACCAACTTCGAATTTTGAATTTCGACATTTTCCTGGACTGGCGATATATGGTAAGATACTCTCATGATGTTGGCAGCAGCAGTGAGCAGCAGCTGTGGTGAGACCTGTGATCTCAAGGATAAACAACCAATGCACTCACACTGTTTTTACTGCTACAGCCATTCCATTTTTTACTTTCAGTACAGTATTCATTCATTACATGAGATCTTAAGTACTTTATTATGAAGAAGACTTTGTGCTTGATGACTTTACCCAACTGCGGGTAAATGTTCTGAGCATGTTTTAGGTAGGCTTAGCTAAACTATGCTATTTGGTAGGTTAGGTGTATTAAATGTGTTTTCTTAAGATATTTTTAACTTAAAATGGGTTTATCTGCAGTAACTCCATCATAAGTCGAGGAAGGTTTATAATAGAGTGATTGAGTCAGGAAGTTCAGGAAGGTCTACCTTGAGGAAATAACACTTGGCTTGAGATGTGAAGGATGAAAAGGACTTAATAGAAAAGTTACAGGGAAGAAAGAACAGCTTGAGCAGAAAGGCCTTGAGTCAGGAGTGGAAATAACAGATTGCCAAAGGAGCAATTTATTTCCAGTGTGTAGTTGATTGCATTAATATCAGGGGAAAAAGTGAGATGGAGAAACTGAACAAACTTTCTAGGTCTTTCTGAATAACATCTTCTTAATGTGTATTCCATTTCATTTTAAGTAAATTGCCAGAATGTTAGATTTGCCTACATTTGAATGTAAATTCAAAATCCATTCCAAAGCCAAAAGATTTTGGCATCACCTGTATTAACCATCTTCTATATTTTAAAGTTAGTAAAGATTGCCATCTCATCAATATGTATAACAAGAAGTCAAAGCATAAATTAATTTTTATAAGAAGTTGAGAAATTCTGTACTATCAAGATAAACGTTTTTAAATCTCTTAGAGTATAATTCCTGACACTGCAGGCCAGTTTAAAGTTTCCATTGGGTTGACAGTATTTATCATTGTTAGTTTGCCTAAGTTGTAGGTTACATATAGTTACATACACAGACTAAAAAGTATCCTATTGGCAGAGCACACTATTTCTTTTTTTTAAAGATTTTTCTTTTCGAGGCCCCTGGTTGGCTCTGTCGGTTAAACCTCTGACTATTTAGGCTCATGTCATGATCTTGGGGTCATGAGATCAAGCCCTGCATTGGGTTCCATGCTCAGCTTGGAGTCTGCTTGAGATTCTCTCTCCCTCTCTCTCTGCCCCTACTGCTTGTGCTCTCTCACTTCCTGCCTCCCTCTCAAATAAATCTTTAAAAAAAATATTTCTTTTTTATGTTAATTTCCACACCCAATGTGGGACTTGAACTCAACCACAGAGTTGCATACTCTACCAACTGACCCAGCCAGGCGCCCTGAGGACAGTATTTTTGACTGTGGTAGCCAAAGGATTCTCTGAGTTAATTAGCATAAGGCTGAAGTAAAGTTTGACTTAAGCACTGTACTTTTTTTTTTTTTAATATTTTATTTATTTATTAATGAGAGACATACTGAAAGAGAGAGGCAGAGACACAGGCAGAGGGAGAAGCAGGCTCCATGCAGGGAGCCCAATCTGGGACTCGATCCCGGGTCTCCAGGATCAGGCCCTGAGCTGAAGGCAGCGCTAAACCGCTGAGCCACCTAGGCCGCCCTTAAGCACTGTTTTTTATCAAGTTTTTTTCTTTTTTCTCTTTTTAAGATTTTATTTATTCAAGAGAGAGAGCACACACCTAGTGGGGTGGAGGGGCAGAGAGAAAGAAGCAGACTCCATTGAGCAGGGAGCCCAATGTGGTGTTCTATCCCAGGTCCCTGGGATCATGACCTGAGCCAAAGACACATTTAGAACTGAGTTAGCCAGGCACCCCTTTATTAAGTTTTTCTTATTAACAAAAGAGGACCAGAACAACAGAAATTAATGTTTACATACATAATGAAACGGGATAGGTGAGCAAACTGCTTCATAGAAGCAGTGTATCAGGTATATTTTATTTTATTTTTATTTAAAAGTGCAAGATTGATTTCTGGAGTAGAATTCAGTGATTCGTCACTTAAATACAACACTCAGTGCTCATTTTAATATTTAGATAAATGTAATAAGAGTTCATGGTTTTCCAAACAGTACTATTTACCATATTAGCAAGCTCCTTTTAGGGGCATTTGATATTAGGATGGTTGCAAGCTGTTTTATCATTCATTCCTCTTCCTGGCAAACTTCCTAGAAGGAATAACTGTCTTTCCGCTATTATAAAACTGCTGCTTTTGCCTTTCACTATTCATATATTTAAATTCTAGTCTAAAAATATGTCTGCTTCATTGGTAATCTTTTTTCTTTTCTCTTTACTCTTGAAATACCATTGTGTTTTTAGAGACTGGTTTCTAAATAAATAATCTTAAAAAAAGAGAGAGAGAGAGAGAGAGACTGGTTTCTATCCTATGATAAAGTTCTTAGTAGTTTCTAATATGACAAGATCAAGATCTTCCTAATCATGTGTAAAACTAAGGTTCTTTTTTCACAATTCATGTAAATAGTTAGGAAAACATCTTTTTGACCTTAGGATTAGAAAGATGTAGCTATTTCTCTTTGACACTCAAACTAAACATGAGTATTATCTTTAAATGCTTTTGTTTGGTATGCAAAAGTGAACTTACCTTAAAAAGTTCCTACTACTGTGGATGGAAATTAATCCTACATTTTGGAGGAATGGAGATAGTTAGTATTAGTGACTACAGTAAGTATTAAATCTTATTTCTCATGTCATTTGTACTGTTTAAAATAGATGGTTAATAAATTGGCACTGATGCATGATTCTTTTGTTTCTTTAATAGGAACATGAATCTGAGGGTGGAAGAACACCTTTGATGAAAGCTGCAAGAGCTGGTCATTTGTGCACCGTGCAGTTTCTTATTAGCAAAGGTAAGGGAAGTACAAGTAATCATTTGTAAGAGGCTATAATTTCTGGAAAAAAAAAAAGACCCTAAACTGTTACAATTTATGTTAGAGCTACTTTTCCTACAGAAAAGTATTATATCCTAGTCTTTTCTTGCTCTGTTTAATTTAGTAAGTGTAGAATTCATGAGGTACTCGATGGGATTTTTCTTTTTTTTTTTTTTTTTTTTTAAGATTTTATTTATTTATTCATGAGAGACAAACAGAGAGAGAAAGAGAGAGGCAGAGACACAGGCAGAGGGAGAAGCAGGCTCCATGCAGGGAGCCCAACCTGGGACTCGATCCCGGGTCTCCAGGATCAGGCCCTGGGCTGAAGGCAGCGCTAAACCGCTGAGCCACCGGGGCTGCCCCTCAATGGGATTTTTCTATATTAGTTTGGAGTTTGGAGTTTGGCAACCAAGCAGCATATTATTGCTGCCCAAAGTTGGAAAAGTCAAATGTAAAACATCCAGCTATATTTAGTGGATAGAGTATTGTTCAGCACTTAATGATAAGGCAGTTCTGCTGGAAGGTGGGATGGGGAAGCAGAAAATCTGCCACTATTGTTTATTGTACAGCTGAATTAAAGATATATACAAGGGTGTTATTTTTATATTCCTTTAGAAGTTCTATTATTAGAATTTTTTAAGCAAAGAAGTTCGAATGATGGGTAAAGAAGTAGTTCAAGACTGTTCACTATCGAAAAGTGAAGTACTGCTAAACCCATGTTAGTTTGAACCATTAAACTGTCATTTTATACATCAAAAATGGCAATATTCATAATTTTATTTGGTTCAGCCTGAGTCTGTTTATAGTGTTAGAGGTATTCTAGTATCTGATGAAAGATCCTGGGGTAGGATGGCAAAATGCAGGGAGAGTCCACTCAGGTGATACCATGTTGTTAAAATAAGAATTTTAAAATACATTTTAAAAAATATGTTATTACTTATTTGTTAGAGAAAGACTGAGATAGTGACGGAGATAGTGAGAGAGAGCTCGGGTGTAGGGGAGAGAAAGAAGCAGACTCCTTTGCTGAGCAGGGTTCCTGACCTGGGGGTTCGATCCCAGGACCCTGGGATCATGACCTGAGCTGAAAGCAGACACTTAACTGACTGAGCCACGCAGGTGCCCCTAAAATAAGAATTTTGTTAAAAAAATAAAAATAAAAAATTTATATCTACATTCCAACAGAACTCAGGTATTTTGTGCCACCATAAAAATGTTATAAAAATGTTATCATTTTATTTTATTGTTTTTAAGATTTTTATTTATTTATTCATGAGAGATACAAAGAGAGAGAGGCAGGGACACAGGCAGAGGAAGAAACAGGCTCCACGCAGGGAGCCAGATGTGGGACTTAATCCCGCGTCTCCAGGATCACACCCTGGGCTGAAGGCAGCGCTAAACCACTGAGCCACCAGGGCTGCCCAAATGTTATCATTTTAAATATACTTCTTTTTGTCTTTAATTGGATACAGCTAGATTTATTTTCTTAATAGCACATTTTTGCTACCAAATAAGGCATATCTTTACATAATGTTATAACATATTCTGTAAAAGCTATTCACTTCAGACATACTGAAGTAATAAACAGATGGGTAACCTTGGGAATTCTCTCATGTTCCTTTACTAAGGAGGTTATCTAATCTCACCCAACACCAACCCTGCTAATCATGTAATCAGACTTAACACATTGATTATAACCTTTCTAGGCTATAGTAACTGCTCAACAGTCCTACCATCTAAATTTATTATTAACAACTTTTAAAATAATCACTTGTTGGTAATGTAAGAATATTGGTGTGTCTTGCCTTTCCCAAAAGGTACTTTTGTGTGAGTTAGGATTAGGTTCAGCTAGATATTTCTGAAAATTAAATAAATTCATTATATTGTTTTTGCCCATGGGTTTATTTTTATCTTCATAAACTAAGTCTAGAATTAAGGAAGGAATATTGCTATAGTCTTTTTTTTAAAGATTTATTTATTTATTCATAAGAGAGACACACACACACATACAGAGAGAGAGAGAGAGGCAGAGACATAGACAGATGGAGAAGCAGGCTCCCTGTGGGGAACCCGATGTGAGATTCGATCCCAGAACCCCAGGATCATGCCTGAGCTGAAGGCACACATTCAACTGCTGTGGCACTCAGGCGTCCCCAATATTGCTATAGTCTTAACTATCTGATTGAGACTTTGGGGCATTGAGAAAACAATTAATGTAATTTATCAAAAAAGAGACCAAGAAAAGGTTTTGCGTTTAGACTTTCTTCAGATCATGTTGAACGAAGCTATTAACAACTTGCTAAATAGCATTTCAGATAACATTTTTGGATATTCTTGTCTTCTCTCCATATCCAAGTCCCTCTGACTCTAAAATACACTGTAGGAAGAATTATAGATTTCTTAGATATTGTTTAAAAGACCTGTTTTCTCTACTTTGAGACCTGGCTATATTGCCACATTCTAGAAGTATATAAAAAATGTCTTTACAACATTTTGAGTTACATACAATGATATTATTTGATGCTTACATTAACCTATATATATTTATTAGTCTTCTAGATTTTCCATTTTAAAAGTGATATTGAATGAACGAACTACAGCTATGTGCAACATTGTGGATAAATCTCACAAATATTATATTGAGTGAAAGAAGCCAGACACAAAAGATATACACTGTATGATTTCCTTCATATAAAGTTCAAAAACTAAAACCAGTTTGGAAGTCAGAAGAGTAGTATCATTGGAAGGGTGGGTAGTGAGTGAAAGAGGACACAAGGTGTGGGATTTCTGGCATGTGGATAATGTTCTGTTTCTTGATCTGGGTGCTGGTTACACAGGTATGTTCACTTTGTGAAAAATTTTCAACCATGCACTTAGGATTTGTGCACTTTTTTTTATATCTATGTCATACTTCAAAAAAAACTCTAAATTGATATTATTTGTGACCTTGATTGATTCCAACTTTTTCTAAGATTGCTGTTTATGTTTCTTTGAAGGTGCCAATGTGAACAGGGCTACAGCCAATAACGATCATACGGTAGTATCTCTGGCATGTGCAGGAGGTCACCTGGCAGTTGTTGAGTTACTTTTGGCTCATGGAGCTGACCCTACTCATCGACTCAAGGTATTCTACCTAAAAATAAGTAAATAAATAATATATACATTATTATTAAAAGATATTGAAGATGTGTTTGCCTGATCTCAGTGCTTAATATTCATTACTCTTTAAAAATGAGTTTTGAAAAAATAAAAATAAAAATAAAAATAAAAATAAAAATGAGTTTTGATTCTAGACAGGCTGCTAAAAAACTAAATGTCTATAGCAATCATAAGAAATTTATGAATAAATGATTAATGGTTTTGTCAATTTTTCTCAGGATGGTTCGACAATGCTCATTGAAGCTGCAAAAGGTGGCCATACTAATGTTGTTTCTTATCTATTGGATTATCCAAACAATGTTCTGTCAGTTCCTACTACAGATGTGTCTCAGCTCACCTCATCTTCTCAAGATCAATCTCAGGTAAAGTAAAACAGCTGATTTATAAATATAAAGCCTCCAAATTGATTGGGAGTTTTTGTTTAATATTAGCTTTAATGAAAATGGATTTGTTTCTCTTTTGTTACATATTGAAATAAACATGATTCTAAATTCTTTAAGATTTATTTCCTTCAAAAGCACATGAAAATTGTTTCTTGTCTTATTTACTGAAAAAATATTCTTTTTTAAAAACACTTAATACCAAATATAAATAAATATTTTCCAAGTTTTCATCTTACTATAGTCTTTAGGGTTTTTTTTTTTTTTTAAGATTTTTTATTTATTCATGAGAGACACACACAGAGAGAGAGAGGCAGAGACACAGGCAGTGAGAGGAGCAGGCTCTATGCAGGGAGCCCGATGCGGGATTTGATCCCAGGTCTCCAGGATCACACCCTGGGCTGAAGGCAGGTGCTAAACCGCTGAGCCACCCAGGGATCCCCAGGGTTCTTTGTTTTTTTGGGTTTTTTTTTTAAATATTTTATTTATTCATGAGAAACACAGAGAGAGAGGCAGAGACACAGGCAGGGGGGGAAGCAGGCTCCATGCAGGGAGCCCGATGTGGGACTCGATCCTGGGTCTCCAGGATCAGGCCCTGGGCCAAAGGCAGCGCTAAACCGTTGGGCCACCGGGCTGCCCTGGGTTCTTTGTTTTTAATTAATACATTAAGCATAACCTTAAACTAAGAGATAACTTCTTCCTTAGTACCTCTAAGACAGTATTAATTATTCTAGAGATAGCTACTTTTATTTACCAGGAAAGTATAGTTAACCAGGATATATGCACCAAGAAGTCATTAAAGTAATTTTTAAATCTATCTAAAAAATATGGAGAGAATATACTAAGTATACAAAGTTCAGTGAAATCTTAAGGTTTTTTTTGTTTTTGTTTTTTAAGATTTTATTTATTTGAGAGAGAGAGAACACAACCAGGGGGAGTGGCAGAGAGAGAGGGAGAAGCAGGCTCCTCACTAAGCAGGGAATCCAATGTGGGGCTTGGTCCCTAGACTCCGAGATCATAACCTGAGCCAAAGCAGATGCTTAACCAACTGAGCCACTCAGGTGCCCCTTGAGTTCTTTTCTACAACGTTATCCTGAGAACTGCTAAAATACACCCCCCCCTTTTTTTTTTTAAGATTTTATTTATTTATTCATGAGAGACACAGAGAGAGAGAGGCAGAGACACAGGCAAAGGGAGAAGCAGGCCTCATGCAGGGAGCCCGATGTGGAACTCGATCCCAGGACCTGGGGATCACACCCTGGGCCGAAGGCAGGCACTAAACCTCTGAGCCACCCAAGGACCCCCTAAAATACCCCAATTTAGTGACTTTGTTGGATTTTCTTTTTTTTACTTATACAGAGTTTGAACATGGGTAAATTGGCCAATTAATAACATGACTTGTACTCGTAGCTATAATCAGAACCAACAAGGTCCAACAAGGCTTTCTCTCTAATAAGAGAGTAATACTAATCCTGTTTAGCTTAAGTCATTCACTGTGTATAGATTGGTTAAGTTTGTCTGATTCAGTATTTTCAGAAATGATTCCTTGCTGAAAGCTTGGGTTTTTGTTTTTGTTTTTTTTAAGAAACAAAAAATTTGGTACTATATGAAGAAAATCTAAATTTCCATTTCATTTATGGGCCCTTGTTTTATTCTTCAGTCTGAGATGATATTTTTTCTGAGTTAACTTTTTAGGTTCCTCGTGTACCAATGCACACACTTGCCATGGTTGTACCTCCCCAGGAACCTGACAGAACATCACAGGAGAGCTCTCCTGCCCTTTTAGGGGTACAAAAAGGTTAGTTATTGAATTATTTTCTTTAAAATGGGTATTCTATATAATTAATGAATTCATAAAAGTACTTAATGGTATACAGTTATTGTGTATCTAGGATTAATTGAGGTAGGTATTTCTGACAAATGCTAATAGTCTTACAGACTATTTATAAAAGAAAGGAGATAAAAACCAGGAAAAATTACTTGACTTTTAATTTTCTTGTTAACATACTTCTAGGTGTAGTTTTCATCTGGCACAGATAAAAATACTTAAAAAGCATATCAAGTGTGGATTATATTATAGCAGCAAAAAATTATCAGATACTCATTTTCCACTTGACAGTTCTCTCGTTAAACAGTAGTACAATATGAGGAATGAAAATGTATACTGTCTAGTTAAATCTCAGTAGCATTGATGCAACTCATGGAGTTAGAAATTTAAGAATTATATTTAGTTTCTTTCATATAATGCTGAATATGATGGCCTAACATCTGTCATTATGTGAACCTGGACAAATAACTGTCAAAAAGTATATAAATAATATCCAAGTGAATATTAAGAAGAAGCTTGAAACTTAAAGCTCAAGTTTATAAGCTTCAATATTTTCCTACTTCTTCACTTGTAAATATAAAGTACCTTCATTTGATAATCATGTATAGTTGTCCTGTCTGAGTTCTGGGATATAAAATAGGTAATATGTATGGTATCAAAAACCAAATAAAAACAAATTTATGAGCATATTTCATTCAGTATATTAAAAACCAAGCTCTAGATGTTTGAAATCACAATGAGGTGTGTATGTATACTAATAGTATCTCTAATATTTTAATTTAAGAAAAGTTGATTATTGTTGACTATTATAACAGCAAGCAGAAGTTTCTTTTTAATTATGTTAATTTGAGTAATTTAGAGTATTGAGGGGCTTGACCAAGGGCTACTTCATTTCTAAGCTATTAATTTCAGCGATAAAATATATATAATCTCTCTGACTTAAGCTAATAATTGAGCTTTCCATTGGACACCTAGCTATTCAAATTCTTCAGAAAATAAAGACTGCTGTTTTGAATTTTAACAAGTCAAAAGCAAATTAACCATGTGCTTGTTAAGGAATCTAAGCATCCTAACTGACTTCACTATTTGTAAAATATTTAAACCTAATGTCTCTGGTTTTGTTGGTTTTTTGGTTTGGCTATACATTATAGAGAGCTGTAGTAACTTTGGCTAGGGAAATTCAGTACTAAATAAAAATATATTAATGACAGAGCCACAAAATAATCAAGAAATAAGCGAGGAAGGACATGGAGTGTGTGCAGAGAAGAAGTAAAATGCTTTGAATTTAGGTTTAATAGACCTAAGTTTATTAAATCTAACAAATGTTTAGGTAGGGTTTCTTTAAGTTGATGCTTAAGTGAATAATCATATTTTTTTCTGAAATACCTTCTTATGCTGGATATCTACTTGTTTTCTTCACTTTGATGTTTTATTACTTACCAAATAGCATAAAAATGAACTAACCTTTTAAGGAATCTTTCATTTTACTAAATTATAAGAGAAGGAAAAAATAAACACTTGTATTTCACTCTTGGATACTTGCTATTGCCAGATGCCACATGATATTGCCAACCTAATATTTTTTAATGTAGGATCAAAGTGTGGTGATGCACTGTATTAAAATGTTATTTAAAAAATAAAAATAAAAAATGTTATTTTAGTATAAATCATGTGCATCATAGAATATTATATCACTATGAATTAGGAAAAATTAGCTGATGATATATGTACACCCTGAATTACCCAAGTAGATAGGAAAATGTATCTTAAATTATAAAAGCTATAATATTTCTTTTTCCTCCTTAAACTGGATTTTTCTCCTTAAAACTTCTTATTTTTGTCTCTAAAAAAGTTTCTTTGAATGATGAAATCTCTGTTTACCCTGTTGTTTTTGTTTCTTCTAAATCTGTAGATTATATCTGTGTTGCAGATGCGATTAGGGATGGAGTTCTTATTCTCTAGGACTCTTACTTTCTTAGCAATCATCTTTTAAGTTAGAACATTTTGCTTCTGCTTGACATCTTTTTATTATTTGTATCTGTATCCTTTTAAAATATATTCATGCCCATAAAACTTACCTAGGTATTCGGGTGCATGGGTGGCTCAGTGGTTGAGCGTCTGACTGTGGCTCGGGTAATGGTCCTGGGGTCCTGGGTTTGAGTACCGCATCAGGTTCCCCAGAGGGAACCTACTTCTCCCTCTGCCTATGTCTCTGCCTCTCTCTGTGTGTCACTCATGAATAAATAAATAAAACCTAAAAAAAAAAAAACTTACCTAGGTATTTTATATATATACTACCCTGATATTCTTTCCTTTCATCATCTATGTACACCATTTGTTCCATCCATTTTGATCCATGTTCTCCTGATATAGGCAGCTAATCTCACTTGTCCTCTGTTGGTTTTCAAAGGATTCGACATTCTAGGTGATATCTGTCAGAGGCCACAAGATCACCTCTATAGACAAAAGGTGAAACCAGGTGATAGTGATATGCTCAGTTTTCTAGCATTGTTTAGCTCTAACTATAGTTTGAACGTTTATTGGGAAAGGATAAGTAATATCAACTTTAATGCCTTTCCAAATCAATTTTGTAAATTTGTCCATTAAAGCCACTGTTATATCTAATTTGTTGTAACTGGTTCTACAGAGATTATAAAAGTTAGGACTCATGATTATCCTCTCCAGGTTGTGCAACTTAGAATTAATCCATTGGAAAACATTAAAATGATGTCAGGATAAACACAACACATCTGTGTGTGTACCTCAAGGGCTCTTGAGGAGTAATTTCTTTTCTCTGGAATACTATAGCTCTTTATTGGATCTTCCTTCTGACTCTGGTCAAGCCTGCCCCTTCCCTTCCCTTTGGACTTCAAGTGTAGAAAGTTGAATTAATCTTACTTCCTCTTGAGACAATCATTCTATTGTGTTTGATGTGAATTCTTTTGTTCTTATAAGTTCTTATAAAATGTTTACTGCTTTGTGTGTATTTTTAATTTACATGAATGGTATTGTGCTATAGATCATGTTTTGTTTTTTTACTTTTTTCACTCAACACTGTTTTACAGATCTATCCATGTGTCTACCTCTAGATTGTTTCTGCTGGTATCATAGTGCTTCATCCTGTATATCTTCCATTTTTTACTTGTTTTTTTCCAGTGATGGTTATCCAAATTGTTTCTCATTTCCTACCACCACAGACAATGCTGTGATGAAAATCCTGGTACAGTCCTCTTAAGGATCTGTGTGAGAATCTCTTTGGTCTAAAATCAGGGTCATTATTACTTGTCCTACAGGGTGCCTAGGTGACTCAGTCAGTTAAGCATCCAACTCTTTGATTCCAGCTCAGGTCATGATTCTCAGCGTTGTGAGATTGCGCCTCATGGCCAGGGGCTCTGTGCTCAGTGGGGAGTCTGCTTGAGAGGTTTCTCTCTACTTCTCCCTTTGTCGTCCACCCTCCCCCTGGCATATGCGCTCTCTAAAATAAAAAATAAATAAATCTTTAAAAAAAAGAAGATTTACCTGTCATAGGAATGCATAATATTTATCTGACAGAGTGCCACAAATTGCTTACTAGGATGGCTATAGCAGTTTATATTCCCACTAGCAACGCATTAGAGTTCCCATGTTATCCATATTATACAGCCTCTGTTCCATTTCCAAGCCTGCCAACCCTTGGCTTTATCCTTGTATTGGGTTTTGTACATCTCCCCTTTTAGACTGTAAGCTCCTCAAGGGCAGGGTTTATATCGCTTGTCTTTGTATGGTTCACTATGCCTTGTTTGTACTAGTTGTTCAAATATTTGTCAAATAAATTAATGAGTGCCAGGCTAAGAATTCAAATTATTCTGAAGACAAAGAAAATTATTAAGAATTTTTTTAAGAGAGAAATTGCAATTAACGAGGATGTTTAAAAAATTAATGAAGAAGTAGTATCCTAGAATGGTTGGGAAAAGATTGAAAACAAATTTGAGGGGATCCCTGGATGGCGCAGCGGTTTAGCGCCTGCCTTTGGCCCAGGGCGCGATCCTGGAGACCCGGGATCGAGTCCCACGTCGGGCTCCCGGTGATGGAGCCTGCTTCTCCCTCTGCCTATGTCTCTGCCCCTCTCTCTCTCTCTCTCTCTGTGACTATCATAAATAAATAAAAAAATTTTAAAAAAAAGAAAACAAATTTGAATATAAACCAAGAATTAAATTAATATGCTACTTTCTATCCCAGAATTGTTTATTGGAGTAGGTAACATGAAAAGTTCTCATTTTTCTATCAAATCAGTAAAATTATATAGGAATTGTGTACAGTGAATGAAATTGAGAGTTCCTCTGAAAATTTTACTGCTAATATTCTCTAGTTTAGCAGATTTCTATTATGTAATCATGCTTCTATGAATTTACATATGTCCAAATGTAATGTCTTTTAACCTAGAAGATTTACAGTAAAAGGCAGAAGGTTCAGTTAATGCTTTGGCGTGTTAACACAAATGCTCTGTCTTTGAATGCTTTTGGTTATCCTTCCTGTGTTAAAGATGTATAGCATGCCTGTACTTTGGGAAATTTTAAGACAGAAATTTAGGCATAAAGGAAAAATGAGTTATTTCTAGGCCAGTGGTTTTCATTTTTGACTGTGACCACAGTAAGAAATATTTTGTATTGAAACTCAGAACACAGTAGACATCTATTTATCCAAATACAAATTCCATTAGATAATATATATGCTACTACACTTGTCCTGTGTTATTTTCAACTGTACTTCATCAACCTTTTTTTTCCACTTAAGACCCAGTTCAGAGTGTTGTTTAAAAATCATTCTAGTAAGATGCTGTTTGGTGATGTAAGAAAGCAAGGGGATTGTGGAACAATTTTTAAATTTCCTTAGACAAAAATAAGTGAGGAAATGAGAAACCAAATCTATATCTATCCATATGTTGTATATTTTTCCCTTTGGCCATTATTTTTTTATTGCACAGTATACTAATTAGACATAAAAATGTCTAATGATGGAATTAAACTGGTTTTAATAGTAAATTCAATTTTTGACAAGTATATGTCCACCTCATTCCCTCACTGTGCATAAAATAAAGGCTATATTCTAAGCTGTCTCTACGTCATTGTTTCCTATGACAGACTTTTTAATTTTATTTAATGGAGGAAAAGGGAAAGCTGAGGAAGTAGAATAAACACTAGACCAAAGAGTAAGGCCTTACCTGTATTTGTAAATAGTACTTTATAATGTCTCTCCATGCTACTAGTATAGATTTATTTGTATATAACAATGGGATATGTTTAAAAAAGCTGGAACTCTTATATTCTGGCATCTTATACTACTGCCTTCCCTTCTAAACACTGAAGGTGTTGCTTTAGCTTCTAGGAATAATTAGGTGACAAAAATTATTTCTTTTTACCAAATTGTTTTTTTTTTTTCTTGATTTATAGCTTATATTAGTGCTTTAATGTGTAGCTGTACAATCCCACTAACTCCATGATTATAGATACTCACCCATTGGCTCTTTTGGGAAGAACCTCTTTTTGTCCATTATTTTCACCATCCTGTTCTTCCTGCTACACATGTCCTGGCCTTAAAGTCTTTATATTAAGTGGAATAAGTTACCTTTAGTAATCTTGTGCTCTAAGCATAGTGTATTTTATTTGTTAACAAGATAGGGCTTATTCCTATCAGTTACTGTCCTCAAAATTCCAATCTTATTTTGGGTCATACTATTCATAAGATTTTAGATCTGATAAGTCCAGGGTGGTCATATAATTATCAGTCAGATTGGTATTGACCTCTTACCTAGTTTTCCTTAATCTTAAATACTAATTAAATAGTAAGTATACTAGCATGTATTAAAATCAATGAACATTTAAAGGAACATTCAGTCTTTGTAGAGGCTGAATTGTCATTGAATTTATTGATTGAAAATTTCTTTGCTGGACTAGCAAAAGAATCTACATTAATCTGCTATTTGTGGCAGTAGATCTCCCTTTTTTTACCTGTTGATTGTTATTAGGTACTTAGAACAAATAAATCATGGATTCCTGGATTCCTGTAAGATCTTATAGAAGTAGTTATTAAATTATCCCACAGGGGTGCCTGGGTGGCTCAGTTGGTTGAGCGTCTGCCTTCAGCTCAGGTTATGATCCTGGAGTCCTAGAATGGAGGCTGCACTGAGCTCCCTTCTCATTGGGAAGTCTGCTCCTCTCCCTCCCTCTACCCTCCCCCATTAGTGTTCTCTCTCCCTCAAATACAAAAATAAAACCTTTTAAAAAATTATCTCACAAATACAACAGCTTCTGTTCTGAAAGAATAATCCGTCCCTTTGCTCAGGTATAAATATGAAACTAAATGTGGGCAATACATTTTGCTTTTGAAGAATAATTAAGTCTCTTAAAGTGATTGCAATAGTTTTGGAACTGTGGCATCCTAACCCTTTTAAAGTCAATATCTAGGAGGAAAACTGTTGGACTTTTTCATTAATATATTACAGATACCTGAGGTACCTGCAGTTTTGACACCTCCTATTCTAGCAAAAACCAAAAACAAAGAACCCATTGAATCTCTGTTTTTCTCTAGTGTTTTCATTACCCTTTTGTAATTTAGAGTATTTTAACATCAAATGGAGGATGACATTTTTCCTTTGGACTTTAGAATCATGTTGAATGCATTGGATGATCCTATTTTTTAAAATCTTATGTTACCTATGTTATTCATATATGTTGACTACAATTCAGAAGAGTAAACAACTTTTTTACTCAGATCTTTTTTAAAAGTAGCTTTACTATTGTTTAATTTACATACCATACTGTTCCTACATTTTAAGTGTACAATGCAGTGAGTTTTAGTAAATTTACAGCATTATGTAGCCATCACCACCATCTAGTTTTAAACATTTCTATCACTCTGAAAAGATCTCTCATGCTAGTTTGTAATCAGTCTTCATTCTCAATACCATAACCCTTGGCAACTACTACTTTCCTCTCTGTCTCTATAGATTTTATATAAATGTTATTACACATTATGTGATCATTTGTGTCTGGCTTCTTTGACTAGCGTAATATTTTCAAGGTTCATCCACCCTGTAGAACCTATCAGTAGTTTGTTCCTTTTCATTGTTGAATAACCCCAGTTCTTCCTGAACAGGAAAAGTAAGCCTTGTATATTTCCTCCATTTTATGTCCAGATGTTAGGATTGTTAATATTGATAATCATTTTGTCATGAGGGGAGTAACTTAAGTGCGATCCAGAATCTTAAAATAACATACATTTACTTCATTTTTAACATACACTGACAATATGAGAAATCCTGTATGAGAAGTGATTTTCTCCTCAGTAACACTCATAGTTTTTCTACGTGAAGACTTTATTTAAACTCAGAATAATTGTCCTTTGTGATTTAAGTTTAATGTAGTTTTCAGGTAAAGAAATGTTAAAGACTTATTTAATGGAAAATTTTAGAGGAAATAAACGATTTTACATTGTATTTTAATACAATAAGACAAAGGTTTGGCCGCTTGAAAAATACTTTTCGCTATGTTGATTTATAAGTTAGAGTTTCCTGTAGTAACCTTTATTTGCACAGTTAATATTGTAAGGAAAAAATTGGAATATCTCTAATGACATCCTCAACACATTTTAATTCTGTTTTAGATTTGATATTCTTTAAAAGTCCAATCTAATAAGCAGAATTTTGAGATTCTTTTTCCTCTTTGATTTCCTTTCTCCCTGCCCCACCTTAGTTTCCAAAATCCTCCTATCCTAAAAATTCCATTTTTAATTGAAAAATTTACATTTTTTTAATCAGCAACATCCCAGTGTGTGCTGTGTTGAAATAGATGAGTACAGTCTTTAATCTGCCTCCCACTGGTATGAATCTCTGAACATTCATTTTATAGCATTAGTTATAAGGGTCTGGGGAGGGAGGTCCGTGTGTGTGGGAGGGGGAGCTGATTTTTTATTTTTTTTTTTTAGCATGGCACTTTTTCAAACATTTTTCATGTGCTTAGGTACATCCAAGCAGAAGTCCAGTTCCCTGCAGGTAGCAGATCAGGACGTACTGCCACCTTTTCACCCATACCAGCCTTTGGAGTGCATAGTAGAGGAGACTGAAGGCAAGCTGAATGAACTGGGACAAAGAATTAGTGCTATTGAAAAAGCACAGCTTAAGTCACTGGAGTTAATTCAAGGTGAACCTCTGAACAAAGATAAGATAGAAGAACTTAAAAAGAACAGAGAAGAACAAGTTCAGAAGAAGAAGAAAATACTGAAAGAACTACAGAAAGTGGAAAGGCAGTTGCAGATGAAAACACAGCAGCAATTTACCAAAGAATACTTGGAAACCAAAGGTCAGAAAGACACAGTATCTCTACACCAGCAGTGCTCTCATAGAGGAGTCTTCCCAGAAGGGGAAGGAGATGGTAGTCTCCCAGAGGATCATTTATCAGAGTTACCTCAGGTTGACACAATCTTATTTAAAGATAATGATGTTGATGATGAGCAGCAGTCTCCACCATCGGCAGAACAAATTGATTTTGTCCCAGTCCAGCCTTTATCATCTCCACAGTGTAACTTTTCCAGTGACTTAGGTTCTAATGGGACAAATTCTCTTGAACTTCAGAAAGTATCAGGTAATCATCAGATTATAGGACAGCCTCAGATTGCTATTACTGGACATGATCAGGGGCTGTTAGTTCAAGAACCAGACGGACTTATGGTTGCAACTCCAGCCCAGACGCTTACCGACACTCTTGATGACCTGATAGCAGGTGGGTTAAGAAATATATCTGTAATAATTTCTCTTTAATCTGTGTGCTCAACTTCTTTACACGGCCCTCCAAAAACACCAGCGTGGTACTTTTCCATTTCAGAACATCTTTGTGAAATTACCTATTCCTTGAGATATTTTGGAAGTGAATTTAACTAAGCTAGACAGCACTAACACACAAAATCTTGTTTTCCTCTCTTCTTTTTTGTGATTTGCAAAGGCAAAAAATAAAGTGGCCGTGATCTTTTATTTTAGAACTTTGGTATCAAAACCACCCTGTGCAGTACCTGGGTTGCTCAGTTGGTAGAGCATACAATTGTTGCTCTCCAGGTCATGAGTTTGAACCCCACATTGGGTGTGGAGATTATTTTAAAAACCTAATTGAAAAAACCAAAACATCACCCTGTGTTCTGTTTCGGGTAGGAGATCTCAGAGTAGACTTTCTTTTTAGGCTTTAGAGATATTCGTATAAGATTATACATTAAATTTTCCTGCTAGTAATTTTCCTGTCTAGAAATCATAATTCTAAATTACATTCTCTTTATTTCTGATTTTATTAGATCAATTCAAATATCTCTAATTAAGAGGGATGTTCAGGGAAAACTATAAGCATTCCATGTTCTTGTATATGTGGTTAGAAGATTCAAATTAAATTGAAGTTATCATCAACTAGATGATGATTTAGAGATTGGGATTTTTATATTAATTATCTTGGTGAAAGCACACAGACAGACACAACAGACATACACACAAGAAAAGAACAAAAGAAAGGCCTGATAACCTTGAAGTATATGTTTCTGTTTTATTGTTGTGTGGAAAATTACAACTAGATATGAAATGAGGTGCACAAGTTTACTTTCCCTTTCATTGTCCTTGCAGCAGTGGGAAAACAGTGCAATTAATCATTTACCTTCCTAAAGATGGCTGGTGAATGTATCACCTCCATGAGAGCCCAGTTCAGAAATGCAGCCAGAATGGCTGTTGACAGTGGATGAAGACCAAGAACTAAGATGTAGCTGGAGTGATATTCAAAGGCAGGCCAGTCCTCTGTCTCTTGATTGCAACATTTTTTTCCTTACTGTTGTCTGTTTCCTCTTGTCATATTCTCCTCCCCTCTTCCCATCCCAATTATGCTATCCCAGTTTCCTTCTTTTGTGAGCTTTTAGCCTTCCTAATCTTTACTGAATCTTTAAAAATGTGGAATAAGCTTACTTAAACCAGGAATTTTATTGGGCATTTGTATGACTTGCAATGTTTCTAGAATTGTGATACTGCCTATGAGCCTCCTTTAATAAGTATCACTGTATGGAGGAGGAATACTTAAGGAATTAGATTCTTTATTCTTTAATTTGGATTTTTATATCTTCAGCCCACAGCCGCTTAACTCAAATTAACTTTGTGTTGTTGGTATTGAGAGTTATTATAAATTATGAATGAACTCTTAGAGCTCATTTATATTTCTAATATCTAATCTGGGTAGAAGTAGATATATGAGCGTCAGTACACTTATGAATAATAATAATGAAACGTAATATAGGAATAACATTTTTAAGATTTATGATGACATAAGTAGCTTTTTTTTTCATAAGTAGCTTTTTAATGTTCCTAATTGAGTACTCAGTTTGCAGTTATGAAACCCACATTACTTTTCAATCTAGTTTTATTGTAACTTAGAACTTGTCTTTTTTTTTTTTTTAATGCAGAAATCGCTCTAAAAGGAACTTGTAGATGTTAACTTTATGGTAGTGTTTATGGATGGTTCTTGTAGGGGAGGCAAAATTTATTTCATCGAACTATTTGTTACATTGAGATGGTCTTTTATAAAGTTCAAAAAATTTGTTTAAAAACCTCTTTTAATTATATATAGTGAAACTAAGAAAATGTAATTTCTTTTTTTTTTTAAAGATATTTTATTTATTTATTCATGAGAGACACAGAGAGAGGGGCAGAGACATAGGCAGAGGGAGAAGCAGGCTCCTCGCAGGGAGTCCGATGTGGGACTTGATCCTGGGACTCTGGGATCACGCCCTGAGCCAAAGGCAGACACTCAACTGCTGAGCCACCCAGGCATCCCTGAAAATGTAATTTCTATTAGACATTAATGTATAGTGGTAGTTGGCTTATCTTTTTGTACAATATTCCTTTATTAACAAGCTATAATTTATAAATCAGCCAATAACTAAAAAAATTATCTTCATATAAAAAATTTCCATTTTTGTGTTTATCTGTTTTAAAACACATAGCAATAATTAGATTTTCTTTGCTCAAGATGGTTAACTATCTCACTTAAAGTTAAAAAGTTATTTTATTAAGACCAAATTTCTCTTAATTTTCTTTTTCAAAGGTGAAAGAAATTAGACAAGGATGGATTAGGTGAATACCTAATTCTATAATTTCATGATATATTAATATATCAATATTATTGTAGATTAGACCAAAGATGTATTAATTTTACCCAAATTTAGTTCTCATCCTTCATATTTAATAAAGGAGAGAATACTATACATCTTACACTTTCACTTTAGAGAATATTCATATATAATAGAATAAATTTCACTCTTTAAATATAGGAGTATTTTTTTATTGCTTATTTGTTAAAGTCATGACTTGATTAGCTTATGTAGTATTTTAGTATATAGGCTTTGTGTCATACTTGATATAGTCCCAGACAGAATGTATGTAAACTCTTGATTGGGAGCATGGTTCTTCAGTTCCTTTCTGTGAAGTGAAAGTAAGTTTTGGACTTTTAGAAAGGATCATAATAACAAGTGATTCTCAGTTCAAATGTCTAGAACTAAGGTTGGAAATCTAAAAATATACAAAATAGCTCTGACCTTAAGAGCAGTTCCAGAAACCTCTAGTAAAAAAATTTTATTATTAATATAAAAAGATTGATTAAAAATCAACTCAGTATCAATTTATTCACATTTATTGAGCACTTAACATGTACTAAGTTCTGTGCTTAATGCTTTATGAATGTTATCTCATGGACTATTTATAATAATCTGATAAAATAGGTCCTTTTCCCAGTCTTTTTCTGTTGAAAAACTGAGGCCTATACAAATTGTTGCTAGTAAGTGTCAAGACTGAAACTTGGTTCAGCCATGGGTTGTTTTTTTGTTTGTTTTGTTTTGTTTTTCAGTTCAGCCATGTTTAAGAACCTAAGGTATAGTGTAATATGTATGCATCTAATTCATGTTTAAGTTCTGAATTTATTTTAAAGATATTTGTTATTACCTTAGACTGCTAAAAAATATTAACAATTTCCCCTATTGTTTTTATATTAAGATTTGATATATGTGTAAGGTTTAATATAATTTTGTAGCTAGCACATTCTTACTGTTGTTGGCACCTTAATAGGTTCTCTTAAAACAAATTCTAATTCCAAAGTATCTTGCTTTAAGTAATCCTGTAGTAGCTTAGCAATAAAAAGGTAAATAGGAAACCCTCTTATTTTTGAGGGAATTTGCAATAAAATATCTTCAAATAATTTTTTCTAATAAATGTTAATATTTTATTTATTTAATAAAGTTACTATATACAAAACAGATTATGGTGATTTAATTTACTAGAATCTCACAGCATAGTTTATGTACATCTAGTATCTGAGATTTTTATATGATAAGGTTTATTATTATCTTTTGTATTGCCTACAAAGCCATCTTAAATTTCATAAAGAATTAAGTAGAATATTGCACTTAATTCCTTTATTACCCGATTTTAGGATAGTGCATAAATTTAATTTGAATTACATAGGGCCCTTTGTGGTAGAGATCTGTCATTGTCATTTTCAGAGACATTTCATTCAAAGGTAGAAAACGTTTTAGGACTTTAAAAAAATGTAATAGTGTTGGTACAATTTTATATTAATAAAACCTTTATTCCACATGTATCTTTTAAATCATGCTATTTTCTAGTCTTATCTTTATTTTTGTATGTATTTGATCCTATTAAAGTCACTTTTATGGAATGCTTCTGATTGTCATTATTGCGAGGAGGAAAAATGTTTCTAGGGTAATGTACGAAAATGTACAATAGTTGATGTAACACCACATTTTTGGTCATAGAGCTGTTAAATGCACAGAAATATTTTTTAAAAGCCATGTCTGTAAAGAAGTCTTTTATAGTATCACATCTGGCATAGTACTCTAATCAACTATTTAAAATTTTTAGAATATCTGTTTTTCATAACAAAAAGATAACATGGATAAACAACATTAATAATGATAAAAGTAGTTCCTAGTAAGGTATTTGTTAATAATTACTAGACCATTGTTAAAATCTTACTATTCCAGAGGA
Organism: Vulpes vulpes; assembly: GCF_048418805.1. Taxonomy (NCBI): domain Eukaryota; kingdom Metazoa; phylum Chordata; class Mammalia; order Carnivora; family Canidae; genus Vulpes; species Vulpes vulpes. The sequence goes on from NC_132781.1 coordinate 119,780,525, forward strand.
GCTACATATTGGTCTTTAGCATCTCATTTTCTAGAGCTGTTTTCCAAACATACCAGCTATTTTGAGGAGGTATAACAAAATACTATCTGCTTTTAATTCAGTGAATGACAAAGATTTTTAAAGCTTTTTTCCATTTTGTGCAGGTTCTTATAGGTGAAACAAATATATAAAATAACAATTCTTATTTGTAACCATGATAGAAGCTACAGAAATTCATATAGACAAAATGATTTTATATATATCAGTGGGGACGAGGATGGTGCAGCTCATATAGAAACACATCTGAACATCTTAAAATTTGTGAGATTATGTAAAGAAGTAGTATACTAAACTTAGTCATTTACACTTGTGAACAGTATCCTTGATTGGGTTCCAGTCATATAAAAATTCTAGAGACTAAGCATTCTGTAACACTTGAAATGCTTACATTTTCCTTTGAGACCTATGTGTTTTTTTATTTACTTTTAGTCCAGATGAGAGGTTATTGTCATCACTGAAGCTTTGTCTTTTTTTATGTTATTAATGATTATGGGTTTTTTTTGATTTTTTTCTTGAGTGAGTAGTAATGTTTGTATTTTTCAATACAGTGAGCAATAGTACTGAAAATCCTATAAAATATCTGATAATTATGCTTAATGAGCACTTAACATGTTCCAAACACTGTGTGTTTTAAATGCTTTTTATACCACCTAGTAGTCAACTCATAAGATTCTTCTGAGACAGGTCCTATTTCTCCCTTCTGTGGGGCAAACTCTGTCTCTCATGAAACATAAGAAAAACGCAGAGACACAAAGATATAATGTCTTTTAATTCAGTTTTCAGATAGCAGTTTCAAACACCCTAATGAAAGTTCCAGTGTTCATTTTAAAAATTGATTTATTTTCAGAGATTGACTCATTTTAGCAAATTTTCAAAATAAATATTATTGAATTATAAAAACACTCTTTGCTATTTATATGAGAAATATTTTTTTTAACTTATTCTCCACCCCTCCTCTTTTGTGCATTGTCCTCAGGATATTTTTGTCTAATTACTTTTTATAAACTAAGATATAAAATTTACTTTTTTATTGGAAAATATTTTTTCCCTATTGACAACATAAAGGGCTATTATTTGTTGTGTATTAGGCACTATGCTAATAAGTACTTCACCTGCATTATCTTAAATGGTGTTTCCAACAACCTCTCAAGGCAGGTACTATTATTATCATTCCTATTTTACATATGAGGAAAATTGAGGCCCTACGAGGTTAGATTACTTGCCTGAGATCAGAAACTGGTGGAATTGGGATTCAAACATAGGTCAGATTCCAAAGCTTGTGATTTAACTACTGTTATATTTTTGCTATAAAATTTTGTTTTCTGTGTTTTTCTGTATAGAAGTGACTTTACTCTTTTAAGTAGAATTCAGCAATATGAATATTGTTTTTCAGCTGTGAGTAGCAGAGTGCCCACTGGTTCAAACAGTTCCTCTCAGACCACAGAATGTCTTACACCTGAACCCTGTTCTCAGTCTCCAAGCAATGTGGCTTCCCAGTCTATGCCCCCGGTCTATCCTTCAGTTGACATTGATGCACATGTGAGTAAATTGCTTGCTTGCTTTATTTATTTATTTACTTAAAAGATTTTACTTATTTAAATTAGAAAGAATGCATAAGTGAGGGGGTGGGGCAGAGAGAGAATCTCAAGCTGACTCCACGCTTAGCATGGAGCCAGACACAGGGCTTAACTTCACAACCCTGAGATCATGACCTGAGCAGAAATCACCAGACACTTAACTGACTGAGCCACCCAGGGGCCCCTAGACTGCTTTATTTAAACTTATTTTGCAAATTCTGATTTTCTTTGTTTGGAAAAGAAAATTATCATTGTATGTTCATTGCAGAAATAATTATTATTTGCTCTTAAATTGATAACCATGTTGTAAACAAAAACTAACTTTTTTTTCATCTCTAGACTGAGAGCAATCACGACACAGCATTAACATTAGCTTGTGCGGGTGGTCATGAAGAACTTGTGTCTGTACTCATTGCACGAGATGCTAAAATTGAGCACAGAGATAAAAAAGGTAAATGTCAGAAGTAAAGCTTGAGAGTAGTTATATCAGAAAATAAGTTTTTAAAAAAATTTTTTAGAAAACAATTATATTTTTGATTATCAATAAATAGATGGATAAGCATATTTCAATTAGGAATATCTATTGGAGTACAACAAGTTATGGTTGCTTTTCTCCTTTTTTTTTTTTTTTTTGGTTGCTTTTCTCCTTAATCCAAAAGTAGAACACACAGAGGTATAAAGGCTCATTATGAGTATAAACTTTAGTAGTTTTGTTTGACTTAGCATTTCCTTTTTATTGGGGGTTTTGGGGTTTTTGTCACTAACAAATTAGGGACTAGAGCAGTTTTATGTTAAATGGTTTTAAGTATCTGCCCTAAAGATTTCCTATTGAAATAGTAGAGAATTTAAAACAATAGCTCAAAAAAATAAAATAAATAAAATAAAATAAAATAAAATAAAATAAAACAATAGCTCAATAATTTAAAAAATTTGAGACTTTTATTTTCTGTTTTAGGTTTCACACCACTGATCCTGGCAGCAACAGCCGGGCATGTTGGAGTTGTTGAAATCCTTTTGGATAAAGGTGGAGATATAGAAGCACAATCTGAACGCACTAAGGATACTCCACTTTCATTAGCATGTTCTGGTGGACGTCAGGAGGTGTGTTAATGTTGATTTTCATTTTGTAAACATTATACTTGTATTTTAAATATGCATATGCTTAATAATTTAGCTACATAAATAAAACTTGCATGTGTTGATATGTTCCATATACTAAATTTAGTGGGAGTAGTGAATCATCTTTTATGGAATCTGTTTCTTGCCCTTTACGCAAATAATAATAATAATAATTCTGTTTATCCTTACATTTATTGGGGCTGAATGAGCCACAATCCTAACACATATGAACTGCAAATTCATCCACTCAACCACTGATAAGCAGAATGAGTAACATTTTGTTATTTCAATATAATTGGGAAATCAGAGCTCCAAATTCTGTGATATGAAATTGAATCCATTTCTCTAGTGCTGATATTTGAATATTTAGGGCATTATTAAAATATCAGATACTTAGTCAATTAAATTATAGATTCCATTTCTTTGTGCTTGCTTCATTAGAAGTTGAATCCTTCTCTGTTTTTATTTTACTTTGTAGGTAGTAGACTTGCTGCTGGCTCGAGGTGCAAATAAAGAACATAGGAATGTGTCTGATTATACACCACTGAGTCTAGCTGCATCTGGAGGATATGTTAACATCATTAAGATTCTGCTTAATGCTGGTGCAGAAATTAATTCAAGGTATCTATCTTCATTATATTACTCATGATTAGTATAAATTACTACCTTGGGATTAAGTGTCTTCCTCTAAATATTTGTACAGGTAACATTTTTAATTAAGATAGTACTAAAATCAACTTTACTTTTAACTAAAAATTAAAAAAAATTAAAGTTACTGCTAAAGTTACAAGACCACCAATTATTCCTATAGTGTACTTAAAAGTAATCACACCTTATTTTAGTTAACATAGCTATTTTTAAAAAGGTCTAATTTCAGAAGGTACTTCATTATATATAGCTGGAAATTTATAACTTCTAAATTGGGACTATGTTTTAAATTGTGAAATTTTCCCATTCCTAGTTAGTAGTCTACACAAATAAAATACATTCATTGGTGTTAGAACCCTTTCTTTTTAAACTAAATGATTTTCATCTTTTATATTCTCTTTGCTTTTTAAAAAACAGTTAGCAACATATTATCTTAATTTTCTAAGCACATTTCTCTCCTTAGGACTGGGAGTAAACTAGGTATTTCTCCCCTGATGTTGGCTGCCATGAATGGACACGTTCCTGCAGTGAAACTGCTGCTTGATATGGGTTCAGACATTAATGCCCAAATAGAGACCAATCGGAACACAGCTCTCACCTTGGCCTGTTTCCAAGGCCGAGCAGAAGTTGTGAGTTTGCTTCTGGACCGAAAAGCCAATGTTGAACATAGAGCAAAAGTAAGCATTTTGTAACTTTCCAACTTCTTAGACTGTATTTCTATGTATTTCTATGTATTTCTTTTTTTTTTTTTTAATTTCTATGTATTTCTATGGTGTTGCGGGATACCTTGCTGGCTCAGTTAGTGAAGCATCCAGCTCTTAATCTTGGGGTCATGAGTTCAAACCCCACATCAGGGGTAGAATTTACTTAAAAATATATATTTATAAAAGGGCACCTGGCTGGCTCAATCAGTAGAGCGTGTGTCTCTTGATATCAGAGCTATGAGTGTGAGCCCCATGTTGGTTGTAGAGATTACTTAAAAATAAAATCTTAAAAAAAAAAAAATAGCATGGCATTTCAACTCAAATTGAGTGTGCTATTTGAAATTGTTGTAGGTTAAAACTGACATCCCAAGGCAAGATCAGGAAATTGTGATGTTCAGTGGCCAATGACACACTATCATCATTCATGACTTATTAAGGACAATGAAGAAAGTAGAATCCATAGATTTTCCAGCCTCAGACTTGATTAGCTCTCTGTTAATCCTCCAGTTTGCAATCTTTGAATATATAATAAGATATTTTTATAATAAGATTATTTTGTAGAGTCCTTTATTTATTTATTTATTTTTTAAAGTAAGCTCTGTGCCTGACTTGGGACTTGAGCTCACAACTCTGAGATCAAGAGTCACATGTTCTACTGACTAAGCCAGGTGTCCTGTCGAGTCCTTTAATGTAGATTTTTAAAGAACTCTCTCAATGAAGCATGTGGTTAGCATTGATAAAAAATCTAATCAGAAGGGCACCTGGGTGGCTCAGTCAGTTCAGGGCCTGCCTTCAGCTCAGGTCATGATCCCAGGATGGTGGGATCGAGCCCCACATTTGGCTCTCTGCTCAGCAGGGAGCCTGCTTCTCCCTCTGCCTCTGCCCCTCTCCCTGCTTGTGCGCTCTCTCTTTCTCTCTCTTTCAAATAAATAAAATATTTTTTAAAAACCTGATCAGAAAATTACTGATTAAATCATAAAATTAAGGCAGCTAAAATCTAATTTGATCATAACAGATTCTGACAAATTCATGACTATTTGGCATTTAGAAAGGAGTTAGTATATCAGTGTTTTGAATTTCTGTGCTTAGAACTACTAGGAACTTACAACCCTAGAAAAACATACCTTATGTAGAATTCTTTATAGTCATACAATAGTCAATCTGGTAGTCATTTCAAATTTTAAAGATTTGAATGAAATTTTCATATTTTCACCCTGCACTGCATTAGTTATATTTCTTCAAATTTAATGCAACATTTACATTTTTTTTTTGTAATCTACAAAATTAGGAAGTATAATTTTCCTCAAATTTTTCATAGCACAAAGAAAAATGAAACTTTCCTGCTATCCAGTTTATCTTTTTCGTATTTCATGTATTCAGTGTGGCCCACTTATCTATTAGGAGTCCTATAGAAATCCGTGTTACTTTGGAAGTGATACCAGTAGGAAATGTCTCTTGGCTAAAGTTTTGGGGACCAAAGAACAAAGGACACAAATGCATAAAATTTATGAAGTGATATTTTAATCTATTATTCCCAAGTTTGAACATGATTAAAAGAGTTTATCCTGAGTTATTTAGCAAACTACATTCTCAGGTAAATTTTTTTTTTTTCAGGTAAATATTTTAAACAAAATTTTCTCATTGAACAATGTGCTTTACTTAATTTTCTTTTTATTCATTTTTCGTATCTGTATTCATTGTACAGAGAAGTTATTGTCTGGTGTGTAAATTTATAACAGTTTAGAAATTATAAAGTTGGGGATCCCTGGGTGGGTCAGCAGTTTAGTGCCTTCAGCCCAGGGTTTGATCCTGGGGTCCCGGGATCGAGTCCCACGTTGGGCTCCCTGTATGGAGCCTGCTTCTCCCTCTGCCTGTGTCTCTGCCTCTCTCTCTGTCTCTCATGAATGAATAAATAAAAATCTTTTAAAAAAATTATAAAATTGTTTTTTCATATGAGGTGATGTGTTACAATAAATGAATTCATTGTAGCTTATCTAATTCAATCTAACACAGGACTCCTAGGTGGCTCAGTGGTTGAGCGTCTGCTTTCAGCTCAGGGTATGATCCCGGGGTCTCAGGATGGAGTCCCACATCGGTCTTCCTGCATGGAGCCTGCTTCTCCCTCTGCCTGTGTCTCTGCCTCTCTCTGTGTCTCTCATGAATGAATAAAGTCAATTGTTTTCATCTGTTAAAAAAATTATATTAATTTACTTGAATAAATTTTTGGTTTAAACAGACTGGCCTTACTCCTTTGATGGAAGCTGCTTCTGGAGGATATGCAGAGGTTGGAAGAGTTCTCCTTGATAAAGGAGCAGATGTCAATGCTCCCCCTGTGCCTTCCTCAAGAGATACTGCTTTAACAATAGCAGCCGACAAAGGTCACTACAAGTTTTGTGAGCTCCTGATTAATAGGTAGGTAAATTTTATATTTATATATAGAAGTTACTGGATCCTTTTCGCTTTTGAGCACCTTTACAGTTAATCAGATGGTTTTACTTTATTGACATTTTAAAGAACAGATTATTAAAAAAAATAACGCATTATTTGCATGCTATCTTATAGAAGATAAAAGACAAATAGAGGAAATAGAAAGCCAACACCTTCTTGTAGGTAACAAACTATATTAACAATTTTTTATTTTATAGGGGAGCCCACATTGATGTTCGAAACAAGAAGGGAAACACACCACTTTGGCTGGCATCCAATGGTGGTCATTTTGATGTGGTGCAATTGCTAGTGCAAGCAGGTGCTGATGTAGATGCAGCAGATAACAGGAAAATCACACCTCTTATGTCAGCATTTCGCAAGGTAATTTGATGTGGAAGGAAAAAGGTAAAATGTAATCATTTTAAACTGATTCTAAGTTGAAACCATGTGAGAAAAATGAATTACTCTTGGAAAACAGCCTGAATTTCCATACATAAATCATTGCTTTCTTTCCACTCTTTTTGTGGCCAAATCTAAGAGCTATATGGTAGTTCACTTTAATCAACATCGTTGTTAAATCACTTGGTGTCTTGACTAGTTTTGTTATGTTATACATAAAACATGAGATTTAAGTATGCAGATGATGTCTTGTCTATCTAAGAAAGAACAAAAAGGAGAAGACTCTTTCATAAAAACTTACTAAATCTCCTATATATGTATTAAGGCTTGCTTGTCTGCTATATTTTTAAAAGCCTTTCCATTACAGTTATGATAAACTATAAACTGCTTAATATGGCTGTACAAAGCCCTGCATGATATGGCTCATGCCTGTGTCATCAAACAGTCGTTTATGCTCTCCTTCCCATTTGTTCACTATACTTAGCTGCTGGTCTAGAACGCACTAAATCTGTATCTGCCAGAGGGAGTTTGTTCACTGGTTTTCTTTCCCTTGCTCTTTGCTTGCTCACTTCTGCTCATCCTTTAGCTCCCAGTTTAAATGTCATTTCTTAGAGAATCCTTCCCTTAATACCCATCTAAACAAGGTCCTCTTGTTCTTTTTTATAGTACCATATTATTTTTCTTACTCCAATTTGTAATTATACATTCAAACATGTATTTAATTTTTTAATGCCTATCTTCCTGGACTGGAAGATCCAGGAAGACCAGGCTTCATGACTATCTTTGTTTAGCTTGGTGCCTGACACATACTAGGTAGTCACTAAATAGTTATTGAATGAGAACAGTGTCAGTTTTGTATCTTACAAAAAGAACTTAAAATATATTTTAGACTTGATTCTTTTTTTTTTTAATTTTTCCTTTCTTTTTAATTGAGGTGTTCTTTACATATAGTGAAATATATAAACCTAAGATGCATAGTTTAATGAGTTTTGATAAATACATATACCTGTGTAACCCACATCCCATAAATACATAAAAAAATGTTTTTATAATCCTGGAAAGTTCCATCATGTCCATTCTGAATTCCCTGCCCTGGAGGCAACAACTTTCCTGATTTTTGTCACCATCAGCCTAATTCTTGAAGATGTTTTAGAACTTGGTTGGAGGAAAACTGCAAGTTTGGTTGTGTTAAAATAGATGGTACTTAGAATAAATTAAGATCATTCACCTCTGATTGTAGCATTTAGAAAGCATTTTACCTAGATTCAAGGCATGAGACTCATATAAATGTGAGCATCTCCCTTGTTTAGTAAGATGGACCCAAAATAATGCTTTGAAATCTAGAACATCTCTCTTTTAGGACCAGTTTCCCTTTTATATAAAGGTTCATTTCACACCACTAATTTTTATTAATGGATTTATTCTAGGAAACATTTTTTTTCTATAAAAGTTTTTCTGTTTTCAGTGGGAAATACTAGATTAAATTTAGTAGAAATGTGTGAGCATTTTTTGTTTTCATAATTTCAATTTTCAGTTTTGTAAACTATCCAGAAGTATTACCACACCTTTTACTCTTAAATTGTTAAACACATGGGTAAATTTTTAAGGAGTTCTTTTGTGCATTTTTTGTTGTACTTCTTACAGGGTCATGTAAAAGTTGTTCAATATTTGGTGAAGGAAGTGAATCAGTTCCCTTCTGATATAGAATGCATGAGATACATAGCAACAATTACAGATAAGGTAGGTTTAATTCACTGTTGTACATTTTTGTTCTTTATAGAATTGTATGCTGAAGTGTGTGATTAGCAACCTTCCATTTGTCTTATGTGAGATGGATACCTAATCCATCTATGCTTTAGTTTCTCCATGGAGAATGGATATAATAATTTTGATAAATTATTTTGAGACTTCCTTCCTGTTATGGACTATCATCACAGTGAGTGCAACTAAGGGTTATTGCTAGACTATTGGCCTGAATAGAAGGTTTTCTAAGAACACAGACTTTTTAGGAAATAGTGCCCCACCCCTTTTTAAAGATTTTTTATTTATTAGAGAGAGAGAGAGAGGGCACGAGCACAAGTGGCACTGGGGGGGCGGGCAGAAGAAGCAGACTCCCACTGAGCAGGGAACCCAACATGGGACTTGAACCCTGGGATCATGACCTGAGCTGAAGGCAGACATTTAACCGACTAAGCTACCCAGGTGCCCCAATAGTGCCCTTTTTTTGATGAAAGATTAATTTAATGTATACTTTAAAAAAAAGAAAGAATAATGTATAACTAGACTCAAAGGATAGCTTATATTTGGCTTAGTGAGTTTTCATTTGTTTGGGCTTTAAGTCCTGGACTTCACTGTGTTCATCAGTTCATCAGTTTATTTGGCCTGTTGATGTTATGTGTTCCTATATTTATATAATTCCATTTTCTACTCTAGGAACTCTTGAAAAAATGTCACCAATGTGTTGAGACAATTGTGAAGGCTAAAGACCAGCAGGCTGCAGAAGCAAATAAGAATGCAAGTATTCTTTTGAAGGAACTTGATCTGGAAAAGGTGAGTAAGAAAAATAATTTTTCTTTTTAGAAATTGTTGAAAATTGGGGCAGCCGGCTGACTCAACTGGAAAACCATGTGACTCTTTTCTTTTTTTTCCTTTTCTTTTCTTTTTTTCTTTTTCTCAAACCATGTGACTCTTGATCTCAGGGTCATGAGTTTGAGCCCCACTTTGGTTGTAGTAGAGATTACTTATAAATAACCAATTTTTTTTTAATTGTTGAAAATTTGATGAAATAAATTTACCATCCTTATGAACCAAAATCTCTTTCAAAGGAAATGATTATCTAGTCACTACAACTTTTTGATTGTGACCTCTTATCCTTAAAAAATACATATTCTTTTTTTAGAAGATTTTATTCATCCATTTGACATAGAGAGAGTGAGCGAGCAAGCACAAGCAAGGGGAGTGGCAGAAGGAGAGGCAGGTTCCCCGCTGAGCAGGGATCCCGATAGTGAGCTTGATCCCAGGGCTCTAGAACCATGACACAAGCAAAAGGCAGATACTTAACCGACTGAGCCACCCAGACTCCCTTAAAAAATATTTTTAACCATATAAGTGAAAGACTAGTTTTCAAGCAGGTTGCAGTTTGCCAAATGACATTATTACCTAAGTGGTTTTAACATTAGTTTGAGAGAAAATTTAGTAAAACATTGAAAATCTTTTGCTAACTATAAAATGTGTGCTATTAGTAGTTTATTAGATCCTCCCTTATAGAGTTAGTGTCTAATATCCTAAGATGTGTGGTGTAATGGAAAAGGATAAAAAAACAAGATTGCTTTTCTGGGGGTCAGTCTGCTTACCTGGAAAATGAGGGTGTTGCTGTTCAATCCAGAAGTTGTATTAAAAGGACAAACACTATGATCAAGTAAGAGTTATCTTAAGAATGCAAGAGGTAGCTTAACATGAAGATATTTTGGGCAGCCCGGGTAGTTCAGTTGTTTAGTGCCGCCTTCAGCCCAGGGTGTGATCCTGGAGACATGGGATCGAGTCCCACATCGGGCTCCCTGCATGGAGCCTGCTTCTCCCTCTGCCTATCTCTCTGCCTCTCTCTCTCTCATGAATAAATAAAATCTTTTAAAAAAATGAAGATATTTTGTTGGTGATTAAAGGAAGAAAAAATACATGATTATTTTGAGAGATACTAAAACCTTGAAACCAATTCTTAGTTTACAAAAAAAAAAAAAAAAAAAAAAATACAGGCTGCTTGGATAGCTCAGTCATTTAAGTGTCCAACTCTTCACTTTGGCTCAGGTCATGATCTCAGGGTTATGAGATCAAGCCCTACATTTGGCTCCATGCTGGGCATGGAGCCTATTTAAGATTCTCTTTCTCCTTCTCTGCCCTTCCCCACCTCCCCCAAACAAACAACCCCCCCCCAAAAAATGTATAAGCTAAGACCAGAAGGAAAGGTCTCTTACAAATCATTGAAAAAACTATAACTTGCCCAGAATAAAAACTGATCAGATGAATGGGCAATTCACAGAAAAAGAAATAAAGGGACACCTGGGTGGCTCAGTGGTTGAGCGTCTGCCTTCAACTCAGGGTGTAATCCAGGGGTCCAGGACCAAGTCCCTCATCGGGCTCCTGGATGGAGCCTGCTTCTCTCTCTGCCTATGTCTTGCCTCTGTCTCTGTGCCTCATGAATGAATGAATGAATGAATGAATGAATGAATAAATAAATAAATAAATAAATAAATAAATAAAATCTTTAAAAAAGAAAGAAAGAAAGATGTCAATTTTTAATTGGCAAAACTTAAAATGTAAAGATTTGATAATAGCTACTGATGGCAAGGATGGGGAAAGGTTATCAGTCTAGTGAATGGTTTTGATATATGGTATAAATTACTATAACTATTAATAGAAGTACTTTCACAAATAAATTTAAAGGGTGGATATCCTTACTCCCACCATTCCACTTATAGAAATTTAGCCTAAGGTAAATAATTAGACAAATGTTCAAAAGATGTGAATATATAAGGGCATTCATTGCTGATAATAAGGGGAAAAGTAGAAATCTTAGGATTATAGGTAAAATCAGAAGGGGAAAAAAGTTATATTCATTTTAAAATAAAGCAAAATTCATAGTTAGATGACTATTAAGGTGCCTTTCATGTCTATAATTTTGATTTTTGTGTAGCTACCTAGGCATATGGTCAGCAATTCCCTTGAGTAGCTAACCAGTTTGTTCAGAGTGAGGAAATTCAGTTTTTAGCTGAATATGCAATCTCTTCTCTCAATCCTTTCTCATTTACAGAGGGAATTGCAAACTTTTTCTATAAAATGCCAAATAGTAAATATTTTAGGCTTTGCAAGCCATATGATGTCTGTCATAAGCCCTCAGCTCTGTTGCTGTAGCACAAAAGCAGCCATAGGCAACAGCTAAATGAATGAGCACGGTTGTGTTCCAATAGAACTTTATTTATGAACACTGGAATTTGAATTCTGTGTAATTTTTAAGTGTCATGAAATACTCATTTTATTTTTTTCAATCATTTAAAATGTCAGAGTCTGTCTTGGCTTTCAGGCCATACAAACACAGGCAGTAGCCTGGATTTGGCATTCAGGCCATAGTTTGCCAACCTCTGATTTGGATTAAAAACATTTCAAAGAATAATCAGTTTATGCCTCAAAATGGTAAATTATAATTTTGAGGAAAATGTTTTACTTAATTACCAAAGAAGAATGCATAATTTAATATGTTTCCTACGTGTTTCAAACTTTCATCATGAAGCTAGCATCTTATTACTATGTTCCCTTTTTGGGGAGAAATAAATGACATTTTCTAGTACTAACCATAGCAAAATCTAAAAGTGATCACAATTATATATGTGGCTTTAAAAATTTTATAAATTAGGAAAAGAATTTTTATAATAGTCTCTGGTCAATATTTTTACAGTCAGATTTTTTTAGTAGTTTATAAAGATCATGATAGCTGCATTTTAGTCAAATAAACAGATACTACATAAATGTATTTTTTAACAGCATTACTAAGGTTTAATTCACACACACAATTCACAAACTTAAAGTCTACATTTCAGGGGTGATTGTCTGGCTCAGTAAGTAGAGCATGTAACTCTTGATCTGAGGGTCATGAGTTCAAGCCCCGTGTTGTTGGGTGTAGAGATTAGTTTAAAAAAAAAATATATATATATATATATATATTTATTTATATAAGTTTTCAGAGTACCTGAGTGGCATAGTTAAGCATTGGACTTCAGTTGAGGTCGTGATCTTGGGATCCTGGTCCCAAGAGGAGCTTCCCGCTCACCAGGGAGTTTGTTTGTCTCTCTCCTTCTGCCTCTCCCCCTGTTTGTATTCTCCTGTCTTTTTCTCAAATAAATTCAATCTTAAAAAAATATATTTTTTCAAACACACAAACAATCCAGTGGCTTTTAGTATATTCAGAATTGTGCATTCATCACCACAATTTTAGAATATTTTCACATTCCTAAAAAGAAACCCTACACCCTTTAAGTATCACCCCCTTCAATCCCTGTATGCTTGGTTAACCATTAAACTATTCTTTATCTTTATGGATTTGCTTATTCTGGACATTTCATATAAATGGAATCATACAATGTTTGTTCCTCTGTGACTGGCTTCTTTTATTTCATGTTTTCAAGGTTCAACCATATTGTCACATGTATCAATACTTAATTTCTTTTTATTGCTAAATAATATCCCATCCCACACACATATTTATTTGTCCATTCATTAGTTGATGGACATTCAGGTTGTTTCCTCCTTATAGGTATACAATAAGTATACAAGTTTTTCTTTTTTTTTTTTTAAATATGGAATGAATTCTTTTTTTTTTTTTTAAGATTTTATTTATTTATTCATAGAGACAGAGAAAGAGAGAGAGAGGCAGAGACACAGGCAGAGGGAGAAGCAGGCTCCATGCAGAGAGCCTGACATGGGACTCGATCCAGGATCGATCAGGATCACGCCCTGGGCTGCAGGCAGTGCTAAACCGCTGTGCCACCGGGGCTGCCCGGAATGAATTTTTTTAAATATGAATTTGCATGTTATCCTTGTTCAGGGGTCATGCTAATCTTCTGTGTATTGTTAGAGGTTTTTAGTATATAAAAGCAAGCACAGTATACAAATTTTGTATACAAGTTTGCTATGTATACTAAGTGATCATAGTATACAAGTTTTTGAACATATTTTCATTTCACTTTTCTATCTATCATATATAGATATATATGAAGGGAATTGCTAGATCACATGGTAATTCTATGTTTAACCATTTGAGGAACTGCCAGATTATTTTCCAAAGCAGCTGCATTATTTTTTGTTCCTACCAGCAGGGTTTGTAGGTTTTAATTTTTCCACATCCTCACCAATATTTGCTATTATCTGTCTTTTTTTTTTTTTTTTTAGATTTTATTTATTTATTCATGAGAGACACACAGAGAGAGAGAGAGAGAGAGGCAGAGACACAGGCAAGAGGGAGAAGCAGGCTCCATGCAGGGCCTCCAGGATCAGGCCCTGGGCTGAAGCTGGCACTAAACCGTTGAGCCACCCGGGTTGCCCTATTATCTATTTTATTTTATCCATCTAGTGGATATCGTGTGGTTATCTTATGATTTTGATTTGCTTTTCTTTGATGTCTAGTAGTTATTGAGCATATGTCTTCATATGTTTTGACTATTCATATATATACATATATGTATATATAATACATAATTTTTCATAGATATATATCTATAATGTCTATATATAATTTTTATATATAATACATAATTTTTCATAGATATATATCTATAATATATATATAATTTTTCATAGATATATATATATATATAGTCTTCGAAAAAAATGCCTGTTCAGGTGCTTTGTATATTTTTTAATTGAGTTATTTGTCTTTTCATTATTGAGTCATGAGATTTCTTTATAGATTCTTGATCCAAATCCCTTACCAGATGTATGATTTGCAAAAAATTTTTCCCATTTCATGCATTCTTTTTACTTTGTTGATGGTTCCATTGAAGTACAAGAATTTAATTTTGATGATGTCCAGTTTATCTTTTTTGTGTGTGTGCTTTTTAAGTATGTTTTGAGACTGATATCCATGGGAATCCCCATCTATCAAAATAAAAATATTCATTCTTTATTTTAAATGATTGCATTATTGGTAAAATGTTATACCTACTTAATTTGCAGTCAAGAGAGGAGAGCAGAAAACAGGCTCTTGCAGCTAAAAGAGAAAAAAGGAAAGAAAAGAGAAAAAAGAAAAAAGAGGAACAGAAAAGGAAGCAGGAAGAAGATGAGGAAAACAAACCTAAGGAGAATTCAGAACTACCAGAGGATGAAGATGAAGAAGAGAATGATGAAGATGGTAAGAATGACCCTTCCAAATTAGGATAAAATTCTGTTTATCAACTTCATTTTGAGTACTTTTTATTCTAATTCTAGTTAGATATCCAGTACTTTAATCTGAAATTGATAGTTGGCTTTTATAGTAAATATTTCTGAATATTTTACATTGTGAAGTGATCCAGAGAAACAAAAAGGGGAAGGCAAGCATGTAATTTGAAGTTCAGTTGTAAGTTCTGTCAAACGTCATGTATGTCTTGAATGTGATACAGTAAAGAGATTTGCCAACTTCTCTTCAGGTTCTACCCTACCCTTTCCTCCTTCATTTGGAATCTAGAGAGAGGTCCAGTTCCTCAATGAATTTTGAGCTAAGGTTTGGGCTTAAAGCTATACAGGGCTAGAGTTCATTATTCTCAGAGTTGTTTTGTGCATTTTAGCAGTGCTCGTAGTAGACAAGTAATTGTTCTAAGTTTTTATTAAAATTCAAGTTCATGAACATAGTGTAATACTAGTTTCAAATGTACAATTTAGGTGACTCAGTACTTCTGTGCAACATCTGGTGCTCATCACGAGTGTACTCCTTAATCCCCATCACCTGTTTCACCCATACTCCACCCACCTCCCCTCTGGTAACCATCAGTTTTGTTCTCTACAGTTAAGAGTGTTTCTTAGTAGGTCTCTCCTCTTTTTTTTCCCATTGCTCCTTTGTTTTGTTTCCTAAATTCCACATATGAATGAAATCATATAGTATTTGTATTTCTCTGACAGACTTATTGTGCGTAGCATAATACTCCCCACCTACCAATTCAAAGGGATACATGCAACCCCAAAGTTTATATCAGCATTATTGACAATAACCCAACTATGAAAATTTTCCTGAATTTAAGCTGTATTGTGATTTTTGGTTAGTTCATGCGACTAGCATCTCAGATTTTAAGAATGTTATGGTATGAATGTTTCATATCAAGTTAGACATTAAAATAGTATATAGTACCTGTGTTCTAACAATGAAGATTTCTTTATTTACTAATGAATACTGGTGAAAGGAAAAGATGATTTAAGGGACTGAATTATTGTGAATTAATATGTATATCTTGTCACAGTTTGTTTTGAGATCTGTGGCTATGAGTGTGATTTTTATCCTTTTGATAATTTCAGTGGAGCAAGAAGTTCCCATAGAACCTCCTAGTGCAACGACCACGACCACAATTGGAATCTCTGCAACATCTGCAACATTCACAAATGTGTTTGGGAAAAAAAGGGCCAACGTGGTGACAACCCCCAGCACCAATCGGAAAAATAAGAAGAACAAAACAAAGGAGACCCCTCCCACTGCTCATTTAATATTACCAGAACAACATATATCCTTAGCACAGCAAAAAGCTGATAAAAATAAAATAAATGGAGAACCCAGAGGTGGTGGTACAGGTGGAAATAGTGACTCTGATAACTTGGACAACACAGACTGCAACAGTGAGAGTAGCAGTGGTGGTAAAAGCCAAGAGTTAAATTGCACTATGGATGTGAATTCCTCTAGTGATAGGAGATACACCTCACTGCTACTCCATTCCCAAGAAGAGAAGACAAGTACTGCCACTTCCAAAACTCAGACACGGTAAATTTTTCTGATTTGTTAACTCTACATCCACCTTTCCTTTTTCATGGCCCACTCAAGAATCTGAAGTACATTTTTTAGCACAAGTTGTATTAAACAATTTAGATCTACCACATTATCTGTCTTCAGTATTCAAAACTGAAATTCACTACTGTCCTAATCACATGCAACTTATGAAGTGAGATTATTAGAGATTTTTATGATTCAGTTTTGAAGTTGAAAATACTAGCATATATTGATTTTATTTTCACTATGTCATTTTTACTGATTGTAGTGCAACTTCTGGCTTCTGAGTCTGCTTTAATACTGAAGTAGATGATCAACTCTTTGCTCTGTTTTTTCTGCTTTTCTAAACTGATGTGCCAAATTTTAATTCAAATATTTCAGCATAACTTTGTCTATAAATGGTCTCTTGAGGTTCAGTCTTATAATTTGTTTTACTGGACTTGATAATTCTTTCTTCTCAGACTTGAAGGTGAAACAAGTACTAATTCCTTATCAACAAGCTGTAAGTCAGTGCCATTGCCATTAAGTTCTCCAAACATAAAACTCAATCTGACTAGCCCCAAAAGGGGACAGAAAAGAGAAGAAGGATGGAAAGAAGTTGTAAGAAGGTAAGTAGAATTAGTCTTATCTTTTTAACTGGCAGAGACCATGCATAGGTTTTTTTTTAAAGAGGTAGTTACCCAATTACTTAATAATAATTTGAATGTGTTTAATTGGCTAAAGTAAAATGAGAAGCCATATGTAAATTTTGTGTACATATTTTATATGACACAACAAATGTTGGCTTTACAATAACAAAATGTATTTATAGACATTTCCAGATGTTTCCGGACATTTCCAGACAAAACATACAAAATGCTCACAAGCTTCTTGTAAAGATTCTATACTTGACAGCAAAGTCACAATGTTATTTGTGAGGACTATGATGTATATTTAATAAAAACAGTCAAGTTTGTCCATATACATTGTTTAAATAAAGTTAGACTGGTTTTTTTAAAGATTTTTTATTTATTTGAGAGAGAGAGTACAAGCAGGGGGAGTGGCAGAGGGAGAGAGAGAAGTAGACTCCTCACTGAGCAGGGAGCCTGACACAGGGCTCAATCCCAGGACCCTGGGATCCTGGGACCATGACCTGAGCTGAAGGCAGATATTAAACCGACTGAGCCACCCAGGGGCCCCTAAGTAAAGTTAGACTTTGCTGGAGAGTGTGTTCTAAAGAACTGGTTAGCTACTATTAACCAATAGAGTTGCTATTCACCATAACAAGGGGGAAAGGAGCCCATAATATTAAAACTATCTTCACCCTCAAAAAAGAATTACAATGCTTTATACTTAAATCATGAGGAAGGAGATGAATAAAAACAGACAGGCCACTGCTTTAAAATGTTTTGTACAGTCCAGATGATAATTTTAGCCTCTGTTCACACTTTACAACAAGGAAGATTTGCTAATGGCATTAAATCACCAAAGGAGGGATGCCTGGGTGGCTCAGCAGTTTAGCGCCTGCCTTCAGCCCAGGGTGTGATCCTGGAGTCCTGGTGGGATTGAGTCCCACATCAGGTTCCCTGTATGGAGCCTGCTTCTCCCTCTGCCTGTGTCTCTGCCTCTCTCTCTTTCTCTCTCTCTCTCTGTCTCCCTCTCTCTCGCTCTCTTTTTCTCTCTCCCTGTATCTCTCATGAATAAATAAATAAAGAAATAATCTTTTAAAAAAATAAATAAATAACCAAAGGACTGAGATATCTGGGTTTTTATTCTGTACTGTTCCTAAAGATTGTGTCCATTAAATGCAAACAAAAAGAAATCTTGACAGAATAGAAGAGATGCACCCTTGAGAAGTAGTTACCCAATTACTTAATAATTTGAATGTGGTTAGTTGGCTAAAGTAAAATGAGAAGCCATATGTAAATTTTGTATACATATTTTATATGACACAACAAATGTTGGCTTTACAATAACAAAATATATTTACAGACATTTCCAGATTGATTTAAGTATTACTCATGGCATATAGCCTAGTCCATGCTCTACTTTTCAAAGTATCTGAATATATCCTTCCCAGCATTAAGGTGTGGTAAATTTTAATCATGAAAAGTACCTCAAGGGCTGCCATTGTTATTCTTTTGGATGGAATAATTCAGGTTTTTGCAGTTCCCTCCTTGCAAAGGGAAATCCTGGGGCCCAGCACTGAGGACTTGAAAATAATGGGAAAATAACTCTCATCTGGTTCTGCTTTAATGCTTAAGAACTGCTTCTACCAGCAAACATTGGGTTTCGTTGATAGTCCTTAGGGGCAGGAGGCCATCTTATCAGATCCCAAGTTCAGCCTCTGGTCTTCTCTCCACCTCTGCTCAGCTCACATATGAGTGGAAGTCTCGCATTCCACCTGTGACTTGCTTTTTATGTAGTTCAAATCTGAGGCTTTTTTTTTTTTATTGCTAAGTATAAATTATTGACATTGATAAGCTAGCCTCTAGTATTTGGTATGAAGTTTAACAGTATGTTATACATCATTTAAACTTTGGAAGAGTGCGTCCATATGGTTGTTGCAGCTTAGTTGACGTGATGTTTGGAGCAGATTTAAATGCTTAGATCACAAGTTATTTAAAATACAGTTTTGTGGGGCATCTGGGTGGCTCATTGGTTGAGCATCTGCCTTTGGTTCAGGTCATGATCCCAGGGTCCTAGGATTGAGTCCCACATCAGGCTCCCCACAGGGAGCTTGCTTCTCCCTCTGCCTATGTCTGTGCCTATCTCTGTGTCTCTCATGAATAAATAGATAAAATCTTTAAAAATAAATTAATTAAAATATATAACATACGATTTTGTTATGGGGTGCCTGGGTGGCTCAGTCAGTTAAGCATCTGCCTTCAGCTCAGGTCATGGCCCTGGGGTCCTGAGATCAAGCCCCACATCAGGCTTCCTGCTCAGCAGAGAGCCTGTTTCTCCCTCTCCCTCTGCTGCTCCCCCTGCTTGTGTTCTGTGTGTGTGTATCAAATAAATAAAATCTTTTTTAAAAAACATTTTTGTTTTAAATGACAAGTAATTTTTACTTTCACTAAATTAAATTCAATATAAGAGGTCAATTGTAATACTTTCCCCTTTAATGTTTGAGAAATACTATTCTACAGGTGTCCATGAACATAGTCACTGAGACATCTTTTTAAATAAAGACAATTTGCTTTTATGAGCTCATGTGTAGTATTCAATTTCTAGGTCAAAGAAATTGTCTGTTCCAGCTTCTGTAGTTTCCAGGATAATGGGAAGAGGAGGCTGCAACATCACTGCAATACAAGATGTTACAGGCGCCCATATTGATGTGGATAAACAAAAAGATAAGAATGGTGAAAGAATGATCACAATAAGGTAATTGTGAAAAATGTATATTACTTGTTCTGTATGGAAATTAAATATTTTTAGAAGCAAACTTTTGTTAGGATATGGTACAATCAAGAATTTTATTCTAGGGCAGCCCCTGTGGCACAGTGGTTTAGAGCCGCCTGCAGCCTGGGGTGTGATCCTGGAGACCAGGGATTGAGTCCCACGTCGGGCTCCCTGCATGGAGCTTGCTTCTCTCTCTGCCTCTCTCTCTCTCTCTCTCTCTCTGTCTCTATGAATAAATAAATAAAATTAAAAAAAAGAATTTTATTCTATGGTTAAGATTACCTGGTTTTTTTGTTTTGTTTCGGTTTGATTTTTTATGTCTTTGATCTTGTTTTGTTTTTTGTTTTCTCCCCAGGGGTGGTACAGAATCAACAAGATACGCAGTTCAGCTTATCAATGCACTTATTCAAGATCCTGCTAAGGAACTGGAAGACTTGATTCCTAAAAATCATATCAGAACACCTGCCAGCACCAAATCTATCCATGCAAACTTCTCATCTGGAGTAGGCACCACAGCAGCTTCCAGTAAAAATGCATTTCCTTTGGGTGCTCCAACTCTTGTAACCTCACAGGCGACAACATTATCTACGTTCCAGCCAACTAATAAACTTACCAAGAATGTTCCAGCAAATGTACGTTCTTCTTTCCCAGTTTCTCTACCCTTGGCTTACCCCCACCCTCATTTTGCCCTGCTGGCTGCTCAAACTATGCAACAGATTCGGCATCCTCGCTTACCCATGGCCCAGTTTGGAGGAACCTTTTCACCCTCTCCTAACACTTGGGGGCCATTCCCAGTGAGACCTGTGAATCCTGGCAACACCAATAGCTCTCCAAAGCATAATAACGCAGGCCGTCTACCTAACCAGAACGGGACTGTCTTACCCTCAGAGTCTGCTGGGCTAGCTACCGCCAGTTGTCCTATCACTGTCTCTTCAGTAGTTGCTGCCAGTCAGCAGCTGTGTGTGACTAATACCCGGACTCCTTCATCAGTCAGAAAGCAGTTGTTTGCCTGTGTACCTAAGACGAGTCCTCCAGCAACAGTGATTTCTTCTGTGACAAGCACTTGTAGTTCCTTGCCTTCTGTTTCCTCTGCACCTGTCACTAGCGGGCAAGTTCCCACCACATTTCTGCCCGCAAGTACTCCTCAAGCCCAGCTTTCTTCACAGAAGATGGAGTCTTTCTCTGCCATGCCACCCCCCAAAGAGAAAGTATCCACACAGGATCAGGCCATGGCACACCTGTGCACCCCATCTTCCACTGCCAATAGTTGCAGTAGCTCTGCCAACAACACCCCAGGAGCTCCAGAAACTCACCCATCCAGTAGTCCTGCTCCTCCCTCCAGTAACACACAGGAGGAGGTACCGCCATCCAGTGTATCTGATTTAAGTCCCATGTCGATGCCTTTTGCATCTAACTCAGAACCAGCTCCATTGACTTTGGCATCACCCAGATTGGTTGCTGCTGATAATCAGGACACCAGTAATTTACCTCAATTAGCTGTACCAGCACCTCGAGTTTCTCATCGAATGCAGCCCAGAGGTTCTTTTTATTCAGTGGTACCAAATGCAACTATCCATCAGGATCCCCAGTCTATTTTTGTCACAAATCCAGTTCCTTTAACACCACCTCAAGGCCCACCAGCTGCAGTGCAGCTTTCTTCAGCCATGAACATTATGAATGGTTCTCAGATGCACATTAACCCAGCAAATAAATCTTTGCCACCTACATTCGGCCCAGCCACGCTTTTCAATCACTTCAGTAGTCTTTTTGATAGCAGTCAGGTGCCAGCTAACCAGGGTTGGGGAGATGGTCCACTGTCCTCACGAGTTGCTGCAGATGCCTCTTTCACTGTTCAGTCAGCGTTCCTGGGTAACTCTGTACTTGGACACTTGGAAAATGTGCACCCAGACAACTCCAAGGCACCTGGCTTCAGACCTTCCCAGCGAGTTTCTACTAGTCCAGTGGGTAAGTTATAAATATTACTGCAGCTCAGTATGGGGTTCTACCAGCATAACTGATTCCTCCAAGATAACAAAGCAGCTATTTTGTACTTAAATACACCCAGGTGGCCCTATAGACATTTTTTAAATCATAGCAAGGGTTTGCATTTCTCAGATTTAAAAAGTTTGTGTTGCAAAGGTACCAGCCCCTAATCTACATTATTCTTTGTTATCAGTCTTGGGTCTTCAAACTGAATATTAAGTGATGTTTCATATTTCATAGTATTCTTTATTATTTACATTAGATAGAGATGATTGAAGAGATCCAGTCATTTGTGGGTTCTTACTGTAAAAAGACAAATTTAGATTCATTATTTTGGTTTCTCAAAATTACAGATTAGCTGCTGAGGCATTATAAGGAAGATAAAGATAGATAGGAGTCTAGTGTTGCCTTGAAGATAAGTAAAAAACCAGAGTCTGTTTTCCAGAATCTAGGAGCCAGATTTCACAGTGTTTTGCACTATTCTGAAAAGCAAATTAGAAATCACAGCTGAGGGATACCTGGGTGGTTTAACGTTTGAGCACCTGCCTTTGGCTCAGAGCATGATCCTGGAGTCCCGGGATTGAGTCCCACATCGGGCTCCCTGCATGGAACCTGCTTCTCCCTCTGCCTAAGTCTCTGCCTCTCTCTCTCTCTCTCTCTCTCTCTCTCATGAATAAATAAATAAAATCTTAAAAAAAAAAAAAAAGGGGATCCCTGGGTGGCGCAGCGGTTTGGCGCCTGCCTTTGGCCCAGGGCGCGATCCTGGAGACCCGGGATCGAATCCCACATCAGGCTCCCAGTGCATGGAGCCTGCTTCTGTCTCTGCCTCTCTCTCTCTCTCTCTCTCTCTCTCTGTATGGCTATCATAAATAAATAAAAAAAAAAAAAAAAAAAAAAAGAAGTCGTAGCTGACATGGAATGGGGGTAAGTAGCTCTAGCCAAGGGCACCTGGGTGGCTCAGTGATTGAGTGTCTGCCTTTGGCTCAGGTCGTGATCCCGGAGTCTGGGTTTCGAGTCCCACATCGGGCTCCCCACAGGGAGTCTGCCTCTCCCTTGTGCCTAGGTCTCTGTGTGTCTCTCATGAATAAATAAAATATTTTTAAAAAAGAAGCAGCAGCAGCTTGGGACACCTGGGTAGCTCAGTGTGAACATCTGCCTTCAGCTCAGGGCGTGATCCTGGGTTCCAGGATCCAGCTTCTCCCTCTGCCTTTGTCTCTGCCTCTCTCTCTTTCTCTAATGAATAAAAATAAAATCTTATAAAAGAAGAAGAAGAAGAAAAAGAAGAAGAAGAAGAAGAAGAAGAAGAAGAAGAAGAAGAAGAAGCAGCTCTGTGGCCACTTAGCAGTTTTCTTTCAGTTAGAAAAATGTATTTTATAGCCCATCCTTCCTTTTTGCTAATCATAAACTGATCTGTGGTGTTGAAAATTTGGGAGTTTATGGATATAGTATAATTTTATCCATAAACTAACTTAACTTCCAGATATTTTTTAATTTACTTGTCTTTTAGGAAAACATAACTGTTATATAATCTTTCAAGTAGATATATAAGGTTACATAAGATCATCTATAGTCCAAAATATTCTCTTGGATTTCTTTCTTCCATTTCCTTTCTTTATTTTTTTCTGTAAATCAGTATCTATTTTAACTTTTCATTTTGGGGAAACTGCAATAGAGGTTTTCAAAGGCCACAGGGTGAAAGAACTCATTGCCAGTGCTCGGGCAATCCATGTAGAAAACATTAATCTTTGAACTGACTGGCACTAACGTGTGAATTCCAAGTGCCTTAGCCCAAGTTTGACTTCAGGTCTCTCATATTCCAGTGTTTGAGCTTTTTGCACTCTAATACTGTATCCCAGAAGATGTAAAGATTATTAATTTTTAGACAAAAGAAAAAGGAGAGAAGAAATTATCCATCTAGTTTGGTAGAGAACAAGGTTTGGGGATCTTAATTACTCACATCTATATAGCCTCAATTATTTACTGTTAATTAAAAATAATCACTTTTTGAAAGCAAGCATTAAGCCTGGACCTTCCCTCTGGGGTCCAGGATTGGTAAGCCTGGACTTTTATCTTAACTGCCTATCTAGTTTCTTTTGTTGATCCTTGTTTTTCATAATTTGTCATAGATATAGTTTATTCTTCTGGTTGACAGGTAAGAATTAGTAATACTGAAGACAATAGAGAAGGATGTCGAGAAATTGGAAACCTCAAATGCTGCCAGTGGAAATTCAAAGTCATACAGCAACTTGAGAAAAATAGTTCTTGGCATTTCTTCAAAAAGTTACATGTAGTTACCATATGACCCAGTAATTCCACTCTTAGGTGAAAGAGAAACATGTCTACACAAAAAACTGGTATTCAGATATTCATGGCAGCATAATAACCCAAAAGTGGAAACAACTCACCGTCCCTCAATTGATAAATACCAAAATAAAATGTGTGTTGATATAATGGGATTACTATTCAGCAGTGATAAGGAAAGAAGTACAGATGCATGCTACAGCATGGATGAACCTTGAAAACATTATGCTAAGTGAAGGGAGCCAGTTGCAGAAAGATCACATACTATATAATTCCATTTATATGAAATTTCCAGGACAGACCAATTGATAGAGACTGTATATTATTGGTTGTTTGGAGAATGAGAAGTTACAGGTAATAGGTACAGAGTTTCTTTTAGGGAAGACAAAAATGTTCTAAATTTTTTTTTTAAGATTGTATTTATTCATGAGAGACGCAGAGGGAGAAGCAGGCTCCATTCATGAAGCCTGAAGGACTCCATCCCGGGACCCCAGGATCACACCCTGGGCCGAAGGCAGGTGCTCAACCGCTGAGCCACCCAGGCATCCCAAAAAATGTTCTAAAACTGATTGTGGTGATGGTTGTACAACTCTGTAAATATACTAAAAGCCTTTGAATTACGTACTTTAAATGGATGAAGACCTGCTTGAGAGAAGTTTTTTATGTTGATATTAACTATTTTTTCCTGAAATGAGCACCTATAATCCTTTTCTAGGCACCTGTCCCCTTTCTCTCATACACTTTCCAAAGAAAGCAATGGCATTTGAGAAGACTGCTAAATTCAGATTTACACATTGGTTTTTCTTTTATCAGATGGAATACTGAAATTATCTTTAATAGTATGCTCTTCCTCATTAGGAAAGAAACATTGGTAGATTATATTATTCATCTTCCAAAAGGGAAAGCAGAAATTATTGATGGGTACCACTTAGTCATAACATGCTTTCATTTCATGTCCCCTCCAATGAAAGCTTTGAGATTTTTCCAGAACATTATTCCAGGTGACTGCCATTCTTAAACATTGGGCTCACTCTTCTAATCTATGCCGTTTGGTGAAGATTCTTCTGGACTGCAAGAAAAAAATGGGTTTGGGCCATAATCCAGTGCCACATAAGTGGATTATTTTTGCTGTGAGCTACAAAAATAAAATGCACACTTTCTTCTTTTTTAAAAAGGAATTAAGTATACTTTGGACTTTTAGTTTAGCTTTAGTTTTAAGCTTTTTTTTTTTTTTAATTTTTATTTATTATAGTCACAGAGAGAGAGAGAGAGAGGCAGAGACACAGGCAGAGGGAGAAGCAGGCTCCATGCACCGGGAGCCCGATGTGGGATTCGATCCCGGGTCTCCAGGATCACGCCCTGGGCCAAAGGCAAGCGCCAAACCACTGCGCCACTCAGGGATCCCTTAGCTTTAAGCTTTTAGTTAGCTTTTAGTTTAGTTTTAGCTTTAAACCTTGGCTAATTGGATGTCTTGGACCTGTTTTCTTGCAGGCTTACCATCCATTGACCCATCAGGCAACTCCCCATCTTCCTCTTCAGCTACTCTGACAAGTTTTTCCGGCATACCTGGAACACGGGTTTTCCTGCAAGGGCCAGCTCCTGTTGGGACTCCAAGTTTCAACAGACAACATTTTTCCCCCCATCCTTGGACAAGCGCCTCAAACTCATGTAGGAATCCTGAAGGAACTCTTCCCAAAGAATCTTGAATAAATTATGAAACTATTTGTTTCAGGGAATACTACATAGTAACTTTAGTAAGCTAAAGTTTAGTAAACTAGAGTAACTGGTATGATGGCTTGCAGATACCAAAGGTTTGTATTGCAGTCCTGTCAAAAATTGTCAGTCATTTGTAGAAAACTTGAGAAGGAACAAGACATCCTTCCAAGCCAGAAATGTTTACTCTGAGTTGAATGAAGAAAAGAGGTACTACATGTAGTTTTATAAAAGGACACTTTGTGGGGAGAATTGCAAAATAATTTGTTTAATCTGAAAAGAAGCAGATTTATGTATCTAGTCAGTTTGGTATGATTCTTAGTTTATCTTTACATTTTAGGAAACCATATTATTGCCACTTGTAAGTGAAAATATGCCTTTGTTCTTCATTATTTCAATATTTAGAACAGATGAAGTTCTCCCAGTACTTATACAAGATTTGATTTTTTAAAATGAGCGTCATGAAGCAGGCAAGGAGTATTGGCCCTTTTGACAAGGAAAACTACCAACATTACCTGAAAATCCCATTAAGAAACAAAGCCATGAGTTGAACCCAAGATATTTGCTAACATTTAACTTTTTATCCTTATGGAGAAAAAGGACTGTAGAAAGAGAATAGCTAAATGTAGAGGACCACCAGCTCTTCCAAACAATATGCTGGTTACTGTACAAACATTGCCACATTTAAGTTAATTTAAAATTTTAAATTAATATGGCCTTCCTTTCTAGCTTTATTCAGCAATCTGGAAAAAATTTTTTAGACTATTTGTTTATACTTTGTATGTGCAGAAGTAATATAGGATAATATTCATAGAACTTACATATTTTCATTTGAATGATCTTTTAAAATGAAATTTTTTTTTACAGAACCTGTGTTGTGGAATAGATGTTTCCAACAAGGTTTCTCATATTCTTATAATTAGTTTTTAATGTAATAAAACAATAGACAAATATTTTGCCACCAGGTGACTCTCCTATTCCATCTGTTTCTTCGGGATCATCTTCACCTCTTTCAGCCACCTCTGCCCCACCAACACTGGGCCAACCAAAAGGAGGCAGTGCCAGTCAGGATCGAAAGATACCTCCCCCCATTGGAACAGAGAGGTTAGCCCGGATTCGACAAGGAGGGTCTGTCGCACAAGCCCCTGTGGGGACCAGTTTTGTCGCTCCCGTTGGACACAGTGGAATCTGGTCATTTGGTGTCAACGCTATGTCAGGTATAGTTACCTTGTCCTATGTCTAGAGGGATAGATATCTCAAGTAAGTTGTGGGATTTTGCCATTAAAACATAGTTCCTTAAAACAAAATAGCTTAGTTCCTACACTTAGCAGTCGGTAGGAGTGTTTATACCTTTGAAGAATCCAAACCAGTCTCAGAGATTGGAATATTAATTTGGTTTATACATAATAATATATATAATATGTATAATAATAATAAATATAGATTAGAAGTAAAAGATTCAAAGTGTACTTCCTTTCCCTTTTAAGCTTTCCAGTGTAGAATAGGATAATCATTAATGTTCCTTCAGAGAGCACTTGGTCTTTTGAAAAAGACGAGGTAGAGTATTTGGGGTATTCAAAGGACTTCCCCCAGTTTTCCAGGAACTGGTTCTTTTGGTTTGCAGAGATTGTCATGAACAGGCACTGAGCTCTTCCAAGGAATGAGTTTGTTAAAATTTAGTATGAAAAAAGTTCAAGTAGTAATATATTGTCATTTTACCCAAATAAATATCAAACCTTGTCCTCAATTCTTCTTTCCAGAAGGCTTATCAGGTTGGTCACAGTCTGTGATAGGGAACCATCCAATGCATCAACAATTATCAGACCCAAGCACATTCTCCCAGCATCAACCAATGGAGAGAGATGATTCTGGAATGGTAGCCCCCTCTAACATTTTTCATCAACCTATGGCAAGCAGTTTTCTGGATTTTTCTAAAGTGAGTCAACAAACATTGTAACTTGTTTAACACTTTGCCAGCCAGTGTTAAGGAATAGTTTGTATTGAAATAATTCTCCCTTTTGGTGTAACAAGTTTGTTTCCATGACTTGGCCAGATCTTTTAGTAGTTTCCCTTTTCTTCTTACTTAGCACAGGCTTATTGGTGAAACTAAAATATGGAAAAGTTGAAGGTATTATATGTGTTCATCAAAGTTGGGAAATTTCCTGATACTGGACTTCGTTAGGTTGTTTTTCTTCTTGTTGAAAAGTATTGCTGGGGCACCTGGGTGGCTCAGTGGTTGAGCATCTATCTGCCTTTGGCTCAGGATGTGATCCCAGGGTCCTGGGATCAAGTCCTGCATTGGGCTCCCTCACAGGGAACCTGCTTCTCCCTCTGCCTATGTCTCTGCCTCTCTCTGTGTGTCTCTCATGAATAAAAAAATAAAATCTTAAAAAAAAAAAAAAAAGTATTGCTTATGCAGGTAACCACTTTTGGTTTTTCACTACTGTATGATGCTATATTTTTAAAGACTCCTAAGGAGGTCTGTGGATGATGGGAAATTAGAGAGATCTAGGCTGGAATTATGGAATCATCATTTATAATCACTTCAGGATTAAACCTTTCTTTCTGCTGTCATAGGGTCTGCCAATTTCCATGTATGGAGGCACCATAATACCCTCTCATCCTCAGCTTGCTGATGTTCCAGGAGGACCTCTGTTTAATGGACTTCACAACCCAGATCCTGCTTGGAACCCTATGATAAAAGTTATTCAAAATTCAACTGAATGCACTGATGCCCAGCAGGTAAAATAGACTTAATGCTCTTTTATTTTGTCATGTTATTCTTTTAATTCTTTGGGTAATACAAAATCTAAATATCAAGTCATGACATCTGACCATCTTCATCTGAATTTTTTCAATATCAATATGATGCTACTAAACATTTTATCTCATGTATGTGTATTCTTCCTAGGCAGAAACAGTGAATTGCCATTGCATTTATATATTCAATTTGTAAATGTCTAAAGATTCCTAATTAGAAATTCCAATTTTTCCTCCCCCTTTTCAGATTTGGCCTGGCACGTGGGCTCCTCATATTGGAAACATGCATCTCAAATATGTCAACTAAATTAGAAGGTCTTACTCTTTAGCCTTGTTTGAGAAACCTATGACCTTGGAAGAACTCTGGGGATTTTTTTTTTTTTTTTAATGTGCCTAACTAAGCAATTTTCTCTGAGGCATTAGCAATGGAAATTTGATTGCCCGTTGTATAAGAACAAAGTGATTTCCTATCCACCTGATTATGTTCTCTGGTTAGTTTAGCCACTTTGAACTTAGTGCTTTTGGCTAAACATACTGAATGCTACTTGTATGCAGAAGAGAATTAGATGATTACATGTTTCAACCTTTTAGGGTGGTAAATACATGTACAATTGTTTACATACTTAAAAGGAAAAAGTTGAGTAAATTTCTTGTCATATAGTGGCTCTACTTAATGTAGCCTGTATTAATGTGAAATATTTACCAGAATATTCAATAAAAAGATGAACAGTGTTTAGAAGTGGGGTGTGATCCTTTCAGTGGTCATGCAGATATTACCCAATCCACAATCCTATTGAACCAAGTTGTTAATACTGTATTTCTAACAGGCATCTCACATTTTACACTTTGAAGATCATTTTTAGACTGCCTTGGAAAAGTGTTTTGTAGACTAGTTATCTACCAATTCTGTGTTAAAAATTCCTTATTGTTCTCTTCCATATCATTTCGTAAGTGGGAAAGTTTCAAGCCTCTGCAATTTGTCTTTTGTGACTTTAGCAGATAGGCCTCTGCTGGGGTTAGCTCCTTATGGATGATGAGTGTCAATAAGGACCAAAGGATTGCAATCAGATGACACTGAACAAATTTAGCAACACTCAAATCCTCAAACTTCAGGCTCTTTTTGTGCTTCCTGACTTGTATCTAAAGACTTACTTGGTTTTAGTGTTTTATGTTTTATTTGGGTTGGGACATAGCTGTGGGTGGGAGTGCCTCCTGTAATACTGTGGTATTGTTGATCACCGGAGTAATCTTTATAAATATGTGACTAATTCTGGGCTTAGTTCCACAGCCCCAACTATGAAGAGCCAGTATGTTTAACAAGCTAAACACAGGGACACTAGAATGGATTGCCTTGGCCAAACTATAGGTTCTGCCAAAAATCTGATGCAATAGAGAAGGAAAAACAACCCTCTGAAAAGAACAGCCATCAACATATTCATGTTTTAATGTAGTGGAATTTCCTGGTTTTATGTATAGGCACTTTAGAAAATAAAACAAGCAACAGTTTAAGGCTGATAGAGGAGTCACAACACACATCAAGGCAAAGAAGAATGTACAAAAAAGTAGTAATAGCAGCAGAGCTATATAAGCAGCACTTTTCAATTTTCATACCACCAGGAGTGGTATCTTACCTGCCTGGCTCCTAAAGCCACCGCTAAATGAGACACACCAAGTTCTGTGTTAGACATGCCTGGTTCTTTTGTCTTCCATATTATCTTATATATGAGAGCTTCTTTAACCTCATTTCTTGTTTTCTGTTTTGAGTGGATTTGGAGAGTATCACAGGTGTTGAAGGTCCTGCTTTTTTAGTGCTTTGATAAACACATCAGTATTCTCAAAAGACCCCTTGGATCACCTGTATATCTTGATGTTTCTATTTATCACTAACAATAAAATGACAAAAAAAAAAATCACCTAATATTAGTGAAATGAATGTGTCCATGAGGGACACAGAGAGAGGCAGAGACATAGGCAGAGGGAGAAGCAGACTCCTCACAGGGAGCCCAATGCGGGACTCGATCCTAGAACTCTAGGATCATGACCTGAGCCGAAGGCAGACGCTCAACCACTGAGCCACCCAGGTGTCCCAATGAGAAATAATATTAAGCAAATTATTCAGTGGGACAAAAATGCTTTTCCTGTTTTGACCATCTACAATACATTTGAATTATCTGGGAGAGCCCTTAATTCTATCTTCTGCACCTTGAGGAAAACAGAATGAGAAATTTTATCTCCAGTCAGGAACTAAAATCCATGCAAAGAGGGGGCAATTAGGAGAAACCCTTAGAGGATTAGGACAAAACAGGAGCTGTGCAGTCGGTAGTAGCTATTTAGGATACCCTCCTCCCTGCCTTCTTTTCTTTCTGTTCGGATCCTTCCTAGCCAACCCATTTTGCCTGCTATAATCTCTTCTTCCTCTGTCTTGCCTCTTCCTGGCATTACTTTACTGCTCTTTTACCATCCTGAACCTTGGATTAAACCTAGCTCAGGTAAGAACTTAATTACTTTAAAAATATGTGAGGGATATGGGAGGTGGCAGCATGGGTTCAGTGGAATAAGATAAGCCTAAATTCTGTTTTTGTTTCTGTTGCTTGAAGCTTCATGATCTTAGGCAAGTCATTTTTCATTTCTGGGCTTCACTTTCCTCAACTGAAAATAAAATTGAACATAAATGAACCCAAAGAGTCTCCTAGTGCTAACACAGATTTTCTCCTTTTTCTTGTGAATGAGAATATATGAGATGAGAATACTGAAAGCTAATAGAATGTTTACATTACTGAGGTAATGTAACCAACTATCATTGATTCTTACATGGAATCAGAAGCCTGCTGTTGTGTGGGACAGTACTGATTTTGAAATTTTAATAGAGTCAGAAGAAAACCTTGCACATTCATAGTGAGACCTCAGATCATTAAGAAACATCCTGCTGAGCCATAGATTGAACCCCATGAGAATAACAGGCTCTTTCAAGGAATACAACTGATATCATCGAGGTTTCTGGACCCACTTATTTCAAGTAGTAGTGTAATAAAATTCCACCACCAATAAAATTATTGATGTTTAAGTCCCTTTAAACCTATTGTGGCTACAGTGTGCTGACTTGCCTTTTTATAGGCCAGTCTCCTTCCTTCAGTCCCTGCTCTCAAAGGGGAAATCCCATCACCTCAGCTAACCAGACCGAAGAAGAGAGTTGGACAGCCAATGGTGGCCTCTCCTAACCAGAGGTAAGAAATCTCAAGACTTGGAACTACAATTTTCAACTCTTCCTATAGCTTCTGGCCAAATCCTCTTCCCATCTTCAAAGTTAGCCCATAAGGAAACCATCCTCAGTTTGAGGTGGCTTGTAGAAGGGGAAAGGCTGGTCATATTATAGTTTCAAGCCAAACAAAAAGCAGTAGTTAGTATACTTGATTCTGTCCCACTGTTCAAGACCTTTGGACCACATTGAAAACCCAGGAAGTGGCAAATAAGCCTGTAGGAAAACAGCTTCTGAACATCTTGTTCTCTAACTAGCCCTAGATCTCTTCTACCAAGAAGTGTTGCTGGTTGTGACGTCTTTCCAGTGGACCCTGTCCTGGAATGAGGGGCTCTGAAAACCCCATATCTTCTATTCATCCTTAAAGATTTGTCACCATTTGTCATCAGACAGATTCTTCACCTTTACTTTATTCTGTAGCAAGTGAGTGAGAGAAAAATAGTTTTAAGTATCCAGAATTTATGTGCATTAAGACCACATCCAATAAAGAGCAGAAGACTGGGCTCTAAGTCCTAATTTGAAAAACAGGATCAGCAATCCCACCACCAGACTGCCAAACCTGTTTTGATTACTTTTACCTCCTGCTTTATCTTCATGGTATTGGTCTAAGTCCAAAGTAGTTTGGTAGCAGAGACCTGATATTCCCTTAAGGGCTTAATCAGTTCCCTGGGGTTGGAGCCTAGGCATAGATTTTTTGTTTTTTGTTTTTCTATTTTTCTGTTTTTCTTTTTTCTTTTTCGTGTGCTTGTCTGTATCAAGCTCCCATATTCTAATGGGTAATCAGTGTTGAGCCTCTAAACTCTTGGTCCTTCATCCAAATTGCATGCATGATGTATCTGGCTTTCTCTCTAAGGCCAATGATCTATCTCTTGTTCCCTAGCCTTTAGAGCACACACAGCACCTCAAAACAAGCTTCTAGTAGCCGTACATAGTAGTGGTAACTGCTGCTGTCATTGTGTAGTAGAGATGAACATAAGAGTGACCTCACTTCCACACTGATCCTTCTTGAAAACTCTGGACACTTCTCAGTCTCCTTTGGTGAATCCTCTTCCTCCACTACCCCTTAAATAAATGTTGATGTGCTCAGGCCTCTTCTTAGGCTGTATCTTCTATCCCAGTGATCTCATCCCACACTCTTGGATTTCACTCCACCCAGATCTCAGTCACTAGCCTAGATTTCTCCCCTTGAGCTTCAGACCCATAGATCTAACTCCTTGCCATGCTGTTCCATCTCAGCATTCCACACGTTATATATTTCCCAATATAAGACAGGCTTCTCTCTCTCTCTCTCTTTTTTTTTTTTTTTTTTAAGATAGGCTTCTCTTATTTTCCCTACTTTATTAGGGGCTGCTGCTACCACCAAGACTTTTAAGTCAGAAGACTGGAAATTATCCTAGCTTAACTCCTCTCTCACCTCACCCTTAATCAGTCACCTTATCTTTCCCCCTCTGTGTATGGGGATCCTGACAACTTCTCTCCATCCTCATAACCACTGCCCTTCTGTCTACCCCGTTTCACTAGGCTAGAATCCTCACCTTCAGTCTCATGGTCCTCTATCCTATTCCTCACTACCCCACTAGACTTACCTCAAAAACTGAGTTGTGGGGGATCCCTGGGTGGCTCAGTGGTTTGGCGCCTGCCTTTGGCCCAGGGCGCGATCCTGGAGTCCGGGATCGAGTCCCACGTTGGGCTCCCGGCATGGAGCTTGCTTCTCCCTCCTCCTCTGCCTCTCTCTCTCTCTCTCTCTCTCTCTCTCTCTCTCTCTCTCTATATATATATATATATATATATATATATATATGTCTATCACAAATAAATAAATAAATAAATATTTAAAAAAAAACTGAGTTGTGATAGCTCCTCACAGTCTGCTCCCAAACCTTACCTGCCAGCACTGTCAATCAAGACCCTTCTTTTAGGCATACATAACTTTGTAAGATGTTCAAAAATATTTTGGAACAATAAAATATAAATATCCTTGTTACCTAAAGTGTTACTCTAAGGACCTACAGAGCTGAGGGACTGTATCACCTGGGACCTAGAAGCTCAGGTCCTACCCCAAACTTACTATATATCAAAATCTTCATTTACAACATATCCAAGGTGATTTTTATGCACATTAAAGTTTGAGAAGCACGGAGTAGTAAAATACTTTTTTTTTTTTTTTTAGTGAGTGGAGAAATCAAAGCTAAGGGAAAATATGATGAAGCCAGAACTGAAGTAACATTAATATTGTTAAATGCATGAAATCCAGTGGTCTGTACTTAATTGGGGGGTGAATCGTAATACAGATTTTAAGGAAATGAAGACCCCTTGACCAAATCAAGGTTTTTAGTATGTGTAGGTACTAGGTTTAGTACTTTCTTCTCCACCACCCTTCTCCTGCCTCCTTTCATATCACTGTGACTACATCAAAAAAATCCTCTAAGGCCAGACTCTCTGATCTTCCTTTCCAGAGAGCTAAAGACCAAGCCCTTCTCACCAGCCCCCTGCCTTTCCTTAGTTTCTTAAAGTTAGCTATATCACTTCTTCTAAAAAGGCTACCATCCCTCTCTGACCTTCCCCTTCCTGCTGTGCACCAGGCCATAGGGCCACTTTTTACCCTGTACTGTAATTGATTAATGGGAGGCAGTCCCCAGCTATGAGTAAGGGCACAGGTCCTGGCATCAGATACTCTCAGGTCTGACTCCCAGCTCCCCCTCCTCTAAGATAGAACTCTCAACCAGGGACTTAATCTCTCTGGGCTTTCCTTTCCTCACCTGTCAAATGTGGCCAATAATAGTGCTTTACTGTACAAAACTGTTGAGAGAAATGGGTGAATTAACACAGGGCAGTAGCGTGTGCTGTGCCTCACTGGTCCCGGCACCCGGTTTAACCAGTAAATAGCTGAGTGGCTACAGCCCTGAGTCAGGCGGCCAGTGTTGAGGCAGGAGGATGCAGGCCTGTGCGGAGCTCCGAACTCCTTTCAAGCTTCCCCTAGTCAGGCGGCCTGGAGTGGGGTGGGACCGTCGGGTTGAGTGACGGCTAGCGGCCCGCCCCGGGCGTGACGTCATCCCGGTGTTGCTGCGGCGCACGTGGTCCACTGAGTCTGCTTCTGAGTTAGCTGCGCTGGGTGCCCTGGGCTGGCGCCCCAGCCGACTGCCGTCCTGCTCACTATGTCCACATCCACGAGCTGCCCGATCCCCGGAGGCAGGGACCGGCTGCCCGACTACTACAGCACCACGCCGGGGGGCACGCTATACGCCACTACCCCGGGAGGTCAGCGGGCCGGGCTGGGGGTCCGCGAGCCCTGGGCAGGCCCAGCGCGGGCGCCCTGTGGCGGGCTGGGAGAGGGGAGGTGCAGGCCTGGGATCCTCGCCGCAGGCCCCTTTACAGGTTGTAGCTTTTGCAGGGGGTGGGAGGGTGTTTGGAACTGAAGGCCGGTTCAGTCCCCTGAAACTTCGAAGTAAATGCACCGTGGCCTAAAGCCTAGCTCCTGGGTGACTGTGGACTGAACTCCCCACTGTGGCCTGGGTTTTAGGTGCCCCTCCCGACTTTGCCGCCTGGAATTAGGACCCAGAGCCCGAGCTGAGCTTGACCTCAGCAGGAAGCACCAGGTCTCCCAAAGCAGCTAAAGCAGGACTCAGGCAGTTGGGGCCAAAAAGCCTTGAGTATCTACAGGTGGCTGGCAGCTGTTTGGTTGGGCTGATTGCCTGGGATCTTGAGCTACTGGGCTCCTGGACCCAGGTTTCCTGCCACGTGGAGGCAGAAGGGAGGGGCAAGAACAGGGTAGGGCCCTTTGAGAACAGAACTGGGGCCAAGTTTCTTAGGCTTGGGCTGAGCCTGATAAGACTTGGGAGGGGTCAGGGTAAGTAAGAACAGTCTGTCCCTGTTTCACCGAGAAAGCAGCTGTCCAGAGAGCACACCTTCTCCTTGCCGGGTACCCAAACCCAGATGGCAGCAAGGGTGAAATCTATTTGGCCTCTTGAGCCAACTGCCTGAAGGGCTAACGACCCCCCGCCCTACAGAAGTAGGAAAGCCCCAGATCCAGCAGAGCCAGACAGGAGCAGTCTTTAGTACCTGAGTTCTCCCAAGTTTTGTGCTTCTCCTTAGAACTGAGACCTGAAGCTTCCCTAAACCAAAATACCTGGACCAGCTGGGATGCCCTACTTGCTTTATGGCACTTAGCCACATCTTGGTTAGACCTGGAAGTCTTTAAGTGCTCTGAAGGCCAGTCAGCTGAGACCCTGGCCGGTCTGCAGAGCAGTAGCCCTTTAATACATGGGGAAATGTGAGTCCCAGGTCCCTTAAAAGCCTGGGTATGACACCCTATAAGCTCTGTACCCAAGCTCCAGCCTCTTACCTAGTTCCTACCCCTTGACAGGCACCAGGATCATCTACGACCGAAAGTTCCTGCTGGAGTGCAAAAATTCACCCATTGCCCGGACGCCACCGTGCTGCCTCCCTCAGATTCCCGGGGTCACAACTCCTCCAACAGCCCCACCCTCCAAGCTGGAGGAGCTGAAGGAGCAGAAGGAGACAGAGGAAGAGATACCCGGTAAGGAAAGCAGGGCGTAAAATTAAGAAATGCCAGAGTCCAAATGCCCCTGTTCAGTAGAGTGGGGGTTTAACGGTGAGAGGGGTTTCTGTACTGATGCTAAACTTGCTGAGCTTGCAGACCCTCAGCCCAGCAAACAGTCCCTGTCTTCTTTTTCTCCAGATGACGCACAATTTGAAATGGACATCTAATCCAGTGCAGATGATCCTGTGTGGAATTAGAGGAATCCCTCATACCACTGCTGCCATCACCTCTTCCTGGTGTATTCCAAACACCAGGTGGCCTCATAA
Source organism: Vulpes vulpes (assembly GCF_048418805.1). Taxonomy (NCBI): domain Eukaryota; kingdom Metazoa; phylum Chordata; class Mammalia; order Carnivora; family Canidae; genus Vulpes; species Vulpes vulpes. The sequence continues at coordinate 119,817,155 of NC_132781.1, forward strand.
TCTGGAAGGGAGTGACTTGTTGGTTTCGGGCCTCCCTTAGTTCTGAGGCAGCTAGACCAGGGATACGAGTGGGCAACTTGCCAAGCCCTTAGCTCTTTCCCTTCCGTCTGTAGATGCTCCTCCCAACCCCCAGCCCTCCATCATCAGGGGCTGAGGCTGGGACTAAGGGATGGAGTATGTCACTGTCTAACTGCTTAGTAAAAATTCAAAGAAATGCTTTGACTCTGGTGTTCTCCTCGATACTGACCTTCCCATCTCAGCCACAAAGCTGAGGGCCCCAGCAGACCTGGTGAGGATCAGAGGTCCCCCAGTCCATTCCCAGCTGTCATTAGGTCCACTTTCAGCAGCAGTGAGAGCCAAAGGCAGGCTATGGGGGCAGGCTGCAGGAGCCGCCAAGCCATAAACAGCAAGAGCAATAGCCTGACCTTTGCCAAGGGCTGTTCCAGCCTTTCCAGGAAGCAACCTTCCTGGAATTGGGCCTCTCCAGCAGTCCCTCCCTATTGATTCCAAATCAGGAAAAGGAGGCACTGCCCTAGAGTTTAACCTTCTCCAGTCCGTCCCATGCTTTTTCTGCCTTCCACCCATAAGTATCGTCCCCTGTTCCAACACTGAAAACCTGTATCCTCTCTTCTCAGCATAATTTAAGCCTCTATGACCCCTTCCATTTGGCTCTCCTGTCCTCAAGAGGGTTAGAAGACTTCAGGGCCAAGAATGAGTTAGCAGCTTACTTGGTGAATCAGTCATGATCCTACCCACCTAACTACCCCCAAGCACCCCTCCAAAAAGTCATGATCCCATGTTTCAGCAATCCAGTCTTCATTTATACAGCTATGTTCTAATCTCTATAGCACTGTATGTCTCAAGGGTAACCAGAGTACAAACAGAGCAGTCTTCTTTTTTGAAGGAAAAATCTTCTCTATTTGAGCCTCTGTTCTTATGCTGCAACGAAGTTATACAAAAATAGAGATACTCAGCCCAGCAAGGAATATGTGTTTCAGTCTATTTTGGGGGAAAGTGGCAGAAGTAATTGGTCATGCCCAGCAAAGTCATTCATGATGAAAGGAGGAAGAAGAGAGGCTTGTAAGGTGCACAGATAGCAAGGCAGTCAAGGATACCATAAGGGACCAGTTTGGCACAAGAAGGGCTTCTCTCTCCTACCCAGACCCCAATATTAAGATGTTTTTATTAAAACACGTTATGGGTAACAACACTCTTCCCTGTGGCCCAGGTGGCTGGCACCTCTTCCCCCAGAGATGGGTGGAGCAGGCCAACAATCCCAAGGAGGCAGACAGTCTCCAAAGTGGTAAGAGGGAGCCAGATGAGAGAAGGCCTCCCTGCCAAAGCAGAGGAAATGGTGTGAAGTGAGTCAGGATCCCACAGGATTACGGAGCCTCTTGGACGCCTGGTACTGTCTGGAACTCCTCAGCTGTGGCTGTAGATTTCTCTTCATTGGCCTCTTCCTCTGAAGACAGGTTCCTCTTTTCTGCAATTAACCTTTTAACTCCCACCATCCACTGACTGACCTCAGTCACATGGTCAACCATGAGTGAGCAGTGGATGTTATCTGCAGCATCCCACTGGTGACTTGAAAGCTCTGAGGAAAGAGAGCAGGTACAAGCAGCTTAGGACAAACACCTAGCTCCCACTCTTCTCATCCCAACCAGTCAGAATCTCAGTATCTATTCCAGCTCAGCCATCCATGACAAGTTGAGGGAGCTAGGCTATACCAAAGGACCCAGCCATACCTTGCACCAGGAGAGCCATCCTCTTCTTCACAGACACTGACAGCTTCCCTCCAGCCCACTGCTCCTGCAGCAGAGCCAGGCGTCGGCTGATGTCATCACATACTTGCTTCTGAGAGACAAAAGGGCCCTCCAAGTCAGTGCTGCTAACCCAAAAGGGCCAGAGGAAAGACCACACCAAATAGGAAGTGTACCTACTTTCTCTGGCCCAGAGAACACTTGATCTGAAGAGTTCTGGTTAGAGGCCCCACTGAAAATCTGATAAAATTTACACATCTCCCAAGAAAAATCCATGTATGGCTAGAATTTTAAATTTTCCAGTTTCTCAGATCCTCAGAAACTCATTCTGTAGTGCTATTTTACAAACAAGGAAACTAAGGATCTCGGTCCTTTTATCATCCCACTAGTGTGCCAGGGCTTATTACCTTTGTGTGGCCACGGCAATCCTCTAGTGCCTCTTCCAAAGGTTTGAGCACATCTTCCAGCAGAGTTTCAGATTCCATCACTGGGAGATTTGCTGGCTTCACACTGGAGGCAAGATAACTCCCCACAGGAGGGGGCCTGGAAGCCTGACTTGAAGGAGGTGGAGGCCCCATTGGAGGGGGCCCCTGAGAAGTCTGGGAGACAGGGACTGAAAAGGTAAAAGCAAGATCAAGCACACATGGCTGAAACAGGTAAAAAGCTCGACTCTAACTTCATCCCTTGTAGAGGGCTACTCTCTAGGACAACTCATTCACTCAGAAATGTGTATTTATGAAGTCTCTACCACGTGCCAGAAATGTGCAAGGCACCAGAGATAGAGTAGTAAAGCAGACGGATTAGGTTCCTGACCTCAAGAGAGCAGAAATTCTAGGGAAAGGAAAATACATACAAGAAAATTATAAGTTATGCTGCATGTTACAAAGAAAACATGATGTAATGAGGAGGAACAGTAGGGGCACCTGAGCAGCTCAGGCCATTAAGCCTTGGACTCCTGATTTTGGCTCAGGTCATGAACTAATGGTTGTGAGATGGAGCCCTGCGTTTGGCTGGATGCTCTGGGTGGAGACCACTTGAGAGTCTCTCTGCCCCTTCCCCAGCTCATGCACACACTCTAGCTCTCTCTCTCCTTCAAAATAAATAAAATCTTAAAAAGGAGGAGGAAACAGTACAGGGAACTACCTAAAGTCAGTGTTTAAGGAAGGCCTTCTCAGGTGACTTATAGTTTATCCATGCTCACCTATTCTGTGGCATTTGGCAAGTTACCTTTAACCTTAGAGCTTGGGTTCCTTTTCTGAAAAATGGGGATATCATGGTAGTAGCACTTCTTTCACGGGGTTGCAGTGTTGATTAAGTGAAAATATAGGTGCAACTGCTAGAGTAATGTGTAACAGAAATTGTTCACAAAGTTAATAGCTAGTGGATAAGCTCAATACACCCATGAAAACCATGTACCTGGCTGAGGTAAGGGCAGTGCCTAAAAGGCAGAGTTAAGTCTTGACTTGTTCAAGTTACACAAACCAGCACTGTGTGGCTGGAAATTATTACCCCTGAAGAAGGCAGTGTTAGCTATCTCTAGAGAAGCAGGCAGGGGTCCAGACCATATAGGGCTTTGGAGGAGTTTGGTCTTAAGCTTAAAAGTAATGGAAAGCCACTGCAGGTTTATAAAAAGCAGGGATGATATGACTAGACTTGTTTTTTAAGACATTTGTTCTGTATGGTCTGTGAAAAATGGATCATAGGTCAAGAATGGAGGCATGGACAATAGCTGAGAAGTTAATGGAATAGTTCAGGAAAAAGAGCAGATGAAGGGAAATGGAGTGGTCTGAGCTTTATTTAGGAGGAGGGAGCAACAGGACTTTTGGAATGGAATGAGGGAGAGGAGTCAAGGATGACTCTTGGTCTCTGCCTGTAGTAACAGGATGGTGGAAAGCCTGTGGAAAAAGAGAAAACTAGAAGAAAACAGTCATTGGACTTCTAGACATCAACATTCACATGATTAATTCATCTTGTTCAGTTTGGCCTCTCAAGTTTCTCGAGCTCCTTGCCTTCAATGATTTTCCCCACCCTTCCACAAAGCAGTTGCTCACTGCTCTCTGCCTTGTTCTTAACAACACTGTGCCATCTCCAAAATCTGACCACCTCCTCTATGCTTCCAGCCCAACCAATCAGAGTTCATGCATTAAAATCATTCCCTTATAGATACTCTTACCTCACTTATCCCTTCCCACTGTCCCACTTTCCTGGTAAAACCAGCTTGTCCACACTTGTTGGAAAGAAAAACAGAACCATGCTGTTGATTTACAATTCAAATTCTTGGGTACAGGGGCACCTGGGTGGCTCAGTTGGTTGAGAGTCTGCCTTTGACTCGGGTCATGATCCCAGGGTCCTGGGACAGAGTTCCATGTAGGGGCTCCCTGCTCTGCAGGGAGTGTTTCTCCTTCTGCCTCTCCTCCTACTTGTTCTCTCTCTCACACTTGCTTTCTCTCTTAAGTAGATAAATAAAATCAAATACATTCATGGAAAGGTGTCCAACACTGCCTGGAGTTCCTATCCTTTGCCTCATTTTTCCATTTTTTCAGAACTCTTCACATTTTCTCTCCGAGTTTTTCTATCTTCTCCCCTTACTTTTCCTTTCCCTGCATTCTACATATGACCCCACCTCATATGTCACTGAGAAAAGAGAGGTCATTAAACAGGAACTCTCTCATCTTCCTATTACCTTTTCTACTAATCCACCAGTACCCTGTGGCCACTTTCCTTCCTCCTCTGATAGATAAGGCCATCCTTCCATACTCATGCCAGCCTCTTGTCTTCTCTAGGCTTGTCTCCTGCAGTTAGCCTGTTTTCTTACACCATTGGTATACAAACATGCTCTAGTGTTTTACCATCTTAACAAAAATCATCCCTTAGGTCACATTCCATCCTTACTCACAGCCTCATTTCTGTCTCACAGCAGAATTTCTTGAAGGAGCTATATGGTCTATAGTTAGTTTCTCTACTTCATTTTACATTCTCTTCTCTGGTCATTTCAGCTGGGTTTCTACGCTTACCTCTCCACAACTGCTTCTGTTAGGTAACCAGTGTCTGTGTAGTTTAGCAAATCCTTTTAGCAGGCCCCTTTTCTCTGATCTGACCTCTCACATTATCCATCATAGTCGAGTCAAAATTTTATTCTGTTGGAGTAAATTTTACTTTTCTTCTTGCTTCTTTAGCTATTTCCCAAGCCCCTTTAAACTAGAACCTTGAAATGCTAGAGAGCCTTAGGGCTCTGTCTTGGATCCTCTTTAGGGTTCTATCCACAATTCTCCTTAAGTACCTTATTCAAACCCACAATGTCAAACACCATCCAAACGATCATAACTCATTTCTGCAATTCTGGCCTAGACCTCCCCACAGTAGCTGTCCAGATTTAACAGGCCAAGACAAAGCTTGCCTGTCCTCTCTCCCCAAACCTCTACCACACCCCATTCCCTGGTTTCCCATATCTATGAACAATACCAGCTAGTTCCTCAAGCAAAAAATTTAAGTTATGTTGATTCTTCTTTCTCACCTATATCTATTCCTGTTGAGTTCCTCAGTAACATATGCCATACCCATCCAATTCCTGCCACCTCTGTACTCCCACTCTAGTTTGAATCATCATTAAATCTTGCCCATATTACTGAAATAGCCTTTCCATATCTTCCCTAAAATCCTTTCTCCATGTAGCAGGCACAGTGATCTTTCTTAAGATGTGCATCAGTGTTTCTCAACCTGGGGATATTTTGCCCCCAGTGCAAATGTCTGGAGGCACTTTCGGCTGTCACAACTGGGTGAATGCTACTGGCATCTAGTGGGTAGAAACCAGGAATACTGCAAACATCCTACAAAGTACTACACAGTCCCTGGCTAGAACAAAGAGTTATCGGGCCCAAAATGTCAATCATGCCAAGGTTAAAAGACCATGATTTATGCAGCACCTGAGTGGCTCAGTTAAGCGTCTGAATCTTGATGTCAGCTGAAGTCATGACCTCAGGGTTGTGAGACTGAGCCCTGCATTGGGCTCTGCACTGGGCACGGAGCCTAGTTGGGATTCTTTCGGTCCCTCTGCCCCTCCCCTGCTCACTCTCTCAAAAAATAACAGGGACACCTGAGTGGTTCAGTGGTTGAGCATCTGCCTTTGGCTCAGGTCATGATCCTGGGGTCCTGGGATTGAGTCCCGCATTGGACTCCCCGCAGGGAGCCTGCTTCTCCCCGTCTGTGTTTCTGTGTCTCATGAATAAATAATTTTTTAAAATCTTAAAAAAAATAGGGGATCCCTGGGTGGCGCAGTGGTTTGGCGCCTGCCTTTGGCCCAGGGCGCAATCCTGGAGACCCGGGATCGAATCCCACGTCGGGCTCGCGGTGCATGGAGCCTGCTTCTCCCTCTGCCTGTGTCTCTGCCTCTCTCTCTCTCTGTGTGTGTGACTATCATAAATAAATAAAGAAAAAAAAATATTTAAAATCTTAAAAAAATAAACCCTGGTTTGTGTCATCATTCCTCCATAGTGCTGAGTATAGACAACATAGGGTTATTGAAAGAGCTAAATCTGAGCCTCTTCTTTGCTGGGGCCATAGCTCCAACTGTTCACATGAGACATGCTCAAAAGTAAAGGCATCCCTCTACTTTGAACTTTTCAATGGCTTCAATTTACACAGATTAAAATATAAACTCCCTATCCTGGTTTACAAAGCCCACTATGATCTGGCCCCTGCCTGCTTCTCAGATTTTAATTTCTCTGACTTAGCCCACTGTGCTCTAGCCATTAGGTATTCCTTCAGTCTGATTTGGCCAAACTTCCTCACAGGGCCTTTGTGCTGGCTGTTTTCAGTGTGTGGAATGCTCTTGCACCTGAGTCTACGTGGCTAGATTTTAACTATTCACTTAAATGTCAGCTCCTCAGCCATCTAAGTTATAGAGTCACTCTTGCATTACCCTGTTTTCTCTGCAGAACACTCACCACTACTTCATTTGTCTATCTCCAAAGCTAGAGTATAGCCTCGCTTGAAGATAGACATGGAAACAAACCTTTTTTGTCTTGTTCACTGCTGTCTAGTTTGCCTCAAGCAGTGCCTGGCTCAGAGATGCTCAGTAGGTAACAATGAATGAATAGACACATTAAATCTGGATGCTTACCATATAATCAAGTGAAGATGTAGCCAGAGACAAATGAATATACCACTATGGTATTCCAGGAAGAGACACAAATTGTTAATAAAATGTGAGAACAATTTGAGAATAAGAACTATATCTAAAAAAATCATAGGTCTGGATAAGTTCACCTATAATGAAAGCAAAGAGGGATTCTTTTCAAACTTACCACTTACTGACCTAGGCAGAATTTGCTCGGAAAAGGGCTGCCCTGTGCCGGTTATGGCGTTCAACCTCTCGGGAAGAGACCTCAGAGGAGTAAAAAGGGCCCTCGGGCCAGGGTTATCCCCAGCACCGCCCTGTCGGCCGGTCTCCGCGCGTGGGGCCCCCACGCACCTCTGGGAGAGCCATCCTGGGGAGCGGCGATCCTTTTGGTGAGCGGGGTGCGCTTAGGTCCACCGGCCAGAGTCTGCAGCCCGTAGGAGAACTGCGGCGGGTCGTTCCAGCCACGCTCCTTGTTGCCTGCGGAAGTGAGAGGACACATGAAGCGAGCCGGGGGAAGACGAAGGCTCTACCCCCCAGGGCAGCAGCTGCCCTTGGCCTGGGTGGGGGACGACCAGCGCCCCTAGGCCGCCGGCCGCGCTCACCCGGCTTCACGTACAGCTCCGCCATCTCCACTTCCTCAGGGTCCGCAGCCCATGGCGTCACTTCCGGGGCGGCCGCACACCCGCGGGTCCGGATGGCCCCGGCCGCCCGGAGCCCTCTAGGTTGAACGGCTATTCCGAAAAGCCGGGGGCCGTCGTGGGGACACTGCGTCTGCTCCCCGAGGAACTCAAGCTCCCGCTAATACGGCACCGGGGCTCTGATCACAAGGCACTAGAGGACGCGGTTTTCCAGGAGGTGGCGCTCCAGCAGTCCGAATCCCCGGTAGGTTCAAACCGTCACAGTTGCCCTGGAGACCGAGTTTTAACCACCAGCAGCTCCAGCCCCACAAATGCCCCTGTGTGATCTAGCCAGGTGGAATCCTAGAACCTCACCGCTGCCCGGCACATCTATACTCTCTAGGCTCAGTAACTAGTATTCATTTTCCTTCAGGACTTAGATGTCAATTCTTCAGGAAGCCTCTAATGCTTTGGATCAGGTTAACCCTCTGACCGGAGCCTCCACAACCTTGAGATTTGCTAGTTGTACTACATACTGTCTTCTACTTTAGCTCTTGTTCGGCTCCCCTTCTGATGATCTCATATTTTATATCCCCACTGCCTAGCACACAGACCTCAGAAATTACATTTGTTTAATGAATGAAATCAATTTCCAGGACGCCTGAGTGGCTCAGCGGTTGAGTGTCTGCCTTCAGTTCGGGGCATGATCCCGGAGATCCAGGATTGAGTCCCACATGGGGCTCAAGCCTGCTTCTCCCTTTGCCTGTGTCTCTGCCTCTCAATCTGTGTCTCATGAATAAATTAAAATCTTTTTAAAAAAATCAAATTTCCACCACACACCATGTCCCCATGTGACTACAGGCAGCCACCAACACACCAAGCACAGACACAGACACTCACCTCACACAGGTATTAACCCCCAACCCTATCCCAGGCCCAATATACTCACACCTAGTGAGGTCGCTGAAGGATCTTTATTTGTACTGATTTGCTATAAAGTGTTGCTGAGGTAGAGCCAACTGTCCAGGACTGGACAGGGGCAAGGAACACAGGGACCCAGGGAAAGGACAGTCAGGGGCCTAGGTTGTGGTGCAGGGCCTCTCAGTCATCTCTATAAACATTGAATAAATTGGGCAATAAACAGAGGGTAGGCAAGAGCCAGAGGGGCAGGCAGAGAAGGCTTCAAGGAGTGAGAGGCTACAGACCCCTGAAGTATGAAGGGGTATAGAGTTGGGCATGGACCCAGAGCCTCCTCACCCAGTCCTCCTGGATTAACTTAGGGCATATGGAGCAGAGAAGGTTTCAGACGGAAGGCATCAAGAAAAGAGAAGACACCCCGCTTTCGAGGGGCTGCCCCTGCACCCCCAACCCCTCCTTTGAGCAGGGGGAGTGGCAGGGGACCTCCTGGGGAGTCCACAGAGCTGGTCCGCTTGAGCCGCAGGCGGGCACGGGCCTGGGCACCCCAGGCCTTGCCTCGAGCTGCAGAGGCCACAAGACACTTCTGGTACTGAACCTAGGGAAAAGGGGAATGTGAGGATCCAGCTCCTTTCTGCCCCTGGGCTCCCTGAAAACATCTGCAGAACAGGGAACTGGCCATGGCTTCAGTCTGGTATGAGGCTGGTAGTTGGCCCCATCTGGAGCCCCTACGACATTCCCTGGGAGCTCAATAACAAAAACAGAAAACGACATTTAGGAGGGCTGGGCATGTGCTAAATGCTTCACATAATCTCACTTAATCCAAAGTTATTTATCAGGTATTATCACCATTTTGCAAATGAGGAAATTTTGGCTCAGAGAGAAGACACATGACTTGCCCAAAGTCACCTAGGCAAAAAATGGTACAACTGGAATTCAAACTTATAATATACCTTAAGTGATCTTCCTAATCCACAAATTTAAATTCACTGCTCAAGACCTTTCAATGTCTCAAAGCGACTTGAGACAAAATAAACTCACCCCACAATCTCTAAGTTCTTCCATGACCTGGCGTCTGCCATTTTTTCTGCTCTCACTTCATCTGCCCCTTTGCGCTCCAGATACACTAGATTCATTTAGATACACTTACCCACTAACACTGCACTCATCTTCACAGCTGAAGTTCCTTGTATTTGGCATACCTTTGGTCCCATCCCCTTCACCTAACTTCTTCATTGGACCTTCAACTCTCACCTTTCTATCACCTCTTTCAGGTAACTTTCTGCAAGGGGCCATCTCCTCCATCATCATGTGGCATACAACTCCCTTCTGGTCTGTGTCTGATCTAACCTGTGTGTTCTGTGAGGGCAAAAGCTGTGCCTTCTGTATCAGTGAATTCCCAGGATCAGGTATGGTGCCTGGTACCCTGTAGACACTTGTATTTGTTGAGGAAAGAGTGAGCTGAACTTAAGAGTAAGCATCCCACATTCCAATGTGCACAGAGGCCAGGAAATAACCTAAATGAGACATACAGGAGAAATAGTGCCCACCCAACCTCGAACAGCCCCTATACAATTCCAGCTGAATGTTGAAATTTATATGTGTGGAACCAGGATCAGAGTCTGCTACTTTAAGGGAAACAAGAATAGCAATTAATACATGAACTGCCCTGCTTCTCTACATTAGCAACTAACTTAAACTTATTAAAAACAGCAGGAGGGACAAATAAAAGAGTAGTTTACTGTAGTCGGCCTGGATTACTGGCTTGTGATTTCTGGAGAGAGCCCCAGTTACCAGTACAGAGCAGCTGAAGGGCAACCCCACCCACCCATTCCCACCTGTAACTCACCATGCAAGCAGCCTGCACAGCTTCAGAGAGTCCCCCTGCATGGGGCTGGCACCAGAAGGCTGCACACTGGAAGTTCTGACGGCCCAGGTCAGCAATGAGGCCAAAGGTATGAGGGTCACGGCCAACACCAATAAAGGTCACAAGGCGCACAGGGCACTGCCACAGTGGTTCCTCCTCTGCACCAGCTTCTGCCTGCCCACACCAGGCCTAGTCACTAGAGGACTGGGCACTGGTTGGACCCACTGACCTCTTCCAATAGCAAGCAATGAGCCCCTCAGCATCCCTCCCATTCCTCCACAGCCCCCAACTTCACCTTCTTCTGGTACCTGAATGGGATGTGCAGTCATGAGAGAGTCAGACACACTGAGCATGGCAGGGACCCAAGCATCCTGGTCCCCCCGAGTGGTGAGGGTACCAATGGCCTCATTCAGCACGTCCATGCCTGGGGTGGGGGGGGACATGCCCACCATGGTGTCTTCCAGGCAGAAAGAAAGAAGGGATCTGCAAGGAGTGTCTAGGCCCCTCTGACTGACTTGGGATTCAGAGAGGTGGCAATAGAGGGGCTGGAGCTAGGCTTAGAATCCTGAGTTGGGAAGGATGGCACATTCTAGGCCAGACAAGGCCATGAGAGCACTCTGAGAAATGGTGGTAGATCCTACCTTAACCACCTTCTCTGACCTCATCTAGCCCGCCCAATTCCTCAGCCAGCTCAGTCCTTACCCATGGCTTTGGAGACTGGCAAGGTCCCCATGTACAGTGCTTCATACTTCTGAGCAGCCTGGCTCACTGCATCCAGCAGCTCCACTGAAATGTACACATAGGAGTTGGCTTCCACACTCTCTCAGTGACCCCTCTTACCCACCCTTCTGAGATTCAGAGCTAGTAGAAGGAAGGCCACTGATGCTCCTCCAGTTCAGAGCTGGGATCCCTGGAACCAGCATACATCAGAAATCCTACGTATCCAGGGAAGGACTAAACAACCAGGACTAAACAACCCAAACTTTCACTAAAGTAGCATCTTAACTGCAATGCAGCACCTCCCTCCCCATACCTTGCCGTGGTAGATCTTCTGGGGAGATGGGGTCTAGAGAGGAGCAACGGGAATCACGGGAATCACCACTGACACCTACTCGCTCTGACAATATCTAAAACACAATGCAACCAACATGAGATACAAGGAGAGAAAGGAATTGAGGTAAGGGAGCCAATACTTCCCAGACCCACATTCCCTGCCCCACTCTTGGCCCTTACCTGGGCACAGAGCCCATGTAGGGCACTGGCAATGGCCTTGGCAGGGACATCACAGCGAAACACATGGCACTTGAGCATACAGCTGTCTTTGTCACCCGCCACAAAAGCGAAGTCCCTGGTAGGGTCAGAGATGGGGCTGGGGCAGGGACAGGGGCAGAAATTGGGGTAGGGTAGAGGCTGGGTAGGAGCAGGGGCCTGTAGTGCCTACAGGAGACTGGAAAGTCAGGCAAGGGACATGGGAATGGAACAGGGAGGTAAGGGCTGGGGCTCAAGGCACCGAGCTGTCACTCACCTGTCTCTGTTCCGGAAGCATGTGGAAGCACAGGAGAGAATCAGCCCAGCCTCTCAGACTCAACCCCATCCGTCCCTGAGGAGCTGGGCCCACCCTCCCCAACCAGGGCTGGACCAGGCAAGGAAGGCAGAGCTTGGGTCCATGTCAGAGGATCTGTGTCCAGGGGTTCAAGTACAGAGGATCAGCATCAGTGGGGATCATAGCCTGCAGGAGGGAGGGAGGAGCAACTATCACTTGGGGGGATGCAGGGGTCCTCACCGGCCCTTGGAGCTGCCCACACCCCACACACGGATGTGCACCAGAGGCTGGCAGTGGATTAGACTATGGTCCAGAGGATTCACCAAGCTCATGGCATCCTTCTTTAGGATCATCAGCATGTTCTGGCCCTGCCAAGGAGAGGTCAGTCTGAAGCTCAGATCAATGTGATTACCATGGAGAACAGGCAATTCAGAGACAGCTGTCTTTGCTGGGCCCTAGGCTGAATCCCTTGAAGGGACAGCCAGCTCACCTCACCCCAGGCACCATCTGGGGGCTGGCTGCGGCTACGGCTGCGAGTCTGGGCCAGTTGCTGGATGCAGTTATTGACTGCAATACTGCTCTTCCCTGGTACCAGATCCTCTTCGGGTACCTCTACCCAGCCCAGGGAGCGGACTGCAAAGCACTGACGGGTTAGGGGAAAGGACAGGACGGCTCTGAGTGAGTGGAGGTGGACATGGAAGTGGAACAGTAGGTAGAGTAGGATGGGAGGTGTTGCGGGTTCCACACGCATGAACCTTCTGGTATACATGCCTTTCACCCTTGATCACCTCTTCTCAGCCCAATCCCACCCCTGACCTTTCACTTGGAACAATCCACCACACCCACCACCATTCCCTGGGCTGGCCCTCAGACCCAAGACACTACCTTAGCCCCTGGCTCCATGCTCTGGATGTAGGATTCTTCACCATACCAGGACAGAGAGGTCCTGGAAGAGAGTAGAGCTTGTAAGGGGACCACACTTCCTACAAAAGGGAGAGTAGTGAAGCCCTGACTACTTAATGGGCATGAGATGTGGGATAAGTCCCAGAACATAGTGCCCCAAATATATAACCAGAGTGAGAGAGGGCCTAGGACACATTAAATAAATGTAACAGTGTGGTTTAAAATTTGAACAAAACTTCAGGACATAGGATGTAGAATAAAAGTTGTAAACATTGAACAGGATCCAAAACGTGGACCAGAACTCTAAAGTGAGACAAGACACTCTAGAACACTAAACAGGAACTTCCATGGAAAGAGCTTAGTACAGTGACCAAGATCTAGAACATGACTTATCAGTACCCAGAACAGGGAAGAACATGTAGCAAAACAGAGCATGGAACAAGGGACAAACTTCAAAATACTGAGAGACTCAAGAAATGGAACAGAGACAAAAACCTGGGCTTGAAAGCAGAATGTGAGTCCAGTTGCATCTCTGAGGGCCATGGAACCCCAAGCCTTTAATTCTCCCTGGCCTGTCCCTGTTACCTGCGGTTCAGCGAGCTCTCCAGGCTCGAGAAGGATCTCCCCTTGGGAGGCCGAAGTCCCCAAATCCCCTCCGTCCTCTGTAGAGAGGGAACTAGGTCAGTGTGGCAGCAGGCCTACAACCACACATGGGTTCAGACCCCCTCCTCACACTCCACCTACCGTGCCCGGGTCCTCTGCATCTCCCGTCTCCCAGGTTGGGCGCTGCCACTGGGTGCTGCCACTGGGTACATGCCAATAGTAAGTACCTGCAGCATCGCGTATCTTCCTCCAGCCAGGGGGCAGTCCTGGCTCCCCCTCAAGACTCTGGTCCCCCCACAAGTCGTCTACAGGAACAGGGATGGGGACAGGAAACACGGGATTGGAGAGGGAAGGCATATTCGTGGGTTCAGAACAACGCTCTGTCAGAACCCTCCCTCCATCCCGAAGGGGACAATCCTTAGGCTGGAGATCCAGAATGTCCTTTACAGCGCAAAGATCCAGGGTTCATTTGTCCCCTGGTCCTTACGATGAAACATACCCCGTCAACTCCCTCGTTCCCCCTCAGCTCCCGATCCTCCCATCGGGCCCCTCCGTGCACACCATCGCAGTTGACCAGAATGATGGCCAGCATGTAATCCTTGCCCAGCATAGCCCCGACCGCGTCCCCGCCGGCCTTCGCCGGCCCGCAAGCTCAGCCCAGCTTGACCTCCGGAGCTGCTGCGCCCACAAGCCCAGCCTCTCTGCGCTGGCTAGGCCAACCCGCGCCGCACAAATACGGGGCGGGGTAGAAGCCAGGTCCCAGGGGCGGGAAAGGACGAGCCAGAGCAGCGCCGCCCGCGGAGGCGGCGCTTGTAAACAGGCGTCTGGATCCCCAAGTGGGTGCGCCTTTCCGTGCGTGGCTCCGGGAAAAGCGCAAAGAAGCCAACGCACCAGCTGACCTCACGGCGCAACTGTGAGCTCATCGAGGGGCGGACGACCAGCCAGACGAACGTGCACAGCACGCAGATGCGTACAAATGAGCTCATCGCGCCCAGTTCGTATGCGCTCGCGGACACTCATCTCGTGTCATGCCGGAGGGGTCACGTGGAAGTACCCGAGCGGAAACCGCCGCGCTCGGCAGTCAGGGGGAGCACCTCCACCCTTTCCAAAAAATGTCCCGGAAGTGCCTTCGCCCTCAGTAAAGATGGCCGCTGCACTTGGCGCGAGGAAGGCGGGGTTGCGCCTGCGCAACAAGTTCGCCGGAGAAGATGGCGGATGACAAGGTGAGTGAATGTGGGCGTTATCTGCAGTGTGGGGTGGTCTTCACACCGTTTTAGTCTTTGAGAAAGGCGACACTGGCCTTTATCCTGCCTAAAGGTGTCCCTTATGGGGTTTTAACTCTTGTCGGGTTTATACTCCTGTTGACTGCCCTCAACGCTGGGGGAATGGAGTAGCGGAGCGCTACACGAGGCAAGCAGAGCTCGGCATCCCCCAGGTGTCCTCTCCGGGTCCTCTCAAGATCCTTAATTACGGGCATGCGCTCCGACACACTCACCCTGACATACTCCTCCTCTTTTGCATTCCCTAGTCCCCGAAATCTCCCTCTTAGAAACACGATGTTTCCAAGTCTCACAGATACGCATTCTCATTTAAACTTTTGGCATACACTGAATTTCATACTTTGAGGTGATCAAAGGCGCTCAGTTCATTTACCCACAATCCTGCAGACAGCCACTCCACCCCCACCCCAGCTAGTGCATCCAGTTACACATTGTTTGGGAAGCCCAGGCAGAAATCAGGTTTATCCTAGAGCGTCCATGAAACTGCCTCAGGTCATTTTTCACCATTGGTCTGAAGTTCTGCACGGTTCACACATCTAAGTACTTACTAGTCTCTGTGTTAGGCTTGGGGACCAAGTAGGCAAGACGGACAGCTTGCCACTTTCAGGTAGCTTATAGTCGAGTCAGTAGTGCGTGCCGGATAAATCAAAGCTGTTCCTCTTGCCTCCATACACACTGCTTGCTATATAAAATTTTGTAAGGGTTGTCACAGATGCAGATCTCATCTGTCACCCCCTCCGTGGCCCCCGTGTGAATTCAGTTTTCAATTTTTTTTTCTGGTGCCACGTCATTATGAGGAAGTTTTTATAAGAAGAGATGTCTCATCCTCACACCCAGACCTACCCAGCCCGATAGACCTGAGCAGGGAATGGGGCTGCATTAACCTGCTGCAACCGATTTCCTTCTTGTTCTAGGATTCTCTGCCCAAGCTTAAGGACCTGGCATTTCTCAAGAACCAGCTGGAACGCCTGCAGCAGCGTGTGGAAGAAGAAGTCAGCAGTGGTGTGAGCCAGGTAAAGTTGTACCTGCCCACCAGGCTTCATTGCCCTGTATGGTATTGAATGGGTAATAGAGGTTTATTCAGCAAATAGTTATTGAGGGCCAGCTCTTTGTGACTCCAAGGAAAGTTTCCCAAAGAAAATGACACTAGAACTGGCATCTTAAATAGTAATTAACTAGGTAAAGAGGAGAGGAGAGAACATTTCAAGCAGATAAAATTACATATGTAAAGCTCTCATGGTGGGAAGTAGCCTGATAAATATGATGAATAGTTTAATTTGGCTGCAGTAATGGGCGAGCATTAGGAAGTGAGGCTGGAGAAGCAGGCAGGGATCAGACTCCTCAGTGACATCTCCGTAGATTTGTGGTGGTGGGGTTCTATGCTTGGAGCCTTCTAACCACAGGGTTCTGAGATTGTGTGATCAGGACCCCTAGGTTCTTTTTCTGCCTCCAGAATCTTAAAGATCTTTGGAGAGAGTACTACAGCTTTCCAGAGTAAGGAGGAGCAGGTGGTGGGATGCTCTAGGGCCAGCTTGAGTAGCTTCTAGATAATGAAGGAAAACCCTGGCTGAATTTTCTCCTTCATTTCACTCCACAGGATGGCTCACTCTTGTCCTCCCCATTCCTCAAGGGCTTCTTAGCTGGCTATGTGGTGGCCAAACTGAGGGCATCAGCAGTATTGGGCTTTGCTGTGGGTACCTGCACTGGCATCTATGCAGCTCAGGCATATGCCGTGCCCAATGTGGAGAAGACATTGAGGGACTATCTCCGGTCTTTGCGAAAGGGGCCTGACTAACTCTGGATCCCATGGGGGAGAAAGGATGAGCACCTCTGGCCTGCAGGTAGAGGCCTTTCAACCACAGACACCATATTTGGCTTCCCGACCTATCACCCTTTTGCTATCTCCAACTTGCCCACAGCCTTCATCCTTGCTTTCCTTCCTGTAGAGTGTAAGTGGTGGCTTATCAGCCAGCAGTTTTTGGATGCCCCTCCTTAACCCCAAAGAAGCCACCCTAAAACTGTGGCTTCTAGAGCCACCAGCCCCTTTCTTTTACATCCCTGACTGTGGAGTTTGCTGCTGACTCTGATTTTCAGTATACTCTCTAGCAATGTACCACAGCTCCTCCCTCCGGGGAGCTGGCTCCATATTGATTTTCCCCAAACTTGATAGAATTCCCATTGCCCCCTTGCTAGCCACACAAGCCACCCAGGGTCTGGTTTGGGCATGAGTGTAGAGGACGGGGGTATGCCAGGCCTGGGCCGTCCCAGGCAGGCCCGCTGGACCCTGATGCTACTCTTATCCACTGCCATATATGGTGCCCATGCCCCATTACTGGCACTGTGCCATGTGAACGGCAAAGTGCCCTTCCGGCCCTCCTCAGCTGTGCTGCTGACCGAGTTGACCAAGCTACTGTTGTGCGCCTTCTCCCTCTTGGTGGGCTGGCAGGCATGGCCCCAGGGGGCCCCACCATGGCGCCAGGCTGCCCCATTTGCACTATCAGCCCTACTCTATGGAGCGAACAACAACCTAGTCATCTATCTTCAACGCTATATGGACCCCAGCACCTACCAGGTGCTGAGCAATCTCAAGATTGGAAGCACGGCCCTGTTCTACTGCCTCTGTCTCCGGCACCGCCTCTCTGCACGTCAGGGCTTAGCACTGCTGCTGCTGATGGTGGCAGGGGCTTGTTATGCAGCTGGTGGCCTCCAGGATCCTGGGAACACCCTTCCTGGATCCCCGTTAGCAGTTGCTGCTGGCCCCATGCCCCTGCATATCACTCCACTGGGACTGCTACTTCTCATCCTGTACTGCCTCATCTCAGGCCTCTCGTCTGTGTACACAGAACTGCTCATGAAGCGACAGCGGCTGCCCCTAGCACTTCAGAACCTCTTCCTCTACACTTTTGGTGTGCTCCTAAATCTAGGTCTGCATGCAGGTGGCGGCCCTGGCCCGGGCCTCCTGGAGGGTTTCTCAGGATGGGCAGCGCTTGTGGTACTGAGCCAGGCAGTAAATGGATTGCTCATGTCAGCTGTCATGAAGCACGGCAGCAGCATCACACGCCTCTTTGTTGTGTCCTGCTCACTTGTGGTCAATGCCGTGTTCTCAGCAGCCCTGCTGCGGCTACAGCTCACAGCTGCCTTCTTCCTGGCCACACTGCTTATTGGTCTGGCTGTGCGCCTGTATTATGGCAGCCGCTAGCCCCTGACCACCTCCACCTGGACTCCTGACCCTGAAGATTGGCCACCATCAGAGCCACCTCCCAGGCCTCCCGACCCTTCCTCAGCAGCCAGCCCTGTAACAAGTGCCTTGTGATAAAAGGTGGGGAAGTGAGAGCAGCCAGGTTAGTCTCTGGAAGTGGGTGAATGAAGGGTTACCCCAGGAGACTGAGTTTAATTAAAGAAACTTCCCAAAAGTTTGTCCACACTAAGGAATTGGGGGAGCATCCATACCTCAGCCTAAAAATGACCCCATCTCCATTGGAGGAGACTCCCTGCCTCATCCTGCATGAATGCAGTTGTTTCAAGTGGGGTGTGGACAAAAGTTGGCTCTCCTTGCCTCTTGTGGTCACCCTAGCAGACCCATTGCCCCCAGGCCTGATGACAGCTATTCCACCCCAGCTTTGGTACATGAATCCCCCATTAGAGACATTCATCCCGGCACCATAATGCAAGAAACCCTATTGCTACCCAGGCCTCTCTTCCGAGCTCCCTTGGCTCCAGCAGCACCTGGAGACAATGCCCCCTGCTCCCTCCACAGTGCTGCTCTCCATATCCACCCAGCTTTGTTCTGGAAACTCCAGAGAGGGCTGGAGCTTGACCCATCTCAGGGAATGTTGCCCCTGGGCCCTGGCTTAAGGCTATACTCCTGATCTCTTTGCTCACCCCAAGGGCCCTCTCAAAGCCCACTGCCCCCTCTACCATTCCTAGGAGGTACCATTCTTCTCACTCTGGGTCCTGCCCCTGCCTAGCGGTGTCCTAGCTCTCAACAGCTTAGAGAAGCTCTACACAGAGTAACCTGGAACCAGGCACAGGGAAATTTGGTATAACTCAGTGTCTCTATGTAAGCAATAAGGCTTAATAAAGTATTCTGGGGTGCAGGTTCTGCAATTGACTATGATAGTCCTATGTCTTCTGTGCTTAATAGCTTTGCTGAAACATAATTTTGTTCCCTTGGTGCCCTGAATGTCTTAATGGTGGAGTAACTTACAGGCTAGAAGACACTTTTCTCCTAGTTGTTGCCAGGAGTATTATATCTTCTTTAGGGCTCCATGGAGTGGAGACTGTTCTATCATAGAACTTTCCAAATTTCTCTGAAGTACAAAATGTGGGTCCTAGGGAATTCAGAGGAATTCTTGGAAATAGAAGGTACTGGGCCTGGCAGAACAAACTAGATTTTAGGCTAGAGAACTCATGGGTTCAATATGGCTTTGATTCTCATTTCCTCTGGTTCCCTCACTGATAATCCTGTCATCTCTTCTCATGGCCAGAGGGACATCAGGCCCTGCTCCTTGGAAGAATACCTAGTAAGTTTAACATAACATAAAATAATTTTCAAAAGGCAGACCTATTGGAAAATCTTAGGGAATAGGGTAGGGCTTAGGAATCTTTTTTTTCTTTTTTCTTTTTCTTTAATGAGCTGAAATGATTCCAATGCACACTGCATCTTGCAAACCCACTACTGTCTACAGTGTAGAACTCTGGCCAACCAGGCTTGAATTTGTCACTTACTAGCTGACTATCCTTGGGCAGTTACTTAACCTCTCCAAGCATTAGTTGCCTTACCCCTGAAATGGGGATTAAATGGTATCTACTGCCATGTAGGGTAGTGGGAAAGACTAAAAAATAGTGGATATGAGGCGTTTAACAGGGACTGGCACAACGGGACTTGGTTAGTGGTATTGTTAATTATCCATAATGAAAATCAGCTTGGTTATTGTATCCCAGCTCCCTCTCCCTTCTAGAACCCTTAATTAAGAATGAAGAGAAAGGAGCTATCCCTGCAGGACTACTGATCACCAAATTTCTCCCCAGGGCAGCAATCCACCAGGACTGGCCTCAGCCTAGTCTATTCCCTGCCGAAGTTGCTGGTTCTGGGCTCGGAGCTCCTGGTTCTGCGTGGCCAGGTTGATGTTGTCTTGCAGGACACCAGCCAGCAGGCTGCGGTGGTGATGCTCTGTGGTCACAGCCTGCTCCTCCCATAGCCTTCGCCAGGTTCGGAATACCTGTGCCCAGATTCAGAGATGCTTGTTAGTCAGTCAGCCTTGGAAGCACTTCAGGGCCTGCCTTTTGACCTCACTGACCTGCAGCATATGGCGTGTTTGAGCTCGGGCAGCCTGCACATGCAACTCATAAAGGGCTACGAGGTCCTGCTCTGCATTGTCCTTCTCTGCCTGAAGTGCTTCCAGCTGGAGTCTCAGCACTCTCTGTTCCCGGTGCCATCTCTGCCTCTCCTCAGAGTCCTTCAGTGATAATACATATTCTTTGTTCAGTGCCACCTGCATACCAAGCTCTGTTCTAAACATTTCATGTGTATCGTTTTCATCTTATCCAATGAAAGGCATATGGGGTAGTTGCCATTTTACTTTTCCAAATCTGGTGGTTAGATTTGGAGACTGGATCAGAGGAGTGACCTAACCTGCCCAAATTCACATAGCTAGTGAGGGACAGAACTGAGATGACACACGCCTTCAATGGTTCACTGTCATTCTTAGGGTAAAGTCCAAATTCAGAGGCATGGCACACACTGGTCTCTTTAGCCTCGCCTCTGACCTTGCACCTACCAGGCCCCACCAATGGACAATCTGCAATACCTAGACTATGCCATTGCTTCCCTCTGGACTTTTGCTCATACGGTATTGTCCTCAGAACATATTCTCACAACCCCCATGGACACAAGTTTTGTTTCTTAATTTGTTCAAGCAAGTTATATTTCCTCAATGCCTATATGTGATGGGTACAACCTGCCTAAGCAGAGCTCAGTCTAGTGAATTTCTCTGGCTGATTTGTTTTTAAGTCTCAGCTTGGATGCTTTCTTCTGTGATCCACTTCAACCTGGGTCAGGCACACCTTTTTGTTCCCAACAAGCCCTTAGCTCCCTGCATCACAGCACTTAGGACTGAAAATCACAAAGCTGTGAGGACCATGAGAGGGTATGGCCCAGTCTGTTTTGATTGAAGCTGGATCACAGTCCACAGCACAGTGCCTGAACCAATTAGAAACCTCAAGTCCTGGGTGGCCCAGGTGGCTCAGCGGTTTAGCGCCGCCTTCAGCCCAGGGCCTGATCCTGGAGACTCAGGATCCTGTCCCATGTCGGGCTCCCTGCATGGAGCCTGCTTCTCTCTCTGCCTGTGTCTCTGCCTCTCTCTCTCTCTCTCTCTCTCTTTAATAAGTAAATAAAATCTTAAAAAAAAAAAGAAAAAAAACTCAAGTCCCCTACTTGGCCCTCCTCACCTCCTTTTCAGCCTCCAGGCCTTTGACCTGGTCACCTGCCACCTTCTCCTGTTCCAAATGCTTCAGTTCCTCTTGGATCCGTATTTGGTGCCATTCGTGCCATCTCTTCTTCCGTGCCTGAGCCAAGAAGAACTGCAGGGCCACATCTGGGGCCTGCCAGGCCCAGGTCAGAAGCCCATATGTGTACACAGCCTTGGGACTTAGGCCCAGCTTTTCAACAGAATCCCACTACCAGGGCTGCTCTGAGAACTATATCTAGGACCTCACTGGCCTGTAAGAGCCTGTAGCCTGGACAGAGACTTGGAGGGCATGGGGAGAAAGGAGAGGTGTTGGCTCTGCAAATAGGTGGTGCAGTGGAGGCTTTAGGGATGCTATACCTCTAATGTGACCCAGTAGGAAAAGAGCCTTCCCATGTCCTTCCCTTAGGAATCACATAGCCTTTCAGATCTCCATATTTCCCCCTGTTGCTGAGGCAGGGAAGCAGTAGACATATTAACTGAGCTCTGCACCTCTTTACTCCCCCAACAGCTTCCAGCTTTTCTGGGATACCTGGGGTATTACCGGTTCCTCAGAGTCCCTAAGAGGATGATTTTGATGAAGCCCAGATCCCAGAGATGACGTTATTCCTACCACCAGCAGAAAATGTGGTTAAGCCTGGTAAAAGTGGAAAAGATGCCCAGCTCCACCCCAAACCCCAAACCCACCTTTGGACTCTCCTTGGAAGTCTGGGCTGTAGCTTGCTGTTGAATCTATCACCTCATGAGAATATAGTAGGAGTGGGAATTCCATACCCTTCCTCCCAGGACAGTGTGCATTAAGCTCAGGGCTTTGAAATCAGATCGGGGTCCCAGGCCCTCCTTTACTCAGCTATGTGGCCTCAGGTAACTAGTCCTTTGAATCCATGTAAAATAGAGCTGATAGAAGTCGTAGAGAGCATGAAATATGATAAGGCATCCAAAGCACTAAGTAGTGGTAGGCACTGCTTAGTAAATGGGAGCTTATATGCCTAATTCCCAAAGCTCACCACTGTAAAAGTTGTAATTATGAAAAGGGAAGGACCAGGAGAAGGTGCACAGGAGCAGCATTCCAGCCATACTGTGGCAAATCCTGGAAAACAGTGCCCCCTTCTGCACAGGAGAGGCCATGCACTCTAAACAGATGCAAAAGTACTATATTGAGTCAAAGCACTCAGGGGTTTTTGCCCCTCTGCTATCTTTGATTTTATCAGTGACCCTGAGGTACTCAGACCCCTTCTCTGAGCCTCAGTTTGCTCACCTGAAAAATGTGAGCAATGTTGTCTTCTATGGCTTCCCCATTGACCTTCAAGATGAAGTCCAAACATCTCAGTAAATTTACAAAGCTGTTTATGACCTGGCCCCCACTTCACTCTTTCATCCTTCTCTCTTGACTCTTCCTCAAATTATTCTTCAGCAAAATGAGCTGCTTTCAATCCCCCAATGATATCAAGCTCTCACTTATTTCTAAAACATTGTTATTTTCTGTTCCTGGAATGTTCTTGATTCATTTTTCCTGGCTACCTCCTTCAGGAGTCAACTTCCTCCATGAAATATTCCTTCCCTCTCTTGCCAAGACTAGCTTAGATGCCCCATAGAACCCTGTGTTGATAAGGCCTTAAGAGAACTGATCACAATGTTACAACTGTTTCTTCCCAGAAGACTGTAAAATCCATGAGGACAGGGATTTCCCAGGGTCTACATAGCACTATGCCTGGCAGGTACTGAGAATTCAGTCAGTGTCTGAGAATCAATAAATTAGCGAATGAAGGAAGGGCCTCCTCATGATGCTTTGTAAACAGGAGAGGAAGGAAGACACCAGTGGGGCTCCTAAGAGGTTGAATGAGACCTACCTGTAGTTCTGGGAGCTCCACAGCCTCAGCTTTGACCCTTTTGAGTGGCTGGCTTCCTGGGCACTGACTGCAGGCTTTTATCACCTGTGGAGAGAGGGTTCAGGGTAGGCTCCAGCTATTGTCTCCCAGGCGCCTCCAGGCCTCACCTTACTTACCTGCAACTCTCGAAGTGCCCTGCCCAACTGGCTGAGCCCGCTGTCTGTCAGGTTGTCTCCAAGGAGGCCTGAACGCAGGCTCTTAAGGCCAGCCCGGTGGGCCCGGGCTTCTTCTACTGCGTCCCACAGGATGGGCCTCACCTGTTTCACCTGCATCCTCCTTCCCTCGGCCCCCAACAGAGCAGCCCAGAGCAGGCTCAGGGAGCCACCTAGTAAAGGGAGATCCGGAGTGAATCACACCTTCTGGATTCCAAAGCATACTGCCTGTACTACTTTTAATTTTTATTAATAGCATTATTTATAAAAATAGCTAATACCTATCAGGCATTTACATGTGCTTGATGGCACTGTGCTAAGGATTTTCATGGATTGCCTCTTTTTATCCACATAACACTCCAATGAGGCAGCAACTCTAATTTATTTTACCCCCACATTTTCCAGATGAAGCAAATGAAACTCAGAGAAGTCAAGTGACTTCCTGGTGAGTAGCAGAGTTGAAACTTAAGTCCAGTTCTGTCTGACATTAAAGCCTGTGTGCTTAATCATGATACCAAACTGGCCTGTCCTGCACTGCATTATCCTTGAGGGCATAAACTGCCCTAATTTATTCTCCTTACTCCACAGGGCCTGGCACAGTGCATGGTCTGGAAGTATATTAGCCAAATTATTGTGGTTGTTAGTTCTGAAGACAGAGAGCCAGGCTCTTTAAAAAAAAAAAAAAAAATGCTTTTATTATAGAAAATTTCAAACATAAAAAAGGTACGGGAAACCCAAGCTTCAATCACCAGGCTTCAATAATTATCAGCTGTTGGCCATTCTTGTTTGATCTCTACCCTCCACTTGACCTCTCTGACATCTCTAACATCATATCATTTCACAGAAGCCTGATTTTTAATAAGTGTGTGCAAATAGGCAAGTTCTTTCCCCTCTCTGATCCTCCCTTTCCTCATCTAAGCCTTCCTCTCTTTCCTCATCTAAATTAGATGTGTCTCATGGGGTTGTGGTCAAAATAAACAATATTAGTGTAAAAATGCTTGGTAAATCATTGAAAGTCTCTACAGGGTGAAGGGTTGCTTTTACTATTGGCCCGCCTCTCCAGACTTTGGCAACCTAGCCATCCTGGGTCTTTCTGAATCCTGGCCCTCCCAGAGGGTCAGGCTCTCTCTGAACTGGGGTTGGAGCTGCAGCTGATTTGATGAGAGGGTGGGTCAGGCATAAGAAGTCAGATCCCAGAGCTTCCGAAGAACCCCCACACCCTCCCCCCAGGTCACCTTGAGGGTCCAGGCGAAGAAGGAGGCCACTGTAGTTGTTTCCTTCCAGGAGTCGTGAGACAATCCAAGGCAGAGAGCCCTCCACCTCCTCACCAGTAGCCCTACCAGCCAACACCTGCAGCAGGGGGCAATCTCTGCCAGAGGGAGGGAGGAAGAAAGGAGATGTCCACTGGTGGCTGGGGGAAAAAACTGACCCAAATGGCCAGTCAATGGAAAGGCTATTTCCAGTAACTTTTGTGTACCACCAGGCAGATTTGCAACCTTGCATAGACCTTTGTTTTATTTTATTATTTTTTTTTAGAGACACCTGGGTGGCTCAGCAGTTGAGCATCTGCCTTTGGCTCAGGGAGTGATCCGGGAGTCTGGGATTGAGTCCCACATCGGGCTCCCTGCGTGGAGCCTGCTTCTCCCTCTGCCTGTGTCTCTGCCTCTCTCTCTCTCTCTGTGTGTCTCTCATGAATGAATATTATTTTTTAATTACATAATACATTCTCATAGTACAAAAGTTAATTTATCTATCTGATAAGGGATTTGGATCTAGAATATTTAAAGAACTCTTAGGCCCCAGTAATAAAAGACTAATCACCTAATTTAAAATGGCAAAGCAAGGTGACATCCACAAAAATGACAGAGTAGGGAACTCTGAGAGTGTATCCTTTTCCAGAAACAGCTGGCAAAATGGTCAGAATCAACCTTACTGGAACTCTGGGGGACAGTCAAAGGTGTACAGCAACCAAATGAATGCTTCACCAGGAGAAAAGCAACTTAAATGTATTGAGATCTTTGTTGTGTTTTAGCTCACCCTAGCCCCAACCTCCTCCCCAGCACAGAGGTGGTTTTTCTTTTTTAATTTTTTTTTATTTATTTATGATAGTCACAGAGAGAGAGAGAGAGGCAGAGACACAGGCGGAGGGAGAAGCAGGCTCCATGCACCGGGAGCCCGATGTGGGATTCGATCCCGGGTCTCCAGGATCGCGCCCTGGGCCAAAGGCAGGCGCCAAACCGCTGCGCCACCCAGGGATCCCCTTTTTTTTTTTTTTTTTTTTTTAATTTATTTATGATAGGCACACAGTGAGAGAGAGAGAGGCAGAGACACAGGCAGAGGGAGAAGCAGGCTCCATGCACCGGGAGCCCGACGTGGGATTCGATCCTGGGTCTCCAGGATCGCGCCCTGGGCCAAAGGCAGGCGCCAAACCGCTGCGCCACCCAGGGATCCCTCAGAGGTGGTTTTGAAGGTAACAGCTCACATTCCTGGTGGAGGTATTTGACTCTGGAAGGAGCTGAGCAGATCTTGTTTCCAAGGAATTATGTTTGTTGTTTTGACTCTCTTGGGTTTCCCCCCCAGACCACTGACAAAAAGGGCTTCCCTTTGTCTCACTTACTTTGGAACTCTCTCCCAGGGCAGAACAGCTATGCTAGGGGACAGTTGCTCAAAACACGCATGAAAGATGAAAGAACAAGCAAAAATAGCAGTTGGAGCAAACAACAGATGCACAGAAAGACTGAGAGAAAAAATTGGGGACTGAGATATGGGGGGAATAATTTACCCAGTGCACTAAGGAAAACAGAAAGCCATGCACATGCCCAGGGCAGGCAGCATGCTGAGAAGATCATAAGTTTTCATTTCTGGCTGATTTTTAAGCTCAATGCAAGCAGGAAATAAGGCTAAGGCAGAGCTAGAAATGGACTGGCTAAGCATAGAAGGACTGACTCAACCCAGAGCCAATCTGTGGAAACAGGACTTTTTTTTCTTTTCTTTCTTTCTCTTTTTCTTCTTAAATAAAAAAAAAAAAAGTTTTAAGGAAGCAGTTTAAGGAATTCTGTATCAGATCACTAGCGAACCACTGAGATAAGAGAATGGAGACTTCAGTGATCACCAAGAAAAGGGTGTTTGCAAAAATTGTTTGGAAAAGTAACTAAGCAAGCAGAGAGCTGCGGCCCACGGCAAGCAACAATGCCAATCCTAGGGATGATGGAGAATCTGGCTTTCAGAGTTACTACATTATCACACCCAGAATGTCAGAGCATTAAGGAAAAGAAATGGAGACTTAACAGACCAGTGCAATAAAGAATATAATCGTTACAAAAATAAAATGTTCTCAAATTGGCTAGTTTCCAACCAAAAAAAAAAAAAATCAGGCATGCAAATAATCAAGAATATATGGTCCACTCACAAGGAAAAAAATTAACAGAAACTTTCCTGAGGAAATACACTGGATTCACTACACAAAGACTTTAATTCAACTTTTTTTTTTTTAAGATTGTATTTATTTGTTCATGAGAGACACAGAAAGAGGCAGAGACAGGCAGAAGGAGAAGCAGGCTCCATGCAGGGAGCCCAATATGGTACTCGATCCTGGAATCCCAGGATCATGCCCTGAACCTAAGACAAACACTCAACCACTGAGCCACCCAGGCATCCCTAATTCAACTATGTTAAATATGCTCAGAAAACTAAAATCAGGAAAATTATGTCTCAATAAATAGAAAATATAAATAGAAGCATAAAAATTATAAAAAGGAACCAAGTAGAGAGGTGCCTGGCTGGCTTAGTTGGTAGAGCATGAGGCTCTTGATCTTAGGGTCATAAGTTTGAGCCCCACTGTGGGTGTAAAGCTTACATAAAAATAAAATAAAATATAAAATAAAACGAGGGGCACCTGGGTAGCTCAGTTGGCTAAGCATCTGCCTTCAACTTGGGTCATGATCCCAGAGTCCTGGGATTTTGAGCCATATATCAGACTCCCTGCTCTGCGAGGAACCTACTTCTCCCCTCCCACTCCCCCTGCTTGTGCTCCATCTCTCTCCAAATAAATAAATAAAACCTTTAGAAAATAAAAAATAAGGATGCCTGGGTGACTCAGTGGTTGAGCGTCTGCCTTCGGCTCAGGACGTGATCCCGGGGTCCTGGGATCCAGTCCCACATCGGGCTTCCTGCATGAAGTTTGCTTCTCTCCCTACCTATGTCTCTACTTCTCTATGTGTGTCTCTCATGAATAAATAAATAAAAATTTTTAAAATAAATAAAAATAAAATAGGAACCAAGTAGAAATTCTGGAGCTGCGAAGTACAGTAACTGAAATAAAAAATTCCCTAGAGGGCAGAATTGAGCAGGCATAAGAAAGAATCTTGGCAAAGTTGAAAATAAGTCAAATAGAATTATGCAGTGTGAGGAGCAGAAAAAAAAAATAAATGAAGGAAAATGAGCCCAAAGGCCCAGTGAATGCATCAGGTGTATAAACATACACAGAATGGAAATCTCAGAAGGAAGAGAGAGACAAGGGGTCAGAAAGATTATTCAAAGAAATAATCTTCAAATATTCCCCAAATTTTATGAAAGACATGAGTCTATCCAAGAAGCTCAACAAATTCCAAGAAGGATAAATACAAAGAGATCATGCTAGGACACATTATAACCAAATTGTCAAAAGCCAAAGAGAAAATCTCATTATGTACAAATGATACTCCATAAGACCAATTTCTCATCAGAAATTATGGAGTCCAGGGGACCCCTGGGTGGCTCAGCAGTTTAGCACCTGCCTTCAGCCCAGGGCGTGATCCTGGAGTCCTGGGATTGAGTCCCACATGGCTCCCTGCATGGAGCCTGCTTGTCCCTCTGCCTGTTTCTGCCTCTCTCTGCCTCTCTCTGTGTGTCTCATGAATAAATAAATAAACTCTTTTAAAAAAAATTATGGAGTCCAGAAGGCAGTGAGATGACATATTTAAAGTGCTGTAAGAAAAAGCCTGTCAATTCTATATCTGGCAAAATTATCATTCAAGAATGTGGGAGAAATTAAAGTGTTCCCAGATTAGTAGGAGCTGATGGAATTCATTGCTAGTAGACCTGCCTAACAAGAAATGTTAAAAGAGGGACACCTGGGTAGCTCAGTGGTTGAGCATCTGCCTTTGGCTCAGGGCGTGATCCTGGGGTCCTGGGGTCCTGGGATCCAGTCCCACATCGGGCTCCCCACAGAGAGCCTGCTTCACCCTCTGCCTATGCCTCTGCCTCCCTCTGTGTGTCTCTCATGAGTAAATAAATAAATTCTTAAAAAGAAAGAAATGCTAAAGGAAGGAGTCCTTCACTGTGTCAGAGGTGAGGAAAGGAAATTCTGGGGCTGCCCTGGGTCTCTGCATTCATCCTTCCAGGGTCTTTTCACTCTGAAAGAGAGTGAGCATGAGCAAGGGTAGTGGGAGAGGGAGAGAGAGAGTCTCAAGCAGACTCCCATTGACTGCAGAGCCTGACATTGGGCTTGATCCCATGACCCTGAAATCACAACCTGAGTCAAAACCAAGAGCCGGTCACTTAACTGACTGAGCTATATTTCAGCAGCACCCCCCCCCACCATTCCCTAGAGGTCAGAAGCCTCCATGAGACTTACAGGGCTCTGGGCAGCTGAAGGATCCTCAAAGCCCCTCGCCACATGCCCTGGGTCCCAGGCCCCTCAGGAGGATCAGGCCCTGGGCAAGACATGGTGACAGTGAGCAGAGAGCAGGCCCTGTGGAGGAGAGTGTAGCATCAGGCCAAATACCTAAGGGATGGGTGTGGAGGGTGACAGGTGCCCTCCTGGCCTCACCTGCCTTCATCCCCTGCAGCCTGCAAGTACAGCTCTGAGGCGGCTCTTGAGTCAGACACTTCCACCTCGCTGGCATCTTCCACCACCCTGGAGGAAGGGGAGGCTGAGCTCAACTCCAACCAGAGTTCCGTCCAGCCTCACAGAACCTCTGCATGGGGGTCGATAGGGGTCCCAAGAGCCTGTCAGAATCAGCCCCAAGGTTCCAAGCTCATTATATCCCCTAAAAGCCTCTCATCTTCATGATTTCTTTTCTCCTCCTGTCATCTGTCCAGTGAGGGAAACAGGCTAGTTGGGATTGCCCCATTTTACAGATGGAGAGACTGAAGTTCTGCTCATTGATGCTCAAATCTCCCAGGAGAATAATGACTGAGTTGAAGAGGCATAGATGGATAGGGTAAGAAGAGTGAGAGGGTTGGGGATATGGGATGCAGGGAAGAGGATGAGATGGCGTGATAAGCATGACCCCAAGTATGTGGCAGTGGAGAAAAACCTCCCAGGTCTGGGTTTGAGGGTGTTGGCCCTGCTTTGAGACAAGCATCCTCAGATCCCATTGGGCCCTGGACACTCACAAGCCCAGAGGAGACACATTGAGCACGGACAAGTTCTCTGTCTCTGGAGAGAGCAGGTCCTGAGTCCTCCCGCTAGGACTGAGCTGGAATCACGCAAGCACAACACTGGTTACAAATAGAGCCTTTCCCAGCTCCAGCTGGGGCCCTGGGGGCCAAGCAGGGCACCAAAATTCAGCCATCAGGCAGGAAAAAGGAGACCTTGGAAGGCAAGCACACGCTGGTGAGCTGCAGAATAAGGCTTGGCTCAAGCTCTTCTGGCTCCTCACAAGCCTCGGGCTCTTTCTGCAGCACCTCGGGTGCCTTGGCTCCCAGGTCTCCCCTCCCTGCTGGGTCTCACCTGCACCAGGCTAAGGGTAACAAGCACAGGATCAGGGCCCCTGTGCGGCTGAGCTTCCTCAAACAGCATCTGCAACAGCTAAAGTGGAGAAAGGAGTTCAGCAAGGATAAAGAAAGGATTAATCTGTATTTCAACATTTCCTGAGGGTGAAGTCTGCACCCAATTCTATGCTAGGTGCTGCGGACACGGTGTCCAGGACAGATGTAGCCCCAGCGCTCGCGGTTCACAGCAAGCCAAATGAGTAAACGTTTTCAGTGAGACCTGCTGTTTCTTGTGGTCGGGGCCGATGACAAGTTTCTGAGGTAGCTATTTTGATTGGGGGGCATTTTCACAAGGCCCTGAAAACAAAGCTTTCAAGTTTATTATCAGTGTTATGAAAAAGTGTGAAGATTAGACCTCCCTGGATATTTGATCTCTGCATACCACTCCTCCCTAACCTTTACCCCATGGGCCCCAGCCTCCTACCTTCCCCGACCTCTCAATTGCTGCCTAGGTTGGCCCTGGCAAAACATTTCTGTATGAACCACAATGTGCTATAGGAACCCCAGAAAGCGTAACGTAATCCAGCTAGGGAGAGGAAGGGAAGTTTGTCAAAAGTATCCTGGAGAAAACAGCACCTGAACCTCATGAGACCTATGCATGGTGGCTCCTCTGGGACTCACCTGAGGTACAAGCCGGGGTGTTTCTGTTTCCCGACCCCGAAGCAGTAGGGCCACACTGTACCCTTGGGCTACCAGGCCTAGTGTGGACTGGACTCGTGCCAGCAGCTCCTGCTCAGCCTCCTGCAGGGGACACAGAGGAATCCCCCAATCTCAGGTACCCTGACCCAGCCTGCCTGAGTAAAGGGCTTGGGAAGCACTCAGCACTCCAGGGTCCAGGAGTCTGAGAGCTCCCACCCTCTTCCCAGCTCCTTACAACCCCCCCCCCCCCACACACACACACACCTACCTGAGCAGCATCAGAGCTCAGGACTCTGTCAAAGGTGATGCATTGTTCCTATGGGGAGGGCTAGGCTCAGCATTGTCATTCCCATCTTCCCCTGCCCTCACCCGCATCCTATCCCATTTTTACCTGAGTGTCTAGAGTGCCCCGCTGAAGCAGACGGATGCTCTTGGACCCCTCCAGAAGGAGTGTGGGGTAACAGGTCTCCTCAGGGCCTGAGAAAGATGGACTATATATCAACTCTCATGGGGGAAACTGCCAGGACTCCTAGGTCCTGCCCTCAACTTTGGCCTCAGTTTCCTAACCTGGAGTACTTGGCACAGGATCAGAGCCCCCGAGAGGCAGAGCTTCCTCAAAAGGAGCATCTGCAGCAGCTAAAGCAATAAAGTGACATCTTCCTTCCCCTCTTCCAAGAGGCTCCCTCAGGCTGCATTACCTCTAAGAATGAATGTGTAAGGACCTCCTACCTGATCCTCTTCCCGGCTCTACTTCCACCACCACAGTCAGCCTGGCCTGGGGGTTGTCCATGAGGGCTGGGGGTGCTGAGCTGCCCTAGCCCAAACGGCCCCTGTGCTTGCTCCCTCTCCTCGCTCAATAGCTTCCATGCCTCTCAGATTCCCCTCAATAATTCATCTCCCTGATCTGAGGGCTCTGGGTAGGGCTTCTAAATAACAACAAAAGAGGTGACAGTCCCCTCTTTTTTTAAAAAAAAAGATTTCATTACTTGAGAGAGAGAGAGCCGAGTGGGGGGGGGGGCAGAGGGAGAGGGACAAGCAGACTCCGCACTGAGCATAGAGCCCCACATGGGGCTGAATCCCAGGACCCCAAGATCATGACCTGAGCCAAAGTTAGATGTGTAGGCGACTGAGCCACCCAGGTGCCTCAACAATCCCCTCTTTTCTGAGTGAGTCAGAATATTACATCAGATTCTGCTTTTTTTCCTCTTTTGGAAAATGTCAAACACATACAACTGTAGAGAGAATAGTATGATGATTCTCTGAATACCTAGCCTCAGTAATGATCAACTTATGGCTAGTCTTATTTCTTCTGTTCTCCCCATCCCCTGTGGGTTTTTTGAAAGCAAATCCTAGACACCTTTTATGTCATCTATAGCTATTTCAGCTTATATTTATAGACGATAACCACCCTTTTAAAACAATGATGGCTTAGGGACGCCCGGGTGGTTCAGTGGTTGAGCGTCTGCCTTTGGCTCAGGGCGTGATCCTGGAGTCCTGGGATTGAGTCCCACATTGTGCTCCCTACATGGAGCCTGCTTCTCCCTCTGCCTATGTCTCTGCCTCTCTCTGTGTCTCTCATGAATAAATAAAAACAATCTTAAAAAAAAAAAAAGATGGCTTAATTTGGTGAGGATGCAGAGAAAGAGGAACCCTCTTACATTGTTGGTGCGAAAGCAAACTGGTGCAGCCACTCTGGAAAATAGTACGGAGTTTCCTCAAAAAGTTAAAAATAGAGCTACCCTATGACCCAGCAGTTGCACTACTAGGTAATTTATCCAAAGGATACAAACATAGGGATTCAAGGGGACACATGCACCCCAATGTTCACAGCAGCAATGTCCACAATAGCCAAACTATGCAAAGAGCCCAGATGTCTATTGACAGATGAAAGGATAAAGAAGATGTGGGGAATACACATATATGTATATATGTGTATATATATATGTATGTATATACACGCATAATGGAATATTGCTCAACTATCAAAAAGAATGAAATCTTGTCATTTGCAATGACATGGATGGAACTAGAGGGTATTATGCTAAGTGAAATAAGTCACTCAGAGAAAGACAAATATATGATCTCACTCGTGTGGAATTTAAGAAACAAAACAGATGAACATAGGGGAAAGGAAGGAAAAATAAGATAAAAACAGAGAGGGAAACAAACCATAAGAGACTCTTAGCTATAGGAAACAAACTGAGGGTCGCTGGAGGGGAGGTAGATGGGGGGACAGGGTAACTGGGTGATGGGCATTAAGGAGGGCACTTGGTGTAATGAGCACTGGGTATTAGATGCAACTGATGAATTGGTAAATTCTAACCCTGAAATTAATAATATACTATGTTAGCTAAATTGAATTTAAATTAAAAATTTTTTAATTCTTTTATTTATTTATGATAGTCACAGAGAGAGAGAGAGAGAGAGAGGCAGAGACACAGGCAGAGGGAGAAGCAGGCTCCATGCACCGGGAGCCCGACGTGGGATTTGATCCCGGGTCTCCAGGATCACGCCCTGGGCCAAAGGCAGGCGCCAAACCGCTGCGCCACCCAGGGATCCCTAAATTTAAAAAAAAAATTTTTTTTAATTAAAAAAATTTTTAATGATTTCTTATCAAGGTGTAATTCATATACCATACAATTTACCCATTTAAAATATATATCCCGGGATCCCTGGGTGGCGCAGCGGTTTGGCGCCTGCCTTTGGCCTGGGGTGCGATCCTGGAGACCCGGGGTCGAATCCCACGTCGGGCTCCCGGTGCATGGAGCCTGCTTCTCCCTCTGCCTGTGTCTCTGCCTCTCTCTCTCTCTATGTGACTATCATAAATAAATAAAATCTTTTTAAAAAATAAAATAAAATGTATATCTCAATAGCTTTTACTATCACCATTTTATTTTTTTAAGATTTTTTATTTATTCATTCATGATAGACATAGAGAGAGAGAGACAGGCAGAGACATAGGCAGAGGGAGAAGCAGACACCATGCCGGGAGCCCAGTGTGGGACTTGATTCCGGGACTCCAGAATCGTGTCCTGGGCCAAAGGCAGGCACTAAACCGCTGAGCCACCC
This sequence comes from Vulpes vulpes, assembly GCF_048418805.1. Taxonomy (NCBI): domain Eukaryota; kingdom Metazoa; phylum Chordata; class Mammalia; order Carnivora; family Canidae; genus Vulpes; species Vulpes vulpes. The sequence goes on from NC_132781.1 coordinate 119,850,734, forward strand.
AGGGATCCCCTACTATCACCATTTTAGAACATTTCCATCACTTTATAAAGAAACTTGGTTTCCTTTATTATCACCTCCTAACCCCACCCTACTACATTCACTAAACAACCATTAATCTATTTTCTGTCTCTATAGATTTGCCTATTCTGGACATTTCATATAAAAGGCATCACACAGCTTGTGTTCTTTTTGTGACTGGCTTCTTTCACTTAGCATAATGTTTTCAAAGTTCACCCATGCTGTAGCATGCATTAGTACTTCTTTCCTTTCTATGACTGAGTGATTTTTCCACATAGAGATAAAATGACTTCTTTTTTTAATATTTTATTTTATTATTTATTTGAGAATGAGATAGAGAGAGCACAGAGGGAAGAGAAGAAGGAGAAGCAGACTCCCTGCTGAGCAGGTAGCCCAATGCAGGGCTCAATCACCCACCCCGGGATCAGGACCTGAGCTGAAGGCAGATGCTTAACTGACTGAGCCACCCAGGTTTGGAGATGAAATGGCTTCTGTTACCATCTGTGCAGAGTTTGGCCAAACTTCACAGCTAAGAGGATGTCTCCACTAGTCTCAAACTTGGGCTCCCCCATCCTTCCTTACTCTAACCAGCTAGCAATATTTTCAGGTGTTCTACTATTCCCGCAGGTTCCATAATTTGCTAGAATGACTTACAGAACTTGGGAAGGCACATTATACCTAGTGTATCTGACACCATTCTCTGACAGCAACTGGGCATCCTAGAACTATATTTCAACCCAATTTTGGTGCTAACTACCTGGAGTTGGCACCAGCTCCTACAAATTAAAATGCAAGGTCCTCAACACAAGACTATCCTTATTTCTGCTGACAGCCACAGTGGGTGCCCCAAGCTGCTTGCACTTGAGTACTGAGAGTACTCAGACTTGGCTACAGATTTGGGGGTTCTGATAACTACCCTTCAGGTTCAATAGTTCACTAGAATGACTCACGGAACTCAAGAAGGTGCTCTACTGGGGCACCTGGATGGCTCAGTGGTTGAGCGTCTGCCTTTGGCTTGGGTTGTGACATGAATAAATAAAATATTTTTTTTAAAAAGGTGCTCTACTTATGACTATATTTTATTATAAAGGATACAAATGAACAATCAGATCAAGAGGTACATAAGGCAAGATATGGAAGGGGCCTAAGCATAGGAACTCCTGTCCCTGTGGAGTCAGGATGTGCCACCCTTCCTGTACATCAATGTGTTCACCAACCAGGAACTTCCTGAGCATCACTGTTCACAGTTTTGTTGTTCTTGCTTTGAGGGAGAGAGCATGCTCAGGAGCACGGTTGGGGAGTGAGGTGAGGGCAGAAGGAGACACACAGAGAGAGAATCTTAAGCAGGCTCCAATGCCCAGTTCGGAGCCTGACATGGGGCTCAATCTCACGATCATGAGCTGAGCTGAAATTAAGAGTTGGATGCTTAACCAACTGAATCACGCAGGTGCCCTAACAGTTATTGTTTTTTTTAAAGATTCTATTTATTTATTCATGAGAGACACAGAGAGAGAGGCAGAGACAGCAGAGGGAGAAGCAGGCCCCATGCAGGGAGCCTGATGCGGGACTCAATTCTGGGACCCCAGGATCATGCTCTGAGCCGAAAGGCAGACGCTCAACCCTTGAGCCACCCAGGTGTCCCCCTAAGAGTTATTTTTAACTGATATTTTATTATGTAGGCATGTTTCATTAAATTACAGGCTATGTAGTTGAACTCAATTCCAACCCATTTATGGTTGTGTTTTCTGGTGAGCAACCTCCTCCATCCTGAAGCTATCTGGACGTCCAGCCAGAAGTCACCTCGTTAGCACAGCAGAGAGATTCCTATTATTTAGGAAATTCCAAAGGTTTTTGAAGCTCTGCTCCTTCAACTGGAGATAAAGGCCAGATATATTCTTTATTATATCATAAGCCACTTGATGGTTTTTCACCAACAATCAGTTACAGCAAAAGGCTCATACCTCCTTGATCATCTATGTTTGGTATAATATTTACATAAGAGAACAATAATAAGAACATGAATACGGTAGTTGTCCCTTATTTATGGAGGGTATATTCCAAGACACCTAATAGATGCCTGAAACCACAGATCGTTCTGAACCCTATGTATACTATGCTTTTCCCTATGCAAACCTATGGTAAAGTTTAAGTTATAAATCAGCTACAGTAAGAGATTAACAACAATAACTAATAACAAAGTGGAACAGTTATAATAATATACTGTAATAAAAATTATGTAGATGTGTTCTTTCTTTGAAAATATCTTATTGTTGGGGCACCTGGGTGGCTCAGTTGGTTAAACATTGGACTCTTCTTTTTGGCTCAGGTCACGATTGGCTCCTGATCTTGGGGTCATTAGATCAAGCCCAATGCCAGGTCTGTGCTAGACATCTGCTTAAGATTTTCTCTCTCTGTCTCCTTTTGCTTCCCCACCCCCTGCTCACTCACACACACTCTCTCTCTCTAAAAAAAGAAAAAAGAAAGAAAAAGAAATAAAGTACCTTATTGTATTCACCCTTCCTCTTCTTGTGAGGATGTGAGATGATGCCAATGTGGAGAGATGAAGTAAGGTGAAAAATGTAGGCTTTGTGACACAGCCTTGGGGAACTGAAACTGCAGAGTGCTAAGGGGGTAACGAATTTATGTATGCCTAATATTTGAAGGAATCAGTGTGGGGTGGGTATAGGAGGCTGTTAACTAAATTTCCCCACATGTCTAACAATATTATCATCTAACCAACAATGCTAGTGTTATATCTCATTGTGTAGATGCAATATGAAAAAGAAGAGCAATTAGTCCAGTCCATCACTCTATTTTGTGATTGAAATATCTCCCAGGGCAAGGCCACCCATGTTTGCAGTCTTCAATTTCAATCTGGTCATATAGTTGAGTTGAATAGTGCTGCTATGAACATTTGGTACAACATTTTGTTTTACATATTCCTTTTCAATTCTTTTGCATATATACCTAAAAGTAGTATTGCTGGATCATGTTGGTAATTATATGTTTAACTTTTTGAGGAACAGCCAAACTGTTTTTCACAGTGGCTGCCTCATACTACATTCCTACCAGCAACATGTGAGGGTTCTTATTTATCCACATTCTAACCAACAGTCCTTCTTCTCTCTTTTTATTAGAACCAAACTAGTGAGTATGAAGTGATTGATGCCTCATTATGGCTTTGATTTGCATTTCCTTAATGACCAATGATTTTGAGAATCTTTTCACATGCCTTTCTGGACATCTATATAGCTTCTTTGGAGAAACGTTGATTTAAGTTCTTTGCCCAGGTTTTAATGGTTGTTTGCCATTTTGCAGCTCATTAATGAAGAATGATGTTGAGTATCTTTTAATGTGCTTGTCAGGCATGTGTATAATTTCTTCGAAGAAATGGCTATTTAAGTCTTTCCCCCACTTTTTACTTGAATTATATTTTTTGTTGTTGTTGAGGAATTATAGGAGCTGTATATATACCCTGGATACTAGAGCATTATCAAATATATAATTTCCGAATATTTTCTCCCATTTTGTAGGTTGTCTTTTCATCTTTTGGATAATTTTTTAAGATTTTATTTATTTATTCATGAGAGACATGGAGAGAGAGAGGCAGAGACATAGGCAGAGAGAGAAGCAGGCTCCATGCAGGGAGCCTGATGTGAGACTGATCCCGGGACTCCAGGATCATGCCCTGGGCCGAAGGCAGGCGCTCAACTGCTGAGCCACCCAGGCATCCCTGATAATGTTTTTTGATGCAGAAAAGTTTATAATTTTGGTGAAATTCAGTTTATTGTTTTTTTCTTTTGTTGTTCTTGCTTTTGGTGTCATATCTCAGAATTTATGCCAGATCAAAGGTCATGAGGATTGATTTCTGTGTTTTATTTTAAGACCTTAATAGTTTTAGTTCTTATATTTGGGTTGATCCATTTTGAGATAATTTTTGTATACAGTCTGAGTTAAGGATACAAGTTAATTCATTTATATCTGGATATCCAGGTGTCCCAATACCAGTTGTTTTTTTTTAATTTTTATTTTATTTATTCATGACAGACACAGAAAGAGAGAGGGAGAGGCAGAAACACAGGCAGAGGGAGAAGTAGGCTCCATGCAGGGAGCCCACCATGGGACTCGATCCCAGGTCTCCAGGATCACACCCCGGCTGATGGCAACGCTAAACCGCTGGGCCACCGGGCTGCCCAGTACCAACTGTTAAGAAGATTTCTTCATTAAATGTTCTCAACATCCTTGTCAAAATCAGCTGTCCGTAGAAACATGGGTTTATTTCTGGACTCTCACTTCTCTTTCAATAATCTCTATGTTTGTTCTTATGCCAGTACCACAGTGTCTTCATTACTATTGCTTCACAGAAAGTTTTGAAATCAGGAAATGTGAGCCCTCCAACTTTGTTCTTATTTTGTAAGATTGTTTTGTCTACAGCATCTGTGGAAATTCCATACAAACTTTGGAATCACCTTGTTAATTTATACAAAAAAGTTTAGATTCTGAAAAGACATTAATTGAATCTGAGGATCAATTAGGGGAGAAGTGAAATCTTAACAATATGAAGATGTGATGTTATGAATATGGGATGTTATTCCATTTATTTAGATCCTATTTAATTTCTTCCAAGAGTATTTTGTAGTTTTGGGAGTAGAAGTTTGCTCTTCTTTTGCTATATTTACTCCTAAGTATTGTATTCCTTTTGATGCTATCATAAATGAAAATTTTTTGAGTATGTTCATTGTAGGTATATAGAAATAAAATTGATTTTTGTATATTGACCTTGTATCTTACAACTTTATTGAACTTGATTAGTTCTAATATATTCTAGTGAATCCACAGAATTTTTTTAATATACATCATCATAAAATCTATGAATTTAGATAGTTGTACTTCTTGCTTTCCTTTTTTTTTAAGATTTTATTTATTTATTCACGACAGACATAGAGAGAGAGGCAGAGACACAAGCAGAGGGAGAAGCAGGCTCTATGCCAGGAGCCCGAAATGGGACACGATCCCGGGACTCCAGGACCGTGCCCTGGGCCAAAGGCAGGCGCCAACCCGCTGAGCCACCCAGGGATCCCCCTACTTCTTGCTTTCCAACCTGGATGTCATTTATTTCTTTTTCTTGATTAATTGTCATGGCCAGAACCTCTAGAACAATATTTAATGAAGGTGGTAAGGATATATATTCTTGTTATGTTGCTCACCTCAAGGCAAAAGCACCCAGTCTTTGACTACTATGATATCAACTGCCTTTTTTTTTGTAGATGTTTTCGATCATGTTGAGGAAATTCCCTTCTCTTTCTAGTTTGTTGGGTGTTGTTGCTTGTTTGTTTGCTTTTCGTGAAACATGTTAGATTTGATCAATTGCTTCTGTGTTTATTTAGATGATCATATTTTTATGTTTTATTCTGATATGATATGGTATATTACATTAATTGATTTTCAGATGTTAAACCAACTTTGCATTCCTGGGATAAATCCCAATTGGTCATGATATATAATTCTTTTTTATTCATTCTTCTTATAAATTGCTGGAGTCAGTTTCTAGTATCTTATTGGGGATTCTTTCATCCATATTCATAAGGGATATTGGACTGTAGTTTTCTTGTGATTTGTCAAGCACTCTTCTTTTTTTAAATTTTTTTTATTTTTTATTTATTTATGATAGTCACACACACAGAGAGAGAGAGAGGCAGAGACACAGGCAGAGGGAGAAGCAGGCTCCATGCACCGGGAGCCCGACGTGGGATTCGATCCCGGGTCTCCAGGATCGCGCCCTGGGCCAAAGGCAGGCGCTAAACCGCTGCGCCACCCAGGGATCCCCTGTCAAGCACTCTTCTTAAACATAATCACAATATCATACCTGTCATATACAATACCATACTTTAAAAAAACACTAGTGATTTTTTTTATATCCTCAAAGATTCAGGTAAGTGTTCAAATTTCTTCCACTGTAGGTAATTTGAGGTGGCTCATAAAGAGCCCCCCCCCCCAATCTAGAGAATAAGGGAGTTCTGATCATGAGAAGTGGTGGGAGGGTGTTAGAGAAAAAAAATTCTCCATGGGAAAGAGCATAAAATCTTGACTCAGGGTATAAGGACTTCTTAGGAAAAGAATTGACGTCTGTTTGGTTCCAGATGACAACACAGGAACAAAAGAGGAAGCCATGGAGACTGATTTTGGCTGAGAAATGGAAGTCCTAAGGCCCCAGTCCTACCCTTGCAATATATAATTCATTATATCACACCAGATATCCAAATTCATTGTACATGTGGAAGTGGGACCCTTGCTTCTCTTAATCTATCTCTCACTCCTTGTTACTTCCTTCTTTGTCTAGAGCACATTTTTCAGCCTTGCCCTTAATAACATAACTTGCTCAATCCTTGCATGTTATTTGGGCTGCCCTGTGCACCCACCCTCAATTTTGCTCTGCCAGTTTTTAAGCACCACCCCCCCCAGAAGAAATCTACACAGGCTGTAGATTCAGTGTATCAGTGGGAGAAGGTGAGTTCAGGATTTTTCCGCATCACCATTTTGAACAAGAACCTCTACCCACCCCCAATTTTTAATTAATGAATCCTACTTCTAGGCTGTTGTACACTATCAGATCAGAAAATACCACCTGCCTGGTGGGTGATTAGAACCTAGCCACTGGAACTGTGACAAATAGTTTACGGTCTCCAACCTCAGTTAGGCAAATATTTTTATTTGACCTTAGTGAAGCAAAATGCTAATCAATCTTTTCTCACTTAACTCATGGCAGCAATAAAAGCCCTCAGCCCACTCTTTCCATTCATTCAATCTATTTTTTAGTAAAGATTTATGGACCATCTACCATGTGCCGGGCACTGTCTTAGCACTGTCTTTGGGACTAGAAATTCAGAAGTAAACAAGATTGATACAACTGTTGCTCTCAGCAGTTGTCACGGAGCTTCCAATATAATACTCAACAAACAAAAAAGCTATCAATAAAGAAGATGATTTCTAATTGAGATTAATGCTGTGAATAAAATAACATAGGATGTTGTAATCAGAATGATGAGGCAGGATGTCAGATGAGGTGACATTTGAGTTGTATCCTGAGCAATGAGGTGCCTGCCATAGGAAAATCTGTATTTAGAGCTTCAGTTTGGTAGAAGTTCCACAGGAGCATCTTTGCCCAGATACTCTGCCTTCCAGCCTGGTGTCTACAAGTTGACTGTTTGTATGCTTGCCCTAAGACCAACTATTTTACTGGTGGATTAGATACCAGTCCTTTTTTACCTATTCAAGGACATTCCTCCAGCAGCACTCCCTTCTTTCTCCTATATTATCAAGTTTTCCCTCTCTCTACTGGTTTAGTCCCATCTGCATACAACCATGCTATTTCTCTTATCTCCATTATCATGGGGTGCCTGAGTGGTTCAGTCAGTTAAGTGGCTGACTCTTAATTTTGGCTCATGGCATGATCTCATAGTTGTGGGGCAAGCCACAATGGGCTCCACACTCAGTGGGGAGTCTGCTTGAGATTCTCTCTCTTCCTCTCCCTTTGCTCCTCCTCCCACTTGCATTTACACAACCTCTCTCTCTCTCAAATACATACATCTTTTTAAAAAAAACAATTAACATAATGCCATACTCAATAGTGAAAGATTGAAAACTTACCATCTAAAATCAGGATCAAGACAAGGATGCCCACTTTTGCCACTTCTGTTCAACATAGTGGGATCCTAGCTAAAGAAATTGATCAGGAAAAAGAAATAAAAGGCATCCAAACTGAAAAGGAAGAAGTAAAATTATCTCTATTCACAGACAACATGATTTTACATGAGAAATCATAAAGAGGGGCACCTGGATGGCTGTCAATGAGGTGTCCAACTCTTGGTTTTGGCTCAGGTCATGACCTCATGCGTTGTGGGATTGAGCTTCTAGATGGTCTCTATGCTCGGTGGGGAGTCGGCTTCTCTCCCTCTGCCCCTCCCCCCACTCACTCATGCACATGCTATCTCTCTCAAATAATTTTTTTAAAAAAAGAAAATGATAAAGATTCCACATACAAAAAAAAACCCTGTTAGAATGAACAAATTCAGGAATGTTTCAGGATAAAAAATTAACACATAAAATCTAATGAGTTTCTATTTTTTAATTTTTAAAAATTTGAGAAAGAGAGAGGGAGAGAGAGCATGAGCAAGGAGGAAGAGCAGAGGGAGAGGGAGAAGCAGACTCTCCACTGAGCAGGGAGCCCCATGGGGGCTCAATCTCAGGACCTTGAGATTGTGAGCTGAGCTAAAAGCAGATGCTTAACCCACTAGGGCACGCAGGCACCCTCTGGTGAGTTTCTATATGCTAATAATGAACAATCTGAGCAGGAAATTAAGAAAAACAATTCCATTTACAATAGCATCCAAAAGAATAAAATACTTGGGAATTAACCAACGAAGTTAAAGACTTGTAGAGTGAAAACTACAAAACATTGCTGAAAGAATTAAAGACACAACTAAATGGAAAATCATTCCATTTTTATGGATTAGAAGACTTTAAATTTAAATGATTAAGATCAATGCTTACCAAAGCTCACACTTTCTCACCTCTCTCAAATCTTTGCTCAGAAGTCACATTCTCAGGTCTATTCTACACATTAATATAAAATTGTAATCTTTAACACTCTCCCTCAACACTCCTGATTGTTTTGCCCCTGCTCTATTTTTTCCCATAGTATTTATCTTCTAACACACTATAGATTTTACTCTCCCCACCGCAATGTGTAAGCATTTTAAGAACAGGGACTTTTGCTGCTCTGTTCACTAATGTATTCTCAGTACTTCTTTTTTTTTTTAAGATTTTATTTATTTATTCATGAGAGACAGGCAGAGGGAGAGAGGCAGAGACACAGGCAGAGGGAGAAGCAGGCTCCATGCAGGGAGCCGGAGGTGGGACTCGATCCTCCTGGGTCTCCAGGATCACACCCCTGGCTGAAGGCGGCGCTAAACCGCTGGGCCACTGGGGCTACTCTAATTAATTGAATTTAAATGAAAATATATGCAAATTTACGTGAGCTTGAGGATATCTGTGGGAGTAGCATTTCAGTCAGAAGCCATGGCAAGTACAAAGATCCTGAGGTCCTTGGAATGTTAAAGGAAACAATAAGAAGGCCACAGTGGTTGAAGCAGGGTGAGCAGAGGTGATAGGCAAGAACAGTATGAGAAAACTTGATAATAGCAGGGCCACATTATGTAGGGCCTCGTAAAGCAGTGCTACACAAAATATCATCCAAGGCAAGTGCCAGCCCATACACTATTTGTTACTGCACTATGAGGAGGTAAGTTTAAAAAGTCAAGAATGGGGACACCTGGGGGGCACAGTAGTTGATCGTCAGCCGTTTGGTTCAGGTCATGATCCCAGGGGCCAGAAGTCCCTCATTGGGCTCCCCACTTCTTCAAGAGGGAGCCTGCTTCTCCCTCTTGCCTATGTCTCTGTCTCTCATGAATAAATAAAATCTTTTAAAAAAGTCAAGAATGAATGTTTAGATATTTTTATGAAATTTCACATTGCAGCAATTTCAATTATATTTTATAAAAATATCGTCCACAATGGATTGCAACTTTATTTTTTTTAATTTATTTAGAGATTTTATTTATTCATGAGAGACAGAGAGAGAGGCAGAGACACAGGCAGAGGGAGAAGCAGGCTCCATGCAGGGAGCCCGACGTGGGACTCGATCCTAGGATCCTGGGATCAGGCCCTGAGTCAAAGGCAAGACGCTCAACCACTGAGCCACCCAGGCGTCCCAGATTGCAGCTTTAAAAAAGAAACTTGGTCCCTTGTCAAAGTGAGTTTGAGAAGCACCATAAGTATAGAGCATAGTAAGGACTTCAGCTTTTGCACTTAATAAGCTTAAGAACCATTTTTCTCTATTTAGAGAGATATCACTAAAAGCATGAAGGGATTTAGAGATAATCCTGCAGGATGTGAGGAGTCATTAATGAGTTTTAAGTGGACAGTAACTGGAAGCAGTTGTGTGTTTGAAAAAGCCCACAGGTTGCCACATGGAGGATGGATCAGCAGATTCTAAGGGAGCACCGTGGAGGTTATTGAATGAGTCCAGGTGAGAAAGGATGAGAACCTGACCAGGACAGCAGCATAGGAATGTGAGGGAAGGAGGCTCCAAGAGCTCTGAAAGAGGCAGAACCCGATGGGTTCCAGGATGCTTGAATATGGGTGAAGATAAGATGCCTCAGAATTACGGTTTAGATGAAGCTGGTTTTACTCAGGGGGATGGAAATGCAAAAGAAAAAGAAGATTGGGGGAAGGGCATTTAAGAGCTTACAGTGCCTCAGGGCACCTGGGTGGCTCCATGGTTGATCTTCTGCCTTTGGCTCAGGGCTTGATCACGGGGTCCTGGGATCAAGTCCCATACCAGGCTCTCGACAGGCAACCTGCTTCTCCCTCTGCCTTTGTTTCTGCTTCTCTGTCTGTGTCTCTCACGAATAAATAAATAAAATCTTAAAAAGAAAAAAAGCATAAAGTGTCTCAGGGACCTCCCTGTGGAGAAATCCAGTAGCTACTGGTCTTTGGGGTTTAGATCTGACAAGACAAGTTTGGGCTGCATTCAAGAATTGAGGAGCCCTCAGTGTAGAAGTGGTATCAAAGTCATAGGCATGGGGAAGCTCCCTGAGCCCTGGAAGGGGTAGAGCAAGAAGTGAGACTACTAAAAAGGGAAACTTGGAAAACATCAGTCAGCATTTAAGGATGCAGGAAGCAGAGTCCCTAAAGGAGACAGAGACAAGGAGGAGGCCTGAGAACTTTTCAGGTGGGGGACATAGAAACAGAGTGGTCAGCAGTCTCCTATGCTTCCTTCCCTACCTTTGTCCCTGTCTCTTCTCAACATATTCTAACCATTCCACTCTGGTATTCTTTCTTTTCACACTGGCCCTTCGCTTTGCCTGGTTTTGTATTATTCCTGCTATATCCATGGGGTTTAGCATAGTGCCTGGCACATAATTGGCACTTGAATGAAGGTCTCCTGCTTCCATCACTGTGATCTCCAGCCTTTCCTAATCAGTTACATTTCCCAGATCTGGCCATATGCTTTCATGTTTCTGAGCCTTTTAAAGTACCCATTTTTTCCTGGGAATATCCTTCCTGAAGAAGCAATATTCACCTCTCAGGATCCAGATTAAATGTCTCCTTTTCTGTACAGCCTTCCAGAGGACCTCGTAGACTTGATCTCTCCCACTCACTGAATCACAGTTATCTTTTCTGTGTACATCCCCCTTATTGGATTGAGAATTCCCAGAGGATGTGGATGTTTTGGATTCATATCTGTATATCAAGATGGTAACACAGGGCCTAAGGTTGAGCAGGGGCATAACTCTGAGCATAACTTTGATGAAGAGTACTCAAAGCGGGATGGGATGCCTGGGTGGCTCAGCAGTTGAGCGTCTGCCTTCAGCTCAGGGAGTGATCACTGTCCAGGGATGGAGTCCCACATCAGGCTCCCCGCGAGGAGCCTGCTTCTCCCTCTGCCTAAGTCTCTGCCTCTTCCTGTGTCTCTCATGAAAAAAATAAATAAAATGTTGAAAGAAAAAGAGTGCTCAAAGCTAGTCAAATATAAGGAGCTGCTTGAGGTGGTTAGTTCTCGGATACCGGAAATGTTCCAAGAGGCTGGATGAAGTCTTCTTGGGGATACTCCAGGGGGTTTCCTAACTGGAATTGGCAGCTTATTTATCTGTCCCCATGGTTCTTTAGGTCTGTAGTATGGTATGTTGTAACTCTCCTATCAATGTTACTTTGAATCCTCCATTCCTATCTGTGTGGCTCTGGACGCTGGAGGGAGGCAGGCCAGAGGGCTGTGTTTATATCCCCCTCCCATCCCTGTCCCAGGTTCTCTGTGAGGCAGGTATCTAGCTCTCTAATGGATGTGGCTGTCTCCTCGATGAAAAGAAGGGACGCCTAGAAGGAACAGTACCTCTTGGCTGATGCTCTGGGTCTCTGAGTTAATGTGGTTTGGAGGGCACATGTCATTAATTGTCCTGTGAAAGATCTAAGATGCTATGAAGGGTCTAAGCTGTTAGCCTATTTGCAAGTCAAAGATCCAGCCAGAAACAATTATACACACATTTATTAACCTAATGACAAAAATCTCTGGTTCAGAGACAGACTGTTTAATGACAGCATCTTCCAACAGCCCTCCATGTCCACATTCCCTATTAGATGACACAGTGAAAGCCTGGGTACCTATATGCACAGAGGGGCTTTACACAGCAGAAGAGAAACCCTGAAATTATGAAACTCACAACTTATGTAGGACAGATGGCAGAGTTGTCCCTTCTCTCTCTGGGTAGTGGGAGAGAGAAAGAGGGAGAATAAGCAGATAACTCTGCTTTGAAAGGGGGAGAAGCTGGCTCTTGGAAAGTGCACCAGAGAAGAAACATCCTGTATTTTCCTAAGCGTGTTTACCATTCAAATATCTTTTTAAACAAACAAACAAAAAGTCTTTTAAACTTTATTATTTATTTATTTTTTAAAGATTTTATTTACCCATTCATGAGAGACAGAGAGAGAGAGAGAGAAAGGCAGAGACACAGGCAGAGGGAGAAGCAGGCTCCTTGCAGTAGCCCGATGTGGGACTCAATCTGGCACCCCGGGATCACGGCCTGAGCCAAAGGCAGACGCTCCACCGCTGAGCCACCCAGGCGCCCCTCTTTTAAACTTTAACACAGGTGCAAGTAATCTCAGAAAGCCCAACTGCACAGAAACCCCCGTTTCTCACCACAGCCTAGATAGGCAACATTCCCTGCCCCTTCTGTCCTCTAAATTCTATTCTTAGGTTTCTAGGGAATTAGGATGAAAGAAATCTAAATATAATGGATTCCACATCCAGCACTGTGCCCCAGCAGACACCTAGTACCCACCCGTCGAGTGAATGACACGGATGGTTGTTCCAGATTTTAATGAAGATAGGGCTGCAGGTTGGTTGGTTAAAACGTCCTGATAGGGCTTTGCTGGAAGCAGGGCAATCTGAGGCAATTCATTCCTCTCTCCTGGGCCTTAGGCAAAGCCCCCCACCCTCTGAAGCACCGCGAGAGTTCCTGACATCCCCACCGCCAGGCTCGAACGCGCACAGGATGGGACCACTCCAGACGTCGTCGGGTTTTCTTGGTACTTGGGAGCTTCGGGGTCCAGAAAGGGATTCCCGTCCAGCGTCAGGTTACTCACCTTAGGCAGCTCTTCTAGCCGAGGCTCTCTGTTCAGCTTGTTGCACCTAAGATCAAGCACGCTAAGCCTGGCAGGTAGTCCCTTAGGCACCTGCCCCAGCCCAGAGAAGGACAAGTTGAGAGAGTCCAGTGCGCTGGGCCAGACACACGCAGGAGCGCCTGGGGCGGTAGCGCGCAGCGAGTTGTGGCTGAGGTCTAGGTGGCGCGGTTGCACACCCGCCACCGCCATCGCCGCGCACACGCCGTTCGGCGTATCCATTCCCGCGTTGCGCAAAACTAGAGCCTGGAGGGCCGGGAACTTTTGCGGACAGAGAGCCGAAGTCAGTCCGTGCTCTCCCAGTCCGGGATTGTCGGATAGGTCTAAGGTGGTGAGCGCCGGGAAGGTGCGGAGTTGTGCGCAGGAAAAAGCAAGCGAGTGTGCCTGCGCGATGTTCAGTACCTTGAGGCCCGGCTTCAGCCACCGCTGCAGTTCGGCGAGCCAGGCACTTCCCGTTGCCCACGACACGTTCCGGAGGGTGAGGGTGGACAGCGCAGGCCCAGTGGCTTCCAGAGGCGGCGGCGGCGGCGTGCCGGTTACCTCCAGGTCCTGGAGCGTCAGTTCCTTGAGGCGGGAGTACCCCAGCGCCCGCAGGAAGGCGGTCACCAGCACAGCAGGAACCTGTGCAGAGGCCACGGTGAGCCGCCGCAAACGCAGGGCCTTGACCATGTCAGCGTACTGCTTTGGGTCCGCGTCTGCGCCCTTTAGAAATTGTTCCAGGCTGCGGCCGCCGCCGTGGATCTCCACCTCGACGGCAATCATACACTGGAATGCGCTGGACCAGTCGGGCTGCGGATCCGTGAAGTTGCAGAAGCAGCGGAAATCGTCGTCATCTACTTCGCAGGGCTCTAGTGAGGTCTCAGAGACGCACAGCACCGGCGGCAGCAGCAGCAGCAGCAAGCAGGGTGTGCGCATCTAGGAAGAAAGCAGAGGTCAGGGCAGCCCCAGCCAGTCCCTGGGGTTCCTTGAGTAATTCCCTCTGGGCCCCAAGATCATCCACTCACCATGGTCAATCGGTGCTTCGAGCCTCTACGTTCCAGCGGGCTCGGGGAAGGGCTCCGGCTTCTTTCCTATACAGCGGCACTCAATGGTTTCTAGGTTCCACAGTATCTGTCCTCTTTGGCGGCCTGGGAGTTTATGCAACCCTTGGGATGTCACTCGGTTCCTTCCTCCGTGAACCCTGGTCACTCCCACGTCTCTGCCACCCAACCACTCCATGCACTACCCTTCCGGGAAATTTTGCAATGAAGGATGTTGCCAGGACTATAACAGGAAGGATCTTGTAGGGAATGTAGAGTGCAATGCCCCAGGCAGTGCCCTGATGAGTCAGACACCCCAGGCTTGTTTGCTAGCTATGGGGAAAGAAAGATCCCTAGTGCCTCAAGCCAAGACTCTCACCTCCCTCTGCCTATATTTCAGCGATGCAATTGGGGAGTTTCTCTAACTTTTCCCTTGCTGACACCAGTTCCAATCCCCTGAATGCCATCGGATATTTAAGTAGATAATTTTTTTGGAAGAGATTGCAAACCATCTATTAACTCCAAGAGATAGAATGAGATTCAAGAAAAGGAAGTTGGTTTGAAGAACAACTCTCTCTTCCCCTTTTATTTTTAAAGATTTTATTTATTTATTCATGACAGACACACACAGAAACAGAGAGGCAGAGACACAGGCAGAGGGAGAAGCCGGCTCCATGCAAGGGAGCCTGATGTGGGACTTGATCCCAGAACTCCAGGATCATGCCCTGAACCGAAGGCAGACGCTTTAACCCAGGCATCCCAAAGACTTGCTCTTTTTAAAACTTTATTAAGAAAGTAACCGCTTTCTTTAAAAAAAAAAAAAAGATTATTTATTTGAGAAAGACAGAGTAAGGTGAGGAGCAGAGGGAGTGGGAAAAGCATACTTCATGCTGAGCACCCAGACTAATGAGGGGCTGGATACCAGGATCCTGAGACCACAACCTGAGCTGAAACCAAGATCGGAATACTTGAACAACTAAGCCACCCAGAGGCCCTAGCTTTCTTTCTTTTTAAAAAAGATTTATTTATTCATTTCAGGAAGAGAGAGAGAGAGAGAGAGCTCAAGCAGGGGGGAGGAGCAGAGGGAAAAGGAGAAGCAGACTCCCTGATGATTGGGGAGCCCCATGCAGGCTCAATCCCATGACCCTGAGATCATGACTTGAGCCAAAATCAAGATAAAATGCTTAACTGACTGAACTACCCAGGTGCCCAGAAAGTAATAGCTTTCTTAAAAATAGAGGTGTTTAACAGAGACACATTGGCCAAGTAGCTCCATCTCTTGTAGTTTCCATTTCTTTGCCCTGAAACTGAGAAACAGGTATTTCTAACCCAGTTTTCCCCCTTGCACCTAGCTCTCTCCCTACCCTTCCCCCCAACACAATTGCTATGTCCTAGGAAGGAAATATTGGACCTATGTTGAATGAAGATTAATTAGTAACTTACCTGTTTTGCAAAAGAAAAAAAAGCAAATGTCCCAGATGGTGGAATAGGGGCTGTGCTTTTACAACAGCCCTTACAGTTCTTCACCTCTGGATTCTGGGGCAAGAGCTATATTAAAATTTTTTGAATTCTCACTTCTCCTATTTTTTTTATAAATAGCTTCACATCTGTCCTCATTCCAAACAAGGTGGCTTCATTAGACCACACTGCCCCAATGTATCTTGTTGGGCATGCCCTGATACCCTGAGCCATGCCCCAAGGCCAGCCAGGCCTGATCTCTAGAACACCTGAGGACTAAGAATGTGAGTATAGCTCAGTGTTAAATACACTGACTCTTCAGTCAGCCAGGCTTGAAATCCCAGCTCTACCACTGAGGTTGTAAGACTTGGACAAGTTTGGGGGGCTCAGATTTCTGGGCTTCTGATCTGTAGAATGGAGATAATGATAGTACCTTTCTATGATTACAGAGCCACATCTATTAAGAGTAGTCCTGATTTTTACATTCTTCATCAATGCCTCTGCATTCAGAAGCCTCAGGCCACTGAAGCCTGGCTCCTTAGCAAATATTATCATTTTAGGGGAGGCACTCTGGATGACAGTTGCAAGCGAAGAGGGGCAGTGATGATTTTGCAAACATCCCTGACTCACACTTTGATTCAACAAATATCTATCATTTATCTACCAAGTGTCAGGACTGGTACAAAGCCCAGGGATGCCGACATGACTATCACACAGTCTCTCAAGTACTCCAATAAGTGGGGGAGGCAAACACAGATCCAGACTAGTCCACAGGGAAAAGGACTCACAGAGGAGAAACTAAGGACTTGTGGAAGCTGTGGAGAAAGGAACAGCTAGCTCTGTATTAGAGAGGACACGGGGCTGTTTTCTACAGGGTTGACAGGGCAGATAAGTACAAAACAACAACAACAAAAAACAAAAGCAGGATGGGCAGCTATAACGGTCTGGGCAGACATTTTGCCTGGTAACTTGTCTTACCTCCCCTACCAAAGGAAATTTGTAGGTGTTAGAAATAGCCTGTCTGGTGACAAAGGAGATAAGACTCAGACTCTATCCCCAGCCAGAGCATGGTGCACAGCAGTTGCTTAGTAAATGGCTATTCTGGAGCTAGATGGATGTTGGGCCTGGAAAGATGTAGGGGTAGGATGTTGGTCTACAGATATTTAGCTAGGCAGTTTGTGGAAGAGATTAAAGGCAATTGACTCCAAGAGGTGGAATTAAACTCTAGGAAAGGAAGTTTGGTTTGCAAATGCCAAATCCTAACCACTAGACTACCAGAGGAAGTTGATTTGAAGAAGTTTCCTTTCTTGGATTTGTTCTTACTTGTACATTTCCCTAAGTAATAGCTTTCTAAAAATTGGGGACCTCCAATAAAAATTCTTTTTTTAAAGTTGTTTTTTTTAATATATTCATGAGACACACACACACACACACACAGAGAGAGAGAGAGAGAGAGAGAGAGAAGCAGAGACACAGGCAGAGGGAGAAGCAGGCTCCATGCAGGGAGCCTGATGCAGTACTCCATCCTGGGACTTGAGGCTCACGCCCTGGGCTGAAGGCAGGCGCTACTGAGCCACCCAGGGATCCCCTCCAATAAAAATTCTTAAGTGCTACCAGGACTCTATTCTGTTGGAGGTGTGAAGGGGGTTTGGGGAGGAGATAATTACACTGTAACTTCATGACAGTAAAAAAGGGGCGTGATCCTGGAGACCCGGGATCGAGTCCCACATCAGGCTCCCGGTGCATGGAGCCTGTTTCTCCCTCCGCCTGTGTCTCTGCCTCTCTCTCTCTCTCTCTCTGTGACTATCATAAATAAATAAAAATAATAAAAAAATTTAAAAAAAAAAGGTTATGAAGTATATGGTGCTATAGGCTCTTAAGACAGGGACAGAGGTCCCGTAGTTCTGAGTAGGGGACATTGGAATTGAGATATTGAGGGTGGTATTAATTAAGGGAAGGGTACTGGTTGAGGGGTGCCCCAGGCAGAGACAGAGCTCTAGGCAGAACAACAGCCTGGGCAAAAGCCTGGAGAAGGAAAAGAGTAGGGTTTGTTTAGGGAACAAAGAGAAAATCCCAGGAGAAGTGAATAAGGGGAAGTGCCCTTCCAGTGAAGAAGCTTGTTTTGTCACAATGCAGATTCTGAGGGTGAGGAACACGGTTTTTAAAAAATTCATCAGTGTTTTCCCAGTAACTAGTACTTAGCGGTGCTCAAAATTTGGTTTAAGATTTACCTTATCCCCAAAATAATGCGAATCACTTTGGGGCAGAACAGTGAAATGATTGTATTTGTCTCATTTTCTTCATACGAACATAATAGGGATAATTGTCGTCGTGGAGAATATTCAAAAGGGAAATACAAATCCAGCGTTGATCAGTTGGAGCCCAGTTTTTGGTGAAATCTTCCTAGAATTCGGAGTAGTTTTGAATGTTCGTCTAGGGTATGTTATGTGTGGGGAGGTTATATTTGTTGAGTGGAAGGTGATGCATTGGACCCGGACGACGTTGAATTTCTTCCCGGAAATGGGAAAAAGAAAGACGTGAGGGCGCCTGTCTTGGGCTCAGGGCGTGATCCTGGGGTTCTGGAATCGAGTCCTGCCTGGCGCTCCCTGCAAGGAGCCTGCTTCTCCCTCTGCCTGTGTCTCTGCCTCTCTCTCTCCTTCTGTCTCTCATGAATAAATAAATAAAATCCTTTAAAAAAAAGAGAAAGAAAAGAAAGACTTGAGAAGGAGAAATACCAATCAGAACCAGAGGAGGTGCTGCGGGTCTCGCCCAGGCTCTCCTCTGCGCAGGTCCTACCCCGCTTCTAGCTGTCGCCCCGCCCTTCCCTGCTCTTGCCCCACCGCATTTTCCCCTCCCTTCGCCCCGCCCCTCCCGCGGTCCGGCCCGCCGCACCCCTGGCCCCTCCTTCTCGCCCCGCCCCGCCCCGCCCCGCCTCCATTCTGCGCAGTGCCCGCCCACTCGCGCCTCCTTTTCCGCCCTGCGCTGCGGCTGCGCGGTCCGTGCGATCTTCAGGGTTCGGGCTTCCGGGTTCTGGGCTCGGAGCGAATATTCTCCGGCTCCGCTATGTGGAGCGGCCGGCAGGGCCGCCTCAGGCCGGTGGGCTGCGCCGTGGAGGAGCTACGGTGCCGCTGGAGGGAGCGGGAGGCAGGTGCGGGAGGGCAAGGGAGACGGGAGGATGCGGGGCGCGGTGATGGTGGTCTGGCGGTTGGAGTTTGGGTGAGGGGGCCTCCGGGTCGCTGAAGGGATTCAGGGTTCCAGGTGCCCCTTCTACGTTCAGCCGGCTTCTTTGTCCCCAGCGCTGCGGAAGGCGCGGAGGGAGCAGCAACTGATAAGTAAGAGGCTGCTGAGAGATGACGCCCTGGAGGAAACTGAAGGGGGATGTGTGGCCATGACCCTCGGAGAAGCAGAGGTGAGGGGACCTGGTACGCGGTGAGGTCTGCGCCGCCTGGCGCCAAATTCCTTTAGAGGTCCTCGCCAAACCTGAACGCGGTCTCTTCAGTAAATACCTCCATCCAGTGGGCTAAGCCAGAAACTGGGAGATCATCCTCTACGACTCTGTCCCTTGTCCCCACAGCAGTACGTCGAGTCCTAGCCGTTCTTCACCCCTAAAGAGCCCTGGCACCTTGACGATGGTGTACATCGCAGCTACCACCATCCTCTGCTCCGTAGACTAATAATTGCCTTCTAACAGGTCATCTGCATCTATGCTTTGCGGACTTCAAGTTCATTCTCCATATATCAGATGTGTCTTAAAAATCCACATCTGCTTCCTTCCTAGATGTATGATCTAACGTTTACCTACCTCCAAGTTTGCCAGTTTACTCATCTGAGCCAAAGTTCCCCCTTTTCCATTTTTGAAAGACTATATTGGGCTCTTTCCTATCTCAAGGCTTTACTGGGTCCTTTTTTGTGTTCTGTCTTGACAGCGTGTTTGCAGAATATAAATTGTACTAATTGTTTGCTTGTTTATCGTTTCTCTAACTAGACTTTAAAACCCTGGGAGTCTATACCCCATCTTACTTTTCATTGAAAACTCAGATGCCCTATAGTATCTGGCATATAGTGGATGCTCATTATTTATTAAGTGAATGACATGATTAGTTTTAGCTGATTTATTCATTCAGCAAGCATTAGGCACTCCCTTTATTTATATTGCCTGTGTTTATGTATGTTGTTTACATAAGCTCTCATGCCTAGGTTATACCATTGGTTCATTTTGTGCTTACTTTATGCCAAGACACTGATGGATATTGAGGTACACAGACAAGGAGAGTCCCCCCCCCCCTTTTAAAGATTTTATTTATTAGAGAACAAGAGTTCACCCCTCGGGTGGGAGCTGGGGGAGGGAGAGGTCAACAGGGACCCCATCCTAGGATCCATGGGATCATGGGATCATGACCAGAGGCTTAACCAACTGAGCCACCCAGGTGCTCTGTGGAGAGTCCCTTTATTTGCGGTACTAACAGCAGCCCAGTGAAGACACGTGCTACCACCTGTCATGAAGGAAACATGAGGCACAATAGAAACCCCTAAATCCCTAAGTCTTCGAAAGGAACCCAGAAAGAGCTTATTTCCCAGATATCTGAAGGGAGTGGAGGGCCTGGGGAGGGTATCCCAAGGGGAAAAAATATGTGCAAAAGCTTGGAAGCATTAAAAGAACAAGTCACATTATGCTAGGTGTTGGAGTATAGGTTGCATGGGGAGAATGGCTAGTGGGGTAGGTTGTGCCATCCTGGAAGGTTTTTTTTTTTTTCTATTTTTATTATTTCTATTTATTTTAAAAGATTTTATTTATGTGTGAGAGAGAAAGCACAAGTGAAAGCAGGGGCAGAGAAACAGGGAAAAGCAGATTCTCAGCTGAGCAGGGAGACTACATGGGGTTTGATCCTGGGACACTGGGATCATGACCTGAGGCACCTAGGCATCCCAAGAAAGGTTTAAATGTTATCCTTGAAATAGCTCTAAGACAGCAGGGAAGATGATATTCCCATTTTTCAGGTTAAAAACAGATTTAGGGGACACCTGGGTGGCTCAGTGGTTGAGCATCTCTCTTCTGCCCAGGGTATGATCCTGGGGTCCCAGGATTGAGTCCCACATCGGGCTCCCCGTAGGGAGCCTGCTTCTCCCTCTGCCTGTGTCTCTGCCTCTCTCTCTCTCTCTGTCTCTCATGAATAAATAAACAAAATCTTAAAAAAAAAAAAAAAAACAGATTTAGTTCTTGTAAAGGAAGTGGCAGGGCTGGTATTTAACCCAGTTCTGATTCGCCCTTCTTTCTACTGCAAGATTGATGCATATTAGCCACGTTAGTGTGAATGACAGGTTCTAGAGATGGTGGGACATTGGAGTTCTCACAGGTGAAGTGGGCAGAGTAGGACTATGCTTGCTTTCTGGCAACTTTGTGTTGCTGTCTCTCCCCTCCCTGCCCTGTGCTCCAGATCCAACAGTTCCTCGGGTTAGCGCAGCGGGGGACAGAGGAAAAGGAGAGAGAGAAGGCTCTGGTCAGCCTTCGTCGAGGCTTGCAGCATCCTGAGACACAGCAGGCCTTCATCTTGTGAGTGGGGGTGGCGTGAGTGGGGGCCTGGGCCTCTGAGGGATGGACAGGAGTGTGGAGGGGATGGGCCACAGGCTGAGCAGGCTCTGGTACTCACTCATGTAGGCTGGAGGGCAGCATGCGGACCTTGGTAGGGCTTCTGACCAGCAACCAAGCCCTGTTGCAGCTTGAGGCCGCTCGGTGCCTTCATGAGCTCTCTCATTCTGAGCAGTCTGCGGTGGCTGAGGCCTGCCTGCCAGCTACTTCCTACCTTCTCACCTATCTCTCCGGTCACAGCTCAGACTTTATAGTAAGCCCTGTCCCTTCCTACCTTGTTCTTGGTTTGGATTTAAATATTGTACTTTTGTGTCTAGTTTGAGCTGGCACAGAGGGGGAGGAAAATTGGTTTCCCTTAATGTCCATAGCATTACATACGCCCATCATCTTCCACTCCCTTTTGCCCAGAGCCTCAAGGGCAAGACTGTTGATCCTCTGCACTCCTACCCTCACCCCTGCCTGAGCCAGGCCATGCCCCGTGCTTTTGTTGTCCCACTCGCAGGAGCTCTGTCTGTATACATTGGGTAACCTGATTGTGGAGAGTGAGGCTGTGAGAAGGCAGCTCCTGCCACAGGGCATCGTTCCATCTTTGGCCGCCTGCATCCAGGTGAGCATCCATCTGCTTTTTCCCTCCTTGGGCAGCCCTCCCCTCTCATGTCTCTACATGGCCCTCCTGCTTTGTTTAGGCAGCTCCAGCCTCTGCCCTGTGCTAAGGAGTTGAAAGTCACAGGAAATCTTATGACCCTGCTTTCAGAGTCAGATCTCTATCCTATCTACTTCTAGTCTCCCCATCTGACTGTGCTGGAAGCCCTTGGATATGCCTTGTCCCAGCTCCTGCAGGCTAAGGAAGCTCCAGAGGCGATCATCCCGTAAGTAAAATTGTGTCTTCAGATGTGGAGGCAGGCATGACCTACTTGGTGATGTAGCCCCTGGACACCAGATCCAGTCTTGTTTCCAAAACTTGCACATTTTAGCTTAATGTGTCTGGCTGGGAGAGATTTGAGTTTGGATACTTTCCCACCTGCTATTAGGGTTTGGGAAGAATGACTGGCATCTTGCCTTCTGTGGTTCCAACTCATAGCTCTCCTTCTGCTGGTAGCTCCGTTTTGGGCTCCACTCTCCCCCAGCATATCCTGCAACTGTTGCAACCTGGCCCAAAGCTGAACCTTGGAGTTGCTGTGGAGTTTGCCTGGTGCCTGCACTATATCATCTGCAGGTAACACAGACCATTTGCAAAAGTGCCACAGATCTTCCCTGGGGCTCCCTTCCAGGACACTCTGGTTTTTGAACTTTGTTTTCTGGAAGCACATGGAGTTTTCTTCCTTTTGTGGTCTTCTCTGCTTGAAGCCCAGGAAACCCACAGAACTAGGCCATTTGCCATCTTAAAAATGGGATTGACCTAGTAGTGACTACTTGCTTTCTATTGCCCAGCCAGGTCAACAATGCCCTGCTTATCTCCCATGGTTGTCTGTCCACGCTGGGCCTGCTGCTATTAGACATGGCTGGGGCTGTCCAGAGAACTGATGCAAGGCTGGAGCTGGTAGGTGAAAGGGGCAACTCACGATCTGGGCTACCCTTTTTCCTACTTTGTTCCTCCTCCAGTATGTAGGTATCCTCTTCCTACTGACAGGATACTTACCCACTTGTGCTTGTAGCTGGCATGCCCTGTGCTTCGGTGTCTAAGCAACCTGCTAACAGAAGCAGCAGTGGAGATTGTGGGAGGGGCAAATCAGCTTGAAGATGAGCGTGTCGCGGCCGCTTTATTTATCCTCCTGCAGTTCTTCCTCCAGAAACAGCCCAGCCTTCTCCCTGAGGGCCTCTGGCTCCTGAATAACCTCACTGGTATGTACCGTAATGCGCCTAGGCCTGGACCTTTAAGATTCTGGGTGTGTACCCTCATTGCCTGGGCTGAGGTGGGTAGGATTGGAGCGGGGCAGGGGGAGCAATTTCAGGCCTAGTTTAAGGGACTTTACTCTGACATTTTCCCTTCCAGCAAATAGTCCTAGTTTCTGTACCTCCTTGCTCTCCATGGATCTGATTGAGCCCCTCTTGCAGTTGCTGCCAGTTTCTAACGTGGTGAGCGTATTGGTAGGTATTGATTGGGGTCACTTAAGTCCAGGATCTTGTGGCAAAATAAAAACATTGGGAGCAGGCCTTTGTACTCGGAAGTACTCTTACCCAAGAGCTGGCAGGTGGTATGGTATGGATGACATTAGGGTCAGACCAGTCTAGGTGTGAGTCCTTAAACTGTTTTACTAGTTACTAACCTTGGGCAATCACCTTACCACTTTGAACTTTTTAGTTGAAGTATAATTTTATGAATTTTAATTCATACTGAGAATAGCAATGCTACCTGAGGGCAGCTGTGGGGATTACAAAACATGCATCTAAGTGTTTGGCACAGTGCCTGGCTGTGTGCTCAGCACTCCATGTATCTTAGCTATCATTAGTCTTTAGTTTTCATCTTTTGTGGGGACTATGTATACATGTCTCTGCAGGTGCTCACAGTTCTGTGCAACGTGGCAGAGAAGGGTCCTGCTTACTGTCAACGTCTGTGGCCAGGGCCCTTGCTTCCCTGCTTGATAGGCACGCTGGCCTTCTCTGACACTGAAGTAGTAGGCCACAGTTTAGAGCTGCTGCAACTGTTGTTCCTCTATCAGCCAGAGGTGAGTTTGGGCCCTGGTACCCCTGCTCTGAGGCCTCTGGTCTCCCCATGGCCCCTTTCCTTCCCATCCTATCTGTAGTCACTTCTCTGGGCCTGGCAAGCCTACATGGACTCCAGGTCAGAACGTCCCACTTCTTATTGGGAAGGCACTCTTCCAAATAGAGGTGGGCTAACCTGTAAGGCTGTGGGAATTGAGTGCTGGGGCACAGGGCCCCAGGTGTTGAATCTTTTTCTTTCCTTCTTTCAGACTGCAGAGGCCTTTCTGCAGCAATCAGGGCTGCAGGTCCTGGAGAGGCATCAGGAGGCAGCACAGCTCCAGGATCGTGTGCATGCTCTCCAGAAGACAGCTCTTCATAGGTGACCTGCTTGATGGCACTCATTCTACTCATCACCGCTCCCCCTTCCCCCCGCCACCAGCTTTCTTGCCCATGGATCCCCTTTTGAGGATGTAGAACCATAATGACATCTAATGCTTTCTGTTCCTATGCCTAAGACAAGACCTTCAAAGCTCAGTTCCTCCTCTTTGACCCAGTACTATCCAGGCAGGAGGACCAAAGGGAATTTGATGTGGGCCTTCAAATCTTTTTTCCCTCCCCATTAGCAGCCGGTAGTTTTTGATGGGACAGAATAAAGTTTTATTTTTATATTAAACTGTTTTGCCTCAGTGGTTGCAGGTTAAGGGTTGAAGGATAAAATGAGTATAAGAACATCCAGAGATGGCATTCTTCGGCACAAGAACAGAACACATTTTTTCACATTTTACTCGGTCTAACAAAGCCCAAGTTGTGGGGCTGTTGTTGCTCTTAACAATCAGTGGAGGCTTCAGGCTTTGCCACTTAGCACATTCTCCACGGCTTTGGTTACCTGGTCAGCACTCAAGTTGTTCAAGGAGACATTCTTCTCTTGGCCAAATGCTGAGGGGAGAAAGAGGGGACTAAATATCTAGTATGCTCTGTGGGGGCAACCAAAACATTAATAAAAGGTCTTTGTCTTCAACTTAGTCTTGTTAGGATAGGAAAAGTAGTAAAGAGATATGATCAAGGTGTATTTGAGATGCCTAGAATATCCAGTGGGTCTCAAACACATCTAGGAAGCCCAGGTCCAAGTAAAATTTTGGCTGATTCCGGGTGGCCGCAATGTGAAGGAAGATGTTTTAGGGCCATTTTTAGGGGCCTGATAGGTATTTATTATTTATCACTGTGAAAAGTGCTTTGCGTGAGCCTAGCCTTGGCTGGGTGCAAAGTCTATGGCTCCTACAGTCCTAGTATAATATACTAATCTGTGTCCATCTCCTTCCTTAGTCTACTGGCTTTTCCTTCTTCCAATTTTTAACGCATACTACAGTTATCTACTGTTAGAACCAGTCTAACTTAGGTGTGACTTCCACCCGACATTCCTAGAGGGAAGATGTAGTTAAAAGGTGATTACAATACCTTTATTCAGTAAGTGTAATATGTACTATGTGCTCACTACGAATCAAGTAATATGACAGTTAATTTTCAGATTGTGGTAAACTTAAATAGAGAATATGACAAAATTGAGCTAATGACAATGTTACATAACTTGCCAGGGAATGCCTCATTGAAGAGGTGATATGTAAGTTCAGATCTGAAAAACACGTGAATTCTAACCAATTAGCCATGAAAATCTGGTAGAAGTGCACCCTTGGAAGGGGGTACATGTGTAAAGGCTCAACTCTGTTGTATCTTAGCTATGTAACAGTAATGTCCCATAAAAATATTTTTGGTAAGCTCTGCCTAACA
The DNA here is from genome assembly GCF_048418805.1 of Vulpes vulpes. Classification (NCBI taxonomy): domain Eukaryota; kingdom Metazoa; phylum Chordata; class Mammalia; order Carnivora; family Canidae; genus Vulpes; species Vulpes vulpes. Next base: position 119,876,480 of record NC_132781.1, read on the forward strand.
TGGGGCTTAAGCTCACCCCAAGATCAAGAGTCGCATGCTCTACTGACTGAACCAGCCAAGTGACCCTGTTCCAAAACAACGATTCACCTAATCTCTACAATGAGAAAAGAAAGAATATACCCCCCCATATAATTAGTTAAGATTAAACGAGATTTAGGCAAGAAGATTCTGAAGTCATTATACGTTTGTATTACGGAGGGTATCACACTACCTGAAATGACATTTCCCACCTAATGTATAAGGACTCACGTCGATGGGAGTTGACAAGCATCTCTTTCTTCTTACCCATCTGAACCCTGTCTTGAATTAGGAAAACGACGGTTCCTGGTCCCCACTCAAGACAGGGCCCGCCTCCACAGTGATGTTACTCCAGATACCAGCATTCTATATCCTTGTATTTCGATAAAACGTAAATTTATCTGAAACAACGTCAAGAGGAAGGCCGAAGTCCCGAGTTTCAGCCTCCCTACAGGTTTTTGCATGACCTTGGATGCCCTTCTCCCATGGTCCCAGGCGGCCCGCTTCTCTTGCTCACCGTAGCGGGCCCAGAGTTTGGGCTGCACATCCGAACACTCGCGGATTAGGATTGGCAGGTCAGGGTTCGCCTTCTTCAGCTCCACATAGTGTTTCTCGATGAATTCCCTATGGGGCAGGAGAGAAAGCAGTGCGTGCGGTCTTCGCACGGGCCTCCCCCAAACACCCGGGAGGTAGAGGTCATGACCTGGCGCCCCGAAGCCTACCGGCCCCACCACCTTGCACCTCACCTGACGCCCTGACTGCCGGACGAGCGCTGGCACAAGTGGACGCGAATCTCACGCAGGCCAACTTTAGCCCCAATTCTCAGACTCGATGCGGCACCAGCCATCTCGCAACACTAGTGCCTAGGCAACGCTAGTGCCTAACTCCCCGCCCAAGAACTTCCGGTCAAGTTCTCCAATCCGACCATTCCCGGTCCCTACAGTTCCCGCGAGAGTTAGATGACGTAGGGAGCGGTAAGAGTTAGCCAATGCCTTAAAAGGATTGCAGAGGGAGTGGTCTGCTTTCTCTCCAATTTCTTCGCGAGTGGGCGGTGGCGGAAAGGTTTTGGAGCGCAAAGCACTGTGGGCTGGTTCCTGAGGTGCATGGTGGGAAAAAGCTTATCCCGGCTGTGTTGTCTTTGGAGCTTCAGACCCTGCTGGCGTTGAAACACTGCCGACGAAATGCCGGAACGAGACAGTAAGGCTTGGGTCATCTGTCCGTTATTACCTGCAGGATTTGGGACGCATGGCACGTTGTTTTCACTTCACAGTTTAATCCCTGTGTAGGTGGTGTGACGCTGGAACCTGGTGAAGCCGTTGGGTCTCGAATGAAGCCAGGCAGCTCCGGACTATTGTCTTTCTAAGCCTTGTCCTTGCCCCAAATAACCAGGGGTGTGTTTGTGAACTACTCGCTACCGCCAGCCCCTGACTTTGGGCTGCGCCAGTTTATCTTAACACAGAGTATATTAGATGTCATTTTCCGGAAGTATCTGCTAATTCTCCAGCGCCGGTTTAGGGGCCCCCTTCTCTGCCCCAGCAGCTCCTTGTATTTTCTCTCTTGGGCATTTATTACGTTGTATTGTCACTGTCGCTGTGTTTTTCTTCCTCATTAGACTGAGCAATTTGACAAGAAAACATCAATGTTGTTTACTAATAGAGTCCCAACTTTGGCACAGGAACTGACACGAAAGAGATTGATTAAATTAACGCCAATTTTTTTTTTTTTTTTTTTTTTTTTTTTTTTTTTAGGTGAGCCGTTCTCCAACCCTTTGGCTCCAGATGGCCACGATGTGGATGATCCTCACTCCTTCCACCAGTGAGTGTTCCAATATAGTACTCTGGGCATGAACTGAGGGATGAATAGAGTGGTGTGGTGATGGTGAAATAATTCTAAATGTCTTGTCAGCAAGGATGGCGAAAAAAAATGTACCCTTTCCCCTTTATCTCTGAACTTTCATTGGATCAGGTCAACTGCATGAGAGTATTAGAGGGAAAATTCTGGCTGGGAAGGTGCCAGTTTTTAAAGTTAATGTTTAATTACACATGATAATAGTTGATTCTTGTAGAAAATTAAAGTAGAAGTGAGGGTAATGATGTGTTTGATAATAATCCTAATTCCAGTTCCTTTCTTAAAGGTAACCACTGTTCCTTTTATACGTCTTTTTTACCCCCTTACTTTAAAAAAAAAAAAAAAAAAAAAAGGAAAAAAAGGAGTCTGTGTCACTGCCATGAAAATCATCTCCAGGATGGAAAATAAGCAAGTGGCAGTAGGTGTTTTATTTATATATACAAATAAAATAATGCTACTTAATTTTAATGTTTCAACTTACAAATAATAAAGTATTTTCCAACATGCATATATGTGTATATAAAGGGATTTTTTTTTTTTAAAGATTTGTTTATTTCTGAGAAAGAGAGTATGTGTGAGTAACACGGAGGGGCAGAGGGAGAGGGAGAAGGGAAGCAGACTCCCTGATGAATGAGGAGCCTGACACAGGCTTGATCTCTCCAACTGGAGACTTAGAGATCAAGATCTGAGCCAAAACTAAGAGTTGACACTTAACCAACTGAGTTACCCAGGTGCCCCAAGGACTTCGTCCTTGACTAGACTTTCCTCAGGCTTCTCTGGGGTCTATTTTTGACTAGGCCTGCTAGGCTCAGTTTTAGCAAAGAATGCTGCTAAGACAATATATGGAGAATCCCCTTAAGTAATCAAGTAGATTCAGTCAAGGCCCCCCCCCCCTCCCCTCCCATGGCTAACCAAGTTCCTCTTAGTGATTTTCTTTGTAAATCCCCAGTTGTCCCAGTTTGTATTCAGAGTTGTTTCATTCCCTCTCCCCTGTTGCAGTAGTCTTTATTCCTATTACAGTAAATGTCTTCCTTGGGAACACTTAGCAGGATTCTTTGCTCAAATTGGGCATAGGCTAAGGGGCAGCCTGTCAGAAGAGGGCTCAGTGGGGCCTGACTAAAGTTTGGTCAAGGAGTGAGTCTTTGTCACTGTACCGATTAAAATTATCTTTTTTTTTTTTTTTTTTTTTAAGATATTGTTTATCTATTTGAGAGTGTGCACACGCACAAGTGGGAGGTGGAGAGGGAGAAGCAGACGCCATATAGGCATTGAGCCACAGGGCTCAATTGCAGGACCCTGAGATCATGATCTAAGCTGAAGGCAGGCAGGTGCCCCTAAAATTATCTCTTTCATTGCTCTCTGCCTCCCATTTGGGAAACACTGTTACCATTTAGTCTCTAGTTAATGGACATTTAGGTTGTTTCCAAGTTTGTATTACTTTCAAAGCTGATATTGAACCTTTTTTTACAAGCCTTTTTATACACCTATGCCAGTAATTATCGAATCTAAATATAGGTGAATGGTGTTGCTAGGTCATAGGATATACACACTTAAATTTTGATACAGGCAGGTTGCCGTCCCATTGGCTATACTGATGTACATTCCCCTTAGCGGAATATTCAGTTCCCAAATTCTCACTCATACTTGATTTATCAGACTTTTTAATAGCACTTTGAAGCATTAAGAGTGCTATGTTTTTGTTTTATATTTTCTTGATTTCTGATAAAGTTAACCATGTATTTTACATACTCCTTTCCCAATTCTTATTGGGTACTAATTTTTAAAATTTTTGCCTTCTAGATCAAAACTTACCAATGAAGATTTTAGGAAACTTCTCATGACCCCAAGGGCTGCACCCACCTCTGCACCGCCCTCTAAATCACGTCACCATGAGTAAGTTCTGGGGTTTTCCAACCTGTTTCGCATCTCCTTTTTTCCTCCCCATCTCCTTCCTACAGAAAATCTACCAAACTAGTTGTCTTAGGAGCTGGAAGGCTAGTTCTTTTTCAAAGCCTATGATTCTGATTCTCTCCGACTGGAGATTGAAGCTCCAGTGAAGATGAGGGTGTTCTAAGATCTGACAGTGTGTTCCACACACCACTTGTACTATTAGAGTTACTGCTAGTGTTTAAATGGGCAGCTTCCAGGGTCGATTCCAGCCCTGTAGACTCAGATACTTCAGGTGGTTGTGATACTTTCTAAAGCTTAGGACCACTCACCTACAAATGTAGACCTGGATCTCTGCATGGTTGAAGCTGTTGCTTTGTTCCATATTCTAGGCCTTTCTTCATTCCTCAAGGCCACTTGTTGGGGTTTTCTGGGCTCTGGCAATATTTTGCCATTAATGAATTTCTCTGTCTTCTAGGATGCCAAGGGAGTACAATGAGGATGAAGACCCAGCTGCACGAAGGAGAAAAAAGAAGAGGTGAAGGAAAGATAGGGGAATGTTGAGCTATAGATTGGATAGTGTTTGGGTGAAAGGCATAGGGGCTAGTAGTTATGAGGCTAGAGATTAAGATTTTTCTGTATTGTCTTGAGGTTCTCTAGTGGATAGAAGTGATAAGTGGGAATTTAGGACTTTAGAGTCCGACTGCAGGATTTCAGTCTCAACTTTACCACTTCCTGAAAAGACAAAAGATAACTGTGGGCATAGTTCCTAATATTTCTAATGCTTGATATTCTAATGGGTAGAACAGAGAGTGATTTTGTAACTTTCATCTGGTTGTCAGGAGGATCAATTATGATAGTGCATGTAAGCATTTAGTGCCTGGGATATTTTAATTACCCAATAAATCCTATCTGCTGTTGTCACCACCATCATTATCATCATTATCTATAAGATACTAAAATTCCTGGACCTGGTATTTTGCTGTCCTTTCTTTTTGGGGAAGACCAGCAAGGAATGACTTATTTTTAGTTGAAATATGGAAGGTTGGGATCCCTGGGTGGCGCAGCGGTTTGGCGCCTGCCTTTGGCCCGGGGCGCGATCCTGGAGACCCGGGATCGAATCCCACGTCGGGCTCCCGGTGCATGGAGCCTGCTTCTCCCTCTGCCTATGTCTCTGCTTCTCTCTCTCTCACTGTGTGCCTATCATAAATAAATAAAATTTAAAAAAAAAAAAAAAAAAAAAGAAATATGGAAGGTGATATAAATTTAGATAACTTCTTAGTTGTCCTATGGAAAAGTCTCATAACCTGTTAGAGACTCAGTGATACGGCAGTAAAGAATTCTGAAGTGACATGGAATGTCCTGAGGCAGTATTGAAAGAGTATCTCTCTGAACTGGATGAAGCCATAGTTCTGATTTTGAGGATTATCCGAGGGTGACAGCAGTACTATTAGGACATATATGAGCTTTCACCAGACAGTTGGATGAAATAGGAAGAATTCTACTGACCTTGGGATAGCAGCTGGTGAGCCTTATGCGTTTGCTTTTCTGTGGTCACAGTTATTATGCCAAGCTTCGTCAACAAGAAATTGAGAGAGAGAGAGAGCTAGCAGAGAAATATCGTGACCGTGCCAAGGAACGGCGAGATGGTGTGAACAAAGATTATGAGGAAACGGAGCTGATCAGTACCACAGCTAACTACAGGGCTGTGGGCCCCACTGCTGAAGCGTGAGTACCCAGGCTGCCAGGGCATGATTCCCTCAGCCTCCAGAGTCTTACAGTCACAGTGTAAATTCTTCCTAATGAAAAATGAGCTTTCCCCACTTTGGAGCCCGAGCTGGGCCATTTCAAGAGAGACACTTGAAAGGCACTTTGTGAGAGGCACTCACAAAGGGGTATTTTAATGTGGCTTCTTTCATTATACAGGGACAAGTCAGCTGCAGAGAAGAGAAGACAGTTGATCCAGGAGTCCAAGTTCTTGGGTGGTGACATGGAACATACTCATTTGGTGAAAGGGTTGGATTTTGCTCTGCTTCAAAAGGTGATCCTTGGTGGGTGGTTGGAGAGTAATCATAGAATGCTGAATGCTCTTCTGTGGGCCTTTCAAGGTGAAGGAGGGGAGACTGTTAGCCCACACCATAGAGAAGGGCTAATGGTTGCTCCTATGTAGGACTAAGTGCTACTCATCCTTCAAGTCTCAGCCTCAGTTGTGTTTTTCGGGGGCAGCCATCCCTGATCACCCAAGTATGGTTAAAACTCACTCCTCACTTCGTACTTCCTGTACCCTCCATATCTCTCTTACTTCACTTATCACAGTTATCACATTTTGTCATTTGTCTCTTCTGCTGTAAGCTCCATTAGGGCAAGGACTGTATTGTCTTGTTCAGTTTTAAGTCCTTGGTTTCTGGCACAATGTGGTAGATAGTGGTGTTAGGTAAATGTTTGTAAAATGAATAAATGTCTAAACCCTACGTGCTTTTTTCCTGTTAGGTACGAGCTGAGATTGCCAGCAAAGAGAAAGAAGAGGAAGAACTTATGGAAAAGCCTCAGAAGGAAACCAAGTGTGTAAACATCAGGGAAAGCTTCTAAGTTTAGGTGAGTGGGACTTAAAAGTAGGAACACATTTGGCTAAAAGGAAAATTCTTTTGTCTTTTCAGGAAAGATGAAGATCCCGAGAATAAAATTGAATTTAAGACGCGCTTGGGTGAGTATAGAATTTCTACACTAGAGGTTGTGCATTTTAGGTAAATTATAGGGAATTTAATGCTCTGGGCAGAATATGCTTCCCCTTCGTGTCATACTGTTCTCTTTCTTGCCCCCAGATTAGTGACTTCTCTTAGAATACTCTACTAGAACTCAGATGTGGGGTTAGTCATTTCGTGTATGTTATTAATGTCTTAATTAGGTTGGAAGGTCTTGCAGATTGTAGCTTATGCATTAAGGGAGGTAGCTTACATTTTATGCATTAAAAGAGCTAGCGTGGTTGGTGATTAAAAGCTCAGAATTTGGGACACCTGGGTGGCTCAGTGGTTGAGCGTCTGCCTTTGGCTCAGGGCATGATTCCAGGATCCAGGATCGAATCCCACATCGGGCTCCTTTCAGGGAGCCTGCTTATCCTTCTGCCTGTGTCTCTGCCTTTCTCTGACTCTCTCATGAATAAATAAAGAAAATCTTTAAAAAAAAATTAAAAGATTATTCATGAGAGACAGAGAGAGAGGAGAGGCAGAGACACAGGCAGAGGGAGAAGGAGAAGCAGGCTTCTCACAGGGAGCCTGATGTGGGACTTGATCCAGGGGCCTCCGGGATCACGCCCTGAGCCAAAGGCAGACGCTCAACCGCTGAGCCACCCAGGCATCCCAATAAAGAAAATCTTTAGAAAAATAAATAAAAGCTCAGAATTTGCAGTCAAAGACTGGGATTTGAATCCTACTGATAAAACCATATGAGGCATGTGATATTAGGCAACTGACTTCACAAGTCTCAGTGACTGTTTGTCTATCTGCAAAAATGGAGTTAATTCACCTCATGGCAGCAACAAAAAACAGTATATGCATTGTACTTATGTTGCACATGTAGCTGAGCTGATTTTCCCATCATTGTCAGTATCCCCTTAAGCCTCATCCTTCTTCCTCATGGGACCTAATACAACGTGAGGTCCATGATACTTTTGAGAAGGCAATGTAAAAGAGTGGATAGGAGCTCAGGCTTTGGAGTTAGACAGGCTGGGCCCTATTTTTTATTCCGTTGCTTAGTAGTTGTGTGAATTTAGGTAAATTGCTTCACTCTCAGCTTGAGTACTCTGATCATTTAAAAGGAGATGATAACATGTACCTTACAGGGCTCTTGTGAAAATTGAGGAATAGTATGTGGCACAGAGTAAGCACTTGCTAAATGGCAGCTGTTGTAGAAGTTTCTCAGTGGCTATGCTTCCTCCTCTTTTTTTCATAGGCCGCAATGTTTACCGCACACTCTTTAGGAGCAAGGCGTATGAACGGAATGAGCTGTTCCTCCCAGGCCGCATGGCCTATGTGGTAGACCTGGATGATGAGTATGCTGACACGGATATCCCCACCACACTGATCCGCAGCAAAGCAGATTGCCCCACCATGGAGGTAAGTGATCCAAGTCCTGAGAGCCTGTCATGTGGGCCTCAGACCTGGGAATCAGCCTCAGTTCTACCCTGGGCCTCATCCACCACATTTAACCCATCACTGTGTCCTGTCCACTTTTTACTTTGTAAATTTTCATTGAATCCATTCACTTATCTCTATCAACATTCCAGTTGAAGCTATTGTGTCTTATTGGAACTATTAAAAGATACCCCTATTTTGTTTCCTCACTTTCACTCTGGTTTCTTTCTAGTATTTTATTTTTATTGAGTTGTAATTCATGTTTCATATAATTTGCCTCTTGAAAATGTACAATTCAGTGGCTTTTAGTATTTGTAGAATTACGCAGCCATCACTCAGCGTGAAATATTTTTCATCACCCCCCCAAAAAATACCTCTGTACTTTTAGTCATAACCCCACAATCTTCCTATCCCCTTTTCTATTGTGATTTTTACATATGGCCAGTGTGATCTTTTCAACATGTGATTTTTTGTCTCACCACATTTGAGAAGCTTTCAGTGATTTCTCGTTATTAGTATAAAGAGTAAAATCTTTGTTGTGGCCTCTGAGCTCCTGCAACGTCGGCCTTCTGAGCTTCTTTTTACCATGATTCCCTGTTTGTTCTCCAGTGAATCCCAGGTTCTTGAATATGCTAGATTTACTGTTTTGTTTTTAGAGAGAGAGAGGGAGAGAGTGGGAGGGAGGGGAGGAGAGGTTGGAGGGGCTGAAGGAAAGAGAGTCTTAAGCAGGCTTCACACCTATTGCGGAGCTTGATCTCACAATCGTTAGATTATGACCTGAGCTGAAATCAACAGTCAGATACCCAACCGATTGACCCACCCAGATACCCCTAGATTTCGCTTTAGACCCAGACCTTCATATATGTTACTCTGTGTGCCTGGAATGTTCTATGACACCTGTTTTCCCTGTTTTTTACCTGGTTGATTAGAATTTATTCTTGAATTCATTGAATGAATGAATGAAGAGATTCTTGCTTTATGGGATAACACCCTTGCTGCTTGGGGTTTCAGGCCCAGACCACACTGACCACAAATGACATCGTAATCAGCAAGCTCACCCAGATCCTTTCATACCTGCGTCAGGGTACCCGCAATAAGAAGCTCAAGAAGAAGGATAAAGGTAATCTGGAGGGTTATGGAGAGAAAATTTAACCCTGGAGGGACATTATTGCGTGGAACCGAGGTTTCCTGGAGCCTTCTGTGTCCAGAGCATTGTGAGGCTCCAGAAGAGGAGAAGAAATGGGAGCATTGGAACATTAACAAGGAGATGCTTACATCCAGGTTCTGTCTGTTTGACCTACCCAGGAAACAGTGGTCCACTTTGAGGCCTGAGGAGGGAGAGTATCGGGAGCTTTTGTTATCCCACCTTCTAAACAGATGTTTAAATGGGCATTTGAAGGTGGAGAACATGTTGGACTGAGTGGGAATCAAATCAGGAATGTTTTCTTTACTACTCCTTGTACATTTTAGGGAAGATGGAAGAGAAGAAACCCCCTGAGGCCGACATGAAGTATGTATCCCAGCCGTGTCCTCTGATATGTGTGAGAAAAGGGCTCTGTGTTTCTTGTCTTTGGCATTTTGGGGAGGCCTTGACCTGAGAATCTGGAAAAATGGCCATGGAAAACGGAAGTGTGTATGACTTTGGCAGCTAGTGATCTCTGTTTTTCTAGTATATTTGAAGACATTGGGGATTATGTGCCATCCACAACCAAGACTCCTCGGGATAAGGAGCGGGAGAGATATCGGGAGCGAGAGCGTGATCGGGAGAGAGACCGGGAGCGGGAGCGGGAGCGGGAGCGGGACCGAGAGAGAGAGGAAGAGAAGAAGAGGCACAGCTACTTTGAGAAGCCGAAAGTGGATGATGAGGTGAGAGATGGCCCTGGTACCAAGTGGTGGAGCTGCCCATCTCTGTGCCTGCCCTGCCAGATATGAGATTCATTTGTTACCTAGGTGCCTTATGGCTCTGTAGTGGCAACTGGGCCAACTAATCCAGGGTGGGAAGCATCCTGGAAATGAGGCAGGAAGTGGGTAGGGAGTTGGTTTACAGATCAATCAAGCAGGGGAGGGATGAGCATGAATCCCTCATAGCACTACTCACTTCAGTTTCTGTTTTCTTTCCAGCCCATGGACATTGACAAAGGTGGGTGATACGTGAGACATCTTGCATTCAATCTGGTAGTCTTGCTTTCCCCTGGCCTGAGGGTCTATCCTAGAGCTCAGAGCTGGCAGAGGTTGAGACTGGGACTTCCATTAAGTCTGCCTTCAGCCCGGGGTGTGATCCTGGAGACCCGGGATCGAGTCCCACATTGGGCTCCCTGCATGGAGCCTGCTTCTCCCTCTGCCTGTGTCTCTGCCTCTCTCTCTGTGTGTCTCTCATGAATAAATAAATAAAATCTTAAAAAAAAAAAAAAAAGAATGCTTGTCTTGCTCCATAGAATAGAAAGATGAGCCTGGGTTATCTGCATCTTTTGGGCAATGGCAGGGCATATTTGCTCTGTTAGATACACTTCCTCCAGTGGTGGGGTTCTGAAGATGTTGAGTCAGGTCGAATCAGCAGTATTGTGTGTACACAACTCCATCTTAACCAGAGTAGCTCATTATTTTTACTGTAATTTTTTTTCAAGGATTCATTTATTTTAGAGAGTATGCACAAGTGGGAGGAGGGGATAGAGAGAGGGAGAGAATCAAGCCAACTCCCCAGTGAGTGCAGAGCCTGACATGGGGCTGGATTCTACTGCCCTGAGATCATGACCTGAGTGGAAGCGTCCTGCTCAACCAACTGAGCCACCCAGGGGCCCCAGAGTAGCTTATTAGTTGGAATTTGATTACAATTTTGTTAGCTAAAAGTTTTTTCTGTTGCCTAAAAAAAAAAGTATTATAAAAACATAGTGTGTTGGGGGTTGGTGCAGAATTTGTAAGTTCCTTGTTTCATGGTGTTTTCCCTTAGGACCTGGATCTGCTAAGGAGTTGATCAAGTCAATCAATGAAAAGTTTGCTGGGTCTGCTGGCTGGGAAGGCTCTGAGTCATATCCTTTATTTCACTATGTTGCTGGATTCTAGAATAGTGTTATCCTGTTTTCTTTCTAATTCCACCCACCTCCCTGCTTCCCCAGAACCCCCAGCCCCCACTTCACACTTTGCTTTTTATGCTAAATTTTGACAGGGCTGCAGTCATGTCTTTCCCATTTCTCAGAGGACCCATTCAAGTCCTTAAAAGTTTTCATGTTGGGGCTTCTAGTTCTTGGCCCTTCCTTTTTGAAGCTTTCTGCTATACGTAGGATTATTTTCTTTAACATAGCATATGCTGAAGAAGCCAGAGGACAAAAAGCAACTAGGAGACTTTTTTGGAATGTCCAACAGTTATGCCGAATGTTACCCAGCCACGTATGTAAGACTGTTAAAGGAGGCTGAAATGATTGGAGAACAAGTTATAGAGAGGGGGATGCAGTGTAAACTTGATTACCTGGGACACAGGGGTACTTCTTACTTAGATGAATTGTTCTTTTAGGTGCTGAGTGGGAGGTCTTGGGTTGGGGTAGGGGTCATTTTTAGGCATATAACATCTTAGCTGGGTAGGTTTCTGAATAAACCATAGGGGTCTGGGTCTGTACCATCTGTTTAATGTTTAACTGTTGTTTCTCTTTAGGATGGATGACATGGCTGTGGATAGTGATGAGGAGGTGGATTACAGCAAAATGGACCAGGTGTGGAGTTGGAAGGATGGGTAGGGATTCTTGGGCAGCTATTCTTCAGCACATACCCCCTTCCTGACTCCCAACAGATCTTTGTCTCATATTCTGGGCCATAACCTGCCCTCAGCTGACAGTAAGAGCAACAGCATTGTGGAGTCATGGGAAGCTTACCTTTTTTAAAAGATTTTATTTATTTATTTGTGAGAGACAGAGACAGAGAGGCAGAGACACAGGCAGAGGGAGAAGCAGGCTCCATGTAGGAAGCCCGATGTGGGACTTGATCCTGGAACTCTGGGATCACGACCAGAGCCAAAGGCAGATGCTAAAACGCTGAGCCACCCAGGCATCCTGGAAGCTTACCTTTTAAAGTGTCCGTATGAAAGCAAGTGAGATAGGCCAAAAATAGATTTTTATTTTCTACAAAGTGCTGGGCTTTGATTTCCATATTTAGGGAGTAAGCAAGACTTTAGTGCATAAATAGAAAGGGTAGAAGGAATTTCAGTGTTTACAAAACAAGTGAATTTTATTCTAGCCAGGATTGAAGTGTTCTTAGTCTTAAAAATAACCTCACGGCACTTGGGTGGTTCAGAGAGTTAAGTGTAAGACTCCTGATCACAGCTCAGGTCTTGATCACAGGGTCATGAACTGAAGCCCCACATTGGGTTCCATGCTGGGTGTGGAGCCTACTTAACAAAAACAACCACAGCCCTGACAAATAACACCTTTAATGGTGAAGAAATTTCGTCTCCTTTTTCCTTGTTTCTCTTTATTGCAGTGCTTGAGCCTGGTTTAATTCCATGTTGGAGACTTGCTTACCCTGGTTCTGCCATTTATCAGTTTCATGACCTAATTTCCTCATCAGGAGAATAGAGAGGAATATGGTTCTCTTTTAATAGAATTTGAGAGAATTAAAAATGTGTTTGGTGTTCAGAATAATGTCTGGTACTAGTAAGCATTTGTTATTATTTATTAGTGTGGGATTTATGAATAATGAAACAGGATTGTGGGAGAACCTGGCTTTAAGTAAGGGCTAAAAAATTGTTTCCACTGACATTTCTTCCTTGTTCCCATTCTGTCTTCTAACAGGGTAATAAGAAAGGCCCCTTAGGCCGCTGGGACTTTGATACCCAGGAGGAATACAGTGAATATATGAACAATAAGGAGGCTTTGCCCAAGTGAGTCCGTACTAAATATGGCCAGGGAGTGATGAGAGGGATGATGAGGGGATGGGCCAGCCTTAACCCGAGGGTGTAGTTTGGCTGAGGCATTCCTAAATAGGTTCTTTAGTCATAGGGCCATCTTGGAATACCTTGGTAGTGCTGTGCAACCTCTGATGCCTTCTTTCCTCCAACTGTCCTTTATTTTTCTCAGGGCTGCATTCCAGTATGGCATCAAGATGTCTGAAGGGCGGAAAACCAGGCGCTTCAAGGAAACCAATGATAAGGCAGAGCTTGATCGCCAGTGGAAGAAGATTAGTGCGGTAAGTGAGATCACCTCTTGGGTGGACTTCATCTGGGAGGAGACACTGGCCTACAGATGAAGGAATAGGCAGGGTTGGAGAGCCAAGGAAGTAGGGGAGTGGTCAGCCTGGTACCTCATGTGAGCTTAGATGGACAGCATAACTGTTGAGTGTAACTGTTCTTTTTGTAGATCATTGAGAAGAGGAAGAAGATGGAGGCTGATGGGTGAGCAACAGTACTCTTCTGGGGCACTGTGGGAATTGCTTAGAGTATTGATCTTACATTGACTTACTTCTCCTTCCATTGCAGAGTTGAAGTGAAAAGACCAAAATACTAATCTCCAGTTCCAAGTCTAAAAATGATTCCCCAAAAGGAATGGGCTCACAAGTGCTTGCTTTCTGCAATTCCCAAAAAAGTTGCAAGGTCTCTTTGAATGTATATAAAATGTTATTGTATAATCATTTAGTTCCATTAAATCTAGTTAACCTGCTGTCATGTCTTCTCTGTTTGAGGATCCTCCCTCATGGACCCCTGAAGCAGCAAGAGGGTACTAATTCCACTGACTGTGTAAAATGTATGTGCAGAAAGTTAGCTCAGTCCTTTTCTGAGCTGTGATTCTAGATTCCTAGACAGTAAGGGTCCTAACCAGGATGCCTAGTGGAGAAAAGTAATGACCTCATTGATGGGCAAGATGTAGATGCCATTGATGGGCAACATATGGACAATTGGCCTCAAATGTCAGACTCATTCAGGTCCATTAGAAGGCCTACCTTTAGTGGAGATTCTCTGGGAATTAGGGTCTACCCAGTGAGCTCCCAGTCTAACCCGAAGGTTTTGCAGGACTAGGGTCTAGGTGAAGGCAGCTGATAAGAATTACTTGGGGAACAAAAATGGAATTATGTCCTCCTGAGAGCTTTAGAAATTCTTAGCACACATTGCTTGCTGGTTCTCTGACTGAAGGGATAATCTTGGGGAGGAGTCTTGGGGGATCCCTGTGTTAAGCAGGGTTTGGTGCTCATCAACACCCTGAAATGTCTGCCAAAGCCCAAGATAGATCCCTTGGCTTCTGAATCATTCTGTCCCCAGCATTTCCTCCTTTCTGTTCATCACAAGCACTTTGGCCTGGTTCTCATAAGGGTTTTTTTCTGGCTGGATCCCTACCTGCCACTGCCTTCCCTAAGCCTAAGACTTGTAGGATCAGCTCATAGAAGGAAAGCTAGAAGCCCCCTTAACCTTTGCCTTTGATCACTTTCAGCTTGATAGGGCAAGAGTGTTTGAGGAAGCCAGCTTTGTGCATGGCATTTAGGAGACTGAAATGGGGCTCTCTCTGCAATAGCACCTTGAATGCCTAATATGAGACAGTAAAGGACACCCTGGTTTCATGGTTGTAGAGTGTTCCCAGTTAAGAAAAAGATCACAGAGACCTGGCTTAGATGAAGATACCTAGAGAGTCATTAAATTTAAGACCTGGGGGTTGGGGTGCGTGGCTGGCTCAGTCTGTAGAACATGACTGAATCCTGAGTTCAAGCTCTTCCACATTGGGCATAGAGGTTACTTAAAACAACAACTAAAAACAACCTGGGGGTTGACTGTCCATTTAAAATCAGTTTCTGCAGGGGAGCCTCACTGGCAGTAGAACATGGGACTCTCAATCTCAGGGTTGTAAGTTCAAGCCCCACACTGGGTGTTGATCTTACTTAAAAAAAATAGTTTCTGCAAATATCACCAAGCCTGGTGGACATACTCAAGGTCCTCTGGTTGGTGAGTCACAAGGACCCCGAACTTCACATGGCAACTTTTCCATTCACACAGGACATACAGCTTCTCTGAAGTCCCTCGCCTCACTTTCACCTCTCGTTAAGCGGGTTGGGCATCAGCATATAAGATGTCTTAGAAGGCCTAGTAGCACAGTGATGTGAGGCTCCTCTTCAGTCCCAGAAGCTTGTGTCCTTACTTGCCCCACCACAGAGTGCTCCCATCTTTATGGAATCTTTGATAACCAGAATGTTAACGTCGACAGTTGTGCCCATTTTTCTCTTCAGAACTCCTTGCCATCTCTGAGCAGTGCTGGCCTGGCCCACTTGAGGCTATGCAGCCAAAGTGAAGAAACCGCCAGGGCGCTGTTCCTGTTTCCCCAAAGACGTTGAGCACAGACCGCCCCAGTTTAAGCGCGTCCTTGGGCTGCCTGCTGTCCACGACCTCTGCAAATCACATTCTTGCTTTTGCTGCCTCTGGACTAAGCTGGAGGCTGCTCTTGGGTGTCACCAAGCCACGAAAGGCTGGGGTCCCCCTCTCCTCTGCTCAGGGCAGTAAATCATGCCTACTAGTCACAGGAGGGAGTACCACACTGTCAGCATCAATCAAGATGAGGGAAAAGGACTTAAACAGTTCCCAAATTTAAGTGATGCGACCAAGGACAGCACTGATAGTCGCGACGTCTACTTGGTCCAGGAAAGGGCGGGTCCGGGCATCCGCTCCACCCACACCCACTCGCCAGCCGGCTCCGCCCTTTCCCGGCCCAGCGCCACTTCCGGCTCCGCCCCCAGGCGGAAGTGGCGTTTCGGGCTCTCCCCCAGGCCCGTGGGAGGTTTTTGGGCCCACAGCTCAGGTGCGGAGCAGCGTGGACTCCTCCGGCTTATGGACCACGGTCGTGCGTGTGAGGAGAGGCCAGCCGAGGATGGGAGCGACGAGGAGGACCCCGACTCCACGGAAGCCACGGTCCGCATCCGAGAAACTCCGGAAGACATCGTGCTGGAAGCACCGGCCAGCGGGCTGGCGTTCCATCCGGCCCGCGACCTCCTGGCGGCGGGGGACGTGGACGGGGACGTGTTCGTGTAAGTGTGGGGCAGGGCTCGGGACTGCGGGATCTGGGAGCTCCGTAGGAATGGAGGCGGAATGAGGAGAGAAAGGTGCAGGGAGACAAATCTTTCAAGACTCTTCTGGTCCAATTCGTTCAGTAACGTTTGGTTTTAAACCAGTTACCACACAATCTCTTGCAACAACTGAAAGGAAGACAAAATGGCTGGAGTGTCCTGACAAAGCCCAGAGACAGTACCATGACAAGAAGCGTTCAGGACAGTTATTTTTCACCGGACTGTATAAAGCCTGAAACGGGTGGAACACGCCGCACCTCCTCCGCCAGCTTTGCTTCTTGCCTGCTTTAATCTTTCAAAAACACAAATCCAACCACCTCTTTCTTGATTAAATTTTTTTTAAAGATTGTATTTATTCATGAGAGACAAAGAAAGAGAGGCAGAGACATAGGCCGCGAGAGAAACAGGTTCCTTTCCTCACCGGGAGCGTAATGTGGGACTCCATCCGAGAATCCCGGGATCAGGACCTGAGCCAAAGGCAGGAGCTCAACCACCGAGCCACCCACGTGCCCTCTTTCCTGATTAAAACCCTTCAATAGTTTACTTTTGTTTTAAGGGTCTTGGACGTCCAGTCCTCGCTCATTTTCCCCTTTAATTTCTGTGCTCATTCATTCTTACCTTTCATGTGGACCTTAAATCCACAGCTCTTTCGCAGGTTATTCTTTCTCTTGGAAAACCTTTTTCTCCTCACTTGTACCCACTGTCCCTCAGATCTCAATATCTATCTCTACACTCCTCCATTCCCGACTAAATGAGATTACCCTTTAGACTTGGCTACTCTGGCACCAGGTAATTTTCCCTCCTAAATTTCATAATGGTTTGTAATCCTACATCCATTTGTGTAATTATCTGAATGCCTGTCCTCTCAATTAAAACATTTTTCAAATTTTTTTGACTTCACCCCACACCAGAAATACTTTATGTATCATGTGTGATGCACCCTGATGTTTTCTGGCTTTTTACATTCTTAACTGCAGGCACAAAGACCTAAAATGCTAGTTGCAGCCTGCTAATAGGTCATGACTGGAGTTTGAAAAACACTTTTCTGTAATCTTTAGTCTGTTTTATTCTCCATTATGTCTGCTTCTAGACCAGGCTAAGTGCTCAATACATATTTGACTTTGAACAAGAGAAGTAGGCTGGAAGCAGTGAAAAGTCATTGAAGGTTTTAACTAGAAGAGTTGTGCTGTCATATTTACCTAATGACATTAAACCTCAACCTCTTCAGTCTCCTTGGGCAATTTAACGTCCGTATTTTCGTCTTCAAAAACGGGAATAATAATACAGGCATACCTCTGAGATATTGCAGGTTTTGCCCAGACTATTGCAATAAAATCACATGAATCTTTTGGTTTCCCCATGCATGTAAGTATACACTATACTGCAGTCTATTAAACATGCACTAGCATTATGTCTAAAAAACAATATACATACCTTAATTGAAAAATACCTTATTGCTAGAAAATGCTAACCATCACGAGTGAGTCAATTACTAATGACAGATTATCCTAATAAAAAAGTTTGAGGGGGGATTCCTGGGTGGCGCAGCGGTTTGGCGCTTGCCTTTGGCCCAGGGCGCGATCCTGGAGCCCCGGGATCGAATCCCACATCGGGCTCCCGGTGCATGGAGCCTGCTTCTCCCTCTGCCTGTATCTCTGCCTCTCTCTCTTTCTCTCTGTATGACTATCATAAATAAAAAAAATAAAATAAAAAAAAAAAAAAAAAAAAAAAAAGTTTGAGGGGATCCCTGGGTGGCTCAGTGGTTTAGCGCCTGCCTTTGGCCCAGGGCGCCATCCTGGAGTCCCGGGATCGAGTCCCACATCGGGCTCCCGGCATGGAGCCTGCTTCTCCCTCCTCCTGTGTCTCTGTCTCTCTCTGTCTATCATAAATAAATAAATAAATCTTAAAAAGTTTGAAATATTGTAAGAATTACCAAAATGTGACAGACACACAAAGCAAGCAGATGCTGTTGGAAAAATGGCACCAATAGACTTTCTCTAGACAGGGTTACTACAGACCTTGAGATTGTTAAAAAAAAAAAAAAAAAAATGCAGTGCTTGTGAGGCACAATAAAAGGAGGTCTGCCTATATCCACCTTGTAGAGTGGTCAAGTGTATACTATGGCAAAAAAAAAAAAAAAGTGTATACTATAGCACCTGAAGTCAACAAATGTAGGTTTCTCTCTACTATTTATACTTCATGCCAGACACTTAGGAGTCACTCTGGACCTCGACTTTTACACACATCACTATTACTGCAGTTTGTCTCCTCCTCTCTCCCCAGCCATGCCTATTTGGTGGGTTTCTGACCTCTCCCGTGACCATTCTTAAGAGGTTCCTTTTCCCATAGGATTAAATTCATTTTTGCTTGGCCAATCAGGTCTCAAGTCCAGTTCAACCCATCTTTCCAGATTCAGCCATTTCACTCTCCTGCAGCTTGAACCCTCATTCCTTGTGTCTGCCCTAGAAGGGACATTGATATCTGCCTCCAGTATCTGCCAGGTGAACTACTTACTCTTCATGACCCAACTCACATCTTTACCTTAGCTTTCCAGGACTCTTTTCTCATGCTAGGCACTGGGACAGAGCAAACAAACAGACCCAGTTCTGCTCACCTGGTACTCCTCAGCAACTAAGCCCTTTTCATCTGGCCCCTTTGAAGATCTGCTCTGAGGCAGGCACTGGGGATACACTCTGGACAGGTAGTTGCCTCAAAACTGAACTTCCAGGCTGGTGCTTTTCTGTTCAACTCCATTTTGATTCTACCTCCTTTTCAGCATGTGGACACAGTGTGCTGTAATTCGTTTTAACCTTTCTTTAGCTCCTAGAGACCTGGAGTACAACAGCCACATCTTGTTAATTTTTATATTTCCAATTTCTGGGGCTTTTTTGTTTAACATTTTTGATTCAGTATTTGAGAGCCAGAGAGCACAAGCTAGGGGAGTAGCAAAGGGAGAGGGAGCAGACTGCCCCCTCCCCCCTCCAACCAGAGAGCCCAATGAGGGGCTGGCTCCATTCCAGGAGCCTGGAATCAATCACCTGAGCTAAAGGCAGATGCTTAACCAACTGAGCCACCTAGGGGCCCCTGTTCTTCTGTTTTTATCAAGTATCTCATGCCCTCCATAGTGGTCCAGATCTAGTATTTTCCCAGGCTGGGTGATGTGGGGTCAGTTCACAAAGAAGTCCTAAGCAAATGTACTTTGAATTAAAGACGGAACATTTGAAAATGGAAAATTGGGATGGCAAGTTCCTTAGGTTTGGTGGTGTACAAGCAGCAATTCTTAGTTAGGTGGATGGTTGCCTAGTTGGTCTTTATATTCCATGCTGGCAGGGTCTGGAGCCACTCACTCTCCTCCTTCTCCCCCCTAGCTTTTCCTACTCTTGCCAAGAGGGAGAAACGAAGGAGCTCTGGTCCTCAGGTCACCACCTCAAATCGTGCCGAGCCGTAGTCTTTTCTGAAGATGGACAGAGTGAGTATTAGGGAAGGCAGCCTGGTGACAAGGGAGCAGTGAGCAGCACCATGACCTGAGCACCTCTCCCGCCAGAACTTGTTACTGTCTCCAAGGACAAAGCCATCCATGTACTAGATGTGGAGCAGGGCCGACTGGAAAGACGCATTTCCAAGGCTCACGGGTAAGGGGAGCTTACTGTGTGTTGAGGTCAAGGGTAGGGTGGTAGGTTCCTCCTGGGACAAAGATGCTTTAAGAAGCTCTGTGTCTCTAGTGCCCCCATCAACAGTCTGCTGCTGGTAGATGAGAATGTCCTGGTCACTGGGGATGACACAGGTGGTGTCCGGCTCTGGGACCAGCGGAAGGAGGGCCCCTTAATGGATATGCGGCAGCATGAGGAATATATTGCTGACATGGCTCTGGACCCATCCAAGAAGCTGCTGCTTACAGCCAGGTACAACCTCAAAGCTGCATCCCTTTCCCTTCCCTGTTAAAGCTCTCTCCTTCAACAGGAGCTTTAGTCAAGCCTGCTGCTCTGCTCTCTCTACAGTGGGGATGGCTGCCTTGGTGTCTTCAACATCAGGCGACGCCGGTTTGAACTGCTCTCAGAGCCTCAGTCTGGAGACCTGACCTCTGTCACTCTCATGAAAGTACAAGCTGGTTATGGGGTTTTGGGGATATGCTAGGGATCCGTTTTGATGGGGCTCCACAAATAGTTTCCTTCTCTTCCTACAGTATGGGAAGAAGGTGGCCTGTGGCTCCAGTGAAGGTACCATCTACCTCTTCAACTGGAATGGCTTTGGGGCCACAAGTGATCGGTTTGCCCTAAGAGCTGAGTCTATTGACTGCATGGTTCCAGTTACGGAGAGCCTGCTGTGTACTGGTTCCACTGATGGAGTCATCAGGTGAGAGAAGCCAGGACCACCCTCAGATCACACCAGGGACAGACCCAACCAGCCAAGACCAAACACTGTTTTCTCTCTGCCCAGGGCTGTCAATATCTTGCCAAACCGAGTGGTGGGCAGTGTGGGCCAGCATGCTGGGGAGCCTGTGGAGAAGCTGGCCCTCTCCCACTGCACCCACTTCCTGGCCAGCAGTGGCCATGACCAGCGCCTCAAGTTCTGGAACATGTCCCAGCTGCGGGCTGTGGTAGTAGATGACTACCGCCGGCGCAAGAAGAAGGGAGGGCCACTGCGAGCCCTAAGCAGCAAGGCTTGGAGCACTGAGGACTTCTTTGCAGGACTGAGGGAAGAGGGAGAAGAATCCACAGCTAAGAAGGAAGAGGAGGAGAGTGAGGATGACAGTGATTGAGGAAAGAAGCTGACTCTCAAAATAGGACCTCACTGGGCAAGTCTTACATCCTGGGCTGGATACCTAGAGAAGGCTCTGAATTTAAAATACTCTACAGTGCACAAAGATGCATAGCCAGAGGCTCAAGACTGAGGGCAGTGATGTGAGGAAGTACTTGCCCTGTGGCAGCTACTCCTTCTACCAGTGTAAGAAGCCCACAGCTGGGGCAAGATAGCACGGACACAGGCGTACACCAACCAGGGGTTTAATATAAATACAAACAGCAGAGAAAAACCCCAAAATCACACATACACTGTAACCAGACTGTTAAGTAGTGAGGACAAAAGGCAGAATTCTGACCCTCTGGCTCAGCCAGCCTCCAAATAAAATTAAAGATTGACAAATCAGGAAAACGAGATTGATGCTAAGCTACGGGAGGAGAGAAAGGGGTGTTTGCATGTGTATCACACAGAGAATGGCTACAAAATACCACAGGGTCAATGTCAGACCCTGGGCTGGGAGGGGGAGAGCAAAGTCCCTCCCCACAACTTGGCCAAACCTGAGCTTTCCTAGGTGCCCTGGGGCCTTGCCCCAGCTGGGAGGCTGTGTCAGAGGTAGGGCAGGACCTGTGGTCTCCCTCCTTGAGATCAGATGGTGGCTGCCCAGGCCTGCTGGGTTGGGGACTGACACAGGCTCTGCCCATGCGTTCAGGCTGCCTGTGAAGAAGACAGGGTCACTGCTTAACCACCATACCTGCCTCAGCCCCAGCAGACCGGAAGAGGCTGGCTCCAGACTCCCTCAGTGCCTCTAGCAACCTTGCAGACACAGCATCCTTAGCCACTTCATGCCCTTCCTGCCCTTCTGGAGCTAGCACAACCCAGATGAGGCCACTGAAGGGCACCGGGTGTCCTGGGATCACCACCTGATACCAGAAGCGGTGCCAGCCTGCAGGGCCTGTGCCCAAACACTTGGTTAGGAACACCGGGCTACCCAGCTTCATTTGTTGGCACAACAGCTGCAGGGCAGCCCGGGCCCCTTGGGACTCCAGCTTGTCCCTGGAGGGGGCCAGTCGACTGCCCTCTGGCTGTAGGCCCTGCAGGGAGGGGCCCATGAACTGCTGGCGGAGTCGCTGTTTCAGGTCTGGCTTGAGCCATTCGACCGACACCTGCTCTCCACAGAGGCGTGACTGCCCTGCAGGAGAAAGACAAGAGGAGATCTAAGCCCTGGATCCAACCCTTTAGAACCTACATTGCTTGTTTAACTTCTAGCCTTCCCATTTCCTGGTGGTCTGACCTGGAGTTCAACTTCTCCAGGCTTCCTGTGTTTCTTTGAAAAGAAACTGCTGCCTGCTAAGTTTCTTTGTTGGGAGTACTGGCTGATGGAGGCTTTGTCTACCTCATGAACATCACAATAGCTAACCTTTACTGTGACTACCTTTACTGTGAATACTAGCCAAGAATCAGGGAATGTGTTAAGTGCCACCTAATTCTCACAACAGCCTTAGGGAGGCAGTTTATAGTAAATAAAAGGTAGACTCAGTAAGACTGCCTAGGGCAAATCAATTTCTCTCAAAACCTCTCTTCATAACTAAAGAGGGAGATCATCCTGTGTAACATTGGAATGTTGGAGAGTAAGTTGCGAGATAATGCATGTGTGGTACTGGGTAGCACCAACGGAAATTAAAAATGTATGACGTCTAAAACTCAGGCGTTCTTAACCCTAAGATCCTGCTTTACCTTCTATGCTGACAGGTAAAGTATGGCATCGTAAAGTTTGGCCGCAGCCCCGCCCCCTTACCTTCCACCAGGGCTTTTTTGGCCATGGCGGCGGCGCGGTGCGAGCTGAACTTGAGCAGCGCAATTTGCGCGGGCGCCGGCCCAGGGCTGGGCATCAGCAGCGCCTCCTGCAGGCCGGGGCCCAGGGGCTGCAGCGCGAGCAGCAGCGCGCGGCGGCTCAGGCCCGGAGGCAGCCCGTCCACGCTCAGCTCGCACTTCTCCGTGCTGCGGCACACGAGCAGCGGGCAGGACGGCCGCAGCGGGTGGTTGTGCAGCGTAGCGATGGCCGCCTGGGCGCCGCGCCGCGAACTGTAGCGGGCGTAGGCGAAGCCGCGGTTCAGGCCGCTGAAGGTCATCATCAGGCGGAACTCGTAGAGGCGGCCCACGCGCTGGAACAGCGGGATCAGCTGGTGCTCGTACACGTCCTGCGGCAGCCGCCCGATAAACACCTCCGACCCGGCCGGCGGCGGGCTGCCCACCCAGCCTGGGGGAAGGGGCGGAAAGGGGCACCGTCACCCTCCCGGACCGGGTTCGGGCCCGGGAACCCAGCGCGAGAGGGCCTATGAGCAAACGTCTATGAAATGGGTGCAGCAGTCGCACCCCGAGTCGCCAGCATAACTGGGTGCCTGAGCCCACTACAGCGCTGGCAGAGTGGGTGCACCGTGAGGCTGGCTCCCACCCTCGAGGGGGCAGGTGGGCGGAGAGCCACAGACAAGTTTCCTCAGCTGCTTGACCCGACGGGGGGCGACGGATAGGTAAGGGATTTTCGACTGCAGAGCGCTGGGGCAGGCCCCTCCCCCAGGCGGTGCCGGTCGGGGCCGTCGAGGCTGGTGGAGCCCGACGGGCGTAGAGCTGGGACTACCGTACCTGGGGGTGGCCCGCCATACTTCCTCTGCCCGTTCACCTGCACCAGGCGGATGCCCGTCTCCCTGACCCACGCCTCCAACGCCGCCTTGTTCTCAGGATTCACCCTCTCACACCATAGCTGAAGGGGAAACGGCAGGCTGGAATGGCGGATCTCCACGCCCGTCCCCACCGCGACTGGGCAACTGCAGCCCAAGGGGCCACTACCCCCTGGGCAGCTAGCGCTTGTTGAGCCCCCTTGCCAGCCACTTACCTCACACTCCCGCTTGGACTGCATGACTCTCACGGCTGCCCGTCGGCACCCCCTTTATAACCTCCTCCCCAAAGGCCTCTGGAAGCTTCCCTACCCCTCCTCCCCCCAAGCTCTCATTGGCTCTGAGCACGACCCCGCCCTCCAAGGGGGTGGGGGTACCCACTGCACGTGCGCCTCGGGAACCTGACTTTCAGGTGAAAGCTAGAAACCTAAACCGGTGAGTGTGCGACCAGCCCCAACTCCTAGGGCTTGGATGTGCGCTGGAGGCAAGAGCCTCAAGGGCACCCTTCACCCTGGGGAAGAGCCCGTGGAGCCTCCCTCCCCATTCCCCCGTTTTCGCCGCTCAAGTAGTTGGAATAGGAGGCCAGGCTCCCACAGAGAAGGCAGGGCTAGGCCATAGTGACACACAAGCTCCAGTGGTTGAGTCATTTTATTGGACCTTTAAGGGTTGGTTGTGGGGAGCATTCCCTCCATTTGGTCAGGGTTCTTCTGCATAGGGGTCCTGCAGGGGAGACCAACTTAGGCTCCATCCCTGGAGCAAGACTCAGCCCCCAGGATCTCCTATGGAAAAATGGTGTAATACCTGACCATTTTTGCCCGTGATTACCAATAAAGTATTCATAATAAAAAATTTCTGTTCTGACTACTGTGGAGGTCTTCCTGCTGGAAAAGAAGTGTGCAAAGCTGTTGGAAGTACATATGCAGAGTCTTGTTTTAGCCACAAATAGTGCCAGTCCCACTTTCCCCTGATAGTTTGCTCAACTCAGCAGATGCAAAGGGGCTGGCTTGTTCTCCTTTTGATTTCTTCCACAAGGTCTTCTCTTGGGACGTCCACCTGGCCAGGATGGATAAAGAAGATGGTATGAGCATCTTTGACTCCACTGCTCCCAAGTGCCCACTCCTTCCTCTAGTCACCAGGCTTAGCTCAGCTGGGAGCAGGAATGCAGGCAAAGGAGCCAGAGACACAAAGTATGGTTGCAGATGGGACTCCTACCCTACTATGACAATAGTAACAGGTTAATAACCCTTTAGTCTTTTCTGAGTGGGTTCTAACATGAGTTCCAGACTTTTGCTTGGGTCTTGAATGAGCATGGCCTGCCCAAATGGCATACATTCCCCCTTCCCTCAGCCTCTCTAGCCACCTACCTACCTCTTCCCTGCTGGCCACTGATCGGAGCTTGATGACCCCATCCTTGAGCTCCTGCTCACCAATGATGGCCACCAGTGGGATGCCTGCCTCCTCACAGTATTGCAACTGGTTCAGCAACTTAGGATTCTTCTTATAGAGCAGCTCTGCCTGCAGGGGACCAGGGCAGAAGATGAAGGCTGGCTTCTACTGTCCTCAGGGACAACTTCCTTGGGGCCCACGTGCTCTTAGCTCTTCTCCACGAAGCTGCTATGGATGAGCTTTTATTTAGGCTGTGCCCAGCACTCCCAAGTTCACTGCCACCCTGGAGCTGGCCTCCTCTACCTTGATCCCAGCATTCCAGAGCTCTGAGACAAGCTTTAGTCTCTCCTCCAGCAGCTTTTTCTGTGCAGATGCCACAAGCACTTGTGTCTCTGTGGTCCGTACTTTCTCCTCCGTAGCCTGGGGAAGGGTCAAATAAGAGTCCGAGCTGGGCTACCTTCAAGCAGCCAAGCGAGCAGACTGTTGTCAGGATTCTGACCTATCAACTGCGCATAAGGCAGCTCCTAGAAGGTGTAAGAAACGAACTGCCTGGCTTGTACGTATAGCTTACCAGAAAGGATAACAAAGGGCAAGAGCCAAGGTAGTTTATGTACATAACTTCAAACTTGTCTCCTTCTAGTACCTGAAGGGCCCATGAGAATATTCACATAGAAATGATACTGTGAACTCACCCGGTCCCCATATACTATCAGCCCAGTCAAGGGACTGTACCTCTTATAATTCAGTCATAGGGCCCAACCCAGGGTATGGGTGGATAGAGGTACAGACAGAATGCTGCTGCTGTTGCCCATTGTCTTTTTCTTGTAAACTATTTTCATAGTTCTTAACAACATACAATGCCTACTGGAACACTGACCTCAATTGGGAAACATGGTTTCCACTCCAGAGAAAAGGATGGGAACACTGGGAAGATTACTGCCAGAGCATTCCCCAGGGGATGAAATGCATCCAGCCAGTTAAAAGCAGCAGCAAAGGAGTGCTTGAGGTCATGAGGGCCTTCCCTCTAGAGGCTAGAGAGTCAAGATAGCCATCTGAAGAATCCCAAGGCCTCAAACACATGCTTACCACTTAGAGGTGATATCAGAGGAGTTAGGAGCAAGACTTTGGAGTTAGACTGCCTGGATTTGCATTCTGACCCTGGTACTTAAAAGTTTCACAGCTGGGGCACCTGGGTGGCTCAGCCAGGTCATGATCCCAGGGTCCTGGGATCAAGCCCTGCATCGGGCTCCCTACTTGTCAGGGAGCCTGCTTCTCCCTCTTTTTCTGCCTCTCCCCCTACTTGTGCTCTGTCTCTCAAAATAATAAACAAACAAACAAACAAACAAATAAAATCTCAAAAAAAGGTTTCACCACCTTGGGCAAATTATGACCTATAGTGCTTCAGTTCCCTTGGCTAGAAAATGCAGATAATAAAAATAGCTACTCTCAGAGGGCTGTGCAAGAATTTTAGTAGATAATGCATGAAAAGCACTAAGCACACTGCCCAGCACACAGTAGTAAAATATTAAGCATTCTGTATTCTGAAGATTGATGTCTTTGGATATATCACCCCATGACTTCCGACAGTGCTGAGGGAAGTAGGGACCCAGAGGAAAGGATTCTGGGGAAAATGAAGGATCCAAGATCCATCAAGTTGGCCTACAATGGAGTAGAAGTCCATTAAACACAGCAACCATTTTTTCTCCATTTCTTTCCAAAGATGCTCCTTGCCCAAAACAGTACCATTCGCCCCCTTGAAGAACAAAGAAAACAGCTCATATGCCAGCAGCTGCCTGCCCCTAGGACTTACCTCTAGCCTCTGCTCCACAATGGAAAAGATCCGCTCCACCCCAATGCTGAGCCCCACGCATGGCACCTTTCGTCCTTTAGGGTCGAACATGCCCACCAGCCCATCATAGCGTCCTCCAGCAGCCACACTGCCCACACCCAGGGGCTCTTCCCCTGCCTGCACTGGGGTTTGTAGCAGCACCGCCTCATAGATCACCCCAGTATAGTAGTCTAGCCCTCGAGCGAGGCTTAGGTCGAAGGAGATCTATGGGGACAATATCATAGTCAGTACCAGATAAGGATCAAGGATCTGAAACCTCAGACCTCAGCTAAAGTGTCCACTCCCAACCTGACTCACCTTGTCAGCAATGCCAAACAGGGTCAAGTATTCAAACAGTAGTTTTAGGTCTCCCAGGCCCTCTAAGGCCTGTTTGTTTTGGGACAGTTCAGGATCCTGGAGCAGCTGTTCCACTAGGGATATCCCACCTGGGGAGACATCATTTGTGAGCCAGACTGAGTGACAAAAGGAAAAAAGCAGAGGCTCTCTTTATCTTTTTCCCTGGACTACATGTATGTATGCATGCTTGCATACACACACACACACACACACACACACACACACACACACAGAGTGTTGGCCTAAGAGTTAAGGCCAGTGAGATGGCTGTTGGAGAGAGGCAGGATCTGTTTCTCACCATGCTGCTGGACGTAGTCCCCAATGTGGTCAGCCACCTCAGGTGCGAGGCCCTTCTCTCCCACCATCTCATTCTTTACTTCCTCCCAGGACACCTAGGCAGACAGATGCCAGTAAGGGACCCCTGGGAAGCTTCTCCCCTGCAGGGCAAGTGTGGGCCCTCCTGAGGGGGCAGTTTGGGAGAAGTTCCTTTCAACCTATATTCTGGGGCCAATCTTCCTTTGGTGAGCACAGAGGCAGGCCCCTCCCTCTCTCCTGATCTTGTTTTACATTTCTCAGAGAAGGTGGGATGTACGAAAAGAGTGAAGTGTTTAGGTCATTACCTTGTCCAACTTGTCCACTGAGGAGCAGATGGTACGGAACTTGCTATCAGGAACACCACAGATGGCAAACATCCCATCTAGGATGCGCCTATCATTTACCTGTAGGGACCCAAGGCATAGTGAGGAGGGAATCTCTTTATATGACTGTCAATGGTCTTGTCATTTCGCTATTGGTCTCTCTGCACAAGGATATTTTCCTATGACAGGCTAGGCCCCAGCTTTGCCCTTCCAGACCCATTCAGCTCTGACCTTGACTAGGAAGTCGCCTATCTGAAGGGATCTCAGGATCTCACACATGATCTCCAGGCACTCTGCATCAGGGATCATGGGGTCAAATTGTCCGGCAATGTCAAAGTCCTGCAGGGAGATGGGTAGTTATAGTTCTCAGGGTTTTAACCTACTTAAGCAGGGGAAGGCCTGGGGGAGGAGGGGGACTAGGGAGACGGGGCATGGACTGGTCCTGGGAGCTCTGTTCTCTCCCTATAAACACCTGTTTGCACTCATGCATACACCACCTTCTTCATTATCTGTCTGACCACCCACCCAGAGGAAACGCCCAGCATTCCTGGTTATCTTAACCCAGGTTTCCTTTCTGTCTACATTGCTTCATTATCTCACTCATCTACTTTCCCTTATTTCCTCCTAGCACCACAGGGGCAAATATATGGCTTTAGTCCTTAGCCATTTTCTCTATTCAGAAGCTCTGCCACCACTCTGGATGATCTGATACTTCAAATCCAATTTCTCCATCCTTTGCTGTAATCCTATCACTGTGGTTTAATACAAAGCACTGGACTATGAGTTCACTTCTGACTTTGGCTTTCTTATCCTTATGATCTCTCATCTTGCTGAGTCTTACATTTACTTGTATGCAAAATAGGGAGAATCATCCCTATCCTCTACATGAAAATATTAAAGAAATGTAACAGCATGATTTGGTGAATCCAATTTGTTCAGAACACCATGAGTACTCAGTAGATTCTACTAAGTTGATGGAGGGCCATGTTCCCTGTCATGCCGCACATACTCACACACTGATAGAATTCCCGATACCGGCCTCGGGTCATGGCTGGGTTATCGCGCCGATATACTTTGGCTATGTGGTAGCGTTTAATGTTGGTCAGTTTATTCATTGCCAAATATCGAGCAAAAGGAACCTGGTAACAGTTAAGGAGAAAGCCTCCTCCTCACACAGTCTGGCAGTTGATTATCACCACCAACAGAAGCTGTGGTCTAACCTCTGTGTGTGTGTGTGAGTAAAACCACAACCTGTGAGATTAGGAGCATTTCTGAACATCAGGAAGAATCAACTTTGTGACCACAAGGGGCAGCAGAAGTCTCAAAAAAGATTAAGGTTCCTTTCTTTTTGGTTAGTGTCTCTCCTGGGCTATGCTGAGCAAAGCCGGGAGCCAGGCAGATGGGTCAGAAAGCAGAAAAAGGTCTTCATGTAGGATTTCTGAGGAGATGATTCTCTGACATAGCTTGGAGATAAAGGAAGGAGAGCTCTGTCCACCGGACAGGGCAGGGGAGAGATATTCTGGAGCCAAGGGATTATTGAGTTGGAACTGGTTCCTAACATAAAGTTAAAGTCTCACTCAGGATTCAGAAGACTTTTAAGGCTATGTTCTGTTTAGCCAAAATCTCATTCCTAGTTTAAAGAAATAAGTTTCCTAATTGCCACAAACATCATATTTAATCCCACCCATGTCTGGCTATCCCCAAACCTGAGACTAGAAAAAGCCCAGGCCAATAAGAACTAATTGATCCAAAGTACCAAGAACCCAAGTTAGAAAGATACAGTGAGGTCATAGCGAAGGGACAATAGCTCTCCACCCTGGTCCTTCAGATCATAGATAAGCTTAGAGTCTTCTCCATACTTTCCAGTCAGTGTTTCCTGGAGAAAATATAAAGAAATGTGATCACAATGATAAATATAACAATTTAAAAGGAAGTTGTTGGGTTTTGTTTTTTTTTTTAGATTTTTATTTATTTATTTGAGAGAGAGAGCGAGTGAACATGTGCATAAGCAAGGGGGAGGAACAGAGGGAGAAGCAGTCTCCCCGCCAAGCAGGAAGCCCGATGCAGGGCTGGATCCCAGGACCCTGGGATCTGAGCCAAAGGCAGATGCCTATCCAACTGAGCCACCCAGGCACCTAAAAGGAAGTTTTAAAACAAAAACACTATCCTAGGGATCCCTGGGTGGCGCAGTGGTTTGGCGCTTGCCTTTGGCCCAGGGCACGATCCTGGAGACCTGGGATCGAATCCCACATCAGGCTCCCGGTGCATGGAGCCTGTTTCTCCCTCTGCCTATGTGTCTCTGCCTCTCTCTCTGTCTCTCTGTGACTATCATAAATAAATAAAAAAATTAAAACAAAACAAAACACTATCCTAACATGCCTATTTCAACTTGTCTATATTTCTGCTGCTCTCTATCCTAATGTTTATATATTAAGTGTTAATTATAATCAAAAGAAAATACCAATTTCCATTTGGGGACACAATGGAAGTATTATTTTTATTTATTTTTTTGGAGGTATTATTTTTAAAAGCTGCATTATAATTCAGTGAGAAGCAGCTCTGTATTTTCTTCCTTCCTGGTATTAACTATTAACTGATTAGGTTTTTCCAAAACATTTATTTGTTTGTTTTAAGATTTTATTTATTTGTCAGAGAGAAGGAGAGAGCATGTGTGTGCACAAGCAGGGGGAACAGCAGGCAGAGGGAGAAACAGGGTCTCTGATGAGCAGGGAGCCTGATGTTGGGCTCTAACCGAGGACCCTGGAATCATGACCTGAACTGAAGGCAGACACTTATCCGACTGAGCCACCCAGGCACCCTGTTCTATAACATTTCAATAAATATATTTTGGTATATGGTTTTTTCTTTGGAATATATATTTTTGAGGATTACCTCCTAAGAGTGGATTATTTGATCAACAAACTTTTATGATGCCTATAGTTTGAACAATGTCAAAAGGCAAAACTGACATAGCAGCTCTTGCCATGTGATATCTTCAATAAGGTGATAACATTATTTCACTTACCAGAAAGTTTAAAAAGCCTGGAAATTCCCAGTGTGTAGAATTAGAAACACTTATACATTGGTTGGTGTTATGGGCTGAATTGTGTCCCTTTTAAAATTCATATATTGTAATCCTATCCCCCAGTAACCTCAGAATTTGACTATATTTGGAGACAGGGTCTTGAAAAGGCATTTAAGCTAAAATGATGTCATTAGAGTAGGCCCTAATCCAACAGAAGTCCTTATAAAAAGAGGAAAATTGGACACAGACAGAAGGAAGATGATGTGAAGACACAGGGAAGACACCACCTACAGCCAAAGAGCAAGGCCTGAAACAGATCCTTCATGACCCTCTGAAAGAACCAGCCCTGCTGACACTTTGTCTTGGACTTCTAGCCTCCTGACATTACATTTGTTGTTTAAGCCACCCAGTCCCTGGTACTTTGTTATGGCAGCCCTAGCAAACTAATATAACTGGTAAACATAAATGAGTAGTCTTTTGACCCAGCAATTTTCTATGAACTTACCCTGCAGATGAATGCCCACCAGTACCAGACATTGTTCTAAGCACTAAATATACATCAGTGAACAAAACAATAGTAGTCTATGTCCTCATGGATCTTTCAGTATGAAGGAGAACAGGCAGTACACCAATGCAAGGAAACAAATTAACAGATAATTTCAGTTAGTGATAACTTCTCTAATGGAAATAAAACAGGTCGAAGTGATAAACAAGGGATACTTTGGACAAGACAGTTGGAGAGGACTATTTGAAGAATGGCATTTTAGTGGAGTCTGAAATTAAAATCCTTAATCTCTAATTTAATCTGAAATTCTAGGGGCAAGGGAGTTTAAGAAAAGGGAAGAGCAAGTACAAAGTCCCTGAGATAGAAACATTTAGAATGGTGCAGGAATAGAAAGAAGACCAGAATATGGGACACCTGGGTGACTCAGCAGTTGAGCATCTGCCTTTGGCTTGAGGCATGATCCCGGAGGCCTGGGATCGAGTCCCACATTGGGCTCCCTGCATGGAGCCTGCTTTTCCCTCTGCCTGTGTCTCTGCCTCTCTGTATCTCTCATGAATAAATAAATAAAATCTTAAAAAAATTAAAATTAAAAAAAATCTTAAAAAGAACTAGAAACCATCCCAGGGTCCATCAACAGGAGACTGGTTACTTATTTATCCTTTATATGTATGGTTCATATATATCTAAAAACATCTCAAGTACATAACAAGAAGGGCTCTCTCGTGGAAGCCACCAGCCATGATCACGGTGAATAAAAACTAGGCCTGTCTTCCTGCTCATTGGAAAAAATCCTGGTCTTTGTCCGCAACAGGGGAGACACCTCTCACTCTCTTGTCATCTTCTTTGTTGTTTGTATATTCACTCTCCCACCGTGCAATTTCCCCTCAGTCATCCCTCACCTTTAGTTCGAACACAGGTGTATCAATTACTTCTGCACCATGACGCTTGAAGCAGCTGATGATTACATCAAACACCTTCTCTCGAACGGCCATCTGCCGGGGACTGTAGTCTCTTGTACCCTTGGAGTCCAAATCAGCCAAAGAACCAGGGATGAGATTTAAAAACAAACAGGGAACATTAAGGTCTAGAAATATAAAAGGTCTAGAAATATAAAAGCATGACCTTGAAGATGACAAATGCAAATACTGCCCCAAACTCAGATTTTGGGCTACAGATTTGTAAAGCCAGCATGAACAATTCCCTAGTAATTATCACACCCATTTGCATTCACCCTTCTAAATTCCATCCCCTTTTTAGCTTGGTTCTATTTTCTAGAATTCTTAGAATGCTGTCTTTCTTTCTTGCTTGCTTTCTTTCTCTCTCTCTCTCTCTCTCTCTCTCTCTCTTTCTAGAACAGTATCTTCTGAGAAGTTTTTCGAAAAATTTTTTCTGTGATACCAGAACATTTCCCTGCCTAACAGAAAATACCTACCTGATGACAGGTATATAACTGACTCAAACTGGCTTAGCTAGTTGAATTACAAATTTTATAAGTAACATTTCCCCCAGCACAACTTAAAAAAAATTCTAATAAATACTATTCATTCTCTAATTGTTTCTAATTTGTTTCTTTTTTTTTCTAAAGATTTTATTTACTTATTCATGAGAGACAGAGAGAAAGAGAGAGAGAGAGAGAAAGAAGGCAGGCGCTAAACCGCTGAGCCACCCGGGGATCCCCTCTAATTTGTTTCTAATAGTTCTATGACAGAGGCTGGACAGATACCTTTTATGGATGAATTACAGGATATAGAGAGGTTAAGTCATTACCTAAGGCCACTCAGCAGGTTCTTCCAGATCAGAGTGTCTGGTCTGGGTGTTTACACCCTACTATCAAGTCTTTGGTCTCAGGACCTCTTTAAAACCTTACTATTTATTAAGGACCCCAAAGCAGATTATACCTGTCAATGTTTATTGTATTAGAAATTAAAACTGTGAACATTTAAGAATATTTATTAATTCACTTAACAAATAGTAAATCCATGCACGTTAACATAAATAACATTTTAGGAAAATGTTATTTCCCAAAACAAAAAAAATTTGGTGAGAAGGATGGTGCTGATTTACATTTTTGCAAATCTTTAATGTCTGGCCTGAAAGAAGACAACTGGATTCTTATACATGCCTTGTGTATTCAGTTGTTTGTGAGATGTTGTTCTAGTTAAATAAAGAAAACCTAGCCTTACAAAGGTGTGTAATTGTAAAAGAAGGAATATATTGTTTTTATTTATTTATTTTTTATTGGAGTTCAATTTGCCACCATATAGCATAACACCCAGTGCTCATCCCATCAAGTGCCTTCCTCAGTGCCCGTCACCCAGTCACCCCCACCCCCCACCCACCTCCCTCTCTACCACCCCTTGTTCGTTTCAGGAATATATTTTTTAAAATATTTTATTTATTTATTCATGAGAGACACAGAGAGGCAGAGACATAGGCAGAGGGAGAAGCAGGCCCCATGCAGGGAGCCTGAGGTGGGACTTCATCCTAGGACTCCAGGATCACGCCCTGGGCGGAAGGCAGATGTTCAGCCGCTGAGCCACCCAGGCGCCCCAAGAAGGAATATTTTAATAAACTTTTCAGCTAACTGTAGATATTCTTCTTTAATGACACCCAAATCCAACAAATGGTAGTTTTTTAATGATTGGTTGCAATGTGGAATCTGAAAACTTTTCACATTGTTATATTAAAATCTCTTACTTATATATGGTACCCAGAATTCACAGAAACAGAAAATAGAACAGTAGTTCCCTGGGGGCTGGATGGAGGGAGGGTGGAGGGGAGACTTCTTTTTCTTTTTCTTTTTTTTTTTTTTTTTAAGATTTTATTTATTTATTCATGAGAGAGACAGAGAGAGAGAAAGGCAGAGCCACAGGCAGAGGGAGAAGCAGGCTCCATGTATGGAGCCTGATGTAGGACTTGATCCCTGGTCTCCAGGATCACACCCTGGGCTGTAGGCGGCGCTAAACCGCTGGGCCACGGAGTGGGATGGTGGTGGGGGTGGAGGGGGGGGTGGAGAGTGGGGGGATGGGGAGGTGCTGCCCGGGACTTATTCTTAATAGGTACAGAATGTCAGTTTGGTATGATAAAAAAAGTTCTGGGGGTGAGCTGGGGTGATGGTTGCACAACAATGTAAACCACTTAATGCCACCAAACTGTATACTTAAAAATAGTCTAAAAGGGGACACCTCTCAGTGGTTGAGCATTTGTCTTTGGCTCAGGTCGTGATACTGGGGTCCTGGGATTGAGTCCCACATCGGGCTCCCCACAGGGAGCCTGCTTCTCCCTCTGTGTCTCTGCCTCTCTCTCTCTATGTCTCTATAAATAAGTAAAATCTTTTAAAAGCAGGGGGCACCTGGGTGGCTCAGGCTGTTAAGCATCTGCCTAAGGCCCAGGTTATGATCCCAGGGTCCTAGGACTGAGCTCCACATCGGGCTCCCTGCTCCTGCCATACTCTCTTGCACATGCTGTTGTCTCTCTGGCAAATAAATGAAATCTATTTAAAAAGGGTTAAAATGGCAAATTTTTTGTTACATATATTTTCCCATAATTTAAAAAACATCTATTACTCCATCTTGGACTTTGAATGAATCTTTTACCCATGCATGATTTTATAACATTATACATTCGTCATGTGAAAAATAATGGTTCATTGATAAATTATACAGATCTTCCAAATATTACACACTTCATTATATCAGAAGACACACTTGTTAATATCAACACAGATATTGCCAGGAAAGTCTAACTACTATACTGGGGAGCTGTGTAGCTCATGATGAAAGACACAAGTTTCCTGAAATCCCTACTTTTACCTGAATGCTTGAATGTTATCATTGGTAACAAATATTGTCAGAAGTTTTCCTTGAAGTGACAAAGCTCACTTCATTCGTTTTCCTCAAGATGTCTCTCAAATACCAAATCTGTTTTTTTTTTTTTAATTTTTATTTATTATAGTCACAGAGAGAGAGAGAGAGAGAGAGAGAGAGAGAGGCAGAGACACAGGCAGAGAGAGAAGCAGGCTCCATGCACCGGGAGCCCGACGTGGGATTTGATCCTGGGTCTCCAGGATCGCGCCCTGGGCCAAAGGCAGGCACTAAACCGCTGCGCCACCCAGGGATCCCTCAAATACCAAATCTTTAAAGCAACATTTGTCTTTCAGTTTTTCTTTCAAATAAAAAAAGGTGTTGTGTGAAGAAAGTAGCTAGTTAGCTTAAACTCATGCAAGGGCCCAAGAGTTTTTCCTACTTTGGAATGCAGCAGGAGTGCTTTATGTATACTTCCAATTTCATCACATGGAATACTAAAAAAGAATGTAGTCAAAGGTTGACTTTCAATAAAATGAGTAATTTTTATTGTTTTATCAAGGAAATTCCTAAGTGAAACTTATACACACACACACACACACACACATATATATGTTTTTTTTTTCTGCAAATGCATGGAAGAACATGATGGCTATTATTAGTACAATGTAGTGCCACTGTCATGTTTCATGCTAAGACATCAGCAGTTCTACTTTTCAGTGCTTTTGAATCTTCATAGCAAGTGTGGTCACAAAGGCAAGTAATGTTTCAGTATTATAAAAATAATTCTGACTATAAAACCTTTTGAGAGTTCTGTCCCCACGATATTGAGTTTTCTGTTAATATAAATCACACATCAAAAAAATGTGTTTCAACAAACTAAAGTGGATATTAATTCTTCAGTATAATCTTTCTTTTAAAATAGTATAGAGGGACACCTAGGTGGCTTAGCGGTTACACGCCTGCCTTTAGCTCAGGTTGTGATCCTGGGATCTGGGATTGAGTCCCACATTGGACCCCCTGCAAGGAGCCTGCTTCTCCCTCTGCCTATTCAGTCTTTGCTGCTCATGAATAAATAAATCTTTAAAAAATAAATAAAATAGTATAGAAATTTTCAAACACAATATAGGGAATAGTATCACAGACCACCATGCATCTATTACCCAGCTTCAATAACCATCAGCATCTGTTATTTTTATTTTATCTAAGCCCAACATCTTTTTTCTGGAGTTTTTTTTTTTTTTTAAGATTTATTTACTTATTTTATGATAGACATAGAGAGAGAGAGAGAGGCAGAGACACAGGAGGAGGGAGAAGCAGGCTCCATGCCAGG
The DNA here is from genome assembly GCF_048418805.1 of Vulpes vulpes. Classification (NCBI taxonomy): domain Eukaryota; kingdom Metazoa; phylum Chordata; class Mammalia; order Carnivora; family Canidae; genus Vulpes; species Vulpes vulpes. The sequence continues at coordinate 119,912,675 of NC_132781.1, forward strand.
AGCCCGACGCGGGCCTCGATCCCAGGACTCCAGGATCGCGCCCTGGGCCAAAGGCAGGCACGAAATCGCTGAGCCACCCAGGGATCCCCTCTGGAGTATTTTAAAGTAAATCCAGACACCATATCAGTTTGTCCATAAAAATTTCAGTATGATTTTCTAATGCACAAGGTTTAAAAAAAGCCAAAACACTATAATACCTTTATTACAACAAAACAAACAGCCACCCATTCATATTACCTAATACCCAAGCCATGTTTAAATTTCCCCAATTGCCTCAAGAATATAGGAAAAAAAATGAGTGGGAAATATCAGAAAGAGAGACAGAACATGAGAGATTCCTAACTCTGGGAAACGAACTAGGGGGGGTGGAAGGGGAGGTGGGCGGGGGGTGGGAGTGACTGGGTGACGGGCACTGAGGGGGGCACTTGATGGGATGAGCATTGGGTGTTATTCTATATGCTGGCAAATTGAACACCAATAAAAATAAATTTATATATATATAAAAAATATTTTTTTATGGTTGGCTCACTTGAATTAGATTCTAAATGAAGCCCATTCACTGTGTTTGTCTCTTTATCTATTTAATACACGACAGGTTCCTTTCCTTTTTTTTTTTTTTTAAGTGCCATTTATTTGTTGAGGAAATTGAATTATTTGTCTTAAAGAACTTTCATATTCTAGATTTCATTAACAATATATCCAATGTGTCACTTAATACGTTCTGCCATCTCCCATATTTTTGATAAACTGATGGTTAGGTCAAAAGGCCTGATTAGATTCAGGTTCAATTTTTCTTGGCAGGAAAAGTTCATAGGTGGTGCTGTGTACTTCTTATTGCATCACATAAGGTGAAACATAATGTCTGGTTGCCCTACTTTTAATGATGTTAAGATTGATTGTGAGGCCAGCCTGATCTATCATAAATTCCCCATTAATCTTATCACTGGATAGTTTGAAAAAACTATGGATACCACTGTTTTGTGATTTTATTGTCTCTTTAACCTCCAAAATTAGTTGTGTGTAGAAGGGAATAGCCCAATGAATTTAGGAGCCCAAAGAATGAACCTAAAAAGGCAACACCTCAATGCATGGAAGACTCCTCTTCTTTGGAATCCAATTTCACAATACATTTATTGAATATTTATTCAGTTCCAGATACCTACTCTCAGCCTCTCAGGGTAAATAAACCATGTGAATAACTAAAAGTCACCAAGAAATGCAATAATAGAGATATATATGAGGTGCCTAGGGAACCCAGATGAAACAGTAAATAGTTCTGTTTATAGAGCTTACAAAGAATGATATCTAAACTAAAATCCTGGAGGCCGGGCTAGTAATCTCCAACCTCATTCCACTCCACTCCACTCTACTCTCCCTCTGTATTTGGTTCTACTCATACAGGTCTTTTTCTAGTTCCTGGAAACTATAAGCATTCTTCTCTCCTTCAGGATTTCCATACTCTACCTGAACCTATCTTCCTTACACTCCTCCCCTGGCTACTTCCATTCATCCTAAGTCAGTTAGGTCAGTTAGTACATTACTTCTTCATCGAGGCTTTTTCAGACTCTCTAGTTCTTTCCTGTTTATCTCAGAATTCTTGTTATTTCTTTATTTTTTTTTATTTTTAAAGATTTTTATTTATTTATTCATGAGAGACACACAGAGAGAGGCAGAGACACAGGCAGAGGGGGAAGCAGGTTCCTCTCAGGGAGCTGGATGGGGGACTCCATCCTGGTACCCTGGGATCACACCCTGAGCCTAAGGCAGATGTTCAATTACCGAGCCACTCAGGCATCTCTTGTTATTTCTTTATATAATTTATCACAATTTATAATCACATATTCAAGAGTGGGATTATTTGTCCTAAGTCCATTTCGTTCAGTAGAATGTAAGCTCCATGAGGGCAGGCTGTGTAATTGTTCACCATGGTATACTCACTGATTCCTACAGTGCTAGGCATATAGTAAGCACTCAAAAAACATTTGCTGAATGAAAGAATAGGTGTAGCTGGCATACTACTAAGCACCCAGCTTGTCTAGTTTCTGCCATCACTTTGCTATCCCAGAACGACTCGGACTCCAATTCAGCCCAGCACCCAGAACAACTGTTCAGGGAAGCAGGGGCATCCACGTTTGGGAGTGGAATTAGGGGCCTTCGCAGAGGCTCCTTAACGATTTTGTATTTACCTTGGGGGTTTTGAGCACAAACTTCTGTTTCCCTTCATCAGGGCCCAGCTGCGCCTTCAATTTCAGTAGTTTTGCTACCTCCTCCTCGATCTGTGGAAGTAAAATAAGTGCTGGGCGATCACGTCTGCCACTCCCTTCCCTCCTCCGCCATTCATTCAGTATCCCTCCCTCATCAGAATCTGGGCAGATCTCTCCCCTCAGTTGTGCTTCTGTCGGGTCCTACCCGGGACACCTCCCCATCCTGGCCCTGCTCCTTCCTATCCGCCGGGTCCCTTTTCCCACATCTCTTTCCTCTATGCAGACCGCCTAGTTCCATGTCCCCCCTGGTCCCACTTTGGCCTCTCCCAGCCACCTGGGTCGCACCTGCTCAGCGCTGGCCTTCTGCTGCTTGAGGCCCCGCACGCGCTCTCCCTGAAGTCGCACTAGTTCCTCCAGTGCTGCACGTTCTGCCATATTGCGGCCAACTGGCGCTGAGGGCTGTCTAGACCCGCTGTGGTTGCCGCAGCCTCAGCTCGGATAACTTCCGGCTATCGAGTCACTGGACCGCACGCCTAGAGGGCCCCTGTCGAACCACTTCCGGCTGCTCTCGGAAGTGCCGAAGCTGAGACGGTGCCTGAAAGGTTGGGAGCCAGCCTTCAGCCTTTGGAAGGTGAGGAAGTGATCTTTTCGCTGGTGCTACGGCTAACCTCTACAGCGCTCTGCACACTTACTGCGGTGGGGTCCGACCTGCTTCGTCCCCAGGTCTTTTGGCTCTTGTCTCGGAAAGGCGGCTTCCTGTTACATGATGCCCCCGTTCGGACTCCTGCACAGGAGGGCCTGGGCTTCACTGTTTGGCCAGCTCCTGCGGCCGTCCGTTCTTGTGTGCATCGGGGAGGTCCATTTTCATAGCCAGGTGAGCCAGACTGAGTGGTCTGTCGGGGCAGGATATTCAGGTCTGAAAGTATGGACTCTCGGCCTGCGTTCCAGTAGTACAGTTGTTTTTTGTTTTTCTTTTTGTTTTTGAGTGGTTTGCTGGTACTGAGCCAAGTATTTTAGATACTTTGCCATTTAATCCTCATAGCAATTTTGAGAGGTTGGGATTATTTCCATTTTACAGTTGAGGAAACAGTCTGCAAGGTTAAACGACTTATCTACAAATACATAGTAAAGGGAGCATTTTTTAATGGAGGCCCACAATCCCTTATGTGAACCTCTTGGGGGTCAAACACATTCTTAAGCAAAGTATATGAATATCTCCATTAAGTGAAATGACAGAAGACCATAAGTAGACTGAATTCTCATTAGAATTTATCTCAAAGTGAACTCCGCCCCCCCCCCAAAAAAAAGAAACCCCAAAACAAACCACTTTATGGTTTTTAAAGATTTTTGGATTTTGGAATTGCATATGGACTTAAACTGCCATCCTTTGGAAGAGAGAATTGCCAAAATATGGAACTACCACACAGTCTATGTTTGTGTAAGGGCGTACAGCCTGCTCCTAATAAATAAAATTATCGATTCAGTTTTACTTTAGGAAAGACCCTAGCAGATGCTTTGTGCTATCATGAACAACAGGGCTCAGGTCTTTTGTTATTAATTTTCAGTCACAGCATCTTACAGTCTAATTTTTTAGTTCGATTTATTTAGTTCGATCCATTCTTGTTTATTCCATAGGCATATTGTATGTTTTGGGCTGGTTCTTCTGTCTTCAGGTTACTTTTTCCATGTCTCTAAGCCTAATGACCATTGATTGTTACCTTATTAAAAATTCATTTATTGCTCTTTGAGTAGGAACTAAGAATTGGAGATCATACTAATCCCTACTCCTAGATAGTTGGTGGCAGTAATGGTGGGTTGTCCTGTGCCTTCATTGTTCTCAGGTGCTTTTCCAGACATTCAAAACTCCAAATATGATAAAGTCCTGACCTTATGTGTATTACATATATAGTGCAAATACAGTGTATGTTTTGGAAGGAGGCTGAGATTGAAATAGATAAAACAGTAGTCAGGCTGTGTGTTGCTCAGGGCCAGATGTCTTTGCAGGTCACCTGCAAAGGTGTCTGTCCTAGGCCTGACCAGTCTTGTGGCTCACATCTCACATTCCTTTTCCTGCCAGGTTTCAGAGGCTGTGTTAATATCCCAACTGAAACCACATCAAGAAAAATCAAATTTTGTTATCAAGACCCCAAAGGTAATGCCTTTTGCCTCACGGTATCCTATTAGATGCCTTGAGGATTGCCTTCTGCTCTGCTTGTCTTTTCCTAACTCCTTTTAATGTCTTTTTAGAGTAATTTCATTATGCTTGAGGTACTGATTGGGCTCAGTCATCTGAACTCAAAGGGATTTTAACTTCAGATTTTCTTGTATAGATTTTTTTTAAAGATTTTATTTATTTATTCATGAGAGACACAAAGAGAGGCAGAGACACAGGTAGAGGGAGAAGCAGGCCCTATGCAGAAAGCCGGATGTGGGACTCGATCCCAGGACTCTGGGATCATGCCCTGAGCCAAAGGCAGACGCTCAACCACTGAGCCACCCAGGCATCCCTAGTATGGTTTTTTAACCCTTTGTCTTAAATGGATTTGTTTTTTTTGTCTGTGTTTTCAGTATGGCTGCTTTTGGTTTCCAGGGCACCAGAGATCTTAGTCCCCAGCAGATGGTTGTGAGGGAGAAAATTCTTGATATGGTTATTGACTGCTTTAAACGTCATGGAGCAAAGAGGCTAGATACTCCAGCATTTGAGCTTAAGGTAAGAGGAGAGAGTGCTGGAACTCCATTTCTTTATCTGCCTTTAGTTTCCTGAAGAGCTTTTAGTTTGTGTTCTGGAGTCCTCCTTTGAACTTTGGTAGGTTTTGTTTGATTCCTGCAGGAAATGCTCACTGAGAAATATGGAGAAGACTCTGGACTAATCTATGATCTGAAGGATCAGGGTGGAGAGCTACTGTCCCTGCGCTATGACCTTACTGTATCTTTCTGAGTGTTAGAGACTGACCTCTCTTTCCAAACCCAGGGGAGTTTCTTTGACAAAAGGGACAACTGTGCATCTGGAATCCCATAGGTCTTTTTGCAGCAGCCTTTACTTCCAGTTCCTCCCAGAAGGCAATTCTACCAGCAGAGCCTGGCCCAGATCACTGTCATTTAACTTTACTGTGTATCAGACTCCCTTGGGGAAGATTATAGAAATACCAGGTATCTGGTGCCTAGCCCCAGATATTAATTCTGTACCTGATGTGGGATTCAGCAATCTGTATTTTATTTTTTTAAATATATATATTTTAATTTATTTATGATAGTCACACACACACACACACACAGAGAGGCAGAGACATAGGCAGAGGGAGAAGCAGGCTCCATGCACCGGGAGCCCGACGTGGGATTCGATCCCGGGTCTCCAGGATTGCGCCCTGGGCCAAAGACAGGCTCCAAACCGCTGCGCCACCCAGGGATCCCAGCAATCTGCATTTTAAACAGGCACCTGGGGTCATGAAGAGACAGGTGGTTCTTAGCCTATACTTAAGAAACAAGGACATTAAAAAAAATAAAGGAAGAAAGAAACATTGACATAGAAGTTACAGGCAAATCTAGGTTCTCAAACTTGACCATTTTGAAATGGTTGAGAATTGATCTGAATGGGAAGGGAACAACCCATACTTGGAGTTCTTGGGTCATTTCTCTTTCAATAGATAGCAGGCCAGCTTCCCTTGTTCTTTTACTGAACTTGCACTTTCGCTTGGTGGGATTCCTTCATTCCTTTATATTGAATGTCAAGTACTGCTAGACCTTGGGGATAGTGGGAAACAAGACAGAGAAGGTTCTTGTTTTCATCCTAGTGGAAGAGATCCAATTGGTAATGGCTCAGTCCTCCAAATGTCTGTACAGTGGGTCTAAGCTTTGGATGCAGTAAACTTTCTCCTTAACCTGTTTATGTGAGGTCCCTTTTGCACGTTATCTCGCCATGAATAAAGTGAAAAGGATGAAACGCTACCAAGTTGGAAAGGTATGGCGACGAGAGAGCCCAACCATAGTCCAAGGCCGCTACAGGGAATTCTGCCAGTGTGTAAGTGACCTGATGGAGGCAGCAGGCTTTGATAGTTTGAGGGGCTACTACCTAGGAACTGGCTGCTCAGTGAAGATTTTTTTTCCCCTTTTTCTGATTTGCTGTAGGATTTTGACATTGCTGGTCAGTTTGACCCCATGATCCCTGATGCAGAGTGTTTGAAGATCATGTGTGAAGTCCTAAGTGGTTTGCAGCTGGGGGACTTTCTCATTAAGGTGAGACCAGGGCTGAGGACTGAGTGGAGAAGTCTGGATTTGGCCTGATGCTGTCCCAGAACATCAGTGACCCCAGCCTTTAAGCCTATAGATCTGGGACTTTCTCAGTAGAGCTGTTGTCTTTTATCTGTATCTATACAGTCACCCTATGGAATTTTCTTTCTGCACCTTTTATGAGACAGGCTAATAGGGACTGCCATTGTTTTGAGGGAAAGGCATTGACAAGGCACTTGGGTTATTTCCACTGAGTTCACAGGTCAATGATCGGCGGATTTTGGATGGGATATTGGCTGTCTGTGCTGTTCCTCAAAGCAAGTTCCATGCCATCTGCTCCTCTATAGACAAATTAGACAAGGTAACTAAAAACACATACTTCAGTAGACCATATTAAAGTCTGTGCCCTGCCCTCAAATCTTTACCCCTAGAGAAAAATAAGGAGATGGTGACTGGAAGTGAGCTTTTACTGGGGAAGATAAGAAGACATTCTGAAGCAAGACCTGTGTTTATTGTGCAGTGTATTGACTGTGCCTGCATTTCCTAAGCTGCCTCTGACTTTGCTGCGTGTAGTGTTAGCTATTTGTGACCTTTCCAGTTAGATGAAGAAGGATCTTGGAACTGGGTTAATGTTTGGGTGTTTGCACAGATACCTTGGAAAGATGTGAGACATGAGATGGTGGCAAAGAAAGGCCTGGCTCCTGAAGTGGCTGATAGAATTGGTGACTATGTCCAACGTCATGGTAAGAACCAGCATTTTCAGAGCTATGTGATAGAACTGGAGTAAAGGGGATGTGTATACAACTTCTATCTCTGAAACAGCGCCTTTCCGAAGATATGCTAAGTGCCAGAGCCTGGCCTGAATTTAATTTCCCTTTCACTTAGTGTAATGACCGCTTTATGTCATCAGATGGCAAAGGCAGAAGAGGAGTCTAGTCATTAGAGATCAGGATTTTTTTTTTTATAAATAAGAAAATGAGGAGGATTCGTTGGAGCACATGAGGTATAAATTTGGATAAAACACCTCATTGAATAGCACAGACCTTATTTCTCCCCATATGTCTCCGCAGGTGGGGTATCCCTGGTAGAGGAAATGTTCCAGGATTCTAGACTATCCCAGAACAAGCAGGCCTTAGAGGGTTTGGGGGACTTGAGGTTACTATTTGAATACCTGACTTTATTTGGAATTGCTGAGAAGGTAAGCTGAGTTGAGAGTGGACTTCCTGCTGAACTTTGGGGCTCTCGGGGTCCTAAGTCTTTTTTGGGGACTTACTGTAGTCTTATTCCCACAGATCTCTTTTGACTTAAGCCTAGCTCGGGGCCTGGACTACTATACTGGAGTGATCTATGAAGCAGTGCTACTACAGACCCCAGCTCAGGCTGAGGAGTGCCTCAGTGTGGGCAGTGTGGCTGCTGGTGGACGCTACGATGGGCTGGTGGGCGTGTTTGACCCCAAGGGCCACACGGTGCCGTGTGTGGGACTCAGTATTGGGGTGGAGCGAATCTTTGCCATTTTGGAAGAGAGGATGAAGGTAGGTCCTAGGTAGAGGTGCATTTGGGCTGGAGACTAAAGACTCATGTTTGGGCAGCCCCAGTGGTGCAGCGGTTTAGCGCCGTCTGCAGCCTGGGGCGTGATCCTGGAGACCCGGGATCGAGTCCCACATCGGGCTCCCTGCATGGAGCCTGCTTCTCCCTCTGCCTGTGTCTCTGCCTCTCTTTCTCTCTGTGTCTCTATGAATAAATAAATAAAATCTTAAAAAAAAAATAAAGACTCATGTTTGTGGATATACAGTTAGACTGTTTTTCTGATGATCCTTTTGTCTTTTTTTTTTTTTTTTTAAGTAGTGATACACAGGAGTTTTTTTATTAGTTTTTGCTTTCCTTTCTCTCTTTAATCAGACTGCTGGTCTGAAGATACGGACCACAGAGACCCAAGTGTTTGTGGCTACACCACAGAAGAACTTTCTTCATGAACGGTTGAAGCTAATTTCAGAGCTTTGGGATGCTGGGATCAAGGTATGGTAGAACTGGTGTCCAAGTCATTGAGGTATATATGGCCATTCAGGTGGCCATTTCTACCTTATGCCTAAGATGGAACTCAAGACTTTTCTGGTGTTTACTAGAGTGTCTTCTAGTAGGAGGGCTAGCTCCTCATTTCTTTGGAAATGCTTGAGTAATGTGGTCGCTTCTAAGCCCTTACTCTCTCTTCACCCTTTTCAGGCAGAGCTGCTGTATAAGAACAACCCTAAACTACTAACTCAGCTGCATTACTGTGAGCACATGGGCATTCCACTGGTGGTCATTATTGGTGAGCAAGAACTGAAAGAAGGGGTAATCAAGCTTCGTTCAGTGGCCAGCAGGGAGGAGGTGAGTGGGAAATAGAACCAAGTGTTTCTACCTTTCTTAGATTCTTTTAAGAAATATGTATCTTATGGGTGAGGAAATATCTCCAGGGTTAATAGTGGTAGAGATGAATGAAGACCCATTCAGGCAGCCCTTTAGCCAGTGAATATTAGCTAGGAGGGCAGAAGGACAAATGAAATCTTAATGGGTATTTTGAGACCAATCCAATGAAACAGACATAGATCAGTTGTTTGACTCTCTCTCTCTCTCTCTGTCTCTCTCTCTCTCACTCTCACAAGATTTTATTTTTTAAGTGATCTCTCCACCCTGCTTGGGGCTCAAACTCACAACCCTGAGGTCAAGAGTCACATGCTCTACCAATTGAGCCAGGCAGGTGCCCCAGATATGTGAATCTCTTTAGTCTTGAAAGCGTAATTCTCCAGTTCATCTTGAAGCCCACACTTCTTCCTACTGATTACATAAAGTAGTGGGATCAGATACAGGGTAAAATGAATCTGGAAAAGCAGTGACTAGGATCTAGAATCACTTTCTAGTTTGTCACATGAAGGTTCTCTTTTATGTTACAGGTGGCTATTAAACGGGAAAATCTTGTGGCTGAAATTCAGAAGAAACTTTCTGAGTCTTGATCCTTGCCTGCTTGCCATCTGCTGCTCTTTCTAGAAGACGTTTCTTCTAGGACTGAGTTCCTGATGGACTTTGCAATTGCTGGCCAGGATGGGTGACAAGTTCCTCTGCCTCCTCCATCCTCTCTGGGTACAAAGCTGTAGGAGGTCCTGAGGACTCCTGGGCTAGTGTGAGCAGCTATTCTGCATGGGTGCAGATGGCTGGTATGTGAAAAAGACATGCTCTAACTGCAGAGACAGATGGCAGATTTGAAGTGCCATGGAATGCTGCCAACAGGTGCTGAGATGGTTGCTTTGAGCAAGGCTCTAGGAAGGTTGCCTCAGGCTGGGACCATTGAGATCAGAAGTCAGATACATGGCCTTCCATTGTGGCTTCTGAACCAGATTCTGGGAAATTTGTCCACAACCTGCCCATGGCTTGTCCAGGGAGTATTGGGAGATAGCAAGGAAGGGGCAAATGGCTGCCTTCTCCTTTGAGGGCAGAGATGCTATCCTAAGGGCATAGGAGTGCTCATGGTTGTGGCATCTCTAGCCCATCTGCTGTTAGTAGAGTAAGGCTGTCTGTTTAGTAATTTTGAATGTTGAATTTAATAGGTGACTTGACAAGATGGTCTAATCTTTTGAGATTTTGGAGACCATTTCCTGTGCCAGAATTACTGCTCGACTATGTTCCATGTTGTCCTATGGAGGTGGCTGTTCTAGAAATGATTGGATAATAAATAAAATACTAAATGTAGTAGTTTGAGTGATTTGTTATCAAGAGATTGGTTTGCATAGGCCATAGAAAACCCTCAAGTGTACACTGCACAATTCTGAGAACTAGGAGCAACCTCCCTGGGGTGATGCTTCTGGATTCAGTGAAGGAAACAGTTTTCCAGTGCCCCCACTCTACCCCCCATCAACTTGGAGATACAGTCACGTCTAAATCAACATAGTGAGATGCATGCCAGAGTTCACCCTACAGCGTTGCTGATGACTGGCCTTTCCAAGTCGCATCATGTTGATTAAATGTGCCCTATTGATTGAATGATTATAAAGTTCCTCAGTTGAAGGAAAAAATGATTTAACCGAATGATGATAGCATTGCTTCAAAATAAAGAGTGTGCAAAAATTGCTTTCTATATATGCGCTGGAAAGGCTGCAACTTAGAAACACTGGGTGTCGCGGGCCATATCTTTAGTGCATACAGGTAAATAGGGCAGCTAGAGGCTCCTAATAATTCCTTCAGCCTTAAAAATTAGAAACTTGGCAAACGGATGCACAGTTGCTTAAGACTAGATCAAAGGGCCCTGATCCAAATTGCTTCCTTGTTTATAAAATAGACCAGTTGAATTAAATCAGCCCTTAGATGATTGTTTAGAAAACCAAGGCAAGACATTAGTACGCGCCCTTACTTCCGTGTTGCTTCATGCTCTCCATGCGCATGCACCATTTCCCTGGGTCAGAGGAGGGGCCGACGACCCTGTTTCCGAAGTCCTTAGCTTGTTTAGAACGCGAAACTCTAAGCTTATTGGAGGGCAAGCTTGCTTTACGGCTCAGGGCCGCTTTTTACGTCATTTTCCGGCTTCCCATTCACTTCGTGAAGATGGCGTCGGGCAGCGGGGTAGGTGTTGTGTGTGAGGAGGCTTTGGTCGGGGGGCAGAGGGTGCCTTCGTAGCGCGGAATATCCTGCACCCAACTGGCTTCTCGACACCTCCTTGCGGTCCAATGGTCCGAGTTCAAGAGCTTCCTCGTAGGGTCCTGGCACAGGGTCTGTGGAATCGCGGAGAACTCTTGGGTTGGGGTCCTGAGGCCACCTCAGCCTTCTGGTGCGGTGTGGAGAGTCTTCGCTCTCGACAGGTCCGGGGGGTCGCCTTGCCGGCGGCGTGGACGCGGTTCCCTCCGTTTCTCTAGGGTTCCGATATGATTAGCGACGAATCTTGAGCGCTTTTTTCCCTACAGACAAAAAACTTGGACTTTCGCCGAAAGTGGGACAAAGATGAATATGAGAAGCTCGCCGAGAAGAGGCTCACGGAAGAGAGAGAAAAGAAGGATGGTGGGTGCCTACTCCCTAAAGGGCAGGGGTATCGTAGAGGTGAAGCCATAGCTGGAGAGCGGGTGGGGAGTTGAAATGCGATGTCCTGGTACCTTGTGTAACCTCTGGCTGAATGTTGCCTCCCTGGTTCTCCATTTCTTAATGTATAAAATGGGAGCGAAGAGATGGACTGAATATACTCAGAGGTATTTCCCAGCTCTGTTTCCTCTGCTTTCTTGCCTTCTTTTTGCTTAGCTCGTTTTGTACTTTCTTCAAGTGCAGAGAAGAGAGGAGAAGCCTTAGTAGTGACAGAGATGTGGAGTATTTTGCTGCTATGACTACTCCTATTGAGGATACTCTTTCCGTTGAAGTCACTTAAGGGGAAGAATATAACTGGTCCAATCAAGTCCTTCCCCTGTGGCCTGAGAAGAGTGAGGGTACTGGGAGGAATGTGTGATTGTTTCAGCTGGTGGTTAGTAGTACAGTTTCTCTGCTTTGTACAATGTTACGGAGTTGGTTCTCCTCTCCTAGTTAGAGAATCCACTATACAAAAAGAATCCTTATTTTTTCTTATGCTTTCACTTTACTTTCACACCACCTTGCACAAACTGATCTTTTTAGTTTTGATCTAATTTGTACAGTAGCAAGTAGCAGATATTGCCTGAATGTTGGTCCCATTTAGAAAATCTTCCCCAGCCTTCTAAAGATTCTTTTTTGTGTGTTACACTTGGGGTATCTGTCTGAAAGTATTACTGAGTGTCCTTGCTTTTTTTATTTTTTATTTATTTATTTTTATTTTTATTTATTTTTATTTTTTATTTATTTATGATAGTCACACAGAGAGAGAGAGAGAGGCAGAGACACAGGCAGAGGGAGAAGCAGGCTCCATGCACCGGGAGCCCGACGTGGGATGCGATCCCGGGTCTCCAGGATCGCGCCCTGGGCCAAAGGCAGGCGCCAAACCACTGCGCCACCCAGGGATCCCTGTCCTTGCTTTTCTTTTAAAAGTTTACTCTTTGTGAAAATTAATTCCTTCCTTGAATTCAGTTAACAATAAAAAAAAATTGTTTTTAGACTTATTGGCTTTGAAGTGGAAAAAAGCTATGTGGAGTTTAGGGTTTGCATATCATTTTTTCCTGTGTTGAGATTCTCCCTAGTTGCTGCTAGAAGTGGTTTTTGTGTCCCCTGCTTCAGGCTTAAGAAAAAAATGAAGAGTAGACATCTGTATTTTGGGTTTCATGCATTTCTTTTCGTTTCTGCTTAAGAAACTGTAATAATAAAAGGACTTTCTTCTGTCTTATATTTTAGGAAAACCAGTACAGCCAGTCAAACGGGAGCTTCTCCGGCATAGGGACTATAAAGTGGACCTGGAATCCAAGCTTGGGAAGACAATTGTCATTACCAAGACCACGCCACAATCTGAGATGGGAGGGTGAGTGACTTTTCATCTTTTTCAGGAGCCAAGACTAGGTCTAATAAACTGTGTTGATTTTAGCAAGTGTCGAGGAGAGGTTCTCTGGCTCCAGGATAGCAATCATGTTACTTATAATTCTATCTTTATTTTTATTTATTTTTTTAATAGTCCTACCTTTAGATACTTCTTTGTGTCACTCCTGTCCCAGGCCTCAACTAAACATGGTAGTGTCTCTAGGAGGGGTTACTCTGTAGACCTCCTTATATTGGCGCTGTAACTCTTTCTTAATATTTGAAGAGGAAGAAATGAAGGAAAGGACTCCTGAAAACATTTCTAGGGGAGAGATTTCACGAGCTAGAATGGAGCCTAGAAGCTGTTGATGGTGAATAAAGGGAGTTGAGGTTCCAGACTGGCTGCAAAGGTTGTAGTTGTTACGGATTGCTTGGTTGTACACTTTCCTCCTAGACCAAGACTATGACCCATGAGAAGAGGTGTCCTGTAAGGACTTTTGTTTTTGCCCACCACTACTACAGTATTCATTTACGTTTTCTAGCAGGAGGGCAAAACAGATAGCAATGAGTGACATGTCTGAATTGCTTAGAAAACTCACATCGGATCCCTGGGTGGCTCAGTGGTTTGGCGCCTGCCTTTGGCCCAGGGCATGATCTTGGGGTCCTGGGATCGGGTCCCATGTCGGGTTCCCTGCATGGAGCCCCCTCTCCCTCTGCCTGTGTCTCTGCCTCTCTCTCTCTCTCTCTCTCTCTGTTTCTCATAAATAAATAAATAAAATATTAAAAAAAAAAAAAAAACACCTCACATCATTCTTTTCTGTATTAGTTACCTATTCCTGTGTAAATTAACTAACTCACCAAAATTTAGCAGCATAAAACAGATAGCTAACAATTTGGGTAAGTAATCTGGAAAGGCTTACCTCTGGAAAGGCTTAGGGTTTCACAAAGCTGCAATGAAGGTGTCTGCTGGGTCTGCATTCATATGAGGCTTAAGTGGGGTTGAATGATTTGATTGAAAGCTCTTTCATAGTGCTTTGGAGGCCTCACTTCTTTGCCCCATGGGCCTCTAGTGCTGTTGACAATAAAGCAAGTGGCTTCCCAAGAGTAAGACATGGACAGGCTATTTATTTATTTTAATTTTAATTTTAATATTTTTTTTATTGGAGTTCGATTTGCCAACATATAGTATAACACCCAGTGCTCATCCCGTCAAGTGTCCCCCTTAATGCTCGTCACTCAGTCACACCATCTGCCCGCCCACCTCCCCTTCCACTACCCCTTGTTCATTTCCCAGAGTTAGGAGTCTCTCATGTTCTGTCACCCTCTCTGATTTTTCCCACTCTTTTTCTCTCCTTCCCCCTATAATCCTTTTCACTATTTTTTATATTCCCCATATGAGTGAAACCATATACTGTTTGTCCTTCTCCCATTAACTTACTTCACCCCGCATAATACCCTTTAGTTAGACATGGACAGACTAACACTGCAGCCTTTTTAAAAAAAATTTTTTGTTTTTTTTAAAGATTTTTTTATTTATTTATTAGACAGAGAGACAGAGGGAGAAGCAGACTCCACGCAGGGAGCCTGATGTGGGACTCGATCCCAGGTCTCCAGGATCACAGCCCGGGCTAAAGACAGCGCTAAACCGCTAAGCCACCGGGGCTGCCCCTTTTTAAAAATTTTTAATAAAGATTTTACTTATTTATTTATTCATAAGAGACAGAGAGAGGTAGAGACATAGGCAGAGACAGAAGCAGGCTCCTCTCAGGGAACCCAGTGCGGGACCTGATTCCTGTACCCAGGATCACGCCCTGAGCCGAAGGCAGATGCTCAACCGCTGAGCCACCCAGGCGTCCCAGAAGCCATTTTTTTTTTTTTTTATAGCCTATTCTTGGAAGTGACACGCGTAATTTTTGAAATTTTTTTTTTTAAGATTTTATTTGAGAGAGACTAAACAAGAGAGAGAGCATGGGCAGCGGGAGGGCCAGAGGGAGAAGCAGACTCCCCAGTGAGCAGGGAGCCAGATGCCAGGCTCAGTCCCAGGACCCTGAAATCATGATCTGAACTAAAGGTAGATGACTTAACTGACTGAGCCACCTAGGTGCTCTGAAATATTCTTTTGGTCACAGGACAATTCTAGTACAAATTGGTAGGGAACTGCACAAGGTACGCATACCATGAATTTGAGAATCATTGTGGGGCTATCTTGGAGTTTGGCTACCATACTCTTCCACGAGGTAAGGCTTTATAAAAATGAGAAGTGCTGCCTTGTTGTAAACAGAAAATTTGCCTGAAAATATGAGGTTTTTAACATTTATTTATACATTTATTTATTTATTTATTCATTCATTCATTCATTCATTCATGAGAGACACAGAGAGAGAGGCAGAGACATAGGCAGAGGGAGAAGCAGGCTCCATGCATGCAGGAAGCCCCGATATGGGACTCGATCCCGGGACTCTGGGATTGTGTCCTGAGCCAAAGGCAGATGCTCAGCTGCTGAGCCACCCAGGCATCCCCAAAAATGAGTTTCTTAGTTGAAAACATTAAGATCCTTAAGCTAGATTTGACCACAAGTGCTGTTTCTTCTGTTCGCTAGGTATTACTGCAATGTCTGTGATTGTGTGGTGAAGGACTCCATCAACTTCCTGGATCACATTAATGGAAAGAAACGTAAGGCTTGGAGGTAGTTTGTGACTAGGACTGCGATTGGGTTTTGGAGATGGGGTAGGGGAAGGAGTGGTTTCAGTTGAATCTTTTTTTAATGCCTGAGAATTTCTCCGGTTGCTTCATCCTTTACTTCATTATCTAATGTTTCTGGAGGCACTGAGATGAGACACTGTTTTAGGCTCTCAACAAGCTCAGACCACAGTCTTTTCCAAGGCCTCGCTGTCCCCACTGGTATGCATTTGCTCACTATGGGCAGTTGAAAGCCACTTGCATCTTGCTATTTGTAGCTGCTGCTTCTGGGAACAAGTAAAGCCAAGGGTTGTTTATTGTTGTTGTTTTCCAGCTATAATTATTTTTGCTGTGTATTACTTTATGAAAAAATTTTTTCTTTTTAATGTCAAAGACTTTTTGATGGCCTGAAGATATTGTAATGTCATTACCTTTTTCGCTATTGATCCCACCCAGATCAGCGAAATCTGGGCATGTCTATGCGTGTGGAACGTTCCACCTTGGATCAGGTGAAGAAACGTTTTGAAGTCAACAAGAAGAAGATGGAAGAGAAACAGAAGGATTATGATTTTGAGGAAAGGATGAAAGAGCTCAGAGAAGAGGTAAGGCTTTTTTCCATCCTTTGTCCTCCAGCTTTGAATTTTATGTTACTAATCATGAGGAGGCTGTCTTCCTCATCCACTCCTACTCTCAGGGGATAGTTGTATCCTGAATCTCTTTGTATTGGGGGAAACATTTATTGCCTTAGAGACTCTTAAGATCTGAAGGATATGGTTATAAACCTATCCTTTTTTCCTAGATTCTGGGCCTACGTTTTTTTCTTTAAACTATAGGAGGGATTAAATTCACCTAGTCCCCAAGAGGCACATAGAACTTGGCTGACTGGGTTGGAATTCTCTTTCCTTCACTTACTAGCTATGACTTTTGGGCAAGTTATATAACTTCTCCATGTCTCAGTTTTCTCATATTAAGAGATCTTAGATTATAATCTACATAAGTGTTTAGATCAATTACTGGCATATACTCTATGCATCAGGGTGATAGTTGCTATTATATGGTTGTTTTCATAACCTTTTTAAGAACTAGAGATGTAGGACTGAGAAATACTCTTCAGAGGCTAAAACTTCTTTTTGTTGTTTCTTAAAATCTTTACTGTGGCTTTTCCTCTGCTCTTGAAATTTTACTTGCCTTTACTATTTTCTCCTAAAGATAGAAAGGAATCTTGACACTCACTTGTCTCTTTCAACATTTGGCTTAGGAGTCTGAACTGATTCTGAGTGATTTCCCCCCTAGGAGGAAAAGGCCAAAGCCTACAAGAAAGAGAAACAGAAGGAGAAGAAAAGGAGGGCTGAGGAGGACTTGACATTTGAGGAGGATGATGAGATGGCAGCTGTGATGGGCTTCTCTGGCTTTGGTTCCACCAAGAAGAGTTACTGAGGCTTTCTATGCTTGGCCTTTTGTTAACTGTGTGTGTGGGGGGGTCATTTTGGGGTGGGGGGACTTGGGAAAGTCCTTAAGAGCTGCAATGGGGGTGGACTAGAGGGTGGGTATTGGTGGTTTCCCTCTACTTTGGGAGAGAACACAGGATGCAGAGGTAATGCTGTGGCATATTCCTTCAGCCTCAGCATATCACTGGAGTCACAGGGCCTCTGCCTGAGTTCCCAATAAAGAAAAACCTCTTCTGAGGCTGCTTTCCCAAACCTCCCCCTGCATCTTTCCCTCTTCATCTGTCCAATCTCTTTGAGCAGCTGACATTTATCCTGTGTTTTCCATTTGTTTTAATTTTGACTCTTGCTTAGCCTGCAGCAGAAGGGTTCTCTGGGTCCCCAGTGTCCAGTTGATAGCACATTTTTGACCAGCCCTCTTTTTTCCCCAAACCTCCTGTGGTTCTCTACTGCCTGTGCATGCATGTGTATTTCTGCCTGGGTCAGTGATATGTGCGGGCGTGTGTGCATGAATTTGTCACATAGAGGGAGCCTGAGCTAGATCCTCAGAGCATTGTTGCCTTGGGGCCTGATGTTCTTGGCTCCCTCAGTGCATGTAACAGGAAATTAAATGGGATGAGTGTTTGGTGTGGTTTTTGTCTGGTGAGTTTTTTAACCTTTGTTTTTCATATGTAGACTGTTCAGCCTTTCCTGTTTGTTTCATTTTATTGAGGATTACTCTTTTTTTCTTCCTTGTGAGCAGGCTCTTGGAAGAACCTATTTGATGCAAAAAAAGAAAAAGAAAAAAAAAACTTTATATGGGAGCCCTTGGGTCTCAGAGACTGTTCAACATGTATAATAAATGGCATTGACTGGGCCTATTCACATTTGGTGGGAACATTCCATATTCTTCCCAGTGTATTGTTTGTTTGTTTTTTTTTCTTCCTACACTGAATATTTACATATAGAGCTGCTGCTTTTTTCTCCCTTCATTTGAGCCCTGTCACTTTTTTTTTCTAGGTTCCTTCAGCACGAGTTGTATTTTCCTCTGATGGGATGTGTGTCCGGAGGAATCTAAACACAACTTTTCCTATAATTTTAGCCTCCTTTGGTCTGTTTTTGGAACAGCAGAATTTAGGGTGGAACTTGGTGTTTTCCTTGCTATCTGCAGTTAGGCTAAGCGCAGGGTTATTCAGTTTTAGCACTGTTGACCTTTTGGGCTGGTTAATTCTTTGTTGTGGAGGCTCTCTTACGCATTTCAGGATGTTTAGCAGTGTCCCTAGCCTCTACTCACTAGATGCTGGTAGCACCTCCTGCCCGAGTTTGACAAATAAGGATGTGTCCCCAGGAGTTGGGGGTGAAATCTCTCCTGCCAGTCCCATTGAGAAGCATTGACAAGCTGTCTCCCTACTTTGGTCTGACTTGAGAATTAGATGGCACAGACTGCTTAACTAAAGAAAAAGGTTTGATATTCCCTGAATTGGGTACTGTGCCAGATCCTAGGGATATAGGGGAAAAATCAGTCTTTTAAACCAACAATAGTTACACAAACTTCAAGCAGATGAATTCTGTAATTTTAACTGGTTCTATATCCTGAAAAGTGGGTTCTGTGTGTGTTAAGAAGGCTGCCATCAGCAGCCTTGGTGTAAATAAGCACAAGGTTTATTTACATTCTCTGTCTCATCTGGCCCCTAGAAGCATCTGAACTACTTTGGGTCCCTTAAAGTACTATGCTCTTCCCTTTGGACTTTTGTACATAACTCCCTTTTTACCAGGCATAACTTTTGCCTATTTTATTTCTGATGCTCAGTCTTGCCATTGGGATCACTGTGAATGTGTGTCTACTGGCTCAAAGTTTCATGTATGGTATTTTTTGGCCAATTGCAGGCAGATTAGTGGATTCTTTCCTTGATAGGATTATGTGCTCTACAGGTCATTCAAGTAACAGCTTTACTCTAGTAGGCTGGGCCCTTTTGCTCTCCCATTTCAAGGCAAGCTGGAGAAAGCATCAGCTGAGTTCCTTGCATTTTTCATTACTCTTCAGGAAACCGTCTAATTCAGATTGTCTTCAAGTGATTTCTCTCTCTTTGGTACAGTGAAATCTTAACTATGGTCACCTGTACTAAAAAGTGATTTTGAACAACAGGTTCTCTCAATTCTCTTGGGACTGGCAAGTGGGTTTGAGTCTCTAAGGGGTGTGTCTAGGTCATGGATATGTGAAGAGACTCAAGATGGTGACTTGGGAGGGGGGAAGAATGAGATGGAATGGAGATTTAGGAGCCCTGAGCAATCCCAGATAACTCAGGAATCTCCGGAAGAGAAACTTCTTTGGTGTTTGTGGTCTTTCTAAAATCTATGAAAAATTTGCATTCTGATTGAGGAATATGCCTGTTACTGGCCTACATGTGTTCATTTATTCAGTGATTGCTAAGATACTGAACAAGTTGTAGGACCTGGTATTCTTTGCTGGGGTAAGGCATCAGGGTTCCATCTGTCATGGAATTTACATTCTGGTGGAATTGCCTTTTACAGTACCTAGGAACAGAAGTTTGGATGATTTCAGGCACCCCCAGGGACTCTTGCTGCATCGCTCTGATAACCCCCTCCAAAAATTTAAATGTGAAGATTCTTTAATCAGCAATTCTACTCTGAAGTGTCTATCCTAAAAACATACCTGTGTTTGTGTACATATACTTGAAAGTTTACTGCAGCTTTGTTTATATAACAGTGAAACATTTAAAATAAAACTGGTACATTTATTCTTGAACATAATGCAACCATTACTATATATATGAATCAAATTTGTGTATTAACAAGAAAGATCACCAAGACATACTATCAAGTAAAAAAGCACAAAAACAATACCAGACAAATTGATGTCCACAACCCCCCAACCTCCTTCATACAACTATATTATATGTACAGTTAAATATAGAGATTGAGAAAAAGGACTGGAAGGACATACACTGAAATTCTAACTGGTTAACTGGAAGAAATTATGGGAAGAGAAAGGTTAGCTGTTTAACAATGTACATAAAAGGAATAGAGTATTCATGTGGGGTTATTTATTTTTTGGTCCTGAAACCCAAGAATAAATATATGTGGAGGTTAAAATAATGTTTAAAATGCTAACAAATAATACCGTCAAACACCTATTATGGCACCTGAGAGGGGCTGTTAGGTATATCTTGTTCAGTTTCAGAGTTCCAAGGTAAGGCCTTGAATACACCTTGCACCTTTAAACATTCCACTCTTGACTCAGGCACTGTGAAATTGATTTGGTCAAAGAGTGACTCCCTGTGGTTGTTCAGCCAGCATAGAGGCTGAAGGGGATGTCCAGAGACCTGTGGACCAGGTGACTGCTGCAAGACAATAAACTTGGAAGGCACCTGATTGGTAGAGCTCGCTAGGCTGTTAAACAGAGGAGTTCTTACAGCAGCGTGTCCTCAGATGAGCACTCCCGAGTGTCTGGGTAGGGCAGTTGTTTGGATGCTAGAGTGTACTGGATCACTCCTGTTATGATTTAACTTATTTTATCACATGTCCTTGCCAGTCAAGATAATATAATCTAGAGGATGTGGCCAGCTTGTCCCTAGCTGAGCCGTTCCTTCAAGTAAAGCATCTTCTCATCACTCAAGTGATTCAGAACCTTCCAGACCTTTTGCCACTGTGCTGGCTCTCTTCGTTCCCCCACTAATAAGCCTTGGAGAGAGTGTTTTAGAACTCCTCTCCTGTCCAGAGCAGTAGAGTGACTAGGTATCCAGTGGATGTTAAGCATCCTTTATACCAGGAACCAGACTCCTTGGAGATATGGTTGATGCTAGCACTGGAGAAATAAGGAGATGAACCTGGAGTGTCTTAGTGCCAGAAAGTGGGGAAATGCTAACAAAAAACAACCCTAAACAAATAAATGAAAAACTCACTTAAAATTACTTTTGGTGTTTAGTAATGTTTGTGCGTTTGTTCTAGAGGTTACAGTTACACTTGTATCTTCTCAGGTCCTCAAATTTATTTTCCTCATTTGGAATCTATTTTCATTTGTCAGCCATATCTTGACTCCCTCCTACTATGTAACCACAATTATTTTGTTCTGTTTTCTTTTTATCCCATTTTTTAAAGTAATGTTTTTAGGAAAAAAAAAAACTTGCGTACTATTTTTCCACTTTTAATCACCTTTATTTTAGAGATCTACAATGTGATATATTTAATGCTTGCCATCATAAGATTTTTTGAATTTCCCCCCAGTCTCTAGTTGGATAAAACTCATTCTCTTATAAATTCCTCAAGAGAGTTTCCTGAATATTGTATTCTTGAGTTCTTGCATTTTTAAAACTGATTTTTATGGCTTTGGTATTTGAAGGACAGGTGGATATAAGATCTTGGTTCACATTTCTTTTCCTTGAGTTTTTAAAAACTGCTTTGCTGCGTTTCTTTGTATGTTGTAGTGAAAATACCAACCTGATTCTTCCCTTCCTAAATGATTTTGTCTTTTTGTCTGAGGCCTGGATGTTTTTTTTTTTCCTTCAATTCTAATTGATTTTCTAAGGTATATCTCAGAATTGACCATATCAATTTTCCTAGGTTCATGGAGGACCCTTTGGATTTGTAGATTAATGTTTTATTTCCAGAAAGTTTTCTTGTATTATAATTTTGAATGTTGTATCTGTTCCATTATTTTGCTTTTTTTGTTTATATATGTTGGATTTTTTTTTTTTTTGCCTTGATATTTAGCACTTTCTCTTTGATCCTTCTTAATTGCTTTCTTGATTTTTATTTTCATTTCTTGACTGTTTTTCTTTCCTTAATATCACGATATTTTAAGTAAAATATATTTCCCTTGGATAGCGTATAAATTAGTCTCTTTTTTCCCTGAGATGATTTTTTTCCTTCAGTTTTTCCTTTTTTTAAAAAAATTTTTTTACTTAGTTTTTTTTAAAGATTTTATTTATTTATTCATGAGAGACACGGAGAGAAAGAGAGAGGCAAAGACACAGGCAGAGAAGCAGGCTCCATGTAGGGAGCCCGATGAGGGACTCGATCCTCAGACTCTAGGATCATGCCCTGGGCTGAAGGCAGGTGCTCAATCACTGAGCCACCCAGGCGTCCCTCTTCAGTTTTTCCTGATTTTGACTAACTCTTGTCTTATATTTTTCTTTTTGGTCCACTTTGCTCTGACTTATTTTTTATTTGTAATATTTTTTCATAACACCAAATGACTGTTTAAGGTTATTTAATTTCGGTTGGAGTGTCATCTTTGTTTTCCCATTTCATAGTTAGATTTTTTTTTTAAAGATTTTATTTATCCATTCATGAGAGACACAGAGAAAGAGAGAGAGAGAGAAAGAGAGAGGCAGAGACACAGGCAGACGGAGAAGCAGGCTCCATGCAGGGAGCCTGACGTGGGACTCAATCCCAGGTCTCCAGGATCAGGCCCTGGGCTGAAGGCGATGCTAAACCGCTGAGCTACCTGGGCTGCCCTCATAGTTAGATTCTTAAATATATATATTCTCATTTTTTTGTTGACTTATTATAATGCCTGCCATTTTCTGTTCATTTTGAAATGTCTTTATTTCCAGGTTCAGCAATTGCAAATTAGGCAGGCAGTGTGAGTGTGCTCTTCTGTTGGAAGTTTGAAGTGAAATAGAATGTGCTTTTTTTGGAGGTGGAGCCCAACCTGGCATTATTCTGTGGAAAACTGAATGCTACCTCATTTTTTTTTTGCTTAAAAAAATTTAATTGTGGTGAAATACACAGATCATAAAATTTACCACTTCAGCGATTTTTGAGTACAGTCAGTAGTATTTACATTCACGTTGTTATGCAACCATCACAGCCACCCATCTCCAGAACTTCTTTCACCTTGTAAAACTGAAACTCTGTATCCATTAAACACTCCAGTGCCCACCCTCAGCCTCTGACAACCACTATTCTCTCTCTCAATGAATTTGACTACTCTACGTACCTTAAATAAGTGGAATCATACAGTGTTTGTCTTTTTGTGACTGGCTTTCTTTTGTATGTGTGACTAGCTTATTTCACTTTGCATAATGTGCTCAAGGTTCATGTATACTGTAGTATGTGGCAGGATTTCCTTTTTAAGAATGAATAATATTCTGTTGTATATTTATATGCCACATTTTGTTTATCCATTTATTCACTGATGGACACTTGAATGGGTTGCTTCCACCTCTTGGCTGTGGTGAATTAGTGCTGTTATGAAGGTGGCTGCACAAGTATCAAGATCTTACTTTAAGCCCACTTGCCCTTTAGTGTAGAGTTTAAGGGTCTGGGCTCTGGAAACAGAGTACAGGGTTCAAACCATGGATCTAGAACATCCACACTCTGTAATCTTAGCCAAATAACCACACCTGTCACACTGCTTTCTGATCTCAAGACATTAACATTCAAAGCACCTAATTTGTATAGTTCTTGTGAAAACTCATTGGATTGTGGTGCCTGGCTGGCTCAGTTGTTAGAGCATATGACTCTTGATCTTGGGGTTGTGAGTTTGAGCCCCATGTTGGGGGTAGAATTTACTTTAAAGAAAATGAGGGGTGCCTGGATGGCTCAGTAGGTTGGGCATCTGTCTTCAGCTCAGGTCATGATCCCAGGGTCCTGGGATCAAGCCCAGTGTCAGCAGCGTTCCCTTGCTCAGTGAGGAGTCTGCTTCTCTTTCTGCCCCTTCCCCGCTCCTTCTCTCTCTCTCTCTCTCTCTCTCTCTCTCTTTCTCTCTTTCTTTCTCTCAAATAAATATTTAAAAAAATGAAATGGAGGGGCACCTGGCTGGCTCAGTCAATGGAGCGTGCAAACTCTTGATCTCAGGGTTGTGAGTTTGAGCCCCACGTTGGGTATATAGATTCGTTAAAATCTTTTTTTTTAATTCCACAATTAATAAAAATAATATGCTTGGAACAGTAACTGACTCATAATTAGTGAATTGTTATTACTGGTACATCAAATAACTTAAGAGGATCAATTTACTGTCAACACATCACAAGTCACTAAAAGTTATTGACATCAAGTACAACTACTAGATAATAAAGAGGGCAAGATTCTGCCTTCAGTTCTTTTGGCTATATACTCAGAAGTGGGATTGCTGGGTTACATAGTAATTACTTTTCTTAGTTTTTTGAGGGACATTCATGCTGTTTTCTATAGCAGCAACAGTATTTTACATTCCTAAAAACAGTGAAGAATTCCAATTTATCCATATCCTTACCAACACTTGTTATTTTGTTTCTGTTTTTTTTTAATATTATAGTAGTCGTTTTAATGGGAATGACACGAATCCTCTATATTCTTTCATGTTTATTTTTCTGTTATTATTGTCTACATCCATAAAATGTTGGTATTGTATTGGGATCATACTATCTATTAATTTGGAGACAACTGACATCTTTATGATAAAAGTCCAAGGGTCTTACTTTAAGAACAAGGAATGTTTTCCACTTGCTTAAGTCCACATTTGTGCTTCTTAGAAGGACATTAAATTTTTCCACGTGTGAGATTTTGTACATTTCTTAACAGATTTACTTTTAAGAATTTATCTTGTTTTGTTTATAAGTAAGATCTTCTATTCCTTAACACTTTCTAACTTGTTATTCATATATATGTGAAGATTGCTGATTTTTGTGTGTAAATTTTATGTCCTGACACTTTGCTAAATTGTTTTATACTTCTTTTCCAATTAATATACTTGTTTGTTTTCCTTCTGTGTCTACATTTGATAATTACTCCAATGTAATGTTAAAAAGTAGTAAAAATAGAAAGCATCATTGCCTTGTTCCTGACCTTTATTAGAATTCTTCCACTGTTTCCTCATTAAGTAAGATGTGTCCCTAACATGCTTATATATGTGTGTATGTATAATAATATGTGTATAATGTGTAAAATATAATTTTAAAAAAGATTTTATTTATTCATGGGAGACAGAGAGAGAGAGAGAGGCACAGACACAGGCAGAGGGAGAAGCAGGCTCTATTCCATGCAGGGAGCATGACGTGGGACTCGATCCCAGGTCTCCAGGACCACACCCTGGGCTGAAGGCGGCCCTAAACTGCTGAGCCACCCGGGCTGCCCAAAATATAATTTAATGCACACACATGGTGACCTTAGACATACAGGCAATTCCCATTTTAATTATTTTTAAAAATCTGAAAAGTGTGTTGAATGTTATAGAAGGGTCTTTTAGCACATAGGGAAGGAATTGTTACTTTTCTTCTTAGATCTACTGATTTGGATAAATGATACTATTGTAATTTGTAATGTTTCATTTTTGCAAATATGATAAATTCCACTTGGTCGTGATGTATTATTTATATAATGTGTTGCTGGATTTTGTTTGCTATTTATTTATTCTGCCTCAATAACTGAGTCTGATCTGAAGTTGTATTTTGATTTTATTTTTAAAACAGTCGTAGGTTTAGAGAAAAATTTCGTAGGAAATACAGAGAGGACCTCTGTGCCCTCTCTTCCGTTCCAGCTTTCTGTTATTAACATCTTGCATTAGTGTGATACATTTGTTAAAATTTATGAACTAATATTAATATATTAACATTAAAGTCCATAGTTTTATTGTTTACTCTCTTTGTTTTATAGTTTTGTGGGTTTTGATAAATGCATAATGTCATATTTTCACCGTTAGAGTGTATTATAGAATAGTTTCACTGCCCTAAAAAATGCCCTGCACTCCACCTTTTAATCCTACCTCCCTCAAATCAAACTTCTGGTAACCACTGATGTTTTCACTCTCTCCATAGTTTTGCCTTTTCCAGAGTAATATATAATTGCAGTCTTTTTTTAAAATTTTTATTTTATTTATTTATTATAGTCACAGAGAGAGAGAGAGGCAGAGACACAGGCAGAGGGAGAGAAGCAGGCTCCATGCACCGGGAGCCCGACGTGGGATTCGATTCCGGGTCTCCAGGATCGCGCCCTGGGCCAAAGGCAGGCGCCAAACCGCTGCGCCACCCAGGGATCCCTGGAGTCTTTGAGTCTTTTTTTTTAAAACTTTATTTATGATAGTCACAGAGACTGTGAGAGAGAGAGAGAGAGGCAGAGACACAGGCAGAGGGAGAAGCAGGCTCCATGCACCGGGAGCCCGACGTGGGATTCGATCCCGGGTCTCCAGGATCGCGCCCTGGGCCAAAGGCAGGCGCCAAACCGCTGCGCCACCCAGGGATCCCTATGATAAGGAGTCTTAAGAGTATGTAGCCTTTTCTTTTTCTTTCTTTCTTTCTTTCTTTCTTTTTTTTTTTTTTTTTTTTTTTTTTTAGTATGTAGCCTTTTCAACTGGCTTCTTTAAGTTAGCAATATGCATTTAAGATTCCTCCATACTTTTTCATGGCTTGATAGCTCTTTTTTTTTTTTTTAAGTCACTCAGTAATACAGGCATACTTTGGTTATTATTCTTTACTGTGCTTCACAGGTAATGTTTTTTCCCTCTTTTTTTTTTTTTTTAAACAAATTGAAGGATTGTGGCAATCTTGTGTTAAACAAGTCTACTGGTACCATTTACCCAGCAGCATTTGCTCACTTTGTTTTTGTGTCACATTTTGGCAATTTTTGCTATATTTCAACTTTTCATTATTAATCATATTCGTTATGGTGATCTGTGATAAGTGATCTTTGATGTTACTATTGTAATTATTTTGAGGCACCATGAATTGTGCCAGTATAAGACAGTAAACCAGAAGAGCCTAAGT
Source organism: Vulpes vulpes (assembly GCF_048418805.1). Lineage (NCBI taxonomy): Eukaryota > Metazoa > Chordata > Mammalia > Carnivora > Canidae > Vulpes > Vulpes vulpes. Next base: position 119,939,339 of record NC_132781.1, read on the forward strand.
GGCTTAGACCATTAAGCATCCAACTCTTCATCCAACTCTCAGCTCAGGTCTTGATCTCAGGATCATGAGTTCAAACCCCACATTGGGCTCCATGCTGGGCATGGGACTACTTAAAGAAAGACAAAATATATAACAGTGAACTTGATCAGTAAATGTTGTGTGTATTCTTGACTACTCCACTGACTGGCTGTTCCCCCATCTTGTTCCCTCTTGTTGGGGCTCCCTATTACCTAAGACAACAATGTTGAAATTAGTAATTAATAACCCGACAATGCCCTCTAGTGTTCAAGTTTTAAAAAAAAAGTAAAGCTAGAAATGATTAAGCTTAGGTAGCAAGGCATGTTGATTAGACAAGTTGAACATTGGGCCTCTTGAACCAGTTAGCCAAGTCGTGAGTGCAAAGGCAGTGTTCTTGGAAGAAACTGAGAGTTCTATTCCAGTGAACACATGAACGATAAGGTGAAACTGCCTTATGGTTGATATGGAGAAAGTTTTAGTAGATAGAAGATCAAACCAGCTACAACATTCCCTTAAGCCAAAACCTAACCCAGAGCAAGGCCCTAACTTTCTTCAATTCTGTGAAGCCTGAGAGGTGAGGAAGCTGCAGAAGAAAACTTTGAACCCAGGAAAGGTTGGTTTATGAGGTTTAAGGAAGGAAGGTATCTCCATGACAATTAGACATGAATAGACATTTTTCTAAAAAAGACATAGAGATAGCCAACAGACACATGAAATGATGCTCAACATCACTAATCAGGGAAATACAAATCAAAAGTACAATAAGATGCCACCTCACACCTGTCAGAATGGCTAAAATAACACAAGAAACAACAGGAATTGGTGAGGATGTAGAGAATGGGGAACCCTCTTGTACTGTTGGTGGAAATGTAAACCGGTGCAGCCACTCTGAAAAACAGTATAAAAGTTCCTCAAAAAGTTAAAAAAATAGAACTACCTGAGGTGCTTGGGTGGCTCAGTCAAGTCTATGACTTTTGATTTCAGCTTAGGTCATGATCTCAAGGTTTTGATTGAACCACATGTCAGGCTCCACACCTAATGCTTAGGATTTTCTCTCTGCCTCTCCCTCTGCCTCTCCCTCACCTCTCTCTCTCTCTCAAAAAAGAAAAGAAAAAAGAAAATATATATGGGGTGCCTGGGTGGTTCAGTCGGTAAGAACCTGAGTCTTGGTTTCACCTCAGTTCATGATCTTAGAGTCATGAGATTGAGCCCTGTGTTGGGCTCCATACTCAGCAGAGAGTCTGCTTCTCTCTCTCTCACTCTGCCATTCCCCCTGCTCATGTGCTTTTTCTCTCTCTCTATCTCTCTTTTAAGATTTTATCTATCCATTTGACAGAGAGATAGAGCCAGAGAGCATAAGTGGTGGGAATGGTGGAGAGGGAGAAGCAGGCTTTCTGCCGAGCAGGGAGGGCTTGATCCCAAAACACGGGGATCATGGCAGATGCTCAACAGACTGAGCTACCCAGAAACCCCTCAAGTAAATCTTAAAAAAAGAACTACCCTATGATCCAGGACTTGGATTTAGGTATTTATCCAGAGAATACAAAAATGTGAATTCAAATTGATAATGCATCCCAATGTTTATAGCAGCAGCATCTGTAATAGTCAAACTGTGGAAACAGCCCAAGTGTCCATCAACTGATGAATGGATAAAGAAGATGTGGTATATATACACAATGGAATATTACTCAGCCATATAAAAGAATGACATCTTGCCATTTGCAATGACATGGATGGAGCTAGTGAATATTATGGTAAGATAAATAAGTCAGAGAAAGACAAAAATGCCTTATGATTTCACTTATATGTGGAGTCTAAAACAAAGGCCAAAAAAGGACAAATCAAGAAACAGACTCTTAACTGTAGAGGACAGACTGATGGTTACCAGAGGGAAGGTGGATGGGGAGTGATGAGGATTAAGGAGTGCACTTGTGATGAGCATTGGGTGTTGTAAGGAAATGTTGACTCACTATATTGTACACCTTAAACTTACTCTGTAGGTTAGCCAACTGGAATTTAAATAAAAACTTTCAAAAAGTGCAAGTTGAAGCAGTAAGTTATCCAGAAGATCTTGCTAAGATAATTCATGAAAGTGGTACACAAAAGAACAAATTTTCAATGTAGACACAATAGCTTTCTGTTGGAAAAAGATGCCATCTAGGACTTTCATAGCTTGAAGCCAATGCGTGACTTCAAAGCACAGGCTTACTCTCTCAGTAGGCGTTAATGCAGCAGAGGACTTTAAATTGAAGCCAATACTCATTAACAAGTCCAAAAATCCTAGGGCCCTTAAGCATGATTCTAAGTCTTCTCTGCTTGTGCTCTGTAAATGGAACAACAAAGCCTGGAAAACAGCACATTTGGTTACAATATGATTTGCTGAATATTTAAGCCCAGTATTGAGATGTACTCAGAAAAAAAAGATCTTTTTGAAATATTATTGCTCATTGACAATGCACCTGGTCACTCAAGAACCTCCATGGAGATGTACAGTGAAATTAATGTTTTCATGCCTGATAACACAACATCCATTCTGCAGCCCATAGATCAGGGAGTCATTTTGACTTTCAAGTCTTGTTATTGAAGAAATATATTTTTTAAGGCTTCAGCTGCCACAGATAATGATTTCTTGGACGGATCTGGGCAAAGTAAATTGGAAAACCTGGAAAGGATTCACCATTCCAGATGCCATTAAGAACATTCTGATTCATGGGAAGAGGTCAAACTATGAACATTAATAGAGATTTTTAAAGGTGATGACAATCTTCATGGCTAACTCGAGGGGTACCTCAGTGGAAGAAGTAACTGCAGATATGATGGCAATAACAAGAGAATTAGAATGAAAAGTGGAGCCTGAAGAAGTGACTGAATTGCCACAATCTCATGATACAATTTTAATGATTGAGGACTTGCTTCTTATGGATGAGGAAAATAAAGTAGTTTTTAAAGATGAAATCTACTCCCAGTGAAAATTCTGAGAAAAATTGTTGAAATAACAACAAAGGATTTAGAATGTTACCTAAATTTAATAAAGCTATGGCAGGGTTTGAGAGAATTGACTGATTGACTCTGATTTTCAAAGTAGTTCTCTGGTTAAAATGCTATCAAACAGCATTACATGTAGGGCACTTGACTGGCTCAGTGGGTTAAGCATCTGACTCTGGATTTCGGCTCAGGTCATGATCTCACAGTGGTGGAATTGACGCCTGCATCAGGCTCTGTACACAGTGGGGAGTCTGCTGGGGATTCTGTCTCTCCTCCACCTGCTCTTCTTCCCCCCACCTAGTCAAATGAATAAATCAATCTTTTTTAAAAAACCCAGCATCACGTACTACAGAGAAATGCTTTGTGAAAGGAAGAGTCCTGGGATCAAGCCCTGCATTGGGCTCCCTGATCAGTGGAGGGTCTATTTCTCCCTCTCCTTCTGCCCTTTCCTCAGTCCTTTCTCTCCCTCCCTCTCTCTTTCTATCTCTCTCTCTCTCTCTCTCTCTCTCTCTCACACACACACACTGTCTCTCAAATAAACAAATCTTTTTTAAAAAAAGTAAAAAATAAAAAGTAATCACCAAACCCAAGGTTGCCTAGTTTTTACTATGTTGTCTAGAAGTTTTAGAATTTTTCATTTTATATTTAGATCTATTGATTCATTTTGAGAATTAATTTTTGGGAGAGGTGTAAGGTCTGCATCTATATTCTTCTTGTTTGTTTACATTTGGATGTCTAATTGCTCCAGCATGGACATTTGCTACAAAGATCCCTGTCTCCATTGAATTGCCTTTGTTCCTTTGTCAAAGATCACTTGACTGTATTAGTGTTAGTCTATCTCTAAGCTTTCTATTCTGTTCCACTGATTTATTTTTGTGTTCTTCAGACTATACCACACTATCTTGAACGTTGTAGCTTTATATGGTAAATCTTAAAATCAGGTAGTGTAAATCCTCTGATTTTGTTTTTCTTCATTATTGTGTTGGCTACCCTGGGTCTTTTGCCTTTCCATATAAACTTTACAATGATTTTATTAGTATATACAAAATAATTTCCTGGGATTTTAATTGGCATTGCATTGAACCTATAGATCATTTTGGGTCATCATTATTGATCTATAGATCAATTGACATCTTAATAATATTGAATCTTCTTATCAATGAACATAAAATATCTCTCCATTTATGTAGATATACCTTGATTTCTTTCATCAGAATTTTGTAGTTTTCCTCATATAGATCGTTTACATCCCACAAATTTTGCTATGTAATATTCTCATTTTCATGTAGTTAAAAGTATTTAAAATTTTAAAAGTATTTAAAATTTTATTGTGACTTCTTATTTGACTCATATATTTAGAGATCTGTTGTTTAATCTCTACATACTTTGGGATTTTCCAGGTATGTTTTAAATGTTTTGTTAAATTTACACCTAAGTATTTCAGTTATTTTGGTGCTAATTATAAGTGGTATTATGCTTTAAATTTCAAAATCCAGTTGTTCCTTGCTGCTATATAAAAGAGCAATTGGCTTTTATGTATTAACTTAGTATCCTGCAAATACCTGGCTATAGTTTCTTATTGATTTCAGAAATTTTTGTTGATTCTTTGGGATTTTATACATAAACAATCATATCATCTGCAAACATAGATAATATTTCTTCCTTCCCAAAACATGTACATTTCCTTCCCTTGTCTTACTGCATTAGCTAGGGCTTCCAGTAGGATTTTAAAAAGGAATGGTGAGAGGAAACATCCTATCTTGTACCTGTTATTAAGTGAAAATCATCTAGTTTCTCCTATTTTTGTTAAGATTTCATTTATTCATTCATGAGAGACAGAGAGAGAGAGAGAGAGAGAGAGAGAGAGAGAGAGGCAGAGACACAAGTAGAGGGATAAGCAGGATCCATGCAAGGAGCCTGATGTGGGACTTGACTCTGGGACCCTAGGATCATGCCCCAAACTGCAGGCAGACGCCCAACCACTGAGCCACACAGGCATCCCTAGTTTCTCACTATTAAATACAATGTTAGCTGTATACTTTTTTTTTTTAGCTGTATACTTTTTTGTAAGTTGTTTGTCAGTTGAGGAAGTTCCTCTCCCTAGTTTGCTAAGAGTTATGATGATGATGATGATGATGATGATGATGATGATGATAATGAATGGATTGTTGTTAGATTTTATCTAATACTTTTCTCTGCATCTATTAATACCATCACATGATTTTTCTTCTTCAGCCTTTTGATGTGATAGATTACATAATTTGATTTTTTAAAGTGAACTCTGTGCCCAACATGGGGCTCAAACTCATGATCTTGAGATCTAGAATCTCATACTCTACCAACTGAGCAAGCCAGGTATTCCTGATTTTTAAATGTTAAATAAGCCTTTCATACCTGGAATAAATGTCATTGGGTCATGGTATATAATTTTATACATCATTACATTTGGTTTGCCAATATTTTGCTAAAGTTTTTTGCATCTATGTTCATAAGATATATTGTTTTGTAATTTTCTTTTATTATCTCGTCTGATTTTAATATTAGACACATATGGCCTCATAAAATGTACTAGGAAGTGTTCCTTCTGTTTTTGTTTTTTTGAAGAGATTGACAAAATTGGCTTCATTTCCTCTTTAAGTGCTTGGAAGAGGAGTCCAAGATGGCCAAAGAATAGGAGACCTTAGTTTTGTCTGGTCCCAAGAATTCAGCTAAATAGCTATTAAATCATCTGAATACCTGTGAACTCAACAGGAGATCTAAGAAAAGAATTGCTGCAATTCTACAAATAGAAAAGCAAACACTTTTTCAAGATTGACGAAATAGAAAAACTCACCTCAAGAAAGAGAACAAGAGGCAGTACTGACTGCCAGAGACCTAATCATTATGGCTATAAGTAAGATGTTGGAACTAGAGTTTGGAATAAGGATTATAAAGATCTTAGATGAGCTTGAGAAAAGCATAGTAAACAATAGAGAATGCCTTTCTGGATAAATAAAAGAACTAAAATTGAATCAAGTTGGAATCAAAAAGGCTATTAATGAGATGCAATAAAAATGGAGGCTCTATCTGCCAGGATAAATGAGGCAAAAGAGAAAATTAGTGATATAGAAGACAAAAAGATGGAGAATAAAAAATCTGAGAAAAGGAGAGATAAACAACTACTGGATCATGAGGGGAGATTTTGAGAGATAAGTGATACCATAAATCGAAACAATATTAGAATAATTCAAATCTCGGAGGAAAAGAAAAGGGGAGGCAGAAGGTATACTGGAGCAAATTATAGCAGAGAACTTCCCTAATATGGAGAAAGAAACAGGCATTCAAGTCCAGGAGGCACAAGAAGTGCTGCCTTCAGCCCAGGGCCTGATCCTGGAGACCCCGGATCGAGTCCCACATCAGGCTCCCTGCATGGAGCCTGCTTCTCCCTCCACCTGTGCCTCTCTCTTTCTTTATCTCTGTGTCTCTCATGAATGAATAAATAAAATCTTAATAAAAAAAAGAAAATCTCAGAGACAAAGAGAAAATCCTTAAAGCATTGGGACATGAGGTCTATAACCTACAATAGTAGAAACATTAGACTGACGCAGACCTATCCATAGAGACCTGGCAGGCCAGAACTGACTGGCATGATATATTCAGGGTGCTAAATGGGAAAAATATGCAGCCAAGAATACTTTATCCAGCAAGGCTGTCATTCAAATTAGGGGAGGGTGCCTGGGTGGCTCAATGTTTGAGCATATGCCTTTGGCTGAGGTCTTGATCCCAGGGTCCTGGGATTGAGTCTCACATTGGATTCCCTGAGGGGATCCTGCTTCTCCCGCTGCCTATGTCTCTGCCTCTCGCTGTTTGTCTGTCATGATAAATAAATAAACTCTTTAAAAAAAAGGAAGAGATAGAAAAGCTTCCAGGACAAACAGAAACTAAAAGAATTGTAATCTTCCACCCCTTCAAGAAATATTAAAGGATGGGCAGCCCGGGTGGCTCAGCGGTTTAGCACAGCCTTTAGCCCAGGGCATGATCCTGGAGACCCCGGATCGAGTCTCACATCAGGCTCCCAGCATGGAGCCTGTTTCTCTCTCTGCCTCTCTCTCTATCTCTGTCTCTGTCTCTTATGAATAAATAAATAAAATCTTTTAAAATAAATAAAATATATTTTTAAAAAAAAGAAATATTAAAGGGTATCCTTTAAGCAGAAAGAGCACCCAAAAAGTAACATAGACCACAAAGGAACAGAAACAATATACAGAACAGTGGCTTTACAGGTAATACAATGGCACTAAATTAATATCTTTCAACAGTTACTCTGAATGTGAATAGGCTAAATGCCTCAATCAAAAGACACAGGGTATCAGGTTGGCTAAAAAAAAAAAAAAAAATCAAGACCCATTGATATGCTGTCCCCAAGAGACTCATTTTAGTCTTCCAATTAAAAGTGAGGGGGTGGAAAACTATCATGCTAATGAACATCAAAAGAAAGCTGGGGTAGCAATCCTTATATCAAACAAATTAGATTTTAAAGCAAAAAATGTAGTAAGAGTTGAAGAAGGACAGTATATCTTAATTAAAAGGACTATCCAAAAAATATCTAACCATTGTACAGACTTATGCCCCTAACATTGGAGTAGCCAATTAAATAAACCAATTAATAACCAAATTAAAGAAACACATTGATAATAATACAATAATACTAGGGGACTTTAACACCCCACTCATGGCAATGGACAGATTATCAAAGCAGAACATCAACAAGGAAACAAGGGCTTGAATGACACACTGGATCAGATGGATTTTACATATATATTCAGAGTATTCCATCCTAGAGTAACAGAATACACATTCTTCTTGAGTGCACATGGAACATTCTCTAGAGTACATTGCATACTGGTTCACAAATCAGGTCTCAACTGGTACCAAAAGATTGGGATTATTCCCTGCATATTTTCAGACAACAATGCTTTGAAACTGGAACTCAATAACAAGAGGAAATTTGGAAAGAATTCAAATATATGAAGCTTAAAGAGCATCCTACTAAAGAATGAATGAATCAATCAGGAAATTAAGGAAGAATTTTAAAAATTCATGAAAACAAATGAAAATGAAAACAACTGTCCAAAATCTTTGGGATGCAGTAAAGATGGTCCAAAGAGGGAATTATGTAGCAATACAATCCTTTCTCAAGAAATAAGGAAGGTCTCAAATATGCTTCCTAATCTTATACCTAAAGGAACTGGAGAAAAACAGCAAATAAAGCCTAAGCCCAGCAGGAGAAGAGAACTGATAAAAATTAGAGAAGAATTCAATGAAATAGAAACTAAAAGAACAGTAGAACATGTCAATAAAACTAGGAGCTGGTTCTTTGAAATAATTAATAAGGTTGACAACTCCCTGGCCAGATTTACTAAAAAGAAAAGAGAAAGGACCCAAGTAAATAAAATCATGAATGAAAGAGGAGAGATCACAACCAACACCAAAGAAATATAAACAATTATAAGAACATTGTATGAGCAACCATGTGCCATGAAATTAGGCAATCTGAAAGAAATGGATGCATTCCTAAAAATGTATAAACTTCCTAAACTAAAACAGGAAGAAATAGAAAATCTGAACAGATCCATAACCAGCAAGAAAATTTAAGCAGTAATCAAAACCTCCCAACAAACAAGAGTCCAGGGCTAGATGGCTTCCCAGGGGAATTCTATCAAACATTTAAAGAAGAATTAATACCCATTCTTCTGAAACTTATTCAAAAAAATAGAAATGTAAGGAAAACTTCCAAACTCTTTCTATGAGGCCAGCATTACCTTCATTCCCAAACAAGATGAAGACCCCCCCCAAAAAAGGAGAATTACATGCCAATATCTCTGATGAACATGGATGCAAAAATTCTTACAAAGATACTAGCCAATAGGATCCAACAGTACATTAAAAGAATTATTCACCATGATCAAGTAGGATTTATTCCTGGGCTATAATGGTGGTTCAACATCTGCAAATCAATCAATGTGATACACTACTTTAATGAAGAAAAGGACGGGAACTATGTGATCCTCTCAATGGATGCAGAAAAAGCATTTGACAAAGTACAGCATCATTTCTTGATTAAAATTCTTCACAGTATAGGGATAGAGGAAACCATATCTTAATATCATAAAAGTTATCTATGAAAAGCCCACAGTGAATATCATTCTCATAATATATTCCCCCTAAGGTCAAGAACATGACAGGGATGTCCACTGTCATCACTTGTTCAATACAGTTCTAGAAGTCCTAGCCTCAGCAATCAGACAACAAAAAGAAATAAAAGACATCCAAATTGTCAAAGAAGAAGTCAAACGCTCACTCTTCACTGATGACATAATACTCTATGTGGAGAACCCAAAAGACTCCATCCCCAAATTTCTAGAATTCATATAGGAATTCAGCAATGTGCCAGGCTATAAAATCAATGCACAGAAGTCATTTGCATTTCTATACTCTAACAATGAGACAAAAGAAAGAGAAATTAGGGAGTTGATCCCACTTATAATTGCACCCAAAGCCATAAGATACCTAGGAAAAAATCTAACCAAAGAGGCAAAGAATCTGTACTCAGAAAAATATTAGTCATGAAAGAAATTGAGGAAGATACAAAGAAATGGCAAAACATTCCATGCTCAAGGAGAGGAAGAACAAATATTGTTAAAATGTCTATGTTACCTAGAGCAATTTATACATGCAATGCAATCTCTATCAAAATAACATCAACTTTTTTTTTTTCATAGAGCTGGAACAAATAATTCTAAAATTTGCATGGATCCAGAAAAGACCCTGAATAGCCAAAGGAATGTTGAAAAAGAATACCAAAACTGGTGGCATCACAATTCCAGACTTCAAGCTCTATTACAAAACTGTAATCATCAAGACACAGTATGGTAGTGGCACAAAAACAGACACATAGCTCAATGGAGCAGAATAGAGAACCTAGAAATGGACCCTCAACTCTTTGGTCAACTAGTCTTTGACAAAGCAGGAAAGAATATCCAATGGATAAAAGCCATTCTCTTCAAAAAATGCTGTTGGAAAAATTGGACAGCCACATGCAGAAGAATGAAATTAAAACATATCCTTACAGCATACACAAAAATAGACTCAAAATGGGTGAAAAACCAAAATGTGAGAAAGGAATCCATCAAAATTCTAGAGGAGAACACAGGCAGCAACCTCTGTGACCCTGGCTGAAGCAGGTTCTTGGTGGACACATCTCCAAGACAAGGGAAACAAAGGCAAATATGAACTTTTGCAACTTCAAGATAAAAAGCTTTTGCACAGAAAAGGAAACAGTCATTAAGCCAAAAGACAACTGACAGAATGGGAGAAGATATTTGCAAATGTCTTATCAGACAAAGGTCTAGTATCCAAAAATCTGTAAAGAACTTACCAAACTCAACATCCAAAGAACAAATAATCCAGTCAAGAAACAGGCAGAAGATAAGAACAGACATTTTCCCAAAGAAGACATACAAATGGCCAACAGACACATGAAAAAATGTTCCACATCACTTGCCATCTGGGAAATACAAATCAAAACCACAATGAGATACCACCTTACACTGATCATAATGGCTAAAATTAACAAGTTGGGAAATGATAGATGTTGGCAAGGATGCAGAGAAAGGGGAACCCTCTTACACTATTGGTGGGAATGCAAAGTGGTGCAGCCACTCTGGAAAACAGTATGGAGGTTCTTCAAAAAGTTGAAAATAAAGCTACCTATGACCAAGCAATTGCACTAGTAGGTATTTACCCCAAAGATACAAATGTAGTGGTCTGAATGGGCACCTGCACCCCAATACAGCAGCAATGTCCACAATAGACAAACTAGGGAAAGAGCCCAGATGTCCATTGACAGATGAATGGATAAAGAATATGTGGTGTATATATACGATGGAATACTACTCAGCCATCAAACAAATGAAATCTTGCCATTTGCAATGACATGGATGGAATTAGAGGGTATCATACTAAGCAAAATAAATCAAATAGAGGGAGACAATTATATGATCTCACTCATATCTGGAATTTAAGAAACAAAACAGAATCAGGAGAAGGGAGGGAAAAATAAAACAAGAGGATATCAGAGAGGAGACAAACCATAAGATACTCTCAATTATAGGAAACGAACTGAGGGTTGCTAGAAGGGAGGGGATTTGGGGGATGAGGTAACTGGATGACAGACATTAAGGAGGACCCATGATGTAATGAGCACTGAGTGTTATAGAAGACTGATAAGAGGACACCTAGGTGACTCAGTGGTTGACTCAGTGGTTGGCTCAGGTGTCATCCCAGATTGCCAGGATCGAGTCCCACATTGGGCTCCCTGCATGGAGCCTGATTCTCCCTCTGCCTGTCTCTGCCTCTCTCTGTGTGTATCTCTCATGAATGAATGAATGAATGAATGAATGAATGAATGAATGAATAAATAAATAAATAAATAAATAAAACAAACCTTAAAAAAATAAGACAGATGAATCACTGAACTCTACCTTTGAAACTAATAATACATTATATGTTAACTAATTGAATTTAAATGTTAAAGACCAAAAAATGTTTGGTAGAATTGGAAACTATTTGGGCCTGGTGATTTCTACTTTGGAAGTTTATTAATTGTTGATTCAATTTCCTTTAAATATATAAACTTCTTCAGATTATCTGTTTCTCCTTGGATGAGTTTTGGTCAATTTTGTCTTTCAAGAAATTGGACTATTTCATCTAAGTTACCAAGTTTGTGGTATAGGAGTTGTTGATAATATTCATTTATTATCATTTTAAATGGCCATATGGTCAGTACTCATGGTTCCTCTTGCATTTCCAATATTAGTAATTTGTATCTTTTTTCTTTTTTGCTTTGGTTAACTTGGTTAGAGGTTTATCGATCTAAGTTATATTTTTGAAGAAACAGATTTTGGTTTCATTGATTTTATCTTTTGTTTTATTGGTTTATAATTTCATTGACTTTTACTGAAATTTTAATTATATCTTCTCTGTTACTTTGGATTTAATTTGCTTTTATTTATCTAGTTTTCTTATGTGAAAGCTTAGATTATCGATTCTGGATCTTTTTTCTTTTCTAATACATGTTTTCAATGTTATAATTTTTTCTCTAAGCACTGCTTTTGCTGCATCCCACGAATTTTGCTGTGTAGTATTTTCATTTTCATTTAGTTCAAAGTATTTAAAATTTATTCTGTGACTTTATATTTGACTCATAGGCTATTTAGAGGTCTGTTGTTTTAATGTCCACATACTTGGGATTTTCCAGCCACCTTTCTATTACCAATTTCTATTTATATTTCACTGTGGTCTGAGAGCTTATTTTGTTATTTTATTTTATTTTATTTTATTTTATTTTATTTTATTTTATTTTATTTTATTTTACTCAAAAGATTTTATTCACTTGTTTGAGAGAGAGTGAGAGAGCACAAGTGGGGGAAGCTACAGAGGAGAGGGAGAAGCAGTCTCCCCACTGAGCAGGGGCTCGATGTCAGAACCTCAGGATTATGACCTGAGTCATAGGCAGACACCTAACCAACTGAGCCACCCAGGTGCCTTCTGAGAGCTTACTTCATATGATTTCTATCCTCTTAAGTTTTTTAAGGTGTGTTTTATGGCTCAGGATGTGGTCTGTCTTGGCGAATGTTCTATATGATCTTAAGAATTGTGCATTCCTTGGTTGTTTAATAACATATTCTATAAATGTCACTTAGATCCAGTTGGTTGATGGTGCTATTTAGTTCAACTATGTTCTTACTGATTTTTTTTTTCTGAATCTGTCATTTACTTGTTAAAGGGCTTTAAACCTCCAAGTGTAATAGTGGATTTGTCTATTTCCCTTTGCATTTCTATCAAGTTTTTTGCTTCATGTATTTTGCGGGTCTGTTGTTAGGTGCATCCAAGATTACACTTTGAGAATAGTTTTGTCTCCTTGGAAAACTGATGGCTTTTTCATTGTGTAATGTTCATCTTTATCTGTCATAATTTTCCTTGCTCTAAAATCTGCATTGTGTCAAATTGAAATGGCTCTTCTAGCTTTCTTTGGATTACTGGCCATGTAGTATATCTTTCTCCATCTATCTCTGTTTAACCTGTGTGTTTCTATTTAAAGTGTGTTTCGGGGCACCTGGGTGGCTCAGTCAGTTAAATGTCTGCCTTCGGCTCAGGTCATGATCCCAGGGTCCTGGAATTGATCCCACATCAGACTCTCTACTCAGCAGAGCACCTGTTTCTCCCTCTTCTTCTGCCTGCCACTACCCCTGCTTATGCTCTCTCTCTCCTTCTCTGTCTGTCAAATCAACAAATACAATCTTAAAAAAATATGGTAAATTTCATGGGGTGCCTGGGTGACTCAGTCAGTTAAGTGTCAGACTTTTGCTTTTGGCTCAGGTCGTGATCTCAGGGCGGTGAGATTGAGCCCTACAATTTCCACGCTCAGCACAGAGTCTGCTTGATTCTCTCTCTCTCTGCCCCTCCCCCTTGGTTGTGCCCTCTCTCACTCTCTCTCACTCTCCTTCTCAAAATAAATACAGGCTTTAAAAATAAAATACAGTGGTTTTCTTGTAGACAAAGTATAGTTTGATCTTATTTTTATCTACTTGGGTAGTCTATCTTTTAATAGGTGTATTTAGATATTGACATTTATTTTTTAAAAGATTTATTAATTTGAAAAAGAGTGTGCCTGTATACATGTGCAAGTGGGAAGAGGGGCAGAGGGAGAGGGAGGGAAAGAATCCCAAGCAGACTCCCCATGGAGGTCACCTTCAGGATCAGTCTCATGACCCTGACATTATGACTTGAGCCAAAACTAGGAGTCTGATGGTTATCGAACTGAACCACCTAGGCGACCGTAGACCATTGACACTTAAAGTGATTATTGATACAGTTGGATTGGTATTTACTATGTTTTGACTATATTTGTTGCCTTTGTTTTTTATTTTCCTTTTTTTGTCTTCCACTCTTTTTCTGCCTTCTCTAGTTTTGACTGAGCATTTTATGTGATTTTAGTTTCTGTCCTCTCTTACTTTTTTAAAAAAATATTATTTAAATTCCACTTAGTTAACATATAATGTTATATTGGTTTTAGGTGTACAACATAGTGATTCAAGACTTTCATACAACACCCAATGCTCATCATAGCAAATGCACCCTTTAATCCCCATCACCCACTTAATCTATCCCCCAACCAACCACCCCTCTGATAACCATCAGTTTGTTTTCTAGAGTGAAGGGTCTGTTCCATGGTTTCCCTCTCTCTCTTTTATCCTCCTTTGCTCATTTGTTGTGTTTCTTAAATTCCACATATAAGTGAAATCATATGGTATTTGTTTTTCTCTGACTGGCTTATTTTACTTAGCATTAATATTCACCTATGTCACTGAAAATAGTAAACTTTCATTCTTTTTTATGACTGAGTAGTATTCATATATATGTATATATATATATATCACGTTTTTATGACTAATATTCCATAACATATATACACATATACATACACCACAGTAATATTCTATTATATATACATATATATACATATACCACATTCTTTTTTATGACTGAGTGATATTCCATTACACACACACACACACACACACACACCCCACATCTTTATCCATTCATCTGTTGATGGACACTTAGGCTATTTCTGTAGTTTGGCTATTGTAAATAATGCTGGTATAAACATAGGGGTGCATGTATCCCTTTTATTTAATATTTTTTAATTCTTTGAGTAAATATCTAGTAGTGCAATTGCTAGAGGGTAGGGTAATTCCATTTTTAACTCTTTGAGGAAACTGTACTGTTTTCCACAGTGGTTTCACCAGTTTGCATCCCCACCAACAATGCAGGAGTGTTTCCCTTTCTCCATATATTCACCAAAACCTGTTGTTTTTTGTGTTGTCAAACCAAAGAGGTGAAAGATCTATACCCTGAAAAGTATAAAACAATGATGAAAGAAATTGAAGATGACACAAATAAATGAAAGACATTCCCTGCTCATGGGTTGGAATAACAAATATTGTCAAAATGTCTATACTATCCAAATCAATCTACATATTTAATGCAATCCCTATCAAAATATGAACAGTATTCTTCACAGGGCTGTAACAAACAATTATAAAATTTGTATGGAACAACAAAAGTCCCCAAATAGCCAAAGCAACCTTGAAAAAGAAAAGCAAAGCTGGAGATATCACAATGCTGAGCTTCAAGTTACATTACAAAGCTGCAGTGATCAAGACAGTAGGGTGCTGGCACAAAAAAATAGACACATAGATCAATAGAATAGAAAACCGAGAAATGTATCCACAACTATATATGGCCAGTTAATCTTCAACAAAGCAGGAAAGAATATCCAATGGAACAAAGACAGTCTTCAAAAAATAGTGTTGGGAAAACTAGACAGCAACATGCAGAAGAATGAAACAGGATGACTTTCTTACACCATACACAAAAATGAATTAAAAATGTATTAAGACCTAAATGTGAGACTTGACACCATAAAAATCCCAGAGTAGAATACTGGCAGTAACCTCTTTGACATGGCCATAGCAACTTCTTTCTAGATATGTCTCTAGAGGCAAGGGAAACAAAAACAAAATAACTGTTGGGACTTCATCAAGATAAAATGCTAGGGCACAGTGAAACAAAACTAAAAGGCAATCTATGAAATGGGAGAAGATATTTGCAAATAATATATCTGACAAAAGGTTAATATCCAAAATATATAAAGAACTTACCAACCTCAGCACCCAAAAAATGAATAATCCATGAACAGTCATTTCTTCAAAGATGTACAAATGCACCATAGACACATGAAAATATTCTCAACATCACTCATTGTCAGGGAAATATAAATCAAAACCACAATGAATTATCACCTCACATCTGTCAGAATGGCTAAAATAAAAAGCACAAGGACGA
Source organism: Vulpes vulpes (assembly GCF_048418805.1). Classification (NCBI taxonomy): domain Eukaryota; kingdom Metazoa; phylum Chordata; class Mammalia; order Carnivora; family Canidae; genus Vulpes; species Vulpes vulpes. Next base: position 119,955,293 of record NC_132781.1, read on the forward strand.
GTAAGTGTTGGCAAGGATATCGAGAAAAAGGAACCCTCATGCACTGCTGGTGGGAATGCAAACATGTGCACTCACTAGGGAAAACAGTATGGAGGTTCCTCAAAAAATTAAAAAAAAGAACTACCCTGTGATCCAATGATTACACTACTGGGTATTTACTCAAATAAAACAAAAACTCTAATTTGAAAAGATGTATACACCGCTATATTTATAGCAGTATTATTACAATAGCCAAATTATAGAAACATCCCAAATGTCCACTGATAAATGAATGGATAAAGGAGATGTGGTGTATAGGTACAAAGGAATATTACTCAGCCATAAAAAGAATGAAATCTTGTCATTAGTAACAACGTGGACAAATCTAGAGAATATAATACTAAGTGAAATAAGTCAAGCAGAGAAAGACAAATAGCATGTGATTTCACTCATATTTGAATTAAAACAAAATAAATGAACAAAGGGGAAAAAAGACAAACAAAAAAGGCTTTTAACTATAGAGAACAAACTGATGGTTACTAGAGGGAGGATGATGGATGAAATAGGTGAAGGGGATTAAGAGTACACTTACCATGATTCATTCAGTTACATTCAGTAACATATAGATATTAAATAACCATATTGTATACCTGAAACTAATATAACATTGCACATCAAGTATACTGGGTTAAAAAAATTTTTAACAGAATAACCAATTGGGAAAGAATAGTCTCTTCAATAAATAGTGGTGGGAAACTGGATATCCAAATGTAAAAGTATAAAATTTGACCCCTATCTTACATTACTCACAAATATTAACTCATCAGTGGTTTAAGGACTGAAATTTGAGACATAAAACCATAAAACATGGGGGAAAGCTCCTTGACATTTGGCAATGATTTTTTGGGATATGACACCAAAAGCACAAGAAACAAGAGCAAAAATCAATGAGAGAGACTGTAACAAAATAAAATTTTGCTCCATGGCAAACGAAACATTCAAAAACAAAAACTGAAAGGCCATCTACAGAATGGGAGAAAATATTTGCAAACTTTATATCTGATAAGGACTTAAAATCCAGAATACATAAGTAGCTCATACAACTGAATAACCAAAAAACAGTTTAACATAGTTAGATGAAGGGCACTTGGGTGGCTCAAATGGTTGAGCGTCCGCCTTCAGCTCAGGTTGTAATCCCAGGGTCCTGATCTAGCCCTAGATTGGGCTCTTGCTCAGCAGGAAGTCTAATCACATCACAACTCATCACATCTTTCATCTCATTGACATCACTAATAATCAGGAAATGCAAATCAATACGACAGTGAGGTGTCATCTTATAAATGTTAGAATAGCCATTAGCCAGAAAACAAACAAAAAACATACACACAAGAATTAACAAATACTGGCAATGATGTGGCTAAATGGGAACTCTGTCACTGTTGGTAGGAATGTAAATTGGTTCAGCCACTACTGAAACAGTATGGAGTTTGCTCAAAAAATTAAAAATAGAACTACTATATAGTCCAGCAATCCCACATCTGAATATATTTCTGAAGAAGATGAAATCGCTATTTAAAAAAATATCTTAAAAAATAAAAATAAATAAAAAAGATATCTTCATTCCCATGTTCATTGCAGTATTATTCACAATAGCCAAGACATAGAAACAACCTAAGTGTCCATCAATGGATGAATTTATGTATGTTTATATACCCATTATGCATATATATGTATATGCATATATATGTTTATATACCCATTATGCATACATATGTATATATGTATATAAATTTATACACATATTTCACGCATAATGCATATGCCTGTGTCTGTGTGTGAACCATAAAAACAGGAAATCCCACCACCCAAAAATGTGGACAGAACTTGAGACCATGGGATCCCTGGGTGGCGCAGCAGTTTAGCGCCTGCCTTTGGCCCAGGGCGCGATCCTGGAGACCCGGGATTGAATCCCACGTCGGGCTCCCAGTGCATGGAGCCTGCTTCTCCCTCTGCCTATGTCTCTCCCTCTCTCTCTCTCTCTGTGACTATCATAAATAAATAAAAGTTAACAAAAAAATTAAAAAAAAAAGAACTTGAGACCATATTCTAAAAGAAATAAGTCAGAAAAAGACAAATACTGTACAATCTCTCATATATGTGGACTCTAAAATCATCAAACTTGTAGAAATGCATAGAATAGTGCTTATCAGGCTAGAGAGTGAACAAAAGGATAAATGTTGGTCAAAGAGCATAAATTTAGTTATAAGGTACTTAAGTTCTGGGGATATAATGTATAGCATGATGACTTTGGTTATTGTATTATATATTTGGTTTTTTTTTTGTATTATATATTTGAAAGTTGCTATCAGATAAAGCTTTAATGTTCTCACCATAAACACAACCACCACAGGGGATCCCTGGGTGGTGCAGCAGTTTAGCGCCTGCCTTTGGCCCAGGGCGTGATCCTGGAGACCCGGGATCGAATCCCACGTCAGGCTCCCGGTGCATGGAGCCTGCTTCTCCCTCTGCCTATGTCTCTGCCTCTCTCTCTCTCTCTGTGTGACTATCATAAAAAAAAATCACCATAAAATGGTAATTATGTAGGGTAAAGGATGTGTTAGCTAACCTTATTGTGGCAAACATTTTGCAATATATACATAAATCAGCACCTTTAACTTACACAATGTATGTCAACTATATTTCAATAAAGCTAGAAAAAAAGTGTGGGGAAAAGCAGAAAAGCACAGGTATTAGTTATAGCCCAGGCACAGGGTCGCTAAAGACCAAGATGTGATCACAGGATTATAGAATACTTCCCCTCTCCCCACAACATACCACCACATCAGTAAGCCTCCTGTGTAACGGAAGACTGCAACTGAAAGAAGTGCATGACTCAGACTTTATTTAAGAAGGAGTATTGGGATGCCTGAGTGGCTCAGTGGTTGAGCGTCTGCCTTTGGCTCAGGGCGTGATCCTGGAGTCCTGGGATCGAGTCCCGCATTGGGCTCCCTGCGTGGAGCCTGCTTCTCTCTCTGCCTCTCTCTGTGTCTCTCATGAATAAGTAAAATCTTTTTTTAAAAAAAGGAGTATAAAGGGAAATCCAAAGACAACAGGAGAGACAAAAGCAAGCAATTAGAAGAAATTTTAACTTCTGACACCTACAGCTAGGAGTAAAAACAGCTTCTAGGTAAATCAAACAGTAAAAACAACATAGTCCTTAGCAAGATAATAAAAATTTCACACAAAAAGCCTATTTACTTAATTTCCTGTTACCTGGTACAACATGTCCAGCGTTCAGAAAAATTTACAGGGAACATTAAAAGAAATAAAGACACAGGCTGAAGAGACAGTGCAAACAGAATCAAATTCAGATATGACACCCACCTAGAAGCAGCTCCTCATGCTCCTTCTGGAACCTCTGTCAGGTTCAGCCTCCTTGCCTCCACTCCAGCCTCTGCTGCAGCTTCCATCATGTCTACCAGGGTGACCTTGAAGTTCTTCAAGATGTCCACCTGTGGTCCCTGGGCCTTCAGCAGCCTCTCTTACACAAGTGGGTCCGGCTCCCACATCAGCTCCTCTGCCTTCTCCCGGGTGGGCAGCAGCAGCAGCAGCTTCTGGGGTGGCTTGAACAGCAGCATGAGTGTGGTCGGGGGCTACAGTGGGCCCCGGGGGCATGGGGGGCATTACAGCTGTCTCTGAACCAGAGCCTGCTGAGCCCCCTTAAGCTGGAAGTGGACCCCAACATCCAGGCAGTGCACGCCCAGGAGAAGTTGCATATCAAGAGCCTCAACAAGTTTGCCTCCTTCATCAACAAGGTCAGGCACCTGGAGCAGCAGAATAAAATGCTAGAGACCAAGTGGGGCCTCCTGCAGCAGCAGAAAACCACTCAGCAACATAGATAACATGTTTGAGAGCTACATCAACAACCCCTGGAGGCAGCTGGACCTCTGGGGGCAGGAGAAGCTGAAGCTGGAAGTGGAGCTTGGCAACATGCAGGGGCTCATGGAGGACTTAAAGAATAAATATGAGGATGAGATCAGAGAGCGTGCAGACATGGAGAATGAATTTGTCCTCATCAAGAAGGATGTGGATGAAGCTTACATGAACAAGATAGAACTGGAGTCCCACCTGGAAGGGCTGACTGACAAGATCAACTTATTAAGGCAGCTGTATTTAAGGGAGATGAGTGAGCTGCAGTTTCAGATCTCGGACATGTCCGTGGTGCTGTCCATGGACAACAGCCCCTCCCTGGACCTGGACGGTCCATTGCCGATCATTGCCGAGGTCAAGGCCCAGTACGAGGACATCACCAACTGCAGCCTGGCTGAGGCCAAGACCATGTACCAGATCAAGCATGAGGAGCTGCAGACATTGGCTGGGAAGCATGGGGATGACCTCTCACATGAAGACAGAGATTTCCGAGATGAACCCGAGCATCAGCTGCCTCCAGGCCGAGATAGAGGCCCTCAAAAACCAGAGGGCTGCCCTGGAGGCTGCCATAGCTGATACCAAGCAGCGCGGGGAGTGGGCCATTAAGGACGCCAATGCTAAGGTGGCCGAACTGGAGGCCGCCCTGCAGCGAGCTAAGCAGGACATGGCCCAGTAGCTGTGCGAGTACCAGGAACTCATGAACAACAAGCTGGCCCTGGATATTGAGATCGCCACGTACCGCAAGCTGCTGGAGGTGGAGGAGAGCTGGCTGGAGTTTGGGATGCAGAACATGAGTATCCATATGAAGACCACCAGCGGCTACTCAGGTGGCCTGAACTTGGCCTATGGAGGCCTCACCAGCCCTGGCCTCAACTATGGCCAGAGCTCCTTCCAGTCCAGCTTTGGCCCTGGCGTTCCTCCAGCCGCGGCAGTTCCTCCAAAGCTGTGGTCATGAAGAAGATCGAGACTTGTGGATGGGAAGCTGGTGTCTGAGTCATCTGAAGTCCTGCCTAAGTGACCATCCACCATGGGCCCTCCCAGCCTCCTTACTCTTGTGGCCCCCATAGAGCCTTTGGGGGAAAGAGCTGTGCAGGGGAGCCTTGCTACAAGAGACCCCCCTAAGGCTCAGTCCCAGTCCTCAGCCTACCTTTAGGGGGAGTCTACTGCCATGAGTACCCCCTCTTGTCCATGACCCCAGCAGAAAGCCAATTCAAGTGTCTTTTCCCAAATAAAGCCTCTCATGGAGCTGCCAGTACCTCCCAAAAGAATTCAGATATAACAGAGACATTGGAATTACAATACCTAGAATTTAAAATAATTAGCATTAATGTACTAAGGGCTCTAAAGAAAGAAGTGGAAAACACACAAGGATAGATCGGTAATGAAAGCAGAGACATAAAAATCTAAGAAAGGATTAAATGGAAATGCTAGAGTTGAAACCCAAGTCAATGGTATATGAGTTTTTTTTCTTAAAGCAAAAACCCAAACAACAAAGCAAATGTTTTCTCCAATTCTCCCAGGAAAATTTTCTTACCACAGAGTGGCTATTGCAATTGCTGCAACACAATCAAATGGAATTAAAATCTTCCATTAATTTGAAGATATGATGGAAAAGAAGTAGCACAAGCAAAGACTATCTTTAACAGAAGTCTAAAATGAGGAACTTGAGATGCAAAAACCTCTTTCATTCCTCTTCTCTTTATAGCCAAAAGTTTTTTCAAGTCATCTTTATAAAAAGTCTGTAGATCTACAATAACTTATTGTAAGTATATAACATGATTCAGTACTTTATCTTCTTCTGTCAATATGGTAATTATTTCAGGTGATAGATGTAACCTTCAAGATTTCATGAAATAGGGCACCTGAGTGGCTTAGTCAGTTGAGCATCCAACTCTTGGTTTTGGCTCAGGGTCATGGGATCAGACCCCACATCTATCTCTGTGCTCAGTGTGGAGTCTGCTTGTCTCTCTCTCTCTCTCTCTCTCTCTCTCTCTCTATCCTTCTTTCCTGCACATGCTCACTCTCTTCCTCTCCAATAAATAAATAAGTAAATAAATAAGTAAGTAAATAAATAAATAAATAAATAAAATCTTTAAAAAAATTTCGTGAAATAAGGTCTGACAATTCACCCTGGCATTTGAAGAAGAAAAATCAGATATTTAAGGATGTGAGGAAGAATGACAGAAGTCTGTTATCAGGCCTGGCACTTCCAAAGCTGGGTAGAATCCATGTGATTGATCACTATGTAGACACTGAAGGAGTCGGCCAAATGTTTTTTTGCTGGAAAACATTCCAGGCAGAGGGGGAATCTAGAGCAAAAGCCATAAGGAATATATGTTCTTGATATGTCCAAGGAACAGCACAAAGTTTGATGTGGTTGGAGCAGAGAAAAGATGATCAGTAGAGCAGTAGGAAATGAGGTAAGGATGGTAAGGGGGAGAACAAGACAATTTGGGCTATTTTACAGTAAGGCTTTGCCTTGTTTTCTGAGTGAAATGGGAATCTAGGACTTCTCTTTTTAGGACGAGAGTGATTTAGCTAAAGTCAGTCTGGCTGCCATGTTGAAAATACAATGCAGGGAGGAAAGGGTAAAAGCAGAAAGATACAATAAGAGGTGATTTCAGTCATCACAATGAGAGGTTATGACTACCTTGGACATGGTAGTAGCACCTAGGAAAATAAAATAGTAGGATTCTTGGTATTTTTTCAACTTTGAAAACTTCAAATCTATAGAAAACTTGCAAGAATCAGACAATGAACATTCATATATCCTTCACTTGTATTTACTAATTGTTAACACTTACCTTATTATCTCTCTCTCTATATAGAGATATCTATGTATTTGGTTATATGTATTTGCACACACACGTACATATATATGATATATATGTATATAGAGAGATAAAGATAAAATGTTAAATGATTTTTATAATGTTACATGAATTTTACAAGTGTTAAGCCATTTTACAGTCAGCTAATGACATCATAACACTTCATACTGCAATACCTTATGTATCTATCTCCTAAGAACAAAGATATACTGTGATATTTAATTTTGTTTGTTAATTTGGCAGAGCCATTAAGTGCCCACATATTTGGTTAAGCATTATTCTAGTTATGTTTGTGAGGACATTTCTGAATGAGGTTAACATTTGAATAGATAGACTGAGAAAACAGATTGCTTTCACCATTGTGGGTGAGCTCATACAATCTTAGTTATTTTAATCTTAATGCATGTAGAATTTCTATATCAAGTGTAATTTATGCTGTAGTTTTAGTATATAATTTTTCAAAGAAAAGAAATTTTCCCAATAATTATTTTTAATCAGAATTATGTATTTAATTTTATTGAATATTGTAGTAGGTTGAACAATGGCCCCCCAAAAGATATGTACATGTTCCAATACCTGTATCCTCTGAATGTTATCTTATTGTGAAAAAAGACTATTTGCTGATGTAACTAAATTAATCACATTAGCATATCATAGGTTACACAGGTGGATTCTAAATCCAATAGCAAGTGTCCTTATAAGACAGAAGAAAATAGAGAAAAGAGGAGAGAGCCATATAAAGGTGGAGGGAGAGACTGGAGTGATACAGCCAAAAGGAATGCTGATAGTCACCAGAAGCTGGAAGAGGTAAGTATGGGTTCTCCTTGAGAGCCTTTGGAGGAAGTGAAACATTGCTAATGCCTTATTATCACAATCCGGCCTCTAGAAATGTGAGAGAATAAATTTCTGTGTTTTAAATCAATCAAATTTGTGGTAATTCATTATAGTAGCCCTGGGAAATTGATGCAAATGCTTTTATGCATTATATAGTTTTATCTCTTATTTTGTTTTTAATTGGGAGGATATTCATAGAGGGAATTATATGCTTACAATGTTATTGAAAGGTTTAACTAGTAAGCTGCACAAAAAAGAGCTTGCTAGTAAAATTATTTCTTTTTTTAAGATTTTATTTATTTGAGAGAGAGAGTGAGCATGAGTGGAGGGAGGGGCAGAGGGAGAGAGAGAGGGGCAGACTCCCCACTGAGCAGGAAGCCCCAGGATGTGGGTTTCAATCTCAGGACTCTGAGATCATGACCTGAACTGAAGGAAGATGCTTAACTGATTGAGCCATCCAGTTGCCCAGTAAAATTATTTCTGCTGAGAATGCCATTATAAGTATACCAATCAACTTCTGCAGCTTATTCTATTTGTCACAACAATATTTGAAGCCGGAATTCTGGAGAGTGTGCACTAAATATGTTACCTGGGATTTTTTTTTAGATTTTTTTTTTTTATGATAGTCACAGAGAGAGAGAGAGAGAGGCAGAGACACAGGCGGAGGAAGAAGCAGGCTCCATGCACTGGGAGCCTGATGTGGGATTCGATCCTGGGTCTCCAGGATCGCACCCTGGGCCAAAGGCAGGCACCAAACCGCTGCGCCACCCAGGGATCCCTACCTGGGATTTAATACAGTTGACCTTAAGGCCTCTATTTTCAGAAATTACTGAAAATGTGAAAGCATGCTTGAGAGGAACTGATTTAACTTTCAGGTAACCCAAGGGAATATTTTACTCAAATTATAATCTGTGATAATGGCTGCTTATAGACATTTTATAATATGTAATTCATAACAGAAACTCTGCATATTAATTAAATATCATAAAGCTAATCTTTTTGAAAACAGATAATTTTCTCTAAAAATGGTATTATTGAAGATATTTGCAAATGACATACCAGATAAAGGGCCAGTATCCAAGATCTATAAAGAATTTGTCAAACTCAACACCCCAAAAACAAACAATCCAGTCAAGAAATGGGCAGGAGACATGAACAGACATTTCTCCAAAAAAAAAAAAAAAATACCTACACATGGTCAACAAGCACATGAAAAAAATGCTCCACACATCACATGTCATCAGGGAAATACAAATCAAAACCAGAATGAGACACTACTTTACATCAGTGACAAGGGCTAAAATTAACAAGACAGGAAACGACAAATGTTGGTGAGGATATGGACAAAAGGGAACCCTCTTGCACTGTTGATGGGAATGCAAAATGGTGCAGCCACTCTGGAAAACACTGTAGAGGTTCCTCAAGAAGTTAAAAATAGAGCTACCTTATGACCCACCAATGTCACTACTGGGTATTTAACCCAAAGTTACAGAGATAGTGAAACAATGGGACACCTGCATCCCAATATTTTAAAAATAGATTTTACTTATTTATTCATAAGAGACACAGAAAGAAAGGCAGAAACATAGGCAGAGAGAGGAGCAGACTCCCTGCAGAGAGCCTGATGTGGGAATCCATCCCAGGACTCTGTGACCACGCCCTGAGCCAAAGGCAGACACTCAACCACTGAACTGCCCAGGCGTCCCTGAACCCCAATGTTAATAGCAGCAATGTCCACAATAGCCAAACTATGGAGGGAGCTGTGATGTCCTTCAACAGATGAATGGATAAGGAAGATGTGATATATATACGTATATATATATGTATATATATATGGAATATTACTCCGCTATCCGAAAGGATGAATACCTATCATTTATATTGATGTGCATGGAACTGGAGGGTATTATGCTGAGTCAAATAAGTCAATCAGAGAAAGAAAATTATCATATGGTTTCACTTATATGTGGAATATAAGGAATAGTGAAAGGGACCATAGGGGAAGGGGGGGGGAACTGAGTGGGGAAAAATTAGAGGGAAAGATGAACCGTGAGAGACTCCTGATTTTGGGAAACAAAGGGTTGCAGAAGGGGAGGTTGTTGGGGGGATGAGGTAACTGGGTGGTGGGCATTAAGGAGGGCATGTGATGTGATGAACACTGGGTGTTATATGTTGGAAAATTGAATTTAAATTTAAAAAATGGTATAACCATAAAGAATGTGGAATGACCTTAGTAAGTATATCAATTTACTCAACATAAGAAAACTCATAGTGGTGGAAAATACAGTGAGAGTAAAGAATGTGAGGAGATGTTTGCATTTAATTTAGTCCTTACCCATATAGAGAATTCATAGAGTGAGATATTTTATAAGTGTTAAGAATTTGAGAGCATCAATATTTGTGTGGGTAATTTAGTCACAACCAGAAAATTCATCCTGGTGAGAAATTCTGTGAATATAAGGAATGTAGGAAGGTATTTAGAGTTGAATTCTTTTTGCAAATCTGCAAATTCAAATTGCAGATAAGCTGTATGAATGTTAGTAATGTGGGAAAGCCTTTACTGTGTGTGGACAAGTTACTTAACATTGAGAATTTACACTGATGAGAAACCTGGTGAATGTAAGAAATGTGGCATGATGGTTAGACTTAATTCAGTCCTTACTAAATACTAGAGAATTCATACTGGTGAGATATTTTTAATGAATAGGAGAAATGAAATAAAATCTTTACTGTGTGTGGATAATTTACTCAATGAGAGGATTCATACAGATGATAAATCATACAAATATAAAGAATATGGGAAGGTCTTTAGACCTGACTGAGTTCTTTTTTCAAACCAGAGAATTCATACTGGTGATACATTATATGAATGCAAGGAATGGGAAAAGCCTTTACTATGTGTGGATAAGTTATTCAGCATGAGAGAATTTATATGGGTGAGAAATCACAGGAATATGAAGAATGTGGGATCTAAATGAGTTCGTTCTTCCCATTAGAGAATTCATACTGATAATAATCGTTATGAATATAAGGAATGTGTGTGGACACACATTTAGTGTGTGTGGACAAGTCACTAAATTCAGAGAATTCATACTCTTGAGATACTTGATTAATGTAAGAAATATGGGAAGATATTTATACTTAATTCAGTCTTTATTATAACATAGAGAATTCATACTGCTGAAAAGCTTCATGAATATAAGAAATTTAATAAAGTTGGTTTAAAAAAAGATTTTATTTTATTTATTCATGAGAGACACACACACACAGAGAGGCAGAGACATAGAGGGAGAAGCAGGCTCCCTGAGGGGACCCCGATGTGGGACTCAATTCCAGGACTCTCAGATTATAACCTGAGCCAAAGGTAGACACTCAATCACTGAGCCACCTAGGTGCCCCTATGTTGGTGAATTTATACTGTTGTGAGTTATTATGAATGTGGGGAATGTGAGAAAGCCTGTAGTCAAGGAACACACCCTCACATGCAAAAGAGAATTCATACTGTGAAAAACATTTAATATAACACATTGTGGGGATACCTTAAGTAGTGGCTATTAAATTACTCAACGTCAGAGAATTCACTCTTGAGAAAAATCTGTGAACACAAGGTATGTAAGAAGATCTTTCCAATGGCACGCTTTCTTTAATTGGTATGAAGAGTCTTCCAACACGAAATGGGACTTTAAAATTGCCTCACTAAATAATTCCTTAGCTAAAGCAAATTAAAAACATGAGAAAATTAGAACTGCCTTATTTGTAGATCTATAAAAACTTGTTATACTCCTCTACCTATCTCCTACTCTTCTCTTACCCTTCTCCACCTTCAGGACCTAGTTTAACTTTCATCAATTCCTTAAATTTATTCATTCTCTTCCTTTTTATGAACTCATAAAATTACCTTAATGCATCTTAAAATTGATATTTCCTTTTGGAGAAGACCTCAACATCTAGTCATGTTTAGATCCCTGTGCTATTGTTTAGATTTCCCATATCCCAACATGAAAAGAGAAATGTCTGTCAAGGTGACCTTGAGGTTTTTGTCTTTTATTCATATAAAGTATTAAATTAATTGATTTTCAGATGCCAAAACAACCTTGCATTACTGAAATAAATCACCATTAGTCAGGATGCATTATCTCTTTTAAACACTGTTGGATTCAGGGGTGCCTGGGTAGCTCAATTGATTGAGCATCTGACTCTTGATTTTGGCTCAGGTCATGATCTCAGGATTGTGAGACTAAGCCCTGAATTGGGCTCCTCACTGGGTGGGCATGGAATCTGCTTAAGATTCTTTTTCTCTCACTGCTCCTCCCCCCTTTCCCTCTCTTAATTTTTTTTAAATTGGTGAATTCAATGTGCTAGTATTTTGTTGAGTATTTTTGTGTCTATATTTGTAAGAGATAATTGCTTCTAGGACTTTTTCTATGTGATGCCTTTGTATGGTTTTGTTCTCAGTGGCCTCATAAATTAATGAGGAAGTGTTCTATTCTTTTTTTTTAAAGTTTTGTGAATAATTAGTATTAATTCTTCTTTAATCATCCTGGGCGTTTCTTTGTTGGGAGAGTTTTTAACAAAATTGTTGCTAATCCAATCTCTTCATTTGTTATAGGTTTAGTCAGATTTTTATATTTATTCTTGACTTAATTTTGGTATTTTGCATATTTCTAGGAATTTTTCCATTTACCTGCATATCCATTTTGTTGGACTACAGCTCTTCATAGTATAAACTCTCATTCTTTTTTTTTCTTCTAGGTTTTTATTTAAATTCTAGTTAGATAACATACAGTGTAATATTGGTTTCTGGTGCAGGGTTTAGTAATTCATCACATATATACAACAGCTCGTGCTCATCAAACAAGTGCCCTTCTTCATACCCATCACACATTTAATCAATCTTCCCCTGCTCCCCTCCAATAGTCCTTAGTTTGTTCTCTATATTTAGGAGTCTATTTTATGGTTTGCCTTTTTCTCTTCTTTCCCCCTATGTTCATATGGGTTCCTTAAAGACTTTATTTATTTATTTATTTATTTATTTATTTATGAGTAAGAGAGCATGAGTAGAGAAGGAGCAGAGGGAGAGTGAAAAGCAGACTTCACGCTGAGCATGGAGCCAGACATCGGGCCCAAACCCACAATCATGAGATCATGACCTGAACTGAAATCCAGAGTTGGATGTCTAACTGAATTAGCTATGCAGGTGCCCCATGTTCATCTATTTTGTTTCTTAAATTCCACATATGAGTGAAATCATATGGCATTTGTCTTTTTATTTCTTTTTAAAACTTATTTTTTTATTTGAGAGAGAGGGAGATATAGAGAACAAGTGTGGGAAGGAACAGAGTGGAAGGGAGAGAATATCTCAAGCACACTCTGTGCTAAGCTTGGAGCCCAATGAGGGGCTCAATCTAAGGACCTGATATCATGATCTGAGTTGAAATCAAGGATTGGATGCTCAACTGACTGAGCCACCCAGCCGTCCCTGTTTTTTTATTTTTATAACATTAGTGGTAATGTCTCCTTCATTTCTGATTTTAGTAGTTTCATTAGTATCTCTTCCTTTTTTTGGTAATTTTAGCTAAAGGTTTGTCAATCTTATTGATCTTTTCAAAGAAGTATATTTTGGTTTCATTGATATTTATTCTTCTTCTGTACTCTTTGTCATCAGTGTCCACTCTAATCTACATTATTTCATTCCTTCTATTTTCTTCTGTTTGCTCATCTTTTTTTCCTCCCGGACTATAAGGTGGACGTTTAGTGTATTGACTTAAGATTATTCCTCTTTTTAAATCTAAGAATTTACAGCTCTAAGTTTCCACTTGTCTTTCACACATTTTGGTATGTTGTGCTTGCTATATTTTTACTTATTTCAGACTATCTTCATATTCTTTCTTCTCTTGCCCATTGATTTTTTGGTAGCATATTGTTTAGTTTTTAGACAAGTTTTTGCATTTCCCAAATTTCTTTCCATTATTAATTTCCATTAAAGAGAAGCATCCTTTTATCAGTTCATTCCTTTTAAATTGATTGAGGCTTGCCTTATGAACCAGCATGTGGTCTAACCTAGAGAATGTTCCATGTGTACTTGAAAAGAGTGTATTTATTCTAAATAATTTTTTTTTTAAAAAACGTATTCTGATGTTGTTGGATGGAGTTCTTTGTAGAGTTGTGTTAGATATAGTATGTATAGAATGTATAGACTGCTGTTTAAGTCTTATATTTCCTCGTTGATCTTCTGCATAATTGTTTTATACAGTATTGATAATGGGGTGTTTGTCTATTGTTGAATTATTTATTTGTCTCCTCAGTTCTATCAGACTTTGCTCCATGTATTTGGGGATTCTCTTGTTAAATGGATATGTGCTTGTAATTTATTTTTTTTAAATTTTTATTTATTTATGATAGTCATAGAGAGAAAGAGAGAGAGAGAGAGGCAGAGACACAGGCGGAGGGAGAAGCAGGCTCCATGCACCAGGAGCCTGATGTGGGATTTGATCCTGGGTCTCCAGGATCGCGCCCTGGGCCAAAGGCAGGCGCCAAACCACTGCGCCACCCAGGGATCCCTGTGCTTGTAATTTATAAGATAATTTTTATAATATAAAACATCAGTCTTTAGTTCTAGTAATATTTTTACTTTATAGTCTATTTTATCTTATATAAGTAGCCACTATAATTTTCATATGTCTTTTCCCCAATTCTTTATTTTCAATCTACTTGTATCTTTGAATCTAAAGTGTATCTCCTGTAGGAGGCAGAGAATTGGATCATATTTTAAAAAACCAATTCTGAGGGCACCTGCATGGCTCAATCAGTTAAGTGTCTGCCTTTGGCTCAGGTAATGATCTTAAGGTTCTGGGATCAAGCCCCACATTGGGCTCTCTGCTCCATGGGGAGTCTGCTTCTCCTTCTCACTCTCCCTCTGTGCTCTCTCTCTCACTAAAATAAGTAAAAATAAATAAAATATTTTAAAATCAATTCTGCCAATCTCTGCTCTTTGAATGGAGAATGTGATCCATTTACTTTTAGAATAATGGTATGCTACAAAGATACATTTATCTCCAGTATTTTATTTGTTTTATGTGTGTTGCATAGCTTTTTTATTTTGGTCCCTCATTTTTCTATTACCACCTTCTTTTGTGTTTAGTTGATTTTTTGAACTCATATGTATTAAGTCCCTTATTCCATTTGTGTTTTTCTATAGATATCTCTGTAATTGTAAGGAGATTACATGCAACATTCTAAAGTGATAATGATCTCATTTGAATTGATATCAAGTTAACTTTAATTACATATAAGAACTCTACTCAAAAAAAACCCTCTACTCATGTGTAGTTCCATCTCCCCTGCTGTATGTTTGGTGTCACATATTTCATTTTAATACATGTGTGTCCAAAACATAGATTAAAATTATTTTAAAAAAAATAAAATTATTTTTATGCATTGTCATTTAAATTATGTAGAAAACAAAAAGTAGAGTTAGTAGCCAAAATAACAATAGTATTGACTTTTATATATGGCCATTATTTTCATTTGCTGGATCTTCATTCAAATTCAAGTTACTGTCTAGCATCCTTTGATTTCAACCTGAAGGACTCTATTTAGTATTTCTTGTAGGGTAGGTTTAGTGTAATTAACTCGCCTGATTTTGTTTACCTTGGAATGTATTAATTTTCCCCTCACTTTTGAGGAACAATTTTGCCAGATACAGAATTCTTGGTTGGCAGATATTTCTTCCAAGGTTTCTGATAAGAAGTCAGTTGATAATTTTATTGAGCACCCTTTGTACCTGCTGACTAGCTTCTTTTTGTTTATTTCAAGACTCATTCTTTGTCTTTCAGCAGTTCAGTTATAATGTACCTTAGTTTGGTTTCTTTTATTTTATCTTTCTTGGAGTACATTAAGATTCTTGGATTTGTAGATACATGTGTTTCATGAAATTTGGGAAATTTTTGGATATTATTTTTTTCTTTTAAAATTTATTATTTTATTTTAATTCCAGTATAGTTAACATACTGTCTTACATTAGTTGCAGGCATACAGTCACTTGACAATTCTAAACAATAATTAGTGATCATTGAGGTTAAATGTACTTTTAAGGTATTTCACTCATCTCCCTGCCCTTCTCACCTCTGGCAACCACCTGTTTGTTCTCTATAGTTAAGAGTCTTTCTTTGGGGGTTGTCTCCTTTTCCCCCTTCATTTATTTGGTTTCTTAAATTCCACAGCGAGTGAGATCATATGGTATGTGTCTTTTTCTGACCGACTTTGGTTAGCATTATACTCTCTAGCTCTATGTTATTACAAATGTTATTCTTTTTATGGCTAAATAATATTCCATTGCATATACATACCACATCTTTTTTTCTCCCATTTTTGTTGTTGTTGTCTTTCAGTTTTGTTGATTGTTTCCTTTGCTGTGCAGAAGGTTTTTATTTTGATTTAGGCCTAATACTTTATTGTTGCTTTTATTCTCCTTGCCTCAGGAGATATATCTAGAAAAATGTTGCTATGGCCAATGTTAGAGGAATTACTGCTTGTCCTCTCTTCTAGGATTTTTATGTTTCAGGTCTCACATTTACCTCTTTTTTTAAATTTTTATTTATTTATGATAGTCACACACAGAGAGAGAGAGAGAGGCAGAGACATAGGCAGAGGGAGAAGCAGGCCCCATGCACCAGGAGCCCGACATGGGACTTGATCCCGGGTCTCCAGGATCGTGCCCTGGGCCAAAGGCAGGTGCCAAACCGCTGTGCCACCCAGGGATCCCTCACATTTACCTCTTTAATCTGTTTTCCATCCTGGGATGCTGGATGGCTCAGTGGTTAAGCTCTGCTTTTAGCTCAGGGCCTGATCCTAGAGTTCAGGGATCACATCCCACATCCCAGCCTTCCTGAGGGGAGCCTGATTCTCCCTTTGCCTATGTCTCTGCCTCTTTCTCTCTCTGTGTCTCTCATGAATAAATAAATAAATAAAATCTTTTTTAAACATTCATTTTCCATCCTTAATCCATTTTGAGTTTATTTTTGTGTATGATGTAAGAGTGGTCCAGTTTAATTCTTTTGCATGTAGCTGTCCAGTTTTCCCAAAACAATTTGTTGAAGAGACTTTTTCCCATCAAATATTCTTGCCTCCTCTGTCAAAGATTAATGACCATATAATCATGGGTTTGTTTCTGGGCATTCTATCCTGTTCTATTGAACTGTTTTGATTACCATAGCTTTGGCTTTTTGGAGTCGTTTGTGGCTCTATACAAGTTTCAGGATTGTTTGTTCTAGATCTGTGAAAACTTCTGTTGGTATTTTGATATGGATTACCCTAAATCTGTAGATTGCTTTGGGTAGTATAGACATTTTTCAGTATTTGCTCTTCCAATACATGAGCATGGACTATTTTTCCATTTGTTTGTGTAATCTTCAATTTCTTTCATCAATGTCTTATAGTTTTCAGAATACAGGTCTTTCACCTCCTTGTTTAAGACTATTCCTAGGTATTTCATTATTTTGGATGGAGCTGTAAATGGGATTATTTTCTTAATTTCTCTTTCTGTTGCTTCATTATTAGTGTATAGAAATGTGATGGATTTCTGTACATTGATTTTGTATCCTGCCACCTTACTGAATTCATTTATCAGTTCTGGTAAATTTTTTTGAGGAGTCTTTAATGTTTTCTATATATGGCTTCATGTCTTGTGCAATTAGTGAAGGTTTTACTTCTACCTTACCAATTTGGATGTCTGTTATTCCCTATTCTTGTCTTATTGCTGTGGCTAGTATTTTTAGTACTTTGTTAAATAAAAGTTGTGAAAAAAAATAAAATAAAAGTTGTGAGAGTGGACATACTTGTTTTGTTCCTGACTTTAGGGGAAAAGCTCTTAGATTTCACTATTGAGGATGATGGTAGCTCTGGGTTTCTCATATATTGCCTTTATCATTTTGAAGTATGTTCCCTCTAAACCTACTTTGTTGAAGGTTTTTTAAAAAATCATGAATGGACATAATACTTTGTCAAATACTCCTTCTGCACCTATTTAAATGATCATGTTTTTAAAATATTTTTTCTTATTGATGTGATATATTATGTTGCTTGATTTGCAAATATTGAACAACCCTTCCATCTTGGAATAAGTCCCAATTGATCATGGTGAATGATTTCTTTTATGTATTGTTGGATTTAGATTGCTAATATTTTGCTGAGAATTTTTGCTTCTATTTTCATCAGAGATATTGACCTATAGTTCTTTTTTGGTAGTGCCTTTTTCTGGTTTTACAGTCAGGGTAATGCTGGCCTAATAGAATGAGTTGGAAGCTTTCCTTCATCTTGTATTTTTTGGAACAGTTTTAGAAAAAGTACTAGCTTTTCTTTGAATATTTGGTAGAATTCACTTGTTAAGCCATCTAGATGGTCCTGGACTTTTGTTTTTTGGGAGTTTTGTGATTACTGATTCTATTTCACTGCTATTAAGTGGACTGTTAAATTTTTCTTTCTTCCTTTTTTTATGTTTCAACTTTTTATATAAATTCTAGTTAGTTAATATATGTGTAATATTGGCTTCAGGAGTGGAATTTAGTGACTCATCATTTATATATAATACTCAGTGATCATCGCAAGTGCCCTCAATACTCATCACCCATTTAGCTCATCCTCCACCTCTTCCCCACCAGCAACCCTCAGTTATTATTATTACTATATGACTCTGTAGTAATAGCCTCTTATGGTTTGCCTCTCTCACTTTTATTATATTCCTTCCCTTTTGTTCATCTGTTTTGTTTCTTAAATTCCACTATGAGTGAAATCATTTGGCATTTATCTTTCTCTGCTTGACTTATTTCTCTCAGCATAATATACTCTAGATCCATCCACATTGTTACAAATGACAGATTTCATTCCTTTTGATGGTTGGTTAATTTCCATTGTATATATATACCACATCTTCTTTATTCATTCATCAGTTGATGGACATTTGGGCTTTTTAAAAGAATTTTATTTATTTATTCAAGATAGACACACAGAGAGAGACAGAGACATAGTTATAGGGAGGAGCAGGCTCCCTGCTGGATAAACCTGATGCCGGACTCAATCCCAGGACTCCAGGATCATGACCTGAGGCAAAGGCAGAAGCTCAACCACTGAGTCACCCAGGTACCCCAACATTTGTGCTTTTTCCATAATTTTCTGTTTTGTTTTTGTTTTAGTTCATGTTTTGTTAATGTTTTGACAGCGATTTCCTTGAATGCAAGAAGCTAAAGTAAACTAAGAAAGAAAACAAAAATTTTTAAAGAGAGAGAAAAAGAACAGCCACCTCTCCCAGTATTGGCAGTTTGGCTCTTTGTTGAGTCACTTTTTCATCACTTAGCTGGGCTTGTTCTCTACATAGGGATCAGCCCAAGATTTTAGCTTAAGGTCTTCTCAGGACATTTCTGATTATGCATCTTGCCTGGGTATGCACATGGCTTTCTAAAGTCTCCCATATGAGAAACTGTTTTTCAGTGTCTTCCTTTCCAAAAAAAAAAAATAGGTTCACCCCAGCTTCTCTTTCAGGTCCAGATGGTCTATTGTATGACACCATGCATAATCCTTTTACCCCAGGTGTCTGTGGGTTTGTGGTTCATCTTGCAACTTTTGTAAACCAGTGTCTACCACTTTTCCAACCTGCACTCTCTGTTATATTAAAGATATGATCAGGGATCCCTGGGTGGCACAGTGGTTTGGCGCCTGCCTTTGGCCCAGGGTGCAATCCTGGAGACCAGGGATCGAATTCCACATCGGGCTCCTGGTGCATGGAGCCTACTTCTCCCTCTGCCTGTGTCTCTGCCTCTCTCTCTCTCTCTGTGTGTGACTATCATAAATTTAAAGAATAAAGATATGATCACCTTACTTTAGTCCTTTTGGCATCCCCTAGACAGGTTAAAAAAAGACAAACCCAATAATTTCCAAATAAGGTCTATCATGCTTTCTCTGGTTCAAGGGGGGCAATTGGGAAGTGGTCTGCCATCTGTTCATGACTAAGATTGATGACCTTTCAGGGAGGAGGTGAGAAAAAGATGAGTAAAAACACAAAACTTTTCTACCATTTTGAGGAAGGCTTTATTTTTTACTGATGAGGTATCCACTTGATTTCTATAAACCTTTGAGTATTTTCCAGAGCTCCTACAAAGTTGACCCAGACAGCTTCTGGTTATTTGTTTCTTTATTTATGATGTTTCTGTGGAGAAATGAGAACTTGAAGCCTTTAGGCTACCATTTTGCTGACATCACTTCTGATTTTTCAATTAAACTTTGTATTTGAGATAACAGTAAATTCACATGCAGCTGTAAGAAATAATAATCCTCTCTAGCCTTTACCCACGTTCCCCCATTGGCAAGATCTTGCAAAACTATAGTACATAACATACAATGATATTGACATTGATGTAACCAAAACACAGAACATTTTCATCATCATCAGGATCCCTCATATTGCCATTTTATACCCACACCCACTTCTTCCTTCACTCTTGCAATCAATAATCTGTTATCTAGGGACACCTGGGTGGCTCAGTGGTTGAGGGTCTGCCTTCAGCTCAGGGTGTGATCCTGGAGTCCAGGGATCAAGTCCCACATTGAGCTCCTTGCATGGAACCTGCTTCTCCCTCTGCCTATGTCTCTGCCTCTATCTCTCTCTGTCTCTTGTGAACAAATAAATAAAATATTTTAAAAATCTGTTATCTATTTCTAAAATGTTGTCATTTCAAGAATAATATATAAATGGAATCATGACATATGTAACCTTTTATGACTGTTTTTTTTCCTTTACTTGGCATAATTCTCTGGAAAATCATTCTTGTTTTTGCATGTATCAATAGTTAGTTCCAACAATGCCATGATGTGGTTGTATTATGGTTTGCTTTATTATTCTCCCATTGAAGAACATCTGGGTTGTTTTCAGTTTTTTGAATACTATAAATAATATTACTAACAACATTTTTGTAAAGGTTTTTGTGTGAACATGTTTTCATTTCTCTGGGATAAATGCTCAGAAGTGCATTTACATGTCTATGTTTCTTTTTTAAAAATCTGCCAAACTAAAAAAAGTAAACAAAAATCTGCCAAACTATTCTCCAGAGTGGCTGTAGCATTTTACATTCCCACTAGCCATGTATGGGTTAGCTACTTTCTCTACATTCTGCTTCCATTCGATGTCACAATTTTCTTTTCTTTCCTTTTTAGTTTAATTTTTAAAAAGATTTTATTTGTTTGTTCATGAGAGACAGACAGAGAGAGAGAGAGAGAGAGAGAGAGAGAATCAGAGACATAGGCAGAGGGAGAAGCAGGCTCCATGCAGGGAGCATCATATAGGACTCGATTCCAGGCCTCCAGGATCACTCCCTGAGTCGAAAGCAAACACTCAACCACTGAGCCACCCAGGCATCCCTCTTTTTTAAAATTTTAAACAAGAAGTTTATTTAAACAAGGCACTTGACTTGAAGAAAAAGCTACCTCGGATTCATTTCTTTTAGCGTAATTTATCTCTACTTAAAGACACTTTGTCCAACACGTAATAGCTATGTACAAAAATTTTTATAAAATTGTCCTCAGTTTTACAATGATAAAAGAGAAAAATTAAAGTTTTCCAATTTGAACTAAATATGCAAGCATTTTTATATTGTTCTTTTTTTGTTAAACAGTGAGAGCAAAATAACTTACTAAAATATAAAGTTAAGAGCCAAATGAGAGTGCCACTAATGGAGAAAGGGGGTATTTTCAAAGAACCAGTATTTTTCCCTATGCCATCTTTATTTGATGTTGATGAAGACATATCATTGGCCATTTAGGTTTTTTTTAAAAGAAGGCAATGTGTTTTTGCCCACACACAGTTACTTTGTGTACAATAAAGGAATGGGGAGAGGAAAATGAAAAATTAGAGAAAACTGTACTGTAGTAGTCAGGATATAGTGGAATCAAATTGCAGTTTTCTTTTTCTTTTTTCTTTTTTAAAGATTTTATTTATTTATTCATGAGAGACACACAGAGAAAGGCAGAGACATGGGCAGAGGGAGAAGCAGGCTCCATGCAGGGAGCCCAATGTGAAACTTGATCTGGAACTCTGGGATCAGGCCCTGAGCCAAAGGCAGAGGCTCAACCGCTTAACCACCCCAGGTGTCCCTCAAACTGCAGTTTTCTTTTTTTTTTTTATTTTTTTTGAATTTTTATTTATTTATGATAGTCACAGTGAGAGAGAGAGAGGCAGAGACACAGGCAGAGGGAGAAGCAGGCTCCATGCACCGGGAGCCCGATGTGGGATTCGATCCCGAGTCTCCAGGACCGCGCCCTGGGCCAAACGCAGGCGCCAAACCGCTGCGCCACCCAGGGATCCCTCAAACTGCAGTTTTCTAATTGAGAATGGCTTCTTGGTCTGGAGGAAGAGAGTTCTGAAGTAAAGTAGCGGATTCCCTTTTTAATAGATCCCTCCTGTCTGTCTGCTACTGGACCACATCAGTTGTATCTTCATCCTCCATTTCCAACTGTGTAGGTGTGTCTGTTTCATTGATTGGCTGCCCATCAAATCGGAATCTGATCCATCTCACTGACAAACTCTGTCATTCACAATATGCTTTCAATAGTTCACTGAGTGGTGTATGCCTATTAATCTTAATTAATAGGCACAGAATCATCCTACCCCACCACCTTCAAATTAATATGATTGCTGCTTGCTGCTCTTTCTCTTTTTAAAAGATTTTATTTATTTATTCATACGAGACAGAGAGGCAGAGATATAGGCAGAGGGAGAAGCAAGCTCCTCACAGGAAGCTCAATGTGGGACTCGATCCCGGATCAGGATCACGCCCTGAGCCAAACGTAGACGCTCAACCGCTGAGCCACCCAGGCGTCTCTGCTTGCTGTTCTCAATCTTGACTCCTTCCTTGGGCTTTTCATCAGCCATATCAAGTGCCAGAATCCTCTCAGTTGCTGCTTCCCAACAGAGAGGTACCAGGTCACACCAATTGAGAACACAAGCAATACCAGGGAGCAGTAGAAGCAATACCAGGGAGCAGTAGAAGAATGAGGCAGCAGCAGTGGAGGAGCTAATGTTACAGTTTTCATTTCAGCTATTCTGATAGATGTGTAATGATACTGCATTGTAGTTTTAATTTACATTTCCCCAATAGCTACTGGTGTTGAAAATATTTCCATGTATTTATTTGCCCTCTGTGTACCTTTGGTTAAATGTCTCTTTATGTCTTTGCCCAGGTTGTCATTGGGCTGTTTGATTTTCTGCTATTGAGTTTTGTCTGTTATATATTCTAGATACAAGCTGTATGTCAGATATGTGCTTGCAATAATTTCTCCAAAATTTGTAGCTTTTCTTTTCATACTTTATTTATTTTTAATGTTTTCTTCCTGTATTTTTTTTAGAGATTTTACTCATTTATTCATGAGACACACACACACACAGAGAGAGAGAGAGAGAGAGAGAGAGAGACACGGGCAGAGGGAGAAGCAGGCTCCATGTAGGGAGCCCGACGTGGGACTCGATCCTGGGTCTCCAGGATCATGCCCCAGGCTGAAGGTGGCACTAAACCACTGTGCCACCGGGGCTGCCCTCTTTCATACTTTAAATGTGATATTTCACAGAGTAAAAGTTTTCTTAAGTTTTTTCATTTATTTTTATTTTTAAATTCAAATTCAATTAGCCAACATCTTAGTTTCAGATGTATAGTTCAGTAATTCTTTAGTTACATATAATACCCAGTGCTCATCACATCATGTGCCCTCCTTGATGCCCATCACCCAATTATAGCTCACCCCCAACATATTATCACCCCTAACATATCTCCCCTCCAGCAACCCTTAGTTTGCTTCCTATAGTTAAGAGTCTCTCGTGGCTTTTCTCTCTCTGATTACTTCCCATTCAGTTTTCCTTCCCTTACCCTGTGATCCTCTGTGCTGTTTCTTATATTCCGCATAAGTGTGGAAACATTTTTTAGTTTTAATGAAGTTCAGTTTATCAATTATTCCTCTTCTAGATTGCTTTTGGTATCATATCTAAGAATTCTTTGCCTTCCCTTAGAGCTTGAAGATTATATGTATATTTAAGTCTTAGAGTTTTATGTTTTTCTTTGAAGTTCATGATCCATTTTGGGTTTTTTTATTTTTTCAGATTTTGATCCACTATATTTTTGACATTTTGTACCTTTCATCTTGTGACTTATTCATTCCATGGCTGGAAGCCTGTATACCTCCTACTCCTCAAATGATCCATTTTGGATTAATTTTAAGATGTGAGACTTAGGTCAAGCAAGTTCTTTTTTTTCTTCTTCTTCTTGTTGTTGTTCTTCTCCTCCTCCTCCTCTTCCTAGTCTTCCTTCTCTTCTTCCTCCTCCTCTTTCTCCTGCTTCTTCTTCTCCTCTGTCTTCTGCTCCTCCCCCTTCCCTCCCCCTTCCCTCCTCCTTCCCTTCCCTCACTTCTTCTCCTCCTTCTTCTCTCTTCCTCCTCCTTCCTCTTCTTCTTCCCCTCTCCCCTCCTCTTCCTTTTTCTTCTAATGCTCTTTGTAAACCTTTTCTCCTTCTCCTCCTCCTTCTTTTTCTACTTCTTTTTCCTCTTCCTCTTCTTCCACTTCTGCTTGTTCTTTGCCTAACAAAGTCCAGTTGCTCCAGCACTGCTTATTATCTTTTCTGCATTTGTGTTTGCATTTTTGTCAAAATTCAGTTAGTTTGACATATTTTCATGGGTCTATTTTTAGATTCTTTATTTTGTTGCATTGATCTACAGGTCTATTAATCTGTCAATAACACAGTCTTGATTTCTGTAATACATCTTAATCTAGAGTACACTGAGTACTCTAGAGTACACTACTTTTTCCTTTTTAAAGTTGCCTTAGGTATTGCAGTTCCTTTGCCATTCTGACATTCTAATCTTTGCTGGAATTTTGGTAGTAATTGTGTCGTCTTTATATTAATTTGTGGGAAATGAACATTTCCTTATGATATGTTGAGTCATCCAATTCATGAACAGAGTATATCTCTACTCTGTTATTTGGAATTTCTTCAATTTCTTTTATCAGTGTTGTGTAGTTTTCCAAATACAAGTCCTGTATATATTTTGTTACATTTACATCTAAATATGTTTTCTGAGCTAATGTAAATATATTATATTTTAAATTTAATTTTGGTGTTTGTATTTTCATTATTAGTATGTAGGAATAATTAATTTTTTGTATGTTTATCTTGTTTTCTTTTTTGTATGTTTTTGCTTTTTGTGATGTTGCTGAACTCACTTATTCTAGGAGTTTTTATTTATTTATTTATTTTGATTCCTTGGGATTTTAATGTGCACATCTGTGTCATCTCTAAGTAGGGAGAGTTTTATTTATTTCTCATCTGTATACCTCTTTTTTTAAAAAGGTTTTTAAATTCATTTATGAAAGACACAGAGAGAAAGGCAGAGACACAGGCAGAGGGAGAAGCAGGCTCCATGCAGGGAACCTGCTGTGGGACTTGATCCTGGGACTCAGATCACGCCTTGGGCTGAAGGCAGAAACTTAACCACTGAGCCACCTGGGCTGCCCTGCAAATGGCAAGATTTTATTCCTTTTGATTTCCTGTGTGTGTGTGTGTGTGTGTGTGTGTGTGTGTACCACATCTTCTTTATCCATTTATCAGCTGACAGACATTTGGGCTCTTTCCATAGTTTAGCTATTGTTGATAATGCAGCTATAAACATTGAGGTACATGTGTCCCTTCGAATCAGCATTTTTTTATCCTTTGAGTAAATAACTAGTAGTGCAATTGCTGGGTAGTAGGATAGTTGTATTTTTAACTTTTTGAGGAACCTCCATACCATTTTCTAGAGTGGCTGCACAAGTTTGCATTCCCACCAACAGTGCAAGAGAGTTCCCCTTTCTCTGTATCATAGCCAACATTTGTTGTTTCTTGTGTTGTTAATTTTAGACATTCTGACAGGTGTGAAGTGATATCGCATCATGGTTTAAAAAAATATTTTATTTAATTAATTGAAAGAGAGAGGGAGAGAGCATAAGCAGAGGAGAAGGGCAGAGGCAGAGGGAGAGGGAGAAGCAGACTCCCCACTGGGCAGAGAGCCCTATTTGGAGCTCAATCCCAGGACCTTGAGATCATGACCTGAGCTGAAGGCAGGTACTTAACCAACCAAGCCACCCAGGGGCTTCTCATCATGGCTTTTCAAAAAAAGTATGTATGTATGTATGTATGTATGTATGTGTGTATGTATGTATGTGTGTTTGTTTGTTTGTTTATTTATTTATTTATTTATTTTAGAGAGTAGAGGGTCGGAGCAGAGGAAAAGGGACATAGAATCTCAGTGAGGAGCCTAATACGGGGCTTAATCCCATGACCCTGCGATCACTACCCTGACAGAAACCAAGTGTCAGATGTTTAACCAACTGTGCCACCTAGGCACCCCTCATTGTGGTTTTGATTTGTCTGTTATAATATTTTTTTATCTCTAGCTTTCATTTTTGGTTCTTTCCTATTATTTCCATTTCTCTGTTTACATTGCCCACCTGTTCTTACATGCTGTCTGTCTACTTTATTCATTTGAGCCCTTACCATATTATTCATAGTTGTAAATTCTTGGTCTGAAAATTACAATATCCTTGTCATGTTGAGTTCTGATGTTCACTCTGTCTCTTCAAAATGTGGAGTTGTGTTTTTGTTTTTGGCTTTTGGTATCACGTGTACTTTTTTTTGATAGCTGAACAGATGTATCTGGTACAAGGAACTGATCTAAATGGGCCTGCAATAATATGGTGGTGAGGTGTGCAGAGAGGGAAAACATTCTATATTTCTATGATCAGGTTTCAATATTTTAGTGAGCATATGCTTCTGGGTTGTGAACTATGTAACTTTTCTCACCATCTCCAACCTTTAGGTAAAACGGAATAGCTACAATGCACTGGGGTTGGATATTTTCCTTTTTCCTCATGGAAAACTAGAGCCTGCTGGAGTTGGGTATTTTTCTTCCTGTAGGACAGATAAGCTCTGATAATAATCCAACAGGTTAGCATCTCACTGAAGTTTTCCCTGAGGGAAGGTTTTTTAAAGAACAGAATGCTCTGGATACTTCAAAATGGTTCCTTTTGCCCTCCCACTGCCAGAAGCATAAGGGGATTTTTCTCTGTTAATTACTGTGGGAATCTGGTCATGTTCCGGGAGATAAATCTCATAATTTTGTTGGAGTCCTCCATGACTGCTTTTCCCTGGAGTTTGCAACTGTCAGACTTCTCCACACTGAGCTTTCAGTGACTCATCAATTACACTTCAGATTTTCCTATTCCAGCACTGATTACCACAGTGGTTTTTGCTCTTGAGTCTCTGTACCAGTAAGCTATACTCTCTGTATCCCCCCGTAATTCTCTAATCTTGAGGTCACTGATTTGCTCTGTATCCTCCCATCCTCCCATCTTTTACACATCCCAAAGAATTGACTTTCCAGTCTGTTCATCTTTTTATTTAAGGTGGAGCAGTGATTTCCAAGCTCCTTACATTCACAACTAAAAACTGGAAGTCCTTGCAGTTTCTTTTAATAGAAAATATTTTCAATTTTAATGAAGTCTAATTTGTCTTTTATTTGGTTATTTAATTTTTTAAGATTATTTATCTAAGAAAAAGAGCGTAAGCAAAAAAGAGCATGAGTGGGGGAGGGGCAGAAGGAGAGGGAGAAGCAGACCCCTCCACTGAGTAGGGAGCCCAATGCAGTCTCAATCCCAAGACACTGGAATCATAACCTGAGCCAAAGGCAGTTGCCTAAATGACTGAGCTGCCCAGGTGCCCTCTTTTATTGTTTATGCCTTTAATATATCCAAGAAATCACTGCCAAACCCAGTGTTATGCAGTTTTTCCCTTATGTTTTATTCTAAAAATTTTATAATTTTAGGTCTTATATTTACATCATGGATCCATTTTTTAAAAAGATTTTATTTATTTATTTGAAAAAGAGAGAGAGAGAGTGAGAGAGAGAGAGAGAGATCATGAGCAGAGGGGAAGGACAGAGGGAGAAGAAGATTCCCTGCTGAGCAGGCAGTCCAATGAAGGACTCAATCCCAGGACCCTGGGATCATGACCCGAGCCAAAGGCAGGTGTTTGGCTGAGCCACCAGGGTGCCCATTATAGATCCATTTTGAGTTCATTTATGTATGTAATGTTAGGTAGGATATAACTTCATTCCTTTGCATCCTGTTTTCCTAGCACCATTTGTTGAAAGACTCTTTTCTGCCACCAAATGGTCTTGACACCCTTGTTGAAAACCATTTGACCTTATATATGAAGACTTATTTCAGAATCTCTATTCTATTCCATTGGTCTATATGTTTGTCTTTATGGCAATACCACACTATTTCAATCACTGCAGCTTTGTAATAAGTTTTGAAATTAGCACGTGTGAGTCCTCCAACTTTGTTCTTGTTCAAGATTGGTTTGTCTCTTTCTTTCAAAAAATATTTTATTTATCTATTTGGGAGAGAGAGAACAAGCAGTGGGGCAGGGCAGAGAGAAAGAGAGAGAGAGAAGCAGACTCCCTGCTGAGCAGGAAGCCCAATGTGGGGCTGCATCCCAGGACCTGGAGATCATTACCTGAACCTAAGGCAGACCACCCAGGTGCCCCTGTTTTGTCTGTTTGAAGTCCCTTGAGAGTCCATATGAATTTTAGAATGAAATTTTCTATTTCAGCAGAAAGCATCATTAGGATTTTGGTAGGGATTACTTTAAACCTGTAGATCACTTTGTGTTGTACTGACATCTTTTGTTTGTGTGTGTGTGTTGTACTGACATCTTAACAATAATGCCATTCTTTGTTTCTTTGTTTCATTCTCTCTCTCTCTCTCTCTTTTACAGAGAGTAAGATGGGAGGGGGAGAGACAGTGGGAGAGGGAGAAAAAGAATACTTTTTTAAATGGAGCTTGTTTTTATTTTATTATTTATTTTTTAAAAAGATTTTATTTATTTATTCATGAGAGGCAGAGGCATAGGGAGAGGGAGAAGCAGGCTCCTCAAAGGGGGCTCAATGTGGGACTTGATCCCGGGACTCCAGGATCGTGCCCTGGGCCAAAGGCAGGCACTCAACCGCTGCGCCACCCAGGGATCCCCTGAGCTTATTTTTTATTTTTATTTTTTTATAATAAATTTATTTCTTATTGGTGTTCAATTTACCAACATACAGATAACACCCAGTGCTCATCCCGTCAAGTGCCCCCCTCAGTGCCCGTCACCCATTCACCCCTACCCCCGGCCCTCCTCCCCTTCCACCACCCCTAGTTTGTTTCCCAGAGTTAGGAGTCTTTATGTTCTGTCTCCTTTTCTGATATTTCTCACACATTTCTTCTCCCTTCCCTTATATCCCCTTTCACTATTATTTATATTCCCCGATAGGCACACAGTGAGAGAGAGAGAGAGAGAGGCAGAGACACAGGCAGAGGGAGAAGCAGGCTCCCTTATGGGAGCCTGATTCAGGACTAGATCCCAGGACCCTGGGATCATGGCCTGAGCCAAAGGCAGATGCTCAATCACTGAGCCACCCAGCTGCCCCTATTCAGATTTAAAAAAAAAAAAAGACTGATTTATTTTAGAGAGAGAGAAAGAGTGTGTACATGAGTGAGGGGAGGGGCAAAGGGAGAAAACCTTCAAGCTGACTCCCTGCTGAGCGCCATGCCTGATGCAGGCTCCATCCCACCACCCATGAAATCATGGTCTGGGCTTAACTGACTGAGCTACCTAGGTACCCCAGGTCTATTCAGATTCTATAGTTATCTGCCCTGTGGTTACCATGGGCATTGCATTTAATATCTTAAAGTTATCACACTCTAATTTGAGCTTTTAACAGTTTAACTTCAATAATATACAAATACTCTGCTATTTTAACAGCTCTGATAACAAATTTTCCAGACATTATACTGTTTATTTTTCCCTTGAGGATAGTATTTCATTTTCATAATCACAACCATGATAATGTAATCCATGATTAAGGATTGTTTTAAGATTCAATTAAGTGTCATCTGATCATTGTGAATGACATTTTTCTAATGTTAGGAATATCTTCAAATTGAACAATTTTCATAAAAATAAAGAGGATGAAACATTAAAACATGACTGAAATCATAAAGATCATTGTAGTTTTCAACATTAGAGCTTGATAATTGTGAAGTTTTCAATTAAATATGGATATGTTATGAAATGTAAAACACGGGGAGCCTGGGTAGCACAGTCAGTTAAGTGTCTGCCTTTGGCTCCCAGGGTCCTGGGATTGAGCTCTGTATCAGGCTCCCTGATCAGCAAGGAACCTGTTTCTCTCTTTCATTCATTCTTCCCATCACTTTTTTCTCTCTCTCTCTCTCTAATAAATAAATAAATAAAATCTTAAAAAAATAAAAGGTAAAATAAGCTTTTAACTGTAGAAGACAAAGTATATTTAAACAGTTTTATGTTTGAAATATAGAATGCTAGTAAATTGTGGTTAGCATTTATTCTATGAATTCTTCATAGTAATAAATGCATAAAAGGAAATTTATACCCCATTGAAGTAACTTGCACATTAAAATATTGACAGTATTGTCTAAATCTACTGGTGTCTTTAAAAGTTCCAAATTCTGAATTTACTTCATTTTAAGAATAAGAAGATATTGGTGTATCTTATATTGTTCTACCTTTGTAGTGAAGTAATTACTACATTGGAACTACTATTAAAATTCTAAGCTGTTTTTTTAAAAAAAATACTGTCATGTTTCATCTACATTTTAATTATCAAGTTAACAATGACTTGGGCTTTATGATTATGAAAATATATTAATCTTTATTAATATTAATATCCTTAAATATCCATGGTACTTAAAGCAGAAATGTTAAGGCCATTCTTTAAAAATTAACTAGTGATGGTTTATTCAGATCACATTTCTTAGTCAAATTTTGATGTAACTGTGGGGTTCTTTTTTTAAAGATGTTATTTATTCATGAGACACACACACACACACACACACTCACACAGAGGCAGAGACACAGGCAGAGGGAAAAGCAGGTTCCATGTAGGGTGACCGACATAGGAATTGATCTTCGTCTCCAGGATCAGGCCCTGGGCCAAAGGCGGCACTAAACCGCTGAGCCACCCGGGCTGCCCCTAAATATGGGGTATTATAAATTGGACTGAAGTTGAAAGAGAAGTTTACTAATAGGCTATTCTCAAATAGTTTTTTCTGGAAACCTAATCTTCACATTAAATTTATGCTTAAAATTGTGACTACAGATTATTATAAAATTCTCAGACGTGTACTTGATATTGAGTACAAATATTATACTTACTGAAATATGACGTCTTAATAAGAAAAAAGTATTTTTTTTCTGAAAATTTAATGTACAAATAAGGATCCAAGGGACACTAACCGAATTTGGAAAAGTGACTTTTGGAGGTCAAAGTTATTATTAAGCACTTAGATGTTATATAAGAAGCAACAAAGGGAAATATCCCAAATATCATCATTCTAGGATTTCAAGTATCAAAGAGTAATATCGTTGTTCATTAACACTGAGAGAATTTTAAATGTATTTATTTGAAATTTGAAAAAATTCTAAAAATTTCATCTATAAGTTCCTGGTAGTGATATCATTAAAAAAATTAACACCCAGATATCCTAGAATAAGTTGAACTTTAGTGGTCAAAGTGACTTATTTTATTTTATTTTATTTTATTTTTTTAAAGTGACTTATTTTAAAGCTCCAGTATTGTTACAAATATTTATATGAGCTGATAAATTGTTTTAAATAAAAAGATGTGTAAGGTTCTTTGTGCATATCTTGATTTTCCCAAAATCGAATTGTAGTATCTTTGTTATAACAGCTAAAGGACAGTACTGAATTACATACTCTCAAGTGAGATTTGAAGTGTACCAGTCTTCAAAAAAACATAACTGAAAATTATTGCATTGAGTAAATTGCAAATACATAGATTTTGGAAATCAAAGAATGAATCTAAAATCTACACCATTAGCCACATGATGTCGCTGTATACCACAAAGTATGGTCGGCGTTAACGTACAACTCACCAAAAACTAAAGGAGGAAGCTCCATTTTGTCACAGCCTGAGAGACGACAAAACCGGCTGGGAGATACATTATTCAAGATATAAAGTAAAGAAAGTATGATTTTGATGTGAGAGAGCGGTACCAAAGGTGTAGTGGTTTTGCGATGCTGTTTCCTAGGCAAGGAGGCAAGGGATGCCTGCATCTGCTGCTTTCAGTTCTATTCCTCGAAGCCTGGAAGGCGGGGAGCGGCCAGGTCCGCTACTCAGTCCCGGAGGAGGCCAAACACGGCACCTTCGTGGGCCGCATCGCCCAGGACCTGGGGCTGGAGCTGGCGGAGCTGGTGCCGCGCCTTTTCCGACTGGCGTCCAAAGGCCACGGGGACCTTCTGGAGGTAAATCTGCAGAATGGCATTTTGTTTGTGAATTCTCGGATCGACCGGGAGGAGCTGTGCGGGCGGAGCGCGGAGTGCAGCATCCACCTGGAGGTGATCGTGGACAGGCCGCTGCAGGTTTTCCATGTGGAGGTGGAGGTGAAGGACATTAACGACAACCCACCAGTTTTCAGAGCGAGAGAACAAAGGTTATTTATTCCTGAGTCTAGACTGGTGGATTCACGTTTCCCGATAGAGGGCGCTGCTGATGAGGACATTGGTATCAACGCTCTTCTAACTTACACCCTCAGCCCCAGTGATTATTTCTCTTTGGACGTACAAGCAAGTGATGAATTCAGTAAGTCACTTTCACTTGAATTGAGGAAACCTTTGGACAGAGAAGAAACACCAGAACTTCATTTATTATTGACAGCCACTGATGGGGGCAAACCAGAGCTAGAAGGTAGAGTTCAACTGCTGATCACAGTGCTGGACGTTAACGATAATGCCCCATTGTTTGCCCAGGCTGTGTACAGAGTCCACTTATTAGAGGGTACAGCAAATGGAACGTTAGTGACTACACTAAATGCCTCTGATGCCGACGAAGGTGTAAATAGCGAAATTGTCTTCTCCTTTGGCAGTCATGTTACAATAAACTTTCAAAAAAACTTCAAAATTGATTCCAGCTCAGGAGAAATTAGGCTAATTGGTAGACTGGATTATGAAGATACAAAATCCTATGAAATTCAGGTAAAAGCAGTTGATAAAGGAAATCCTCCAATGTCGAATCACTGCAAAGTTTTAGTAAAAGTGCTGGATGTAAATGATAATGCTCCACAATTGGCAATCACACCTCTGTCTTTGCCAGTGAGAGAGGACACTCCACTGGGCACCGTCATCGCCTTCGTCTCCGTGTCCGACCGTGACTCTGGCGCCAACGGGCAGGTGACCTGCTCACTAACACCCCAAGTCCCCTTCAAGCTGGTGTCCACCTTCAAGAATTACTATTCGCTGGTGCTGGACAGCGCCCTGGACAGAGAGAGCGTGGCGAACTACGCTCTGGTAGTGACCGCACGCGACGGAGGCTCGCCTTCGCTGTCGGCCACGGCCAGCCTGTCCGTGGAGGTGGCCGACGTGAACGACAACGCGCCGGCATTCGCGCAGCCCGAGTACACGGTGTTCGTGAAGGAGAACAACCCGCCCGGCTGCCACATCTTCACGGTGTCGGCGCGCGACGCCGACGCGCAGGAGAACGCGCTGGTGTCCTACTCGCTGGTGGAGCGGCGCGTGGGCGAGCGCGCGCTGTCGAGCTACGTGTCGGTGCACGCGGAGAGCGGCAAGGTGTACGCGCTGCAGCCGCTGGACCACGAGGAGCTGGAGCTGCTGCAGTTCCAAGTGAGCGCGCGCGACGCGGGCGTGCCTCCCCTGGGCAGCAACGTGACGCTGCAGGTGTTCGTGCTGGACGAGAACGACAACGCGCCCGCGCTGCTGCCGCTGCCCGGGGCGCGCGGCGGGGGCGGCGCGCTGAGCGAGCCGGTGTCGCGGGCGGTGGGCGCGGGCCACGTGGTGGCCAAGGTGCGCGCGGTGGACGCGGACTCGGGCTACAACGCGTGGCTGTCGTACGAGCTGCAGCCGGCGGCGGGGGGCGCGCGCAGCCCGTTCCGCGTGGCGCTGTACACGGGCGAGATCAGCACGACGCGCGCCCTGGACGAGGCGGACGCGCCGCGCCAGCGCCTGCTGGTGCTGGTGAAGGACCACGGCGAGCCGGCGCTGACGGCCACGGCCACTGTGCTGCTGTCGCTGGTGGAGAGCGGCCAGGCGCCCAGGCCGTCGTCGCGGGTGTCGGCGGGCGGCGCGGGCGCGGGCGCGGCGCTGGTGGACGTCAACGTGTACCTGATCGTGGCCATCTGCGCGGTGTCCAGCCTGTTGGTGCTCACGCTGCTGCTGTCCACGGCGCTGCGGTGCTCGGCGCCGCCCAGCGAGGGCGCGTGCGGGCGGGGGAAGCCCACGCTGGTGTGCTCCAGCGCGGTGGGGAGTTGGTCGCACTCGCAGCAGAGGCGGCAGAGGGTGTGCTCTGGGGAGGGCCCGCCCAAGGCCGACCTCATGGCCTTCAGCCCCAGTGTACCTGACTCTAGGGACAAAGAGGATCTGCAGTCAGCAACAGGAGATTCCCTTTCAAAGGTTAGTTTTAAATATTTTTTATTTAATCTGAATTATTTAAATTTTTATTTTCCTTTTTTCTATGTTTCTTCCTAATTAAAAGAAAGTTCAGAATGAAATTTCTGATGTGTTTCTTTACGTCTTATATATTAATTTTAGCTAATATCTTTTAGTATTATAGGGCTCCAAGGCAATATATGTTGTTTTAAAAATCTTCATTATTCATTTCATATTTATATAACTAGTATTATAAATTATGTGCGTATCATCTTCACCTATTTATTTTCAGTTGTAATCAACTTTTAAGAGAACATTTTCGTCTTATTTGCCTATATACATCGAAAATTGCTCAAATGTAATAATAGAACTCGGTGAATTATTTGAAAGTGAAAGCTTATGTTACTTCGATTTCTTTAAGAAGGTACTTAAATGCACCTCCAAATCACTCTCCCTTTTTTGTTCTTAAACGTACTCAGTCTTAATTTTATAGCTGTTATTAATTTTTACTTGTTTCCTAAAGTATCTAAACGGAAGTGCACTACATGTGTTAGTGTGTGACGGTGTTTATATGTTCTTTATATTTATCGTTCATCATTCTGTGGAATCATCCATATTGCCTTGTGTAGTTGGAGTTCATTTAATTTGTTTTCTCTCCAGTAGTTTTTTATGACCATAGTATGAGTTCATTATCTCACTGTTGAGGATTTTGCATTGTTTGTCCTTACATCTTTTTCAAATAATGTGCCATAAATATATTTTTAAAATGTTCAGTGCCTATGTATGCAGTTTTCTCTACTATTTAATAGGATTGAAATTATAGAACATAAAATATGTACACACATTCATCTTGACTATATCAGCCTTCTCAAGTGTTTTTACCCATTTACACTTGTGTTGGCAGTGTACTGCT
Organism: Vulpes vulpes; assembly: GCF_048418805.1. Lineage (NCBI taxonomy): Eukaryota > Metazoa > Chordata > Mammalia > Carnivora > Canidae > Vulpes > Vulpes vulpes. The sequence goes on from NC_132781.1 coordinate 119,990,323, forward strand.
TTATATCATCTCCAAAATATGCCATTATCAGATTGTTTACATAGTTGCCATTTTACTGGGTATGTTTAGTGTTTCCATTTTATGTTTCCTGATTTATGAATGAAGTTGAGCCCCTTTCTTTATTATCAGCTATTTTTTACATCTTATTTTGTATAACAGCTGTTCAAGTCTATGCCTATTTTTTTTAAAGAAAGATTTTATTTACTTATTCATGAGAGGCAGAGAGAGAGAGACAGAGACACAGGCAGAGGGAGAAGCAGGCTCCATGCAGGGAGCCTGACTTGGGACTTGATCCAATCTGAAGTCTCCAATGATCACACCCTGGGCTGAAGGCGGTGCTAAATTGCTGAGCTACCAGGGCTGCCCTATGCCTATTTTTCTATTGTGGTGCATTTTCTATTGTTTTTCAAATTTTCCTTTATTATGGATATAACACCTTTCTTGCTTATATACTCTGCTTGTCTTCATTAGTTTTTTTTTGGTGAATAAAATTTTTAAATTCTAGTTAAGTTCAATGTATCAATCTTTTCATCTTTATTTTGTTTAATGAAGGTAATTTTTTTGGTATTTTTTGTTCATATTCTTGTTACATATACAATCCTTTTCCAATTTTTTTTGTCTTTTATAACATAGGGGTCAAGATTCATTCCTCCCAAGTGACTTTCAACTGAAGCAACACTATTTCTTAAAAATACATTTCGTATGTTTTTACAAAATAATTTTCCATTCTCTAAGTCTGATCTTTTTTGCTGTTCTAATCTACTAGACTTTTAAAAAAAACTTTTTATATCAGTGCCATGTTGCCTCTTTCACTTCCACCTAAATTTGTATATAAATTCCATAAGAACAATTTGGTGAGATTTTTATTTGGATTGCATTGAATCTATTTAGAAATGTGCAGCAGGGGGTGCCTGAGTGCCTCAGTCGGTTAAGCATCAGACTCTTGATTTCAGCCCAAGTCAGAATCCTGGGGTCCCGAGATCCGGTCCCACATCAGGCTCTATGCTGAGTGTGGAGCCTGCTTAAGTTTCTGTCTCCCTAGCCCCTGTGACCCTCCCCTACTCACTCCTGCTCTCTCACTCTCTCTCTCTCTCAAAATAAAAAAACGGCGGGATCCCTGGGTGGCGCAGCGGTTTGGCGCCTGCCTTTGGCCCAGGGCGCGATCCTGGAGACCCGGGATTGAATCCCACGTGGGGCTCCCGGTGCATGGAGCCTGCTTCTCCCTCTGCCTGTGTCTCTGCCTCTCTCTCTCTCTCTCTCTCTCTCTCTCTCTCTGTGACTATCATAAGTAAAGAAAAATTAAAAAAAAAGGTACATATGAATATCGTGTGTGTTTTTTGTATTGAAATATTATTCAGCTAACTTGCTAAAATCGCTTTTGATTCTAATAATTTATCTTTAGGTGCTTTGTATTTTTCAATATAGATAATCATGCTGACAATAAATAATGATAGCTATAGCTTTTTCCTTCCCAATTCTTATTCCCATTATATCTTTTATGTGCTTTAATGGCATTGAATTGGACCACTAGTATTATGGTAAATAGAAATGGCAATAGTAAGCCATTTGTCTACTTATGAAGTCAAAGGAAAAATGGCAATAGTAAGCCACTTGTCTATTTATGAAGTCAAAGGAAAATTTTAAATAATTTATCATTGGCATGCCTGAGTGGCTCAGTCCATTAAGTGTTTGCCTTCTGCTCAAGTCATGACCCCAGAGTCCAGGGATCAAATCCCAAGACCAGCTCTGCTCCTGCTTTTCCCTCTGGCCCTCCCCTTGCTCCTTCTTTCTCTCTCTCTCCCCAGCACTCTCCCAAATAAATAGATAAAATCTTGTAAAAAAAATAATTTATCACTAATTATGTTTTGTATAGTTTTTAAAAAATCTTAAAAATTCCTATTTCTCTTCCTTTTTTGTTTTTATCTGGGTTAGTATATTTTAATTACTCATTTTCTCTATTATCTTTGCAGTTATACAGTACATTCTTTTGCTAATTTCTTTATTGATTTCCTGGATTTTAAAAGCAAGCATCACTGAGTTTTTAGAACTTAAATTAGTGCTTTTACTGCTTTCAGACAATGCTAGGACCTTGAATAATAACTCTATTTCCTACTTTTGTTTGGTGTTATGTTTTTCAGTTTTACACTTATTTTAGGTACAGATTACATTATTATTATGTTTTGTACAGTTACTTTTGTTTTTGTTTCTTTCTGTAATTATTTTTATCCTGAAGAAATTCTTTAATATTTCCTTTAGTGGTTGAAAGAATTCTCCAACTTTTTTGCATATCAGAAATATGCTTATTTCATCATCACTTTTGAAAAGTAGTTTTACAGAGTTATAAAATTCTGGGTTTGAAATATTTTTTCCCAAGCACTTTTAAGATGACATCCCTGGAATGAATGCCATTCTTGAAATAAATGGCTGTTAAGATTATTTTCCAGGTAGTGTGCCTTTTTTTTTCTTTTCTTCCAGCTGTTTTTTATAATCATCTTTGTTTTTGATTTTCAGTTTCTTTATTATATGCTCAGTTTTAGTTTTCTTTGATTTATCTTCTTTGCAGTATTGAAAGCTTCTTGGATATGCGGCTTGGTATCTTTCATCAGTACAGAAAAAATTTCAGCAGTTCGCCTTCAAATATCACTTCTGCATCATGTTTTTTTTACCCTCCTTTTCTGTAACTCAAGGGCTATGTGTGTGAAATATTTTCACCCTAGCTCTCATATCTTCTATGTTCCTTTCTGTTTTTTGAAGGTATTTTTTATCTTTTTATTACATGCTGGATATTTATTCTGACCAATCTTCTAATTTACCATTTTCCTCTTCTTACAGTCTACTATTAATATCATTAATGGAATCAAAACTTCAATTGTGAAAATTTTTAGCTTTAGAATTGTAGTTTTCCTTTTGAAAATAGATTTCAGTTTTCTGGTGAAATTCTTTAATGTATTTATTTCAATATGTAATAATATGTAATCACAGTTTATTTGTGCTCTATCTAACCATAATAATTAGATAATATGTGTGCCTCTTTTCTTGTGATTTTTTTTCTCATTATGTTCTTGTTGGTAAGCTGGATCATTTTGTAGTGATTTCTGGATATTGTGCTTGAGAAGGTATAGTTGCTGTAGATGTCATTATAGTCCTTAAAAGATAGATAACATAAATATCTCACAGATACAGATTTAGGGCATTTATGGAAAAGTTTTAATTGAAATAAATATGTTTTCTTTTCCTTTCTTATCTATTTTAATGATGCCTATTATTACAAATCTTCTGAATATTTTTTACCACTCACTCTCTGGTTCTGTTTTGTAGTATATGAAATACAGTTAGTAGAATAAAAATTTTGTACTTTATCTGAAATTTTGTTTCTTTCTCCTCACCAGTAACTCATGAGAACAAAGCTTATTGAAGTTTATTACTGTTTAGTTACCTTTCCTTCTTTCTTTCTTTCTTTCTTTCTTTCTTTCTTTCTTTCTTTCTTTTTCTTTACCCTGGACACTGGCTAATGCTATAAGAATCTTGCACCTCAGCAAGTTTCTACTCACTTGACCTAGGATTTTAAAATTGAATATGACCTAAAAGATCATAATTTCTCACAATTAGATGATGAATAAACTGTGGCTGAGAGACATAAAACAACTTGCTTGAGGCCACATGGATATTAATTTGATAACAGATAATAGAACCAAAAGTATTAAATTTTAGCTTTATTGTCACTTTCTACTTTTAAATGAGCCTATTTGATGGTAATAAAGGCAATAGGATTGTGAGTAAAAACTATATATAATGTACTTTACTTTTTCACTTAGAAGTATTTTGAAATTACTCTCAGATTTTTCTCCCCAGGATGGATATAAATAATGAATATTTTAGCACAGTATTTTATACAGAATATGAACCATTAAAAAAGTAATGTAAAGATATATATTATATGCACTAATATGTTCTCATAATTTTTCATAATTAACTTTTTAGTCAAATTTGATACAGCTACCTAAATTATTTATAAATCTTTAAAAGATTTATAAAAGAATGCTTCAACTTCACCTGTTATTTCTGGGCAGTGTGGTAGACCTATGTAAATTTTTACAGAAAGAAGGGAAATATAACTTCTTAAAAATTAATTCTGGCAGTTTTTAAAAAGATTTTATTTATTTAAGAGAGAGACGGAGAAAGCATGAGTAGGAGATTTGGGGGCGAGGCAGAAGGAAAGGAACAAGCAGACATCCCACTGAGCAGGGAGTCTGACCTGGGCTGTGGACCTGGGCCTTTGGCCCATCCCAGGACCCAAGATCATGACCTGAGCTGAAGGTAGACACTCAACTGGCTGAGGCACCCAGATGCCCCTATTCTGGAGTTTTGTAGGTAATGAAGGACATCTAGACTCCAATGCAAAATTAAATTTTCTAGTGTAACATTTTGGAATGCTTCCTATTAATTAGAGATGCCTCAAAACTCTATCTGGTTTTTTCAACCTAAATTCATTGTCAGTGAGGGAGTTTAATTTCTGTAACAAGGCTTAAATATAACTAAATTTTTTTTATTTATTTATATTTATGATAGTCACAGACAGAGAGAGAGAGGCAGAGACACAGGCAGAGGGAGAAGCAGGCTCCATGCACCAGGAGCCCGATGTGGGATTCGATCCCGGGTCTCCAGGATCGCGCCCTGGGCCAAAGGCAGGCGCCAAACCGTTGCGCCACCCAGGGATCCCAAATATAACTAAAATTTTTAAAGAAACAAGCAAGTGAAAAGATCAGTTAAGGTAATATATAATAATTGATTGAAAGAATAGTTTGGAAAAAGATTTAAGGAATATTATCTACCTATGGAGTTGTCTATGGAATCAAGACCAGAGAATTTATAGTTGTTGAGACTTAACCTCCCCCCAAATAGTTGAACATTGAAAGACAAATGCAAGTGATAATTCAAAAACTTAATGTTATCTAACAGATGCGAGGATGGGTCAAATGTCAAGATTCTTGTTTTCTTTTGAAATATCTATATATTTATTAGAAAAAATTACAAACCAAAAGAAGCATGTCATACTGTTGGTGCCATTTTTTCCATTGTGCATATTTTCAAAACGTTGAATTACATACTGAAAATATCCTATAAGTCACCATGCATACATAGTTAACATACACTGTCAGGTTGGTTGTTAAATACTTTTTCCAAAAGTAAATTTATTTATACTGTGGTTTTGGAGTTTCCCATCAGTCGTGGTTCTCTAATAGAAGGCAAATCAACCTTAACTGGTGATATTTTCAACACATTTATTATCATTTTTAAACTGGTGTATATTAGAATGTTTTCAAATTATTATCAGTTGCAGATAATGATACGGATACAGATAATAAGAATCTTGAAAATTTATTAGCATTCAGATTCTTCAGTGTTTGGGTGATCTGAGTGCTGTGGGGGACATCATATTAGTAGGCAGAGTAAGAATCTTAGAAAAACTAAAGGGAATGATAAACGTACTGTTAAATATTATATAAGCAATGAAACCAGTATCATTATTGTACTTCTTTACTACTTTGAATACTGGAAAGCAAATGTATTTCAGTTGATTTTGTACTTTCTAGTAATTTATTCTTTTTCTTCCTGCTATTTATATTACTATTTTTCCACATTTGTTTTATACATTGACACAAAAATGATAATTCAAGTCTCACATACAACTTAAACCAAAATTAAGGGATATATTTGAAGTTTATGTTTTACATGAAAATGTGTCAAGTAATAAAATTATTGATCTCCTAGACCCAGTGTCTTCATAGGTAAGGAGGATTTTGTGATATTTAAGGAATTCTAGGGAGTATATAAACAAACAGAAGGTTAATTTTTTTTTTCAGTGGAAAAACTTGGTGACATTTTCTTTTGGGAAATTTTCTTCTGACCATATTATAAGTAAGTCTATGTTGTATCATGCAGTAAATCAAACAATTAAAAAGAGAGAAAATTAACATAGTCCAGTTAATAATGTGGTTTATTTTCAATGTTTTAATTTTTACTGGAACCCAAATGTTTTATAGAGTAGTACATCTACAAAAAAATTAGTGTTTTGATTTGCTGCATAAAAGCAAAGATCTATACTGTCACAGTTTATATCAAATTTTTAAAAGATTTTATTTATTTATTCATGAGAGACACAGAGAAAGAGGCAGAGACACAGGCACAGGCTCCATGCAGGGAGCCTGATGTGGGACTCGATCCTGTGTCTTCAAGATCACACTCTGGGACGAAGGCAGGTGCCAAACCGTTGAGCCACCCAGGCATCCCTGTTTATATCAATTGTGATTTATCAGTAGTTGTTAGTTGAAAAAATGCTGCCTAGATGCATCTAATTTGAAAAATGGTGTCAAGATACTGACCAAAATTGGATATGCGGCTATTGGATATGATCTTGGCCTCTAGAAAATGTAAATTTCCACATTATCATTTTATAGTCAACATTAAAAGTATGTGATGTAAGGAGAAATTAAAGAATGGAGTTTTAGCCATTAAAATATCAGACTTCAAACCAGTAACTCTGACAAGAATGCTATTCAAATCGTTTGTTATTTTGAAAATAACATCCACAAAAAGCCAATATCAAATGCTTGCAAATAGGACTGTAAATTTGTTTCATGAGTAACACAGTAGTGTACAAACATCCCATGAAAATAATAGAAAATACTCGAGAAATTGAATAATATATGTCTAAATTTTGCAGTAAATGAAAACTAATACCTTTAATTTCAGTTAGGAATTATATAAAGCCACTCCCTAAATAGAATAGACCAATACAAATTACTCTAATAAAGATTGGTGTGGCATGAACAAAACGTATTGATTTTGCACTGTTTTAATGAAAACTGATGTCTTTATTATAATCTTAGTGGTGTATTTAAATTAGAAATAAGGAAAATAAAGAATACCTAAAAGTCGCTGAAATTTGGGAAATATTTAACTAATGTAAGGTAGGTTAGGCATAACAAAGTAAAAACTCACCTTTTCATCCACATGGTGGCGCTGGAAACCGCAAGTTTGGTGGTTGGCTTTTTTTTTCTTCCCCCAATAAAGGAATACAGTGAGTTTATTTTCCTTAGAAAGGAGAAGGCTACTCCATTTTTTACTCTGCTGCTGAAGCTGAAAAGGTGAGCAAATAAAACATTATGGCTAATTGGGAATTAGGTTTCCAAAAGCTATCGTGTGGTAGTGCAACACACATTTGAAAATTGCAACGAATTAGCGATGGTATATTCCCAGAGAAGTCCAGGTTCCTGGCGCCTGCTGCTCTCGCTTCTGCTCCTCGCAGTCCGGGAGTCCGTTAGCGGCCAGGTCCGCTACTCGGTCCCGGAGGAGACCAAACACGGCACCTTCGTGGGCCGCATCGCCCAGGACCTGGGGCTGGAGCTGGCGGAGCTGGTGCCTCGCCTTTTCCGACTGGCGTCCAAAGGCCACGGGAACCTTCTGGAGGTGAATCTGCAGAATGGCATTTTGTTTGTGAATTCTCGGATCGACCGGGAGGAGCTGTGCGGGCGGAGCGCGGAGTGCAGCATCCACCTGGAGGTGATCGTGGACAGGCCGCTGCAGGTTTTCCATGTGGAGGTGGAGGTGAAGGACATTAATGACAATCCGCCCAGGTTCTTCCGACAGGAACAAAGATTATTTATTTTAGAATCAAGAATAGTGGATTCTCGGTTTCCACTTGAGGGCGCATCTGATATGGATGTCGGAGCAAATGCAGAATTGAGATACAAATTAAATCCTAATGAATATTTTGACTTGGATGTTAAAGCAAATGAAGAAGAAACAAACATTTTAGAGCTAGTCTTGAAGAAAGCAGTAGATCGAGAAGAGATTCAAGAACATCTTTTATTACTGACTGCAATTGATGGAGGAAAACCTGAACTAACAGGTACAGTTCAATTATTGATCAATGTATTGGATGCGAATGATAACGCCCCAAAATTTGATAAATCAATTTATAATATCCGATTACTAGAAAATGCACCGAATGGGACATTAGTTATTAAGCTGAATGCCTCAGATGCTGATGAGGGCATTAATAAGGAAATAGAGTATCTCTTTAGTAATCTTGTTCTTGACAACGTCAAATCTAAATTTATAATCGATTCGAATAGTGGAGAAATAACAGTAAAGGGAGAACTGGATTATGAAGATTGTAATTTATATGAAATTAATATCGATGCTGTAGATAGAAGTCCATTCCCATTAACTGGACACTGCAAAGTAATAGTAAAACTCCTGGATGAGAATGATAATACCCCAGAAATGGTCATAACCTCCATATCCCTGCCAGTGCAAGAGGACGCTTCAGTAGGAACCATCATCGCCCTGATCAGTCTGTCTGACCGTGACTCTGGCGCCAACGGGCAGGTGACCTGCTCACTAACACCCCAAGTCCCCTTCAAGCTGGTGTCCACCTTCAAGAATTACTATTCGCTGGTGCTGGACAGCGCCCTGGACAGAGAGAGCGTGGCGAACTACGCTCTGGTAGTGACCGCACGCGACGGAGGCTCGCCTTCGCTGTCGGCCACGGCCAGCCTGTCCGTGGAGGTGGCCGACGTGAACGACAACGCGCCGGCATTCGCGCAGCCCGAGTACACGGTGTTCGTGAAGGAGAACAACCCGCCCGGCTGCCACATCTTCACGGTGTCGGCGCGCGACGCCGACGCGCAGGAGAACGCGCTGGTGTCCTACTCGCTGGTGGAGCGGCGCGTGGGCGAGCGCGCGCTGTCGAGCTACGTGTCGGTGCACGCGGAGAGCGGCAAGGTGTACGCGCTGCAGCCGCTGGACCACGAGGAGCTGGAGCTGCTGCAGTTCCAAGTGAGCGCGCGCGACGCGGGCGTGCCTCCCCTGGGCAGCAACGTGACGCTGCAGGTGTTCGTGCTGGACGAGAACGACAACGCGCCCGCGCTGCTGCCGCTGCCCGGGGCGCGCGGCGGGGGCGGCGCGCGGAGCGAGCCGGTGTCGCGGGCGGTGGGCGCGGGCCACGTGGTGGCCAAGGTGCGCGCGGTGGACGCGGACTCGGGCTACAACGCGTGGCTGTCGTACGAGCTGCAGCCGGCGGCGGGGGGCGCGCGCAGCCCGTTCCGCGTGGCGCTGTACACGGGCGAGATCAGCACGACGCGCGCCCTGGACGAGGCGGACGCGCCGCGCCAGCGCCTGCTGGTGCTGGTGAAGGACCACGGCGAGCCGGCGCTGACGGCCACGGCCACTGTGCTGCTGTCGCTGGTGGAGAGCGGCCAGGCGCCCAGGCCGTCGTCGCGGGTGTCGGCGGGCGGCGCGGGCGCGGGCGCGGGCGCGGGCGCGGCGCTGGTGGACGTCAACGTGTACCTGATCGTGGCCATCTGCGCGGTGTCCAGCCTGTTGGTGCTCACGCTGCTGCTGTCCACGGCGCTGCGGTGCTCGGCGCCGCCCAGCGAGGGCGCGTGCGGGCCGGGGAAGCCCACGCTGGTGTGCTCCAGCGCGGTGGGGAGCTGGTCGCACTCGCAGCAGAGGCGGCAGAGGGTGTGCTCTGGGGAGGGCCCGCCCAAGGCCGACCTCATGGCCTTCAGCCCCAGCCTGCCTCATGGACCCAGCTCCGCAGACATTGTGAGTGTTAAAAATATTTTTCAAAATAATTTTCGTTATAAATGTTTATTATTTCCTCTATTATTTTCTTCTTTTAAATTATGGTTTTATATATGATTATCGTCTCATCATTTTAGATGTAAATTCTGTATTGGTACTACTTCATTTACTTAAAATTACAGTTATGCATAGAATTCATTTTAATTGGTTGCAGATGATCGCTTTGCAGTAATGAATTTATTTCAGTAACATTCCCACTTTTAAAAGATTTTCTCATTATTTTTTCACATTTTTACATTTAAATTCAATTTGCCAACATTTTTAAACGATTTTAAAAGTTGGTGTGAATGTATTACTTTTCTTTGCACCATAAAAATTGTTTCCTGAATTAAATTTTTAATAAGCATTTTAATTTTCAATCTTTGGGAAATGTAGGGAGATACTTGCATGACATGTTTGGAGTTATTTACTTTCAAATCTCATATTACAACCACAATGAAGTGTTTTAATAACACTATGTCATTTTGCCTTTTCTTTTACATTAAATATCATTTTCTTAGTGTTTTTATTATTACACCCATTTAGTTTCCTTTGTAAGTAACATTTGTACACTGAATGATTCTTTTCAGGTTTCTCTTAACGATTGGCTTTTGCATACTTATGATGAATTTGATATTTATGATTTTTTAACTGTAGGGACTTCATTTATCTTTGAATACGAAATACACTTACATGTTATGCATTGGCTTATCAAAGCCACTTAAAATACCTCCTTAACTATTTTTAACGTTCTTATTTTTTATTTTTAAAAAGATTTTATTTATTCATGAGAGACACACAGAGAGAGAGAGAGGCAGAGACACAGGCAGAGGGAGAAGCAGGCTCCATGGAGGAAGCGGGACATGGGACTGGATCCAGGGACTCCAAGATCTCACCCTGGGCTGATGGCAGCGCTAAATCGCCTGGCCACGGGCCTGCCCTAAGGTTCTTATTTTTAACTAATTTCTACACCCAAGGTCAGAATTTGAACTCACAACCATAAGACAAAAGTCACATGCACTACTGACTGAGTCAGCCCGGTGCCCAGTGTTCCTTCACTATTTCAAACATTGCAATTTCTTGGTTAGTTTTCTACAGTTATTTTTACATACAAATAAACACCTCTCTTCTTTTTTTTTAAAAATTCCTCTCTTCTATTTTAAAACATAATAGTCATATCAATTTTCCTCTTGTTTTTTTTTTATTGAATAGTCATGATATATCAGTATGTGAGGAGGTTTCTCATTCTTTTCCAGATTTATGATGCCCCATTTTGAGATATATCATAATTTTTTCACTTACTCTAACATCAGTACTTAGTGAAACAGTGATTAACTTTTCTCTGACTTGTATTTTTTTTGATTGACAAATTACTATATTAGAGGCAATTTTGAGCTTGGGATTCTCTCTCTCCCTCTGCCTCATCCTCCCCTTCTTGCCCCACCACGTTCTCTCCAATTTAAAAAATATAGGGTTACTAAGGGACACCTGGCTGGCTCAGTAGGTAGAATGCATGACTCTTGATCTCAGGGTTGTGAGTTTGAGACACACGTTGGGTGTAGAGATTATTTTTAAAATATGGCTACTTGGGCAGCCCAGGTGGCTCAGCGGTTTAGCGCTGTCTTCAGCCCAGGGTGTGGTCCTGGGGATCCAGGATCAAGTCCCATGTCAGGCTCCCTGCATGGAGCCTGCTTCTCCCTCTGCCTGTGTCTCTGACTCTCTCTCTCTCTTTGTCTGTGAATAAATAAATAAAATCATTTAAAACAAGTTGTTTCATGAATAAAAAATAAATAAAATAAAATATGGCTACTTGAAATTCTTAATTGTCCATTGGCTTGCATCATATTTCTTGCAGAGTTTAGCAATGTGTAGGTCTTTCACAAACTTGGGAAAAGTAGACTGCCTGAAATTAAATAAAACCCAGCAATTTATTATACTTAGATAAGACTGAATCATTATCTAATACTGTTCTAAGCTTCAATAACAAAATTCACCAGCAAAAATCTTCTAGACTCTTTTAAAATGGGTCTTGCCTTAGAACCACAATGATGAGTTTATCTATGTGCATATGTATATATGTAATGACAGTGTTATGTTAGTTTCAGATGTACAATATTGTGATTCAGCACTTCTATACATTATTCAGTACTCCTCATGACAAATGTACTCTTAATCCCCTATTTCACCCATCACTTCATCCTCATCCACCTCCACTCTGGTAACTATCAGTTTGTTCCCTATAGTTAAGAGTCTGTTTTTTGGTTTGTCCCTTTTTTTTTTCTTTGTTCATTTGTTTTCTCTCTTAAATTCCACATATAACTGAAATCATATGGTATTTGTCTTTCTCTGACTTATTTCACTTAGCATTATACTCTCTGGATCCATCCGTGTTATTGCTAATAGCAAGATGTTTTTTTATGGCTGAGTAATATTTCATTGTGTATATATATATGTATATATATATATATATATATATATATATATATATAACATTTTCATTATCCATTCATCTTTTGATAGTCACTTGAGTTGCTTTTGAAATTTGGCTATTGTAAATAATGCTGCAGTAAACACAGGGGTGCATATATCCCTTCAGCATAATGTTCATGTTCTTTGGGTAAATGCCCAGTAGTGAAATTACTGAATCATGTGGTAGTTCTATTTTTAATTTTTTGAGGAATATCCATAGAGTCTTCCAAAGTGGCTGCACCAGTTTGCATTCTCACCAACAGTGCATGAGAGTTCCTTTTTATCCATATCCTCACTAACGCCTGTTGTTTTTTGTGTCGATTTTAGGTATTCTGACAGGTATTCTGACAGGTATAATGTGATATCTCATTGTAGCTTTGATTTGCATTTCCCTGATGATGAGTGATGTTGAGCATCTTTTTATGTGTTTGTTGGCCATCTGGATATCTTCTTTGGAGAAATGTCTGTTCATGTTTTCTGCCCAATTTTAATTGGATTATTTGCTTTTTAGATGTTGACTTGTATAAGTTCTTTATATCTTTGGATACTAACCCTTTATTGGATATGTCGTTTGCAAATACCTTCTCCCATTCAGTTGGTCATCCTTTAGTTTTTTTTGTTTCCTTTGCTAAGCAGAAGCTTTTTATTTTGATGTGGCTCCAGTAGTTTAAATTCACTTTTATTTTCCTGGCCTCAGGAGACATCTAGAAAAATGTTGCCATAGCCGATGTAAAAGAAATTATTGCCCATGTTCTTTATTCTTTTTTGTTGTTTTTGTTGTTGCTTTTTGTTTTCAGATTTAAAAACCAACACCATGATACATAATCCCCTCTTGGGTGTGTTGTTTACCAAAACAATTCTTTTAAACAAAGCTGTACATTTGATTCTACCAGAGGCAAGATCTCTCTCTGTCTTAAATACACATAATTGTTTTTCTGCACTTCTTCAAAAAACAATGTGGGTCTAGAAGGTAATAAATATTCCACATTTCATACGATAAAATGTTTATTTCCTTTTTATTACTTGGGCTATTTCTTGCATTCTCACATGTATTTAATTTTATAAATATACTTGTGTCATAGTATTTAAGTATTTCTACTGCCCTATTACTTTGAGGAAGTCCTATAAATTGAGAGGGAATTCCCGCCACTAAATTTATAGTTAACACTTGTCAGCTTTTAAAAAAATTAAGTTAATTTACTTGTAAAATATAAATTCTTTGATTTATAACTAAAATATTTATTTGCTGGGAGAGGAAGCTGTCCATAAATTGATTAAAGTTTTTCTCTACACAGTCTTCCTTGATTGGAATGAACTATTTGAGGAAATAAATGAACAAATATGTAAACTGCTTCTTATGAAAAGACCAATATTTTCCTTTTCCATGTTTATTTAACAGGAAGGATTTCAGTAACATTGCATAATTTTCTACCAGGGGCCAATAAATAGGATTATTACAAATATCCCTATTAATTGGATTAGATATCATATCACTCTTCCAGAAATTGCTAGGAACTGCAATAGAGATTTGATAGTTAAATTTAATTAGCTAATTTTAAAGTTGAAATTTGAAGACACTCTTCCCATAGCTCAAAATGTATGAAAATCCTAACCACTATAGAAAACTTTCAACAATAAGACTACAAGCTAGGAGCACCTGGGTGGCTGAGTTGTTTAAGCCTTGGACTCTTGATCTCAGTTCAGGTCTTAATCTCAGGGTCTTGAGTTCAAGCACTGCACTGGGCTTTTTAAAAACTCTGCAAACTAATATATCTTTTTGTTAAGGCTTATCTTCTTGGAAGCAAAGGGAAATTTCATTTGGGGGGATATCATTGGTTAGCACATGAACTATTTATTTACCCAAAATGACAGCAATTCAGTGATAGAGAGTATTACACAGATCTGGGTTAATTAGTTTAAGATGAAGCTTCTCATAGTATTAGTTGTATTAATACAGCTTCTCTGTATTAGTTGTCTGTGAGGATTTTACAAGTATATCAGAACTTTGGGGGGTGGGCGTTGGCATAAGACCATTTGAAAAGTCTTTCTTTGTGATTTTCATTTTGAGGAAGAGTTTGATCATCTCCAGTTGATGACATTACAGATGAATTTACAGTAAAATTGACATTTGGGCTGAATTTTGATGTCAGGATAACATTTTTATAGGTAAAAATGGAATTAATTTTAGAAACAACTTAAACAAAGGTTGTGCTAGAGAACGAAGACAAGGAAGTGATCTATATTGTCTCAAAACACATTGGAGAGTAGTTAAAAATAAGTAACACTGGAAATGTTGGGTTGTGATTGCATCTCAGGTCATGTAGAAGTGACTCTAATGTCATGGAATTTCTACCTTTAGTTGTTATTCAATAATAGCTGTACTGATGAAGATAAATATGGTGGTATGTGAAAAGACAGATCGACTGTTTGAATTGGGCAGGTAAGGGAGGAGGACTAATAAAAATTTCATATAGGTGACATGTAGAATGTTCATGCCATTAATTAAAAATGAGAATTTGAAGGGTTTGAAATGATGTCTCTTCATAAACTTCAAATTGTAATCAAATTATTTTCTGAGAGTCTCTAGCATGAATGGGGGAAAATGACAATTAGAGGGACACTTGGGTGGCTTAGTCGTTGAGCATCTGCCTTTGGCTTGGGGTATGATCCTGGAGTCTCCAGATCGAGTCCCACATTGGGTTTCCTGCATGGAGCCTGCTTCTCCCTCTTCCTAGGTCTCTGACTCTCTCATGAATAAATAAATAAAATCTTTTTTAAAAAAAGAAAATGACAATTAGAACCATAGAAGGGAGGGTGTCTAGGTGGCTCAGTTGGTTAAGCAACTGCCTTCATTCAGCTCAGGTCATGATCCCAGTGTCCTGGGACAGTCCCATCTCAGGCTCCCTGCTCAGCAGGAAGTCTGTTTCTGCTTCTGCCCCTCACCCCCTGCTGTGATCTCTTTCTCTCAAATAAATGAGATATTTTTAAAAAAGAATATGCACTAAAAATTTCACCTTCCATTATTAAGTAAAATAAACAGTCTTGGGAGTATTTCATATTCATTGAACAAAGAAAGAATGGACTTTGATAATCTATAAGATTTTAGAAATATGGATAAAATTTGTTAACTTAAAATTATATTCTTGGGGCAACTAGGTATCTCAGTCATTTCAGCATCTGCCTTCAGCTCAACTCATGATCCCCTGGTCTTGACATCAAGCCCCACATCCGGCTGCTTGCTCACTGGGGATCCTGCTCCTCCCTCTCCCTTTGCCTGCTGCTCCTCTTCCTTGTGCTCTCTCTCCCCGTCAAATGAATAAATAAAATCTTTTCAAAAATAAACAAAATTACATTATTTTCCCAGAGCAAAATATAACAGCATGCCCTATAACAGAAATATATGTATGTTCTTCTCTACACAGAGTGTAGTATAGTTTGCACTTTAAATTCCCAGACCTACTTCAGATCACAAATTTTCTGAACTGATTGATAACAGTAATTAAATTATTGGAAGAGAAGTTTTGTGATGAATTATGTGATCCCTCACCTTACTCTACACTAGTAAAAGAAATCAGACGAGATGAAACTGGCTCTGCAAATTGCAAATATAAGGAGATTTATATTAAAGTAAGGCAAAACAGGTTGTTTTTTTTTTAACTTCAAGAACTACAGTTTAGCGCGATTATGTGAATTCATTTCTTACCTTTGTAGCCGCATGATGTCGCTGTCTACCATGAAGTTAATCTACTTATTACAGTATGCAAAATACATTCCTCCGATTACCTCTTGGTTCCACGAGTGCTCAGTAATCGCAGGCGCAGAAGAATTGCATTAACAGACTCGGGATCATACAGTATTTCATATTAATTTCGAGACAAGATCATCTGGTGGAAATAAATATTTGACATGGTTATTACCCTGGAAGGCCGACTGGGATCTCAGCATCTGCTGCTTTCGCTTCTGATCCTCACAGCCTGGAAGGCGGGGAGCGGCCAGGTCCGCTACTCGGTCCCGGAGGAGGCCAAACACGGCACCTTCGTGGGCCGCATCGCCCAGGACCTGGGGCTGGAGCTGGCGGAGCTGGTGCCGCGCCTTTTCCGACTGGCGTCCAAAGGCCACGGGGACCTTCTGGAGGTAAATCTGCAGAATGGCATCTTGTTTGTGAATTCTCGGATCGACCGGGAGGAGCTGTGCGGGCGGAGCGCGGAGTGCAGCATCCACCTGGAGGTGATCGTGGACAGGCCGCTGCAGGTTTTCCATGTGGAGGTGGAGGTGAAGGACATTAACGACAACGCGCCCGTGTTTCATTTAAAGGAACAAAGAGTGCGGATTTCCGAATCAAGGCTGCCAGACTCTCTGTTTCCACTAGAGGGCGCGTCAGATGCGGATGTTGGCTCAAACTCCATCTTAACCTATAAACTAAGTTCTAGTAAATACTTCGCCCTAGATGTGAAAACAAACAGTGATGACAATACACAGATTGGGCTCATATTAAGGAAATCCTTGGACAGAGAGGAAGTTCCCGAACATAACTTACTGCTGACAGCCACTGACGAAGGCAAACCTGAGCTCACTGGTACTGTTCAGGTGTTGGTCACTGTGCTGGACGTGAATGACAATGCTCCCAGTTTCGAACAGACTGAATATGAAGTAAGGATCTTCGAAAATTTGGGTAACGGAACAGTAGTAATCAGACTGAATGCTTCTGATCGCGATGAAGGAGTGAATGGGGAGATTTCATATTCTTTTAATAGTCTTGTTCCAGCCACGGTTGGTGACCAGTTTAGAATAGATCCAAATACTGGAGAAATAGTAACTAAAGGGAATTTAGATTTTGAAAAATTAAATTTATACAAAATTCGTGTTGACGCGACAGACAAAGGTCACCCACCCATGGCTGGTCATTGCACTGTTGTATTGAGAGTTTTGGATATAAATGATAATGTCCCTCAGATTGCATTGACCTCCTTATCCTTGCCTATCCGAGAGGACGCTCAATTAGGTACTGTTATTGCCCTAATCAGCGTGTCCGACAGTGACTCTGGCGCCAACGGGCAGGTGACCTGCTCACTAACACCCCAAGTCCCCTTCAAGCTGGTGTCCACCTTCAAGAATTACTATTCGCTGGTGCTGGACAGCGCCCTGGACAGAGAGAGCGTGGCGAACTACGCTCTGGTAGTGACCGCACGCGACGGAGGCTCGCCTTCGCTGTCGGCCACGGCCAGCGTGTCCGTGGAGGTGGCCGACGTGAACGACAACGCGCCGGCATTCGCGCAGCCAGAGTACACGGTGTTCGTGAAGGAGAACAACCCGCCCGGCTGCCACATCTTCACGGTGTCGGCGCGCGACGCCGACGCGCAGGAGAACGCGCTGGTGTCCTACTCGCTGGTGGAGCGGCGCGTGGGCGAGCGCGCGCTGTCGAGCTACGTGTCGGTGCACGCGGAGAGCGGCAAGGTGTACGCGCTGCAGCCGCTGGACCACGAGGAGCTGGAGCTGCTGCAGTTCCAAGTGAGCGCGCGCGACGCGGGCGTGCCTCCCCTGGGCAGCAACGTGACGCTGCAGGTGTTCGTGCTGGACGAGAACGACAACGCGCCCGCGCTGCTGCCGCTGCCCGGGGCGCGCGGCGGGGGCGGCGCGCGGAGCGAGCCGGTGTCGCGGGCGGTGGGCGCGGGCCACGTGGTGGCCAAGGTGCGCGCGGTGGACGCGGACTCGGGCTACAACGCGTGGCTGTCGTACGAGCTGCAGCCGGCGGCGGGGGGCGCGCGCAGCCCGTTCCGCGTGGCGCTGTACACGGGCGAGATCAGCACGACGCGCGCCCTGGACGAGGCGGACGCGCCGCGCCAGCGCCTGCTGGTGCTGGTGAAGGACCACGGCGAGCCGGCGCTGACGGCCACGGCCACTGTGCTGCTGTCGCTGGTGGAGAGCGGCCAGGCGCCCAGGCCGTCGTCGCGGGTGTCGGCGGGCGGCGCGGGCGCGGGCGCGGGCGCGGGCGCGGCGCTGGTGGACGTCAACGTGTACCTGATCGTGGCCATCTGCGCGGTGTCCAGCCTGTTGGTGCTCACGCTGCTGCTGTCCACGGCGCTGCGGTGCTCGGCGCCGCCCAGCGAGGGCGCGTGCGGGCCGGGGAAGCCCACGCTGGTGTGCTCCAGCGCGGTGGGGAGCTGGTCGCACTCGCAGCAGAGGCGGCAGAGGGTGTGCTCTGGGGAGGGCCCGCCCAAGGCCGACCTCATGGCCTTCAGCCCCAGTCATCCACCCTGCCTAGTAGTGGGTGATATGAATGAGCATCAAGATTTAAATGATGAGCATTGTACCAAGGTGAGTCTGAATTTTCGTAATTAACAGTTAATACATACTTGAAATGTTAAATGTGTTTTCCTAGTATTTCTCTTTACATATTTTAATTTTAAAAATTTGAATAAATTTACTTCATATACATCTGTTCATTTTTTCTGTTAACAATTGTTATCTATTTTTGGTTGGTTATTAGTCTTAATATAACCTGGAATCAGACGTTATATCTATTTGTGGTACATTTTTAAATTGGCATAAGTAGTAGCATTTTTTCTAATTAATTCTGTAGAATTTTCATTTCTTTACATTTGATGCAAATAGCAATTAAACGGAAATTCAAGGGAATTTGCACTTTGGTCAA
The DNA here is from genome assembly GCF_048418805.1 of Vulpes vulpes. Lineage (NCBI taxonomy): Eukaryota > Metazoa > Chordata > Mammalia > Carnivora > Canidae > Vulpes > Vulpes vulpes. The sequence goes on from NC_132781.1 coordinate 120,009,074, forward strand.
GGCAATTCATAAAAAACCTGCATTCCTCAGGCACTCCAAGTCTCTTACGTTTGAATTTTATTTGGTGTGTTGCTTTTCATGGAGAGATATTTCTTCATCTTTCAAAAAAAAAGTTTTATAATAGAGGTGCCTGGGTGGTTCAGTGGGTTGAGTGTCTGCCTTCAGCTTAGGTCTTGATCTCAAGGTCCTGGGATCCATCTCCACCTCCGGCTCCCTGCTGAGTAGGGAGCCTGCTTCTCTCTTTCTCTTTGCCTGCTGCTTCCCCAGATTGTATTCTCTCTCTGTCAAATAAATAAAATAAGATCTTTAAGAAGTTTTTATTTAAATTCCAGTTAGTTAACATACAGTGTTATGTTAGTTTTAGGTGTACAATTTAGTGATTTAACACTTTCATGCAACACCTGGTACTTGCTACACACAAGTGGACTCCGTAATCCCTGTCATCTATTTAACCCATCTCCCACGTATCTCCCCCCTGGTAACCATGTGTTTGTTCTCCATTGTTAAGAGTCTGTTTCTTGGTTTGCCTCTCTCTCTTTCTTTTTCCCTTTGCTCATTTGTTTTGTTTCTTAAATTCCAAAATGAGTGAAATCATATGGTATTGGCCTTCTCTGACTTATTTTGAGTAGTAGCATAATACTCTGTAGCTCCATCCACGTTGTTGAAAATGGCAAGATTTCATTCTTTTTTACACTTAGTAATATTCCATTGTGTATACCACACCTTTTTTTAAAAGTTTATTTTATTTATTTATTTTTAAGTAAGCTCTGCACCCAATGTGGGGCCCGAACTCATGACCCCAAGATCAAGAGTCATGTGCTCTACCAACTGAGCCAGCCAGGGGTCCTACATCTTCTTTATCCGTTCAGCAATCAGGGGACAGCTGGGCTGTTTCCATAATTTGACTATTGTGGATAATGCTGCTATAAATATCAGGTCGCATGTATCTCTTTGAATTAGTATCTTTGTGTTCTTGGGTAAATACCCAGTAATGCAATTGCTGAATCATAGGGTGGTTCTAGTTTTTACCTTTTTGAAGAAACTCCATACTGTTTTCCAGAAATGGCTGCACCAGTTTGCATTCCTATCTACAGCACAAGAGGGTGCCTTTTTCCATCCTGGCCAAACACCTGTTGTTTCTTGTGTTGCCATTTTGACAGGTGTGAAGTGATATGTCATTGCAGCTTTGATTTGTATTTCCCTGATGATAAGTGATGTTGAGCATCATTTCTTGTGTCTGTTGGCCATCTAGGTGTCTTCTTTGGACAAATGTCTATTCATGTCTTCCTCCCATTTTTAATGGACTATTTCATTTTTGGGTGTTGAGTTTTATAAGTACTTAATATATTTTGGATACCAATCCTATATCAGATATGACATTTGCAAGTATCTTCTCCTATTCTGTAGGTTGCCTTTTCTTTTTGTTGATTGAATTCTTCATCTTCTGGGAGCTTTTTATTTTGATGAAGTCCCAATAGTTTATTTTTGCTTTTATTTCCCTTGCCTCAGGAGACATATCTAGAAATAAATTGCTATGACCCATGGCAAAGAGGTTACTGCTTGAGTTCTCCTCTAGGGTTTTTATGATTTCAGGTCTCACATTTAGGTCTTTAATCTATTTTGAATTTATTTTTGTGTAAGAAAGTGGTCCCATTTCACTTTTTGCATGTTGTTGTCCAGTTTTTCCAATACTATTTGCACTTGATCTTAGCCAAAAGGCCGAGAAGCTATTCCAATACCATTTGTTGAAGAGATTTATCTTTTCCCCCATTGGATATTCTTTCCTGTTTTGTCAAACATTAATTGACCATACAGTTGTGGGTTACTTTCTGGGTTTTCTATTGTGTTCTGTTGATCTACATGTCTACTTTTGTGCCAGTACCATACTATCTTGATCACCACAACTTTGTAATGTAACTTAAAGTCTGGAATTGTTACCTTTCCAGCTTTGCTTTGTTTTTCAAAGTGGCTTTGGCTATCCAGGGTCTATCGTGGTCCCATACAAATTATAGAGTTATTTGTTCTAGCTCTGTAAAGAATGCAGTTGATATTTTGATAGGGACTGCATTAAATGTGTAGATTGCTTTGGGTAGTATTGACATTGTAACAATATTGTTTCTTCCAATCCATGAGTAGGGGAAATCTTTCCATTTCTTTGTGTCATCTTAAATTTCTTTCATCATTGTATTATAGTTTTCAGAACACAGATTTTTCACTTCTTTGGTTAGGCTTATTCCTAGGTATTGGCCTTCTCGACTGACTTATTTTGAGTATTCTTATTGTTTTTAGTGAAGTTGTAAATGGGATTGATTCCTTAATTTCTTTCTGCTACTTCATTATTGGTATAAAAACGCAACAGATTTCTGTACATACATTGATTTTGTATTCTGTGATTTTATTGAATTCATGTATCCATTCTAGAAAATATTTTTGGTGGAGTCTTTCAGGTTTTCTATATAGAGTATCATGTCATCTGCAAATAGTGAAAATTTAACTACTTCCTTGCTGATTTGCATGCCTTTTATTCCTTTTTGTTGTCTGCTTGCTATGGCCAGGGCTTCCAGTACTACATTAAATGATAGTGGTGAGAGTGGACATCTTCATCTTGTTCTTGACCATAGAGGAAAAGCTCTCACTTTTTCCTCATTGAAGATGATATTAGCTGTGGGTTTTTTCATAAATTGCCTTTATTAATTTGAGGTAAGTTCCTTTTAAACCTCCTTTGTTGGGGGTCTTTATCATGAATGGACGTTATACTTTGTCAGATGCTTTTTCTCCATCTATTGAAAAAAATCATATGGTTCTTTTTTCTAAGATTTTATTTATTTTTTCATGAGAGACACACACACACACACACAGATGCAGAGACACAGGCAGAGGGAGATGCATGTTTCCTGCAAGGAGTCGGATGTGGGACTCAATCCAGACCCCGGGATCACACCCTGAGCCAAAGGCAGATGCTCAACTGCTGAGCCACCCAGGCATCCCAAATCACATGATTCTTACCCTTTCTTTTACTCTTGTGGTGTATCATATTGATTGATTTGTAAATATTGAACCACTTTTGCAACCTAGGGATAAATCTTTCTTAATCATCATGGATGATTTTTTTAATGTACTGTTGGATTTGGCTTGCTAGTATCTTACTGAGAATTTTTACATCAATGTTCATTGAGGATATTGGCTTATAGTTCTCTTTTTTAGTGGAGTTTTTATCTGGTTTTGGTATCAGGATAATGCTGGCCTCATGGGATGAGTTTGGAAATTTTCCTTCCTATTCTGTTTTTTGGAATAGTTTGGGAAGAATAGGTATTAACTCTTCTTTACATATTTGGTAGAATTTGCCTTGAAGCCATCTGGCTCTGGACTTCTGCTTTTTGGGAGTTTTTTTGGTTACTGATTCAGTTTCTTTGCTGATTATTTTTCTGTTCAAGTTTTCTATTTCCTCCTGTTTCAGTTTTGGTACATTATATGTTTCTAGGCATTTATCCATCTCTTCCAGGTTGTTCAATTTATTGGCATATAGTTTTTCATAATATTCTCTTATGATTGTATTTCTGTGGTGTTGGTTGTTATTTCTCCTCTCTCATTTGTGATTTTTCTTATTTGGATCTTTTTCTATTTTCTTTTTAGTAAATCTGGCTAGAAGTTTATCAGTTTTATTAATTTTTTCAAGAAACAGTTTCTGGCTTCATTGATATCTTCTATTTCTTTTTTTTTTTTAGTTTCTGCTCTAATCTTTATTATTTTCCTGTTTCTTCTGGCTTTAGGCTTAATTTGTTGTTCTTTTCTAGCTCCTTTAGGTTTAAGATTAGGCTATTTATTTGGGATTTTTCTTGCTTCTTGAGGAGGGTGATATTACTATAAAATTCCCTCATACGACTGCTTTTGCTGCATCCCAAAGGTTTTGGACCATCGTGTTTTCATTTCACCAGTTTCCATATATTAAAAAAAAAAAATCTCTTATTTGATTTCCTGGTTGACCCATTCACTCTTCAGTAGCATGTTATTTAACCTCCATGTATTTGTGGTCTTTCCAAATGTTTTCTTGTGGTTGACTTATAGTTTCATAGTGCTGTGGTTAGAAAAAGTACATGGTATTACTTCAATCTTTCTGTATCTGTTGAGGACTGATTTGTGACCCAATTTGTGATCTATTCTGGGGAATGTCAAGCCCCACATCAGGCTCCACACTGAGCATGGAGTCTGCCTGAGATTCCCTTTCTATTTTTTAAAAAAGATTTTATTTATTTATTGATGAGACACACAGAGAGAGAGAGAGAGAGAGAGGCAGACACACACACACACACACAGAGAGAGAGAGAGAGAGAGAGAGAGAGAGAGGCAGAGACAGGCAGAGGGAGGAGCAGGCTCCATGCAGGGAGCCTGATGTGGGACTCAATCCCAGGTCTCTAGGATTGGGCCCTGGGCTGAAGGTGGAGGTAAACTGCTGAGCCACGTGGGCTGCTCTGAGATTCTCTTTCTAAGCAAATCTTTTTAGAAATGGACAAGTTCCTCTGAGAGAGGAATACTGAACATGATGGGCATTCTTGGGAACAGATGAACTTAAGTTAATGAGTACACAGAAAATTGCAATGCGTCTAGAAACAGAATAGTCTACTTTGGTCAAAACATATGGTTCTTACAGGGAAGAGTATGGGATAAGGCAGGAAAAGTAGTAAGAGAAAAATCTCTTGGATAAGTTAGAATACTAAAGTAAGAAATTTTGACTCACCTCTACAGTCTTCTGAAAACTGAAAGTATGAAACAACTGGGATAAAAGGTGTTTTTCAGAAAGATGACTTTCAGGATTTAGAAAAGGATAAATGAGGTTGTGGCAAGACAACACAGTAAGAAGCTATTACAATACTCCAGGATAGCGGCAATATTTAAAACTCATGTGGGCAGAGTCAGAAGGCAGAAGCTCAGAGGAGGACCAGAAGGTTGTAGACTCTACTGTTGGGCTTCCTTTGCTAGCATCTAAGTGGTCATATCCCTTAGAATGCCATCCCACAGCAAGGAAATCCCTCTTATGGCCCTAGTGATTAGTGCTAAATTCATTGCCACTGAAGATAGTTGGAACAGAAAATTGGAACATGTCAGCAAACCCTTCAGGACAAGGTTTTCAAAACAAAAACAGAGTTGCTATCTTGGCAGAACTGGACAATGAGGGAAGAAAATTACTAGTGTAATCAATCTTCAACCAATCATCTTGGAACTAGCAATGCACTCTAAGAGAGAGCTAGACTCTCTCTTAAGAAGGACTTTCAGGGGCACCTGGGTGGCTCAGTGGTTGAGCCTCTACCTTTGGTTCAGGTCCTGGGATCCTGAGATCCTGTCAACGCCTCAAGCTCCCAGAAGGGAGCCTGCTTCTCCCTTCACCAAAGCTCTGTCTCTCTTTGTGTCTCTCATGAATAAATAAATAAAATCTTTTTTTAAAAAAGGACTTTCACAGGCACTTGGGTAGCACATTCAGTTAAGCATCTGACTCTTGATTTCAGGTTAGGTCATGATCTCAGGTTGTAAAATGGAGCACAGTGTGGAGCCTGCTTAAGATTCCCACTCTCCCTGTCCCTCTGTCCTTCTCCCACTTATGCTCGTGTGTGCACATGCTCCCATGCTCTCTCTCTCTCTCTCTCTTTGGAAAAAAAAAAGAACTTCCAGGCCATGCCGAGCAGCAGCATATTGCAGCCCAGCAAAAGATAGCTTTGCAGCATGCATATGCACATTCATTTGGATGCTTCACAACTCAAGACTCTGCATTTGGGAATCATATTCTTCCTATTTTACCTCACCTTGACCTAGAATGAATAAAATATGTGTAATGAAAGTGACTGTAATATGAAATGCTAAAACTACTATCATTCGGAATTGATATTATCATTCAGAATTGAATTCAGTGACTTCCAGGATTTTTGGTGAACATTTATATTTTTTGCGTATTCAAAAGAAAGGTTATGTGTAAGTCAAAAGTAAAGGAGGGTCACCAGGATGATATGAGCTTTGGAAGCTATATTATCTGAGTGGCTGATTATGTTACCTATGACTGTAGCTTTTTTGTAATGTAGTTTGATTTCTTAACTCTAAACCAGGCTCTAATTTGGATGGTCACATAATTCACCCCTGTGGCCCCCAATTAGTTGGACTCATATGTCCACAATAGACTTTCAAGAACCATTTATAGTACTTAATTTTAAACAAATGAGGATGCTTTAAAAAATGTGAACCAGTAAGCTTAAATAAGTTATATTCATATTTACTAATTATAGAATTGATATCTGTGTACCTTTTGAGTTTATAGTCAACATGCCATCCTGAAATACTATTTAACTCATAACTAGCTCCTCTATTCTCCATTTCAAAAGGACACCTAAGTTAAGACTATCAATCAGTCTTAAACATTTTTATCAACCTATACCACTATGAATTATATGACTAAATGGTATTAAAGACAATTAAGTATGAGAAATGTGGCCTAAAAATTTGTACATGCTCTTAGCATTAGTACATAAATGGTATGCCTATGTGGTTTTATTGTTCATCTTTGTGCTAATTAAAAACATATGCAAGTTGGAAAAAACTCATTTAGGCACATATCAAAATTGGAAAGTAATACATTCAAGAAAATTTGCTCTGTGAAGTAAAATTAAAAAGGATAAAATACCCCAAGCTTGATTAAAGACTGCCCTAAATATGACAGACGGGTACCAATATTTAATGAAATAAATTTGTTATGAAATAAATAATCTAAATTATATTAACGGTTGTAAAAAAAGGTAGATGTTCATGAAATGGGATTAGAAAAGATGGAAATAATAAAGAGATAAGTACTATGAACTTTTGGAACGGAGTTTATAAATTCTTTTTTTTTAAGATTTCATTTATTTATTCATGGAGAGAGAGAGAGAGAGAGGCAGAGACACAGAGACACAGGCAGAGGGAGAAGCAGGCTCCACGCAGGGAACTCGATGTGGGACTTGATCCTGAGACCCCAGGATCACGCCCTGAGCCAAAGGCAGATGCTCAACCACTGAGCCACCCAGTGGGTGAATTCTGATGAAAAGAGAAACAGAATACTTTCTCCATGCAAAATTCACTTAATACAAATGATTCCCCTTCAAAGATTCCCCCAAACCTTCCCTTACTGCATTCTCTCAGGAAAAGTACATGAATTAGTTGCCTATATCCCTTGCGTCCTAAAAACAAACAACTCTTCTGTGTTTTTCTTCCATTAGTAAATAGTTGAGATCTTGGGTCCCTAGAGAGACCAAGCAATTTCTTAACAGAAATCTAACTAAATGGAAATACGTAAACTCCGAAAAAAATTTTAAGACTTAATGTTTCTGCCATGACTCACTTTATTGTCAGATTTTAATTTTTATTTTAAAACTTGAGAAAACGTGTACCTCAAGGCATAAGGAGACCGCAGTTATGGTCACACTAAATATTTAGAAGTTAAGTCTCTTAATGCTTTCAGCAGGCGTGAGAAGTGTTGTCTTCTGCTGTAGCGAAACTGAAGGGGGGGTAATCAGAGGTCAAAATAAAATTTCACATTTATTAATAAAAAGTTTGTAGTTATTTGTACTTAGTACTTACTATTTGGCCACATGATGTCGCTCTTTACCGCGAAATTTTCTCATTCAAGCCAAAACTAAGTCGTCCGTATTCATATTGGAAAGACTCCACTCTGTTTTTCTAAGCGGATGTTGAACAATGGCGAGCACTTCAGGATGGTAAGGAAGAGATACGATTCCTCCAAATTGTGAGACAAGTTACGATTTGAATGAAAAAAAAAAAAACAATTAATTTGAAATGGTGTGCTCAAAGCAAGGCGATCGGGAGCACCGGCATCTACTGCTGTTTTTTATGATGCTCACAGCCTGGGAGCCCGCGAGCGGTCAGATCCACTACTCGGTCCCGGAGGAGGCCAAACACGGCACCTTCGTGGGCCGCATCGCCCAGGACCTGGGGCTGGAGCTGGCGGAGCTGGTGCCGCGCCTTTTCCGACTGGCGTCCAAAGGCCACGGGGACCTTCTGGAGGTAAATCTGCAGAATGGCATTTTGTTTGTGAATTCTCGGATCGACCGGGAGGAGCTGTGCGGGCGGAGCGCGGAGTGCAGCATCCACCTGGAGGTGATCGTGGACAGGCCGCTGCAGGTTTTCCATGTGGAGGTGGAGGTGAAGGACATTAACGACAACGCGCCTGTGTTCCCCGAGACACAAAAGTATCTGTTTATAGCCGAATCCAGGATGCTTGACTCTCGGTTTCCACTAGAGGACGCTTCCGACGCAGATATTGAGGAGAATGCGCTGTTGACTTACAGACTGAGCCCCAACGAATTTTTCTCTCTGGACGTGCCAACAAATGACGAACAGGTAAAGCCTCTTGGACTTGTATTACGCAAGCCTTTAGACAGGGAGCAATCTCCGGAACTTCATTTATTGCTCACGGCCACTGATAGAGGCAAACCTGAGCTGACTGGCACCGTTCAGTTACTCGTCAAAGTGCTGGACGCCAATGACAACGCCCCAGCTTTTGATAGAACAGTCTATGCCGTGAAATTACCAGAAAACGTCCCCAATGGGACTTTGGTAATTAAACTTAACGCCTCAGACTTGGATGAAGGCTTGAATGGGGATATTATTTACTCATTCTTTAGTGACATTTCCCCAGATATAAAATCTAAATTCTACATAGATGCCGTAAGTGGAGAAATTATAGCAATAGGACATATTGACTTTGAAGAAAACAAAACCTACAAACTTCGAGTGGAAGCAATCGATAAAGGCTCCCTACCACTAGCTGGTCATTGTACAGTTCTTGTGCAAGTTTTGGACGCTAATGATAATGCTCCAGAGTTGACTGTTACCTCCCTGTCTCTCCCTATCTTAGAGAATGCTCAGCCCGGCACAGTCATCACCTTGATCAGCGTGTCCGACCGTGACTCTGGCGCCAACGGGCAGGTGACCTGCTCACTAACACCCCAAGCCCCCTTCAAGCTGGTGTCCACCTTCAAGAATTACTATTCGCTGGTGCTGGACAGCGCCCTGGACAGAGAGAGCGTGGCGAACTACGCTCTGGTAGTGACCGCACGCGACGGAGGCTCGCCTTCGCTGTCGGCCACGGCCAGCCTGTCCGTGGAGGTGGCCGACGTGAACGACAACGCGCCGGCATTCGCGCAGCCCGAGTACACGGTGTTCGTGAAGGAGAACAACCCGCCCGGCTGCCACATCTTCACGGTGTCGGCGCGCGACGCCGACGCGCAGGAGAACGCGCTGGTGTCCTACTCGCTGGTGGAGCGGCGCGTGGGCGAGCGCGCGCTGTCGAGCTACGTGTCGGTGCACGCGGAGAGCGGCAAGGTGTACGCGCTGCAGCCGCTGGACCACGAGGAGCTGGAGCTGCTGCAGTTCCAAGTGAGCGCGCGCGACGCGGGCGTGCCTCCCCTGGGCAGCAACGTGACGCTGCAGGTGTTCGTGCTGGACGAGAACGACAACGCGCCCGCGCTGCTGCCGCTGCCCGGGGCGCGCGGCGGGGGCGGCGCGCTGAGCGAGCCGGTGTCGCGGGCGGTGGGCGCGGGCCACGTGGTGGCCAAGGTGCGCGCGGTGGACGCGGACTCGGGCTACAACGCGTGGCTGTCGTACGAGCTGCAGCCGGCGGCGGGGGGCGCGCGCAGCCCGTTCCGCGTGGCGCTGTACACGGGCGAGATCAGCACGACGCGCGCCCTGGACGAGGCGGACGCGCCGCGCCAGCGCCTGCTGGTGCTGGTGAAGGACCACGGCGAGCCGGCGCTGACGGCCACGGCCACTGTGCTGCTGTCGCTGGTGGAGAGCGGCCAGGCGCCCAGGCCGTCGTCGCGGGTGTCGGCGGGCGGCGCGGGCGCGGGCGCGGCGCTGGTGGACGTCAACGTGTACCTGATCGTGGCCATCTGCGCGGTGTCCAGCCTGTTGGTGCTCACGCTGCTGCTGTCCACGGCGCTGCGGTGCTCGGCGCGGCCCAGCGAGGGCGCGTGCGGGCCGGGGAAGCCCACGCTGGTGTGCTCCAGCGCGGTGGGGAGCTGGTCGCACTCGCAGCAGAGGCGGCAGAGGGTGTGCTCTGGGGAGGGCCCGCCCAAGGCCGACCTCATGGCCTTCAGCCCCAGCCTGCCTCCGTGTCCCGGATCTCTAAATGCAACTGAAGATCCACAAGCTTCTTTGCAGTCCTCTGGAAAGGTGGGTTACTCAAATATTTTATTCTTTTATCTATTTATTTTTGAAGTCTGAAAAAAAAATTCTTATTACCTCAGACGGTGCCTTTATAGTTTTTTTTCTCATTCTAGAGATCTGCAAGTATTTCTTATTTACTTTTTCAGAACTTAGCACTTAAAGTTTATAGCTGACTTTTGTGTTCCGTCTTCCAATTGTGAATCATTAAAAACCATACACTGAGGGCAGACCGGGTGGCTCAGCGGTTTAGCGCCGCCTTCGACCCTGGACATGATCTTGTAGACCTGGGATCCAGTCCCACGTCGGGCTCCCCCTATGGAGCCTGCTTCTCCCTCTGCCTCTCTCTCTGTGTGTCTGTATTAATAAATGGATGGAATCTTGAAAAGAAAAAAAATTTAAATGAAAAATAAAAAAATACACTGAGTACGTATTTATTGGGTGCTGAATCTGAATTAGTTTCATTTAATACTTATCTGAAAAAAAAAAAAAACCAAACCTATCTGAAAAGTATTCAGTGAACAATTTAATTGCTACACATTAAATATATTTCAACACCACTGTACCATGTATTCATTTCTGAAGTTTGCATGGTGCTTTAATATAATTCTATTGTTTACAAGAAGTCCCAAAGCAAAATGTGTAGTAACTGTTACTTAAACTTTGTAGTTTTCTACCTTTTTCTGTGTGAGGCTGAAGACTTGGTTGGCCAGCCTTACTCAGTGTTTTTTATTTCAATGAGTAAATTTCAGTATACTCTAGAAAACAGTTACTTTACCTTAGGAATAGAATTCTGACAATAAATGTTAGAAATACAACTCTCATTCCAAGTTGTGTAAAATATGTTTCTATATGCTTGACAACGTATTGATTGAAAATTTTTTCTATATTTAGAAAGTATTTTGAAATTTATAAAATTAAATTTTTATCTGATATTGGAAAAAAAATACTTCCTGTCAGGTACTTTCTTCAGAAGACTTTCTCCTTTTTACTAAATTTTTGTTAGTATATAATGTTTGTGCATTACAGATGTCTATTCTACACTTTGAATTCTGTTGAATTCATAGTCTATACTTTTAAAAAGTTACCCCTGTCATTTGAGATGGTTTACTTTTCCCCTCAGTATTCTTTTTTAAAAAAAGATTTTATTTATTTATTTATTTATTTATTTATTTATTTATTTATTTATTTTTTATGAGACACACACACACACAGAGAGAGAGAGAGAGAGGTAGAGACACAGGTAGAGGAAGAAGCAGGCTCCATGCAGGGAGCCGGATGCGGAGCTCGGTCCCAGGACTCGATCCCAGGACTCCAGGACCATGCCCTGGGCCGAAGGCAGGTGCTAAACTGCTGAGCCACCCAGGGATCCCCTCCCCTCAATATCCTGAAAGACAGAAATCTGGAGATGAGATTGCACCTTCAAATTCATTCCATGTTAAACTTATATTTTCTGAATTGTGGCCTGTGACTATCAGATTGGTATTTCTTCACACTCTGTCTTTAGTTGAAGCTTTTGTTTTCTAATTTATATTGTAGAAATTTCCTTTGTACTTACAGTGAGTTTTTGTTATGTGACTTATTCCAGTCTATTCCAGGATTTTTTATTGTGTTAGATACATTCTTTAATTAAAAACTCAGCAGAGCAAAATCAGTAGTTTTGAGAATAGAGCCACAGTATAACCATGAAAGTGCAAGTAAAATTCACTTAAATGATATATTTCAATAATTTTTCTTTTTCCTTATAGAAGACATGTGTAGTATGTGTTCCAAAGCAATCAATTTTCATTATATTTCTTTTTAAAATTTTATTTATTTATTTACTTATTTATTTATTTATCTAACAGAGAGAGTGAGTAAGCACAGGGAGGGATAGAGGGAGAGGGAGAGAGAAGATTTAGCATACTCTTCACTGAGCCCAAAACCCAATGCAGGGCCAATCTCAAGACCTGAGCCAAAATCAAGAGTTCACCATTTAATCCACTGCACCCCTCAAGGGCCTCGTTTCATTATACTTCTTTCAAAACTTGAGTATTCTCTATGCTCCCGTGATCAATCCTATTTATGTCTGTCAGCATAACTCTTCTTATTTTTTTAAAAAAGATTATTAAAAAAAAAATAAAAAAATAAAAAAGATTATTTATTTATTTATTCATGAGAGACACACACACAGAGAGGCATAGTGAGAAACAGGCTCCACCCAGGAAGCCCAATGTGGACTGGGTCCTGGGACCCCGGGACCCTGTCCTGAGCCAAAGGCAGAGGCTCAAGTACTGAGCCACCCAGGTGTCCCAGCAAAAGTTCCCTTAAATCCAAACTTATGCCTTCAAATATCTCTGTCCTTGCACTTTTTCAGGTGCAAGGACACCTGAATCAGAATTTGAATGGACTTTAACCTAAGGTCAGTCTAAAGAAGTAGAAAAGTATAAAAACAATTTAGTAGAACAGATGAATCAATGAATTAAATGAATTGAGCCCGGGTATTTGATTGTATGCTGTATGGATTATATGGACTGAAGAGTGCTAGAAATCTAACTCCCCTCCACACTCCCACTAGTTTCTTAGAGCTAGTATTATTTAATACTTAATATATCTCCTATAACTATAAATTTTATTCTTTATTATTGATGGCTGTATTGATATAATTGGTAATTTTGTCCTTTATATTAATATTTATTTTCTCATGAATACGGGCTATCATCATATGCAAATTTTCAGAAGATCAGTGAACATCTAACAATGAATTTATCTTTTGCATCATCAGAAAGCATGAGCACACTGGGATCCAGGGAGGTTAGGATTCAAAATAGCTTGGAAGTTCAAAGTAGAGAGGCGAGAGCATGGAAGGCACTTCAGTATTTATTTAGTAGCTAGCTCTCTGTGTTTCTGCGGATAACACTCCTCAATTCAAGTAGCAATTAAGAAGCTAATAATGAAACTTCCCTTTATCAGTCCCCAACTTGTAGGCTAAATTCTGATCCAATCTGAAACTTGAGAGTGAAGGGACACTATAAATAAATACACAAGATCACAGACATAAAGGGAGTATATCCTAGGTAACTTGGGGTCGGTCTATGGTGAGCCTATCCTATCCTAGACCTGGTAATGCTAACTGCATTAGCAACACCTGGAGTCCTTAATGAACATTCTGGTTCCCAGACTCCACGACAACATTTTGAAATAAGTAGGACTGGCAAATTTGCAAATTTTAATAAGCACTCTAGGTGGTTCTTACTCAATTGAAGTTTTAGATCCAATAGCCCTATTGAGATGCTTGGCAAAGCAAGTTCCTATTATTTGACAGGATATAATTTAAGTATCCCCTACTTTCTATTCATTATTGAAGATTTAATTGGCACAGCTATGTTATTGCTTGCTATAAAACACACATTAATAGGAATGGAGTTTTGTATGTTTAATTCATGCTTTACAAGAAAAACAATCCTTAAAACCAGAATGTGAATGGACTTTAATCTTTAAGGTCAGTCTAAAGAAGTAGAATAGTGTAAAAACAATTTAGTAGAACAGATGAATCAATTCAATGACTCATTCCTATCTATTTTCTTGTTCATAAATGTTGCTCTATTTTTTTTTAGCTCTTAATAACAACTGAAAGGATTAAAAAATTTTTTGGCTCTTTTATAAATCATAATATCATTAAAGTAAATAAATTAATCTTTTGGATAAGACCAAAGGTCCTATTATTAAGTTTTCTCTTCTTGGAAAAAGAGAATTTTCTCTCTTTTTTCTTTCAGTAGTGTAGATATATTAATAGGGAATGTCAGTTGCTGAATATTTGATTCCAAGAACTTTGAGAAAGAGAAAATATTTTTACTGCAGGTGGTGATGAAAGGCTTTATTGATACTGATAAACTATTAGATAATTCCAAAACTGTTCATTTAGGGTACTTGAAAAGATTAAATATAATAAAGATGAAAGCACTTGTCCCTGCCAGTAGAAATAATAAATTTTTGAATTATTTTACTTAGAATCATAACTAAGATTATTTTTGCCCATGTAAGATGCATAGCAAAAAATGAAACTTCTCCCAGTAGTAACAATTTCTCAATAAAAAGCACTTTTCTATTTTCCTAGACAAGAACCACCAATCAGCCTGTGCAGTAGTAATAGAAAAGGCATTGCAGAGTGATAAAATTCTATAGGCAATAATTTTTACCAAAAAGCCAATTGTGGTCTTGACACAATATGAAAAGAAATGTGGCTAAATTGAGGCCTGAGGATATTGCCATTTGTGAAGCACTTACTCTCCTTAAAGTACTGTCCTAGGCATTTAATGTATCATAATTGATACAATCACCATATTGTTACTTTATGAATGTTATAAAACTGGAAACAGAGACAGAGAGAGTTTAAATTATTCTCCCCAAGTCACAAAACTAGTAAGTTTAAGAATAGGAATCAGAATGGAGACATTTCTGATGTCAAAGCCAATAATCTTCCCTCAACTATCTAGTGATGACTGAAATTTAGGAGTTTCAAACACCTCACAGAGAACTGATTCTTCAGATTAGTGTCCAGTAAGGCTTATTTAATCTCAAAATAATAAAAAAGAAGTAAATTAAGTGTCAACATTGAAGACATTTAGAGGCACCTGCATTGCTCGGTAGGTTAATCCCCTGCATTTAGCTCAGGTCAGGATTCTAGAGTTTCGAGATCAAGTCTTGGCATCCGGCTCCCTGCTCAGTGGCGAGTCTGCTTCTCCCCCTCTCTGCTTCTCTCTGCTGTGGACTCTCTCTTTCTCTCTCAAATAAATAAGATCTTTTAAAAAGTTGAATACGTCTAAATTTGTTACCCAGTAAAATACTGATACACTCACTATATACAAATACTAAGTATTTTCAAATGTAGCTAATGATAATCATGTTTGGGGAAGAAATTACCTCTCTGAGGTTCTGCACTCAACAAAACGCTGAACTAAGAGTAGATGATAATTACTATTATATACGAAAGAGAAATCACGTGAAGTTTTGAAGATCCATAGGGATACAAATACGTAAAAATAGAATTAAAAGCTATGAATGCAAGTTGTTAAACTTATGGAAATGTACTTACACATTCAGCCACCGGATGTCGCTGTCTTCCATAAAATTTTTTACAACAAAGGCATAATCCTGTTTCTCAAGGACTAAAAAGGAACTACATACTCAGATCTCAGGCATTTCGACAAAATTGGATTTAAGAAATAGAATAGGAAAATCCAGAGAGCATGTTTGTTTTAGACCGCTGATTCATCAATTTGTTAATCGGCAAAAAGGTATGATGCTGGTCTACACACCCAGCAGCCTCATAGCCCGACACGGGCTTCTTTTGCTTCTGCTCCTCGCAGCCTGGAAGGCAGGGAGCGGCCAGGTCCGATACTCGGTCCCGGAGGAGGCCAAACACGGCACCTTCGTGGGCCGCATAGCCCAGGACCTGGGGCTGGAGCTGGCGGAGCTGGTGCCGCGCCTTTTCCGACTGGCGTCCAAAGGCCACGGGGACCTTCTGGAGGTAAATCTGCAGAATGGCATTTTGTTTGTGAATTCTCGGATCGACCGGGAGGAGCTGTGCGGGCGGAGCGCGGAGTGCAGCATCCACCTGGAGGTGATCGTGGACAGGCCGCTGCAGGTTTTCCATGTGGAGGTGGAGGTGAAGGACATTAACGACAATGCGCCCATCTTCTCAGTCTCAGAACAAAAGCTTTCGATACCGGAATCTCGACTGCTTGACTCCCGGTTTCCGCTAGAAGGCGCCTCTGATGCGGATGTTGGAGAGAATGCAGTGCTGACTTACAGACTCAGTCCAAATGAGTTTTTCATTCTTGATATTATAAACAAAAAAGACAAAGGCAAATTTCCAGTGCTTGTTCTAGGAAAAATGCTAGATCGTGAAGAAAACCCTCAGCTTCAGTTGTTATTAACGGCAACTGATGGAGGCAAACCGGAATATACAGGATCTGTTACTCTGCTGATCTTGGTGTTGGATGCCAATGATAATGCGCCTATATTTGACCGATCTGTTTATGAAGTAAAGATGTATGAAAATTCAGCGAACCAAACATTAGTAATATGGCTAAATGCGTCTGATGCAGATGAAGGAATAAACAAGGAAATGATATATTCATTTAGTGCTTTGGTTTCTCCCAGCATAAGAAGGAAATTTCTAATGAATGAAAAAACGGGAGAAATAAGAGTAAATGATGCTATTGACTTTGAGGATAGTAACACTTATGAAATTCATGTAGATGTTACAGATAGAGGGAACCCACCCATGGTTAGTCACTGCACCGTCCTAGTGGAAGTTCTGGATGAAAATGATAATCCACCTGAGGTGGTTATCACTTCTTTGGCTCTCCCGGTGCAAGAGGATGCTCAGGTGGGCACCGTCATTGCCTTGATCAGCGTGTCCGACCGTGACTCTGGCGCCAACGGGCAGGTGACCTGCTCACTAACACCCCAAGCCCCCTTCAAGCTGGTGTCCACCTTCAAGAATTACTATTCGCTGGTGCTGGACAGCGCCCTGGACAGGGAGAGCGTGGCGAACTACGCTCTGGTAGTGACCGCACGCGACGGAGGCTCGCCTTCGCTGTCGGCCACGGCCAGCCTGTCCGTGGAGGTGGCCGACGTGAACGACAACGCGCCGGCATTCGCGCAGCCCGAGTACACGGTGTTCGTGAAGGAGAACAACCCGCCCGGCTGCCACATCTTCACGGTGTCGGCGCGCGACGCCGACGCGCAGGAGAACGCGCTGGTGTCCTACTCGCTGGTGGAGCGGCGCGTGGGCGAGCGCGCGCTGTCGAGCTACGTGTCGGTGCACGCGGAGAGCGGCAAGGTGTACGCGCTGCAGCCGCTGGACCACGAGGAGCTGGAGCTGCTGCAGTTCCAAGTGAGCGCGCGCGACGCGGGCGTGCCTCCCCTGGGCAGCAACGTGACGCTGCAGGTGTTCGTGCTGGACGAGAACGACAACGCGCCCGCGCTGCTGCCGCTGCCCGGGGCGCGCGGCGGGGGCGGCGCTCTGAGCGAGCCAGTGTCGCGGGCGGTGGGCGCGGGCCACGTGGTGGCCAAGGTGCGCGCGGTGGACGCGGACTCGGGCTACAACGCGTGGCTGTCGTACGAGCTGCAGCCGGCGGCGGGGGGCGCGCGCAGCCCGTTCCGCGTGGCGCTGTACACGGGCGAGATCAGCACGACGCGCGCCCTGGACGAGGCGGACGCGCCGCGCCAGCGCCTGCTGGTGCTGGTGAAGGACCACGGCGAGCCGGCGCTGACGGCCACGGCCACTGTGCTGCTGTCGCTGGTGGAGAGCGGCCAGGCGCCCAGGCCGTCGTCGCGGGTGTCGGTGGGCGGCGCGGGCGCGGGCGCGGGCGCGGCGCTGGTGGACGTCAACGTGTACCTGATCGTGGCCATCTGCGCGGTGTCCAGCCTGTTGGTGCTCACGCTGCTGCTGTCCACGGCGCTGCGGTGCTCGGCGCCGCCCGGCGAGGGCGCGTGCGGGCCGGGGAAGCCCATGCTGGTGTGCTCCAGCGCGGTGGGGAGCTGGTCGCACTCGCAGCAGAGGCGGCAGAGGGTGTGCTCTGGGGAGGGCCCGCCCAAGGCCGACCTCATGGCCTTCAGCCCCAGCCTGCCTCCGTGTCCAGTACCAGATGTGGAAATGGAAGGAGAGTCTTCTGGAGGGGACTACTCTGGAAAGGTGGGTTATTACTTTTTTAATTTCCATATGTTGCTCTGTGAATAATTTATTAATCGCTTTTTGCCCTCATGCATATGTCTCAGAATATCTTCATCCTTTCTAATATAGCATATTGCTGTAAAATCTCAAATATTTCTACTAATGCCTAATATAATTTATCTAAAAGGTCGTTTTGGGGGTGTCTGTTGGCTCAGACGGTAGAGCATGTGACTCTTGGGGTGGTGAGCTCAAGCCCCATGATGTGCATGCAGCCTACTTTTAAAAATAAAAAAAAGTTCATTTTGTGTTTTGTCTATTGTACTCTGCATCATGTTTTTCTTGATACTTCAATTTTTAAACAGTTCAACTTGTTTTTAAGTATTTCTATTTCCAATCAAATATTTGAAGTCGTTTGTAGGTTTTGGTTTTTTCATAAAGCACTCTTTTTTATTTTTAGAAGTATTTATTTGAATAGTTCTTTAAGTTTATTTAACTTTCAAATCTAAATTTTGATATGGCCATATTACTTTTAAAGACTGCTCTCAGGGGATCACTGGGTGGCTCAGCGGTTTAGCGCCTGCCTTTGGTCCAGGGCGCGATCCTGGAGTCCCAGGATCGAGTCCCACGTCAGGCTCCTGGCATGGAGCCTGCTTCTCCCTCTGCCTGTGTCTCTGCCTCTCTCTCTCTCTCTCTCTGTGTCTATCGTAAATAAATAAATAAATCTTTAAAAAATCATTAAAGACTGATCTCTGTTCTCTTCAGGATCAAAATGTGCCTTTTCTCCCTTATTAAAGAGTGTTTGGTGCCTGGGTGGCTCTGTAGGTTAAGCCTGGGACTCTTGATTATATCAGGTCATGATCAGAGTCCTGGGATGGAGACCTGAACTGGGTTCCATCCATGGGGCAAATTGGCTTGAGGATTTCTCTTCCTCTCCCTCTTCGGTCCCTCCTCCCCACTCATGCAGGCTTCCTTGCTCTATCTCTCATAAAGAAATAAACCTTAAGAAATGAATATTATACTGCAGTATAACATAATAATACAATATCCTCAGTATTCCATGTTTACATTTTATTTTTAGTGGTACTCTATGTAGACTTGAAATTCATTCATAAATATCCTAATCTATGAAAATGTTTTTAGATTTTAAAATGATTATCATTTTCATTTTAGTAGTGGTGGTACCTGTACTGATGTGTACTATTCACTTTTGTTAGCAGAAGATGAAGTTTTATAGTTATTTACATAATTTTATGCAGTCGCTCTTCATTACCTACTGCTTTGTTAACATAAAACATTGCTTATTATGTTCAAGTAGTAGTTTTTGCACTGTGAAGAAAGAGTATGATTATGTTTAATAATGGAGAACATTTGAAAATCACTTTTAATTTTAGGGAGGTTGGAGACAATTACTTTAGTCCAAATTAACATAAGAAATTTGAAGAGAGAAATGAATTGTTCTCTTAGAACGTTATCTACTGATTTGATATCATAGAGTACAATTTATAGTTTTTCTAGTCCTCTTAAACAGAATTGCGTTGAATGGGGTAGACTGAGAAATGAAGGACAATTAAATTGCAGGGTGCCAACGCTATCCTATTCATTATTCCTTTTTGAGACTGGTTGTTACCTGATACCTATGGTTTCATTTTTGCTTATTTTGTTAGGTCCAGTGTTACCATAATAGCAGTGCATCTAGTTTATCACCTTGACTCTGGTTCTTAGCAATGCTTTTTCCTTTCTGTATGCAGGCTGAATTTCTACTCCGTTTGTATTTCACAAAAATCTTCCAGTAAAACTTGGAATCTCTATCCAAGTAAGGAACATTGAGAAAGACAACTGTGGCAGGAATTTAAGCGTGGCATTGCCTTCTTATGCTAATACTTCCCATGGCCAGTTACAGAAGATAAGTTACACTAGAGTATTTCAACTTGTATATAGAATCCCTTTATCTTATATCTGCCCTCTCTTTCAGCCCTTTATAATGTCACTATGTTCCCCTTGCAGGAAAGTCTTATCCAAAAGCATCTCTTTTTCTGAGCAATTAATGAAATACAGAATTGTGCATTTACCAATTTAGTCCTATTTGTTTTACTTTGCTTTTTGGGGGGACATATTTAAAATACAAGTATTCACCAAAGTTTTAACATAACCAGTTAGCATTTTATCCAGTAATATAATTTTAAAGTCTTTGGAGGAAGCAATGCAGTAGGAGATGAAACGAGGTGAGATGTCAGGAGTAGTTGAGAACTAGCAAGGACATCTTCCTCTGTCTCTGCTTTAAGAGAAATATTTTAAAATAAATTTAATGGACAAAGTTTCTTTCATTCAATTCAGAATTACTGAAATTTAAGAATGAAACCAGAAAAATTTCCAAATCAAGGATTGCTTTTTAACATTCTTGCCAAAAAAGAAATTAGTCAATTTCTCTTAAAAGTATAGCATCTTAGGGGCGCCTGGGTAGCACAGTTGGTTAAGCACCCAATTCATGGTTTTGGCTCAGGTCGTGATCTCATGGGTCATGAGATTGAGCCCCACATTAGGCTTTGCAGTCAGTGCAGTCTGTTTGAGCTACTCTCCCTTTACCCCTCCTCCCATGTGCTCAGTCTCCCTCTTTCTTTGAAATAAATAAATAAATGTAAAAAAACTATACCATCTTAATTTTATGATCATATTTAATATTCAAATGTGATATTAAAATGAGGCTAATCATGAGTACTCTATAGCTCTTGATGGCATTGTGTTTGTTATTGTCTATTTTAAGATGAGTAACCAACCCATAGCTTTATCAGTACACTGTATTTATTTAGCTATATGATAACCTTAGAATTTGAGGGCTTTAAAAACTATCTTTAATGTGTACTTAACCAATGAGGCAATTCCTTAAACCAGAAATGGAATGGACCTTCAGCATGGTATATTCTCAAAGGGATTGGATTATTGAAATCAGCAAACACAAGGAAATTTAGTTCTTAGTCATGTCTTTTTCTGCATTTAGTAATCCCTATGTGCTAAAATTATTTTGCTCTTCTTTATGCAACTATGCTAGTCTTGCGTTTAAAGAAGAATTACAATTTAAAGAAGAATTACAAGTAGTTAGAACTATAAATTTTTTTCATAGATTTATAATCATTAAATCACTATTTTTTAAAGTGTTCCAAATGAATACTGAAGCTCACTTTCACATATGACCTAAGATTGGCTTGGATAGCTATTTACAATTTTTTTCATTAGAGAAGTTTGGGATTTTACCAATGGCTGCCATCTTATCAGAAGGATTTCAGATATTGGATTGTTGGCTTCTTAATAGTGTTGAGAATGATTAAAATATTTTTCTCTTTTAATATGACTGATAAGCTTTATTGCAATTGATAATAGTTGCTATGCAAATTTCCACTGGGTTTTTGCATTTGAGATAAGAACAGGAAAATAAAATTGAGTAAATGAATTATATTTAGTATGATTTTTATGCTCTAGTCTCTGGAAACCAATTCTGGCATAAAATGAGTATAAACAAACAGACAAAAATAACTTGAATTCCTGATTCAGTGGTTTTGTTGGGGGTGGGTTAGAAAGAAATTATTTTCAAATAGTAGTGGATATAAAGCAAATGTAAGTTATCCTTCAGGATGGAAACTATGACATTCACTCTGAGCAGACACAATAATTGAGAAAGCTTTAAAATGAGCCAAAGATAAATATGCCTTGTATTTCTAGGAGTCAGTACTTGGTAAATTCATTAACATCAAAGAAAATAAATCTTTGAATAAACTGATAAATAGCTTGCATATCAGCATTGATTTTAAAAACCATTATGTTGAGGCAGTAACTTAGAAAACTTGCATCTTGAGTTGTTCTCTGCACAGTTGAATTAAATGTTTGGAATAATTTAACATTATTAATCCTTATTAATAAGGATTATTAATAATTTAACATTATTAATCCTTACAGGATTAAGCAATAGAAATTATAGTGTTAGCAATGGAGTAAACTTAATAAAAGCTCATTCCAAAATGATCAATTTCTGAAAGTCTAAAAACCACAGCATCACTAGTAACCTACAAATATGGATTTTCGTGTTTATATACATGAATATAGTTGGTCCAGTAGTACATTCTTAGATGTCTATGTCCAAGGTAAAAACTCTGCTTAGGATTCTAAATTGTAAGACAGAAACCACCTTTAAAGAGCTAGTGGTCACACACAAGTAACATATAAAGAATTAAAAGCCTACAAAGTAAAATATGGACCAATATATGAAGGAATTAGGAGAGAATCAATAGAAGTGGAAAAATAGTATACACACAAACGCACTTCCATTTTGAGCCACAGGATGTCGTTGTTCTCCAAGGAGAGGATTCTTTAAACAGAAGAAAATTGCGATTATTCACGGACCAGAAAGAATCTCCACTGTTCCGGTATTTTAAAGACTGTATATATCTATGTTGTTAAGATCAGTCGGGATCTCAGGAACAAAGACTCAAAAGAAAGATCTAAAAGGACTACCCCTTTCCGCTCATGAAATATTGCTTTATTAACCAGAAGCAAAGCAGGATGTTAGCTTCTGGACCAGGTGGCCAGGGAACCAATCATTTGCTGCTCTCGGTTCTGCTCCTTGCAGCGTTGGAGGCCGAGAGCGGCCAGGTCCGCTACTCGGTCCCGGAGGAGGCCAAACACGGCACCTTCGTGGGTCGCATTGCCCAGGACCTGGGGCTGGAGCTGATGGAGCTGGTGCCACGCTTGTTCCAGGTGGCGTCCAAAGGCCACGGGGACCTTCTGGAGGTAAATCTGCAGAATGGCATTTTGTTTGTGAATTCTCGGATCGACCGGGAGGAGCTGTGCGGGCGGAGCGCGGAGTGCAGCATCCACCTGGAGGTGATCGTGGACAGGCCGCTGCAGGTTTTCCATGTGGAGGTGGAGGTGAAGGACATTAACGACAATCCGCCGGTGTTCCCAGCACCACGAAAAAAATTGTTTATTTCTGAAACTACAGCTCTTGACTCTCATTTTTCACTAGAGGGCGCCTCTGATGCAGACATCGGGGCCAATGCTCTTCTGACTTACAGACTGAGCCCCAATGAGTATTTCTCTCTGGAAGTACCCACCAACGATGATCAGGTAAAACCACTCCAACTAGTGCTAAAAAAACCTTTAGACAGGGAGGTCGCTTCAGAGCTTCTCTTGGTGCTCAAAGCAACTGATGGGGGAAAGCCCGAGCTGACAGGTACCACAGAGTTTCACATCACAGTGCTGGATGTAAATGACAACGCCCCAGTGTTTGACAAAGTTGTCGATCGTGTAAAATTATTGGAGAATTCGAGAAACGGTACACTGGTTATTAAACTTAACGCCTCGGATTTGGATGAAGGTTCAAACAGCCATATTCTTTATTCCTTTGCAACTGATGTCTCCTCTAATACAGAAGACTTTTTCCACATAGATTCAGCCAGTGGAGAAATAAAAGTAAACGGAAAAATAGATTTTGAAGAAACCAAATTATGGAAACTTCAAATAGAAGCAGTTGACAAAGGAAATCCCCCGATGTTTGGTCACTGCACGGTCTTGATAGAAATCTTGGATATTAATGATAATGCTCCGGAGTTACTAGTGACGTCACTATCATTGTCTGTTCCAGAGGATGCTACACTAGGGACTGTCATTGCCCTAATAAGTGTAACTGACCGTGACTCTGGCGCCAACGGGCAGGTGACCTGCTCACTAACACCCCAAGCCCCCTTCAAGCTGGTGTCCACCTTCAAGAATTACTATTCGCTGGTGCTGGACAGCGCCCTGGACAGAGAGAGCGTGGCGAACTACGCTCTGGTAGTGACCGCACGCGACGGAGGCTCGCCTTCGCTGTCGGCCACGGCCAGCCTGTCCGTGGAGGTGGCCGACGTGAACGACAACGCGCCGGCATTCGCGCAGCCCGAGTACACGGTGTTCGTGAAGGAGAACAACCCGCCCGGCTGCCACATCTTCACGGTGTCGGCGCGCGACGCCGACGCGCAGGAGAACGCGCTGGTGTCCTACTCGCTGGTGGAGCGGCGCGTGGGCGAGCGCGCGCTGTCGAGCTACGTGTCGGTGCACGCGGAGAGCGGCAAGGTGTACGCGCTGCAGCCGCTGGACCACGAGGAGCTGGAGCTGCTGCAGTTCCAAGTGAGCGCGCGCGACGCGGGCGTGCCTCCCCTGGGCAGCAACGTGACGCTGCAGGTGTTCGTGCTGGACGAGAACGACAACGCGCCCGCGCTGCTGCCGCTGCCCGGGGCGCGCGGCGGGGGCGGCGCGCTGAGCGAGCCGGTGTCGCGGGCGGTGGGCGCGGGCCACGTGGTGGCCAAGGTGCGCGCGGTGGACGCGGACTCGGGCTACAACGCGTGGCTGTCGTACGAGCTGCAGCCGGCGGCGGGGGGCGCGCGCAGCCCGTTCCGCGTGGCGCTGTACACGGGCGAGATCAGCACGACGCGCGCCCTGGACGAGGCGGACGCGCCGCGCCAGCGCCTGCTGGTGCTGGTGAAGGACCACGGCGAGCCGGCGCTGACGGCCACGGCCACTGTGCTGCTGTCGCTGGTGGAGAGCGGCCAGGCGCCCAGGCCGTCGTCGCGGGTGTCGGCGGGCGGCGCGGGCGCGGGCGCGGGCGCGGGCGCGGCGCTGGTGGACGTCAACGTGTACCTGATCGTGGCCATCTGCGCGGTGTCCAGCCTGTTGGTGCTCACGCTGCTGCTGTCCACGGCGCTGCGGTGCTCGGCGCGGCCCAGCGAGGGCGCGTGCGGGCCGGGGAAGCCCACGCTGGTGTGCTCCAGCGCGGTGGGGAGCTGGTCGCACTCGCAGCAGAGGCGGCAGAGGGTGTGCTCTGGGGAGGGCCCGCCCAAGGCCGACCTCATGGCCTTCAGCCCCAGTGTTCCTCCTGCTTCAGGTTCTGGAGATAGTGGAGAACAACAGATTTTCCGGAATGAGGTGAGTACAGTAATTCTGGAATGTATTTCATTCCTGTTGAGGTCAATCGCAGAGTATGTTCAGTGATATTACTGTAAGCTGATTGCTCCATTTATTTGTTTTTGCTTTGTTTTCTTGGGATAGCTTATTTTAAAACACAAGAAGTCTAGCCATTTTTATTACTTTTCACTAAAGTCTTCATGAACACACCAGGAACATTATTTATTTGCTGGAAGAAATAATAGTTGTAATAAGAGCAATAATGAAATAGATAGCTAAAGCTTTCTGTAAATGAAGCAGGCTAAGTCATGAGGGAAAGGAGCCAAGGATCACTGATGGGAAATGGAGAATGTAGGCAAAGCTTAAATCTTCTAGTTCTCAATTGTGTAGCAAGTTCATTCTTTTTATTCATATTCTTTTTCTAATGGTGTCCTCTACTCATTATGTTCATGTATTAAAAAATTTCTATAACGTAATGTAGAACTTCATAATTTAGTTATTTTGAGTTTGAAATGTGTTTGAATTATTACCATCCTATAAACTATAAATTTATTTATTATTAATGGGCATGCGCTGTTGAGGTGGCTTCCTTTTATAAACAATTTTGTTTCTTTACAATCTTCTTTGAGATACTGGATTTAGTTTCAGCCTTACCTTTGGGATAAGGTGCTTCAGATAAACTACGTTTTTCCTTATTTCCTAGCATAATTTCAGCTTTGCTAATTGCGTGTTGAATCTAGTGCTGCTCTCTTTCAGATTAATTCATTGATTTCCTTTTTTTTATTTGGAAGATTTATTTGATATTTGATCATATTTATGTTTCTTCCATTCATGGTACCCATTGTGAGGCTGTATGGAAATATTTTAGGGTCGAGTAGGAAAATTCACTCTTCTTTGTGTTTTGTGTTTAAGAGAATCTTCCCATATATGGGGAAATATGGTCCTGCTGCCTGTGTGTCTACCAAGCCACTATTTCAAGGTCTTTGAAATGGCATTGATGTAAATAGCTTAAGCTAACAACCTTGGAATATCTGTAAAGTCATTTCCATTTGGCAGTGGTGATGTTGATGGCATTTCACAATATAATACTGTATACTTTAAATACACTTGATGCAAACTCTTTTTTGCCCCAAAGCTATACGCATGTGAATTGTTTTCTTTAAAGAGATCACAGAGAACTTATATTTAGAGCTATAAGCATGTAAATCAACTAATGTGAACATTTATTTATTTATTATTTACTCCAGTGTACAAGTTAGAAACACTTTACTGTATTACTGCATGGAGAAATAAATTAATATATAATATATTTACATGTGGTGGAGAACCATTTTATGGATAGGGTAAAGTTAATAGGAGTGCTAAGAAGACATTAGTGGCAATTTTCTTTTTTTTTTCTTTTTTTCTTTCTCTTTTTCTTTTTTTTAGTGGCAATTTTCTAGCCACAAAAAGAGGATGATTTCCATGAAGATGAACATTAGGAAATTTTCTAAAAAGGAAAACCATGCCCTAGTTTATCATACTGAAATTCTTTTCATCCATATCTACAAAATAAAATAAGAACAGTCACTAACTATAAATAAACCATTACTATTTGAACTATATCTGTTTATTAGACATTGTGTGAAGGACTAAAAATACATAATTTTATTTAACCCTTATATCAACTTGTAAACTACATGTCACTATCCAAATTTTATATTTTTAAAAGATTTTATTTATTTGAGAGAAAGGATGAGTGAGAGGATGAGCATGAACTGGGGGAGGGATAGGAAACAGCAGATTTCCCACTGATCAGGGAGCCTGACATGGGGCTCTATCCTAGGACCTTGGGTTCAGACCTGAGCTGAAGGCAGATATTTAGCTGACTGACTCACCAAGGCGCCCCTCACTATCCAAATGTTAAAGTTGAGCTAAGAGATGGTAAGATATTTTTCTCCTTTGTCTACTGCCATCCATCCAGTCCATGATAAAGATGATATTCAAATATATATCTTTTAGCCCAGAACCATTCTTTTATTCACTGTAAAGTTTTCTATATTAATTGTTTTCTCTGATCAGGCATAGTTCTGGCTAGGAAAACCAAGCAGAAAGTATATACAGGTGAATCCTTCTTTCCGTTTTGCTTAAGAAAAACTCCATGATTATCCTCATAGTTAATTTTGTACAGTGCCATAATTGAGATAAGAATTGAGATTTTTATGTTAAGTGATTTTTTCTCAGTAGAGTTCATGAACATTATTATCATTTGTCTAATGCCGCATTGAAATAGGTATTTACATCATTCAATCAGTATATAATGAAGAGCTGCCATTGTTAAGGACTGTGTATTCATTGTTTGAAAGTAGTATGAGTAAGAAGAATCATTTAATATATGAGAAAACCCAGAACACTGATCTGCAACAATCTACCAGAACACCAAAACCAAATAACAAATATGAAAATCACCCTGTCCTTTTTATGTTGTGAATAAGGATAATGTTTTGGGCAAATATAAGTGGTAATATGATTCTTTCCAGGGTCCTGGATATCATCAAAGGATTCAATAAGTGTTTCCAAAGTTGCTTACTTCAAAAACAGCTTTAAAGCTATATATTCCCCATGAAATCTTTTGAGTGTGTGTGTGGCTATTTCAGAATTCAGTCTGCTTCAGTCTTATTGTTGCCTGTGAGATTTGTGCTGACTGGTCAGATGAACTATGATCAAATAACTGTATACTTCAATAAGCTGTGAGAGCAAAGAATAAACATCAATCAATAAGCATATCCTATAATTTTGTTAATACAATGTTGGACGGTACTTCTAACTTAATGATTTTAAAGAACCTCCTGAGTTTCCAAGAATGGTTTCAAGATTTGTTTCTCTGTTTTACATTTCAATAATATTACTAGTCCTGTTATGCTCTATGATGAGGACTAATAGAATATTAAACCATGCACTCTATTATATGACTAGTAGGACTTACAGTTAAAACTAAAAGTAACCAGATTGGGGTGCCTGGGTAGCTGAGTCAGCTCACTGTCTGGCTTTTGGTTTCATCTGTGGTTGGGATCTTCCCCGTCATGGGATCCAGCCTTTTGGGGCCTCTTGTGGAGCCTCTCCTGGAGCCCTATGTTGGGCTCCATGCTCATCATGGAGTCAGTTTGAGATTCTCTCCCTCTATACCTCCGCCTGCACTCTCAAGCTTAAATAAATAAATCTTTTTTAAAAAGACTAACCAGATTTATTTAGTAAAGGTCAGGTACAAAGTTCCTCAGTGTTTCAATCAATTTTACAAAATCAATATTAATTAATGATATTGATGTGGGGCGCCTGGGTGGCTCAGTGGTTGAGCATCTGCCTTTGGCTCAGGTTGTGATCCTGGGGTCCTGGAATTAAGTCCTGCATTGGGCTCCCCACAGTAAGCCTGGTTCTCCCTCTGCCTATGTCTCTGCCTCTCTCCGTCTCTCTCAGGAATAAATAAATAAAATATTTAAAAAATAACGGTATTGATGTGAACTTCTTGGCATTAGCTTATTGCCAGATCTCAAGTTTATCCCCAAAGATGAGTTCAAAGATAACACAATCTCTCTTATTTGGACTAGTTGAGATTGTGGTATCTGAAATATCAGAGCCAAAATGCAGAAGATGGGCCATTGGCTTATACAATATATCAAACTCTTTTATGACTTGGTGTTCATCCAGGTGTCCTTTCATATACTCAAAACATACCATATTACTGGAAAGTAATTGCTAAATTAACATCTAGTTTTAATGCAGACATATAATATTATATGTCTTGGGCAAACTTTCTGATGTTCATCCCTCTGTCTACCTTTGAGGACTCCATACTGCAGGTAACACCTCAATCCCTAATTTCTGTAATGGAGCATTTGGAGATCTCTTCCTTCCTTTTCCTCTAAAATAAATCTGACAGGCTTCAGATAGTATGTTAAGTCTACTGTTAGTGTAATCTAATGTTATATTTTGATTAGAGGACCTTATAACTGATTGATTCACAGATGCAGAAGATAATTCAGTGTTATAAAAAGTGACAAGTCTGCATACCTTAATAATTTTTATAAAAGATTTTATTTATTCATTCATGAGAGAGAGAGAGAGGGGCGCAGAGACACAGGCAGAAGGAAAAGCAGGTTCCGCCCAGGAAGCCCAATGTAGGACTGGATCCACGGGCCCCAGGATCGCGCCCTGGGCCGAAGGCGGCACTAAAGTGCTGAGCCACCCGGGCTGCCCATCCTTAATAGTTTTTTAAGAAAGAATTTACTAAGGGTTCTAGCAGGATGATAATATGGGGAAAAGAGTAAATTTGAAAAAAAATGGAACAGGATCTGAAATTAACTATTGTGTACGTGTGTGTACTCAAGAAAAGGAAAATACTAACATAATTATACCAGTAATTTTTCATATGCCATTTATATATTTTCAAACTGAAGATGAATAATCAAAATCACACAACTAAATACTCAAGCTAGAGTGATATTTATTCTAAATCACTCTGTACTTCTAACTTCCACTGTATCCTCTTTTGACACTTTGAATCCAAGGCTATGTGAAAAGACAAAGGACATATAACCAAATTACATCTTCAGGCAATAATAATTCATATCAACAATTCCCATTTTCTACTTGATATTTTATGAAATTAAATTTATACAAACATTAAGGTCATTTGCTACTTGGTTGCTTTGTTTTATTATTTTCTTTTTTTAAGTTTTTCCTTTTTTTAAAAAAAGACTTCTTATTTATTTATTCATGAGAGAAAGAGAGAGAGAGAGAGAGAGAGAGAGAGAGAGGCAGAGACACAGCAGAAGGAGAAGCAGGCTCCATGCAGGGACCCTGACATGGGACTTCATCCAGGGACTCCAGGGTCACACCCTGGACTTCAGGCGGTGCTAAACCACTGAGCCACCAGGGCTGCCCTGATTATTTTCTATATATATATTTAACACAGTATTAGGCATTTAGAGGAGGTATCATTAGAAATCCTTTCCCCAGTTTTGGATGAACTTATGGTCTCAAACCCAGAATTCTTTCAACAAGAAACAGGATTCAACCATTATTGAGTGCCTACTGTGTCCTGGAAATTCTGCTCTGTGCTAGCCCATCTCAGGTCACACCTACAATTCTACAACAGCTCCCTGCTGGTCTCCTGGCTTCTGGTCTTCTCCCCTTCAAACTGGCCTTGTGTATCTGGCCAGTCTCAGCCCTCTTAAATCTTACCTTACTTTTTTGCTCCAGCACATCTAATGGCTCTCCAGTGCCCTTAAGGTCAACTCCAGGGATACCTGGGTGGCGCAGCGGTTTGGCGCCTGCCTTTAGTTTTGGCCCAGGGCACGATCCTGGAGACTCGGGATCGAATCCCACGTCAGGCTCCCGGTGCATGGAGCCTGCTTCTCCCTCTGCCTATGTCTCTGCCTCTCTCTCTCTCTCTCTCTCTCTCTGTGTGATTATCATGAATAAATAAAAAAAATTTAAAAAAAGGTCAACTCCAATTCTTTAATATGATAATTAAGCCTTCCCTGCTCAGGCCTTGCTCTCTGTAATGGAATTTCCTATGTATTGTCTCTTTGATCCTCTCCTGTGCCTGGTACTCAGAGGTGCTTAATAAACATTTGTAAGGTGAATGAAAAAGAAAAGTCAGCTATTTTCATGAATATATCTTGACAGATAAACAAAAACCAACATTGATGACTTAGAAAGGCCAATATGGCACATCCATTTTTATGGTGACATTTATTTCATTGAATTATAATAAAATTTATTTTATAATTGAAAGACACCTTCTTCCATATCATTGACACCACCAAAAAGTATCATTTTGATACCTCATATTATACTGATAGCAGTGCAACTTACCTGATAAATCATGTGTGCCAAATATACATTTCATCTACATCCAAAACTTTTCCATTGTGAATTCTATGTATTAAAAACTAAGTTTGAAATTTTATTTTTGTTTTTCAGTGGATATAAAATTGCTTGTAACAAAAATGCAATTAAATGTAAATAACAAAAAGAATTAGAACTAAAGAAAATAGATAGGAAAGAAGGCAAATGCACATAGATAACACGCATAACCTAGAGTTGTTATTAAAACCTCAAATGTTGGGCAGCCCTGGTGGCCCAGCAGTTGAGCGCTGCCTTCAGCACAGGGTATGATCCTGGAGACCTGGGATGGAGTCCCACATCGGGCTCCCTGCTTAGAGCCTGCTTCTCCCTCTGCCTCTCTCTCTCTCTCTCTCTCTGTCATGAATAAATAAATAAATAATCTTAAAAAAAACCCTCAAATGTGTCTTTGAGTTTCCTAGAAGCCAAAGTAACAAGAGAGATTAGAAGTCAAACAATTCAAATTTGGTAGCATTTCAATTTTAGAAACAATATCTTTTTTATAATACTTTATTTTTTAAAAATATTTTATTTATTTATTCATGAGAGACACACAGAGAGAGGTAGAGACACAGGCAGAGGGAGAAGCAGGCTCCCTACAGGGAGCCCAAAGCGCGACTCAATCCTGGGTCTCCAGGATCAGGCCCTGGGCTGAAGGCGGGGCTAAACCCCGGAGCCACCCGGGCTGCCCCTAGAAACAATATCTTTTTTTTTTTTTTTTTAGAAACAATATCTTTAGGAAATGTTTAACCCTAGTTTTTCATAAGGCTACCTGCAGAATTAAACTGTATATTATGTGTATATGTAAAAGAAGAATTGTAGAACTTCAAACTTAGGAACAAAAATTTCATGTTAAGAATAAAAGATCATTTCCCCCATACCATCAGTTTCAAAATGACTTACAATAAGAGTGTTCCCTCAGTAAGCACTTTGGAAATATTGTTTTTAGTATATAATAAAATGAAATACGTGAAGTTAATTATATTTTTCCTTTAAGTGTACGATGTAGTTAGTGTACAGTACTCACTATTCAGGCGCAAGGTGTCGCTCTTTACTCGGTGGAAATAGTTCTTTCCAGGGTCTGTCTGAACAGCCAGAAACGCCCCAAACGAAAACGACTCAATCACGCCGAATGCTACCATTAAAGGATTCTTTGAAACTTCTCAAAAATTCAGCCAGATTTTCAACCCCAAACCGGAGTCTCTGGTACTGAGAGTGTACAGAACCTTATTTTGGAAGTCAAAGTCTTATGCGATGTTCGGCTTTCAAAGAAGGGGATTGGGCACTCGGCGTCTGCTGCTCTCGGTTCTGCTCCTCGCAGTCTGGGAGCCCGCGAGCGGCCAGGTCCGCTACTCGGTCCCGGAGGAGGCCAAACACGGCACCTTCGTGGGCCGCATCGCCCAGGATCTGGGGCTGGAGCTGGCGGAGCTGGTGCCGCGCCTTTTCCGACTGGCGTCCAAAGGCCACGGGGACCTTCTGGAGGTAAATCTGCAGAATGGCATCTTGTTTGTGAATTCTCGGATCGACCGGGAGGAGCTGTGCGGGCGGAGCGCGGAGTGCAGCATCCACCTGGAGGTGATCGTGGACAGGCCGCTGCAGGTTTTCCATGTGGAGGTGGAGGTGAAGGACATTAACGACAACGCGCCGGTGTTCTCTCTCAGAGAACAAAAACTGCTGATTTCTGAATCTAAGCAACCCGACTCTTATTTTCCTCTAGAGGGAGCTTCTGATGCGGATATAGGAGAAAATGCTCTATTGACCTACAGACTAAGTCACAATGAGTATTTTTCTTTAGAATTACCAACACAAAGTAAGCAGACTAAAAGACTGTCGCTTAAATTAAAGAAGTATCTGGATCGAGAGACAACTCCAGAATTTAATTTGCTACTGACCGCTGCAGATGGGGGAAAACCAGAGCTCACTGGCACCATTCAGCTTTTCGTCCACGTCTTGGATATTAACGACAATGATCCGGAATTTGAGCAATCAGAATACAAGGTGAAACTGACGGAAAACGCAGCTAAAGAAACTTTTGTAATAAAGCTAAACGCCACAGATCCAGATGAAGGAGTCAATGGTGAGGTAACCTACTCCTTGATGTCAATTAAGCCCAATGGAAAACTCTTATTTACACTAGATGAAAATAACGGAGAAGTGAGGGTCAATGGAACTTTAGATTATGAAGAAAACAAGTTTTATGAAATTGAAGTACAGGCCACAGATAA
This sequence comes from Vulpes vulpes, assembly GCF_048418805.1. Classification (NCBI taxonomy): domain Eukaryota; kingdom Metazoa; phylum Chordata; class Mammalia; order Carnivora; family Canidae; genus Vulpes; species Vulpes vulpes. The sequence goes on from NC_132781.1 coordinate 120,041,975, forward strand.
AGGGAATCCCTCAATGGCAGGTCATTGTACAGTCTGGATAGAAATCTTAGACGCGAATGATAACGCCCCTGAAGTCACCATAACTTCCCTGTCTCTCCCAGTAAGAGAGGACGCTCAGCCCAGCACCGTCATCGCCCTAATCAGCGTATCTGACCGTGACTCTGGCGCCAACGGGCAGGTGACCTGCTCACTAACACCCCAAGCCCCCTTCAAGCTGGTGTCCACCTTCAAGAATTACTATTCGCTGGTGCTGGACAGCGCCCTGGACAGGGAGAGCGTGGCGAACTACGCTCTGGTAGTGACCGCACGCGACGGAGGCTCGCCTTCGCTGTCGGCCACGGCCAGCCTGTCCGTGGAGGTGGCCGACGTGAACGACAACGCGCCGGCATTCGCGCAGCCCGAGTACACGGTGTTCGTGAAGGAGAACAACCCGCCCGGCTGCCACATCTTCACGGTGTCGGCGCGCGACGCCGACGCGCAGGAGAACGCGCTGGTGTCCTACTCGCTGGTGGAGCGGCGCGTGGGCGAGCGCGCGCTGTCGAGCTACGTGTCGGTGCACGCGGAGAGCGGCAAGGTGTACGCGCTGCAGCCGCTGGACCACGAGGAGCTGGAGCTGCTGCAGTTCCAAGTGAGCGCGCGCGACGCGGGCGTGCCTCCCCTGGGCAGCAACGTGACGCTGCAGGTGTTCGTGCTGGACGAGAACGACAACGCGCCCGCGCTGCTGCCGCTGCCCGGGGCGCGCGGCGGGGGCGGCGCGCTGAGCGAGCCGGTGTCGCGGGCGGTGGGCGCGGGCCACGTGGTGGCCAAGGTGCGCGCGGTGGACGCGGACTCGGGCTACAACGCGTGGCTGTCGTACGAGCTGCAGCCGGCGGCGGGGGGCGCGCGCAGCCCGTTCCGCGTGGCGCTGTACACGGGCGAGATCAGCACGACGCGCGCCCTGGACGAGGCGGACGCGCCGCGCCAGCGCCTGCTGGTGCTGGTGAAGGACCACGGCGAGCCGGCGCTGACGGCCACGGCCACTGTGCTGCTGTCGCTGGTGGAGAGCGGCCAGGCGCCCAGGCCGTCGTCGCGGGTGTCGGCGGGCGGCGCGGGCGCGGCGCTGGTGGACGTCAATGTGTACCTGATCGTGGCCATCTGCGCGGTGTCCAGCCTGTTGGTGCTCACGCTGCTGCTGTCCACGGCGCTGCGGTGCTCGGCGCGGCCCAGCGAGGGCGCGTGCGGGCCGGGGAAGCCCACGCTGGTGTGCTCCAGCGCGGTGGGGAGCTGGTCGCACTCGCAGCAGAGGCGGCAGAGGGTGTGCTCTGGGGAGGGCCCGCCCAAGGCCGACCTCATGGCCTTCAGCCCCAGCCTGCCTCGGGGCCTGGATGGAGAAGTCGGAGGGGAAAGGCAGGAGGCAGGATCAAATCACCCTGGGCAGGTGAGTTCTATAGATTCCTCTTCTTTTGAAGTCTACTTTAAATTTTAAACAATCCATTTTATTTCATTGAATATATTAACGAATACTCTGTATTTGGGGTATTGATGTTTTAAACGAGTATAAATGTTTTAGAGAACAATTCCTGTTAGTGAAATGCGAAAAGATAAAAATCCAAGTTTAATCATGAGAAAAATCAGGTTTTTTAAGCCAACAAATGCCTTATTTCTCCTAATGTTTGGTCGAAAATGTTAAAAGATGAAAGAACCACTCTCCTGTCATCACTTTATTAGATACAATTTCCAATTTTCCATGAAGTACCTGGATCACTTTATTTCTTCCGTAATCCTCACTATAGATAATTACTATGGATATTTCAATTTATTCATCCTTTTTGTCTTTTAACAGCCTTTTGCTTTAATATTTTCACATTATTAGATCACTTCACTTGTGTTATTTCAGTCTTGTATCGAAGTTTGAACTGTCTCTTCATTAAGTCTGAAAAGATTTGCCTTTTTTTCTGTAGTGTCAAACATGGATTGTACATTTATTGTCCATTAAATAATCTTTAGTTTTGCCTCAACTGATAAAATAAAACCTGTTTTCGGTTTTCTTTTTTATCGTATTTTTAAATTTAAATTCAATTTGTGAACATGTAGTATATCATCTGGTGCTCATCACATATGCCCTCCTTTGTGCTTATCACCCAGTTATCCCATCCCCCAACCACCTCCCTTCTGCAACCCTATGTTTGTTTCCCAGAATCAGGAGTCTCTCATGGTTCATTTTCCTCTCTAATTTTTAATTTAGTTTAACTTAATTTTTAAGTTTCTCCCTTTTCACTTATAGTCCCTTTCTTTACATTCCACATATGAGTGAAACCATATGATAATTGTCTTTCTCTGATTGACTTATTTCACTCAGCCTAATACCCTTCAGTTCCATCCACGTCAATGTAAATGGTAGGTATTCATCCTTTCTGATGGCAGAGTAATATTCCATTGCATATATGTATATATACATCACATCTTTAGTCATTTATCTGTCAAAGGACATCTTGGCCTCTTCCACAGTTTGGCTATTGTGGACCTTGCTGCTATGAACATTGGGGTGCAGGTGTCGTGTTGTTTCACTACATCTGTATCTTTGGGGTAAATATCCAGTAGTGCCATTGTTGGGTCATAGGGTAGCTCCATTTTTAACTTCTTGAGGAACCTCTACACTGTTTTCCAGAGTGGCTGCACCAGCTGGCATTCCCACCAATGATGCAAGAGGGTTCCCCTTTCTCCATGTCCTCACCAACATCTGTTGTTTCCTGTCTTGTTAGACATTTAACATTGGTATAAAATGGTATCTCATTGTGGTTTTGATTTGTATTTCCCTGATGACAAGTGATGTGGAGCATTTTTTATGTGCTTGTTGGCCATGGGTAGGTCTTCTTTGGAGAAATGTCTGTTCATGTCTTCTGCCCATTTCTGGACTGGACTGTTTGTTTTTTGGGTGTTGAGTCTGATGAATTCTTTATAGATATTGAATGCTAGCCCTTTATCTGACATGTCATTTGCAAATATCTTCCCCCATTCTGAAGGTTGCCTTTTAGTTTTGTTGACTGTTTCCTTTGCTGCTGATAAAAAGCAGGAGCTTTTTATCTTGATGAAAACCCAATAGTTTCTTATTGCTTTCATTTCCCTTGCCTTTATAGACATGTCTAGCAAGAAGTTGCTGTGGCCAAGTTCAAAAAAGTTGTTGCCTATGTTCTCTTCTAGGATTTTGATGGATTCCTGTCTCACATTTAGATCTTTTATCTATTTTTTATTTATCTTTGTGTATGGTGTAAGAGAATGGTTCAGTTTCATTCTTCTACATGTGGCTCTCCAATTTTCCCAACACCATTTATTGAAGAAACTGTCCTTTTTCCAAATTGGATATTCTTTCCTGCTTTGTCAAAAGATTAGATGACCATAGAATTGAAAGTCCATTTCTGGATACAAGTTGTTTTCATATTATTCGCAGTTAAAAAATTCAGTCTTGTATTGTTGGATGCTGGTTTCATTGAAATTATGTAACTAAAAATTTTATTGATTTTATTGCATGTAATGGGTACAGATTTATCTACAACAAACAGAACTCCCAGGTTTATGCTTACACAGTTTACTAGGCAAATAAAGTTATTTATATTACTTACCCAAGTCTTCAAACTTGTTGAAGACAAACATATAGGCTTATAATATCTTCAACATATGCTAGTTGGCAGTCTTCCTTAAGTTTTGTGGGTTCATCTAGAAAGGAAAATGTTAAGTCTATTAAAGTGAACTGAAAATTATCATTTCACTCATCTTGCATTTTAAATTTCCTGTCTTTAAATTCTTTATTCCTGGTGTTTGTGAATTTTTTTTTCCATGTGTTATAATCACATCTGATGATTCTACAAAAGGTCATTTACCCTTAGGTCATTCTTCTAGCTATTTGTATAGTGGCAGAGTCACTTCTTTCAGAATTTGATGAACATTTGTATGTGGCTATTCTCCCCTTAAAATTAGAGGCTAAAATTTCTTTATTCTATAGTAGGCAGCCAAATTAAAATGCAAAATGCTTTAGACGTAAAAGATTAAGCCATCACATCATTTATGAAACTGTAAACATAATAAATGAATGTTAGATAAGGCACACATTATTATCCATCTCCAAATGAAGTTCCTAGAATGACTGAAGACCATCTAGATTTAATAAATAAAGATACTGGAATGTCTTAAGCACATGTGAAAAATTTTGCAAATTATTACTTTTACAGTACATAAGCGGTTGATGCACATTTTTAGATAATTCCAAATTATGTGGGCTATTTTCTGCAGATTTTGTGTCTTTTATACTTAATTTCAGGATTACATTTAATGGTGTAAAATTATAATTTTTTAAAAGATTTTATTTATTTATTCATGAGAGAGGGAGGAGAGGTAAAGACACAGGCAGAGGGAGAAGCGAGAAGCAGGCTCCATGCAGAGAGCCTGCCTTGGGACCCAATCCCAGGACGCCAAGGATCAGGCCCTGGGCTGGAGGTGGCGCTAAACTGCTGAGCCACCCAGGCTGCCCTAAAATTATAATTTCAACCATTTTCTAGTTCAATTGTTTAAGTATTGAGCTAATTTTAGATGTTCCTATCTGTTTAAGTAATTTAATTATGTCTAACAGCATGTGAGGACTACATAGCACATTACTTCTTCAATAAAGTTCCTTAGTAATCATTGTACATTGATTTTTTTTGAAAACAGATGATAGAAAATGAAGAAGTATGTTAGTGATATCAGACAATTTAAATAGTCCAATAACATCAAAATTCAAATGTTTTTTTTTTGATTACTTAAAAGCCAGTTTTATAGTTGATTCAAGTTAACTTATTTTTTAAAATATTTTATTTATTTATTTATTTATTTATTTAAAGGATTTTATTTATTTATTCATGAGAGACACAGAGAGAGTGAGGGGCAGAGACACAGGCAGAGGGAGAAGCAGGCTCCATGCAGAAAGCCTGACGTGGGACTCGATCCAGGGTCTCCAGGATCTCGGCCTAGGCTGCAGGCAGGGCTAAACCACTGGGCCACCGGGGCTGCCCTTGACTTGAATTTTAATGAGCTTATAAACTCTGTATTTATAACTAGCTGTGGCACAACTAGCTATGGCATCTTCTCTGTGTTTTGTTTTCCTCTAAAGCTGATCTTAATTAATTAATAAAGATCTGATCATAATTAATAAAATTATGAAATAAAAAGCTGATAAAAAGCTGATCATAATTAATAAAATTATGAAAAGTCCTTTGATTCTCCCATACCTTAGAGTCACCATTCTGATTTTCTGAAGAGAAGCAGATTTTAAGTGACTGCTAACTGGCCTGAAAGGGAAAATTTAAAGGGAAACCAAAGGTTCATTGTGGAGTTTATTTTTTTTAAGATTTTATTTATTTATTCATAGAGACACACATACACACAGAGAGAGAGGCGAGACACAGGCAGAGGGAGAAGCAGACTCCATGCAGGGAGCCGGAGGTGGGACTTGATCCTGGGTCTCCAGGATCACACCTCAGGCTGCAGGCGGCGCTAAACCACTGCGCCACCGGGGCTGCCCTCATTGTGAAGTTTATATTCTTTTGATTTTGGTCAGTGACACTGGGCTTCAAAATATCTCACAGAACTATTTTGTATTAGGGCTTCACAGCCACTTTAGAATATTGTGAAATTTAGAGGCTTTGATTCAACATGTTACATGAAAATGCTTTCCTCCTGCAGGATCTGTAGCCAAGCCTCATTTTAACATGTTATGGGAATGAGAGCAATTTTAAGAAAAGTCATCGCATTTAAGCATCAAGGAACCAAAAACAATGACATTCCATATATATGACGTATTTTTATATCCAACAGAAGTATGAATAAAATAATTTGTATGAGTGAAATACTCAGTTAATAGAAATACTTTAGTTGGGTTTTTTGTTTTTCTTTTTTACTAAGTGTGGGAGTTCTTGAGTTTCTCCTAAAGTCCTACAATGAAGTGCTCATGAAGGATAAAAGTGGCAACAAGTGTGAATTGTAAGCAAAATAAGGTCGAGGGTGATGCATATTATTCATTTTATTCTCCATGATAGCCAAAGAGTAGCTTCTGACACCCTGTATTTCAATGATTGTTTTATGATAGACTCTGAAGCAGAATATTTAAAAAACTGCAGCATAATGGAAATGATTGTGCTTTGTTACTAATATTATATACATTAAATAAAAAGGCATTTGCAAACAATCTATGAAAATATCCAAAAGTCAAAAAATTTTAAGTGTTCCAGAAAGTGGCTAAACCAAAAAGAACCTCAGGATCTTTCTTGTACTTACATAATCAGTCACATGATGTCGCTGTACACTCAGAAGGTGAAAAGGAAAAATTTTGTCTCCGCGCCCAGATTCCACCCATTGACAGAATAGGATTGACTCCATACTCATAAAGGTTCGCAGGTGAGCGATCCCTTAAAACTAACAGTCCCACCTCAGAGGTCTTGTTAACTACAATGGTGTTTTCCTGGAGAGGAGGCCCAGGAGCCCCGCGACTGCTGCTCTCGCTTCTGCTCCTCGCAGTTTGGGAACCCGGGAGCAGCCAAGTCCACTACTCGGTCCTGGAGGAGGCTAAACACGGCACCCTTGTGGGCCGCATTGCGCAAGACCTCGGGCTGGAGCTGACCGAGCTGGTGCCCCGCCAATTCCGGGTGGCGTCCAAAGGCCGCCGGCACCTTTTAGAGGTAAATCTGCCAAATGGCATTTTGTTTGTGAATTCTCGGATCGACCGCGAGGAGCTGTGCGGGCGGAGCGCGGAGTGCAGCATCCACCTGGAGGTGATCGTGGACAGGCCGCTGCAGGTTTTCCATGTGGAGGTGGAGGTGAAGGACATTAACGACAACCCGCCGGTGTTCAGAGAAGGAGAACAAAAGGTACTGATTTCTGAATCCGCACCTCTGGATTCTCATTTTCCTCTAGAGGGCGCTTTCGATGCGGATATTGGCGTAAACTCTCTTCTGACCTATACGTTAGGTCTAAATGAATATTTTACTCTTAAAATAATAACGAAAAATGATAAAAGTATATTGCCTGAACTAGTTCTACGGAAGTCATTGGATAGAGAGGAAACTCCAGAACTTAATATATTGCTGACCTCCCAGGATGGCGGTAAACCCGAGCTAACAGGATCTGTTCAAATTAAAATAAGCATTCTGGATGTGAATGACAACGCTCCGGAGTTTGGTAAGCCTGGCTATAAAGTAGCGCTGCTTGAAAATGTCCCAAATGGCACGAGAGTGATTCAGCTAAACGCTTCTGATCTAGACGAAGGGGTGAATAGAGAAATTTCCTATGGAATCAGACTGATTTTGCCAGTGAGTGAGAAATGTACCTTTACGATAAATCCAGAAACAGGTGAAATCAGAATGTACGGGAAATTGGATTTTGAAGAGAATAATGAATACGAAATTCAGGTTAACGCCGTTGATAAAGGGATTCCTTCCATGGCAGGTCACTGTACAGTCCTAGTGGAAGTTCTGGACCTGAATGACAATACCCCTGAAGTTATGATCACTTCGTTGTCGCTCCCCATGAGAGAGGATGCTCAGGTGGGCACCGTCATCGCCTTGATCAGCGTGTCCGACCATGACTCTGGCGCCAACGGGCAGGTGACCTGCTCACTAACACCCCAAGTCCCCTTCAAGCTGGTGTCCACCTTCAAGAATTACTATTCGCTGGTGCTGGACAGCGCCCTGGACAGAGAGAGCGTGGCGAACTACGCTCTGGTAGTGACCGCACGCGACGGAGGCTCGCCTTCGCTGTCGGCCACGGCCAGCGTGTCTGTGGAGGTGGCCGACGTGAACGACAACGCGCCGGCATTCGCGCAGCCCGAGTACACGGTGTTCGTGAAGGAGAACAACCCGCCCGGCTGCCACATCTTCACGGTGTCGGCGCGCGACGCCGACGCGCAGGAGAACGCGCTGGTGTCCTACTCGCTGGTGGAGCGGCGCGTGGGCGAGCGCGCGCTGTCGAGCTACGTGTCGGTGCACGCGGAGAGCGGCAAGGTGTACGCGCTGCAGCCGCTGGACCACGAGGAGCTGGAGCTGCTGCAGTTCCAAGTGAGCGCGCGCGACGCGGGCGTGCCTCCCCTGGGCAGCAACGTGACGCTGCAGGTGTTCGTGCTGGACGAGAACGACAACGCGCCCGCGCTGCTGCCGCTGCCCGGGGCGCGCGGCGGGGGCGGCGCGCTGAGCGAGCCGGTGTCGCGGGCGGTGGGCGCGGGCCACGTGGTGGCCAAGGTGCGCGCGGTGGACGCGGACTCGGGCTACAACGCGTGGCTGTCGTACGAGCTGCAGCCGGCGGCGGGGGGCGCGCGCAGCCCGTTCCGCGTGGCGCTGTACACGGGCGAGATCAGCACGACGCGCGCCCTGGACGAGGCGGACGCGCCGCGCCAGCGCCTGCTGGTGCTGGTGAAGGACCACGGCGAGCCGGCGCTGACGGCCACGGCCACTGTGCTGCTGTCGCTGGTGGAGAGCGGCCAGGCGCCCAGGCCGTCGTCGCGGGTGTCGGCGGGCGGCGCGGGCGCGGGCGCGGGCGCGGGCGCGGCGCTGGTGGACGTCAACGTGTACCTGATCGTGGCCATCTGCGCGGTGTCCAGCCTGTTGGTGCTCACGCTGCTGCTGTCCACGGCGCTGCGGTGCTCGGCGCCGCCCAGTGAGGGCGCGTGCGGGCCGGGGAAGCCCATGCTGGTGTGCTCCAGCGCGGTGGGGAGCTGGTCGCACTCGCAGCAGAGGCGGCAGAGGGTGTGCTCTGGGGAGGGCCCGCCCAAGGCCGACCTCATGGCCTTCAGCCCCAGCCTTCCACAGTCAGAAGTTTGTTTAAATACTTCCAGTGAAGTAAGTCATTCATATCATTTAAATATTTGTTTCCTTTCATAGCTTTTTATTAGGATATAAATACATCCTTTCTTTTTTCTTCCTGTTATCTTTTAAACCAGAGAACATCTTCTGTGGTATGATCATTCTTAGTTATTTTGAACTTTTTGTGTATATCATGTTCATTGAAACTTTCCTTTGAAAGTTCACTTGAACTTTCATGTATTAGTGATATGTGTAGATGAAATGGTGGTTATGGATCACCATATTTTAAACTGTCTTGTTCTATCATTTCTCCTATATGAATTATTAGCCTTGAAAAATATTAGTACATAAGAGTAAAAACTGCATAGGTGTTTGATAACTCTTAAGTTTGAACTTAATATCATGATCAGAGTACAAATAGTTTTCATACACCATGAACTGAATTCCTTTACTGTTCCTTATATACATAAGCTTGTAAAATATCCTCCTGGTAACCACTTTAATTTCAGCACAATGTCCTTCAGATATTATAATAATAAAAATTATGTTATTCTAAGGAATAATTTTGTTATTGTTCACACGGAGTGCCTTTTTCTTTTTAGTGAGATTGGTTACTTACTATCCTTATTTACATAAAATCAATCTCCTGGTATTTTCTAGGACCTGTGCTAAGATCTTTAATTGCATCATCTCATCTAAACACCAAATTAGCCATGGGGCACCTAGCTGGTTTAGTGAGTGGACTATGCTACTCTTGATCGCAGGGTTGTGAGTAGGAGCCCCATGTTGGATGTAGAGATTACTTAAAAATAAACCTTATAAAAAACCAGCCTTGGGGTGCCTAGGTGGCTCAGTCAGTAAGCAGTTAAGGGTCTGCCTTTGATTCAAGTCCTTATCTAAGGGTCTTAGGATTGAGCCCTGCTCAGTGTCTTCCTCCCCTCCTCCTCCCCCTGCTCATGCTGTGTCTCTCTCTAGCTCAATCTCTTTCTCTCAAATGAATTAAAAAAATTTTTTGAAGGAATGAAGATGAAGATGAAAGATATGGGGGCACCTAGGTGGCTCAGGCGGTAAAGCATATGACTCCATCTCAGTTCAGGTCTTGATCTTGCGGTCATGAGTTCCAAAGTGGAGCCTACTTAGAAAAAAAAAACAACTTTCCTTAGTAGGGAAAGAAAAATGTTGGTATTAGAAGAGCTATCAAGTTCATATTTGATTGCTTATCTCTCTGGGTAAATTTTCTGAGAATAAAATGGTGGAAATTAGGTTGGGGATTTGAGAAGAGAGAGAAGAAAATATAGAAGAATCTCTGTATGCAGGAGGAAAGAGTTAATTAGGAATTCATTTGAAAGCCCAAATCAAGGTAAATGTGTGAGTAAACTTGTAGAGAATATAGTGATCATGGCAAAGTGACATCCTTAAATGGAGAGGCTCAGTGAGAGAGAGAAAATGAACAGTTATATTGTGTGTTGGAAGCTAAAGAAAATGTTTGAGGAGTAATATAAGTGGGTGAGTACTTTGAGGATGTTTGACATAATTTACATAGTTGACTATGTAATCTAGATTAGATGGAGAGAAAAGGGAAATAAGGTAGAGCTTGATAGACAAGAACAATCAGAAGGAATCAAGAGGCTGTTCTCAGGTAAGAGTAAAGTTATGTTAATGAAAGTAATGTAACAGGACTGGAAGATGGCGTTAAGAGAATATCAAATACTCAAATTTTCAGAGATGAGCAAAGATGCAGAAACAAACTCAACTATTGTGTCTTGCAGAATTGTGCACAGAACAGGCAAGGTAATTATTGGAGCTATACTGTGTCTTGTATAGCACTATTTTGTCTGGAAATTTGTGGCTTGGTAAAGATAGTTGTAACAATAGGTAAAAGTAATATTCCCTTCTTTTCTTTCTTGCTAAAGATGTGTTAACATCTCTGTTTATCTGTTGATGTTTGGAAAAATCAGAGTCAATTTTTAAATAATAGTAAGGTTTTCCCCAGGAATAGGGAGGAGAAGAGGGAAGTTTAAATTATTGGTATTAATTTAAATTCCATCAGATACATAGGATGTTTTTTCTTGGCATCTTTTATGCAAAGAAAAATGTAAAGCATTGTAATATCTTAGTGGTCTAAATTATCGTGTTTGTGCACAAACATGCTCACATGCAAACTCATACATTGACAGGACACTCCCTTTAAATACAAATATTTTATCTACATTTCAGTCATATTTTGGGGATATTGCACATCTAGTATATCATGTATTAATATTTTCCACAATCATCTGTTTTATTCTTTAATTGATTATGTTTTCATTTGGAGTTAATGGCTGTTGTGTGAATAGTTCTAAATAAATATTGCAGGAAAAAAGATATTCCCAACCGAAACCACCAGAGGTAGGCAGACTGGTTTCCAAAAGTGAATGTAGAATATTCCTCTTTTAAAATTCTGCATGGGGGTGCCTGGCTGGCTCAGTTGGTAGAGCATGTGACTTGATATTGATCTCAGGGTTGTGAGTTTGAGCCACATTGGGTGTAGAGATTACTTAAAAATAAAATATTTTTAAAAATTTCTGCATGAGAGTTTTACACTTGCAAAAATATATTTGTGGAAAATGGAATTCAACCGATTTTCAACTAGCATCCTATACAGACCAGAATACAGTGATTTACTGAGGTATGATCATTCTTAGTTATTTTGAACTTTTTGTGTATTTCATGTTCATTGAAACTTCCCCTTTGAAAGTTCACTTGAAATTTCATGTGTTAATTAGTGATATGTATAGATGAAATGGTGGTTATGGTTATGTTTTTCTGGAAAGAAAGACATTTAATCTTCAATTACGTATTTGCAGTGAAAAACATCACAAAATCTAAGGAAAAAATCCCCTACATCAATGGAAAATGTGAAGACCAAATCTTTTTTACAGTTACACATTCATGCACATGGTGTCGCTCTTCACTGAGAACATTTCCCAGAAGAAGGTGCTCTGTTCCTTCCTGCAGAAAATTGGGCAGATAGTGGAGAACCTCTAGTGACTCTTCCCGCAATAGAAGGCGGTGAGGGTCAGTTTGCGGTAAGGTATTACATATACTTCAGATATATTTGAATCCTTTCGAGTGTACTATGCTGTTTTCCTGGCGAGGAGACCCGGGAGCCCTGAGTTCCTTGCTCTGGCTTCTGCTCCTCGCAGTCCAGGAGCCCGTGAGCGGCCAGGTCCGCTACTCGGTCCTGGAGGAGGCCAAACACGGCACCTTCGTGGGCCGCATCGCCCAGGACCTGGGGCTGGAGCTGGCGGAGCTGGTGCCGCGCCTTTTCCGACTGGCGTCCAAAGGCCATGGGGACCTTCTGGAAGTAAATCTGCAGAATGGCGTTTTGTTTGTGAATTCTCGGATCGACCGCGAGGAGCTGTGCGGGCGGAGCGCGGAGTGCAGCATCCACCTGGAGGTGATCGTGGACAGGCCGCTGCACGTTTTCCATGTGGAAGTGGAAGTTAAAGATATTAACGACAACCCGCCTGTGTTTCCTGAAAGTAAAAAAAGGATTATCATTGCAGAATCTAGACCCCCAGAAACTCGGTTTCCACTAGATGGCGCATCCGATGCAGATATTGGAATAAACTCGGCCTTGACCTACCGAATCAATCCCAACGAGTATTTCGCTTTGGACACACAAAACAATCATCGTGAACAAACGTCATCGTTGTCACTCGTGTTGAAAAAATCATTGGACAGAGAGCAAATTCAGGAGCATAGTTTATTATTGACAGCCAATGATGGGGGTAAACCGGAGCTGACTGGCACAGTTCAGCTGCTGATAACAATTCTGGATGTGAATGACAATGCCCCAGAATTTGACCAATTTATTTATAAAGTGACAGTGTTAGAAGACGCATTTAATGGAACATTAGTGATCAAGCTAAATGCCACGGATCTGGATGATGGTACGAATGGAGACATAATCTACTCATTTAGAAGGCCTGTATCGCCTGCGGTATTATATGCGTTTATGATAAATCCCAACAGTGGAGAAATTAGAACAAAAGGTAAACTAGATTTCGAAGAAAAGAAGTTGTATGAAATATCGGTGGAGGCAACAGACAAGAGTAATATTCCAATGGCAGGTCACTGTACCATTTTGGTGGAAATACTAGATATAAATGACAATACCCCAGAAATTACCATCACTTCTCTGGCACTCCCCGTGCCAGAGGATGCTCAGGTGGGCACCGTCATCGCCTTGATCAGCGTGTCCGACCATGACTCTGGCGCCAACGGGCAGGTGACCTGCTCACTAACACCCCAAGTCCCCTTCAAGCTGGTGTCCACCTTCAAGAATTACTATTCGCTGGTGCTGGACAGCGCCCTGGACAGAGAGAGCGTGGCGAACTACGCTCTGGTAGTGACCGCACGCGACGGAGGCTCGCCTTCGCTGTCGGCCACGGCCAGCCTGTCCGTGGAGGTGGCCGACGTGAACGACAACGCGCCGGCATTCGCGCAGCCCGAGTACACGGTGTTCGTGAAGGAGAACAACCCGCCCGGCTGCCACATCTTCACGGTGTCGGCGCGCGACGCCGACGCGCAGGAGAACGCGCTGGTGTCCTACTCGCTGGTGGAGCGGCGCGTGGGCGAGCGCGCGCTGTCGAGCTACGTGTCGGTGCACGCGGAGAGCGGCAAGGTGTACGCGCTGCAGCCGCTGGACCACGAGGAGCTGGAGCTGCTGCAGTTCCAAGTGAGCGCGCGCGACGCGGGCGTGCCTCCCCTGGGCAGCAACGTGACGCTGCAGGTGTTCGTGCTGGACGAGAACGACAACGCGCCCGCGCTGCTGCCGCTGCCCGGGGCGCGCGGCGGGGGCGGCGCGCTGAGCGAGCCGGTGTCGCGGGCGGTGGGCGCGGGCCACGTGGTGGCCAAGGTGCGCGCGGTGGACGCGGACTCGGGCTACAACGCGTGGCTGTCGTACGAGCTGCAGCCGGCGGCGGGGGGCGCGCGCAGCCCGTTCCGCGTGGCGCTGTACACGGGCGAGATCAGCACGACGCGCGCCCTGGACGAGGCGGACGCGCCGCGCCAGCGCCTGCTGGTGCTGGTGAAGGACCACGGCGAGCCGGCGCTGACGGCCACGGCCACTGTGCTGCTGTCGCTGGTGGAGAGCGGCCAGGCGCCCAGGCCGTCGTCGCGGGTGTCGGCGGGCGGCGCGGGCGCGGGCGCGGGCGCGGGCGCGGCGCTGGTGGACGTCAACGTGTACCTGATCGTGGCCATCTGCGCGGTGTCCAGCCTGTTGGTGCTCACGCTGCTGCTGTCCACGGCGCTGCGGTGCTCGGCGCCGCCCAGCGAGGGCGCGTGCGGGCCGGGGAAGCCCACGCTGGTGTGCTCCAGCGCGGTGGGGAGCTGGTCGCACTCGCAGCAGAGGCGGCAGAGGGTGTGCTCTGGGGAGGGCCCGCCCAAGGCCGACCTCATGGCCTTCAGCCCGAGCCTGCCTCCCTGCGTGAGTTCTAAGGGGGAAACAGGTGAAAGAGAAGACTACTCAGAACAGTTGAAAGAGGTGAGTTCGTATCAAAGTCTGCTTTACTCTTTTACCTCATTCACAGTTTTATCGTTTAAGATTCTTCGTTTTCAGTGTAGCTTTATTCTTTAATATTGTGCGTCGTCCTGGTATTTAATGAGTGTTACTGACCTCTTGGATTGAATTATTGTTCAGATGCTTGTGTCTGGGTGGCTCAGTCAGTTAAGCATTCAACTCTTGATTTCGGCTCAGGTACTGATCTCAGGAACGGGAGATCTAGTCTCCTCCAGTGGGTCTCACTCTGGTCGTTGAGTCTGCTTCAAGATTCTCTCTCTCTGCCACTCCCCGCGCGTGTTCTGTCTCTTTAAACAAACAAATAATTGTTCTGATTGAAATCTTTAAGTTAAAAAAGCATAATAAATTGCCTATAATGGTAATTCGTGGGGTTTTTATTCGTATTACAGTTTGTAAGTATTTTCTATGTGAGCATTTACAAGAAACCACACTTTATGAATACTTAAGCATTTAGAAAATGTTTTTTTAAAAAAGTTTGCTTTAATGAGGCTAATGAGAATTTTTATACTTTAAATGTCTATTTAAATTTTTTTTTTTTTATTTAAAAATTTATACGTATGCTCATAGACTTCTTTTAGGGAGTCATAACCTTTTACAAGAATGCCATTTAAAAGTTACTTTTCATTTCTTTAACGAAAACCTTTTTTATTTGGTCCCGCCTCATTTTCTTCTAGTCACATCACCATTCATGTCAGGTATCTGATACTAACAAGCTCGTGATTTTCTCTCTCTCTTTTAAAAATTTTTTCTCTTTTAAAATTTTTTTGTTGGAGTTCAATTTGCCAACATATAGCATAACACCCAGTGGTCATCCCGTCAAGAATTTTCTCTTATTTATTTTCAGTCACTTAATTGCTCCACACGTGCATACATCTGGTGGGTTTTTTGTCATTGTTTATTTTAGAAAGTTTATTAGGATAGATAATGTGTTTTACACTTCTCAATCACCAATGTCTTTGGAAATCCCCACAAATCTGATACTTTTAATTTTTTAATTTATTTATGATAGTCACACACACAGAGAGAGAGAGAGAGAGAGAGAGAGAGAGAGGCAGAGATATAGGCAGAGGGAGAAGCAGGCTCCATGCACCGGGAGCCGGACGTGGGATTCGATCCCGGGTCTCCAGGATCGCGCCCTGGGCCAAAGGCAGGAGCTAAACCGCTGTGCCACCCAGGGATCCCAAATCTGATACTTTTAATAGCTGTATAATACCCCATAATGCTAGGTGAATCCTTTATATATTTAGTTACTCACGTGTTGATTAGCAATTTGTTTCAAGTCTTCTTTTGCCCTGATAAGCCCTGCTGTACTATCATTTACATATTTCTAAAATATTGGTGCTTTTATTTCTGTGAAATTCGCTTTCAGATGTGGAATAGATATATCAAAGGTTATTAATAATTTTTATTTAATTTAATTTTTATTTATTTTAAAAGATTTTATTTATTTATTCATGAGAGACAGAGAGAGAGTCAGAGACACAGGCAGAGGGAGAAGCAGGCTCCATGAGGGGAGGGGAGCCCGACATGAGACTGGATCCCAGATCTCCAGGATCACACCCTGGGCCAAAGGCGCTCAGCCACTGATCCACCCGGGCTGCCCTAATTTTAATTATAAAATGCATTGTTAGAGTACTTTCTGAGAATTTTGTAGTTCTTTTAAATTCCACCAACAATCAGTAATGATCTTATATTCTGCCAGAGTGATATCTCATTGTTAGTTTAATTTTAATTCCATATACCACCACTGAATAGGTGAGCCACTGAGCACATTATTACTTGTATTTGGTTTTCTTTGATTTGTCAATTAAATTCTTTGCCCATTTTTATTTGAAAAAAAATTTTGTTTTTCAGTTTACAAAGTTATCTGTAAAATTAGATATTAACTTTAATCTTCTACTTATATCACAAATATTTTTCCTCTTATGCAATTTATATTGATTATAATACATTTTTCCATATAAAAGTATTTTTATATTTTATATTAAATATGTCTATTTTTCTTTTATGGATTTTATAAAAAGTCTCCATAATTAGTTAGGAGGATCTTAATTTTTATATGGAACATCCATTAATTAAATTAATTTAATAGGTATTTATTTCTAATATAAGTATATTTGAAAATTCAAGTATAACTGACATATAAAATTATATTCATTTCAGATATACAATGATTTGATATTTGTATGTATTGGGAAATGATCACCACAATAAGTCTAGTTAACATCCATCACCATATATTGTTACAAGCTTTTTTCTCTTGTAATAAGAACTTTTCGGTCTACTCTTTTAGCAACCTTCAAATTTAGTATTATTAACTATAGTAACTGTTCTGTATATTACTTATTTATTTTATAACCAGAAGTTTGTACCTTTTGTCCCCCTTCACCTATTTTGCCTATTCCCATCCACTGCAAATGACAAGCACCAATCTGATCTCTGTATCATTTAGTTTTTAGGGTTTTTTTAGGTTCCACATAAGTGAGATCATTTTTCGTTTTCTTTTTTAAGATTTATTTATTTGAGAGAGAGAGCAAGAAGGAGGGAAGGGCAGGCAGATAGAGTCTTAAGCAGACTCTGCTCTGAGTATGGAGCCCCACCTGGCATGGTCTCACAACACTGAGTGGAAACCAAGAGTCCAACACTTAACTGACTGTGCCACCTCCATGCCCCAACATCATTTTTCTTAATGTAGTTATCTATTGCTATAAATTTCCCTCTTAGCCCTGCTTTTTATGCATCCCTTAAGTTTTGGTACATTGTGTTTCAATTTTCACTGGTTTCAAAGTATTATTTCCCTTTGATTTAATCATCAACCCACTGTTTTTCAGGAATGTTATTTAATTTCCACATATTTGTGAATTTTCTAGTTTTCTTCCAGTTATTAACTTCTAGTTTTGTATGATTGTAGCCAGAAAAGCTACTCTGTATGATTTCAGTCATTTAAAGTTTGCTGAGACTTATGTTGTGACATAGCACATGATCTATCCTGGACAATGTTACTTGTGTGCTTGAGAAGAATGTATATTCTACTGAGGTTGGCAGGTTTGTTCTGTACATATCTGTCAGTTCCACTTGGTTTAAAGTAGAGTTAAACTTCAATATTTTCTTATTTATTATCTGTCTGGATCATCCATCCATAGATGAAAGTGGGGTATTGAAGTCCTCTGCTGTTACTGTAATGTCTGTTACTCCCTTCAGATATGTTAGTATTTGATTTATATATTTATGCGCTCTCATGTTGGGTAGATGTATAATAATTGTTATATCCTCTTGATGAATTGACTCCATTATTTTTACTTAAAGTCAGTTTTATCTGATATAAATATAGCTACTCCGCTCTCTCTTTTCATTTGCCTGGACTGTCTTTTATCTTCTCTTCACTTTAAACCTATGTATGTCCTTGAAACTGAAGTGAATATCTTGGAGGCAGCATATACTTGGGTCTTGTTTTTAATCCATTCAGCTGCTTTATGCCTCTGATTGGAGAATTTAATCCATTTTCATTTAAAATAATTATTGATAGGTAAGGACTTAACTATGTCCAACCTATTGATTGTTTTCTTGCTGTTTTATGGTAATTTTGTTCCCTTTTTTCCCCTCCTCTTGCTGTCTTCCTTTGTGAATTGATGATTTTCCATAGTAGTATAATTTCATTTCCTTTTCTTTATCTTGTGTGTATCTACTCTAGCTTTTTGTTTTATGGTTATCTGTGATTTACTTGAAGCCTCTTATAGATAAAATTCTATTTTAAGCTGACAACAACTTCGCTTTGATCACATGCAAAACTCTATTCTTTTACTTCTTCCCATTTTATGTTTCTGTTGTCACAGTTTATGTATTTTTTAAAATTTTTATTTATTTATTCATGAGAGACACGGGGAGAGAGGCAGAGACATAGACAGAAGGAGAAGCAGACTCCTTGCAGGAAGCCTGATGTGAGACTTGATCCCAGGACTCTGGGATCCCAGGATCACACCCTGAGTAGATGCTCAACTGCTGAGCCATCTAGGTGTCCCATAATTTATGCCTTTTTATAGGGTGTATCCATTAACACCCTATTTGTAATATTTTTGTTCTATTTTAAATATTTTTGTTCGTTAACCCTTATAGTAAAGTGGTTATCATACTACCATATTACAATGTTGGGATGTTGTGAATCTGATTCTACCCTTTACCTTTACTAGCATATGATATATTTTCATGTTCTCATGTTACTAGTTATCACCCTTTCATTTCAGCTTGAAGAACTCCTTTCATCATTTCTTGTAAGGGAAGTCTAATGATGATGAATTTCCCCAAGCTTTTGTGTATTTAAAAAAACCTTTATCTTGCCTTAATTTCTGAAGGATACCTTTGCTGTATAAAGTATTCTTGATTGGTGGTTTATTTTTATTTCAGTACTTTGAATTATATCACCCCATTCTATCCTGGCTTGCAGTGTTTCTGGTGATAGCCTAATGGGAGTTTGTTTGTTCTGAAATGTTTCTCTCTTGTTCTTATTTGTTAAAATTCTCTCTTTGTCTTTGGTTTATACAGTTTTATTATAACTCATCCTAGAGAACATTGTTTTGGATTAACATTTTGGGGTAATCTTTTAGCTTTATGAACTTGGATGTCTAGATCTTTCCCCATATTTGAGAAGTTCTCTCCAATTATTTATTTAAATAAGCTTCCTACCCCTTTCCCTCTTCTCCTTCTGAGATTCCAGTGATAGTTTCTTTTAAAGGTGACCCATAAGTCCCATATGTCCCATCAGGCTTTCTTCCTTCCTTTTCACTATTTTTTCTTTTTGCTCCTTAAACAGTTTTTTTAATTTAAATTCTATTTAGTTAACATATAGTGCACTATTAGTTTTAGAGATAGAATTTAGAGACTCATCAGTTGCATATAACACCCAGTGCTCATTACATCAAGTGTCCTCCTTCGTGCACATCACCCAGTTACCCTATCCCCCACCAACCACCCCTCCAGCAACCCTCAGTTTGTTTCCTAGAGTGCTCCTTTTGACTGGATAATTTTAAATGATCTTTTTGCTTCCTCTATTGTCTGCTGCATTTCAGTTTTCTGGTTCTACAGCATTGAGCTGTTCTCCCTTGTTCTTGGTGGTCATTAGGCATCCAAAGTATGCTGGTTTCCTGTCAGCACCCCAAGTCAGGTAAAACAGATACCAGTTTCTTAGACAGCTTTCCAAAACCCTAAAAGCCAGACACACCTTCACTTTTCTCCCTCCTTCCTTTTTTTTTGTTTTAAAGATTTTATTTATTCATGAGAGACACAGAGAGAGAGAGTCAGAGACATAGGCAGAGAGAGAAGCAGGCTCCTCAAAGGGAGCCTGATGTGGGACTCAATCCCTGGACCCCAGGATCATGCCCTGAGCCAAAGGCAGATGTTCAACTGCTGAGCCACCAGATGTCCCTCTCTCCCTCCTTCCCAAAGGAGATGCTCCCTTAGTATTTTTTGTTCTCCATAGCCCCCAGGCATCCAGACTATGCCAGTTCAATCAGTTCTGATTGAGGCAATATAGAAACCAGTCCTTAAGGCAGCCTTCTGAGAAGCTGATACACTGGACACATGCTATACTCTTCTCTCCCTTGAAGGTGAAGTAGCAAGCAGGGTGTTCTTTTCTGGTGCTGAGGTGTGCCAGCATGGGTGAGGGGCTGATGTGAGCAAAGTAAAATTATTCTTTGTATTTGTCCCAGTGCAGCTATTTCAGCTTTGTATTCACCTGGTGAACTTTAGCATCATAACTGGATTCAGGAATCAATTCAATTCAGTCAATCAATTCAATTCATAAAGGAATTTTGGCCCACATGTTGTTAATGGTATTTTTGTGGGGGGAATAAGGGCTGGAACTTCCTATTCTGATATTTTGCTGACATCATTTTGATACATTTTGAATTAATATTTGTAGATGATGTGAGGTACTGGTCCAACTTCATACTTTTGCAAGTGGATATCCAGTTATCCTGGCATCATTTGTTGAAAGAACTATTATTTCCCTGTTGGGGAACCATTGTTGAAAATCAGTTGATCAAAGGACACCTGGCTGACTCAGTCAGTAGAGCATGAGACTCTTGATCTCTGGCTTGTAAGTTTGAGCCCCAATTTGAGTATAGAAATTACTTAAAATGAAATATTTAAAAAGAAAAAAGAAAATAAATTGATTAATAAATGTGGGAGTTAATTTCTGGAATTCTGTTTCTATTCAATTGATTTATACATCTATCCTTATCTCAGTATCATACTCTCTTTATTGTAGTAGTTTTGTGGCAAGTTTTAGAAACTATTGGTTCTCCAACTTTGTTGTTTTCTCAAGATTGTCTTGGCTGTTCTGGTGACCTGCATTTCCATATGAATTTTTGGATCACTTTGTCAATTTCTGCAAGGAAACTAGCTTACTTTTGAAGGGAGTATGTTAAATCTATAGATCCATTTGGGCAATATTGCCATGTTAACAACATAAGATCTTCTGATCCATGAACATGGTATTTCTCCCCTATTTGTTTAGATCTTTAATTTACTTCAACAATGTTGTATAGTTTTCAGAGTACACATTTTATATTTCTTTTTTTTAAATTTTTATTTATTTATGATAGTCACACAGAGAGAGAGAGAGAGAGAGGCAGAGACACAGGCAGAGGGAGAAGCAGGCTCCATGCACCGGGAGCCGGACATGGGATTCTATCACGGGTCTCCAGGATCGCGCCCTGGGCCAAAGGCAGGCACCAAACCGCTGCGCCACCCAGGGATCCCTCACATTTTATATTTCTTTTGTTAAATTTATTCCTCAATATTTTAGATTTATGATGCTATTGTAAATGGAATTGTTTTATTTCATTTTTTGTTGGTTCATTTTTACAATGGTTAGTGTGTAAAATATAACAGATGGATTTTTATATTAATCTTTTTATCCTATAACCGCACTGATGTCATTTATTTAGCTTTTAGTGGATTCTTTAGGATTTTCAATGTACAAGGGCATGTCATCTGGAAATAAAGATAGTTTTAATCTTACTTTCCATTTCATTTGAATGTCTTAGATTTTGTATTCTTACCTGATTGTGTTAGCTAGAGCCTCTAGTGCAATGTTGAATAGAAATGGTTAGAGAAAACATTCCTGACTTGTTGCTGGCCTTGGAGCAAAAGAACAGTTTTTCACCTGTAACTATAATGTTACTTTTCAGTAGGTCAATAATAATAACCCCTGTTTCATTTTTGGTTTTGGTAATTTTAGTCTTGTGGCTCTTTCTCTTGGTCAATCTTGCTAAAGTTTTGTCAGTTTTGTTGATCTTTCAAGGAACCAGCTTTTAGCTTCATTGTTTCTCTTCTGTTTCCATTCTTTGTTTCATGAATGCTCTGATCAGGATGAGGAAATTCCCTTCTGTTCCTAGTCTGTTGGCTGATTCTATTTTTAAGTTGTGTTGGATTTTGTCAAATGATTCGTCTGCATGTATTGAGATGATCATGTAGTTTTTGTATGTTAATCAGATATATCACTGTGGGCTGAATTGTGTCCCTCCAAAATTCATATGCTGGTATCCCAACCCATGTACCTCACAATGTATTTGAAATTACATTTGGAGATATTTTAAAAGAGGTAATTGAGTTAAAATTAAGTCATTAATTAAGTCATTAAGGTGGACCTTAATGCAATATGACTGATGTCCTTTTACAAAATTAGGACTTAGGGATGCCTGGATGGCTCAATGGTTCAGTGTCTGCCTTCAGCTCAGGGCGTGATCCTGTAGTCCTGGGATGGAGTCCCACATCGAGTTCCCTGTGAGGAGTATGCTTCTCTCTCTGCCTATGTCTCTGCCTCTCTCTCTTTGTGTCTCTTGTGAATAAATAAATAAGATCTTAAAAAAAGAAATTAGGACTCTACCCCTCCTCCTGCTCACATATACTCTCTCTAAAATCAATCAACCAACCAATCAATCAATCAATCTTTTTGAAAAAGAGGACATTAGATCATCAACATACACAGAGGGAAGATCATGTGAAGACACAGGGAGAAGATGGCCATTTACAAGCCAATGAGAGAAGCCTCAAAAGATGCTAACCCTGGTGACACATTGATCTTGGAATTCTAGCCTTCAGAATTTTTTTTAAAGATTTATTTATTTATTTATTCATGATAGATGTAGAGAGAGAAAGAGAGAGGCAGAGACACAGGAGGACGGAGAAGCAGGCTTTACACCAGGAGCCTGATGCGGGACTCAATCCTGGGACTCCAGGATCGCGCCCTGGGCCAAAGGCAGGCGCCAAACCGCTGAGCCACCCAGGGATCCCCTCTAGCCTTCAGAATTATGAAAGAATAAATTTCTGTTTTTTTTTTTAATTTCTGTTGTTAAGTCACCTAGTCTTAGTGACAGTTTGTTATAGTAACCCGAGCAAACTAATATGTAAGATATATTATATTTATTTATTTTCAGATGCTAAACCAACTTTGCATTTCTGGGATAACTCTTACTTGGTAATAGTTTATAATTCCTTTTATATATTGCTGAATTTAGTTTTGTCGTATATTGAGTGTTTTTGTGTTTATATTCATACAAGGTAGTGGTCTGTAGTGTTCTTTTCTGGTGATGTCTTTGGTTTTGGATATCAGTGCAATATTACCCTCAGAATGAACCAGGAAGTATTTGCTTCTCTTCTTAAAAAAGAGTTTATTTATTTATTTATAAGAAAGCAGAGGAGAGGATGAGCAGAAGGAAAAGGACAAGCAGACTTTATGCTAAGCATGGATGTGGGGCTCCATCTCAGGACCCCTGGATCGTGTCCTGAGCTGAAATCAAGAGTCAGATGCTTAACCAGCTGAGCCACCCCGGTGCCCCTTGCTCTTCTTCTGTTCTTTGGAAGAGTTTGTAAAGAACTGCTATTAAGGGCAGCCCAGGTGGCTCAGCGGTTTAGCGCTGCCTTCAGCCCAGGGCCTCCTGATCCTGGGGACCCAGGGTCGAGTCCCATGTCAGAGTCCCTGCATGGAGCCTGCTTCTCCCTCTGCCTGTGTCTCTGCCTTTCTCTCTCTCTCTCTCTCTCTCTCTCTCTCTGTGTGTATTTCTCATTAATAAATAAATAAAATCTTTTAAAAAAAGAACTGCTATTAATGCTTATTAAAATGTTTGGTAGAATTCATTCATGATGCCTTTTGGTCCTGTTTTTGTTTTCTGTGTAGTTCTGATGTTACTAATGCAATCTTTTTACTTTTCATAGGTCCATTTAGATTTTCTACTTTTTTTAAAACTCAGTATTTGTGTATTCTAGGAATTTGTTTCATCTAAGTTACTCATTTACTGGCATACAGTTTTTCATAGTATTCTCTTATCTTTTATTTCTTTAAGGTCTGTAGTAATGTCTCCTTTCATTTCTGGTTTTAGCAATTTTCATTTTCTTGCTTTTTGGTTAGTCTAGGTAAAGGTTTGTCGATTATGTTGGTCTTTTTTTTTTAATTTTTTAAATTTTTATTTATTTATGATAGTCATAGAGAGAGAGAGAGAGGCAGAGACACAGGAGGAGGGAGAAGCAGGCTCCATGCACCGGGAGCCTGACGTGGGATTCGATCCCGGGTCTCCAGGATCGCGCCCTGGGCCAAAGGCAGGCGCCAAACCGCTGCGCCACCCAGGGATCCCTATGTTGGTCTTTTCAAAGAACCAGCTTGTGGCTTTGTCATCCTTTTCTCCTATTTTTCTTTTCTTTATCTATTTATGCTTTAATCCTAATCATTTCCCTCCTTCTGTTTGCTTTAGATTTGATTTGCTTTTATTTTTCGGGTGTCTTAAAGTAGCAGGCGAGGTTATTGATTTGAGGCATTTCTTCCTTTTCAGTATCAACATCACAACTATACATTTTCCTCTGAGCACTGCTTTAGTTGCATTCCATAAGTTTTCATATATTGTGTCTTTATTTTCATTCATCTAAGAGTATTTCCTAATTTTCCTTGTTCTTCTTTGACCCATTGATTATTTTGGCATAGGTGATTTAATTTGCACATATTTGTCAATTCCCCAAACTTCATTTTGTTATTGATTTCTAATTTCACTCCATTATGGTCAGAGAACAAATGTTGTATGATATCAGTCCTTTTTAAATTTTTTTTGTTTTTATTTTTTTTTATATCAGTCCTTTTAGATTTATGAAGCTTTTTTTTATGGCACAGTGTTGAGAAGGGCACTCTCATGTGCAGTCTTTCAACTTTCACTCAGTCATGTAAGAATGGGCCTTGGGGTTGGGACACTTCCTTACCAAGAAATGGAGTCTACCAGCCTGTGCTAGGCTTATCATCTTGTGTGAGAATATCTTTCCTTGTTTCAGGCTCACTGAAACTCTTTTGTCTCCAGTTGGAGCATGTGAATCAAGTGGCACCTGGCCAACCTCACTGTTTTATCTGTTCTCTGAGAAGAGGGGAAAAGGTCTTTCTACTGTGGCACAAGATGGGTGCACATAGGCGTATTGCTCTGCAACAGCCTCTAGGAGAAACCCATGGCCATGGAGTACTGCTGCTCAATACTGAAGCTGATCTTGCTCTGTCTTTTCTCTGTGTAAGTACAATGCTGCTTCATCCTGCCTGACTATATTGTGTTTTTCTTGGCAACTCTGACACCAAGATGCAATGGGCAGCAGTATTAGAGTCCTCTCTTGGTGTTGATAACTAGTGCATAGTTATCTGCTTGACACTTAGTATGTGCCTGTTATGTAGAATGTTCTATGCATACTTGAGAAAAATATATATTGTGCTATAATTGGTTGAGTATTCTGTAGATATCTTTTAGGTCTAGTTAGTTTACAGTGTTTTTTAAAGCCTTCCATTTCGTTACTGATTATCTACCTACTTGTTATCCATTGCTGGAAGTAAAGTATTAAAATCTCCAGCTATTAGAATTGAATTGTCTGTTTCTCCTTTCATTTATTAGCTTTTGTTTTATGTGTTTGGGGCTCTGTTGCTAACTGTCTATACGTTTATAATTGTTTTTTTTTTAATTTTTTTTTAAATTTTATTTATGATAGGCACACAGTGAGAGAGAGAGAGAGGCAGAGACACAGGCAGAGGGAGAAGCAGGCTCCATGCACTGGGAGCCCGACGTGGGATTCGATCCCGGGTCTCCAGGATCGCGCCCTGGGCCAAAGGCAGGCGCCAAACCGCTGCGCCACCCAGGGATCCCCCGTTTATAATTGTTATAATTTCCTAATCAACTCTTTTGTTATTATGAAATATCCCTCTTTTTTCCTCGCAATATTTTTTAAAGATTTATTTATTTATGATAGACACACACACACACACACACACACACACAGAGAGAGAGAGAGAGAGAGAGAGAGAGAGGGAGAGAGGCAGAGACACAGGCAGAGGGAGAAGCAGGCTCCATGCCGGGAGCCCAACACGGTACTGGATCCCAGGACTCCAGGAGGCAGGTGCCAAATCGCTGAGCCACCCAGGGATCCCCTCCTCACAATATTTTTGTCTGATATTAGTATAGCCACTGCAGCTCTCTTGTACTTACTATTTTCTTTTTTACGTTTTTTATTTAAATTCGATTTGCCAACATGTAGTATAACACCCAGTGCTCATGCTATTTTCATAATATATGTTTTTCCATCTTTTACTTTCAACTTATCTTTGAATCTAAAGGTGCCTTCTCTAGATGACATAGATGGTTATTTTAACCTCTAGTCCAATAATTCTGCCCAAGAGTAAACCTAGGGATGTAGTAAGGAATCTCACCAAGTTCTCACAGTGAACATCCAAGAAAGATCCCCTTGTGGCTCTGGCAGTGAGATAGATGTACATGTTTATTTTCTAATATTTCTTATAGTATTTATGGAGGTCCTATTTTGACTTATTTTTAATTATTGCTCATTTAAAATTTTTTTGTATGTTTTTTTTATTGGAGTTCAATTTGCCAACATATAGTATAGCACCTAGTGCTTGTCCTGTTAAGTGTCCCCCTCAGTGCCCATCACCCAGTCACCCCAGTCCCCACCGACCTCCCCTTCCACTACCCCTTGTTCGTGTCCCAGAGTTAGGAGTCTCTCATGTTCTGTCACCCTCTCTGATATTTCCCATTCATTTTTTAAAAGGAGTTCCTTCAAGATTAGCTGTCTGCAGGTGAAGAATGTAAATGGATGGGCTAGCACTTCTCTGGATTGACATGAACGTTTTCTTATTACTGTTTGGTAGAATGATTTGTGTGTACCTTAGCCTTTACATATCTTCAACTGATGAGAATTGGCAACTGCAGACCAATTTGTTATCCAGAATTTTCTCTTCACTGTGCTACATACATCCTTAGGTTCACTCTTGAAATAAGACTGCCTCTGCTGTCTGTCACATTTAGTCTTGCTTTCTCTTATATTTTGTGCTGACAAAGATGATTATAGGAGAATCCTGCCTGATTCAGCCTATGTGCCTAGATCTTTTTGTTCCGATCTGGGAAGGAAAATTTTTTCTCTATCCTTCAAAGTTGTTTTGGCTGTTCTAAGAATTAAATTAACATGATGCAGATTAACAGGAGAAAATAAAATTTAATTACATACCTACTGGGAATCCCCATAAACATGAAAGATTCCAAAGTTAGGCAAAATGAAGTACATATATGGCTTTCTGAACTAAAGAGACAAGGATAGGGCCTGAGGCTTCAAAGCAGAAGAAGGCAATTAATAGGAAGAATGGAAAGAGTAAATGTTTGGTAAACAAATGTGTCTAAGAAAAAATGACGTAGGGAGGACATTGATCAAACAGGCCTTGCTAGGTTCTTCCATGTCTAGTTTATATTATGCTGCAGTTATCTATGGTGATAGCTCCCTTCCCAGAGCAGGTCCTCTAAATTATTTTAGGCAGTTAGAGGAGAGACAGAAATGAAAAACTTCTGTTTCTTAAAAAAAAAAAAAAAAAACCTAGCCTGTGGAGCACCTGGGTGTCTCAGTCAGTTAAACATCTGTCTTTGGCTCAGGTCATGATCCCAGAGGCCTGGGATTGAGCCCCACATTAGGCTCTCTGCTCACCCAGGAGCCTGCTTCTCCATCTCCTGCTGCCTGCCACCTAGCCTGCTGGTGTGCGCGTGTACTCTTTCCCTCTCTTTTCAAGAAATAAATAAATAAAATATTTAAAAAATAACCAGCCTGTGATGAGTGCTGGTTGTCATATATAACTTTGAACTACTGAAGTCTATACATGAAATTAATATTGCACTGTATGCTAACTGGAATTTAGAAAAACTTGGAAAAAACCAGTCCAAAATAATACACTAGCCAAAGAGACATTTTGGGGTGGCATATTTTGCTTCCCTGTAGTTCCAAACAAGGGGATCATTTGTTTTGCATCTCAATATGAAGCACCACTCTGGAAAACTCCAGTCCACCAGCTCTTTCCAAGTCTCCAGTGGGAGGAATTCACTCTTACGTGTTCTCACATCTTGGTCCAATTTTCATGGCACTTGGTAACTTCTCTTCATATATATAATGGTTGAAGTTCTAATGTTTTTACAGAGTTTCATCAAAGATGAAAGCTAATCATGTTACTGAACTCTTTTTAGTTCAAAATATTATTATTTAGATTTTATTTATTTATTTATGAAAGACAGAGAGAGAGAGAAAGAGAGAGAGAGACATAGACAGAGGGAGAAGCAAGCTCCCTGTGGAGAGCCTGATGTGAGGCTTGATCCCAGGACCCTAGAATCATGCCCTGAGCCCAAGGCAAATGCTCAACCACTGAGCCACCCAGGTGTCCCTAGTTTAAATTATTTCTTCATAAATTGTCTGGGATATTAGGAGTGGAAAATTATATTACCTATAAACCTATCATCTAACAATATATGTTATCCTCCTTTCTAACACACACACACACACACACTTCTTTATCTTGTGTTGTCTAGAATACCCAAGTTAACACTGAATAATAACTATGACATGAAGTGTCTTATTATGCTCATGATTTTTTGTGGAAAGGATTCTGGTGTTTTACTG
The DNA here is from genome assembly GCF_048418805.1 of Vulpes vulpes. Taxonomy (NCBI): domain Eukaryota; kingdom Metazoa; phylum Chordata; class Mammalia; order Carnivora; family Canidae; genus Vulpes; species Vulpes vulpes. The sequence goes on from NC_132781.1 coordinate 120,070,301, forward strand.
TTTAAAATGAAAATAGTCATTGTTTTGTGACAGCTGTCAAATTTTTATCAAATTTCTTTTAAGCATCTATTATAATGATCTAGTAATATTTTGTTTAGCATGTTTTGAAACTATAATGTGAGATTTGTGTAGAGTCCTTTTTAAAGAATGTTAACAGACTGTCAGATTTTTTTTAAAGGTTTTATTTATTTACTCATGAGAGAGACGGAGAGAAAGAGACTGTCAGATTTTTATTTCAGGTTAAGCTGATGTCAGGAGCATTGGTTGGTAATGGTTGTAGGCCTTCATTTCAGCTACACCTGATGAAAACTTTCATCTGCAGTTCAGACGAAGATCTAGTGTGACTGCTTACCAAATATGTAGCAATACAAAATTTGCACATAGGTAAAATATATTATGTGATTGAACTAGCCTTTAACCCAATGATATTCAGCAAGTTTGAGTAAAAAGAAAAAGTGTAAAAGTCTAGGACTTTTGGATCTGTGGCTTAAGAGCATCTAGAAAAAATGAATTTTAGTTTTCAGTCCATCATGAAAAAAGTATGTGATGTGGGTGTTCAAGATTTAGATGCTGGCAGCCCGGGTGGCGCAGCGGTTTGGTGCCGCCTGCAGCCCGAGGTGTGATCCTGGAGACCCGGAATCGAGTCCCGGATCGGGCTCCTTGCATGGAAACTGCTTCTCCCTCTGCCTGTGTCTCTGCCTCTCTCTCTCTGTGTGTCTCTCATGAATGGATAAATAAAATCTTTTTTTTTTTTTAAAAAGAGTTCGATGCAATTTTAGACTCTGTTCCTTGGTGTGTAGTATTTATAATGAAAGTGATTCAGGCTGGCTGGGTCCAAGGATCCAGAGGAGGGTCCCACAGGACCAGACAAGAGGGTCCTTGACTTCATACAGGATGGAAATCAAACATGAGCCTGGAGGAAATCAGAGTAGAGTTTATTGAAGATTTATATAGAGAGCAGATACAGATAGTCTGGGAGACTCAGAAAAGAAAGGAGAGTGTTTCACCTTTGCTTGGGGTTTAGGGTTTTGATTGAAGACCATGGTCTGGTATATGTGTCCCCAGGCATCCAGGAATTGGTCAAAACAAGGATGAGTTCTTAGACATCCTCCATAAGTCACTGAGGCTCTGGTATTGGAAAACATTCATGACAACCTCGATTGGTCATTCCTTAGATGTTATCTGTTGTGCTGGAAGACTCTGAAGAAATCATTAACTCCTTGACTGTTACCAGGAGAACATACATTAAGGCATGTATAAGATTAGATCTAGACAGAGAAGCTGAAGAGACTGCATGAAAGAATTGCCCTTTTTTGTTCCTTTTCCTGCTTCTATTCTTGCTAGGACCTATACCCCACCTTATTTGTGCCTTAATGTATGTCTTCCTTATAAAGGTCAAGGAGTTAATGATTTTGGGGGGTCTTTCAGCATAACAGATAATGTCTAAGGAATGACTGAGCAAGGTTGTCATGAACATTTTCCAAGATCACTGACTCCAGACACCTTAACATAACACTAAGACCTTTGCTCCCAGAGCATAAGTGACTTACTTAAGCACTTGTCCTTGTTTGACCAGTTCCTGAATGCCTAAAGGGACACCTATACCAGACCACCATCTTCAATCAAAACCCTAAACCCCAAGCTCCCTTTTCATTCTGAGTCTCCCAGATACGCTGTCTGTATCTGATCTCTCCACAAATCTTCAATAAATTCTGTTCTTACTTCCCCATGGCTTGTGTTTGATTTCTAGCCTGTGTGAAGCCAAGAACCTCTTTGCTGGTCTTTTGGGACCCCTTCTGGGTCTCTGAGCCCAGCCAGCCTGCATCAAAAGGGCCAGAGCTCCTCTTTTGCACCAGATGTGATCAACCTGGAGTATGACTTTAAGTTCTGAGGGCTACACTTTGAAGATGAAATAGAAAAAGATTTTTAGAAAAAAGTAATTTTTAAAAAATTGGTACATAATTATAAAAAGTAGTAAGTAAACAATATAGAGTCAGTGAAAATTCATAAAGAAAGATTCAAGATTCTTTTTATTTTAGTTTTTATTTATTCATGATAGTCATCATGAAAGAGAGAGGCAGAGACACAGGCAGAGGGAGAAGCAGGCTCCATGCACCGGAAGCCCGACGTGGGTCTCGATCCCGGGTCTCCAGGATCGCGCCCTAGGCCAAAGGCAGGCGCCAAACCGCTGCGCCACCCAGGGATCCCAGATTCAAGATTCTTTATATGGTATTATGTCATGGAGAAAAACTAGTTCCTTAGGATTAGAATTTTGAGAAAGAAATTCTGTAGTAATATGTTATTGGTAATGGATGCAAGAAAAAAGTGGCAGAGGATGTTGTATATTGAGAGTGCTTTAGAGCCTAGCTAGATACTTAAGAAACAAAATTTGAGGATAGAGGCCTCTACCCTCAAAGAACTCCTACTCTGCTAGACTTGATTTGGGATTGGGGGGACTTGATTTGGACACTACATCAACTTTTACAGGATGAAAATTTGCTTAATATGATGTTGATGTCCTGTCTTTTAAGTCAGTTTAAGTACATAATATATTCCCAAGGAATAATCTTAAGCACTAAGAAAATCTGGTTTAAAATCTTAATTTTAGGGAGTCCTGGGTGGCTCAGTGGTTGAGCATCTGACTTCAACTTAGGGCGTGATCCTGGAATCCTGGGATCGAGTCCCATATGGGGTTCCTCGTGGGGAGCCTGCTTCTCTTTCTGCTGTGTCTCTACCTCTCTCTGTGTCTCTCATGAATAAATAAAATATTTAATAAAATAAAATAAAATCTTAATTTTGTCTTAAATGCAATATCCTCTTGTTATGGGTAGTTGAGCAGAGTGGCCAAGAAATTCCTGTAATGTAATCCCTGGGTGGCTCAGCAGTTTAACGCCTGCCTTTGGCCCAGGGTGCGATCCTGCAGTCCCAGGATCGAGTACCAGGATCGAGTCCTGCATCAGGCTCCCGGCATGGAGCCTGCTTCTCCCTCTGCCTGTGTCTCTGCCTCTCTCTCTCTCTCTCTCTCTCTCTCTCTCTATATATATATATATATATATATATATATATCATAAATGAATAAATAAATAAATCTTAAAAAAAAAGAAATTCCTGAGATGTAATGTAACGTGCAACTTAGTAACAACTTAATAATTTATTTAATTTATCCCGTAGCATGGGACAGGGACAGGACCCATGGGCAGAAAGAGCTACATTTTTTTGTTGTATGAAGCTGGTGGCTATATACTTAGTGCTCAAGGGGGAGAGGACATGCAGGGAGTATTAGATCATAAATGTTTCTTCAAATTTCTACTCATAAAACTACTTCTGTAAGATTTCTCTGGTACTTTCAGTTCGATATAAACTATCAGTAAGATGCACAGGCAGTCATGAGACCCTTTAAGGATGTATTTGGCCCTTATTAAAACTATGCAGGCCAGTGGTCAGCCTTCTGGGATAAAGGTGACTGTTTCTCTGCTTCTATCCCTCATCACTTTTGTTGACAAACTCTGTAGTATGTGTCAGATTTACTATTTTCTTATTTGGCTGCGAGATCTTTGGTAGGAGCTTATGTATTTGCTAGAAATCTTGGGAATTTATAATTTAAGGCTAAGTTTGGTTGGGAGAGCTTTATAATAATAGTCTTGGCAATAGAACCCCTGCAGAAAACAAGACTGTTTTTGTATTGAGTCCACTTAAAGTTGTACTTGTGCCTAATTTAAGCTTGAAAATACCTGAATTAGGGGAAATTATGGAAAATGGCATAAAAGGACAAAATAAAATATTAGGTTCTGCTAATGAGAGGTTTTGTTGATTTATGATTTAATGTTCACCTACTTATACAAAAGGAAAAACTCATCTTTGAGATATTTAAATATCCCAAATATCTCCTAAATATTATTTTCCCACAAATTCCAGTTATGCCTAAAGATAGGGAGGCAGATGGTGGGACAAATCCTATTAGGTGAGTGCTATTCATTTATGCTTGACAGAAATTAAATCCTTTAAAAATAATCATCAGTGGGAGTTTATTTTTTTATTTTATTTTTAAAAGATTTTATTCGGGATCCCTGGGTGGCGCAGTGGTTTAGCGCCTGCCTTTGGCCCAGGGCGCGATCCTGGAGATCTGGGATCGAATCCCATATCGGGCTCCCAGTGCATGGAGCCTGCTTCTCCCTCGGCCTGAGTCTCTGCCTCTCTCTCTCTCTCTCTCTCTCTGTGTGTGTGACTATCATAAATTAAAAAAAAAAATCTTCTTAAAAAAAAAAGATTTTATTCATTTATTCATGAGAGACACAGAGAAAGAGAGGCAGAGACACAGGCAGAGGGAGAAGCAGGCTCTCTGCTGGGAGCCTGATGCAGGACTCATCCCAGGACCCCAGGATCAGTACCTGAGCTGAAGGCAGATGCTGAACCACTCAGCCACCCAAGCGTCCCATCCGTGGCAGTTTAGACAGAAATGGGAAAAGGGGGGAAAGCCAGAAGTCTGAGAGGTATGTGAAGCGGGATGGGTTTTTGTCAAGATTTCCTCGTTGATTCTCAGTAAGAGTTTTTCCTTTTCCCAATTTACTAATTCATACCAACACATACTTCCTCCTAGACAGAGCTCAGAAATTCTAAACCCAGTATCACTGGAAACTTGATCGCCGATCTTAAAATCAGCAGCCTTCCAAAAGTTGAGTGTGTCTCTCCAGATGCATATGCTACTAAGGGAAAAGGGAAAAGTATAAACTTTCATCCCAAACCCGTTAGCTTAGCTGGCAGCATTAAATGAAAATGAGGAAATGTAAATCCTAATCTGTGTCACTGAAGTAGATAATTAGTTTTGGTTTGAAATTTTGTGAATAAATTTAATTTTTATGGGTTATTTCACATCCTAATGAGGAATCCCAATGATGGCTATACTTATGACTCTACCTAACACTTCACTGGACTAACATGTTTTTGCTTTAATTTTTTCCAAGACTTGGTGTCACTGATTTTCTTGGTTCCTTAACTCAGAAAGACAAATTAGTCAAGGACCTTTATTACTTAAATTGCCTTATGTTGCTGCTTGCCCTGCTTCCCTGGGAGAGATAAGGGGTTGGGTTTGTACTGTCCCCAAGGAGGTGATTGGTTCTTACATAATGAATTCACCAATCCCACTTTCAGTCTTAAAACCAGAATGCTGAAACAGCTTGCTTCCCTCTACCCCCATTTTAATCAGCAGTTTTAAAAAGTATAACAATATTCAAACATACAGTAAAGTTAAGAGACTTGCGTAATTAGCTCCCATGTAGCCAGCATTCAGCTTCAATAATTATCAACACTTGGAGGCAGTTTTCTGACCAGAAAATATATTGCCCTGAAAGCTTCAATTCTTGATCTGTATTCAGCTTTTGTCAAATTTTGGTTCCGAGGCTTTAGACTCTGCAATTGTACTAAAAGAAGTTTAAGGAATTTAGTGTTTAATAGTCATTGAAAGGCAATCTTTTTTCGGCTCGCCTCTCCGGAAAGCCGCAGGTTGTAGGGTGCAAGGCGAAATTTGGAGATGTTTCTTGTAGATGGGCGCTATTTTTCATAGAACTGATCAATATACCGATTTCCCTTCAGGAGACCGGCCTCAAAACGAAGTCGGAGAACATGTAGCCAGTTCCTAGCCAGTTCCTACCCTGTGCTACTTTCTAAATATTTACAGAGTGAATTTACAGAACAGTTTTCCTGGTTACACTCTGGAGAGAATCTCAGTTACTTTCTTCCCACTCCACTTCGCACCTCCTGTTGGGGATGAGTGTCAGTCTGAGTTTCAGGTGCTTGTACTGACTGGTTCCTAACCTCTCTCATCCAGTCAAGGGCCCCTTGCGAGGCACTCCCCCCATAGGGCCTTCCTGGGGTAAGGGGAAACTGCTGACCCACAAAAAGGCAAACGAACAGTTAGCCTTGCGCTCGCCCACCTGGGTGCCTTGAAAAGCCAGGGTCCCGGGGAAGTTTCAGGAGGACCCTACACCCCAATTTGCCCCTCGCTGGTCCCCTCCATTGAAATCTTGGATCCTGGTATATATAAGAAGGTAAAGGAGAGAGACTTTAACCCGCCCCGGAGAGGCTGGCAATCCAGCTGCAATGCGCCTCAGCCCTTAGATTGTCCTGTTTCCTTAAGCTTCGAAGGCATGGTCATTCCTCGTCCCGAGTCCGCCTCTCTCCGCCTCCGCCCCGCGGTTTCTCTGGGAGTTGCGCCCTCTCCGCGGGCTCTGTAGGGTTCTGTGGGTCCGAGCCCCCGGAACTAGAGGTTGCGCTGCCCAACAGAGGCGAGGGGGAAGCCCAGCCGAGCTCAGCCCTGGTTATGAGCAATCTTCAGGCAGAGGCTGTGGAAGTGAAGACGGGGCCGTCTGAGGGCGTCGCTCTTAGAAACGCCGTTCGTTCGACGGAAGATGCGTTGGTTTCTGGGGGCGTCTTCCCTGCCCCGCCCCGCGCCGGCTGCCAGAATTCCCGAGAGATCCCAGCTAGCGGGGAATGGAGACGGTGCCTGCCTAGCCCGAGCGGTTTACCTCGTCTCTGCACCCCTAGGCGGCGCTGCGCCCCTCCGCACCGGCCAGCTTGGCTTTCCCAGACGGCTGCCAAACCTCCAGTCGGGCGAGCGTAGCTTCCAGCCAGCCGGTCCCGGGCGATCCCAGTATATTCGGGAGGCCGAAGGTGGGCGGTCAGTGCACCTGTAGCTCGCGGTGGCGGGCGGCTGGCTCTCGCTCTCGTACGGTTCGCGCTCTCCGGGAGTCCGGAGCCTGGTCCTGGGGGAGCGAGGACGCCGAGAGGGAGCATGGTGGGCTGGAGGGTGGCGGTTCTCTGTCTGTGGGTGTCCTGCGGTCCTGACGCCAGACGGCTGGAATACTCAGCGTTGGAGGAGACTGAGCGGGGCGTAGCCGTGGGCAATGTTTCCGCGGACTTGAAGCTGTCAGCGGCCACTCTGACCGAGAGGAACTTTCGCTTCCTTTCCAGCCACCGCGAGCCCTACTTCGGGGTGGATCTGGCCAGCGGTAGCTTGGTAGTCCTAGAGCCTGCGGACTGCGAACGGCTGTGCGGCTGTGCGGGACCAAAGCTGCCTGCGTCTTGACCTATGAGCTGGTGCCCGAGGACCCGCTGGAGCTACACACGATGCGAGTTCACGTCGTGGACAATGACAAGTCGCCTCTTTTCCCTGCCGGCGACGTGCAGCTGCACATCCCCGAGTTCCTAATGCCCGGAGCCTGCTTTACCCTCCCTAATGCCCAAGATGCTGACGAGGGAAGCAACGGGGTCCTAAGCTATAGTCTGAGCCCCAGCCTGCGCTTTCACCTGGTGATGGGATCGCGGGTCGACGGCAGTGAATACCCGGAGTTGGTATTAGAGAAAGCGCTGGATCGGGAGCAGCGCGCCACCCACCAGCTGGTGCTCACCGCTAAGGACGGTGGGCAGCCCACGCGCTCCGGAGACGCACAATTACCATCATAGTGGTGGAAACAAACGACAATGCGCCGGTATTTAAGCGCACAGTATACCGAGCCACGGTACCAGAGACTGCACCCCCGGGACTGTGTTATTACAAGTTCAGGCCTCAGACCGATGAAGGCTCCAAAGGAGAAATCCGGTACTCCTTAAGCAGTAGCACGCAAGCAAGGCTGCGGCACCACTTTCATGTGCACCCTAGAAACGGGGAGGTGCGGGTAGCTGCTTCGCTAGGTTCACCTGAAACCTTGTTGGAGGCATACATTGAGGCGAGGGATAAAGGCACCTTCGCTTTAGCTAGTACAAACTGTTGGTGGAAGTGACATGTGACTGATCATGCCCCTGAGGTCAATCTCCTGAGTCTCTCCAGTTCAGTTTCCGAGGATGCTGTCCCAGCACAGCGATCACTCTTTGCAGTCTAAGGGGTGAGGATCTTGGTCCCAATGATAAGGTCATTTGTAGCATGTCCAGTGGAGGCCCTTTTAAGCTGAAGGCTTCCTTTGATAACTACTACAGCTTGCTGACTGAGGGGCCCCTGGACCGGAAGCAGGTCAGCGAATACCAGGTCCTGATCACTGCGTCAGATAGTGGCTCACCCCCATTGAGCACCGGCAGGACACTAACTGTGTTTGTTGCTAATGTGAATGACAATTGAGCTTTGCTCAACCACAACAGGAACTTTTTGTGGCTGAAAACAATGGTCCTGAGGCCTCTCTAGGCTGACTGTTTGCCCAAGATCCTGACCTGGAGAAGAATGGCCTTGTCTTCTATGAGCTGTTGGATGTTATCTCTGAAAGGCAGACAGCCTCTAGCTTGATGGCAGTAGAACCATCCAGCGGGGTTATCACTGCCAGAACTCCCTTTGACTTTGAACAGCTCAAGGGGTTTCACTTCCAAGTGGAAGCCCAGGATGGTGGCATTCTTCCCAGAAGTACAACAGTGACTGTGAAGTTGTTTGTGGTAGATAGGAATGACAATGCTCCAGTCCTCTTGTTTCCCTTGCCCAGAAATGGCTCTGTTCCTGTGGAAATTGTGCCCTGCTCTGCCAGAACTGGACACTTGGTCACAAAAGTGGTAGCAGAGGATGCAGACAGAGGTTCTAATGCTTGGCTTTCCTACCATATTTCTCATACCATATTTCTCAGGCTTCTGACTCTAGCCTTTTCAGAGTTTCCTCTAGTATGGGAGAGCTCCATACCGCCCGCTTAATTCTTCCCACTGATGGAATGAAACAGAGAGTGGTGGTAGTAGTTAGGGACCGTGGAGACCCACCACTTTCCTCTTCCATCACATTGGGTATACTATTGAGCAACTGTGCGCCTTAGGTCCTTCCAGACTTTGAAGATACCTGGGAAACAGAAGGCCACCTTTCTACCCAGAACCTGTATTTAGTAATTGCCCTGGCCTGTATTTCCTTTTTATTTCTGGGGTGCTTGCTTTTCTTTGTGTGTATCAAGGTCAATTAGAGCCCAGTTTGTTGTTCTCAAAGCTGCTGTCACTCTCCAGAGGGACTGAGGTATGGGAGGAAGATGGCTTCGAATCCTCCTTGTATGACATCAGTGACAATAGATGTCACTACGGTTGAGAGACTCACTCAGACCTATCTCTATCAGGCATCTCTAGGACTTGGTTCTGATAATAACAGTTTGCTATTGTGTGGGGAATACAGTGCTGCTGACCTGAGAAATCTGGCTGCTGGGGTAGGACTGAATTTGCCAGTATCCTGCATTCACATTCGGAATAGGAAAGGGGATACCATAAATGTCAATGCCAGGTTAAGCACATTTTGGGGGATTTGATTCCCTTGGCCAGGAGACGACTGCTAGCTATGTTCTGAAGTGCTTCTTAGGTGAGTCTTTCAACATTTAATCCTTTGAATTGGACACTCCTTTTTTTTTTTTTTCAAGTGCACAAGGGTTTATTTACAAGCTTGAGCTTGGGTCCAAGTATACCCGACACAGCGGAGCAGGGACTTGGACCCCAAGACTAAGAGGCTAGCGGCTTTATAGGGGCCAGTGGCCAATGGGATACGCAGAAAGTTGCACAGTCATGTCGGTCCACACGCAGGTGGCCAATTGAATTACATCTTACCCTATAGTATCCATTTGAGCTGGCTTATTACTTTGGTCAGAATCTGCACGCAGTTTTGGTGGGCACAAAGCAGGGTTACATTGTTATGAGCAGATTTCCGATTAGCGTGTGCCCAGCGGCTTGACTAGAGTGGGGCAGCGCCTTAAGCAATAAGCAGGTCATGTGGGGTGATACAGGAGGTGGCAGGTGTAGCACAAAATGGAGTTAGTCCTGCTCTGCTTGAGAATTAGACACTCCTGCTAAGGACACTGTGCTAAGAATCCTGGAAGTATATAAATATTAAAAGACTATTCTTTTTTAAAATAAATTTATTTTTTATTGGTGTTCAATTTACCAACATACAGAATAACACCCAGTGCTCATCCCGTCAAGTGCCCCCCTCAGTGCCCGTCACCCATTCACCCCCACCCCCCGCCCTCCTCCTCTTCCACCACCCCTAGTTCGTTTCCCAGAGTTAGGAGTCTTTATGTTCTGTCTCCCTTTCTGATATTTCCCACACATTTCTTCTCCCTTCCCTTATATTCCCTTTCACTATTATTTATATTCCCCAAATGAATGAGAACATATGTTTGTCCTTCTCCGATTGACTTACTTCACTCAGCATAATACCCTCCAGTTCCATCCACATTGAAGCTAATGGTGGGTATTTTTCATTTCTAATGGCTGAGTAATATTCCACTGTATACATAGACCACATCTTCTTTATCCATTCATCTTTCGATGGACACCGAGGCTCCTTCCACAGTTTGGCTATTGTGGACATTGCTGCTAGAAACATCGGGGTGCAGGTGTCCCGGTGTTTCATTGCATCTGAATCTTTGGGGTAAATCCCCAACAGTGCAATTGCTGGGTCCTAGGGCAGGTCTATTTTTAACTCTTTGAGGAACCTCCACACAGTTTTCCAGAGTGGCTGCACCAGTTCACATTCCCACCAACAGTGTAAGAGGGTTCCCTTTTCTCCGCATCCTCTCCAACATTTGTGGTTTCCTGCCTTGTTAATTTTCCCCATTCTCACTGGTGTGAGGTGGTATCTCATTGTGGTTTTGATTTGTATTTCCCTGATGGCAAGTGATGCAGAGCATTTTCTCATGTGCTTGTTGGCCATGTCTGTCTTCCTCTGTGAGATTTCTCTTCATGTCTTTTGCCCATTTCATGATTGGATTGTTTCTTTGCTGTTGAGTTTAATAAGTTCTTTATAGATCTTGGAAACTAGCCCTTTATCTGATACATCATTTGCAAATATCTTCTCCCATTCTGTAGGTTGTCTTTTAGTTTTGTTAACTGTATCCTTTGCTGTGCAAAAGCTTCTTATCTTCATGAAGTCCCAATAGTTCATTTTTGCTTTTGTTTCTTTTGCCTTCGTGGATGTATCTTGCAAGAAGTTACTGTGGCCGAGTTCAAAAAGGGTGTTGCCTGTGTTCTCCTCTAGGATTTTGATGGAATCTTGTCTCACATTTAGATCTTTCATCCATTTTGAGTTTATCTTTGTGTATGGTGAAAAAGAGTGGTCTAGTTTCCTTCTTCTGCATGTGGATGTCCAATTTTCCCAGCACCATTTTTGAAGAGACTGTCTTTCTTCCAATGGATAGTCTTTCCTCCTTTATTGAATATTAGTTGACCATAAAGTTCAGGGTCCACTTCTGGGTTCTCTATTCTGTTCCATTGATCTATGTGTCTGTTTTTGTGCCAGTACCACACTGTAAAAGACTATTCTTGACTTCAAGGAGTTTATAGTTTGTTCTTGAGAAACTCAAACCCATTAAAGAACAATAAAAGTAATATAGTATAATGGTCCAAAATTAGAAGTAAGGCACCAGTTTTTGGTACAGGTAATAAATTACCTTTTAGGAATTTGTTTAAGGAATTATTTAAAGCATGAATCTCTTCATTCAAAAAATATTTTGAGTCACAGATATGTGTAAAGCATTCTGATACCAAAAGTAGGAGTAAAAAATACGCAATACTCTTTGCATAACATAAGCATAATATCACGGAAGATAGGACATTTGTCCAAACCATTACAATACACAATTTAATGATGATAACCTAAAAAATGTAAAAATAAATTGCAGTGGAGAGAAGGGAAAGAGAGACTGTGAGAGAACATCTGGGAAAGGAGGGAGGGAATCAGAGAAGGTGTTGTGGTAGAGAGGGCATTTGAATTTAATCTTGAGTGATACACAATTTGATAAAATGCAACATATTTTCTAGGTCATACGTTAAATAAATGCCATTTTGGGGAGGTAGTCTTTTGTGAGAATGACACTCTAAAACAGAACTAATAGCTCCACACATTATTTGTAAGTATATGGAAATTATAAGCTTGTCTTAGAACACCAATTTGTATTGATAGAAAGAAGATAAAACCATTGGGTATAGGACTTGACAACCTTTAATGTTGTGTTTTTATTGATATATTTCACAAAGAAGAAAGATGAACCATTGTTTTTTTAAGTTTACTTCCAGTTAACATATGGTGTTATATTCAGTTCAGGTGTACAATGTAATGATTCAACAATTCCATGTGTTACTCAGTACTTGAAAGAGGAAAATTATTACATCAGAAATATTAATATATTCAAGGTACATTTGCCATTCAAAGCCCATTCAAGTTGGATTTAATTTTCTTATTATTTTAGAGGGCAGTATACTTTAAAATATGTAAATACCATATCTGACAGTAATGCATCTAATAGAAGTTAAGTTATTCAAATACTTAAATGTATCCATAGCGGCCCTCTGCATTTCAGAAACTTTTTAAATCAAATGATGACAGTCTTTAGCAGTTTTGCTATCTTTGGTAGTTTTGATCTCTAGAAGAAGACTTCTGACTTCTCATAGAGATCATGGACGCAAGGGAAGGAGGTGTGCAGAGATTAGGGAAGAGAACGGAAGATACCTTGTTTTACTATTCCAGGTAATAAGAGAAAAGCAAGTTATGTTATTCTCCTTCAAATAATGATGTTAACTGCAAATAAAATGACTTACATGCATTGTAATTTTGCATATTTAATATTCTCACATAGCATCACATAACATAATAGATAGATAGTATATAAGATACAATTAGTAAATGTTTGCTGAATGAAATACTAAATACATTTGGCAGTGCATGAATGGTGTGGTATCATAGAGGGAAGAGTTCAACATCAAGGGAAAAGATTTAACTCATTTACCCACTTTACATGTATATATCTTTAACACTTTAAAGATCATTTTCAAATATATTATTTCAATGGTTATTTTCTTCCTCATGTATAATAATGAAACAACACGAAGTGGGATTTTCTGGTCCTAGAGCTTGCTTGAACAACCTCAATGCTGTGTTCTGGCGCTAAATATGATGGCAGTTTCCATTGATGACAAAGTGATTATCAGGGATGCATGTCTTTGCATTGTGAAAGTTGAAGTGGACACAAAAGAGTGCATTTAATTTTAAGGGAGAAAATTGGTGCTTTATAGTGTTAATATTTCAGGTATCAAAACAGGGGATCCTTGGGTGGCTCAGGGGTTGGTTTGGTGCCTGCCTTTGGCTCAGGTGGTGATCCTGGAGACCGGGGATCGAGTCCCACTTTGGGCTCCCTGCATGGAGCCTGCTTCTCCCTCTGCCTCTCTCCCTGTCTTTCATAAATAAATAAATAAAATCTTAAAAAAAAGAGTCAGGTATCAAAACACTTAATGTATATACTCTCTTCCTACCAAAAAATTCATAATTTATTTATTCTATTTCATTGCTTTCTATAACAAAGAGAGATGAGAATACCAGTAATGTCTGAAGTTTGGGAGTCGGGTATTGTTTGAAAAACACCTTTTGAGTAGACTTGAAAGGAATTGAATCTGGAAGTTGAAAAATTATTTAAAAGGAAAAATGTAGGGGTACCTGGGTGGCTCAGTCAGTTAAACATCCAACTCTTGATCTCAGTTCAGGTCTTAATCTCAGGGTTGTGAGTTCAAGCCCCACCTTGAGATCCATGTTGGGCATGGAGCCTACTTAAAAAAAAAAATCTATCTATATACATATATATATATGGATAAATATAGTTAATAACAAAGAAAAGATCCCCTGCCACCAAATTTTTAAGCTTAAATAAGTGACAGTAGCAAAGATATACTGTTCATACATGCATTTGTGCCATCCCATTTGTCCACTTGAGCAATCTTTTTCCATCAATGTTAAAATTTCACTTTTTAGGTAGTCCATTGTCTGCTAGTAATTTTTGTGGACTGGATATTTCCTTACATTTAAGAAAAGTATGATGTATAAGAGCATGGATAAAATAACTTCTACATAGATAGAGTGTTTGTAATTCACCCAAGCGTTTTATTGTTTTCCTCTTCCTCTCCAATTGCATAGTGATCCAAACTTGATTCTTTAGAAAAGAATGCTTGTCATAGTGTTCACTGAATGCCTGAAACACAACGGAATTCTAGAAATAAAATATTTATTGCTTGAATTTTATAAAACAAAAATCATTTGAAGAGTGCAATTTCCGAACAATTTTAACTGTATGTCTGAGTCATACAGAATCGTGTTGATGTTTATGTGTTTATATTTCATTCAAATACTAAGTTCTTCTTTTAAAAATTAAGCTAAAAATTCAATTCCAGTGTAGTTAGCATATAGTAATGTATTAGTTACAGAAGTACAATATAGTGATTTAACAATTCCATACGTTACCCAGTGCTCATCATGACAAGTGCATTCCTTAATCCTCATCACCTATTTCACCCATCCCTCTCACCCATCTCCCCTCTGATAACCATCAGTTCTCTATAGTTGAAAGTCCAATCTTGGTTTGTTTCTCTTTCCTCCCCGCCCCCCATCCTTTGCTCATTTGTTTTGTTTCTTAAATTCTGTATGTGAGCAAAATCGTATGTTATCTGTCTTTCTCCGACTGACGTATTTCACTTAGCATTGTACTCTAAATACTAAGCCCTTCTGTCCTGTTTTAGCTTACAGTGTGTATTAATGTATTTTACAAACTGGGGCACCTGGGTGGCTCAGTTGGTTAAGTGTTTGACTCTTGATCTCCACTGAGGTCTTGATCTCAGGGTTGTGAGTTCAAGCCCAACATGGAGCCTACTTAAACAAACAAACATATTTTACAAGTCTACTAGTATTTTACAATACTAAAATCTATCATTTAGGTAATTCAGAAAACATTTTTATTTGTATATCTCCTGTTGATAATATTTTACAGATATAAACAAAATTGATGTACTGAGCAACAAGTAGATAACATGTGTCTCATGTTAATTTTTTCTAAGATTTGTGATGAGCAATTTAATTTTGTTTAGATTGGTATCCAAGATGTTGTCTTATGAAATCTAAATCTCTGCTTATGATTTAAAATTAATTATACTGGCAAATTTTTTGGATAATAAGTATAATAATGTGGCAAAAATGTGCAACAGTGAACCACTGACTTAGGCATGAAAATTTTAGTTTGGACACATCAATGTTATATTATTGTATCGTTCATCTGGAGTTGAAGCAGTTTCCCCTTTGCCAGGATACTTAGGATGTAGAATGTTTCCTCTTTGAAGTGACATTCGTTAACAGTGATAGAATTTTTTTTTTTTACATTCTAGGTGTTTTTGTTTAAATATATGCCATTAGTAGACTTTCCCATTGGTTAATTATCTATTTTGACTTTGAAACTCATAACTGCATTTTGAAAATCATTAAGAGTGCTGTAACTAAGGAAGCTTGCTGAGGGCAGCCCGGGTGGCTCAGCGGTTTAGTGCTGCCTTCAGCCCAGGGTGTGATCCTGGAAACTGGGGATCAAGTCCCACGTCTGGCTCCCTGCATGGAGCCTGCTTCTCCCTCTGCCTGTGTCTCTGCCTCTCTCTCTACCTGGGTCTTTCATGAATAAATAAATAAAATATTTTTTTTAAAAGGAAGCTTGCTGAGCATATGAAATACATTCAGATTAAAAAAAAAAACCTATGTAGGCAGTACAATAGAATTTGTTGTATAATAGAGAAACCTCAAACTAGTAAAAGGGCAAGAAAAAAGAGCTTAATAACAAGTAGACAGAAGGAAAAAGCAATGCCTGGGAAATGCATGAATGGGAAAATTTTAACAGCATGTCTGATAATGTTAATGATCTGTTGGTTAAAATTTTTTTTTAAATTTTTGCCTTCAATATTTACATTTAGAGGGAAACAGTAATATTCCAGAAACTAAATGCATTTTGCTGGGTTGGGGTGAAGGTGGATTAAATTGTAAAGATGCTTTTACATTGCTCAAATGGATATAATATCAGAAATAATTAACATTTTGAAAAATGTCAAGTGAATGTGGACCATAGCCTAGGGTTCTGACTGAAGTATTATGGGAAATAAGGAGTTTGTTAGTAAAGATGATTTTTATTTATTTATTTTTTTATTATTATTTATTTATGTTAGTCACAGAGAGAGAGAGAGAGAGGCAGAGACACAGGCAGAGGGAGAAGCAGGCTCCATGCACCGGGAGCCCGATGTGGGATTCGATCCTGGGTCTCCAGGATCGCGCCCTGGGCCAAAGGCAGGCGCCGAACCACTGCACCACCCAGGGATCCCTAAAGATGATTTTTAAAAAAGATTTTATTTATTTATTCATGAGAGACACAGAGAGAGAGAGGCAAAGACATAGGCAGAGGGAGAAGCAGGCTCCATTCATGAAGCCTGAGGGACTCCATCCGGGCCCCCAGGATCACGCCCTGGGCGGAAGGCAGGCACTAAACCGCTGAGTCACCCAGGTATCCCAGTAAAGATTCTTTTTTTTTTTTTTTTTTTTTTTTTTTACATTCTTTTTTTTAAGAGATTTTATTTATTTATTCCTGAGAGAGAGAGAGACAGAGACAGAGATGCAGAGGGAGAAGCAGGCTCCATGCAGGGAGCCCGATGTGGGACTCGATCCTGGGGCTCCAGGATCACGCCCTGGGCTGAAGGTAGTGGCTACACCGCTGAGCCACCCAGGGATCCCCAAAGATGATTCTTAAAAACAAAAACTAAATCATAAAGGTGGCTACTCACTTTGTTCCCAGTTTTAATTGATAAGATAAAAATGATTCAGAATATAAATAAATTACGTGTCTCTTTTATACTGCATTTATGAGAAAGAAAAGAATTTGGATAACAATTTCCTCCTCAAGCTATAAACACAGGAGGTCATTATATATTCATCTGGAACTTGTCTTTGAATCTAAGAATGAATATGCAATCACATATTCTCTATCCTGCGTTGCAGAGAAAGAGAAAAAACTTTTCTGTCTCATCCTAAATTCTTGGCTGTTCTAGAACCATCTGGTAGCCATCTACATATATACTGTTTTCATAGGAAAACTGTAATGACATAGCCTCAAAAATGTTCTCTGAATTCTTGCACATTATGCTTATTCTTTAGAATCTTTAAGCTAAGATTACAGCTGTTTTATTTAGTCTAAAAATGATGTTCATACAAAATAAAAACAACTAGTTAAGACATCTTTGTAGTGTTTTTTTGCATTTATACTTAACACTCAAGATAGGCTTGTCATTTTCCTTTCTTATAAGTTTAGTGTAAAGTTATGCTGGTGCTATTAAATTCAAAGGGTTTCTTTTCCTTCTCTTGTCTATTCTCGGGACATGTTTATTAAGATTGGTGATATTTCTTTCTTAAATTAGTGGAATTCACTAGTGATGTTCTCTGTGCCTTAGTTTTCTTTGTGGAGAAGTTTAAGGCATGAAAATTAAATTTCTTTATTGGTAAAGAGTTATTTATAGTTTTATTCTTCTTGTTTTGTAAATTGTCTTTTCCAAAAATATGTTAATTTCATATAAACTTTTTTGGTAGAAGGTTTTTTTTTATAATATCCTCTTGTGATCTTTTTAACATCTGTAGGATCTGTAGTGATATTCCCCTTTTAAATCCTGATACTAGTTATTGTCACCATTTTTCCTGACTAGATTGGGAGGTAGTTTATTAGTTATATTAGCCTTCCCAAGAACTAATTTTTTTGGCTTTTAGAATTCTATTTCTTGTATATTTGCTTTCTATTTTATTAATTTCTCCTCTTAACTTTATTTTCCTTTCCCCATATTCAGTTTTCCATTTGTTTTCTACCTGCTTTATTTAGCTTACCGATTTTCAGGTTTTATTGTTTCTAATATATAGATTTGAAGCAATAAATTTCTGAGGTGCTTGGGTAGCTCAGTTAGTTAAGCAACTGACTCTTGGTTTCAGCTCAGGTCATGATCTCAGGGTCTTGAAATCAAGCCCCGAGTTGGACCTGAACTCAATACATGGAGCCTGGTAGAGAGTCTCTCCCTCTCCCTGTGCTCTTCCTCTCTCTCTCTTTCTCAAGACAAACAAACAAATAAAGTTTTAAAAAACCTATAAATTTCCACTAAGCATAGTATTAGCTGCTTCACACAAATCTTACTTTAAATTTTTTTAATTGAAGTGTAACATATATAAAAGTTCATATATCATAAGTATACAGCTTCATGAATAATCCAAAGCCAACCAAATCATGTAACAACCACTAAGTAAGGAAGTAGAGAATTACCAGCAACCCACCCCTACCCCACCCATCTATAGTTACTCTCGTCTGAAATATAACCATTATCATGAGTTCTAACATCATAAAAATAGAATCATATAGTATAATTATGTTTTTATGTCTGGTTAATTTCACTCAGTATTGTATACATCTCCTTTTTCCCCACAACAAAAATCCCAGTTTTCATTTATACCAGTGTAATTACTCATTTGTTACCGCATGCTACTCAAGCAACAGACTTAGAAAACAATACCAGCACTACATCAACAATATGATTATGGTATCGTGCTCACTTCGACAGCACATAAACTAAAATTGGAATGATACAGAGATTAGCATGGCGCATGCGCAAGAATGATTGGCAAATTCGTGAAGTGTTCCATATTTTTAAAAAATTAAAGAGGAAGACAAACCATGAGAGACTCCTAACTAGGAAACAAAGGGCTGCAGAAGGGAAGGTGGGTGGGGGATGGGGTAAATGGGTGATGGGCATTAAGGAGGGCATATGTTGAGATGAGCACTGGGTGTTACACTATATGTTGGCAAATTGAATTTAAATAGAATATTTTTTTAAATATGATTATCGTATCAGTTTAATACTGATACGATATTGTCATTATTATCACTTGTAGCATATTGTCATTATTTTCACTTGTAGCCTATATCCCACTAGGAATGTGCAAATTACTGTGTTTTAAAATATCTTGGAGGGATGCCTGGGTGGCTGGGTGGTTGGGCTTCTGCCTTTGGCTCAGGGCGTAGTCCTGGAGTCCCGCATCAGGCTCCCTGCATGGAGCCTGCTTCTCCCTCTGCCTGTGTGTCTCTGCCTCTCTCTCTCTCTGTGTCTTTCATGAATAAATAAATAAAATCTTTAAAAAATATCTTGGAATAGTTCATCTCTGTGTAGGTAAGCTGCCAAGTACATACAGAGTTAGGTTAATTTATTTTAAGTTGCTTTCAAATATAGTCCTGAAACTAATATTCCACTGTATGTTAACTAACTGGAATTTAAATAAAAACTTTTTAAAATCGGACTTGCTTTTTAAAATTTAATTTTTTTAATTATGTAAAATATTACAATGGTTCCCAAATAAATTTATAAAAAAAAGTATATTTAGAAAAGTCTGGTATGTACTATTGCCTGTTCCTCTACTTTAGTCCTTCTTTCCTCTTATAGGTAATCAAATTTTATGGTTTATCCTTTTTACTATTTCTTCTTCTGATAGATATAAGCAAATATGTATGTGTGTATATCTTCTGCTTTTTAGGATAAATTATGACGTATAAAACATATTCTTCTCCACTTTAGTTTTTTTCACTTAAAAATATAAACTTGCAATCACTCCATAGTAGTATATAAAAGTACTCTGTGTTTCTTAATGATGTCTTTTGGTTAACAGGAACTCCTAATTTTTTAAATTTAATTTTATTTATTTATTCATGAGAGACAAACAGGGAGAGGTAGAGACACAGGCAGAGGGAGAAGCAGGCTCCTCGCAGGGAGCCTGATGTGGGACTCGATCCTGCTACCGGGATCATGCCCTGAACAGAAGGCAGACAGACGCTCAACTGCTGAGCCACCCAGGCTCCCAGGAACTCCTAATTTTAATGATATCCAATTTTTGATATTTTATTTTTACTTAGTATTCTTTCTATCCTTTTAATGAAATGTAGCCTACCTGAAGGTCATGAAGATACACTTCTATATTATCTGCTAGAACATTGCTGTCCAATGGAACTCTGTATGTTGGAAATTTTCTATATCTACGTATATAGGACAGATGGCTACTGAGCACTTGAAATGTGGCTAGTGAAACTGCGGGGCTGAATTTTTAATGTTACTAAATTTAATTCAAGCTTATGTTTAAATAGCCATATCTGATTAGTGGTTGCCATAGTTCCAGCGGCTTTCTTGTTTTAACTTGCACATTAAGAATCTTAATCCATCTGAAATTGTGTATTTGAGTACATGGTGTAATGTCGGAGCTGAGATTGTTTCCATGTGTAAATCAGTTGGATTTTCTACATATACAGGACCATTTAATAAAAGACCACCCTTTTCTTACTACTCTGCAGTGCTACCTTTATCATAAACCAAGTGACTGTATATTTGTGCCTATTTCTAGACTCATTCTGTTTCATTGGGCTAGTCCTCTTCTTTGTGCTAATACCATTGTATATTGATGCGTATTGATATACAGTTGTGTAAGTTCTCCCACTTTGTTCTTCTGCTTCCAGATTAATTTAGCTCTTTTTGACCCTTTGCATTTCTATAGAAATTGTAGAATCAGCTTGTCAATTTCTGCCAAAAAACTCCTGCTCTTATTTCAATTCGTATTGCATTAAATCTGCAGAAAATACGAGGCATATTGACAGTTTGACAAAATTTTACTTGGATTTTTATTTACTGTATAAAAATATGGAATTTATTAACATAATGACTATATATCCATAAACAGCTGGTCTACTAACATGATATATCCTTCTATTTATTTTTTTTCTCTTAGTGCTTATGTGAATTTATGTGCGTGTGGAGATATTTTGTGCAATTTCATTAGATGTTTGGTATTTTGATGCTATTATAAATGGCATTTAAAAATTTCATTTTATAATTGTTTTTGTTGCAGGTATGTAGATATAAAACTAATTTTTGTATTAGGTTTGCTTCCAGTGTCCTTAACAAATTTTGTTTTGAAAGCTCACATTTTTATATTATCTTACGTTTTCTACATACACTGTTATGCCATTTCCAATACTCTTAGTTTTATTTATTTTCTTAACTTTATTTTTAAAAAAAAGATTTTATTTATTTATTCATGAGAGACACACACAGAGAGAGGCGGAGACACAGGCAAAGGGAGAAGCAGGCTCCAAGCAGGGAGCCCGACCTGGGACCGGGGTCTCCAGGATCAGGCCCTGGGCTGAAGGCGGCGCTAAACCGCTGAGCCACCCGGGCTGCCTTTAACTTTCTTCATATAGCTTTTGTTTTATGTTTTGTTGCATTGTTGAAGTGATAATAGTCTTGTCTTAGTTCTTATCTAAGAGAGAAAGTTTTTTATATTTAATATGAGATACATTTTTTTTCCCTCAGAAGTCCTTTGTCAGGTTAAGGAAGCTTCCTTTCTTTTCTAATTTACTAAGAGATCTTTAAAAGATTATGAATAGGTATTAAATTTATCATATTATTTCTCTGTTTATTGAAGTGATCATATGATTTTATCCTTTATTTTATTCAAATCATAAGTTACATTAGTTGATTTATTAATAATAAACCAATATTGCATTCTTGGGATAAACCTTGGTTGATTGTAATTTATTATCCTTCTCTATATCACTGGATTTAGTTTTCCAACATCTTGCTTAGAATTTTAAACATATGTGTTTATGATAGAAATTGGCCTGTAATTTTCAATTCTTGTAATGTTTCTGTCAGGGTTTGATATCAAGGCTATGCTGGCTTCATATAGTAAGATAAGAAATTTTACTTCTTTTTTACTTCTTTGGAAAGTTTGTATAAATCAGTGGGTTTTTTTCTTCCATAAATATTTGGGAGAATTCAGAATTAAGCCTTATTGGATTAAAGGTCTTTTCATGAAAATATTTTTAATTATAAATTCAATATCTGCAAGAGGCACAGAGCTATGGAAATTTTATATTTCTAGTTGTGTCAGTTTGGCAAATTTTTCCCACATATTTGTGCATTTAATTTAAATTTCATAATGTAATATATAGGCTTAAAGTCATTCATTGTATTTCGCATTATTTTAATGTAGTAAGACTATATTTCTTTCTACATTCCTCATGTTAGTATTTTTGCTTTCTCTTTGTAAAAAATAAGTTATGCCATAGATTTATTTATTTGAGAGAGAGCACATGAGCAGGGGGAGCAGGAGAAGGTGAAGCAGGCTCCCCGTGAAGTAGGAAGCCCAATGCAGGGCTCTATCCCAATATCCTGGGATCATAACCTGAGCTGAAGGCAGACACCCAACCAGCTGAGCCACCCAGGTACCCCTTGGGTAATCCTGTTTAAAACATTAAAAGAATATGTGGGGCTCCTGAGTGGCTCAGTTGGCTAAGTGTCTGACTTTGGCTCAAGTAATGATCCTTGGGATGGAGTCCTGGTTTGGGGTCCCTGCTGGGTGAGGAATCTGTTTCTCCCTCTCCCTCTGACCCTCCCCCCCTGCTCATGCTCACACATATGTACAAGTGCACTCTCTCTCCCTCTCTTGAATAAATTTAAAAATCTTTAAAAAGAAAGAATATGAGACCAATAAGTTATTAATGGGAGGACAGTAGGATAAAAATATACTTAATCTATAGGAAAGGGGGGGAAAGACAAATTAGAACAGATGCGATTTAAAAAAGTAATGACATTATATAAATTGAAGTATACCAGTAGTTACATTAAATGTAAACTGACAAAAAAATAATAAATAAAAAATAAAAAAATAAATGTAAACAGACTAAATATTCAAATTAATAAAAGATGGTCAGACTGGTTAGAATTAAACAACCATATGTCATTTATTGGAGACATATCTTTATTAAAAGATAAAGTTTGAAAGTAAAAGGATGGATAAAGATTATATCATGCAAACACTTATCAAAAGGAAACTGTATACAGTATTTGCTATACAAATACCACTTGTAGTAGACCTTAAGGCAAGAAACTTAATAGTTATAAGTACAGACATTACGTAATTATAAGAGGATCAGGAAGATAAAATAATTGTAAATTGCATTGTATACATTTGAATAATTATTATTTTATTTGGCTTTAGAACACCTAAGCAACTTGAATGTTTACAAGGGGGAAAATGCTGTGTTTTTTTCCTAAAATTCCTTTTATATTTTATAAGTCTGTTGAAGTTCTTGAAGTGACTTTTGCCTATTTCCTCATAGTTCTGAAATGAGACATTAGAACTGTTTCTATTTCTTTTAATCTTCTATTCCACTGTATAGTTCTTATCACTGCAGAAACATCTGCTCATACTCTCAGCTTCTAATATTGGCTTATTCTTTCTGTTGATGATTGTGATTAAGAATATTGTCTTAACTTCTCTGCTGCTGAATCTGCTTCTGTAATTGTTGTAAGTCATGAATTATTCTCTGAAACATAATTCTCTTTGGTTCCTATTTCTAGCCATAGTTGGGACTATTTTGGAAAATACTAAAAATAGTCCATCAGGTCTAATAATTAATCACAAGTTGCCGACTGAGGTAGATTGTCTCTAGTCTCCAACTTGGTACCTAGAAATAACATAGACACTCAGGAAGTTAGTAACAGGCCTGTTTTGCATTCCTGTTCTTTTGATTTGGAAAATGTCATGTAATAGGAAAAAAAGATTTTATATTTGGTTTCTTCTCTTAAAATGAGCATATTCTACATCTCCATTAAGGCTTCCATAGGATACCTTCCAAAGTTAACAACAGCCTGAGCAAGATAGTTAATTATTAAGGTGTTTAAGATGAAATGCATTTCCCAAGCACCTGTTCTCTACTACTGAAGATTAAAGTATTGGGAAGGTTATAAGGCATGCTGTCTGCATTTTGGTGCATTGTGAATCACAGTTGGTGATTTCGGGTACCTCTCAACTTTTATTCAACTAAAAATCTAATAGGTCTGAGTTATAATGATGCCCCTAGTAGCTCTGTGGAGAGCAAAAGATCTAATTTTGAGAGCTTAAGCATTTGCCTTTGCTTCTTATATAGTGTACTTCATAATCTATGACTCTTAGGCTCACAAAAAGTTTCCTCATACTGATTTTTACTACCAAACAGAATTTACCATCAGTGTAATAAGTGAGGAGTTGAAAGTAGTTTATATTCATATTTGTAGTTATGATATTCTGTATTCAACCTATTTAGATGAGCAGAGGGATAAATTGTGAAAATTTAATCTGTAGTTTAGGCATATTTCAGCTGCCATCTGCCTCCTTAAGGTTTGCCTGTCCTCTGAAGTACACTGTCCATTTTCATTCTATAATTTATTTATAAATTAATCAGTATTTTATCATTTGTTCTCATGAAATGTTCTACTGAAAGTTATACCCTAGAGTGATTTGACTGAATTTATTTTGAGGCTTTTTTCTCTTTTTTGTCTATATAATGGCTGAATAGTCTCCTATTTATTTATTTATTATTATTTTTTTTAATAGTCTCCTATTTAAAAGCTTCCTTGGGGTTTTTAGAAATCCAAGACCAGGAGAAACTTAAATCAGTTTTTGTGAAGATTTTATTTTCTGTTTATAACATCAGTAGAGTTTGTTTTACATCCTAAATAATACAAAAATATTGCACAGAAACTATAAATTCCCAGAATCTCCCCCTAGGTATTAAATAATCTAAATTTAGATATACAACTCTATGCAGTTAAAGAAATGGAATTTTCCCCCATTGTCATTTAAGATTGTTATCAAGTACCTCAAGGTAATTTGATTACGATAACAAACAAAGGGCCAGTATCGTTTTGTGGTTTATGAATCATATTTTTATAGTGATATTCAATGTATTGGGCTTTATTTTTATCAACTTTATTATAGTAGCTAATATAGACTGCATTCATTTAAAGTATGATTCAGTGAGTTTTTTTTTAAAATTTATTTATTCATGAGAAACACACACACACACACACACACACAGAGAGAGAGAGAGGCAGAGAGAGAAGCAGGCTCCATGCAGGGAGCCCGACATGGGACTCAGTCCTGGGTCTCCAGGATCAGGCCCTGGGCTGAAGGCGGCGCCAAACCATTGGGCCACCAGGGCTGCCCTGATTCGGTGAGTTTTGATGATTGTATACACTCTTGAAATTACCATGAAGGTACAGAATATTTCCATCACCCCCAAAAGTTTCCTTTTATCCCTTTGCATTCATTCCCCTACCTCTGTCCCAGGCCTCAGAGAACAACTGATCTGCTTTCTCTCACTGATAGATTCATTGCGTTTTCTAGAATAATATATAAATGAAATTGTTCAATAGGGAGTTTTTGTGTCTGCCTTTTTTCACTCAGCCTAATGATTTTGAGATCGATTTATGTAGTTGTATATATTCAGTAGTTCATTCCTTTCCATTGTTGAGTAGTATTTCCATTGTAAGGACATATCATATTCTTTTTTTTTTTTAAGGTTTTATTAATTCATGAGAGACAGAGAGAGAGAGAGAGAGACAGAGGCAGAGGGAGAGGCAGGCTCCATGCAAGGAGCCCCATGTGGGATTCAGTCCCGGGGCTCCAAGATCACGCCCTGGGCCGAAGGCAGGCGCTAAACCACTGAGCCACCCAGGGATCCTAGGACATATCACATTCTTATTATCTACTTACTTGTTAATGGATCTTTGAGCTGTTTCTAGGTTTTGGCCTCTGTGAATAAGATTTCTGTGTACAGTTGTATGCAAATCCTTCTTTGAATATATGTTATTTCACTTTCACTTCTCTACTACCTCTGAGTACACTGATTGGGTTCTGTAGTGGTTTTATGTTTTAAGAAACTGACAGACTGTTTCTCAAAATATTCGCATCATTGGGGCACCTGGGTGGCTCAGTCGGTTGGGTGTCTGCCTTCGGCTCAGGTCATGATCCCAGGGTATTGGAATCGAGCCCTGGGTCAGGCTCCCTGGTCAGCAGGGAATCTGCTTCTCCCTCTGCCCCTCCCCTCCACTTGTGCTTGCTCTTTCTCAAATAAATAAATAAAATCTTTAAAAAACAAACAAGGTATTTGCACCATTTTACACATTCACTAGCAATGTGTAGGAGTTTCAGTTCTATATCCTCACAAACATTTGCTATTGTCAGTCTTTAATATTATCCATTTTAATGGGTGTGAGTCATTACCTCATTGTGGTTTTGATTTGCATTTCCCTGATGACTTATGTTGAGTGTTGTTGTTGTTTTTTAATGTGCTTCTATTTGTATGTCATTTATGGAGTATGTTCAAATTGTTTGCTCTTTTTAATTGGTTTGCATGTCTTGTTATCATTATGTTGTAAAAATCTATGTATAAGTCCTATATCAGATATATTTATAGCAGATCTTTTCTTCTGTGGCTTGCCCATTCATTTTTTTTAAATAGTGTCCATTTAAGACCAAAGTTTTAAATTTCAATAAGGGTAAATAATTTTTTGTTTTATTATTATGTCTTCTGTGTTCTATTTAAGAAACTTTTACTTACCCCAGGTTCAGAGGTTTCTCTCATGTTTTCTTCTGGAAGTTGTGAACATGATTCCATGGGTTTTTTTTTTTTTTACTGTATTATGAATAAAGGTAAGAATTTTTTAGACAAATCAAAAGTAAATGAATTGGCTTGTTTACCATTGATTGAGAGTATAAATTGGCTCAAAAATTGAGGGAGGCATTTTGTCCTATCTAGCTAAAAATTAAATGTGCATACTTTTAACACCTCTCAGGATAAACACACAGGTGTACACATGTACAAACTTTCAGAAATGCACCTAAATATTAAATCATGGAGTAAAAATAACTTACAAAATATCCATACATGGTTGGATCCAGTCTTAGCTGTTACTAGGAATCAACAGAATTATAGGCACTGACATGGAAGGGTGTCCATCATATATGTTAAATAAAAATGAAACAGCAAAATTCCATGATAGTGTATAGAGTAATATGGTTACATTTCAGCAAAATATATATCTACATATTTATATATGTATAAATAAAAGTCTGGAGGGACATACAATTACTATCAGAGGCATAGTCTGCAGGAGAATAAGATTTGAAAGGACTTTGACTTTTTTGTTTTTTACAATTCTGGATGAAATTAATTTTGTACAAGGATGCATTATTGAACCAGAATTAAATAAACAGAAGACTAATAAAAACTAAAAATAAATCACATAGGAAGTATAACCAAAGTTTATGCCTTTTAAAAACCTAAAATAGGGATACCTGGGTGGCGCAGTGGTTTGGCGCCTGCCTTTGGCCCAGGGCGCGATCCTGGAGACCCGGGATCGAATCCCACGTCAGGCTCCCGGTGCATGGAGCCTGCTTCTCCCTCTGCCTATGTCTCTGCCTCTCTCTCTCTCTCACTGTGTGCCTATCATAAATAAAAAAAAATTATTAAAAACCTAAAATATATGTATATATTGTATTCACTTATTCAGAAAGCATATATGTATATAATAGAGGCTCTTTTTTATGGCAGTATGGTCGGTCCCCAGATGTTTTTTCCTTTATTAGTTGCTTCTAAGAATATCCAGAACATCAAGTACACTTTGCTTTGGGTAGATCTTCTGTGCAATTTTGTATTTCAGGAAGGGACCTAAATATAAGAAATATGGAGTATTGTTATAACACAATGGGAGCTTAACGCCATTTGGGTAGCAACTATTAAAGGGTAAAGGATACCTTTGCCACTTTACCCAGTGTCCACATTCATTTAGAAAATATTTATTAATTTGTAATTTTAAATTCTTCAGCTCAGACCCTTCTGCTGAGTTCCAAACTCTCATATCTGATTGCCTAACTCTGCTTGGCTTTCTCACAGGCAGTTCACACGTGCCTAAAATTGATTTCCAAACCATCTCTTCCTACAGTCTTTTTAGAATCTGGTTCCATTATCCACCCAGTTCTTCACCCCGGAAGCTGGGGAATCATTCTTGACAGCTTCTCTCCAAAGAGTAGCTTGTCGTTGCTCTTTAATGAATCAGTCCTATAAATTCCGCTGCTGAAACTTAGTTTACTGGTATCCATCTTCAACCAGTAGCCATTACTTTCATCCACATCCCCATCTTACCTCCCCTGGATGGATGCAATAGCCTTGTAACTGATTTTCCCGCATCCTTACCCCCTATATCTGTTCTCCTTAGATCATTCTCCATGTAGCAATTATGGTAGTATTTTTAAATATATACAGTGGATCATCTCATGAACCTTTCAAAACCTACCATGACTTAGTACTTTGGAATAAATGGAATAAAATCCAAACTCTTTATGGTAATGTGCAAGACTGTAAGATCCCACCCCTGGTTGTTTCCCATCCATCTTATGCCACTCTCCCATTGCTTCCTATGCTTTAGCCACACTGTCTTTCTAATCCTTAGGCATGCCCTGATTTTTTCTACTTTAGTACCTTCATATCTGCTGATACCCCACCAGGGAATGCTCTCCCCACTAGTCTTTGCATAGATGGCCTCTTCCCATCCTTCAGGTCATGATTTTTAAATATTACCTCTTCAGAAAGGCCTTTGCTTATATCCATATCTAAGTATATTCCTTTGAGTGTCCTTTATTATAATTTCCTGATTGTTTCTTTCATGACATTTTCACTATTCACCTACTTATTTTTTCACCTGTTTATCATCCAGCTCCTTTATTGGACTACTCCATGATCAATACCATGTCTATTTCTTTTGCTATGGCTCCTCCAGTAGCCAGAAGAATGTCTGACACATAATAATCATTCAATATTTGTCACATGAATGAGTAAACTCTGTCCCTTAAACATGTTGAACAGGGGAGATATGTACACACCTAACCCTAATTTAATATATAAATTAAAACTATATATGAGAGGTGCCAGGAAAGTGCTACTGAGGTTAAGTATTTAGTTCAGTCCTTGCCACAAAGTTAATGTTCAGTAAATGTTGAATGAATGAGAAGTTCCTGGCATCTAAACCTGGACATGTTTTCGTGTGTGTGTGTGTGTGTGTGTGTGCGCGCGCGTGTGTGTCTAAACAAGTATTTAATGTCATATATTCCAAACATCAGGAGAATAAACTATTGTTTAGAATGATTTTTATTCTATGTAAGAAAATCAAGAATATTACCTATGTGTGCTTATAGAATAAAAGTATTCCAATTCTACTTTAATAATTCATTCCAGTTCATTAACAGATCAGATATCAAGCAAGCTCTTTTTAAAAAAGTAAGCTCTACCCTCAACATAGAGCTCAAACTCACAACCACAAGATCAAGAGTTGTGTGCTCAACAAAATAGAGAATCCAGAAGTGGACCCTCAACTTTATGGTCGACTAATATTCGATAAAGGAGGAAAGACTATCCACTGGAAGAAAGACAGTCTCTTCAATAAATGGTGCCGGGAAAATTGGACATCCACATGCAGAAGAATGAAACTAGAGCACTCTCTTACACCATACACAAAGATAAGCTCAAAATGGATGAAAGATCTAAATGTGAGACAAGATTCCATCAAAATCCTAGAGGAGAACACAGGCAACACCCTTTTTGAACTCGGCCACAGTAACTTCTTGCAGGACACATCCACGAAGGCAAAAGAATCAAAAGCAAAAATGAACTATTGGGACTTCACGAAGATAAGAAGCTTTTGCACAGCAAAGGATACAGTCAACAAAACTAAAAGACAACCTACAGAATGGGAGAAGATATTTGCAAATGATGTATCAGATAAAGGGCTAGTTTCCAAGATCCATAAAGTGTCGCGAGCGTTGGGGGCGACGACCGTCCAGGGATGAGGGTAAGGGAATGAGGAAAGAAAGAAGACAGACAGAATGGGAGCAGGAGGGACATATGGCCGGATTCAGCCACAATGCCAACTTTATTTGTATTATTCACTCTTTTATAAAGCAGGGTTGTATAACAAGCAGGATATTTTAAGCTTAGTTCTCCAGACATGTCCCTTCACAATAGATAGCAATAGTATGCGCCCTTGAATAGATAGCAATAGTATGCGTCCTTGAGCCACAAGCCTTTAACAACAAGGGTGAGACAGGTGGGCCACAGTTGGAAGAGTCAACAGAGAGCCATTGCTCGATCCATTAACCCCTTCCTGGCACGTGGCCCCCAACAATAAAGAACTTATTAAACTCAACAGCAAAGAAACAAACAATCCAATCATGAAATGGGCAAAAGACATGAACAGAAATCTCACAGAGGAAGACATGGACATGGCCAACAAGCACATGAGAAAATGCTCTGCATCACTTGCCATCAGGGAAATACAAATCAAAACCACAATGAGATACCACCTCACACCAATGAGAATGGGGAAAATTAACAAGGCAGGAAACCACAAATGTTGGAGAGGATGCGGAGAAAAGGGAACCCTCTTACACTGTTGGTGGGAATGTGAAATGGTGCAGCCACTCTGGAAAACTGTGTGGAGGTTCCTCAAAGAGTTAAAAATAGACCTGCCCTAGGACCCAGCAATTGCACTGCTGGGGATTTACCCCAAAGATTCAGATGCAATGAAACACCGGGACACCTGCACCCCGATGTTTCTAGCAGCAATGTCCACAATAGCCAAACTGTGGAAGGAACCTCGGTGTCCATCGAAAGATGAATGGATAAAGAAGATGTGGTCTATGTATACAATGGAATATTACTCAGCCATTAGAAATGACAAATACCCACCATTTGCTTCAACGTGGATGGAACTGGAGGGCATTATGCTGAGTGAAATAAGTCAATCGGAGAAGGACAAACATTATATGTTCTCATTCATTTGGGGAATATAAATAATAGTGAAAGGGAATATAAGGGAAGGGAGAAGAAATGGGTAGGAAAATATTAGAAAGGGAGACAGAACATAAAGACTCCTAACTCTGGGAAACGAACTAGAGGTGGTGGAAGGGGAGGAGGGCGGGGGGTGGGGGTAAATGGGTGATGGACACTGAGGGGGGCACTTGACAGGATGAGCACTGGGTGTTATTTGTATGTTGGCAAATTGAACACCAATAAAAAATAAATTTATTATTATAAAAAAAAGGGTTGCGTGCTCTATGGATTAAGCCAGTCGGACACCTGTAGTAAGTTCTTGGATGGAAGATCCACATTGGAGAGACAGCTGGGACATGTTTTCTTTCTTTTTTTTTTTCTTTATAAAAAGATTTTATTTTTACGTAATCTCTACACCTAGCATGAGGCTCAAAACCCACATATATATGGGTCCTATTTAATGTCTATGGATATGAATAGAGGGCACAGGAAGTTTTATTTAGTGACCAGAACAATTGTTTGGGATATCTATTATATGTCTCTACCCCACATGATATTTATTATTTTTTTTCTTTTTTTCTTTTTATTTTTATTTTTAATTAATTTTTATTGGTGTTCAATTTACCAACATACAGAAAAACACCCAGTGCTCATCCCGTCAAGTGTCCCCCTCAGTGCCCGTCACCCATTCCCCTCCAGCACCCGCCCTCCTCCACTTCCACCACCCCTAGTTCGTTTCCCAGAGTTAGGAGTCTTTATGTTCTGTCTCCCTTCCTGATATTTCCCAACATTTCTTTTCCCTTCCTTTATATTCCCTTTCACTATTATTTATATTCCCCAAATGAATGAGAACATACACTGTTTGTCCTTCTCCGATTGACTTATTTCACTCAGCATAATACCCTCCAGTTCCATCCACGTTGAAGCAAATGGTGGGTATTTGTCGTTTCTAATTGCTGAGTAATATCCCATTTTATACATAAACCACATCTTCTTTATCCATTCATCTTTCGATGGACACCGAGGCTCCTTCCACAGTTTGGCTATTGTGGACATTGCTGCTAGAAACATCGGGGTGCAGGTGTCCTGACGTTTCATTGCATCTGAATCTTTGGGGTAAATCCCCAACAGTGCAATTGCTGGGTCCTAGGGCAGGTCTATTTTTAACTCTTTGAGGAACCTCCACACAGTTTTCCAGAGTGGCTGCACCAGTTCACATTCCCACCAACAGTGTAAGAGGGTTCCCTTTTCTCCGCATCCTCTCCAACATTTGTGGTTTCCTGCCTTGTTAATTTTCCCCATTCTCACTGGTGTGAGGTAGTATCTCATTGTGGTTTTGATTTGTATTTCCCTGACGGCAAGTGATGCAGAGCATTTTCTCATGTGCATGTTGGCCATGTCCATGTCTTCCTCTGTGAGATTTCTCTTCATGTCTTTTGCCCATTTCATGATTGGATTGTTTATTTCTTTGGTGTTGAGTTTAATAAGTTCTTTATAGATTTTGGAAACTAGCCCTTTATCTGATATGTCATTTGCAAATATCTTCTCCCATTCTGTAGGTTGTCTTTTAGTTTTGTTGACTGTATCCTTTGCTGTGCAAAAGCTTCTTATCTTCGTGAAGTCCCAATAGTTCATTTTTGCTTTTGTTTCTTTTGCCTTTGTGGATGTATCTTGCAAGAAGTTACTGTGGCCAAGTTCAAAAAGGGTGTTGCCTGTGTTCTCCTCTAGGATTTTGATGGACTCTTGTCTCACATTTAGATCTCTCATCCATTTTGAGTTTATCTTTGTGTATGGTGAAAGAGAGTGGTCCAGTTTCATTCTTCTGCATGTGGATGTCCAATTTTCCCAGCACCATTTATTGAAGAGACTTGTCTTTTTTCCAATGGATAGTCTTTCCTCCTTTATCGAATATTAGATGAGCATACATTTCAGGGTCCACTTCTGGGTTCTCTATTCTGTTCCATTGATCTATGTGTCTGTTTTTGTGCCAGTACCACACTGTCTTGATGACCACAGCTTTGTAGTACAACCTGAAATCTGGCATTGTGATGCCCCCAGCTATGGTTTTCTTTTTTAAAATTCCCCTGGCTATTCGGGGTCTTTTCTGATTCCACACAAATCTTAAAATAATTTGTTCTAACTCTCTGAAGAAAGTCCATGGTATTTTGATAGGGATTGCATTAAACGTGTAAATTGCCCTGGGTAACATTGACATTTTTACAATATTAATTCTGCCAATCCATGAGCATGGAATATTTTTCCATCTCTTTGTGTCTTCCTCAATTTCTTTCAGAAGTGTTCTATAGTTTTTAGGGTATAGATCTTTTCCCTCTTTGGTTAGGTTTATTCCTAGGTATCTTATGCTTTTGGGTGCAATTGTAAATGGGATTGACTCCTTAATTTCTCTTTCTTCAGTCTCATTGTTAGTGTATAGAAATGCCATTGATTTCTGGGCATTGATTTTGTATCCTGCCATGCTACCAAATTGCTGTATGAGTTCTAGCAATCTTGGGGTGGAGGCTTTTGGGTTTTCTATGTAGAGTATCATGTCATCGGCGAAGAGGGAGAGTTTGACTTCTTTGCCAATTTGAATGCCTTTAATGTCTTTTTGTTGTCTGATTGCTGAGGCGAGAACTTCCAGAACTATGTTGAACAGCAGTGGTGAGAGTGGACATCCCTGTCTTGTTCCTGATCTTAGGGGAAAGGCTCCCAGTGCTTCCCCATTGAGAATGATATTTGCTGTGGGCTTTTCGTAAATGGCTTTTAAGATGTCGAGGAAAGTTCCCTCTATCCCAACACTCTGAAGGGTTTTGATCAGGAATGAATGCTGTATTTTGTCAAATGCTTTCTCTGCATCTAATGAGAGTATCATATGGTTCTTGGTTTTTCTCTTGCTGATATGATGAATCACATTGATGGTTTTACGAGTGTTGAACCAGCCTTGTGTCCCGGAGATAAATCCTACTTGGTCATGGTGAATAATTTTCTTAATGTGTTGTTGGATCCTATTGGCTAGTATCTTGTTGAGAATTTTTGCATCCATGTTCATCAGGGATATTGGTCTGAAATTCTCCTTTTTGGTGGGATCTTTGTCTGGTTTTGGAATTAAGGTGATGCTGGCCTCATAGAACGAATTTGGAAGTACTCCATCTCTTTCTATCTTTCCAAACAGCTTTAGTAGAATAGGTATGATTTCTTCTTTAAACGTTTGATAGAATTCCCCTGGGAAGCCATCTGGCCCTGGACTCTTGTGTCTTGGGAGGTTTTTGATGACTGCTTCAATTTCCTCCCTGATTATTGGCCTGTTCAGGTTTTCTATTTCTTCCTCCTCCAGTTCTGGTAGTTTGTGGCTTTCCAGGAATGCGTCCATTTCTTCTAGATTTCCTAATTTATTGGCGTACAGCTGTTCATAATATGTTTTTAAAATCATAATATGTTTAAAAAATCGTTCATAATATGTTTTAAAATTTCCTTGGTGTTGGTAGTGATCTCTCCTTTCTCATTCATGATTTTATTAATTTGAGACTTCTCTCTCTTCTTTTTAATAAGGTTGGCTAATGGTTTATCTATCTTATTAATTCTTTCAAAGAACCAACTCCTGGTTCTGTTGATCTGTTCCACAGTTCTTTTGGTCTCGATTTCATTTAGTTCTGCTCGAATTTTAATTAACTGTCTTCTTCTGCTGGGGGTGGGGTCCATTTGTTGCTTTTTCTTTAGTTCCTTTATGTGTAAGGTGAGCTTTTGAATTTGAGTTCTTTCCAGTTTTTGAATGGATGCTTGTATTGCGATGTATTTCCCCCTCAGGACTGCTTTTGCTGCATCCCAAAGATTTTGAATGGTTGTATCTTCATTCTCATTAGTTTCCATGAATCTTTTTAATTCTTCCTTAATTTCCTGGTTGACCTTTTCATCTTTTAGCAGGATGGTCCTTAACCTCCACGTGTTTGTGGTCCTTCCAAACTTCTTGTTGTGATTAAGTTCTAATTTCAAGGCATTATGGTCTGAGAATATGCAGGGGACTATCCCGATCTTTTGGTATCGGTTCAGACCCGATTTGTGACCCAGTATGTGGTCTATTCTGGAGAAAGTTCCATGTGCACTTGAGAAGAATGTGTATTCAGTTGAGTTTGGATGTAAAGTTCTGTAGATATCTGTGAAATCCATCTGGTCCAGTGTATCATTTAAAGCTCTCGTTTCTTTGGATATGTTGTGCTTAGAAGACCTATCTAGTATAGAAAGAGCTAGATTGAAGTCACCAAGTATAAGTGTATTATTATCAAAGTATTTCTTCAGTTTGGTTATTAATTGGTTTAAATATTTGGCAGCTCCCACATTCGGGGCATATATATTGAGGATTGTTAAGTCCTCTTGTTGGATAGATCCTTTGAGTATGAGATAGTGTCCCTCTTCATCTCTCACTATAGTCTTCGGGGTAAATTTTAATTTATCTGATATAAGGATGGCTACCCCTGCTTTCTTTTGAGGACCATTTGAATGGTAAATGGTTCTCCAACCTTTTATTTTCAGGTTGTAGGTGTCCTTCTGTCTAAAATGAGTCTCTTGTAGACAGCAAATAGATGGGTCCTGCTTTTTTATCCAGTCTGAAACCCTGCGCCTTTTGATGGGGTCATTAAGCCCGTTCACGTTCAAAGTTACTACTGACAGATATGAGTTTAGTGTCATCGTATCTATTCAGTCCTTGTTTTTGTCGATTGTTCCACTGAACTTCTTCTTAAAGGGGAATTTTAAGAGTCCCCCTTAAAATTTCTTGCAGAGCTGGTTTGGAGGTTACATATTCTTTCAGTTTCCTGCCTGTCTTGGAAGCTCTTTATCTCTCCTTCCATTTTGAATGAGAGCCTTGCTGGATAAAGTATTCTTGGTTGCATGTTCTTCTCATTTAGGACCCTGAATATATCCTGCCAGCCCTTTCTGGCCTGCCAGGTCTCTGTGGAGAGGTCTGCTGTTACCCTAATAATCCTCCCCATAAAAGTCAGGGACTTTTTTTCTCTTGCTGCTTTAAGGATCTTCTCCTTATCTTTGGAATTTGCAAGCTTCACTATTAAATGTCAGGTGTTGAACGGTTTTTGTTGATTTTAGGGGGGGATCTCTCTATTTCCTGGATCTGAATGCCTGCTTCCCTTCCTAGATTAGGAAAGTTTTCAGCTAGGATTTGTTCAAATACATATTCTGGCCCTCTGTCCCTTTCGGCGCCCTCGGGAACCCCAATTAAACGTAGGTTTTTCTTCCTCAGGCTGTCATTTATTTCCCTTAATCTATCCTCATGGTCTTTTAATTGCCTGTCTCTTTTTTCCTCAGTTTCCCTCTTTGCCATCAACTTGTCTTCTATGTCACTCACTCTTTCTTCCACCTCGTTAAGCCTCATCGTTAGGACTTCTAGCTTGGATTGCATCTCATTTAATTGATTTTTAATTTCTGCCTGATTGGATCTAAATTCTGTAGTCATGAAGTCTCTTGAGTCCTTTATGGTTCTTTCTAGAGCCACCAGTAGCTGTATAATAGTGCTTCTGAATTGGCTTTCTGACATTGAATTGTAATCCAGATTTTGTAACTCTGTGGGAGAGAGGGCTGTTTCTGATTCTTTTTTTTTTTTTTTGAGGTGAGGTTTTCCTTCTAGTCATTTTGCTCAGTGCAGAGTGGCCAAAAACAAGTTGTATTGGGAAAAGGAGAAAAAGAGAGAGAAGGAGAGAAAAGAGAAAAAGAAAAAAGAAAGAAGAAAAAAAAGGGGAAAAAGAGAAGAAAAAGAGAAAGAAAAAGAAAGAAAGAAGAAAAGGGGGTGGGGTGGGGGAAGCAATCAGAAATCAAGAAGAAAGAAAAAAAAGCACAAAACAAAACAAAAACAAAAACAAAAACAAAAACAAAAACAAAACCACGGGGGAGTATCTTCCGATTCTGTATACTTTAAGTCCCTTGACTTCCCCTGGAACTGGTCCGTGTCGCTGGTCTTCTGGGGGAGGGGCCTGCTGTGCTGATTTTCAGGTGTGAGCACTTGGGGGAGCTGCTCTGCCCCTGCCTGGTGCAGGGTTCAGTGGGGGTTGTTCACCCCCTGAGGCCCTGGGAGGAAGCCACAGTGGCGGGGCGGCAGCTCTGGGACCCTGGAGTCAGCTCCCGCAGTAACTCCGGGGCTCTCCGTCTGCAGGGCCTGGGGGCTCCCGGGCGGGGCCGCTGATCTCAGCTCGGGGCAGGAGTGTCCTTGCTGTCCTGGGCCCTCCCAGCCTCTGCCTGTCCCTGGGGGAGGCCGGATCCTGGGCTGTGTCCCGGCGCCCTATGCACCGGGGCCTGCGCTGTTGGATTCGCGCTCCCGCCCCGCAGCCCCCTTCCCGGAGCCGCCGCCCGAGCTGCTCCCGGAGCCGCGCCGCCCCCTCCGCGGAGCTTCTTCCTCCGCCCGAGCCTCCGCCGCTGAGCTGCTCTCGG
Source organism: Vulpes vulpes (assembly GCF_048418805.1). Lineage (NCBI taxonomy): Eukaryota > Metazoa > Chordata > Mammalia > Carnivora > Canidae > Vulpes > Vulpes vulpes. Next base: position 120,107,236 of record NC_132781.1, read on the forward strand.
AGCCCCGCAGCCCCCTCCGCGGAGCCGCCGCCCGAGCCCCTCCGAGCTGCTCCGGGTCCCGCCGTGCGCGCTGCAGCCCTTAGGGAGCTCGGTGCATCTCCCCGGGGCGCAGTTCCTCTGTTACTGTCCCAGGGAGCCCGAGGGCATCCCCGCCTTTCTGGGGATCCTGCTCCAATTCCCCGGGAGGCCTTTCCCCCCGGGAAGGTCGGTGCAGCTCCTGCTCCTCCGGGACGGGGCTCTCCTGCCCTGGGGACACTCGCCCGGGCCTCAGCCCGGCTCCTCGCGGGCCCCTCCCCCTTGGAGGCCTTTTGTGTCTTTATTCCTTTTTTCCCGTCTTCCTACCTTGATAGAAGCGCGAACTCTTCTCACTGTAGCGTTCCAGCTGGTCTCTCTTTAAATCTCAGGCCGAATTCGTAGATTTTCAGGATGATTGGATGGTTTTCTAGGTAATTTGTTGAGGACAGGTGACTTGGAGACCCTGCTCTTCCGCCATCTTGCCCCTCCCCCCTGTTTTCTTTTAATAAAAGTACAATGAGATTGTTTTGTTCTGACTTATCTCTGCCAGTAAGATTCTTACACTCTAACTTAAGGCAATTTTTCTTTACAAATTCTGGGATTTAAAAATTAAAAAAGGAATAGATATAGGTAAAACTAAATGAAAATATCATGTACATATTTCTCAAAAGTTATGTTCCAAAATAAGTGTGTATGATGAATATTATATTTACATAATATGAAACTGGAAAAATCACATAAATTTTTCAAGTATCATGTTCCTAGTTGTATTGGTACCACCTTACAGAGAAATTCTCATGGAAGCTAAAACCTGAGAGCCACTAAACTTATCTAAATCAGGGAAGAAAAGAAATTTCTATATCTAGACGTTCAAGCTTTTCAATCTTTAAGATAAATGATGAATGAGGGTTTGTTGGAGAATTACAAAGTGTCTGCTTGCCTACTGGGTTTACTCCATACACTTTTGTGTTGACTAAATAATCTTGATGAATATTAAAATATTTCTTTATTGAGATTGGCACATACTAGATTATGAATGCTTCATGAATTTGAATTTAAATTTTGCTTAATTAGGGGCACCTGGGTAGCTCAGTGGTTGAGCATCTGCCTTTGGTTCAGGTCATGATCCTGGGGTCCTGGGAATGAGTCCCTCATCAGGCTCCTAAAAAGGGAGCCTGCCTCTCCCTCTTCCTGTGTCTCTGCCTCTCTCTGTGTCTCTCATAAGTAAATAAAATCTTAAAAAAATAAAAATAAATCTTGCTTAATTAGACCAACATACAAGAGTTTCTGAAATAGATGGAGATAAATGTGATTTCCTACTTCCTAATATTTACAAGTTGGCACTTCTTGTTTAATACCATTGAATCCCTTCATGATTTTTTTCAAAATATATTGGCCCTGGGAGAATTAAGAATAGGGAATAATTAATGATAACTTTCTGTGTCTGTCTGCAACCTACAATTGACAGGTTCTCAGAATTATAACCTGCTTTTTCATCCAGAGATGCAGTATTCATCCTTGTACCCAGGAAGTCACAGCCTGACTTTATCAAGATGATTGCTACTTTCTTAACACATCATTATTGACCCTTGGAAAGAATGACTTTTTGTAATTTGAAAATCCCCTTTATTTCTCAACTCTTGCTAGGTTAAGGAGCACTAAATCCACATGCCCTAGGAAACATAGCTGTCCAGTATATCCCATGTATATATTGATTTATGAACCAATAAATGTTTCATATATAGTTGACATTTTAAATGAGCTTATAATAATTGGATCAAAGGAATACTAGTCTAGTGTAAGAGTACTGTAGACAACTAATAATAGGAGGCTATGATGAAATTTTAATTGCAAAAGATATTGAAAATCCTAGGGTGACAACCCTGTTATAATAGATGTAACGTTGAATTGGAAAGAAAGAAATTTTACCCAGGTCTGCTTGAAATCAACTCTCTATTTCTAGTAAATTATTGAACCATCCTAAGCCTCAATTTTATATCTTTGTTAAAGTTACCACTCCACTGTCTTTGATTCACTGGATTTATTAGAGAATTTTCCAATAGATTTAGATAAAGAAAAGTCATAAGTTAATGTGTTGATTGGGGAGTTTTGTGTATATTTTTTTTTCCTATTCACTGCTGGAAAGCTGAAGTTGGCATCAACCAACTTTAAGTTGTAGATGCATCAAGTTAAATGATTTTAAGATCTTTTGAGACCACTAATTCAGAGATGTTGTATAAAAAGAACCAGTACTAGATTTTCTTTTACTCTACTTAATTCTGTTGGTTAGGTAGAGTATGCTTTTTTTGCTTGTAATATTAAAAAAGAGAATGCAGAAGATTGGATTTTCCAATTTTTTTTTTTTTTTTACTCATCCCTCCCTTCTCCTCAGGTTATTTGGTTAATTTTATGAGACTTCTATCCCTATGCTGGCCCCTTCTTTTTTCTGGCTAATAATAATATAATAATTATATACTGAAAAATTTACATGCTATATCTCAATAAACGTTTATAGTAAATGCTATGTGTTTCTTATTATACTAAGCTAAGTTTTAGGGAAATTAAACAACTTTTCCTAGGACATATAATTATTAAACAGTAGAACTAGATCTTGAATCATAGAATCTGGTTTTACTTTAAGCAGAAGTACTAGAAGAGTGCCCTACCTAAGGTGCATGATCTCAGCATACAATGTGATTAAAAACCTTGAAGGAGCTGGGGGTATATAATTGCTAGTGGAATTTAATCCCAGATCTTACTACCTAAAAGATGCTTTGTAAAAAAATTCTTCATACAGAATTGAAGACTCTGTATGTTTTTCCTAAATAACTTTAATAAGTTTTTTAAAAGAGATTTTATTCATTTATCTGAGAGAGAGAGACAGAAACAGAGATAGCAAGAGAGAGCACGAGCGGGGAGGAGAGGAGGAGACAGAGAAGCAGGCTCCCTAGCTAGCAGGAGCCTGATGTGGGGCTCCAGGTGGGATTTAATCCCAGGTCTCTGGGATCATGACCTGAGCCAAAGTCAGACACTTAAACGACTGAGCCACCCAGGCTCCCCAAAAGGAGCTTTGATGAAGAAAGTTTATTAGATAAACTTAATTATCTCATTGAAATGCCTTAGAGGATCTTTTAATATTCATAGAAAACACACTGCAGCTTAATTTAGCTAATTTAGAGGATTTCTATTTTACCCATTTTATAATGTATTATGTACAGTACTGCTGAAGGAATTAAGTGACAAAATCTATCTCAAGGAATACATGAGTGGGATTTATATCAGAAAAGTCCAAATCATTTGTAAAACCGCATTTGTAAATTTAGGCAGAATATTGTAGCTAGAGGGACATATGAGTGGCTCTTTTTTAAAAAAGAATATTGTAGGTAGGTAAATGATACTCAAAGAAGAAGTTGGGGTATGAAATACAAATTTATTTTATATTACTTGGGATCCCTGGGTGGCACAGTGGTTTAGCGCCTGCCTTTGGCCCAGGGCGCGATCCTGGGGACCCGGATCGAGTCCCACGTCGGGCTCCCGGTGCATGGAGCCTGCTTCTCCCTCTGCCTGTGTCTCTGCTTCTCTATCTCTCTGTCTCTCTCTCTCTGACTATCATAAATTTAAAAATATATATTTTATATTACAAGTTTATCAAGTCCAGGTCTTAAAAATTTTTCAGAAGACTCAATAGGAGTCTCTAAAGGGAAAAAAACATTTGTAGTTATGGAAACAACTGAATAGGATCCCATATGAAATAATTGGAAATTAATAGCTCTTGAGACCAAATAAAATAATTCTTAATCAGGAATACATGAATAGTGGTCAGATGTTATAGCAGAATGTCAAGAACCAGAGGCATGAAAAAAAGCTTCCTGGTAAGACGCCTGGGTGGCTCAGCAGTTGCGTGTCTGTCTGTCTGCCTTCGGCCCAGGGTGTGATCCCGGGATCCGGGGTTGAGTCCAGCATCGGGCTCCTTGCGGGGAGCTTGCTTGTCCCTCTGCCTGTGTCTCAGCCTCTCTCTGTATCTCTCATGAATAAACAAAATCTTAAAAAAAAGTTTCCTGGAGATTCTGATCCAGTATCTTCATCAATACTACCCTCACTGTGCTCTTGTGAAGATTTAATGAGGTGATATGTATAGAAATAATAACTGTTAACTGCTTAGGCATCAGGATGAAAGAGGGACCCAAAAAGCCAACAGTTACTTCATAATCTGAATAAATGAACAGATACTTTTAAGAAATATCTGAGAGGTGTAATTTTGTTTGTTTTTTTTTCCAAGCAGCAAGCAAATTATGGCCTTCATTTAAACTGAACTCAGGGGGGATCCCTGGGTGGCTCAGTGGTTTGGAGCCTGCCTTTGGCCCAGGGCGTGATCCTGGAGTTCCGGGATCGAGGCCCGGGATCGAGTCCCACGTCGGGCTCCCGGCATGGAGCCTGCTTCTCCCTCCTCCTGTGTCTCTGCCTCTCTCTGTGTCTATCATAAATAAAAATAAATAAATACATCTTTAAATAAATAAATAAATAAATAAATAAATAAATAAATAAATAAACTGAACTCAGGTCATATCTTGGAAAATTCAAGGAACCTCAACAATATGTACTTTTTTTTTTTTTTTTTTTTGAGAAAGAAAAAAAGTATCTAAATCAATGAATGCTTTGGCTAAAACCCACTTGGGAACAAAGATGTTCTTTAGTGCCAGTTTCCCATCCAATTTTGTTCTATGGCTAAAATCCCAAGAATTATAAGGAGAAACAGGGCCAGACAAAGTTTTCTATTAAAATAAGAGGCTGGGCAGTCTGGGTGGCTCAGTGGTTTAGCGTCGCCTTCAGCCCAGGGTGTGATCCTGGAGACCTGGGATCAAGTCCCACGTCGGGCTCCCTGCTTCTCCCTCGCCTGTGTCTCTGCCTCTCTCTCTCTCTGTTTTTCATGAATAAATAAATAAATAATCTTTTAAAAAAAGAAACAGTCTGTCTTAATAAAATAAAATAAAATAAAATAAAATAAAATAAAATAAAATAAAAGGCCCCAAATGATGAATGGCAACTTGGAACAAGTTTTAGTGGCACTTCTAGAAGCCAGAAATTAGCTTAAATACAAACTTAGGAATTTTTGGCATGTATTGAATCTCAAATAGAATACTGGTACTAATTTTAGTGAATTAGAAACATGGCTAACCTAGGCAGTTGTTCTCATTCCAGAAAGCTCAACTTGTTGCTGGATTGGCCTGGACACTTGAGGCTTCCTTATCTTGAGTCATTGATAAAATATTGAATGGGAGTAAGACCAGTAGTGGATTGCTGTATTCACCCACTTAGACTTAACCTTCTGAAGCATTCCAGTAATAAACACTCTTTGGCAGTGTTAAACAGTTATGAAATCACCTAATTATACCATTTTGCAGCCTTTCTTTCTTCATGTTCCCTGCAAGGTTAATTAAATTGGGAGATTTTGTTTAACTGTCTCCATGAACTTCAGATAGATTTGCCTGACGTATTTCCCTTAACAAAGATTATAGCAACTGAAAATCTAAAATACTAATGTGAAATATTTTTTAAGTCTGTGTAGTTGGTTTGATGTTACAGTTTTGTTAAGCCAAAGTAGTCTCTAGCATGAATGCCTTCATTTCTAAGTGCTCATAAACAATCGCTTTATTAATATTAGAGTTTTGAAAGAATTTATATCAAATCTAATGACAGTGTTTTTAAAAATAGGAAATTTGGTTCTCTGGTCACATCTGTAAGTTCTTCCATTACCCTGGAAGACCATTTCTCTTGTTAAAGACATTTGACTTACTTCTGGCACTGATCTTAAGGTTCAAGTTTGCTTAAACATTTCCTTCAATGAAAAATAAAGAATTTGGGTGACATACTTTTTAAATGTGTTTCAACCTTTAACATTCTACGATTTTTGTTAGGCTATCAGAGAGCCTAACATGGAGAACACTGATAGAGAAGCAGAGTTACAAGATAATTGAACAGTTTGACTTTATCTGTTAATATTAGTCTATCTGCCCCAATCCTTCTACCTATTCTCCCCTTTTATTGTTACTCCTCCAAAGGTAGTTTGAGTCTCTTGTTTGTTCTAAGCAATTTTTAGATGCCTCAGTCAAGAATCAGCAATTTCTTTAGTTTCTCAGAACTAAAAATGTAGAAATCTCTCCCTGAATGCTAGTGCCTTTTGAAGGAAGGGGAATGTGAAAAAAATTTAGCTGTCATGTTATATAGAGAATCTTTTTATTTCTCCATCCACTGGATGCTATACTTATAGAGAATTCTGTAACCATATAGGAAAATATTTTACTTCCAGAGATGCCTAAAGATCAGAAATCCTATTCCTTTATAATAAAGTGAAAATGTTTAACAACTTTGGGCTGTGCTAAACATTAGGATATTCACGTGTCTCTGTTTTTGAATTATATGTCATGTGCTTAGTTTGTGAAACAACAGAAATATACATCTTACAAATGAAAATTAGATCCTTCCTGATTTGGCAGATATTCTCATGGTCAGCCCAAAGCCTGATCAAACTAATGGATTATGTCCCCTTGCCCTACGGCCAGAAGACTCCAGATGGTTTGGTTCTGATCATTTCAAAGTAAAATTATTTGTAATGATGCAATAATAAAGGAAAATTTTATGTGAATTAGCGGAGTTCACTGAGTGCCAGTATTTTTCTTATAGGTTTAATTTGGTTGTGTTGTGATTGGTTTTGCTCTTGTGACCAGTGACCTCATGATAGATGCATTTCACAAATATGATTAAGGGATACAATTGAGGAATACTATTTGAAAATTATTGTCTACCATAAGGATAGACAAGACCATGCCCACCGTGGCACAAAACCTTGTCTTTTGTGGCAATTCTCTTAAACTGTCACTTTTCTTGTTAGTTCTAAGTAGCAAATACTTGTATTTTGTATTTTATAATCACAATATAAAGTAGAAAGAATGATCACATAATACTTTTGAACAGAGCCTCTTTTAGAGTCCAGAAACTTTATTAGTGGGATTAAGTTCTCCAGGGGTACACACAAATATGAAATACAAAGTATTTAAAATTTTAAAGGAAAAAATGTTTGGTAAAGTCATTTCAGACTCTTGAGACCTCTCTCCATTAGACAGGATCTGTGCATATACAACAAAGGGGGCAAGCCTGAATTGGAGCAGCTCTTCTTGAATTTGCTAAAAAGGATCTGAATAAAATGACACAAACATCATTTATTGAGAATTTATAAGGTTTTCCACACTCTGAAGAATACACAGAAATATAAGACATGGCTTCTACTTACAGGCTGCTTATAATTCAGATAAAGAAATAATTATTAAAGCACTTCGATGAATTAAAGAATGACACATGTTAGTATTCAGAAATATGTAGTGAAAGAGGAAGAAAAGGCATTATTATTAGAATAGACAATGTTTCTTGGATTAGATGAATTTTAAGATGGATTTTGAAATGTACATAAGACTTGGGAGAGAAAAGAAGAAGCTATTTCTATTTGAGAGGATTGCACAAGTTGTAAATTTAGTTCTGTTCAAAAAACATTAATTAAGTGCCAAGCACTGTACTATGTGCTGGAGATTACAGCATGTTTGAGAACTCTTCTGTACTCTGTTGCTGAAGTATTTTCATGTGTCCTAAAAAGGTGAATCTCTGGGGATGCCCGGGGGGCTCAGTGGGTTAAGCATCTGACTTTGGCTTAGGTCATGATCTGAGAGTCCTGGGATCCAAACTCTCAAGCCCCACATTGGGCTCTGTGCTCAGGGGAAAGTCTGCTTGTCCCTCTCCCTCTGCCCCCCATCCCCACTTGTGTGCTCGCTCTCTCAAATTAATAAATAAAAACTTTAAAAAAGGTGAATCTCTTGTGAGAAAGCAAATTCCTTGAAGGAATTCTCATGACAGAAGTCCATTTTCCTTAGTGATCTAGAAAAGGACTGGTTTTTGTTTTCAAGGTATAGGATAGGCTCTAGAAGTAATTGGAAGAGCTTAACTTTGGTACACACCAGCTTCCTATCATCACTGACTTCCTCCATGCTACCTAGAGACCTAAGGTATTATCTGATAATAAATTGTTGGATTTTAGTAATGATAATAGTTATACTTGGCAGTCACTATGCAAATAGCTTTAAATACATCATCTCATGTAATCATAACTACCCAGTGTGTTTTACTTAATACTTACTGCCTGTCTTCCCCCATTAAAATGATTAAACTGAAGCTTAGATTCCAGTGCATGTCAAGGCTACACAGTCTGGCAAGTGTATGACTGACTCTAAAGTCTGTGCTCCTAAACACTGTGTTCTGCTTTTAAATAGGGGTTCTTGATGGTTCCAGGAAGGGAGTACCTAACAGGGGAAGCAGTGGTCAAAGAATTAATATTCATATTGTAGACAGGATACCTGCCAGCAGTCTATGCAATTTCATTCCACCAACTGGGAAGGTTGGCAAGAGGGTAAGTACAACAGTGTGAGGAACAAAATCATTGTAGTGCCAAATATAGTACAATCTCTCTAGTACTATGGTTTTGAAAAGATGGCTGACTTGTGTTGGCTTTCTGTTTGCCTTCTCCGTCACCGAGGGAGTAAATACTACTTGAAGCTTATGATCCTGACACATCAAAATGGACAACCTGGCAGGTGTCCTTGCTGAAAGATGACAAAATTACTAAAAGACAAGCCTTGTTTTTTCTCAAGAGATGTGACACTTGGGGGCTTCCATTAAAAACTTCACCAAGCCTTTGTCACCTTAATCTCTTCCTTAAGTGCCTGTGATCTTTTCAGGGGCACAGATCCATGCATGGTCAGTACCCAGTGGCCAGCTTTCTGAGCTGTGGGCAGAGGTGGCAGTGATGGTCAGGGCCTGGGAGGACATGAGAGAAGAAAAGTTCACTCTTCCTGACAACTTATAACTTGATTCCACTTATAGGCCATTTATTTTCAGAAATAAGTAATGGGTGAAGACACAGGCCAGGCCTACAATTCATGCACTTGAGAGTTTAAGGCTTTCTGAGATCAAATTACCATAGCAAACCGAGACAGTTATTGTAGGGACATTCGGAGAGGAAGCAGACAGAGAAGGAGAAGCCAGAGACCTAAGAAAGGAGACAGGAATAGAAGGTGATGGAAATTGCTTCCCACTCTGCACCCTTGAGGAAACAAAGAGGACAAATAAGAAGCAGCAGTGACAGGAGGAATCTGGGAGCGTCTCTGGAATAAAATTGGTTAGTTTGTGGAGAGTTGTCAGCAGGTACACTCAGTGGCTGGAAGGAAGGGATGTGCTAGTTCAGGCCTTTGAAATCTGGGTGTCAGGATCATTGCCTTGGCCCTCCTCACCTATCCCCTCAAGGAGGGAAGAATGCCATATGTCAGCTCTCATCTGGCTTTACTCCAGCCCATAGCTAGAAAATGGCCCACAGAGGAAGATCTAGGAGTGAGAGGAGGATGGGCAATAAGAAAGGGAAAGGACTTTTTGGCCAGTGCTTTCTGCACGTTGGGCAATGGATTGTAAATTCCTGTGGAAGAGATGAGGCCTGGGAAGAGTGGATGTCTGGAACAGAGAAGCAGAGGCAGTGACACAGCACAGAGACACTTCCTCTGATCCTTTTGCCTTCATGTTCACTATAGAGAAAATTTGGTTGTCTTTTTGTTGTCTCTGTAGCAATACAAAGTTGAATCTTAGGAGAAAGGAGGGCCAGAGGTGTAAAGGAACCTCATTTATGGTAGGTGAGCTGCAGCCATTGAAACTGCTGCCTGCTGTAAAGGTAAATCCCAGTCTCCCACATCGCATTTTGCTTCATAGCAGATTTTTCACTGCAAAGCATTAATGGAGTCCAAATTCCAGCCAGGCTTGGGAGATCAAGAGTAACTCTCTTGATGAAGTGGTTTTGCAGGCTCTTGAAGACATTGTCATTTGTTAAAGAAAAAAAAAGTAAAAATCAGTCTTGAAAGAACAAAGAAAATGTCTTAGATGATAAATTAAAAAGATTTGGAGTAAAAGAAGGAAAAGCTTGAGGGAAGAATTTTTTAAAAATTTTACCAGATTTCCCCACTATGATATAAAGGGGTCAAACTTAGCCTGCAGTTTCATGGAGCCAATTTCTAAAAGAAAATTTTAAAACTTGAAATACTGGTTATTTGCCAAGGTACACACCAAAATCAAGCGCCACTTGGCTACTGGCAGAACTGAGTATTGGGATCCCGGGATGTTAGTTTTAGGCGTGCTCTGCAGGAGAGGACCGCACTTACCATCTCCCCTCCCTTTGCCCCTGGAGTTGAACACTTTCTGCACTACGTAGGAGTGCTGTAGGGAAAATGTTGGGGTCAGATAAATAATCCCCAACATCAGCAACCTCCGAGCACCTCCCTTGCGTTTCTTTCGAACGTGGAGCCGCCGCCCAGGTGCCCATACTTGGCTGCGGCCCTGAGTTTGTTTTCTTGAATTGCGCTTGAAGTCTTTTCCTGGGAATGTGATAGCCCAAGTCCTAGGGACATAACCGCTTGTCCTAGAATAATCTCCCTACAGCCGTTACAGCCGAGGGACCGTGCAGACTGGCTGAACAGGGAGATGGGGGCAGGGAGAAAGGGAGTGGCCGCGTTCCCGCGGTCTGCCGGGATCCTGCGGGTCCAGGGTGAACGAGCCGGGGCTGGAGGGGCTGGAGCGACCCATCACTCCCTGTCGCCGTCTGCCACCTCGGTGCGGAACCCGAGCCGGACTCGCTGAGTCCTCCCCCTCCCCTTCTGCTTCCTCTTCCCTCCCCCTGGAGCGGCGGCGGCGGCGGCTTGCCAGCAGGCAGGCAGGCGGCGGAGCCGCGCTGAGCGACCCCGAGGCGAGCGGAGGCGCTGGGATATGGGGGGCCGCGGGGACGGCGGGGCCAGGCGCCCTCGGGAGGGCCGGCGAGGGGAGCGGCCGCCGGCGTTTGCTAGCGCGTGAGCGGTGGGGCGCGGGCGCAAGGCAGCACGAGCGGGAGGCGGAGGCGGGGCCCGGGCGTGGAGCCCGGCGGGGGAAGCGGCTGCCTCCGGCCCTGCCCGGCTACTACCTCCACCGCGGCCGGTGGCTATGGAGCTGGCGGGCACCAGACCCGGGGCGACTGAGCATCCACGACTCCGGCCGCCCCTGTCCTGGCTGCCGCCGCCTCTCCTGCTGCTACTGCTGCTGCCGCTGCCGGGCCCAGCGGCCTCCCAGCTGCGATACTCGGTGCCGGAGGAGCAGGCACCCGGCGCGCTTGTGGGCAACGTGGCCAGCGCGCTGGGGCTGGAGCTGCGGCGCTTGGGGCCGGGCTGCCTGCGCATCAACCATCTGGGTGCGCCCAGTCCGCGCTACCTGGAGCTGGACCTCACAAGTGGAGCGCTCTTCGTCAACGAGCGCATTGACCGGGAGGCGCTGTGCGAGCAGCGGCCTCGCTGCCTGCTCAGCTTGGAAGTGCTGGCGCACAGCCCCGTGGCGGTGAGCGCCGTGGAGGTGGAGGTACTGGACATCAACGACAACTCGCCCCGCTTCCCGCGGCCCGACTACCAGCTTCAGGTAAGCGAATCGGTGGCCCCCGGAGCGCGCTTTCACATAGAGAGTGCGCAGGACCCCGACGTGGGCGCCAACTCCGTGCAGACTTACGAGCTCAGCCCCAGCGAGCACTTCGAGCTGGACCTTAAACCCCTGCAGGAGAACAGCAAGGTGCTGGAGCTGGTGCTGCGGAAGGGCCTAGACCGCGAGCAGGCAGTCTTGCACCACCTGGTTCTCACAGCTGTGGACGGGGGCAGTCCAGCCCGCTCGGGCACCGCACAGATCTCTGTGCGTGTCCTGGACACTAACGACAATTCTCCCACCTTCGACCAGTCCACTTACCGCGTCCAGCTTCGGGAGGACGCTCCCCCGGGCACATTGGTGGTGAAGCTGAATGCCTCGGACCCGGATGAGGGCTCCAATGGTGAGCTCAGGTACTCCTTGAGCAGCTACACCTCGGACCGGGAGAGGCAGCTCTTCAGCATCGATGCCAACACTGGGGAAGTGCGGGTAAGTGGAGCACTAGATTACGAGGAGGCCTCTTCTTACCAGATCTATGTGCAGGCGACGGACCAGGGTCCAGTACCCATGGTGGGTCACTGCAAGGTATTAGTGGACATCGTGGATGTGAATGATAATGCGCCAGAGGTGGTGCTGACCGACCTGTACAGCCCAGTGCCTGAGGATGCTGCATCCAATACCGTGGTGGCCCTCCTCAGTGTCAATGACCAAGACTCAGGCCTCAACAGGAAGGTGAGCCTTGGCCTGGAGGCCTCACTGCCTTTCCGACTGAATGGCTTTGGAAACTCCTACACGCTGGTGGTGAGTGGTTCCTTGGACAGGGAGCGGGTGGCTGCCTACAACATCACAGTGACAGCCACTGATGGGGGCGTACCACAGCTCACATCCCAGCGGACACTGCGGGTTGAGATCTCTGACATCAATGACAATCCACCAAGCTTCCTAAAGGACTCCTACTCCATCTACATCCAGGAGAACAATTTGCCAGGGGTGTTGCTCTGCACTGTGCAAGCCACAGACCCAGATGAAAAGGAGAACGCAGAGGTGACCTACTCCCTCCTGGAGAGGGAGATTCAAGGGCTACCAGTCACCTCCTATGTCTCCGTTAACAGTGCCAGTGGCAGCCTTTATGCTGTCAACTCCTTTGACTATGAGAAGTTTCGGGAGTTCTTTGTGACTGTGGAGGCCCAGGACAAGGGGAGTCCACCACTGAGCAGCACTGTGACCGCCAATGTGTATGTGGTGGACATGAATGACCATGCCCCTCACATCCTGTACCCTACCTCAACTAATTCGTCAGCAGCCATTGAGATGGTGCCTCGAACTGCCCCTGCTGGTTATTTGGTCACCAAAGTCATAGCCATGGACTCAGACTCTGGCCAAAATGCTTGGCTCTTCTACCATCTGGCCCAGACTTCTGACCTGGACCTCTTTAAAGTAGAGCTACACACAGGGGAAATTAGGACTACCAGAAAGATGGGAGATGAGAGCGGAACTACTTTCAACCTGACCGTGGTGGTCCGAGACAATGGAGAGCCATCACTGTCCGCCTCTGTGGCCATTACAGTGGCTGTGGTGGATAGAGTCTCCAAGATCCTCCCAGATACTCAGAGACACGTTAAGAGTCCTCGGACATACTCTGAAATTACACTTTATCTAATAATAGCATTAAGCACAGTGTCTTTTATATTTCTTTTGACAATCATTGTTTTGAGCATCATCAAGTGCTACCGCTACACCGCGTATGGTACTGCGTGCTGTGGGGGCTTCTGTGGAGTGAGAGAGCGGTGTCCGGCTGAACTAAACAAACAGGCCAATAACAATATTGATGCCAGGATACCACATGGCCTCAAAGTGCAGCCTCATTTCATTGAAGTGCGAGGGAATGGCTCCCTTACCAAGACCTACTGCTACAAGGCCTGTCTGACCACAGGCTCAGGGAGTGACACTTTCATGTTTTATAACACAGGGGCACAGACAGGACTGGGGCCTGGGGGAGCCCAAGCAGCAGCGAGTGACAGCAGGCACCTCACAGGCCAAAGTGGGCAGAGTGCTGGGAACCTGATTATTCTCAAAAATGATGCTGTTTCTCAAAACGAGGTGAGATAGCAGTCAAGAGATTCTTCCACGGTCATGTGTTTTCACACATCCCCTCCCCCCACCAGTATCAGTGGCTCTATTGAGTTACTAACAGTAACAGCAGTGATCTGGAAAACTGCATATATACATACATATATATGTATGTATATGTATGTATGTGTGTGTGTGTATGGTGCCTGTGACTTGATTATAATCTACTTTGTTTCCACTCTAGAAAAATAACATCAGAGAATTGTTTTGTTTTATTTTCAGATCTATGAAGCCTTAAGCATAACATTGTTGGAGAAATAAGGATTAGACTTAAATATTTGACGTTAAAATATAGCTCTGCAGAAGAATGGAACAGGTTTGAGAATGAGATGATGCCATTCTGGTTAATGCTTTGAGATTGAAGAAGAAATGGTCTCTGCTGTATCATCTACAGGGAAAGTTCTCTTTGGAAATGCTATAGTAGTGGGGGTTTTTTGTTTTTATTTGTTGTTTGTTTGTTTGTTTGTTTAAAGCTGTGAGACCTCTAGGGGTTGTGGTGGTCAGCTCTGCATGCTGTCCTTGTTTATACCTTGAAAATTATCCTGTTAATATTTCCAGTAATTACACTAAACTAAGGTGGTAGGGTCTTCTGGAAATTTATGTCAGAGGTGATAAAGCCAATAAAGCCATAGACTATGGATTTCCACCTTGAAGCCAAAGTTTGCTTTGGCTCTTTGATGTGGTAATTCTTCTGTTTGGGGCTGTCAGAGGAGATAAAGGATGGTAAGGCAAAGAGACCACGAACCAATTTGTCTGGTTGGGCTAGGGAGATATTAGAACATGTGGGGATGTGGTGAATACCAGGACAAGTGGGGAGAAAGAGAAGGAAATACTCATCTTTCTTTACATAATACAAGTTCATTGTAAGATGATTTTCCTGTATTATGTTAAACACAACCTGTAATCTCCTGATTTCCTGTTGACAATTTCTAAGCTTTTAATGAGATGTGAAGTAGCCTCTCAAGCCCTTTATATCTTTAAGTTAAATGGCAATATTTCAAACAACATTCCAACATACTCAAAGCACATGTTCGTTTTCAGGTTCTAAAATTTAGTTTACAATAGCTAGAAAAGCCTTAGAAAATGGATGGCTTGCTGTATGTGAAAGACAGCTGTTAGTAAATACACGGGTTTTAAGTTTTGTTTTGTTTTTTAAGACTTATTTATTTATTTGAGAGAGTATGGAGCTGGAGGGTGGAGGTGGGGGAGGAGCTGAAGTAGAGGGAGAGAAAGTCCCAGGCTGACTCCAGTGCTGAGTGTGGAGTCCCACTCCAGGGTTCGATCTCACAACCCTCAGATCATGACCTGAGCCAAAACCAAGAGTTGAACACTTAACTGACCTCAACACCCAGGCACCCCTTAAGTTTTAGGTAGGCATGAGGCCAGCTTGTTCTTTATTATGAAGAATGTATATAAATTGGACAGTGCAAGAATGTGAAGATATGTTTGTGTAATGTGTCTCCATGTGTATGCTTGAAAATAGACATCTGCTTTGTGATACCTCAAAGTTGTATTTCAGAAGCCAAAATTTTGTTCCACCAATAGTAATGAATTGTCATCTTCCCAAACAACTACTTTTGTAGCTAGGACTTTCAGAGGTACTACAGAAGTAATATTTGTCCCTCCTATATTTTTGTGATGTATTTTTAGTGACATATTGCTTTTTATTAGTTTGTAGTTTCACATTCTAAATTCATGCTAAGCTTGAAGAAAGTTATGCATAAAATACAGGAAAAAACCCCAGATGCCCCAGATGGATAGAGAGTATTTCCCAGATACATTTTACGCAGATGTGTTAGAGAAGCCTGATTTTAGCCAATACTGAGCAGCCACAGGAGGCAGATTGCAGATTACAAAAAACTGGGGGACAAAATCAGGGAGTTTCCAGAAATATTTAGATTGTAGCTCTTGGAAGCTTGTAAAAAGGCTTAGCTTTAAATAAGGACGCTGTAGACATTTGCTTAACAAATTTTTGTGCAGCCCTTTGGGGCCTGGAGTGGGCTGCAGGTGGTGAAGAGGCTGAGAGAGCAGGCCAGGCAAGCTTTGCCACCAGCTATGAGCAGGAAGCTCAGCTGAATGACATCTTACCCTCCTCCTGGCTCAAAGTGTAGGGCACTTTGACACATGAACTATTTCTGTCTTACACCAACCTGTGTGTAAATACGTACTTTGGTACACAAAGCTTTAATTGAGGGAGGAAATTATGTCAGAAAAGTGCTTGCTCTTGCGGGATTTTGCCAGGACAATGCATGCATGATTGTAATAAAGGCAGATTTCTGCCAGCCATGTTGAAAATCCAGTGAAAGCCCTAAGGTCTCTAGCTCCTGAAATTATTACAGTTATGAGGAAAGAGTGAGTCAGGTCAACATGGCAAAATGGAAACAAAAATCACTCAACTCTGAAAGTCATGACTGCTAGGTCAGCCTATTAAACTTCCAGGTTAGGCTTTCTCTTTTCCCTACCTAGTTACTGCAGATGGCAGAAGAGTCCTAGCTGCACCTCATGCCATGTGTGTTAAATTAGATGAAGATTATAAAGGATGAGTAAGGAAATCTGCACTCATTGACCACGATGCTATATAAAAATGTTCTGCTTTGTGTGATTTCATTTCTTGTAAATCATACATGAAAGAAACCTTTACCGACATCTAACATGTGAGGAAATAAGCTCAGAGAGGTTAAGTAACACACACAAGTCATTCTGTTAGTCTATTTTAAGTCCTGTTTGTCTGAATCCAACAACTCTGCTGTTTGAAATAATATGAGTGGACAGAAATCCCAATGTTTATACTCCTTTTGTTAGGTGATATTTTGGCATTTTGGCTACCACTGGTTCATCTAGCAGTGTAAATTGACTGCTTTTGGAGAAAGAGTAACTCCTTGCATAAAAGTAGGTCATAAATGGGAGGATCAATGAGTAAAAATATTACTACCAGGCTGATATATTTTTATTTGTTTATCTGTTTGACTTTGGCATAGCCTGTTATGATCTTTCATCTCTGTTCTTTTTCTGGTTTCTCTTTTGTTGCTTATTAAACAGCAATTTAACACCAGACTCATCTTTTGATAGATTTCACCCCTGGTGAGCTTATTTCATGAGCCATTTGTGCAATGAGATTTTTGAAGTAACTTTTTGGCAATGGGGCAGAATTTCTCGTTGGAGATTTCTGAAAACCTGATACCGAATGTGGTTAACTCCCCTTTTAGAGCCTCCAAGAAAAGGGAACCAAATCTTAAGGTAGATTCTGTGCATTTATGGGTCTGTGACTGCTCATGAGTCACTCTGAGTACTCTGGGCAGATTTGCCCAACTGTGCTTCCATGGGACCAGGTGGCACACAATGTGGAAATCACAAAAGACTAACAGAAATAAGTTTGCTGACATTTATTTTCAAGCAATTTGTAACCATCAGATCTTCAGTATTTCTGCCCCTGTGTATACACATTCACCCTAATTGCAGATGCCATGATCTGAAAGAGTTAACCTTTCTTTTAGTGGCATCTAATTTTTTTCCCCTAGGACTGACTTTTCTATCTGGTGACTCTGTCCTGTGTCAGAATTTACACTTGGTACAAAATGACATGGTGGTGAATTCATAAAAAGTGTGTGATGGTCAGAACAGGCAAACAAATTCTGTGAACTTCCATTCCAGTGTTGCATCCTCTCATTGTCACTTTTAAGTGGGTGGACTGCTTTGTTTTGCCATTTCCATATTGGTTATAGGACTGTTCTTCTGAGAAAAGGTTTATTTTCTTTGGTCTGGTAATATAATAATTTCTTCAAATTACCTCCTTCCTCCCTTTTTCTGCAGATCTGCTGAGCCAGATGAAATTATGGCCGAGCTCTTCTCAGTCTCTGTATCTTGCACATATTCTGACTGATGAAGAAATCTATTTATTGTAGCTTGAATGTCATTGGCCTATCCTTTCCTCTGACCCAGGAGCGAGCTGTCACATGGGCATCTGGTCTACCTCCAAACACTGCAGGGACACAGCCTGGCATATTATAAATTGCCTATTGGCATGCTGTCTGCTTCACAGAATAGCAGAGTCAGTTCTGAATACTTGCTTTGGTTTGCCACCAGTTTTTGCTCTCAATGAGAGGTTAGGATGATGTCAGTTTGCAAATATTTGAGGAAAACTTGCCATCACCAAATCCAAAGGTTTAGATGAATTTAATGGAGATTTAAAGGTTTCTTTGAATATGACTTTTGTTAGGAATTCACCTGGTTCAATTTTCCTGTGCATATTAAGTATGAATATAAATTTAGTTTAGCTGAATGATCATATTTTGAGCATTATAATCTATAATCATGATTTCAAAAATCAAAAGTGAGAGGATTCCTTAGCAGTATTTCAAATCTTTCAAATCACCTAAAAATGAAAAAATTTTCTTTTAGGAATTTGAGGTTGACAAGTGCAAAGAAATATTTGACATTGCAAAGTTGAAGGAAAATGTTAGTTCCTTGGCACATAAGCAACATCAGTTCCTTTCTGGCCTTGCAGGGTCAGAACTCTGGGCTCTGGGGAAGTAAAACTGTGAGTGAGGGAATAACCCCTGTGCTAACAGGCTGTGTGTCCAGAATTAAGCGAACCTAGCTCTTTCTCTTGTACTGGAACCCATTAGGTATGTTTCAATATTATGTTTATTTTATTTTCCTGCTTCATGGATTGGGGGTTGCAGGTGACTTCAGAGGAAAGTATTTCACTTAGAATTCTCATATTTATCATCTTTACTTAAGAAGTTTGCTTTACTAGAAGACTAATATGCGGGCAGCCCAGGTGGCTCAATGGTTTAGTGCTGTCTTCAGCCCAGGGTGTGATCCTGGGGATCCAGGATTGAGTCCCACGTCAGGCTCCCTGCATAGAGCCTGCTTCTCCCTCTGCCTGTGTCTCTGCCTCTCTCTCTCTCTCTCTCTCTCTCTCTCTCTCAATCTCTGTCTCTCATGCATAAATAAATAGAATCTTAAAAAAAAAAAAAGACTAATATGCCACCCAGGCGCCCCAGCAGTGATTATTTTAAATGTTATACTCCTTTTTGCCTTATTGACCAACAGTTTATATATTCATTTTCTATTGCTTTGTAAGAAATTACCACAAATTAGTGGTTAAAAACAACTTCCACTTATCTCAGAGTCCTGCATGATATGAGTAGATTCTCTGCTTAGGTTTTCACAGGGCTGAAATCAATATGGCACCTTGGCTGAGTTCTCTTCTGGAGGCCTTGGGGGGATAATATGCTTTCAGATTCACTCAGGCTATTGGCAGAATTTACTTCTGCCAGAATTTACTTTGTGGACTACATACTTAGATACTGGTGGCTGGAGGTCACTCTCAGTTTCGGTTCCTAGGGGTTGTACTCAGGTCCTTGCCTCATGATCCTCTCCATCTTTAGAGCTAACAATGGAGAACATTCTCTCACATGGAATCCCTCTCATGCTTCAAATCTCTCCAATTTCTGTCTCTGATCTCTAGACCCAGATTTAAAGGGTTCGTGTGATTAGTAGGTCAGTCCGGCCCAGATGATTTGATTTCCCTGTCTTAAAGCCAAATGTGTCATATAACATAACCTAATCAGAGTACGATCCATCATATTTATTCTTGGAGATCATGCAATGCATATACACCAAGATATGAGGATCTTGGGGGACATTTTAGGATTCTGCCTATCATAGTTCATATCAATGTTCACAAAGTATGACTGTGAAAAATCTTGAGTAGATACATCCTTAATAGATGGATAAAAAGGAGAAGGGGAAGAAGATGCTGCTTATAGTTTCATGTCTCAGAGGGCCATTTACTGATAGCTTCAACATGGATTTCCATGACAAAGAGTGTCATTTCCTGAGTGATCCTATGATTTTTTTTTTTTTGACAGAGATAGGGTATTTTAAGCCTATTTTAAATTTGTCCCAAAAGAGGTGATTCATCCTTCTGTAGTTCAGATATTCTATGGTATAAATAATAAATTATACCGTTACAAGATACATTAAATCTTTGCTATAATTTTGATAGAAACTGAAATGGCTTCTTGTTCTTCATTAATGCTACATCACCTATATGGACTACCTAATTCATTTTTTCCACATCTGGAGTTTTGTGGCTGTTAGTCTCCTGAAGGACTAAGCTTTCAAACAACAGAAGAACAGAACATCTCTCCAAGTGTTAGACGAAACAATCACACTTCATTCAAATCCTTAGTACATGTTTCTAATGTGTCAGGTATATCAGTAGTCAACCTTTAAACTTGAGTTTTTCCAACTTTAATCAAGTTTTTGTGAAACCCATATACATTTATTACTTTAAATTTGTATCATTTAAAAATAATATCTGGGAAACTCAGATATAACAAAGGGGAAAAAGGGAAGTACAGTTGGCCCTTGAACAACACAAGGGTTAGGGGTGCCAGGCCCATGTACAGTTGAAAATCCAAGGATAAATTTTGACTCCCTAAAAACTTCACTACTAATTTCTTACTGTTGCCCAGAAGCCTTACTGAGAACATGAACAGTTGGTTAACACATGTTACATGTATTATATACTGTATTCTTACAATAAAGTAAGCTAGAGGAAAGAAAATGTTATTAAGAACATCATAAGGAGGGGAAAATACATTTAGAATACTATATGGTATTTATTGAAAAAAATCCACATATAAGTGGCCCCGTGCTGTTCAAACCTATGTTGTTCAAGTGTTAACAATATATGTCATTCCATATAAATAAAAACACAAACTTTTGTGAGGTGCCTGGGTGGGTCAGTCGTTTAAGTGGGTAACTCTGGTTTTGGCTCAGGTCATGATCTTAGGATCATGCCCCACATTAGGCTCTGTGCTCAGAATAAAGTCTGCTCAAGTTTCTCTCTCCCTCTCTCTCTGCTTGCCAACTCCCCTTCATATGCTTGCTCTCTCTCTCTCAAATAAATAAATCTTTTTTAAAAACCCCACAGACTTTGGTGTTAGGGAGACCTAAATGGTAACAATCGGCCACACTCACCAATCAGGCAAGTAATCTAATCTTTCTCAAGTTCAGATTTCATATTTCTATAGATTTAAGTACATTAATGTTATCATGCATGACAGTTCACTTGTTCAAAAACATTTTAAAGGCCTACCAAATGCCTGGACCCTGCTAAGATCTGAGGACATAGCTATGTATTATGAATATCTACAGCTATTCATATGTTTTATGAACAAAAGAGATATCCCTTTTATAGAATTTATGGTGTTAAAAAAAAGTGTTAGGATACTTGCAATAATATATAAAGTGCTTACCCCTTTGCCTAATATTGTGTGGAGACTTAGAACATTCTATATTCTTCTTTACCTTTTCCCTGCCCAGTCTTACTATCCTAAGACATGTCATAAGTATGATTCTGGCAAATGAATCTGAGAATCACCTTGTTGCTGATGGACTATTTCAGAAAATAGCAGTATGACAAATTATCATTGAGGAAGTGGGGTTGTGTAGCAAACTGAGTTCCTTGGTCAGTCCTGTTAGAACTGTGCCTTTCAGCAAAATGAGGTTGATGCTTTCATTCCAAAGATCAAGTTGCAGCAGTGTTCATCATGAATGTTACCCACTCACAGAAAAATTGGGAACACTTACCTGGCAACAGATGTCCAAGTCTTTATTAAAAGAAGGTTCTCACAATTGATACTAGGGCTGCTGATGGTAAGGGTGATGATTGGGTTAATAGGAAATATTTCAGTCATAGTTCCAGGTTTACAGAATGATTTGCAAAGTTTCTCTTTTGTTCTCTGCAGCACCACCAGTAGAAAATGAGAATCCTTTCATGTCATCTGTAGAGAGTTTTATGCTACTCTATATGGTACATCCATATAGCACACTGTGAACTTAAAAACCAAGGATGAAGCAATTTGCATATTCATTCATATCTTGCCAGCAAAGTGGAAGGGACCAGAGAGGGCAGTTAGTGTATGGGTACATTTGAGGTAAAGTATCTTAGAGTTGTAGCTTTTTCTGGGCCTTGACTTTGGCTAACTCTCTAAATACCATCTAACCTCCCAAAAGTCTGTCAGGAAGTAGAGATATGAATTACTTCTTTCCTAGGTGTTGTGAAAAGGGGTGTTTATGAAATACTCTGCTTTCTTTGAATAAACAATAAAAAGGATAAGAACAAGAATTATTGACATTTTGAAGTAGTGTATTGATATTACTGTGGCTTTGTGTCTACCAAATATGATCATTATAATCCAGAGGAAATTATAGAATACAACCTCCATCTCTTCATCTTTCCATTCAAATAGACTTCAGTGTTCAGTGACAGAGCCACTTTAATCTCTGCCCATGAAAACATCTATCACAGGTTTTTTTAATAACTAATTTTTGCTAATAAATAACGAGATAGTTCTTTTGTCCGCATTGATTCCTGAGTAGCTTCTATGCAGCCCATGACTCCTCAAATAGTCTTTGGGGGTGGGGCTATAATTATATTTTCCTTTTTGTCCCCTCCACTTTGAAGTGACAGTCTGTGGACAGAGGACAGCAGATCTTTCTAGTACACAGGTGGTGCAGAGTGAGCCAGGTGCTTCTTGGGTTTCAGCGACTCCCTGTTAAGCAATCAGAGCTGAGTGAACAGTAATTGAGTGAGGAGGCAAAACACTCAGAAAAGCAGGGAACGAATACAATTTTATGAAAAGGATTATGTAGCAAAACAAGATCAAACTCCCGTCGTGGTGTGTTTTCCTCTCCCTGGTATTCCTCTTCAATCAGCAGAAGAGAAGGTTCTCGGACGCTGGAGTTCATACCCGTTCATCCATCCTGGGTCAAACGTGCTGCAGTCTGCAAAGCCAGCAGCAGATTGCAGTCCTCTGCAGTCCAGCCAGACCAGCAGAACTTCTGTGGCTGTGTACCCTGTTAGATCTAGAATACCAAATTGAAGATGTTCCTTTAGTAAGACATTTGAAAGCAAAAACAATGAAAGCTTTCCCTGTCTCAAAATAGACTGCCCTCCCCACAGTGCTGCTTTAGGAACAGAGACCTGTTTTGAGCAAAGCAAAGCCACAGCTGGTCCTCACAGCATCATTAAATCTGGTTTTTCCATGGTCTTGAGTCTGTGTAAAGACCCTGATGAGCTAATTTTCTCCTCAAGCGCTATATATACAGATATCATCTTAGAGTTGCACATTGCTCCTTCAATACTTTTTTCAGATCCATGGAAATATTTTAGAAACAGCTAATCAATCACTGGGAGATCATTGTTTTGCCTTATTAACAAAACCCCCCTTTGTGATTTTACAGCCACGACAGCCCAACCCTGACTGGCGTTACTCTGCCTCCCTACGAGCAGGAATGCACAGGTATGTATTTCCTTCCTTTTTTCAATCAGAACAACTAACTTTGCATGGCTCAGACACGTTCTGTGTCTAGAGGCTGGAAACTGCTGTCAAACTGAGAAGCTTTAGATACTTTGCTAGGGGAATATAGTTCCTTTTGTCTCCAAGTCTATTCCTTGAAACATTGGAAATAGTGCCAAATGTTTATCAAGTGCTGGCAGGTGAGAACTCCCTGCAAAATTACAGAGACAGGCTGCTGCGTATATTCCTTCATCAGAATTCTATGAGGAAATAATGATCCCTTCTCATCTATACTTTATGTCCCTCCTTTAGAAATTAATACCTGATGCATTTAGACCTAAGTATAGGTACGTGTTGTCTACTTTGGTTTTCTGTCACATATCAACTCTTATATCTTATCAACCACAATAATTGGCTGTTTTTCTTGTTCGTGTTCACCCATATTAGAACTCCTTTTCCATCTTGTTACTCTCTCATTGCCATCAATGGCCTGGGCTCTTCAGAGGATGAGCCTTGTGAAAGGACTTTATTGAATATCTGGAGACCAAATCTATCTTATTTTAAATGAACCTATAGTAATAGCATTACTCTAAGATTCAGATTAAGTATGATTTTGCTTTCTCTACTTTGTCTCTTTGACAGTAATTGATTAACTACCATTATTCCCAGAGCTGATTTAATGCCATAGGGCCAAATAAAAGATTCCTTATTTTTGAGTGCCTGAAAACCAAGAAACTAATGATCACTACTACCAACAGGATTTAGTTTTAAAGAATGAATAAACTCTAAACTTAAGCCCCCAAAATGTCTGGGTAACACATAACTAGATCTTTACCAAACTTACATCAATTTCTAAAGAGAGAGCTCACATGGTATGTGTTAAGTTAATGAAAAATTAGTTTTAAAACCATTTAAAAATGCATTAAAGTAAAATTAACATATTCTCAAGCCTTACATTACAAGTTAGGCAGAAATCATTATAATGGGGGCTATTTCTGAACAAGAAGCAACCAGTGAAGGCCAGAAGATTAGTATTGGCATAGTAAATGTCACATTGGAACCTGGGTTGCAATTTTAGTCCAGAAATACTTGGGCAGATGCTGTAATGTGGTGTCAGGAAGACTCCTTTTTTTTTTATTCATGAGAGACACATACAAAGAGAGAGGCAGAGACACAGGCAGAGAGAGAAGCAGGCTCCATGCAGGGAGTCTGACATGGGACTCGGTCCTGGGTCTCCAGGATCATGCCCTGGGCTGAAGGCGATGCTAAACCGTTGAGCCACCTGGGCTGCCTAGGAAGACTCTTTATATTTGTTAGTGACTGGTTTCTCCTTTTGCCTGCATCTGAGCTAGTGTTGCAAACTGTACAGTAGGAAAAGGCATAGTTTATCATACCAGCTTTTCCGTCCTAGTTGAATTAGTGCTGTACTTAAAAAGTATCAAAGCCATGAGATGTACCTTAAAAACTATATTTGAAATAAAATGCTAAAACCCACAACTTCCTTATTCCATTTTCAAATGGGGAAAAAAAAAAAGGCAAGTGTGCTCCTATTCAAATTTCAATTAAGATACCATGAGATATAAGTAAGATAAGAAATGAAATAAAAATTGAAGCTGGGCAGCCCAGGTGGCTCAGCGGTTTAGCACCATCTTCAGCCCAGAGCGTGATCCTGGAGTCCTAGGATCGAGTCCCACATCGGGCTCCCTGCATGGAGCCTGCTTCTCCCTCTGCCTGTGTCTCTGTCTTTCTCTCTCTCTTTCTCTCTCTGTCTTTAATGAGTAAATAAATAAAATCTTTAAAAAAATTGAAGCTAAATATAATTTATTCCTCACAGTATAATACACTGAACATGTATCCGACCTGTAAACTTAAAGAATACTCTTCTCTTTTTACACATGTGCTTGGCTTCTTGGCCATTCCAGCCTCAGACACCATATAACTGTTCCTTTGAAAATTTCTGCTTTGAGTTGAGGTGGTTCCAGGGTAGTTATATCTTCAGAATGAGTCTGATTGAACCCATATAATTTGCTGGTAGAATCTGGGAACACATGAAGGATATTAATATTTGGGGGAAAAAAGAAAAGATTCTAGGATGTAGATGAAGGGAAGAATAACAATAGGACAGAGCTTAATGAATGAATTTTTATTAGATATGTTATTCAGAGTCACAAGTGAAAGTATATGTAATTGATAGTTGGGCTTCCCCCACTATAGTTCAAGATTGTCTGCTCTGCTGTCTCATATAACCCCTTTAGACAATAGTATAAATGTTGTTTTAGTAACTTAATTTGCAAGATGAACCAATGTCTTTTTGAAAAGAATACTGATTCTGGTGATGATTTTCTTGTATGATGTTTACTCTTTGGATTCCATTTGTTTTTTCCTTCATTCATCCATCCCACAAATACATGAAGGTCTACTATGTGCTAGCATTATGATGTTTGCTCCATCCTTGAATTGTTTATGTTCTATCTCTGTTTGCCTCTAAGGGTGTCCCAGTTCATGTCTCCCTGCAATATCTGATGCTGAATTAATCTCTTCTGAATTGGGATCTGGGGGTGGTGGTGATAGACTTCCTCAAGTCCCAGGAAATATAGAGTGGGTTGTCTATCTATTAAGTAAAAGATACAGAAAGTAAAACAGAAAATAAGCTTAAGAAGTAATTGGGCAACTAAATTGGAATAATGCTATAGTTGTCAACAAATGGTTTTCATGTGTTTTTGTCTTTGCTATAGATGACTCAGAAACAAAATCAGCAAGAGAGGCCTGGGGCTTCTGAGAACAAGCTCTCTTCATCTGCTGCAGCATTAAGATGTTAAAACGGCATTAGCCCTCTGATGGGCTTCCTGTTAGATTTAGTGAACACCACGTGGCATTAATGACAACCAAAATTGCCATAAAGATAAAACGTGTTTATTGCCAGAATAGTATAGCAAGCAGTAAGTCAGCAGTGCTTTTGCTGTTTATGTAAGGTAACTGCTCAGCAGTAATTGCTTCAGTTCAAGTATGAGTAGAATGTGTTAGCTGGAGCCCTGCCTTCAGAGATGCATGTACTTTCTCTGGGTGGAAGGAGATCTGGAAAGTCATTTATGGTCTAACCATTATCTGGGTCTGTGTGTTTACTCAGCTCTGTGCACCTAGAGGAGGCTGGCATTCTACGGGCTGGTCCAGGAGGGCCTGATCAGCAGTGGCCAACAGTATCCAGTGCAACACCAGGTAAAGACCCAGGGTCTCTCTCTCCTTGATTGGGTTCTCAAAGGCAATCAGATGACTTGTTTTTGTTTTTTGTTTTTTTTTTTTGATGACTTGTTTTTTTAAGACCAAAAATGTTAATGGCTTTCTTTCTAGTTTTTCTTCTTTTCCTTACATGTATGACTTCCTTACATATACCCATGATTATTTTTATTTTCTACTTCATTTCCTTCAAGAATTGAAACAGAGACCATAAGTGTGTGTGTGTGTGTGTGTGTGTGTGTGTGTGTGTGTGTAAGTTCTTTTATAAAATAACCAGGCATCTTTCATGTGCTTAGGCTGTCTGAGCCACGTGGAGAAGATCCACGTCTTCATTCACAGAGATGACACTGTTAGCAAAGATCTTTTGGTTGAAGACAATAGAAACCCATTCAAAGTGGTTAAGCAAAAGGGAAGGAGATACATAGAGAGATAAAGAGATATATACATAGACAGATGCAGTGGAGTTTCTCATGGAAGTGGAAAGTTATGAAAACCAAGGCACCACTCTCTTTGACTTCAAGTCAAAGTCAGATCTGCTTCTTTCTGCTTATCTACATCATTCTGTAGACCGATTTTTTACTGTCTTGATATGTACATTTGCACACATGACCATCTCATAGTTTCTTAGTTTAGAGGACCATTGGGGACTGATTCCTAATCCATACGTTCAGGAAATAGAATCTGCCAGATTGGACCAAAAACCCAATGGCTGGGTTTGATGAGAGCATAGAAAAATTCTTTTAATTCACATTTCCTTAGTTTCCTTATTCTGGCCTAATCAATAAAGTAATGTCATGTAATAAAAATATGGCCTTGTAGGCCCATCCCTGTGGTAGTTTTTTCAGAAAGGAAGGATTACAGAGACTGAAAATGGTGTCTATCATAATCCTCTATTAGTAGAACATCATGATGATGATAATAGTTACTAATTGTTGAGCCATAATCTACCCGGACATGTGCCAAGCACATTATATGTCTGATGTCTTTTATTCACCATGACAATCTTGCAAGGGATTTATTATGTCTATCTTACATATGAGAAACTAGAGACACAGAGAGGGTAAGAAACATAGCCAGGGTCATGTAGTTTGTAAGTGGCAGAGGTAGGATTCAAACTCAAGTGTGTCTAGCTCCAAATCCACGTGTATGTAGCACTTATATTCCTAGCATGGGTGACTTGCAAGAATCCATCCAAATTCAAATACATACATAGATACATTACAGATGACATAAGTGTGCGTGTGAAACATTCTTTCCAAAAATAACCAGGTGCCTTTCAAATGATTCTGCTATCTGAATAACATGTGTAGCTAAGGGCCCATTTTTGCTGGCAATTCTAAGGACTTTTGTTGATTCTAATCAGCCAGCATTTGCTATTTATGAATGTTGCATGATTCAACTAAAAGTCACATTTGTAAAAAAAAAAATACACAAATTAAAGCAATTCATTAGAGAGTTAATATTGCCAGATGGCAAGGAGAAGAACATTAAATAGTTCATTGACAAATCTGCAACCCCAATGCTAGTGATAGAGTGAAGAAGTGATGGAGGAGGAAGTGGTATTGGGCTGCCAAGATTGCAGGATGGGAGGCATCTGGAATGGTAAGAGCCTTCCTGTGAAAGTGGCTACAGCCATGCCCTGCTCACCTGCCTTAATTTCAGGGCTTTTCTTGCTCTCACAGAGGCTTTGTAGGTCAGTCTGGTGAGTGAGCCAGGAACTAGGTTTGAATACATTTTCCCTTTCACCAGTGATGCTGGGGGAAGGTTGTATATTCCTAGGCAAATGTATAATAGGAACCATCTGCTGATTATTTCATCTGCCCCTGGCCCAGGTCTCTCTTTCAGATTTGAAAGAATGTTAGAAACCCATCTTCTGGACAGAAGATAAGGAAGGAGTCTCCACTACTTCCCTTACCTATTGTCTCAACCCCTCTTGTCTAAACCTTTCTTTCCAGGCTGTGATGGCTTCTGACTCATAAGTCACAGTCCTCATGGACTGAGCTGGACAGAGCTTATATCTTTCAAGTACTCATTCATGGATGACCCAACCATACTTTTCAACACACTTCCCCACCAGTGACATGAAGTCAAAGGGGTGTGCCTCTGCCCTCTGCTCTGTCCTTTTGACACTTTTAGGTTTTAGAATTCAAAATATGTTCTGCACTGTTAGTAGGGAATATGCATAAGGATCAAGATCATGATTTGGAATCAGATCTGAATTGAATTGCAAGTCCAGACTTCCTTGCTAGGTGAACATAAGAAAATTGTTTAAATTCATGTTTTCTTAATTATCCCATCTGTAAACCTGGTATAATGATAATACCTATCTTAGTGAGTTGCCATGATAACTAAAGAAGAAAGAAAGAGCTGAAAATAATGCTTGACATATAATATTAATAAGTGCCTAATTTTCTCTCTCTTTTTTTTCCGGAATAGTTTTGTGCAATCTGTGATGTGGCCTTGGCTGATAACCTAGTGGCCAGAATTCAGTAATTCTCATTTCTGGACCCAGATACCACCCTCTAAGGTTGTCTGGATCATCCTGACATCTCTACAGTGCAGGCACTCTCCCTAGCCCCTATGCCAGCTGCCCTTCTGTAGATGGAATAAGGAGGCTTCATTAGTTTTGCCCAAAGAAAAGGAAACTCCTTCAAAAAACGTGGTTGTTTCTGGTCCCAAGAGCTTTCCTTTCATTGATTCTTTTGCTTAGTGCTTCAGGATGAAGGTGCAGTTGCTTCCAGAAGGCTTCTTCCTGTTGCCTGGGTCACCTTACACTTATGTCTGCAACCCCCTCTAACGAACCACTACCTTCTCACACCTAAAATAGCTGTAGCCCCCTGCATGAAGACAGCCTGCTGTGCACCAGTCCTCATTCACATGTCTTCTTGGAGTTGTTTTTCCTGCATTGATGAATTCTTCTGCTTTGTCATTAAACTGTTCATTTATCTTCACAGTCCACAAAAAAACCTAAGAGAAGATGTCTGAAAGGATCTCTGAAAGGATCAATGGGGACATCACCAGGTGATGTTTCCTGCAGGATTAACAAGTCAGGCATCAAATGGGGTTAATCCTGATTACTGGCCCTGTTCTAGATCCAGCCTCTCCTTGGTGTGAGCAGACCTGGACTAAAAGGGCTTCTTCCTTAGCACCTTCCAAGGAGACTGAGCAGAGAAAGAAAATGGGCTGAGAAGGGAGAGCCTGACCTCCAGTTACAGCCACTTCTTCAGAGAGGGCTGTGTTTGTCGGGGAGGGGTATTAAAGGGCCAGTCAGTCACGTTTACAATTCACTTTCTCAGGGTGAATGTTCTGAAGAGGTTTTAATGAGTGCCCTCTTGTGATCAGTTCCTAGAGAGAATCCTGAGAGGTTATAAAAAGACTACTAAAAAGACTGGCTTCAGTGCACCAGGCTGCTCTGGTAACTCTTACCAGTTCTTCTGGCCCCCCACTTTCTACATTTCATTACCTAAGGCAACAGTAGATTATTTCTGGAGTGGGAAATAGTATTTTCAAAAGAGCTCAGGGAATTCCAAAACCACACAGCACTGCCAAAGATAACACTTAGGGCTTATCAGGGAAGACCCCAGGGGATCCGGGACTTAAGCAGTGAAAAGATTAATTAGGCAGGCAAGGTGACTAAGGCAGTGAGACTTAGGAGACCTCAGTTTAGAGTGACCAGACAGTGGTTCTCAAAGTACAATACTTGGAGCAGCCACACTAATTCCTACTGAATCAGAAATTCTCAGAGTTGGGCCCAGAAATCTGTGTTCAACCAGCCCTCCATGTTATACCGATGTACCCCCAAAGTTTAAGAGCTGGTGTAGAATCAAGGGTAAATATTCCTGAGCTTGTCTGATATCTTTGAAGGCTCAGAAATCATGTG
Organism: Vulpes vulpes; assembly: GCF_048418805.1. NCBI lineage: Eukaryota > Metazoa > Chordata > Mammalia > Carnivora > Canidae > Vulpes > Vulpes vulpes. Next base: position 120,137,329 of record NC_132781.1, read on the forward strand.
AGGAAGCCATCGACTTACGATTCATGCAGGAAGCAGGAGGCCTTTCCTTACATCAGAGAAAAAATCCCTAAGAATTCAGGCTCCAGAGTAACCCTCCTTTGAATTCTAGCTCTGCCACTTTGCAGTTCCAAGTCCTTTATTTAACTTTTCTGATTCCTAATTTCTCTGTAAGATGGAGATAATGGTAGTGTCTACCTAATAAGGTTGTTATAAGAATTAAACGAGATAATGCACATATGTTACAGGACCTAGAGAATAATGGTTGGTAGATGGCAATTATTTTTGTCATTTTTCAAGGTATGAGTCTACCTTTCACATTGAGAATTTAGGTCTGAGTTGTTCTCAGTAGTCTCTATTCTAGAGATTTTTCCTTTTTTTTCTTTCTTTTTTTTTAAAGGATTTTATTTATTTACTTGAGGGATAGAGAGCGAGAGAGACAGGGTGAAAGAGGGAGAGCACATGAACAGGGTGGAGGGGCAGAAGGAGAAGCAGACTCCCTGCTGAGCAGGGAGACTGATATGGTCTCTGATCCCAGGACTCTAAGATCACAACCTAAGCAGGAGGCAAACACCCAACCCGACTGAGCCAAGCAGGCACCCCTCTAGATATTTTTCTTTTTTTTTCTTTTTTTGATATTTTTCTTAATGAGCCTGTTTTTTGTTTTTTTGTTTTTTTGTTTTTTTAATGTTCCTGGGGGATTGTTTTTGCCGTAGTTTGCCATATCTCTTTGTGGAAGATGGATACAGTTTACACACCTTAGTTTTGTGGGGGGATTCAAGCTTTTATTTGTTTTAGGGATTCCTACCTCTCTGACAAAATCAACTTTCCATGAAGGGGCTTTGTGTAGACTCCATCTCTGATTCTTCTCCAGAAAGAAGCCACGATCTTTAAGTTTTTTGGAATCCGTTTAGGAGCGCTGCCAACATGAATTTTTCCATTTCATGAGTGAGAGCAGCCTTAGGCCTTGTTTGAGAATTTAGAAGCTTGTTGTTCCACTAACCTGCTCTCCCTCAACTTCTGCTGTTGTCATGGTAATGACAATCCTGGGAGGTGTGTACAGATCCTTATTAGGAAAAAAAATGAGATCAGCCATCTGTGCGTGTGAGGCAGCTCCCTCATTGGCATCCTCCACTCCCACCTGCATCTCAGGGCCAGAGTGCCAGCCTGGCTTAGAGGTCTCTAGCTTAGAGGAACAGGAGTCCTTAGAAGATGCACTTTAACTTTCTGAGAGTCTGGTGCTCATCCTATCTGTTGGAGTTCTCTGTGTAGTTTATGTTTTGTGTTCTGACCTGGCCTGGAGAGAGGGAACAAGATAGGGTGGGAAAGGACAGAATCTTCTACCTAGGAGAAGCTATGAAGCTTAAGTCTTTGCTGGCTTCATTCATTCACCTTTGCCTCCTCCTTAGAAGAACAACCTGCACTTTGTATTTTCAATGGTCATGTAAATAAAAAACTAGAATGAAAACTTCCCAGTTTTTCCAAAATTAAACATTTCTGCTTAATAAATAGATTCTGAGATAGTTCCTTCCCTCCACCCTGTGTTTCTTTCACCTCTCTTACTTTTTCTACACCATTTTTTCCAGGATTGGTTAGCTCTGGGCCAAATACAGTCAGGGTTGGGACCATGATACATAATAAATAGATTTCTTCCTTAAACATGGCTCCAAACAGAGTTCCTATGCTTCCTGAAAATACAGTCCCGTGTGCACTCCAGTGTATGTCCCTGGGCATACATTTTAAAGGGTATAGTGAGGAGAGAAGAGTAGCAAGAGCTGTTCCCTCTGGCTCCATTTTCCTTCAAATCCCACAGATGCAGGCAAGCAGCTATGCAGGGTCAGGAAATGGATACTCATTATAGTTCCTTAGGTTATCATCGATCCATTTAATGTGTCACTGGAGCATACAATCTGGCCCCTAAAAATTTCATCATGAGAAACAACTTTTAAATAATGTCTTAGGAAAATAATACACATTTATCTTTCTTTTGTTTAAGAGTGTTGCACGGGACATGAGTTTCCAAATTATCTTTTCTTCTAGTGTTGTCTATACGCCATAGTTTGTAGATAAACTTTTAAGCCCCTTATCCACAGGGAAATTCAGGTTTCTACTGGGATAATTCTAGTGTCTCAAAAGACCAAGGAAGGGTGGGAGTCACCAAGTCTGCCACCTGACTTGGCTCAAAGATGACAGGTTACCTGTGTAGCCTGGGAGCCCTGTGGCAAAGTAGAAGTGGAGGGTGAGAGTCTATACTTCAGAAAGATGGCTTGGATTGTTTGATGTTTGGAATTCATGGGCATACTGCCCCTCCCCGGGAGGTGCTTGGACAAAAAGGACCTACTTATAACCTGGGTTGAAGGCAGAGGAGAGCTAATGGCTTGTAATTACTTTAAGCTTTGTAGCTCTATCAAGTGTTGCATGAAGCCTTCACTGATTCTAGTAAACTAGAAATGAAAGCCTGTCCCCAGCAATAGCAAGGATCTTTAATGACAAATATTTTCAGAGAAACAGCCCAGATTCCAAAAGAACTTGAAATATTCATTTTCACAGAGGCTGTCAACTTTGAGTTGAGAAGGTCATTGCCTAATTCAGAGAAACATATTCAGGTCAAGCATTGGCTAGAGCCTAGGGGCCTCTAGGGAAGGGTCATAAGAGAGTTCATTGCCAGGAGACCTGGACTTGAGCATGTGGACTGGAGAGGAGCCTTTTCTGCCTCTGCATTTAGAGCTTGTTACTCACAGTTCACAGTCAAAAAAGCAGAGGGAGGGTGCCTGAGTGACTCAGTCGGTCAGGGAGCATCTGCCTTCGGCTCAGGTCCTGATCCCAGGGTCCTGGGATTGAGCCTCACATTGGGCTCCCTGCTCAGCAGGGAATCTGTTTTTTCCTCTCCCTCTGCCCCTGCTCTTGCCATCTCTCTCAGTCACTCTCTCTCAAATAAATAAAATCTTTTTTTTAAAAAAAGAAAGAAAAGGAAAAGGAGAAGGAGCATAGATCATCATAGATCAATGCCATTCCACTCTTATCTCAGTAGGACCAAGAGTTTGCTCAGTAGTAGCCTTGCCTGGTTTATCTCCAGGAGAGGGGACTAGGTGAAGGATTGGAGAAGGCAGTCCTGAGGATGGCAGTACCAAGAGAAATAAAAGCAAAAAGTACCTGAAACTACTATAACACTGTATGTTAACTATACTGGAATTAAGAGAAAAACTTAATCAATTTTAAAAAGTATGTTTGTACCAGTATGGAAACAGGAAATTGGGAGCTTTGTAAAAGACAGACTCACAGATGTAACTCTATAAGGTTAAAGTATAAAAAGGTAACTTTAAGTAACCAAATTTGTATCCACAAGAAAACAGGGATGATGAGAAGCGTATTGCTGTTACTAGAACTGTGGCTTTTGATAGCTGAATCTCAAATAGTGTACTTGGGCCTCTCAATTACAGCTGCTAGTGAATATTGTAAACAACCAAACAAACTTTAAAAATGAAGAAAGTCTAAACAAACAAGTTTGTTGTTGATGGTGCAAGAAAGTCTGCCAGTTTGTGCTTACTTCCAACACTGGATCAACCCTGTGTCCAGAGCTGTTGCTCTACACAGCATCATGGGCCAGGCTGAGTAAAGAGGTGATGTTTTTCAAGTCTTCTCTTTTATGTTTTTTGACTCTGCACTATAGATATAGTCTTATCCAAAACACATGTGTCACATCTCTGTTCCCATAATCCTCTAGGGTCACCCAAAAGTCTGTAGCAAGGCTGAAAGTCTCAGCCTGTGTGAATGATTTACATTACATGATGCATACCAAGCTGCATGTCAGAGAGTTTTTTGGGGGAAAGGGTAACACTAGAGATGTAGACAGCCCTGAGGTAGACATTTTGGGTCTGTGAGATTGGCTCTGTGTTTGATGATGCGCCATGGGGTACAGATAACTATTAATAAGGAAGTATGTATGGTGATGAGAGGGTCTTTGTTGTTGAAGTTTCAGTCTTTAAATCCTTTGCTGTTGCCCCCTATTGTAAAATAGCCTTTAGAATAAGAAAAAGAAAGACTTGCTAAGTTATTATTTATTGAACTGTGATAAGCACTTTATTTTTTTTTATTTTATTGGAGTTCAATTTGCCAACATATAGCATAACACCCAGTGCTCATCCCATCAAGTGCCCCCTCAGTGCCCATCACCCAGTCACCCCCACCCCCTGCCCACCTCCCTTTCCACCACCTCTTGTTCGTTTCCCAGAGTTAGGAGCCTCTCATGTTCTGTCTCCCTTTCTGATATTTCCCACTCATTTTCTCTCCTTTCCCCTTTATTTCCTTTCACTATTTTTTATATTCCCCAAATGAATGAGACCATATAATGTTTGTCCTTCTCCGATTGACTTATTTCACTCAGCATAATACCCTGAAGTTCCTGGGGATCCTCGAGTGGCTCAGCGGTTTCGTGCCTGCCTTTGGCCCGGGGCATGATCCTGGAGTCCCGGGATCGAGTCCTGCATCGGGCTCCCGGCATGGAGCCTGCTTCTCCCTCTGCCTGTGTCTCTGCCTCTCTCTCTCTCTCTCTCTCTCTCTCTCTGTCTATCATAAATAAATAAAAATAAAAATCTTAAAAAAAAATACCCTCCAGTTCCATCCAGGTCGAAGCAAATGGTGGGTATTTGTCGTTTCTAATGGCTGAGTAATATTCCATTGTATACATAAACCACAGCTTCTTTATCCATTCATTGGTAAGCACTTTATATGCATTGCATACTTAAGAGAGAAACGCATTCTTATTCCCATGTTTTAGATAAGGAAATTGAGACTCATAGGAATTAAGTAACTTCTATACATTTACACATTTAGTGTTTTTTCCTTACTGTTATATTTCCAGTATCAAGCAAGGCATCTGGCACACAGTAGTGCTTAATATTTGTTAACTCATTAATGAATACAATGGCAAAGGCAGTATTTGAAATCATGTCTGCCTGCTGGTGAACCCTGTGTACTTAACTAACACACTACTGATACTTTGTCTCACATACCAGATGATGGGAATAGTTTGGTAACTTGGAGAGGACTATTAATTGTCTGAGTTCCAAGTTGACTGTGGGATCTGTGTTAGTTTCTCATTACTGTTATAACAAGTTACCACAAAAAAAAAAAAAAAAAAGTTACCACAAATCTCATGGCTTAAAGCAATGCAAATTTACTACTGTACAGTTCTGAAGGTCAGAAGTTTTACTAAGCTAAAATCACAGTGGATTCCTGTTATAACAAATATCCACTTTCCTTCAGTTTCCAGTAACCTGTTTCTCATTTGCATTAAAGCTGTCAGTGACAGCCCCTTTAATGTCCAAATTTCTACTGACATTCTGTTCATAATGACAATTTAGGTATTCCCTGAGATGATGATATCTTCTCTCTAACACTACTTCTTTCTGAGTTTTCTCTAGCAGAGTCTTAGTATCTACTTTTCTACTAACAATCTGTTCTGGGTAAGCTAGGCACTTTATCTCATGCTTCTCCAAATTCTTCCAATCTTTGCCCATTACCCAATTCCAAAGCCACATCAACATTTTTAGATATTTGTAATAGCAGGACCCCACTTCCAGGTTCCAAAATCTGTATTAGTTTCCCACAGCTGCTGTACCAAATTACCACAAACTAGATGGCTTAAACCACTACAACTTTATCATCTCATAGTTCTGGAAATCAGAAGTCCAAAATGTGTTTCCCTGAACTAAAATCAAGATGTCAGCGGGGCTCCATTCCTTCTAGAGACCCTAAGGAGGGTCTCTTTCCTAGCCTTTTCCAGCTTTTAGAGGCTGCCTGCATTTTTGGACTCCTGGATCCTTCATCTTCAAAGCCAGCAGGATAGCATCTGCAAATCTCTCTCTGACTCTGACTTTGCTACCTTCCTCTTTCCCTTATAAGGACCCTTGTGATT